>NC_092135.1:131668746-132928746 GCF_043159975.1 Macaca nemestrina | reverse complement strand
AAATAGAAGCTAGTCCTTTCAGCCAGCCTAATCTTTAGAGTTTTTTTTTTTACCAGGGCACCTGGTTGGCTCATGTTCATATTTGTTGAACTCCCTACTTATTTTGGACTTTGGTTTTTAGACCAGGTGCCTCTGAATATCAATGGCATAGCAACGTGTTATTTCTCATGAACACGCCCCCAGAGTTTACTCTTTTGACTGATATTTGTGTTCTTAAAACAAAGACATTTAAAAAATAACAGTATGTGCAAAAAGATGCTTATCTGTATTTATGTACAGATGGTTCTCAACTGTCTTGGTTCAATTGAACAATTTTTTGACTTCACCATGGTGTGAAAGCAATACAGTGGAAGCTGTACTTTGGGTACCTGTACAACCATTCTGCTTTTCACTTTCAGTACAATAGTTGATAAATTACATGAGCAATTCAGCACTTTATTATAAAACAGGCTTTGCATTAGAGGACTTTGTCCAATTGTAGGCTAATGTAAGTGTTCTGTGCACATTGAAGGTAGGCTGTGCTAAGCTATGATGTTTGCTAGATGAGATATAAAATGCACTTCTGACTTACGATATTGTCAACTTATGATTGGTTTATTGGGATGGAATCCCATTGTGAGTTGAGGAGCATCTGTATATACATACCTCTCTGAAAATTTCAAAGCAGTCTAAATGTACAGATAAGTCAGTGACAGTTCCCCATGAGTGGAATATTGTAAAGCCACTGTAAAACAACAAAGCACTACAGGGAATGCTTGTGACAGGTGAAATGGGCAGAATACCAAAAGAGTGTGAAGGCTTTACCTCCAAGTAGCTAATGTTTTGCATTATTCACATTCAGCACAGCTACCATTTACTGAGCATCTACTGTGTGCCAGGCACAGAGCAAGGTGTTTTTGTGTGCCTTTCTCATGACTGCTCATGGAAAACATGAAACGGGCATCGTGACTTCTGTACATGGAAGTGTTCAGGCCAGTGGTCAATGTCAGGGTATATGGAAGGAATTCATATGTCTGGCAGGGATTGGTTAGCAGGACATGAGGGTCTGTTCCAAGCTGAGATTCCATGACCCAGCCGTAACTCATACATAAATTCCACTCATGGAAGTAGGATTCCAGTCACGTCTCTCTGGACCCCTCTTTGCTTTCATCATAGTCCTGGTAGCAAAGCAACTCCCAGTACACCAAAACTAACGGTGTGTCTGGGAAAGTTGACCAAAGTGGACTGGCCAAAACTCTATTTATTTATTGACAGAGTCTCACTCTGTCACCAGGCTGGTGACAGCTCACTGCAACCTCCACTGCCTGGTACAAGCAATTCTCATGTCTCAGCCTCCCAAGTAGCTGGGATTACAGGCATATGCCACCACGCCTGGCTAATTTTTGTGTTTCAGTGCAGACGGGGTTTCACCATGTTGGTCAAGCTGGTCCTGAACTCCTGACCTCAGATGATTCACCCGCCTCAGCCTCCCAAAATGCTGGGATTACAGGCATGAGCCACCATGCCCAGTCTATTTTTAAAATGTAAACAGGCCATAAACAATGTACAAATCTCAGAAGAGATGAAGGGGTAGAAAGTAAAAGCTTGTTCCTTTTCCGTTGGCCCCAGACCCCCATGTCCCTGGCTCCCTTTTTTAGTAACAGTCGCTGCTGCCACTTCTTGTATCACCTTCTAGAGAGAGTTCAAGCATATAAAATATTCTAAGTATGACTGTCTTTAACCCTTGCTTTTTACACCCAAAAGCAACACATTTCTTTTTCAAACTTTTCCACCTTCTCCAGTGCGACATCTTAGACCTCATTCCACATGGGGGCATATCAATCTGCTTCGTTCTTTTTAAAAGGCTGCATAGATTCAATTTATTAATTTATCTAAATATTCCTTATCAAAGGATCTTTAGATTGTTTCCAATTTTTCCTAATGCAAACGTAGTAGAATGAATAGCATAGACATGTATCATTTTGATACATGAGTATGTTTGTACAACAAATTCCTGGAAGAGACATGCTTTGTCAAAGGACATGAGAATTTTTAATTTTTGAATTGCTTCCCTAAATGCTGGGATAGTTTAATCCCCCTCAGTGGTATTTGAATTAGTCTCCAGACTGTTCACATTCTGGTTCAATATTTGCTAGTGGGCTGGGAAGAGCACAGGTTAGTTCCCGTGGAATGGACCTGGCCAGCTCACCTCTCCTCCGTGAACCTCAACTTCCATCGCCGCAAAAATGAAAGCCACCTGTCCAAGCAACACCACAGCTTCTATAAAGACTAAGTCAGAAAGCGTTCAGCGCCATGACTTGTCAACTCCGAGAGTGTTTGGGAGTGCGTTTTGTCAACTACAAAGATTAATGTGTGTGCTTCTCCAGGCCAGTGTGGAGGCTCTGTGCTCTCCTCCCATGCTAAGTTCTGTTCAGCAGGAGTCACAACACCCTTGAGCATCCTCAGAACCAGATAAGGAGGCCAAGTGAGTGCACGGTGCCACCATGGAAGGGGTTTGTAGAAGTCATCAGTTGGTCTGATTTCTCTCTTAAGGCTGCAGACTGGGAGAGGGTCAAACAAAGCTCAGAGCGGCTGGATGTGTCATCCCAGCAACCTGGACATGCCCGGTGAAATACGACAATGCCACCCTCACTAAGTAAAGAGTACAGTGACCATTGACCCCTACCCATGGCATCTGTGAAAAACTGCTTGGCTGCTGAACACCACTGTAGGAGCTGGGAACCATAAATTTCAAATGTTCATTTCCTTTTGGGGAGAAAGTGTGAGTTGAATTCTAACTTGATCATTACATTCAGAATAAAGTTATTAGCTGAGTGCTTGTTTCTTGCAGATTCTACTGTAGTGTTACAAAATAGAACACCTAAATAACTATGTTTTTGGGAAAAAAATCATTACTTTTTGTGGGGGTAGGGGGTGGGGGCAGGAATGGAGTTTCGCTCTGTTGCCAAGGCTGGAGTGTAATGGCGCCATCTCGGCTCATTGCAACCTCCGCCTCCCGGGTTCAAGCAATTCTCCCACCTCAGCATCCTGAGTAGCTGAGATTACTGGTGTTTGCCACCACTAATTTTTGCATTTTTAGTAGAGAAGGGGTTTCACCATGTTGGCCAGTCTGGCCTTGAACTCCTGACCTCAAGTGATCTGCGCGCTTGGCCTCCCAAAGTGCTGGGGTTATAAGCATAAGCCACTGCGCCCCGCCCATTGCATGCCTTTTAAAAGTTAATATTTCATATCTTAATCTTAAAATAATAAAGTAACAACATATTACACAAACTTCAGTCAATATAGAAGTGTGTGAAGTGTGAGACTCCCCAGTTCCTTGTCCCCACCCACAGCCTCAACATCTACATGCACTAGCAGGGGAAAGTTAGATCTTTACCTTTTTCAGAGCTTTTTTGGGTGCATATTAAAAACTGTGAATAAACACATCTACATAACTATATAACCCTTTTATAAAAATGGAACCCTACCAACACAGGATGTGTAGGTTGGTTTTTTCTCTAGATGATATTTTGATAGAGGATGGTGATCTTTAGCTCCTAGAACCAAGGATGCATCACTTGCATTTTCCTTTGTGATGATCTTGCACATACAGAGTGTGATGTTGAATTTTTCAGGCATGCTCACCGTGGTGGGGGGAGCGATCAGAGAGTCCAGGCAATATTCTAAGAGAAGCGAGTGACCAAGGCTGTATATCCTAGAGAACATAACAGAATTCAAGAGGCATAATAGTCATCTTCAAACGCCTGAGAGAATATTAGAGGGAAGATCCGTTGCTCCGTTCTGGTGGCTCCTGGAGGGGTGCCTGTGACCAGCTGATGGAAGCTTCAGGGTAGCAGAGATCAGTAGACCCAAAGTGACATCCTAAGAATGCTGGTTTTGAGTCCTACTGGCTGAGTTCCAATCTTGGCTCTTCTACCTAGTAGCTGACTAAAGTCCCTGTGCCCCAGTTTCCTCATCTATAAAATGGGGTAAGCAGATACTTCTTCTGTGCTGTTTCTATGAAAAATAAAATATATTCCATGTAAATCTCTCAGACTGGTACCTGGTGCAGAGTGAACTCCCCCCATAACCATAATGGTCCTCCCAGTGCTTTTGGTTGGTCAGCGGGCTATCCATGAGCTCTCTGGTCATCGAAGGTCACGTTACCTTTCAATGCTCAAAAGATTACAAAAGACTAACAGTCTATACCTCTATGCAGCACGACTTTAGAAAATCCCATCTTTTACCAGGTGTCTGTCTCTGTGAAACTCCCCAATTCCTCCCCATTTCTGAGAATACCCTGACTCCAGATGTACCTGATCCTCAAATCTGCCCTTGTTCTTTCCTGTTGCTCAGCTGGTGGCTGACTCCTCGCCTGCTCTCTCGGATGAATGCCATTTACTGAACCGAAGTTGGCTTCCTCCAGGCTGGGTGGATCTTCCCTGCCCTGCTTCACCCACGCATGATCTCAGGCTTCTCTGAATTCCCCACAGCACAGCAAAAAACATCCCGGATTGTTTAACAAAGCTTACTCCGTGTAGGGAATGCCTTGGTTCCTGTACCCAGCCCTGAGGTTGCCTGTACTATGGCCATAGCTGCTGTCTTCCCAAGGGGCCACATCTGCAGGTGTGACGACGCCATGGAATCAAGGCTAGGTGGTTTATGTCCTTTAAACTGTGGCCACTTGGCTCAAAGTCTAGCCCCTTGGGGCCCTTGGCCAGATCCATTTCCTTATTCTTCATTCTACTCCAGCCTGGACAATGGTAGCCTGGTAAATTCTGTCTCAGTAAACAAAACAAAAAGTCAGAAAACCATGATTGTAGCGTTTGCCATTTTTTTTCTTCTTTTCTTTTTTTTGGCATGTAAATATTCTCACCATAGTCTATTTCAAGCTACCAACAGTTTAACAGCTTGTTTGGAAAATTTGTGCCTGTATGGTTATCGGCCTTCCAGGATGCATTGCTAGGCAGAGGCATGTGTGGTGTTCCTCGTGGCTACGTTGGTTCTGGGTACAATATGGGTACTGATAAACAAGAAAATTGGAAGTAAGGAGCTCATTTCACCCCGCACTGTGTTTCTGTGGCAATTTCTCTTGTCTTGAGTTTCAAAACTAGAGGTCTGAGATTGAATGAAGTAAATGGGCTAAACTATCTTTTTTTTTTTTTTTTTAACTTTAATGTCCTGTATCATTGTCACAATGCCCCACACAGGTAAGCAGAGAAGCCAGGACTTGAACCCAAGGAGGCACCCACGTGACCTCCATACATAACCTCTGTTTCCCTGCTCTAACTTGCGTGTGTTCCTTCCAGCCTTTTGTTGATTTGCAGGGTTGGTTCCCAGCCAGATATTCTCAAGTAGGCAATTCTCTCTTATTCTGAATCCACTGTGCCCTATTTATATCCACAGAACTTTCATATGTTGTCATTACATATTACCTTTTTCGCTATTTGTTTAGAATTTTTCATTATTTCTCATTGCCTATTCATTTGCTCTGTTACTCCCTAGAGTGCCCCATTCTCAAAGACAAGCACTTCTCTGATGGTCCAGAGTCCATTCCTTCCTGGCACATGGTAGGCAGGTGCTTGGTGACACCATGCTGAGTGTTGTTATTTACCATCATACTGCGTGTAAGATGCTATATCCTCCTTTCATTCATGTACCATAATTGTCTCCCATGTTGCTCCCCAGTCTTCATAATGATCTGCTTTAATGACTGCACAATAGTCCATGACTATTAAATACTGACATTTAATTAACCATTCCAATATGGATAGAAATCCAGAGCTTCTAATTTTTTGTCATTGTAAGTGACATGAGGAGCATTTCCATGTATATAGCTTTTCCCCTGACAATCAAATTTAAAATTACCTGTGAGCATAGAGATAAAGATAGCAGTCCAGCGTGGCACTCAGCTGCAGCCCCTGCCAGCCCCTCTCTGCAGTCGGCTTGCCCTGCTGTACACACTCCTCCCCAGTTGTCCCCCAAATTTCCCTGATGCAAGGCTATCAGTGGCCCATCATGAGGCAGCCAACTTCATACTCAAGCCAGGCCTCCTCGACCCAAACATGTGGTGCCTGGTTTTACACAGGGTGTTGTTTATGGCTAGTGTCTCCTGTCAGATCCTGGTCTCTGCCAGGTACCTCTATATACCACCCTCTTTCCTCCTGTTCTCCCTTTGCTTCCACCCCCAGCCAGCCTCTAACATCTTAAATTCCCAGTAGCACAGCTGAGTCTCAACTCCACACACACATATGCACACACCTCAATCTGTGCTACAGGCCCATCTTTGCATTTTCCAAAACACCTTAATGAGTGTTTTGGAAACATTTCATCAAAGGGCTTTAGCTGTAGCCAATTGTGAAATCAGATTTTTTGATTATGTGCAAAGTAGAGGGTATGTTCTCACTTTCCCTGACAGGCACAAATCCCAGGGCTTCTATCAGGCCTTCAAGGTTATCTGAGGTTGCGAGTCACAGAGTGAGTCCTGGGAAGGAAGAGCAGTTGCCCTGGGGTATGTAGTGAGCCCTGGGGCCACGAGACTGGCATGAAGTGCTATAACTGGTGTGGCCTCAGAGAGGGACCTTGGAGAGAGGCACCAGCAAGTGTGTGCTCAGAGGGCCATGAGACACATAAATCCTCAGAGAAACGTCTCCGTAACTGCTCCTCATGCACTGCTTTTACAGGATGTCATTTGCAAGCACTTCATCAGGCTATAACTCACTGGAGAGCATCTTGCAACCTTTCTCTTCCTTGCATTGGAAATTTTTTATTACAGAAGTTATAGTGACACAAGAAAACCCCAGAGGGAGAGGGAAGGAGTATTTATTTATTTATTTATTTATTTATTGAGATGGAGTTTTGCTCTTGTTTCCCGGGCTGGAGTGCAATGGTGCAATCTCGGCTCACAGCAACCTCTGCCTCCTGGGTTCAAGCGATTCTCCTGCCTCAACCTCCCGAGTAGCTGGAATTACAGGCATGCGCCACCACGCCCAGCTAATTTTGTATTTTTAGTAGAGACGGGGTTTCTCCATGTTGGTCAGGCTGGTCTCCAACTCCCCACCTCAGGTGATCCACCCACTTCGGTTTCCCCAAGTGCTGGGATTACAGGTGTGAGCCACCACGCCAGGCTGAGAAGGGATATTTACAAGGCAAGAGCACCTCTCCTCTTCTTCCTACTAATTTGGGAGAGTAAAAGTCAACACGTATTGAATATTCACAAGACGCTGCCTCTGTCCTATTTCCCCGAGCTGGTGATAGTGCCTGGTTGGTGCATAATCAATTATTGAACGAGCGAGTGAAAGAATTCTCAGACCACGAGGTAAGTTACTCGTGCCCTCTGCATTTTACAGATGAGGGAAGTGGTACTCACAGAAATTAAGTAACAGGCACAAGACCCAACAGCTGGTAAATAGAGAGGCCAGGACACAATGCAATTTTTATGACTTCAGGACCCAAACCCTCACATCCCTCCATCTTACCATGATCGTTGCTATTGACATTTTCAGTACAGTAAACACAGGTCCCGAATTCAAGGATTCAACTCGTTGTGGTCCAAAAATAGTCAGGGGAAAAATATAATAATATGAATTTTAAAAACAATACAACAACCATTTACATAGCATTTGCATGTATTAGGTATAATAAGTAATCTAGAGATGATTAAAGATTTATGGGAAGATGAGGATAGATTATATGCAAACACTGTGCCATTTCATAGAAGGGACTTGAGCATCCATGAATTTTGCTATCCATAGGGATTCTGGAACCAATGCCCCCTTGGATACACAGAGCTGACTGTATCCCCAGCATCAGCAGAGGGACTACCGCATATCTAACATTGTAGCAGGTATACTGATTTTTACAGAAAAAAGGGGTTTATCTTTGTATTGCAATGGTGAATAAAGAATACACAGTGTATAATTTCCCACATATTCAGCCAAGGAGCTTATATTCCAGCCAATTCTAAACTAAATAATTACATTTAAACCCTTAAAATGTATCCCCCAAAAGTGCTATTCTTTGGTTTACACACACATGTTCACTCAATATTAATGGCAGAAAAGAATTGAGAATTCTACCAATGAATAATGCACAACACAGAAAGAGCTAAATAAAGCACCTTAAAACCATTTTCTAGTGGTTGACTTTACTCTTGTTTCTGAGAATTCATTAGGATTACAAGTGCAAGTGGATTCAGACTCTAGGGGCTATTTGGTGAGCTGCTTTAATTCATTTTAGAATCCTATTTCTAAAAATGACCTTCAGAAGATGGTTTCCCAGAGATGACCAAGGGAAGGATCATTTCACAACCTTTCTGGAACGTATTTTAAGTTCAACACCCCTAACCTGGATGACTGTTTTAAAACAAACAGGCTGATTGGCTGTCAGATTTCCTTTCCCACTTAGCAGCTCCAGGAAGAGAACCCCACGACAATACTGAAACCAGGCAGGTGCAGGACTTCGAGTGGTGGAGAAGATATTTGTAAGAAAGGGCAGCAAAGCCTGTTTCTAATAAACTGATTAGATCAAGACCCCTGGGAACTGATCATTGGCCTAACGTTCTCCTGAAGTACACCCCAGACGTGCACACTGGGACCACGTGCGCAGTGCAGTGTTTCTTCTTGTAACAAAACCAAAACTCCGCCACTGTCCTTGTTTGATAGAATCCAAGCTAACATATCAGGCTTTCGAAGAAACTGAGGTGGTGTCTTCTTCAGGAAGGGGTCATGGGGTGGATGACACGATGGTGAGTGTGACATTTGCACAGATGCCAGGTCCCCACTGCGTCCTGACCAGCTACTCAGATGGGGCAGGATTCCAAGGGAGAAATGAGACCACCGGGATAAGCAAATCCTTCTCTGGGGTTATCAGTCTCCACCAGGTGGGGGTCTCAGGAAGTCTCTAGCATATATGTAAGAGTTATTTACCATATCAACAATCTGCATAAAAACAAACAACACACTTTTCAGAAGAGCTTTTCCTGCACTAAACAGCTGATTTGTGGAGCATGATTGGTAGTTGAGCTACTTAATTGGATTCCTCAGAACAGGGTCAGTAAAAATAGATGCAAATCCTTAGGGTGACATAGTCACATACGACTGTGGAAATTGTAACGACTGGCTCTAGGATACTCAAAAATGTTCATATGCAAAGTCCTGAGAAGAGTCACGGTGAAGAAACCCACTTAAGCAATTCCAAAGTTAAACGACAAAGAAGACTGCACTGATGTCCTAAGGTATCGGGTCCTGCGGAACTTGTTTGTTAGCAAAACCATCCCAGATGGAAGACTTGGGTGGCAATTCCAAAGGGCCTTTTCGTGCGTTCCTGATTGACCTTAATTGACAGTGACTTTGACATTGTAGGTTTTCTGGCCATCCAAGTAGTGAATGAACTTGCAGCAAACCCTGGAAAACCTTATGCAATCCTATGTAAAGAATCTCATGACAAAGTAAAGAATCCTTTGGGAATGGGCATGTCCACCTCTTAAATTACATACTTGCTGTAAAACAGACTGGCAGAGCTACTGTCTGGTGACCACAAAAGTAATTTGCCTACAACTCAGAATGAAGATTTGTCCCAGAATGAGTTCTTTTTACCAATAGAGAATATTCGCATTAGGAGAATGTGGGCCAGAACTTTCTCATTTTTGAAAGGTGTGCTTCCCGAAGCCTGTGGGTTGGCCCTGGTGACTCTGTGCACAAGAGGAGGGTAAGTTCTTCACTGCAGTTGAAGATGCGCCCATCAGGGCCATGACCCGTTCATTATCGCACATGGCCCTCAGTCCAGGACCAAGGCAGAAGGAGGCACAGACTGCTCCCCTCTTCTCTGGGCCTCTTGACAACCTGAGCTCTACACTGCTGGGTATCTATCTATCTATCTATCTATCTATCTATCTATCTATCTATCTATCTGTGTGTGTGTGTTTGTGTGTGTGTGTGTGTGTGCTCCCATGTCCTTAAGTCTCACTTTGAAAACTACAACCCCCAAGTGACAACTGGGCAGAGCTCTGGAGAAGATGGGCAGTGACCGGGAGCCCTACTCAGGGACAGAGAACCATGGGTGGTACATCGGCCTCTGTAATGGTTAATACTGAGTGTCAACTTGATTGTATTGAAGGATGTCAGACTCCAGGTTCTTCAGCTTTGGGACTTGGACTGGCTTCCTTGCTCCTCAGCTTGCAGACGGCCTATTGTGGGACCTCACCTTGTGATCGTGTAAGTCAATACTCCTTAATAAACTCCCCTTTGTATTTACATCTATCCTATTAGTTCCATCCCTCTAGAGATCCCTGACTAATACAGCCTCTTTCTCACTTTTCCTCTTCCCCAGGAGGTCCTGGCGGTGCAATGCTGCCTGGAATCAGGACAGATGACTCATGCTCCAAGAATTCTTCACTTTGCTTAGAAGACCGGCCAAAGAAAGGAAACTCCCTTGCATCTGGCCTCCTTTTTGGGGGAGTGGGGACTGCGGTGCTCTCTCCCCGCCTGGGAGGGGAGGGAATGTTATTCTTTTGCAGAGCTGCAAATGTATCTGTTTCCTGGGGTTGCTGTTTATTTTGTTAGAGACTGAAAATACTGGGTGAAAACAAAGTTTAACCCAGAAATCTGGCTGATAGGATTCTGGGAGGGAAAGGCATGTGAGCAAAAAATAGTCCTCAGTATTGAATCCCAAGGACTTTTACTCCTTTTTTATTTCTTAAACAAAATTTTAATTGGTGGATAATAGTTTAGGGACAAGACTTAACAGAAGAAGCGTTTGTGATGGTCACAAGTACCTGCAAAGGTCAAAAAGTATGAGTCTCTCTTTTATATCCAGCACATAAAAATAGCATAGATGGTTCTAGAAAACTGGCCCTAGTGCCCTATCTGCCATCCCCAAACTAGAGCTTTGAGGTTCATTCAAGGGAGGATTCTCACAGATACATGAAAAGAAGGCTGTGTGGGACCCTGGGCACATTCCTTAACTTCTCTCTCAGTTTTCTTATTTGTAAAGTGGGGTTAACAGTAGCATCTTCCCCTTAGGGATGAAGAGATTAATGCAGGAAATCACCAAAAGCTGGTATATGGGGTACATGTTCAACAATTGTTAGCTATTATCATTGTTGTATTATTTTTTCCAGCCTTAACTTTCAAAAACAATGTATTAATATTGCACAGATAACTATAATGTCTACATATAAAGAAAATAATTTTTAATGTGTTAGTCTGGATCTTCCAATTGTTGGACAGTTGTGAGTGTGTGTGTTTGTGTTGGAGGAGCAGGTCTTTTTCTCTTCCTTTGAATATGAATGGAGAAGTCGGGGCCTTGGTTGTCGCTGGCAGCTGATTCATGAGGGTAACCATTTTATCTTGTGAGGACAGTCATCTTCTATCCCAAGGGAAGCTGGCCTAAAGATGAAGCCAGAATGTGGAGAAGAGGAGAAGCAGATGGCTGAGAAGCAGAACAGGAACCTGAACTGCATTTTTCTTAGAGCAAGAATTACATCAATTCTTCAAGCCAACTTGAGCACTCTTGGTTTCTGTTACTTGGAACTTAATAAAATCTGACAGATACTGTACAAGGAATAGTACTTGGGGAGCTCCACTTTATCCGAGGCCTTCGTGAGTGGCTTGTGTCACATTCCTGGCTGTCCAGGCATGAGTCCTGGTTTCCTGGTGAGCTCTCTGCTGACTCCACCCAGAGCTCTCTTGCTTCCGTCTCTGCGGCAGCTACCTCCGTTCTCACACTTGGTTTCTTCTGAGTTTTCTTGTTTTAGCCAGTACTGTGGCACTCTCCTCACCTTGTGGGCTTTGGGCAGAAATAACTCCACTCCCCACTTCTCTCCTAAAGTACTGGCAATGGTGATACTGAGCATGAAGGGAGAAAACTGAGCGGTTAATGCTAGGAGCCTCAAGCTGTTGGTAGTGAAGCCATCATCCTCTCCACGTTCCCAGGTAGGAAACACCCCTCTCTTCTTGCTCTCTACCTAGTCATAAGGTCTTGTTGATATTTTTCTTTGCACTGTGTCTTCGTACTATGTCTTTCCGATATTTCTTTGTGAAAATGATGCACCAGACTCTCATCTGTCATCGCTGGGATTACTGTGATTTTGTCTTGAATTTCTACGAGTTTCACATCCACGGTGGTAACTGACCTGTCACGGTCTTGTTGCCTACGCCTGCATTACCCAGGACTACAGCCCGGGCACAGGCCCCTTCTGGGATTCAGGTGGTTTCCAGTGAGTGAATCACATATATTTTGTGTGAATTTGTTCCGCCTACCTCATGACTCTCAGCTGTTGGCCTTCCTTCCTGTTTGGCAGGTAAAGCCGTGGGACCAGAGGCGGCTTCACAGTGATACTATTGAAACTGAGCTTTGCTTGCCTGGATCCCCTCCTAAGGTCCCGGAGGGGCCCTAGCTTTGCATTCACATGGTCATACAAATTTGAAAATTTGCTAAACTAGACTGGGTGTGGTGGCTCATGCTTGTAATCCTAGTGCTTTGGGAGGCTGAGATGGGAGGATCATTTGAGGCCAGGAATTCAACACCAGCCTGAGAAACATACTGAAACCTTGGCTCTACAAAATATTAAAAAAAAAAATTGGCTAGACATGGTGGCACACACCTGTAGCCCCAGCTACTTGGGAATACAAGATGGGAGGGTGGCTTGAGGTCAGGATTTTGTGACTGCAGTGAGTCAGAATCAT
The DNA here is from genome assembly GCF_043159975.1 of Macaca nemestrina. Classification (NCBI taxonomy): domain Eukaryota; kingdom Metazoa; phylum Chordata; class Mammalia; order Primates; family Cercopithecidae; genus Macaca; species Macaca nemestrina. The sequence goes on along the minus strand of NC_092135.1, from coordinate 132,916,081 downwards.
GCCACTGCACTCCAGCCTCGGTGACAGAGTGAGACTCTATCTCTAAAAAATAAAATAAAATAAAAATTTTTTTTTCGAGACAGAGTTTTACTCTGTCACTGAGGCTGGAGTGCAGTGGCACGATCTCAGCTCACTGCAACCTCTGCCACCCAGGTTCAAGCAATTCTCCTGCCTCAGCCTCCGAGTAGCTGGGATTACAGGCCCCTGCCACCCCGCCCGGCTAATTTTTGTATTTTTAGTAAAGACGGGGTTTCATCATATTGGTCAGGCTGGTCTTGAACTTCTGACCTCCTGATCCACCCGCGTCGGCCTCCCAAAGTGCTGAGATTACAGGCGTGAGCCAACGCGCCTGGATAAAATGAAAATTAAAAAAGAAAAAAGAAAAAGAAAATTTGTTACACTAAGCTATGGCAATGGCAACAGTTAGTACCATTGACTCTTTCCATGTAGATGCCTCGTATGTCCACACTCACCTCACATCAGGCAGTGTTGGAGAGTGTGGGAATGTTAGAGATCCTCTAAAGAGAAGGAAAGAGAAGTCGGGTTGTGGATTCGTTTAGTGCGTAGTGATATATATATGCAGTTTGCATATATATATGCAGTTTGCAGTCACTTTCATGCAGAGCCAAATTATTTTTAGCAAGGTTCACAAGCTCATTAGCGGCAGTTAGGGCTGGAAATCTGGTCAGTCTGATTTCAGCGATAATGACCTTAGCAGTGGCTTTCATGTGTTTAGGTCCAGAAATAGGTCTTTGATTTCTTAACTAAAAGGATAATGGTCTTTGTTAGCCATGTGCCAGTATTTAGCACAACTTCCTACCTCCTTACTTGATCCCAACTGTTTCTTGTTCACTCATCCACTGCTGTTTTACTTAAACTGTATTCTGTCAAACTGAATGCCTTGCTTTTGCCAAACTCTGTCTCAGCATAAAGCATGTTCCTTATGCTCTTCCCTTGGCCTGAAATGGCCTTGCCCAGACATACCTGTATGGGAACCTATTTCTTTCTGATTTGATACAAAATGCCAACATCGATGAAGATAACATGAACTCACAGTGCATTACTATAATGAAGACATTGGTGGTAAGCTGGTAACAAGTGTCATCAATTCAAAAGGTATTTAGCATAAGTTAATAGACTAGAAACCCTGAAATGCCCCCAAATCTTTCTTACAACTCATGCATGAAACACATTTTACAGAGATTCCCCCAAACCTAATAACACTTAAAAATTTGCCTATTACCAATAAAGTTTTGTGAAGCAGAAAGAAACTTTCTTAAATGATCAATATTAAAAAACTAATTTCCTTCAACCATGCTAGAACTGAGGTTAAAAATATCTTTCTTGCTTTTTATAGAAAATAATGTTATAAAGTTGACATTAAAAGGCAGTGAGAGTATACAGCTAAAAATATCTGGAAAAAAGAAGATCATTATACAATTGTGTCAGCTGGTTAATTAAAATATTATTATTCTCGGTTATGTGATGTTTGTGTTATTTGTTCGTTATTTATTTAACAATTATAATTTATTGTAATTTCTCCTCTTATTCAAAACAATAATTTATTTTTATATATAAAATATTAAATTTTGTGTTCTTTTTCGGAAAGCCCATCTCCATTGTACAAATGTCAGCCTGCAGGTGACCTAGAATTTTTCTGGTGTGGTGCAGCGGGAAGAGGACCCTCTTCCCTAAGTCTGTTTCACTGCTTTTCTGGCAATGTAGCTGACAGCTGGAGCCAGCCCAGATCCTCACAAAGGCCCCCACAGCCCTTCTGCGTTCTGTCTGCAGCTCCGGATCTCTGATTCTTGGGGTTGGCCTGGGGAAGACAGATCTTGTCCCTTCTTGGGTTCCCTTTTCCACCTCCAGGGGCATGAGCACAAAGCCTCCTTGAGAAGGATTCCTGTCTCTTTCACAAACCACGTCATGTCCATAGAGCCCAAGGGTCCCTGCCTCAGATGCCTCGCCGTAGCTGCTCCTGGTGACTCCACTGTGCCATTCTGATGAGTTCTGATGAATTCCCCAGATTTCCTGTCCACCTGTCATCTAGTGCACACTGCAGCCAGGTTTATCTCTCTGAAATATCATTGTTCATGCATCAGACCAGGACCCAAAATCTCCAGTGGCACCACCCCCCATTCTCCAAAAGGAATAAAGTCCACACTTCCTAGCTAGGTGTTCCAGGTCATTCACAAACTTTCCTTGTGCTGCCTTTGATGTGGAATCACACATCCGTCTGCTGGCTCCTCCTCTCACATTTCCTTCAGTTGGACAGTCTTTGTCATTGTTCCCTAACTGGTGACATGAACAGTTGTTTGTCCAAGTCTTGCCTCCCAGCTGACCTTGTGCTCACTGCCCTCCCCAGAGATCTACCATGGTAAGTTCCCATGGAATGGTGTGTCCACTCCCTTCTCTCAGATGTTTACCATCTTTCATTATCTCCATGACTACTTTGATGATAAATTTTTATTATTTTTATTTTTAATTAAAAAAATTTTTGGAGACAGAGTCTCTCTCCCATTGCCCAGAATGGAGTGTGGTGGCACGATCAGGGCTCACTGCAGCTTCTACTTCCCAGGCTCAGGTGATCCTCCCACCTCAGCCTCCCGAGTAGCTGGGACTACAGGCATGTGCCACCATGCCCGACTAATTTTTGTATTTTTTGTAGAGATGAGGTTTCACCATGGTGCCCAGGCTGTCTCAATCTCCTGGCCTCAAGCGATCCTCCCACCTTGGCCTCCCAAAGTACTGGGTTTACAGGTGTGAATCACTGCACCCAGCCTGATGATGAATATTTAAATTCCAAGACTGTGTGGTCTGAAATGCTGTGTTTAAGCAACTTTGGTATTTCTTTAGAAAGTCTATTACCTATCTAAAGAGGAAAGAATTTTCACTGATCTCTGAGTGTGTCCACTTTTGCTAGACGTCATTAAATAAGACGACTTGCTAATTTGGCTCTTCAAACTTTCATTGTGAGAATTTAGTATTTATTTCTACTTCCCCAGTAATCTATGTATCTGTATATCTTTACACTGCATCGAGTGAAGCAAGCAACTGTATATTTAATCTGCTGAAAAATCTTGAAGATATTAAAAAACTGTAAGAGGCCGGCCGCAGTGGCTCATGCCTGTAATCCCAGCACTTTGGGAGGCCGAGGAGAGTGGATCACTTAAGGCCAAGAGTTCGAGACCAGCCTGGCCAACATGGCGAAACCCCATCTTTACTAAAAGTACAAAAAAATTTTAGCTAGGTATGGTGGTGCATGCCTGTAGTTCCAGCTACTCAGGAGGCTGAGAATTGCTTGAGCCTGGGAGGCAGAGGTTGCAGTGAGCCTAGATTACTCCACTGCACTCCAGCCTGGGCGGAAGGCATGAGACTCTGTGGAAAGAAAGAAAGCGGGGCAGAGGGAGAGAGAGAGAGACAGAGGCAGAGAGAGAGAGAGAGAGAGAGAGAGAGAGAGAGAGAGAGAGAGAAATGAAGGAAGGAAGGAAGAAAGAGAGGAAAGAAAGAGAAAAATTACAAACGAAGCTTGAGATATATGCATTGTTTCTATTTACACTCATACTGAATCAGATACCTCTGCCCAGCATGTTTTCAGCTAATAAGCAAGTCCTTACCATTAGCCTGGGTGTATACTGGTTGAGGAAAACCTACATCCTTACAGTCATTGCGTGGCTACAACCTTAAGACCCTTAGGCATGTACTGTCATGGGCTGCTGTTCTCTCTGATAAAGTGAGACAGTAGAGATTTTATTCACCCAGAGGAAATAAACAGGCTAGTTTTCACATTGTAATAAGGTGAATTCAGAACCCCATGTCTGAAGCCAGATGTTCTAAACGATCCCTTTGGGAAAAAATTAGGTGATCATAGGCATAGTCTGCAGTGGCAAGCCCGGCCTGGGGACTTTTGGGAAGAAAAGAGAATGTTGATGAAGGTGAGAATGCAGGAGGCCAGAAGAAAAGAAAATGAAGCAGGCAAGAAAGACAAAAGAGAAGAATACTGAATGAATGAGTGGATCTTGGCTTTATTAGTCTAAATTCTCTCTTTTTTTTTTTTTTTTTTTTGAGATGGAGTCTCGCTCAGTCGCCCAGTCACGATCTCAGCTCACTGCAAGCTTCGCCTCCTGGGTTCACGCCATTCTCCTGCCTCAGCCTCCCGAGTAGCTGGGACTACAGGCGCCTGCCGCCACACCTGGCTAATTTTTTGCATTTTTAGTAGAGACGGGGTTTCACCGAGTCTAGACTCTCTTAATTGCAACTGACAAAAATACATTCAGACTACCTCAAGCGAAACAAAACAAATGTTCCTCCCCTCAAACACATTTGGCTCATTATGGAAAAGTCTAGGTTGCCAGATTTCAGACATAGCCGAATCCAGGCACTGAAGTACCATCCTCAGGGCTCTGTGTCTACCCCTGTCCTTTGGCTCTGTTCTCAGCAGTGATTTGATTCTCCAGCCACGGCAGCAAGAATGGCCATTGGCAGCTGCCGGTTTATGAGGTCTTTCTAGCTTGAGAACCCTGCAGGGTGGGAGGCTACCCGCTCCCTGTCGTGCGCATTTGTCAGTTTTCATGCAGGATTCTTGTTGGTTCTGCTGACGCATGTGCCTACTCACTGGAGAGGGTTTGAGGAATCATGACCGGTCAGACCTGGCCACATGACATCCTGGAAGCCAGGGTTAGATGAGACTGAAGCTGCCTTTGCAAAAATTATAACTGAGAGAAATCTGACCTAACAGACTCCCTCTTGCTTCTAACCTCCAAGCTACCCTTGTTCGTTCCTGGGCGTAGGCCAAATTAACTTTGGGAGGAATTTAGTTTATAGTTTAACTTTGAAACAAAGATGATAACAGCCCCTCCCCAAAACAAGCCCATTCCTTACCTGCGTCACCAGATTGCCTTTGTAAAACTAACAAATTAGCCACAAGATTAGAAATTATGGCTCAGGAGTTACACAGCCACAACCCACAAGATTCCTAACCTCCCTAGTTGCTCCTGTGGATAACGTTACTATTGTGAAAGCTGAGATTGGTGTTTCAGGTATTTTTCAGACCCTGCATTCCAGTGGACCAGCTGGCACCACCCAGACCAGTAAACTCATCTGGCCTTGTGGACCCCACCCAGGAATGGACTCGAGAGGACAGCTTTGACCCCTGTGATTCCATCAATGACCCAACCAGTCAGCATTCCCCTTTCCCTAGGCCCTGCCTGCCTAGCGATCTTTAAAAAAATCAGCCTCCAGATTTTCGGGGAAGCTGATTTGGGTAATAATAAAACTCTGGTCTCCCATTTAGCTGCCTCTATGTATATTAAACTCTTTCTCTATTGCAATTCACCTGTCTTGATAAATCAGCTCTATCTGCGCGGTGGGCAAGAAGAACTTGTGGGGTGGTTACCACACAGCAAATGACACCAGTACCATGCAGAATGGAACAGAGACTGTTTCCTCAAAGGAAGTGAATTTATTTCCCAGTATAAGGTATATGTGAATTCAGCTTTTGTGATTATGGCATGGGTGTAGGAAGGCATTTCAATATTTCTCCAATGACCCCAGCTGGAGAGGCAGACTCTTAAGGAATGGTCCGAGGATCCTGCCTGCTTTCTTGACTGTTTATTACAGGGAAAACGGAATGTCTATGCTATTAAGCATACTCTGTTCCTTTGGTCTCCGGATGAATTTTGCTCAGTGGAATAGAATTAAATTTGGAGTCTTGAAAAGAGAAGTGAAACTTATTGGGCATAATTGTTACTTGTAAATGTTAGCTGGAAAAACTATTATGACAAAGCTGATGAAGAAGTAAAAATCATTAATTGAGCACACACACCCTGCTGGTCTAGTGTCTGATTTCGCCACCTCTGGGTTACCTGGTGTCAGCAGGGCAGGGACCAGGTGAGTCAAGGGAGGCACTCTGGGCACAACATTTAAGGAGGTACTCACTCTTAAGCGCTCACAAATGCAAGATCTGCTCCTGAGAGTGAGTGCCTCTTTAAATTTTTCCAACCTGAAAGCCTCTCTTAAGGAAGCATTCACTCTCAGAGCTGAGCCTATATTTGTAAGGGCCTGGGAGTGAGCACTTCCTTAAATGCTGTGCCCTGAGCGCCTGTCTGGGCTTGCCCTAGCCTGGTTGTGGGTGGGACAGGGATGCTTCCTAGAGGTGATGGTGGGATGCAGCGTGGCTCGTATACAAAGCTGATGTTTAAGTTGGTTGCACAAGTCAGAAAAAAATGGTCCAGAACAGAAATCAAATCCAAATATTCATAGATTTCAAGACCAGGCATTTCAGTGCAGAAGTCATTGCCAAAGCCAAGAGTGGGATCCGATAACAGAAGAAGTGATAATAGAAGCTGAGTCCAAAAGATGAATGGGTAAGTGTCGTAGCCAGGTGTTAAATAGGAAAGGCAAGACCCAAACACGCAGATCAAAGCACAGACTGCCATGAGTGGGGAGGTAGACAGGATCATTACAATTCCACACTTTATTTGTTGGGTAATATTTCATCATGAGAATATAGCATGAGTATTTTTGGTAACAGCCTTATTGAGGTATAATGTTGTTTTGAGACAAGGCCTGCCTCTGTGACCCGAGCTGGAGTGTAGTGGTGTGATCCTGGCTCACTGCAACTGTTGAGGTATAATTGACATGCCATGTAATTCACCCATTTAAAGTATGCACTTCAGTGGTTTTTAGTATAATCACAGAGTTGTGCAACCATCACCACAATATCAGAACATTTTCATCACTCCGAGAGAAACCATACTCTTTAGTTATCACCTCCAGCTGTCCTACTCCCCTCAGCCCTAGGCATCCACTAGCGTAATTCATTTTTAAATATTTGCATTGCTGATTATTTGGCTTGTTTGCAATATTTCACAATTACAAGCAGTGGTCCATAGGATCGCCGTAAAGGGAGCATACATCTCCCCTATGACCACTGCTGCTTTCAGGCGAGTTCCATCAATGGAAGTGCCTTGTGCCTCGATGAGCCCCATGCCGGGATGGGGGTGGAGAGGAGGGCCAGGGGCAGAATGTGGCTGCCAGGGTATTGAGTCCTGGAGTAATGTGAGAAGTGTTTCCAGAGTGGGAGGAGGTGGACAGGGTTGAGGGAGCAAGATAGGAAACGACAAAAAAATAAACCCACAACGAAAGGTTTAAGTGCAAATTCTTCAATGTTCTGGTGAGTGGTCAAAGGATATTTTTAAAAAGCAAAGATGCCCAATGACCAGTGCAGAGTTGTGCATGTTGCTGTGATGTGGATCCCTCTTCACACTGACTCCTTTCACCCATGCCAGTCTTCTGTGATGGCTGTGGCACTCATGAATGCTTGGAAAGGTGTGTGTGAGCACAGGTGTGTATGTGTGTGCACAGGTGTGTGTGTGTGTGTGTGAGAGCACAGGTTTGTGTGAGCTTGGAAAGGTGTGTGTGATCACAGGTGTGTGTGTGAATATAGGTGTGTGAGTGAGCACAGGTGTGTGTGTGTAAATATAGGTGTGTGAGTGAGCACAGGTGTGTGTGTGTAAATATAGGTGTGTGAGTGAGCACAGGTATGTGTGTGTAAATATAGGTGTGTGAGTGAGCACAGGTGTGTGTGTGAATATAGGTGTGTGAGTGAGCACAGGTGTGTGTGTGTAAATATAGGTGTGTGAGTGAGCACAGGTGTGTGTGTGTAAATATAGGTGTGTGAGTGAGCACAGGTATGTGTGTGTAAATATAGGTGTGTGAGTGAGCACAGGTATGTGTGTGAATATAGGTGTGTGAGTGAGCACAGGTGTGTGTGTGAATATAGGTGTGTGAGTGAGCACAGGTATGTGTGTGTAAATATAGGTGTGTGAGTGAGCACAGGTATGTGTGTGAATATAGGTGTGTGAGTGAGCACAGGTGTGTGTGTGTAAATATAGGTGTGTGAGTGAGCACAGGTATGTGTGTGAATATAGGTGTGTGAGTGAGCACAGGTGTGTGTGTGAATATAGGTGTGTGAGTGAGCACAGGTATGTGTGTGAATATAGGTGTGTGAGTGAGCACAGGTGTGTGTGTGAGCACAGGTGTCTATGTATGTGAGCACAGGTGTGTGTGAGTTTGGAAAATGTGTGTGAGCATAGATGCATGTGCACAGGTGTGTGTGAGAGCACAGGTGTGTGTGTATGAGCTTGGAAAGGTGTGTGTGATCACAGGTGTGTGTGTGAGTATAGGTGTGTGTGAGTGAGCACAGGTGTGTGTGTGAGCACAGGTGTGCATGTGTGAGCACAGGTGTGTGTGAGCTTAGAAAGGTGTGTGTGATCACAGGTGTGGGAGAGCACAGGTGTGCGGGTGTGTGAGCACAGGTGTGTGTGTGAGCACAGGTGTGTGTAAGCACAGGTGTGTGTGAGCTTAGAAAGGTGTGTGTGATCACAGGTGTGTGTGAGCACAGGTGTGTGTGAGCTTGGAAAGGTGTGCATGTGAGCATAGGTGTATGTGCACAGGTGTGTAGGTGCATGTGTCAATGAAGACACTGAGTTTCCTTTCATAGTGGACATGATGGCAGTGAGGTCAATGTGTGTAGAAGCAAGAGCCTGAGGGTTGAGGTGACCATGAGAAGATGAGTCTCCTTAAAATCCACAAGGCTGTGGTGGAACTGGAGAGCTCTCCTCAAGCAGCAGCAATGCCCTGGCTGGTATCTGGATTACACATCTTTGTGACAATATTGCTTGCAACACTAAAGATGCTGTTTCCAAAGGAACTTTTCCCAGGACTGAGATTACTGATCCAAAGTGAAGCAAGACTTTTGTGACTCGTGAAATGTGAATGGTTTTCCCAAAGGATTGCACCAATGTCCAGGACCACCAGCAATGCACGTGTGCACCACTCTGCAGACACGTGACAATTCAGGAGTTGGAAATCTCTTCCCGTTGCCGTTTTCAGTCATGTTTCAGTGATTGACACCCCGATAGCCTTCATTTCTAAGGTAGAGGATATTTTCTCTGAGAAATTGTCACCTTCATACAAAATCTCAAGAGGGTAAGTTACCAGAATTAAGATGACAAATTTGGATCTTAGATTCACAGTGATTTGTGAGTTTTTCACCTATACTTCTCAGACACAATTCAGCCCAGAATGTCTGGAAAGTCTTGTTTGGAAAGAGGAAAATAGCTGGGATAAAATCTTTATTTTGACAGGCAAAACAAAGTGGTGCTAATGTCCAAACACGTCAGGGCTGTTAATGCTTCTAAAAGTGGTCTCCACTTTAGGAAATGATATACATTTTTAGACTAAAGAAAATAAATATTTTCTTATAGTCAAACTTAATGTCATTAACTAGAAAAGTGAAGAAGGTCATAGACCTTTCTGTACTTTATACTGTAGCTTTGATTATAAGCCTTAGAGATAGCAACTTGAACTAACTCACATATTATAGGGTTTTTTTTGCAGGAAGTTTCTTTTATAATGTAATAAATGCTTAAAGAAGAATTATACTATGAGTAGAACAGTATGCAGCCTGGCACTTAGCAAGTGATCAAGAAATAATTGATGAGTGAATGAACGAACAGATGACAGATGTAACCAAAAATCAAAACTAAAATCACTTCTGAAGTCGAGGATGTGCTTCTCAATACATAACTTTGGTTATGATATCTTTGGTCTTTAAGGAAGAATTCTGGTCAGGCACAGTGGCGCATGCCTGTAATCCCAGCACTTTGGGAGGCCAAGGAAAGTGGATCACTTGAGACCAGGAGTTTGAGACCAGCCTGGTCAACATGGTGAAACCCCGTCTCTACTAAAAATACAAAAATTAGCCAGGTGTGGTGGTGCATGCCTGTAATCCCAGTTGCTTGGGAGGCTGAGGCTGGAGAATTTCTTGAATCCAGGAGGTGGAGGTTGCAGTGAGCCGAGATCATGCCACTGCACTCCAGCCCAGGTGACAGAGTGAGACTTGCTTCAAAAAAAAAAAAAAAAAAAGTCTGAGTGTATATTGTCTCTTCTCAGTTATAACACTGTGCTCTTTCTGGAGCTCTGTTTGATGGTCTTAATTTAAATTATGCCAATAACAAGCATTTTTGAGGAAGTCAGTTGATAACACAAATGATTCTATGTGTGCAATGAGATCGCATTCTTAAAGAAACGTGTAACTTATCCTGTATCTGGGAGCAGATTCCATGTTATGAGACTGTTTTTCAGGCCAGTGCTCCTGCCGCGCGGCCCCTTTAGCACGGTTCCTCTGTGGGATTGCAGATGTGTCACAATTTCTAGGCACAAACTAATGTCAATCTGCATGCACTTAAGTCCTCAGTTGTTAAACTAAATCATTTCCTCCTTTTCAGGCATTTTTCTCATCTGGATTTAATATAGATCTGTTCTCACACAAGCATCTGTGGAATGAGCCTGGACATTGCTACGGAGAGCTGGTTAGAGGAGGAGGAAAGAAAGAATAATGGCTAATCATTAAGCTGCAGTGTGGGTGTTTGGTTGGGAAGAACCAGCTGGCGGAGGGATGGTTACTACTTCTGACTCAGAGACTTGGGCAGTGACCCCTATGGTCTGGTCAAGAAGGAGCCACATGTCTTTGGTGACTTCTTTGTTTACTCTCAGAGTTTAACTATGAGGCAGAAATGGTTTCTTTGCCAAAGTCTAGATTTGATGAAACATGGCTAATTCTAATTTTAGATCTGAGCTTGGACCTTTCTTCTAGTCATTGCTGCAAAGTGGTGCTTATGGGAAAGGAGAGTATTCTTCATGATCAGCTCTGTCTTACATTCAAGTGCAGTCGGTCATGGAGGGACCAGAGCATCGGCCCTAGGCCACAGCTGGAAAGTCCTCTGCCTTGCACAACAGGGATCACAAAGCAAAGTGAGATCATACGTGGGCAAAGGAAAAAAGAGAAGGCAAAACATTCAAAATCTCAAATATTTGAAACCAGATTTCAGTTGAAATATGTAAGTTAATCAGTATCAAGCAAAAATGTCAGGCCCCGGAAAGCCAGTCTCTCCTTCACATGTATGTAAATACAGTTTGGGTTCTGATACCATTGACTGCTGAATTTAATATTAAGATAAAGTGTAGTAGAGTAAAAGGCCTCCCAAAGCCACTTCTTCCACTCATTCAGTCAAAAGAAATTTGCTGAATGCTTTCCTTATGAGCAAGGCACTAAGCCAAGTTATGGCACTCCACTCTGTTAGCTTTCAAACACACCACCCCGACACCATCACCATGAACAACATCATCACCAGGACCATCACCATCACCATCACCATCACCATCGTTATCACCACTGTTATGATACCCAACACCATTCCCATTACTCAACACCCCCCATCACCATCACCATTCCCATCCCAGCACCATCATTATCACCATCTCCATCCCCGTCTCATCACCATCATCATCTCCAACACCATCCCCATCACCAACACTATCATAATCACCATAACCATCCCCATTCCCACACTATCATCACCATCACTACCATCACCATCAACACCATCACCAACGCTGTTCCCGTCTCAACACCATCACTATTCTAACCCCATCACTTATTCCAGCTTGATCACCGTCACCACCACCAACACCATCCTCATGACCAACACCATCATCACCATCACGATCGTCAACACCATCGTCATTACCATCACCATCACCATCAACCAATCATCAACACTACTAATCATCAACACCATCTCTGTCCCAACACCATCATCATCACCAACACCATTCTCCTTTGTATCTCCAGGTTTTCTTCATACATTAGCTCATTGATTTTGGCCCTATGTGGTAGATATTATGGTCTTCATTTGTTTTTGATAGACATGGAGCTTCAGAACAGTGACATTACTTGCCTGAGTCACATGCAAATAAATGGCAAAACTATATCAGTTTTCTACTTCCTCAGATTCTCAGTTTTCTGTAGGATGTATCAGCAGACCATACCACATTAATCATGAGGATAAAAACGACCTTGATAGTAATGTATTACGTTCATATCAGTGCTTAAATGTTTTGAAGCACCTTTACATTTATTCTGTCATTTAAGCTTATAGTAATCCCATAGAATGACAAGAACGTGTTATTATGGTCAAATTTAAAGCATATTTTGTTAATTATCTCATTTCCAAAACAAACTTGCAGTAAATTAAGTATCTGGTAACACATTTCTAAAATTAATCATTGAAGTGTGATGACACAGAAGTTATTCCAGGGCTATTCGTTAATTCTGGGTCAGTTTCTTCATGGAAACTGCATCTGAAAAGCTAAACTGGAAGGTACCTATATTCAAAATGGCTAAAGGACTGATTAGGATTGGGATTTTTCCTAAATTAGCAATAACATTTTTTTCCACAAAGGATTATGCTTGGGGTTCCTGAATAACTGATTCCACCAACCACTACGTGCCAGGTGTTGGGCTGAACACTGCGGATACAAGAGGAGTAAGACACAGGTCCTGGCCTTGAGAGCTTACATCCTGTGTGAGAGGCAGACACACAAGGAGACATGTTCCATGCAGCGTCCCGGCTGTGACAGTCATATCCCGAGTGCTCCATGGGGACAGAGGAGAGGCCCTGAGCTCACCTATGGGTCTGCCAGCATGAAGGCAAGAGAGGTTTCCAGCCTCAGGCACCTCCTGAACCCAGTCTAGAAGCATAAGTGAGAATTAGCCCAGTAAAAGGTTGGATGACAGAAAGGATCTGGGCAGAATGGACAGCACAAAACAACCCTGTGGGTGGGGAAATAGCTGAGGGTGTATAGGGAGCTCTGCTGGAGTCAAAAGCAACTTGTGTCAGTTTGCCTCAGACTTTCTTGATTTTAGCACTGAAAGTCTCACATCCTGGCCATCTCCTTAGTCCTAAGCCAACTGGGATAGATGGTTACCCAAGGTGGCAAGAAATAAAGTTAAAAAGATAGCCAGTGGCTGCATTATGGAGGGTTCTGTGTGTCACATGAAAGTCGTTTGGATTTGTGTTATGGGTGATGGGGATCCACCGAAGGGTTTCAGGGACACTGCATGGTCAGGGAGGGACAGGAGAGACGTGACTTCCTGGAGGGGACAGGCAGCCTCATAGTAATTGTGGAGGAGAGGAAGCAAGTGAGAGCATTGGAAGGGTTAAATCAATGGCAACTGAATGAGAGAAGCCTATCTGGGGAAGTGATTTGACTTGGGAAGGACAGATGTGCGGAGAGTGGATTAAACTATGATAGTTTGGTTTGGGGTATGCTGTGTTGAAGGCACCTGTGTGACCTTCATGTGCATAAGAGCACACAGATTAGCATCAACAACCTTTCCAGGGTGCCGCTTTCCACTGTTGTTTTAGGTCTGATTTGCTAGGAACCGGAAAGATGTGGAATTCCAGCTGAACTGCATTTCTGGAGAACTTACAGTGAGCCAGGCATTCTGTTTAGATTCAGGGTATACAATGCTGAAAAGAACAAGTTTTAAGTAGGGTAGGAAACTTCCCAGACTGGAAAAAAAATTACTAGCATTGAAATATAATCTTTAAAGCAATATTTTCTCCAGCTCACAGCTCCTGGAATCCATTCCTTTTTGTGAAGCTCAGATGCGTAGCATGGGCAGGAATTGTACCATTGGGTATAGAGTTGGGTTCTGGGAGGCATGTGCAGGGACGTGCTTTGGCATGGCTGGGGAAGGCTTGTGGCTGGTTCTTGAGATAACTCGGCTTGTTCCCTGCAGCTCCTTCCTGCTCATGTGGATGTCCCCGACCCACATCAGTCCTAGTACCTCGTTCTTTCCACTACAGCACTCTTCACACTTTAGAATTGTCTATTTATTTATATATTTAAATAATTAAAATATCTGGCTGCCCTACCAGACTATATACTCAAGAAGGGCATGAAGCATCTATTTCACTCACCGTTGTAGCTGGCACACGGTAAGCATTTCTTGAAACAATGGATCTCAAGCCTGGTTGTACACTGGAATCAGCTTGAACATCTAAAAATTTCTGATGCCTGAGTGCTTCCCCTCAAAGTTTTTGATTCAGTTGATCTGGGGTGTGGTTCAGGCATTGTTTTGTTGTTGTTGTTTTGTTTTTTGGTTTGTTTTGTTTTTGTTTTTTGAGATGGAGTCTCACTCTGTCGTCCAGGCTAGAATGCAATGGTGCAATCGTGGCTCACTGCACCTCCGCCTCCTGGGTTCAAGTGATTCTTTTGCCTCGGCCTCCTGAGTGGCTTGGATTACAGGCATGAGCCACCACACCCAGCTAATTATTTTTGTTTTCTTAGTAGAGTCTGGGTTTCACCATGTTGGCCAGGCTGGTCTTGAACTCCTGACCTCAGGTGATCCATCCGCCTTGGCCTTCCAAAGGGCTGGGATTACAGGTGTGAGCCACCACGCCTGGCCCAGACACTGGCTTTGTGTGTTTGTCTTTCTTTAAGTTCCCCAGGTGATTCTACTGTGCAGCACATTTTAAGATTGTTAAAACTCGTATTCTGGCCTACCAGATTTATAGAATCAGGGTCTTTGTAGGTAGGGCCTAGGGAATTTGCACGTTTACAAATGACCCAGGAAATTGTTATGCAACCTTGAATTTGAGGCCCATGGGTACAGAGAGCTGTCATCAGTGTGACCGTGGAAGAGACCTCTGTGGGCAGCATGTGGGAAGGGGGGAGGGTGAATGTCAGGGAGACTCTGGGGTTGGTGCAGGGTCTTTTACTTCCACTGTACAATTACCATCATGCTCACGACTCAGCTGCTGCCCCCAGATGGTCTTTTTTAGTTGGTCTTTGGTGAAATCTTGGCCTCAGTATTGTTTTAAAACTCTCTGTAATTCTGATGTGCAGCCAGGGCCAAGAACTGCTGGTGGGAGGAGCCAAACAGAAGAGGTGTGGACAGTTGGGGGCCAGGGTTAGGAGGTGGGTTGTAGGTAGAGTTGGCAGCTAAAAGAAAGTGGAATAACCCAGAGTTTGGGGATTTGGGCTGAACCACCAGGTCCTAGATCAGGAGCGTGTGTTAATTTCCTAGAGCTGCCATAACCAGTTACAGCCATGCATTGCTTAACAACAGGGGCATGGTTTGAGAAATGTGATGAATGTTAAATGATTTCATTGTTGTGGGAACATCATAGAATATCTAGATGGCATAGCCTACTACACACCTAGGCTATGTGGCATAGCCTATTGCTCCTAGCCTACAAACCCGTACAGCATGTGACTGTACTGGGTACTACAGGCAACTGTAACATGATGGCAAGTGTCTGTGTATCTAAACATGGAAAAGGTACAGCAAAAACCTGCTACGATAAACTTACAGTACCACCATCATATATGTGGTCTGTCACTGTATCACAAACATGATGGTTTAAAACAACAGAAATTTATTATCTCACGGTTCTGGAGGCTACAAATCCCAAATCAAGGCTCATGCAGGGCTGGTTCCTTCTGAAGGACCCGAGGGAGAGTCTGTTCCAGGCCTCTCCTGGCTTCTGGTGGCTGCAGCCAGTGCTCAGCTTGTAGACGCGTCACTCCAATCCCTGCCTCTGTCTTCACATTCCCTTCTCCCTCGTGTTTCTCCTCTGTCTCTGTGTCTCAAATCTCCCTGTCCTTTTTCTGATAAGGACACCAGTCACTGGATTTAGGACCCACCCTAAATTCAGGTTGAGCTCATCTTGGGATCCTTCATGACGTGTGCAAACACTTTTTCCAAATAAGGTCACGTTCACAGATTCTGGGAATTAGGACCTGGACTGAGCTTTTTGGGGGACAACATTCAACCCACTACCAACGGTAATGGACTTCACAGTTCACACCCAACAGTATGGCTGAGACAGGTGAGAAAGCTCCCGGCAGACAGACCACTTGGCCATGCCTGGGGTGGGAACAGCATCTCCTTCTCCTTCAGAAACAGAGTCCATGAAGACACAGCACGTGGGGAGAGTTCATGGTGGAAGGTGGGGCAGCGAGAGTTTTAGGTTTGAAATCAACATTTTAAAAAGCTTTTACACACACACACACACACACACATACACACACACACAGAGTTAATTAAGGTTATTCTAGGTGGGTACCTGGGATCCCATGGTTCCCTGCTGCCACGATCCTGGGAGGAGATGACAGAGGAAGCCCACTCTTACTGCCCATCTTAGATTTAACCTTTGTCATCACCCTCATCCTTTGGTTAGTTTTTTTCTGTATGAAAAGTGCTTTCTTCATGTGGAATAAATGGGTGTCTTTGGATATCAAAGAAAGTCTACACATTTTAAAGGAAACTTAAAATGCTTGGCAGACAGAAAGGGACTTTTTCTTTCCTAAAGTGAGGAGTGGAGGCAAAGCTTGGGGGGAGTTTTCACTGCAAGGTGTGGCTGACGTTTTTATTTACAGTAAATTTTAGAAGCGATTCTCTGGCAAAGCAAATGCTAACACGCACTTTTCCAGGTACAAAATCATCCTGTGGCTCTGCTCTTCCACTTTGTGGCTGAAAAGGGATCTGTGGAATCTTTGCCCACCCAGAATTGCTGTGACATTATTTATCAAAGGAAATACCTTGAATTTCAGGTACTCGGATGCAAATTAAAGGGCATATTCTCCCTTCTCCACCCAATAGATTTATGGTGTTATTTCAACATCAAAATCCAAATCGTGAGTTTCCTTGGATTTTATTCAATGGGCTGAAAACTGTCAGTTTAGAGAAAGTGAATGTTTCCAACCATTTCAATAGAGGCTTTAGGCGGTGAGCTACTGTCGGAGCCTCTAAGATGAACCAGTTCCTATCTTAAGACTAACATCACTACTGTGAATGCATGCCAGAGAAACACACCCACAATATAGACTGGACATTTTAAAACCTGCTAAAAAAAAAAAAAGGTAAAAATACATGAGAAGATGTAAAAGAACTTGCCCTTGTTACCCAAATACCCTTAGAAACTTATTTTCATATTGCCTTGTAGATGGTGTGAACTTGAAAAGGTCAAATAGTAAGTATGTCCTTATTTGGAAAATAAAGCATATTTCTTGTGAGGAATATTGGCTGATCCAGAAAAAAACATAAAGAACAAAAGAAAACAGCCAGAAATCTAGCGCCTGGTAAAAATGTGTGTTTCATGGGGCCTCTGGTCTCTTGGCGTTGTCTGGGTGAAGGAGTCTGTCCCCAACCTGTCGTGGGTGGACTCGGGGGCCTGGGTGGGACCCCGTTTTGCTCTCAGCGTTTTCTCCCAGCTGGGCATCACTTTTTTTCCCACTGAATGGGATTCAGCACTCACCCAGAGCCATTTCCTGTGAATTCCTGTGGGACCAGATCTCTTTCCTTCCTCTTGTAAAAAAAATTCTGACCCTACGTCATAGGCTTAACTTTGATTTCCAAATTTAAATGTATGAAACTGATGTTATTTGGGATGAGTGAATACCAGGACGATTGAAGAGGTGGAAGCAAGATGCAGGCAGCAGAGCCGCAGCCCCTGGACGCTGAGAAACCCTGGAGTGAATCCTCCTCGGGTCTGTGCCTCACCTTGGGAGCAAATCAACCGCACTGAACTCTTTCGGGCCATAAGGGGACCATTCACTCCATGATTTCTGCAGGATGTATTATACCTTTGAAGCAACTCAAAAAAAAAAAAAAAAAAAATACTGTCTGGAGACTGCAGGGAAAAAGAAACCAACCCCCAAACCAAATACACCAGGGGCTTTGTGCTCCTACATCCTGTGCTCCCGCCATTCATCCATAACAAAATTACTGTAATCATATCTGCAACGGAGGAGGAATCAAATTTGCTCTTCGGTTCTGCTGTTTGGGTAGAGGTTTTCTCAAGGGGACAGGAAAGATGGATCTTGCCCTTTGGGGATTCAATGGAATTTTTTCTTGGCAAACCATGTTTTCTAAGATCAGCAGTTAGTTGAAAAAAATTGTAGAGTGGTCTGAGAGGAGGTAATCATTACTCCAAGGAGTGCTGCCTCTACATAGCACATTTCAAAACTTCCATAACAAAAATCCCAGAGGTAGGATGTTCCAGAATTGAGTGGCTGCAGGCTCAGGATAGACATCAAGTTCCTGCCTCTCCCTGCCTCGGAGCTCTGCCTCCCTCGGCTGCTGGCTTGGAGCTCAGGCCTGTCCCCTAGGATCGTAGAACAGCCGCAATGGCTGCCCTGGCATGACCTTCTCCTATCATCCTGCAGAGCAGCAGAAACAGCAGCAGTACCTGCTCCTTCCTGGTACTCTCTCTCTCACTCACCATTGTGATATAACACACATGATACAAAATCCCCGATTTTAACCATTTTAAAGATACTATTCAATAGCAGGTAACACATTTACAACATTGTGCAACCATCACTACTTTCTAGTTCCAGGATATTTTCATGACCCCGGGAGGACATCTATACTCATTAAGCAGTCTCTCCCCTTCTCCCAGCTCCAAGCCCCCAGAAACCATGAGTTTGCCTTCTGTCTCTCTAGATTTGCCATTTCTGGACATTGCATAGAAATGGAATCATGCAGCACGTGGCTTTCATGTCTGCCTTCTTTCACCCAGCATCGTGTCTCTGAGTTCACCCATGGTATAGCACGTACCATTCCATTTTATGGAAGACGCTATTTCGTTGCATGGCTGTACCACATTTTGTTTATCCTGGTTGTCTCCTTTTTAAGAGCAAGGAAGATCTTTCCCAGAGCCCCTGGCAGATATCTCTCCCTGTCTCACCAGCCAGACCTGAATCTGGAGGTGATGCTTAATCCAAAAACCGGTGGGATGACGGGATGATTGGGGGTGCTCTTCAACCCTCCTGTGTGGGGAAATGTCTCTTCCCTGGGCTTACAGTAGTCTGGAGGAAGCTCCCTGAATGACATGGGACTCTGCCATCAAGCGTGGTGTGGGGAGTGGATTTGGGGCGGCCATCCACAGTGCTGCTGCAGCACCTGGCTCCAAGTTCATGACCCTCTAGATCTACAGTAACTACAATGAAACGGGCTGTTAAAATGGAAATTTCACAAGGGTTCCAATTTGATAGATGTCATTTACTAAACAACCTATGGATTAGGCCGTTCTTACATTTGCTATAAAGAAATACCTGAGACAAAGTAATTTATAAAGAAGAGGTTTAATTGGCTCATGGTTCTGCAGGCTGTACAAGGATGGTGCTGACGTAGCTTAGCTATGAGGGCTTTTACTCACAGCAGAAGGCGAAATGGGAGCTTGATGTCACCTAGTGAAAGCAGGAGCAAGAGAAAGTGCGGTGGAGGGAGAATGTGTGTGTGTTGGGGGATACACCCTTTTACATAGATCTCGTGTGAACTCAGAGCAAGCGTTCACTCATCACCAAGGAGATGGCCAAACTCATTTATAAGGGGTCTGCTCCCGTGATCCAAACACCTTCCACCAGGCCCCACTTCCAACCCCAGGGATCACGTCTCGACTTGAGATTTGGAGGAGACAATCATCCAAACCACACCAACCGATGGGGCCAACTCTTCATTGGTGGAATTTACAAAAGGAAGCCTTCTAAAAGAAGTTTCACAACTCCTAAGCACTCAAACAGAAAATGGAAAGAAAGATGTGAAGAGATTTCTTTGAAGATAAAGGCTGATTGTCCCCCACCCCTGACCCACCCCACTGTCCTCCTCCCTTAAGCTGGGAAGGGACCATTCAAGCGTAGTGACAGGATGTGCTCACGACGCCGCCCTGCAGGGTGAAATGTGTGTCTGCAGCTGGAGAGGCTGACGCCTGCAGCTGTGGGTGTGAGAGCCCTCCGGGAACCTGTGGCTGCCAGAGAGCCGCGGGCTGGGACCGACTCCCGAGTGTGGTCAGGATGAGGAGCCCCATATTAATCATGTTTTTTAGCTTCTGTATTTTATGATGCTTTGGCATGTTGATCTGGGAGAGGCCATCGCATTCAAGCTAGCTGATTCCTAGAGAGAGAACTCCTCCTGCCTCCCGCAACCCTGCCTGCCGTATGCAAACCAGCCCATCCAAAGCCTGTATCCCCCAGTCGTCTTCTTTATCAATCTCTCCCACTCCAGGCCAGCATTCCCCAGTCCTAATCACTCCAAGGCCAGGCACCAGACAGCGAGGGACAGGTCCTACACCCCAGAGCCTGCTGACCTTATTCTAACTCGCCGCTCTAGCCCTGCCCACCCTGTTTTACCCATTTCTCCCCACAAAAACCATAGTAAAGACTCTTGCTACAGTCTCCCTCACTCCTGCCTCCTGGCCACCTCAGTGCTTCCCCGTGTGGCCCTGCATAGGATGGTGGCCTCCTCTTCTTGGCAACTGTGAGTAACAAACTTTTCAACGGCAGTCGTCTTCTGGTCTGTTTGCCTCACCATACCTGAATAATGATAAAGCCTACATTTTAAAACAAGCCTGCAAATGCTTCCTGGGGACCTGATGCAGCCCACACAAAAGAGACAACTGGTGTGAGTCATCTTGGATCCTGTCCACAAGGCCCCCAAGAGGGTCAAGTGGCCCCACTCCAGCAGTACTATGAATGCCAGAGATCTGGGGCTAGGAGGAAGACACACGTCAGTCTGCATGCATCAGCCTGGGTCATTGGAGCCACAAAAGGGAGAAGCCCAGGACAGAGTCAGCCCAGCAACTGGTGGCCCCAGCAAAGGCAGCATCACCCTTACTGCTCTGAGGAATTCTTTCTTTCTTTTTTTTTTTTTCTAAGATGGAGTCTCTCTCTGTGGTATAGGCTGGAGTGCAGTGGTGCAATCTCAGCTCACTGCAGCCTCCACCTCCTGGGTTCAAGCGATTCTTCTGCCTCAGCCTCCCGAGAGCTGGGATTACAGACACTCACCACCACGCCTGGCTAATTTTTGTATTTTTAATAGAGACGGGGTTTCACCACGTTGGCCAGGCTGGTCTCAAACTCCTGACCTCAAGTGATCTGCCTATCTCAGCCTCCCAAAGTGCTGAGATTACAGGTGTAAGCCGCCAGCCCTGCTCCAAAGAATTCTGCACAGGCTGGTCCTTTCCTGGCATTCTTTCTCTTTGAAACATTCTGACCAGCAGAAGATACTGTGTCCTGTGAGTGGCCCTGGCTGGGAACTACTGGTCAACCCACACTGCAATAGTAATATTTCACTAATATGCCTGGATATTGAGCATCTAATAGAATTTTGGTATTTTCCCCCACCGAATGTCTCTTTTTGCTGTTGTAACTTAGGTTGGAGCATGAACGAACAAGTTGAGAGAGCTCTTTGAAGTCACTGCCGTAATTCTTTCTTGTTACCAATGAGAAGTAGAGTCCGAGACAAGCGTCATGGTTTTTCCTTTCTCAGCAGATAGCTAATCGGTGGCTGAGCTCAAGCCAGATCTCAGCCTTGAACATAATCGTGTAAGGGAAGAAACTATAATTAGGTAGTCAAATAAAAATGATGCCAATATGCATAATTGAGCTCCATTACCTGGTGCCTCTAAAACATTAGATGGATTTTGTTATAGGGATGGAAAAGAGTGATCAGCCGATCCTTTCCTCTCTAACGTAAACTCCAAACTGGCAGTCACCTTCTCTCTCCTGCATAATGTTACGTCCCTAGCAACGTGCCTGGCATATTGAAGGTGCTACGGGAAATGCCTGTTCAGAGATTAAATGAAGAGTAACAGGTTTAAAGTCATTTTATCTTACCTATAAAGTTATTGGGTGTCTGCAAAGAAATTTTGTCATTGGAAATTTTGTTTTACAGTTAATTATAATTTTATGACGTCATTTGTGTTATCCCTTCAAGAATGTACTGAGCATATTCTTGAGCATTTTTATCTCTCTTTCTTGACATTTTAAAGGTTTAGATACCAATAAAGGCATTTGCTGTGATTAAATGTTGCTTTAGGTACAAGAAGGAGGGGGCGCGGGCTGAGGCGTGGCAGTCAGTGAGCTTGTGCTGACCATGTCTGACTGCCCAATTCGTCCCGGAGCTTGGATGTGACGTGTGTGTGTGTGTGTGTGTGTGTGTGTGTGTGTCTGCTGGGAACAGGGTGCCTTTGTAGTTAATTTGATTAATGTAGTAGGCAGAATAAAGGTCCCCCAAAAGATGTCTTAAGCGCTGACCTGTTACCTTACATGGCAAAAGGGAAGTAAAGTTGCAGATGGAACTAAGATTGCTAATCATCTGACGTTAAAATTGGAAGATGATTCTGCATTACTTGGGCAGTCCTAATGTAATCACAAGGACCCCTAAAAGTGGAAGAGAGGGCAGGAGAGGAGTCAGAGTTGGAGAAGGAGAGGTGACAGTGGAAGCAGCTCAGGGTGATGTGCTGTGAGAAGGACTCAGACCAACCTCGCTGGCTTTAAAGATCCAAGAGGGCCATGTGCCACGGAGTGCAGGGGTCCCCAGGAGCTGAAAACAAGAAGAAAGCATGTTCTCCTCTAGAGGCTCCAGAAAGGAACCTGGCACTGCTGACACCTTGGTTTCAGCCCAGCGAGACCCGTGAGGGACTTCAGCCTCCAGAATTGTAACACAATGGACACATTTATATTGTTTTAAGCCCCTGACTCTGTGCTAATTTGTTACAGCAGCCATGGGAAATTAACAAAGTCAACTTGGATGGAGAGTGAGACATGCATGTCAAGCCTACAAACATGAATGATGATTGATTTATCAAAGCCAAAGCATTGAAGCTTACTCTGTGCCATCGAAGGTAATTGTGCTCATCCAGGCACTGGAAATATCTGGAGGGGATGCTGTATTATGGAGAGTCATTGCCTGTCATCCCTCTGTAGGCTATAGGGAAGGTAAGCCAGCCAGCACGTTTTTATTAGGTTAGTCAGGTCTTTACTATCGAATAAGAAAAACCAGAAGAAGAGTGGGTTAGAAATCTGAGGACCACATCAATCACACCTTTTGTGTAAGCGGCATATTTTATTGCCTTTTATCATTCATAAAAGACGGAGCTGCCAGCGTCTGATGACTGTCAGATGTATAAATTATATTCTACCTGCTTTAAGAAGAGTGCGGTTGCAAGTCCCTAATGGTGTGGAGGCACATGGCAGCTCTGACGGGATTTCCCAATTTTACTCTCCATCACCTGCAATGACTGCGAAATGAGATGAAAAATTCAACCCAAGTTACATGAGGATGTTCCCAGGCTCATGCAGGGAATCTTCAGTGAGAATGAAACTCTTGTTTTTTCCTGAATCTGACATACCTTGGGTCTTTGAAGTTGGTAAGATTAGAATCATATGTGCAAAATGATGTAGTATCAATTCGTTTCAGAAACTTTAATACTTTTGCCTTTTAGCTAAAGTTTTAAAAACGTCATGTTTTTGATTTTCATTTTTAATTCAATACCGTGTTTTAAAGAAGCTTCGTTGGCTCTAAAGCTTTCGGTTGAGCTTTTCCTGCAAATACTCTGTGATGCCAGTTTCTAGACCTGAACTTTATTAATGTGGACACCGAGGCTGCCTTTCAGCCAAAGGTTTTGCCCTGGGCAGATAGGGGAGTACTTTATCACCCTGCTCTCCTCTTACTTAGGCACGTGGAGTATTTAGTCAAATCAACACTGGCTTCTCTCTTGACCTTCCATTTATTATTCCTGACACCAGAACCTGGCTGGAGAAGGACACATCGAGGCTGCCTCCAAGTCATGAAATTGTCCAAACAGGATTTCTCTGAAGTCATGAGAGCTGGAGAGAAAAAATCAAATTATGTGATGCAACAAATACTTTTTTCCTTCTCACAAATTCCAGATGACGAAATGTGACTCTCTCCCAGGCTGTGGTGCTTTGCTGAGGTCTCACCTGATGTGCTGGCAAATGGTACTCATTCCTTAGACATACCACACATCACAAAAACCCGATGACTTCTTCAAACTCAAGGAAGGCTGAGCAATGCCTCTGTTAGCATGGCTTGCTGGGTCACTTCTCTTGGGGACCTGAGTGGAAGGAGAAAGCTCGAATCCATGAGTGGGGTTTCACCCATTTGCCCTATTTGTACACGTGCACAGCCTTTTGGGGACACGTTTAATGATGATGGCCGCTGAAGGCATTGTTCAGTAGCTGAGGGTAAGACCTGAATAGAGCAAGCCCAAGCTCTGAGCTCATGGAGTTTCATGCAAGCCAGGAAACAGACTGGAAGCAAGTCGACAAGGTGCTGTGTTAGATGAGGTGGTCAGGAAAGGTTTTGGTGGAGCGGGGAGACATCTGAAGAGAGGAGGAAGAGAAGGTTGTTTTTTTTTTTTTTTTTTTTTTTTTTTTTTTTTTTTTTTTTGAGACGGAGTCTCGCTCTGTCGCCCAGACTGGAGTGCAGTGGCCGGATCTCAGCTCACTGCAAGCTCCGCCTCCCGGGTTTATGCCATTCTCCTGCCTCAGCCTCCTGAGTAGCTGGGATTACAGGCACCCGCCACCTCGCCCGGCTAGTTTTTTGTATTTTTTTAGTAGAGACGGGGTTTCACTGTGTTAGCCAGGATGGTCTCGATCTCCTGACCTCGTGATCCGCCCGTCTCGGCCTCCCAAAGTGCTGGGATTACAGGCTTGAGCCACCCCGCCCGGCCGGAAGAGAAGGTTTGAGTGATACATACACCTGCAGGCAGAGGACAGCATATGCAAAGACTCTGAGGTTTGTGCATACAGCTGGAGGCAAAACCAGGAGCAAGACTGGGGCACAGCAGAGCAAGTGGGAGGGGTGTGAAACTTCACAGGAGGGGCCTTGGGAGCCTGTGATGAGGACTTCAGACTGTGACGGACACTCGTTGGAACCTCTGAGCAGGACTGTGTCTTGACTAGATTCCTGTTTTAAAGGAATCATTGTGGTTGCCATTTGGAGAAAAGATCAGAGGATCAAAAGTAGAAATGGAGAATGCAGTAAGGAGGAAACTAGAGTGATCTGGGCAAGAGGTGATGGGAACTCGACTTAAGGTGAGAGCAGAGGAGGTGGTCAGAAACAGCTGAGTTCTTATTCTGTTACGTAGGTTGAACCTGTAGGATTTGCTGAAGGGTTGGATGGGAGAGACAGAGAGAGAGACTGTGAAAAAGAGAAAGGTGGGGCAGAAAGAAATGAGGAGGAGAGGTAGAAGGAGAGGAAAGGAAGGAGGGAGGGAGGGAAATAAAGAGAAAACTCCAAGGTTTCTAGCCTAGAACCTTGTGAAATCTTGTCGTTTATTTTCTGAAATGGACATACTGACAGTGGGGAGGGCAGTCATGTGGAGGGAGGGAGGGACTGGGAGTCTGCTTTGGCCATGTTAAGTGTGACTGCCCATTCGATGTCCAAGCGGCATCAACAATGCCCAGTGTGGAAGGACGTTTTCTAATCCTGGCTGAAATGCGTGAAGGTCTTGTGTTGGTTAAAGGAGGGGCTGGTGTCCTCATTTGCATCTGCCCTTCTTTGCTCCTGCCACCCATTATGGGTGAGCCTGGGGCCATCGACTGCCTTTCTAATGGCTTTGCTGCTGCCTGGCTCACCTCTCTCCACCGGTTCATCCTTCACTCCACTGCCCAAATGATCTCTCTGCAACATGAATCTAATTGTGTTACTGCCACTGCATGATTTTCTAAGGCTCAGTATAACCTTTGGAATACAATTCAAACCCCGGGCCTCTCCTGGCCTGGCTCATCCACTCACTCTTCTCTGCAAGTCATGCTCCAGCAACACTCAGGAATTATGAACATAACGATGAAAATAACACACTTTCTTGAATGTCCCTGTGTGCTCAGCTCCATGCTGAGTGCTTTTCATGCATTATCTCACTCAATGCTCACATAGACTATACAAGGTAGTTGGTATCATTACTTGTACTTTACAGATGAGAACATTGACATTTAGAGAATTAAGAATTACATTAAGTAAATTTCTCAAGCTCTCGTGGCTTATAAAGACTGTTAGAACTTGATCCAGGTTCTTTTTGTAAGGTGCAGCCCCATGCTCTTGACCACTGCTCCTGTGATTCCCAGGTCAGCAGCAGCAGCACCATACAGCCCCTTGTTATAAATGTAGCTTCTTGGCCTGGGATAGTGGCTCACACCTGTAATCCCACCACTTTGGGAGGCTGAGGTGAAAGGATCACTTGAGCTCAAGAAATCAAAACCAGCCTGGGGAACATGGTGAGACTCCCTCTCTACAAAAATTAAAAGACTAGCTGGATGTGGTGGCACATGCCTCTCATCCCAGTTATTCAGGAGGCTGAGGGAGGAGGATCACTTGAGCCCAGGAGGTAGAGGATGCAATGGGCTGCATTTGTGCCACTGCATTCTAACTTGGGTGACAGAAACTCTGTCTCAAAAAAAAGAAAATGAACAAAACAACAAAACAAACAGAAATGCAACTTCGTGGGGCCCCACCCCAGATCTACTGAATGAGAAACTCTTGGGTGGAGCCCAGCAACTTGAGTTTTCTCAGGCCCACGGCTGACTCCATGAGACCATTGTGCTGCACTGTGCTGCACTGACACTGGCATGCTGTGCTGTGTATGCTGTTTAAGCCTTAGGTCTTTGCAGATGCTGCTCATCTGACAGCAAATCCTCTCCCCTATGTCAGCCTGGTGGACTCTGAATCTTCCCTCAAGACTCATTTCCCAGGCCCTGAGAAGTCTCATTTGGTCTCCTGACCCATGAAGGCGTCTCCTTTCCGTGCTGCCAGAGGGTGCTGCATCCTAAGGGGTTCTTGCTGTCATTAGATACAGAGTTTGTTCTGGTGACTTAATTTCTCTGAGCCTTCCCTGCTAAGGGGCAACAATGATATTTACCCACAGGAAGTCTGGCCCCGGTGATCTTCTGAATTTCTTTCTTGCTTTAAGAACAATAATTAATGTCTGCATTTAAAGGCTAAATTAGCAACAAATAGCCCCCTCCTTCCCAACCAATCTCTTAACATGCCTGTAATCCCAGCACTTTGGGAGGCCAAGGCAGGCAGATCACTTAAGGTCAGGAGTTCGAGACCAGCATGGCCAACATGGTGAAATCCTGTCTCTACTAAAAATACAAAAATTAGCCAGGTGTGGCATTGTGCACCTATAATCCCAGCAACTCTAGAAGCCGAGACAGAAGAATCGTTTGAAGCCAGGAAGCAGAGGTTACAGTGAGCCAAGATTGTATCAGTGCACTCCAGCCTGGGTGACAGAGTGAGACTCTGTCTCAAAACAGAAAAATAAATTGGAAGGAAGCAAACAAAACAAAACAAAAAACCATTGAGAAGAACCATTTCTAGCAGAACATCAAGGCTAAAATTATTCATATATAACTGCACACAACTTTTAAAAAACTTGTTTTAGTTCATTTTCTGTTGCTATAACAAAATATCACAGACTAGGTAATTTGTAAAGAAAAATAATTTATGTGTTTTATGGTTCTAGAGACTGGGAAGTCCAAGACCTTGGTGCTGGCCTTTGCTTGGATTCTGGTGAGGGCCTTCTTACTCTGTCATCCCATGGCAGAATGTAGAAGGGCAAGGAAGCATGAGGGACAGAGAGAACACGGGAGCTGAATTTCAACCTTTTTATCAGAAGGCAACTTCCACAATAACTAACCCACTTCTACAATAAGTTAAGTGAACCTCTGGCAGTGGCCAGATTATTGGATTCTGTGGGTGACATGCTCCAAAACACAGTGTCCCCACTCAAAGTTCACGAGAGTGAGCCGGCATTGCTCAGGTGCCCAGGCTTGAAGAGTGTCCACCAACACACAGCCAATGCTCTGCGTTCTCCAGAGTGCAGGACACTGAGGGTGATCTGAGGGGTCCTGGGAAAGTCCTTGTCCTCCGTCTCATCTTCCCCCAGCACAGAACACAAGAGCCAGTCATGAAAGAGTGTGGCAGGCTGTGGGTGCCTGGATGTGTAGACTCATAATCTAATTACCTCTTTAAGGTCCCACCTCTTCATATTGTTATTAAAAAATGTAATTACGTTTCCTTATGAGTTTTGGAGGGATGTTTAAATCATAGCAAAACAAAACTAAAATAATACAATAACAACACAAAACTTAGGAATGGTAAAAGATGCTAAAAATACATGAGGTGCATAAAAACTGGAGAAAATATTTGAAACATGTCTGACCAGCAAATCCATAAAAAAATAAAGAGGCTAACTAAAAACTGGCAAGAAAAAATTCACAAAAGAAATCCAAATGGACAATAAACTTATGGAAAAAAATGTCCAGGGTTACTGTTAATCAAATAAATAAAACACTTGAGAAATGAGGCCCTTTTCACTTATATTGACAGAGAGAAAAACAAGTGAGAACTAATCGTTTGTGTAGATGGGAGATGGGGACTCTCCTATATGGCCCACAGTGGGCTGCCTGGGCTCTTGGCTCAACCTTCTTGGAAAGTGATTGTGCATATTCAGTGGTGTGGTCAGGAAAAAGAATGTTTCTGCCTCCATCCATCAGGTGCCAGAATCAGAAACACTGATGGCCCATGGGCAGATAGCTTCTGTGGTCATTAGTGTGGCTTTCTCCTATAGCTGGCCCTTTGCTTCCCGCACCCCTCACTGTGTTGACAGCCCTCTTCAATATGCTGTGTCATTCTCATTCATGGCAACAAAATCTATTTCATGTGAATTCCACTGTTCTCTCAATTCCTGGATGTGCCTGTTTATTCCTTCTACCTGTGCTTTTCTGACTAGGCTTAAATGAGTTAGGGACACCATTTGCAGGAACACGAGCAATGTAGTGTGTCCCATAGAGTAGAGGGGAATCTCTGAGCAGGGTGGTGTCTAGACTAGATTCCTGTTTTAAAAGAATCATTGTGGTTGGGTGGGTAGAGAAGCGCTTGGAAGACCCAGATGATGAGGTGAAGACCTAAGGTACTCCCCAAAGTGTTTGGGAGACGATACTTACAACACTGATTGCCATTTAGAGCAATGAAACGAAGCTCTGTTATTCATTTTCTCTCTCACAACTCCTGCATCCTTTCAACCTTAAATAGAGAATCCTTGAGTGACTTGAGCCTCAGGAGGGCGGAAGGCTAGAGACGTCACAGGGGAGCTCACCTGTAGCCTCTCAGAGGATGGGGAATGAAGGTTATAGACCAAACAGCCAGGGCTGTGAGGCCAGGCTAGGATGGAGGTGCACCCCCCTTGACTTAAACTATGCATGTTGAAAATTTAGCACAGCCGAGGCCTCTGAAGAGAGAGTCTGGACATTGAACACTGAAAGTCTTGCTTGACAGCTCTAGACAAGAAACCGTGTCCAGAACAGGCCTGCCACTTACTAGGTTCTCAGTGAATGTGTTGGGAAATGAATGAGTGGTTGCAGCTGAGATGAATTCATACAAGAGTTAAAGCAGATGGTTGTCCATCACCCTCCCTGCCCCATCCTTCTAGCTCCTACATTCTTCTGGCTCCTACATTTCTGTGTAGTCTGTGAACTTTCAAATGCCACCATCTACACCTCTCTGTCCACTCTGCCCACATGCTGGATAGGATAGAAATGCCAGGGAAACCTTCACCCCACCCCAGCAGCCCTGAATGAGGGAAGCTAGTGGATAAATGTTCTGAGCCTTCACCCCTTCATGGGACAACCCCTTGGTATGATCCCAGCTGGCTCTCAGAGTTCCCCAGACATCAAGACACAGTGGCCACTGTGGAAACTTACTTGGTAACAAACTCTTTATTGGCTTCTTGCTCATCCCTGTTTCACTTCTCCCTCCTGCACCTGTGTTTCCTGGTGTCACCTTCTGAATACAGCACTTGCTCTTAAACATTTCTGATTCTACATCTAGGGGAACCCATCTAAGATGTATTAGAGTCCTTAGATGTCCCAGAGCGGAAAGTGTATCCTCAAAGCCAGCAGTGTAGCCAAGCAGTGAAGCACATGAGCTGGAATGCATTGACCTGGAAGTCATTGGCTTGTTTTTTCTGTCTGAGAATCTTCCTATGGATTGTTATAACTTGCTGATAATGAGACAATATTTGCCACGTGGCACAAGGACTTCACATGGAAAGGGCTTCTTGAATACATGTATAATTTCTTTAGAACCTCACTCAGGCAGAATATGCCATCGCCAGTGATGCAAGAACAGCGTCTTTGCCCTTTTATCCCTTGTTGTCTATCCAATGCCTACAACAGCACTAGGAATTAGGTAGGTGCAGAATTCATATCAAATGAATGAAACTGATTCACCACAAAGGACTGGATTCTGTTTTGTAAACAGCATTTTCATATTTTTCATTTTGCTG
This sequence comes from Macaca nemestrina, assembly GCF_043159975.1. Classification (NCBI taxonomy): domain Eukaryota; kingdom Metazoa; phylum Chordata; class Mammalia; order Primates; family Cercopithecidae; genus Macaca; species Macaca nemestrina. The sequence goes on along the minus strand of NC_092135.1, from coordinate 132,886,070 downwards.
TGCGCTCTGTCCGAATTAACTGTCCTGTAACATCACTTACAATCACAACTATCTCTTTGTGGCTCTGACTGAATTTTTGACCAGCTTTTATATTGAAGAACAAATCTATGATTTGCAAAATGTTTATTTCAACCAATTTTATTAAAATTATATTTCCAGTCTTTTGTACAATTTAAGTTTGTTCATTCTCCATGAAGGTGTCACTTTATAATGAGTAGCATACACTTGTAGAGATGAATTCTGAGGCACTGAGGTCTCCTGCCAACAGCCAGCATCAACATGCCAGTCTTGTGAGTGAACCATCCCGGAAATGGATTCTCCAGCCCCAGTCAAGCCTTCAGATGATGGTAGCCCTGGCTGAGAGCTTGACTGCAACTGTGTGAGTGATCCTAAGCAGAACCACCAGCCAAGCCACTCACGACTTTCTGACCCTCAGACACTGTGTGATATAATACATGTTTATTGTTGTTTTAAGCTGCTAAGTTTAGGGTCATTTGTTTCACAGCAATAGATAATGGATACATATCCTAATTACTAAATAGGGAGAGATGAGACAACTGATCGGTAGGAAAGGAGAACAGCTGTACCACAGCAAATAACAATGAAACTGAGTTTGAAATGTGTCCTAATAGGGACAAAATCCCTTCCTTCCTTCCTTCCTTCCTTCCTTCCTTCCTTCCTTCCTTCCTTCCTTCCTTCCTTCCTCTCTCCCTTTCTTTCTCTCTCTCTCTTTCTTTTATTTCCTTTCTCCTTCCTTCCTTCCTTCCTCTCTCTCTCTTTCTCTCTCTCTCTCTCTTTCTCTCTCTCTCTCTTTCTTTCTCTCTCTCTCTCTCCCCCTTCCTTCCTTCCTTTCTTTCTTTCTTTCTTTCTTTCTTTCTTTCTTTCTTTCTTTCTTTCTTTCTTTCTTTCTTTCTTTCTTTCTTTCTTTCTTTCTTTCTTTCTTTCTTTCTTTCTTTCTTTCTTTCTTTCTTTCTTTCTTTCTTTCTTTCTTTCTTTCTTTCTTTCTTTCTTTCTTTCTTTCTTTCTTTCTTTCTTTCTTTCTTTCTTTCTTTCTTTCTTTCTTTTTCTTTCTTTTCTTTCTTTTCTTTCTTTCCCACAGTCTTACTCTATCACTCAGGCTGGAGTGCAGTGGGACGATCTCTGCTCACTGCAACCTCCACCACCTGAGTTCAAGCAGTTCTCATGTCTCAGCCTCCTAAGTAGCTGGGATTACAGGCATGTACCACCACGCCCAGGTAATTTTGTTGTATTTTTAGTACAGACAAGGTTTCACTGTGTTGGCCAGGCTGGTCTCAAGCTCCTGGCCTCAAGTGATATACCTGCCTTGGCCTCCCAAAATGCTGGGATTATAGATGTGAGCCACTGTGCCTGGCCTAGAAAATAATTCTTTAAGGGAATTAATTTGCTGGTCTCTGGGGGCTAGTCTTGAATGATTGTCACTTAAGATCTTCTGCATCCAGGGAACCAAATATGTCAATATTTGCTGAGCAGTCTTAATGGAGGTGGCATGAAAGTGACAAGGGACTGTGTTGATAATACACGATCCTGGTTTAAGCACCACACTCTGGTCATGTGAGTACAATCATGTGCAACAACCAGGGTGCCATTTCTTCTGTGCAGAGAGTGGTGATAGCTCTTGTCCCAGGTGGCAAAGGGAATCACCTGAGCCCTGAGCCATCTGTTTTTCACTTCTCCCAATTTCTATTGATTTTCTCCCTGTGCCTCCCATGGTTCTTGTCCCATAGGTATTTTGCTAAAAATGTAGCACTTTAAATGAGTTTTAAAAATAGCTATTTGGGAGTAATTCTTAGCCTTGGCTAATGCAATAGCTGAAAGTTCACTTTCAGTGGAAATCAATAGATGGTGTAGAGGCTTTGGCTCCCTCCGGTCTGCCCTGTAAAAATGCGGGCTGCCTTCTTGACTTGTTTTCACCAAAGTAACTCCTCTTTTCATCTGAGTAGTCTTTGTTAGGGTGTCTGTGTTTCCTGTGCAATCAAGGCACATTTCTGGTCTGTGGTGGTGAAAGGGGTTGTTTGATCTGTTCACTCCCTTTAGGAAGAGGAGGAGTTTCTCTATTGGAGGTCCCAAATGAAAATGAAACCTTCTTCGACATGTACCATGGTGCATCCTACGGAATGCTAGCCAGCACTGCCCATGAGCTGTAGCACTGGGTCTGTTAGGTGCCCCAGCACCTAGCATAGTCTAGGAATAGGAAAGGGCCCAATAAATGTTTGTCAAATGAATGGTTGCTGTTCAAGCATTTCATGCCCAGTATTGTATAGGTCACCTATATCTTGTCTCAAAATCTGCAATCAATGCAAAAGGTAAGTACACCTTGCAAATAATATTTGAATATTCAACAAGTACTTAATGGTCTCCTAATGTAATCCAGGCACCATTAGGTGGAGAGGCTCCAGGCCTGTTCACTTATCAAAAGAAGACACTAATATCAGCCTTTCAAGGGTGATAGGAAGATCCGAGGGTGGGTTCACTGCAGTGCCTGGCACAGAGTAGGTGACTATCTTACATGATAGTCGTCTGTCTGACTTGTATGACCTGTTGGAATTTCTGGCCACATGGCTCTCCTGGTACTAGATAATTCCAAGCAGGAGGCATCTTTGTACCACCAGTGATTGAAAGTAATGAAATGGGGTGTCAGCCTCATGTGTGCTATCTATAAGAGATATGGCAGAAATCCTGGGAGAACCGGGTACGTGTTTGCAGGACTGGCTACATAATCGGCATGTCCTAGTGCACAATGAAGATGCAGAGCCTTTTGTTTAAAAAATTGTTTAAAAATTTAAAATGACAACAGTGGAGAATTAAACCAAGCACAGGCCCCTATGAGAATGGGTTCCTGAGAGCTGGCACAGGCTGCCCACTGGTGAAGCTGGCTCTGGTATGCTACAGCCTTCACTTCTCTGGGCACGGCAGGGAGCTCAGAAGATGCCCTGGGCTGCCTCCTCAGAGTGGAGCTCAGTCACTGGTCTCGAGTTTTGAGCCTTGGAGTTTGAGTGGCTGGACTAGTCCAGGATGATTCTGCCCTACACAAGCAATTTTTTTCATGATCTAGCTTGACGCCTCGAAAAGAACTGGGTCGAACCTTACGGCAGATATCCTGGCCTGGCCAGTGAGTCAGTTTAACAGTTTGAGGAGAAGGGAACAGGAGTGGGTGTGTACCTCATACCTGCTTTCTCTGTGGTCCTTAATCGCCCCAGACCCATCCTCCCTGCTCTGCAGTTATCTTCAGCAGCCCCCTAATCCCATCCACCTACCTGGCTGCTGGTTCCCCAGGACAGCAGGGCTCTTTGATTCCAGCTGTTCCACACTGAGTGCTTTACTGAAGCTCCAAGAAACATACCAGCCTTCTCATAGCAGATACCCATGAGGGCCAGCTCTGCCCATTCCCACCATTGGATTTGTCCCCAGATTTGTCTGGTGGAACCATGGGGAGCCAGCCCTTATTTGATGTCTGTGCAACATTCACATCCAAGGCATCAGGTCACTATGCTATCTGGACCTGAGCCCAGTGGATAACTATACTGACTGGCAGGTCTGGAACATTCATTCTCTGATTTAACAAGTATTTATTGAACACCTACCAGTGCCTGTTTTAAGGCACTGTTTTAAGCCTTGCAGATACAGCAGAGAATGGGAGAGAGGAAAGCATTTGTCCTAATGGAGCTTGATGGGGAGACAGGTAATAAATGAAACAGTAAATGTGTTGGGGTGATCCAGACAAGCTCCTCCACCACAGCCAGGTTAGTCTCCAAAGCAGGCAGCATACAGGATGTCAGACAGGAGTGGAGGCAAAAACAAAAATAAAGGGAGGTGGATGGGCGGTGCTGGTGTGGGAGGTAGAATTTTAGAGAGGCTGGGGAAGGGCTCCTGGGGGTCATGGGAGAGTAGATCTGGAGGAATTCCAGGTGACCACAACCTGGGGGCATGGTCTTTGGTCCTGTGTACATGACAGCCTACGCTTGACGCAGAGGTGATGTCCTTTGTAGTCTTCATCTCCCACTCTATCCCAGCACCGACACTTGCTCTTTGGGGGCCATGATCCTACAACGCTTAGAGTACTTGGGCTGCGTGCATCTTTCTGCCCTGTTGCTGGTCCCTGGGGAAGAGGATAGTCCTGGCTTACTGGGCAGCCTTGGCAGGAAAACTGTCCCTGTACTAGGCATGGGTTGAGTCTTTGAAATTGGTGGCCAGTGTCCCAGTGCTCCTGCTAGTGAGGATTGTGAAGGTCCACGTATTGTCAAAGATGAACCTTCAATAACACTTATTGACACACACCTAATGACCGCGTGTTTCAATAAAAAGGAAGAATGAAAGGCATATTCCAAACCCATCCGATCTGTTCCGTGCTCTGACAATGGCCTGACATTCATACCTGATTTTGCTCTGGCCTGTAATGGTCCCAGCCCCATCCTTCTTGCTCTGCTGTTATCTTCAGCAGCCCATATAATCCCACCCACCCACCTGGCTGCTGGTTCCCCAGGACAGCAGGGCTTTCTGATTCCAGCTGCCCTACACTGAGTGCTTTACAGAAGCTCCAAGAAACATACCAGCTGCCATGTAACAATGCCATGTAACATTTCTTTTCTCATTTTGCAAGCCAGAATTTAGTCGTGAGGCCACATCTGATTTCAAGGGAGCCTTGGAAAGATAGTCTTTATGTGCACAGTGGAGAAGCAGGGCCTTATCCCAAGGAAGAAAGGAGAGAAGGCATTGGGGGTGGGTAACCAGCAGTTATACCCCACACCTGGTGAGAACACTGGCACCATTTGTCCTTTGGTGGAGAAATGAGGCATCCCTTTCCTGGGATAACACCTGGCCTCGTAGACACCAGCATGGGTGGTCTTGGACCTAGACAGCCTCCCCGGCCTGATGACCCTGGGGAGGCTGGTAATGAAAAATGCAGGACACATCAGACTTCTGGGGACATAGAGATCTGCCCTCATGCCTGGTGAAAGGTCAATCTGGAAAGGCGACATAGTCCACGGTGCTCTCCTGTTTTTTCTTTTTTTTTTTTATGAATCGTCCCCTCAAAAGTTGGCCTTTATATTAGCTAAGATTAAATGTGGCTATCTACAACAGAGAAACCCAAATAGAAGAGGTCTGAAAGAAGAGAGAAATTTATTACTCTCTCATGTAAAGGAAGTTCAGAGGTAGGAAGTCCAGCCCCGCCATGGAGCCTCCATAAGGTTTTAAGGGATGCAGACACCTTTCAACACTTTGCTCTGCCACCTCTGGGATGGAGGCTTCATCTTCATGGTTGAAAATGAAGGTTAGGCTGGGCGCAGTGACTCATGCCTATAATCCCAGCACTTTGGGATGCCAACATGGGAGGATCGCTTGAGCGCAGGAGTTCAAGATCAGCCTGGACAATATGTCAAGATCCTATCTCTGCTAAAAACTTAGCTGAGCAGGGTGGCACATGCCTGTAGTCCCAGGTACTTGGGAAGCTGATGGGGAAGGATCCCTTGAGCCCAGAAGGTGGAGGTTGCAGTGAGCTATGATCACACCATTGCACTCCAACCTGGGTGACAGAGCAAGACCCCATCTCTAATAACAAAAAAATAGAAAGCGGTGGCCATGCTTTCAACACATCTATGTTTTATGCTGCATGACAGAACAAGGGATAAGCGTAAGCAGAAGGCATGTTCCTGCTGTCTTTTTTTTTTTTTTTTTTGAGACGGAGTCTCACGCTGTTGCCCAGGCTGGAGTGCAGTGGCGCGATCTCGGCTCACTGCAAGCTCTGCCTCCCGGGTTCCCGCCATTCTCCTGCCTCAGCCTCCTGAGTAGCTGGGACTACAGGCGCCCGCCACCGCGCCCGGCTAATTTTTTGTATTTTTAGTAGAGACGGGGTTTCACTGTGGTCTCGATCTCCTGACCTTGTGATCCGCCCGCCTCGGCCTCCCAAAGTGCTGGGATTACAGGCTTGAGCCACCGCGCCCGGCCCTGCTGTCTTTTAAGAATATTTTTTGGAAGCTGCCATGTAACACTTCTGTTCTCATCTTGCTAGCTGGAATTTAGTCATGACACCACATCTGACTTCAAGGGAGCCTTGAAAAGAGTCTTTATGTGCACGGTGGAGAACCAGGGCCTTATCCCAAGGAAGAAGGGAGAGCAGGCATTGGGGGTGGGTAACTAGCAGTTATACCCCACACCTGGTGAGAACACCGACACCATCTGTCCTGACTCTGGGTCACAACTTGATGGATTGGGGGTGGACCCTGATCCAAGCTGGGCAAGCAGTTTCTCTCCCCCAGAAAGTTGAAACTGGGATTCAGAGGCATGAATCAGTCTCTGCAAGAAGCTTGAACTGTGGGTAGCTGGGCTTCAGAGAAGAGTGTTGGCTCTCTTCCTGGGGAGATAGAGAAAGCTGGACTGTGTAGAAGGAAGAATGAAAAAGGGGGGAAAAAAGAGCAAAGTAGGAGCAGATGAGAGAAGAAAGTGGTTGCAGGGGGGTTGTTAATGTGCTCAGTAGGTTTTTAAAAAGTCTGACACTTCTGCAGGGCCTCCCAGTAAGCATAAAGTGCACAGTGAGTGTCCTACGTGTTATGGGTTGAATGAGAGTGAGCAAAAAGATCATCTATGTCCTACGCCCAGTACCTGTGAATGAAACCTTATTTGGATAAAGTCTCTTTGCGGGTATAATTAAGTTAAAGATCTCAAGATGAGGTCATCCTGATGGGCCCTAAATCCAAGGACGGGTGTCCTTATACAGAGAAGGGACCACAGTGGGGAAGGCTGGGTGAGGATTAGAGTAATGCAGTAACAAGTCAAGGGATGCCTGGAGCTCCCAGAAGCTGGAAGAGGCAAGGAAGTCTCCCTCCCAGAGCCTTCAGAGAGCGGCAGCCCTGCTGACACTTTTTTTGGACTTCTGGCCTCTAGAGCTGGGAGGAAATGCATTTCTGTCATTGGAAACCACTGAAGCCAGGCGTAGTGGCTCACGCCTGTAATCCCAGCACTTTGGAAGGCTAAGGCAGGCAGATCACATGAGATCAAGAGTTCAAGAACAGCCTGGCCAACATGGTGAAACCCCGTCTCTACTAAAGATAAAAAAAGTTATCTGGGCGTGGTGGCAAGCACCTATAGTCCCAGCTACTCAGGAGACTGAGGCACCAGAGACGCTTGAACCCAGGAGGCAGAGGTTGTAGTGAGCTGAGATCGCACCACTGCACTCCAGTCTGGGTGACAGAGCGAGACTCTGTCTCAGAAACCACTGAGTGTGTGAGGATTTGTTATGGCAGCTCTATGGAATTAATACACTGTGCCTGTTATTTCAAAATAAATGAACTCTTCCATAAGCTGGGGTCTAGACAGTCCAGTTCTGGAGGTTTGGGCTCCTGCTCACTGGGGGATCAGTAGGGCCTGTCTGGGTTACTGAAGGCCTGGGGAGTAGATGCCATCTTTGGAACCCTTCCTTGCTGTTACTCTGCCTCCAAGCCATCCTGGCTCCACTCTCTCCACAGAAGGGACAACAGGAGTTCAAAGAGGAAACCACAGAATAAAAGGGACAGCATTCTGTGGGTGGCGCCTCTGCATTCATGGTTGCTTGGTAAGCTCTGTCTGCCTCTTTGGATTTTCCAGATCCTACTAGTAGGGGCCTTGCCTTTGTTACCTGGTGGGTTAGAAAAGCTTCCTCAGTTCCAAGGCTGCAACTGTAGCTTCAGGATCACGCATCTCCATGCTGCCCGCCCTTCAGCTCTGTCCTCCACTAAATTTTCCTCACTGGTCACCAAGGGCCTGAGCTGTGAAGACGGCACAGGGAGTAGAGAGACCACCGGAAACTGGGTCTTGAGGGTTCCCCTGTGCCTTGCTCTGGTTCCTCACCGGAGGCTCAGCTGGTGAAGCTGTGTCCCCTTTTGCTTGAGATGGTCCCTGTAGACTTTCAGACTCCATTATCAGGGACTGCTGAGTGTGCTTGAGGCTCCTCTGTGGCCGTGTGTGGGCCTCAAGTATTTTCCATTCAGTTCATAAGGGTTTCTGATGAGAAGGTTGTGCCGCGTATTTGGAGTAAACCCAGGTCTGTGTTGCCGACGGGTAAACTAGGCAAAAGCAAGATGTGCTCCTGCTGACTGTGAGTGAAACCCTGAGTCTTCTAAAAATCAGTGCTGATCTTTCCTTTTTCTTCCACTCTAGCATGGTGCACAAGCTATCTGGTGTAGTGTTCCTTCCCCAGTGAGAGTGTTGTCTTCATGAGGGCAGGATATTTCTTATTCTTGTTTTTAATCCCAAGTACCTAGCCCAGGGCAGTGAAAAGGCTTAATACATGTTAGCTGAATTGGAAAAAAAAAAAAAAAAAAGTCCTCCTTTTGGCCAGGCACAGTGGCTCACACCTGTAATCCTAGCACTTTGGGAGGCTGAGGCGGGCAGATCACTTGAGGTCAGGAGTTCAAGACCAGCCCGGCCAACATGGTGAAACCCTGGCTCTGCTAAAAATACAAAAATGAGCTGGGTGTGGTGGCGAGCACCTGTGATCCCAGCTACTTAGGAGGTTGAGACAAGAGAATCACTTGAACCCAGGAGACGGAGGTTGCAGTGAGCCAGGATCATGCCACAGCACCCCAGCCTGGGTGACAGAGTGAGACTCCATCTCAAACAAAAACAAAAACAAAAACAAAGTCCTTTCATTCCTCATGACCACTAAGTTCAGTGTCTTGTTTATAGTAGATGTTCAATAAATGCTTGTCGTATTGAACTTTACCCAAACTGAGAATAGCTCCTCCAGGATTTCGGTTGGTGATTTCCGGAAGAGTCTTAGAAGAGGAAGGTTAGTGGAACAATGAAATCCATCTCTACCGCAGCTGGTCTTGAAGCCTCAACTCATACTCATCATGCTCCCCCTTTACTCCCATTCTAAAGTCTCTCAGCCCTAGGCTAGCACTTCTGCTTGTCTGTGTGGCTTGGGTTGAGCCTTGGTCACTGTGCCCTTCTTAGATGCTGCACTTATCCACCTGCCACCAAATTTGGGCAGGGGAATACCAAGAGTCCTGCCCAGTGAATCACTTGGGTGCTGTTCTTCCCTAAACCTATTGCAGAAGAGCCGCCATACCACCTACTGAGGATCAGGGTCAATGCCTTTATAACAACCTTCTCCTTGCCTGCTGTATTCTTGGCATGAAGTGCTTGAAATGATGGAGCTTAAGGTTTAATAGAACTCCTGTGTCTCTTCATGGAAGCATTTCACCTCTGAGAATAGGACTTCTAGACCAAGAATGTAAAACTGCAAGGATAAGAAATGCATCTTCCCCTCCCCTAAGTGGGTCACTGAGAACGCTGGTAAGGGGGACCGCTTCTACTGGCTGGCTCCTAAAATTTGTCTACCTACTGGGGACACAGTAACATCTATCCTTATTGTTTAAGGGTGGATACTGCATTCTGGAAGATAGAGTCCCATCCAAGATGGAGGTTTAGCTTCACGTTAAAAAGGTCGTTTCTGCCACCCTCTGGCCAGGAGGTCCTGGATGGTGTGGTATGTGATAGGACCAGTGGATCCTATGGTCCTCTTCTCTCCTTTGCTTTAATCTGTGTCCTAGATGCAGCACATTGCTATGCAGTGTCTTGTACAGATGGCTCAAACATGTCGAAGTCTTCAGATAGTTGACCGAGGCCTTGCAAACAAAGGCAAACTCATACCTAGAATATATGTCAATTTCAGTCAAGACGTATCCCCTGTGCTGTCCAGAGGGTCAGGGTTTTATGTAATCACCTTGCTCCTAGGTGGCTGGATGGACTGAAATTGTGCCACATCCAGGCTCAGCATCGGTTTCCGTGGCTGGCAGACTTGACATTTGGCAATAGCAGCAGCTGGATTGGCCTCGGTGAACGAGAGTTCCTTGCTGTTGAGCCATGCATAGTCTCCATTGCTGCCCAGTAGCTATTCCTTCCACAAACCCCTGGGGTCAGCACTGGGTGGATAATGACAGAGACTGACATTTACTGCCTGAGTCCTTCTCTCTGCTTGGCACTTTAGTTCCTCCCCTGCAGTGGGTGCTCTCTGGTGGGCATTCACTTGTGATATAAAGGTCTTCACTCTTTATGTCCACTTCCATGGGCCCATCCACACGCCTCCCTCCCTGACCTCCTGTCTCCAGTGTTCCAGTCTTCAGTCTCTCAATCTTGTACCTTCCAGGCCACTAACTGTTCAGTTCAGCCATTTGCCACTGCCCATGAGTCAATGTATACTCTCAACTTGGGGTACATTTTTTTTTCCACGTACAGTGGATGACCAGGAAGGCGTTTATACCTTTAGGGTCTCCCCAGCACTGTAGTTTTACTTTTAGAAATGTATCTCTTAGATCAGTATTTCCCAAGCAACTTGTTTCCCAGAATACGCTTTCAAAAAAGGGATTCGTGGTCAAAGACATTTGGAAAATTCTACACGCTCTAGGCGTCGCTTGGAGATATATGATTCACATTAGCGTGTTCATGATTCTGAGAAGTCCTAACGTAAAAATATTTTAAACCCATCATTGTCCCCAACTTTTATTTATAGAAAGCTTTTTCTTTTATTAAGAGAGCAAACATATGTTGAAAATTATTAATTTTAGTTAACCCCTAAACTCTGGATTTGAAAATGGCATATCCCTGGGCAGGTTACTGAACTATGTCTCACTTTTTTTTTTTTTTTTTGAGATAGGGTCTCACTCTGTTGTCCAGACTAGAGTGCAGTGGCAAGATCTTGGCTCCCTGCAGCCTTGACCTCCTAGGCTCTGGCAATCCTCTCATCTCAGCCTCCCAAGTAGCTGGGACTACAGGCATGTACCACCACACTTGGCTAATTTTATTTTTTATTTTTTGTAGAGATGAGAGGTCTCATTATCTTCCCCAAGCTGGTCTCAAACTCCTGGGCACAAGCTATCCCCTGCCTTGGCCCCCCAAAGTGCTGAGATTACAGGCATGACCCACCACACCCAGCCTACATCTCACATTTTTGTATAGATGAGTGTATTTAATATTTTCTTTACGGACAGAGTGAGTTAAGGCAAGCTAAAAATTCTGGTTAGTGTAGTAGGAGTTAGGAAGAGCATTCAGATGGAGGAGGGAGACACATTTGCCCCTTTGACCATTTATCTTCTTTGGTCCTCTGCCAGTCACTCTTTGCTTATTAAAAGCAGGCTCCACTGACATTTGTGCAGTGGTGGCAAGTTGTAAAAAGACTTTTCTGAGCCTAAGATTAGTGGCAGAATTTATAGCAGTGCTGGAAATGGCAGCATACAAAACAGGGCTGTAAATTACAGCCAGGGCTGTTATTAAGGAGGAAGATTCTTGCTGTCTAGGATCACCTTGGAGACTGGTGGAGGTTGCAGCCTGGTGATCGTGTGCAAAACCAGGGAGCTGGAGGGACCATTTGAGCAGGCGCCTCCCAGGCCAGTGTCAACAGCGGCACAGTGCGGCTGGCATTCTGATTATGGGGCCAATCCAAGCCCTTGGTCTGTCTTTTATTTTGAGCTGAGTCTCTTCAGTAGGAGCTGGCCTTAGAACCCTCTCTGAAATTGCCGGTTATAAACACAAGCTTTTTGCATTGGTTATTACCTCCCCTTTAACCAAGGGAGACTATTTTAGACCTGAGGTTTTGCTGGATAGTTTTCATTAATATTGATAATAGGTAAACAAATCTATGTCTGCAGACACAGGTAACCTACACACATGGTGACTATATCTAGATTTTAGTTTTGTATGTAAAAAGAAGAGATATTTGGGAAAGCCTGTAGGGACAGAATCCCATGTCTTAGAAATGCATACTGTGCAGTGTGGATTGGAGTACAAGCGCAGAGCAGAGAACTGTGCAAATAGTAAGTCAATGTGTAAACAGCAATCACCAAGGCATGGGGACTTATGGATTTAGCGCAAATTCCACTTAATACTGAGCTCTATTTGTTTTTTTAATCCTTGTCTGGTCAGCAGCACAACACAATTTTAAAATACATGTTAACTCCTTTTTTAAAAGAAAAACCTCAAGCTGCTGTTGCCATGGGGAAGAGTGGGGAGTGCTTGGTCAAAAGACACAGGAAGTAACTAGGACCTCTGCAAAGTTAAGAAGCCCAGCATCATACTTGGAAATTCTCTTCCCACTAAAACAAACAAACAAACAAACACACACACAGAATGGGCAGTCCATCTCAGTACTTCTGTTCCACCCCAGAGTTATGGGAGCAGGGAGAGCGGAGAGCTTCTCTGAAAGCTCACCTCCTGCTAAACCCTCATGAGAGAAGAATGAGTTTCCTTAGTTCCCATACTGCATGGATCTATGTAGCAGCCTTTAGGGGCTGAGGAATCCAAGGCTGTAGGAATGTATGTGATGAAGACTTAGGGGCTATACTTAAATTGTAAACTTCCCACACCTAAAAAAGAGAAGGGGAGAGAGAGAGTGATTGAAGGCATGAGAGCAAGCAAGGCAGGGTCACAGAAGAATATCATGACTTAAATGCAACCAGGAGGGGAACTAGAAAGAGAAACAGGGCAGGGGAATTTCTCATTTGGCCAGGCGCGGTGGTGCACGCCTGTAATCTCAGCACTTTGGGAGGCTGAGGCAGGCGGATCGCTTGACCTCAGATGTTTGAGACCAGCCTGGGCACCATAGTGAGACCCTGTCTCTACGAAAGATACAAAAATTAGCCAGGCATGGTAGTGCACCTGTAGTCTTAGCTACTTGGGAAGCTGAGGTGGTAGGATTGCTTGAGTCCAGGAGGTAGAGGTTGCAGTGAGCCGAGATGGCAACACTGCACTCTAGTCTGAGCGAGAGAGGCAGACCCTGTCTCAAAAAAAAAAAAAAAAAGGATTATTTGTCATGGATATTGTCATAATTAAGGGAAATGTTTAATGTATACCCTTCATGCCATACCAATCCTTTCTGCTATCTTGGCAAAATTTTGTGTTAAAAGGACTCCTTTGGGTAGCATTAATCAATGAGGATATCTATCTTTTATTGAGCATTTACCAAGCGCCGTTGGGCTAGGCACACTGTGTCACAATGAATTCCCTTAGCAACCTTGAAAGTAGGCTCCATTATCTCTAGTTTAGTTGAGAAAATGAACACTTAGGAAAATTAATTGACCCACAGGTCTAGGGTAGGGGCTAAGCTGGGATTTGAACCCAGGTCTTCAGAGAATGGTGAAGGGTTCACACCAGGTGGCCCTAATGGCAGGAAGCATCATGATTCAAGTTCCCCAAGAGGGCAGACTAGGAGGGAAATGTCCTTCCAGAGTGAAGCGTAAATGAGTCTTCCTTTCCCTGTTTGGGGTTTTCACCTGTTACACAAAGTATAGGAGCTCATGTAATTTTTCATAACGGTTGGTGGTTTTGCTTTTACAATTGTGTTGCTTCCAAAAACATCAAGCAGTTAAGTCAACAGGGATGGTGCAGTCTACTGGTTTCAGTCAGATGAGAACTATCATTCTGCAATGATGCATTCTTAGTAAAATAATTGTGTATCAAACGCAATGCCTGACTTTTAAAAGCTATTGGAGGTGAATTAACCCACAACCAATTTATATGACTCTCTTAATCTTACAAAATGAAAATTTCAGTGCATAAATTCTAAAACATAGGACCCTGGTGTCAACTGTTTAAAAATCACCATTTGCCGACCAGTTTTTAAAGACTAGTTTAATAGGAATTTCTGCCTGTTTGAGTCATGATCCGTTATATTGCCCGTGATACTCCAGGATAAATTGTGTCCTTGGGTGACCAACTATTTAAATTGGTAATGACCACATTATGCTTGGAATATGTTTTTCCTTATCACTCATCCAGTTATTTTAAATTATAATTCTGTTTTTCAGATCTTCGGTCAACTCAAAGATACATGCATATTTGAAGAATTCAGAGAAGAGAAATAAAAAGATACTAATGAAACCGAGCTGTGTCATCAATCTCACCCTCTTTTAAGTTCCCAGAGCCTGCAGTGCCCGGCCCCATGTTGGCACAATTTCACTGTGTTGTCACCCACGTTTATGTGGCTATTTTCTCCAAGGCTGAGCCCCCACTCCAGCTGAGAGCTGCGTCTGACTTGGGGCCTACCAGATGGTGGAGGCTCAGTCAATCAGTCTTTGCTGAGCGAATCAATGGATCCAACAAGTAAGACTGAATTACGAAGAAAGAAAGAGGTGAAACGCGGGCCACGTAAGGCTCACCTGAATCAAATCAAAGGGTTGGGAACACAAAGAAGATAAGTGGATGCATGCATAAAAGTGAGGCAGTATCACAAGAGGTGCTGACTTTACAAGAGAATTATGGTCTCCCCAGAGAGAGACAATCTATCTAGAAAACTTTACTCTCAGCTCCCGGGTAATTCTGGGTTAAATTACAACCACCATTCACTCATCAAAACAAAAAGACATTAATAATAAAAAACTATGTGTTTTTATAGCACTCTGCTTTTAGCAGCTTTCTCAGTGACATTATTTCATTTGAGCTTCTCAAAAAAAAAAAAAAAAAAGAAAAAAGAAATGGTTTTCTTTCCTTTTGGTGAGGAGGAAACTAAGACTAAGGGGTTAAGTGGGAAACCCAAAGCCACTCATTTAGTGGATCAGGGGCGCAGCTGGGACTAGAACACACAAGTCTAATATTGTTTTTGCTGCTTGAGAAAATTGGACATCCCTAAGGCCCGGCCTGCCTACCCTGACTTGCATGAAAATTGCAAAGAAGCATTTTTATTGAAAAGCTCTACTGCTCTTTTTGGGAAAACCGCTTTTGAAGGGCTTGGTAAAAGGAAAATTGATGGGGGTAATTATGCTCCTTTCAATGCCCCCAGACATCTGCTGGGCTTGCGATTGTCCCGCACCCCGGGGCCTGCACTGCGGTGTCTGCGGGCTGTGCTCAGCCGGTGGGGGCGTCTCAGTCATTTTCCAGGCGGCTTGCTTTGCGTGTCAGCATCCTGTGGTTCCATATTTGTGGGCCACAGTTTCCCCGCGAGACATGGAACACGCACTAAAGGAGGTCAGGAAAGATACCTTGGACTGTCAGTTTTCAATTTCCGTTTTCTTGTGCAAGTTGATGTAGTGTCGCCCGGAAAAGCAACCCGTTTTCTTTCTATACCAGACGCTACTAAAAAGAGATTTTGGTAGGCCATCTCATTTGAGTTCCTGATGTTTTAAATGAATGCTCCCCCCTTTTTAATCTCTAGTCTTTCTTTTCTTTTCGTTTTTTTTTTATTTTAGCCTGAGTCTTGCTCTATGGCCTAGACTGGAGTACAATAGCATGATCTCAGCTCACTGCAGCCTCCACCTACTGGGTTCAAGTGATTCTCCTGCCTCAGCCTCCTGAGTAGCTGGGATTACAGGCGCCCGCCACCACGCTCGGGTAATTTTTGTATTTTGTTAGAGACAGGGTTTCACCGTGTTGACCAGGTTGGTCTCGAACTCCTGGCCTCAGGTGATCTGCCCGCCTTGGCCTCCCAGAGTGCTGGGATTACAGGCGTGAGCCACTGTGCCCGCTGATCTCTGGTATTTCTTCTTCATAATCTAGCAGCTGAACCACGTGTGAATTTTCTTCTCTTTCTTCCGTCCTTTCCTGCTCATTCCAGGTTGTAACAGAGCAATTAAAACAAAGTAAAACTGTAATATGTGCATGTGGTAAAATACTAAGATGTCCAGGGAGGGTATTTGTGAAAAGCAGGGTGGTTCTAAATTGTGCAGGTCCAGAAGTTTATACCATGCAAGGCATCCTCTTTAAGAAAAAGAACACAACAAATGTCTTTGGCAAATCTGACAAAAGCAGATGTTTGTATGAGCACATGGCCTGAACACCAATTCCCCAACCCAGGGCCTCAAATGTGCTGTGAGGCGCCCCTAAGCTTAAGCCCTCACAGGAAATCCACCCCTGGGAAACAGAGGACCCTCCCACTTGCCCTCTGTTTCCTAGTTTCTCCCCCAACAATCACTGTGGCTCTTTTCCAATGCATCCCTCCAGAGAAAGTGTATGCATGCACAAAGTAAATACAGATACCAGCTTTAACCAGTTTCCAGTGTGGCCAAGGGGCCTTACGCTGCAGGGGTTGTTTCCCGAAGCCTCAGGTCGTGGTGGCAGGAGAGGAGTGGTGGAGTGTGCTTGAGGCCACCAGGACCCTGACATCTCCTCACTCCTTTGAGGAACCTGCGAGTCCTGGCAGTGTGACCCCGAAGGGAACGCATCGTGCGGGAATCTTGAGCACACTGGGTGCCCGGGAGGCCGGACGCTGGCCAGGGGTCAGCATTCTTACACAGGAGACCAGCAGCAAGGACAGAGAGAGGGGCCAGATGCCTGCAGGAGGACCCCTAGAATGGAGCGTCATCCTGGGCACACACGAAACCTCCCGGGGGCTCCAGAAATGAGTGGAGGAAGTTTGGAGGAGGGTTTCAGATCCTGGGCCAGAGGGCTGCCATAAGAGGGGAGGCCCTTGTCACCATGGCACCATCAGTTGACTTGTTAGAATTTCTGCCACCAGGCTGGCGAGGTCTTGGGGATTCGGGTTATGGCGTCAACCAGACCCTCTATGCTCTATGACAGTAAGATGAACAATCAGAATAAGGCTACTTCTTATCAGCTGAGAGCAGATGTCTGAAAATCATACACAAACTCCCTTGTCGGGACAATCATGGAAAAAAAGGCCAGCCATTGGCATGAAGAAAGAGATTCTGCAAGGTTGGAGTTCGGCTTCTCGGAATCACATCCCCCGAGGTGGGGTCAGGCCAGATGGGGAGAGAGACGGGGTGCCTCTCATGCAGTGTCTGACCTTGTTGGAAACTTGGACTCCTCTCTAGCCCAGCTCCTATAGGACTACCCCACCCTAGGATTACGTTCTTAGTATTCTATACTCTCTTTGTTGTTATGGGATATTAGCTGAATAAACAGAAGGATCGGAAGGGAGACGATCTTCAAAGGAAGCAGGCAGGCCACGTGCCTCCCTCTGCAGACCCATCGGATGAGTAATTAGCATTTTGAGTCTCTAGTGGATTTTCCTTCTTATTACAGTCCAACTTTATGTCCCGTTTCTTCATTTAATCTTCTTCACACCTCAGTAGGCCTATTCTCAGTCACATTAAGGCCAGAGCGGAATACAATATGAAGCCGTGCCTTGAGTTAATTGAAACTCAGACACTGGCTGGATTAGGGAATGGCTGCAGTGGGTTGGGGAACCCACAGGAGAATAAAAAAGCGAATCAACACGCAGATGAGCTACTCAAAGGATGTATTATTTTACAAATATGCAAAAGGACGTGCTGGATTTCTTTTTTTCCATCGTCTTTTCTTCCCTTTCCTCTTTCCTCTCTCTCCTCACCTTCCAGCCCCCTCCTCTCATTTCTTTCTCCTTGGCCTGGTGGCAATGGCACCCACACCCTTTCATGACTGGCTCTGACATTCTGTGCTGGGGGAAGATGAGAGGGAGGACAAGGGCTTCCCCAGGACCTCTCACATCACCCTCAGTGCCCTGCACTCTGGAGAACATAGAGTGTTGGCTGTGTGTTGGACACTCTTCAAGCCTGGGCACCTGAGCATTGCCGGCTCACTCTCATGAGCTTTGAGCGAGGACACTGTGCTTTGGAGCATGTCACCCACAGAATCCAGTAATCTGGTCACTGCCAGAGGTTCACTTAAGACGCTGAAATGACAACAGGCTGGGTGAACTGCAAAGCACAGGTGTCTGCATTGTTCACCTGCCTTCATGCTGCACCTGCCTTTCTGAGCATCCCTGATGGGGGTGATCCCAGCAGAGCCCTGCACAATCCTGCATCACTCATACACAGAATGGCTGCTTCCATGGCTGTCAGAATGGATAACTGAGCTTTGGTGATAGCTAATGAGGCACTTTATAAGCAACAAGGATCAATTGGAAAGCTGACTTGCCCATAGAAGAGGGATATCATGAAATAATTAGTTTACACAAAAATGTCTGTGGGCAGGAGAGAATGTGACAGGGCTGACAGCTTGAATCAGGTCACTTAAAAAGACGAAAGCTGGGGGCTTAGGAGTCATGGAACCCCCCTCCCATCTGACTCCAGCTGGCCCTGAGACCATGTCGGGAGCAGGACAAACATACTGAGATTTTTAAAAGTCTGTGTGACGTGAGCCTGAGGAGTAACACACGGAGCTAGGTTATGTTTGCTGCAGGAGTCCTGAGCATGGCCTGATTGCTGGCCCATGACTCATGCTGGTAAAGGGGTCTGGGGTATCAGAGTAGATTGTTGGGGTCCTGCACAGAGCAGCTGGGGGCAGATGGCATCCACGGGGTGACTGTCTTTGTAGTCCGAAGGGGGAGCCCCTTCAGACCCTGGGTGTGACATCAAACATGGGGTTCAGATGGCACAAAAGGACAGGAGCCTGGGGGAATGGGGACCAGGGCAGGCTGGGGAGGGGTGTAGAGAGTTAACTAAGGCGAAAAAGGGTCCAGAGAGTCTGCTGTGAGCAAAGCAAGCATTCTGGAACTTCTCTTACAAAGTGCTGGAAAAGTCCCAGGACTGGTTGGCTGGTCAGAATTCACTGGAATGGAGCTTTAATGGGATTGGAAACTTAAATCCCTGCAAGGAAGTGGTGGGGAGCTAAGAGCACCAACAGGTGCATGTGAGGACAGATGGCAGGCACCGGCCCCAGCCTCAGCATCAGGGAGGCAGTAGGGACGGGCAGTGGGTGTAATGAATGGTGGGGGTAGGGTGGGGGTGGGCATCCAGGCTACTCAGCTCTCGCCCATTGTTGCCTGGTGGGGTTGTGGGTTCGATATTGCCAGATCTTCCAACCCAGATTTCTAAGTTAAGCAGAATAATGTTTAAATGTTGAAAACGAAGGCAAATGTCATTTTCATTTTAAAAAATTGTTGCAATATAGTGTACCTGCGGAAGAGTACTCCTATGATGATGGTACTGCTCAATGAATTTTTACCAATTGAATAATTTCATGCTGTCAAGACTGAGATCAAGAAATTAAACATTTCCAGCCACCGGAAAGCCTTCCTCAGGATCGAATCTAGTCACTCCCATATGCCTGCCAAGTATAATCACCATCCTAGCTACTAACAGCACAAATCAGTTTTGCCTGTTTTTGAGCTTTCTATAAATGGAATCACAATGTTTGCAGTCATCTGTCTGTCTCCTCTCGTTTATCATGTTTGAGAAATTCATCCATATTGCTGCATGTAGTTTTGTGTTCAAATTTTAAAAATAATTGTACAGGAGTCGAGACAGGGTGAGGAGAGGGATAAAAAGGGCTTCCTGCAGTGTGCAAACAGGAACGTTCAGACATCATAGAACGGTGAAAAGAGCATTTGGCCCCCGTAGAGACTCAGGAATGTCAGAGTCTCAGTGCCTGTGATGCTTTCCCAAAACTTGAGGTTGACATTATCGAGGACAAAGCAGCCAGGGGCCCTGTGTTGTAACTGCTGCAAATCAGACAAGAGGTGTGATGAGTCTTTTGCCATATAAGGCAGCAATAACAATAATAGTAGTAGTCATATTAATAGCTAACTGTTGTATGGTACTTACTACAACAGGTCCTGCCACGTTTTACATATATTAACTTATTTAATTCTCATAACTGTATCAGTAACCCCGTTTTACAAATGAGGAAACTAAGGTGCAAAGGGCTTAAGTAACTCTATCTTAAGTAACTTGCCAAAGGTTACAGAGCTAGTAAAATGCAGACCTATACAGTTTTGAGCTCTGAACCAGTTTGCAATGAATGCAGTGAATCCATGTACAGACCTGCTCTTCAGGCTGGGCCAGCAGGAGAAGGTGAGCCTCCTGGGAGCCCAGCTCCATTTCTTGTGGATTGAAGCTTCGTTGGATTATCAGAGAAATTCAGTAAGACCTAGGAAAATGTGTTCTTTGGGTGTGCAGTGGAGGGCGTGCTGATGATCTTATTGAAAAGCCCAACACCTGCATGGGTGACACCTCACTGGCTGGTGGTCCCTGCTTTGGTAAAGGATCCCTGGCTTTGTGCACAGAGCTTACAGAGGGTTGTAGGGGCTCAGAGGCAGAAGCCACAGTGTGCCATGTGATGGTCAATCCAGAGCCTGCCCTGTTGAGGGGCATTGCAAGGTAGGCTTTGTCTTTGAATGGGCTTCATCCATCCCAGAAAACAAGCGCTTGGGGGTTTACAAACCCCAGCCACAGGCTGTGGCCTTATGGTCTAAAATCTCTCCAGACATCTTCATCTGCCTACTTGCTGTGGACTGAATGTGTGTGTCCCACTTCCCGCTCCTGCATGGATATGTAGAAACCTAACCACAGTGTGTGGATATTGGCAGGTGGGGCTTTTGGGAGGTGATTAGGTCATAAGGGTGGAGGCCTTGTGAATGGGATTAGTGCCCTCGTAAAAGAGCCCCAGGCCAGGTACAGTGGCTCATGCCTGTAATCCCAGCACCTTGGGAGGCTGGGGCGGGCAGATTGCCTGAGCTTAGGAGTTGGAGACCAGCCTGGGCAACATGGTGAAACTCCACCTCTACTAAAATACAAAAAATTAGCCGGGCGTGGCAGCATGCACCTGTAGTCCCAGCTACTCGGGAGGCTGAGGCAGAATTGCTTGAACCTGGGAGACAGAGATGGCAGTGAGCAGAGATCAAGTCACTGCACTCCAGCCTGGGTGACAGAGCGAGACTCCATCTCAAAAAAATAGATAAAATAAATAAAAAATAAAATAGGCCCAATGGAGACCCCTTACCCCTTCCACCCGTGAGGACACAGTGAGAAGTTGCCATCCATGAGCAGGAATGGCCCCTCAGCAGACATCGAATCTGCCAGCACCTTGATCTTGGAATCCTAGCCTCCAGAGCTGTGAGAAATACATTTCTGTTGTTTGTAAGCTGCCCAGTCTATGGTATTTAGTTATAGCAGCCCGAACTGACTAAGACACCACCCTAATGCTCCGCTGCTCACAATTCTCTTCCTTGGTTCTCCTCGTTGAGCTTCCTGCTTCAGCTCCTCCTCCTCCCTCCGTGTCCCTTTCCTGCACAACACCTTAGGACGGGCATCTCCAGCTCCCCTTTGGTCTCATTGCTTGGACATGGCACCACCAGTTTCTCTATGAAGACACCTCTGCTTCCAGCCCAAGCCAAGGCTTCTTGCAATCCTTTGACTCCAAGCTGGACCTTTTCTCTTTGTCACCCTGGACATCCTTTCACTACCTGGTGGGTAACATATGTCTTTGCTTCCTCAGTTTACTCACTTGTGTCTGCTGCAGAACATCCTCAAGAAATTTACTCCAAAAAGGTACACTGGAGGAAATGTCTTTCTTTGGCTCAGCCTTGCAGAAGCAGAAAGTTGGAGTACAACCGATGCAAAGAAACACTTCTTACTGGGGGAAAAGTAGAAGGCAGGCCATTCTGAGCCTCCCTCCTGTAGTCAATAAGCTCTTATCAGAGGCCAACATTGTAAGGATTAAAACCATGACAGCTGTGAGATGGCTCGGGGGCCTCAGGGGCAGTGGGTGCCACGTGGGCCAAGAGCAGAGTGTAGGGGAAATGCGGTGCGGGGCGCGGGGGGAGGGAGAAGAGCACGTGGAGAGAGTGACTGTAAGGATCAAGAAAAGGGGAATTTCCTGAGGAAACAGGTGGTCAGTATTGAGGATGATTGTCGGCATCATTGCCATGCTTTCCTGGGCTGCTTGCTTCTCTTGGAGGGGAGGTGAGTGTTGGTCCAACCTAGTTAGTCTGTGATGTCTTTTGCAAGCATGAGATGCTCTTGCTATCCTTTGTCACTTTCTCTTTGTTGATGTATTAAACAGGGTGCCGGTCGTCTCCATCCAGGAATACTTTGGCTTCAGTTCCCCTGGCTGACAGGTAGGAGGTACAAACATTTGGTCTTGTTTCATCACGGGGAAGCAGCCTCCTCTTCTCATCCCTAGGTCTCCCAGCATCTGTCCCAGCCCTGCTCTTAATGCTGTCTGAGTTGCCCAGGGCTGCCATAATAAACTACCACAAATTGGGTAACTTTTAATGACAGAAATGTATCTTCTCATGGTTCCGGAGGCCGGAAGCCCAAAATCATCCCGTAGGCAGGGCTGTGTTTTCTCCGAGGGCCCTGGGAGAGGCTCTGCTCTGTGCTTCTGCTGTTGCCAGCATCCCCAACACCCTTGGTTTGTATGCAGTAACCCGGCCTCTCCCTCTGCCATCACGAGGCCTTCTCCTCCTTGGGTCTCTGTGTCTTCACAGGGCCTTATAGAAACACCTGTCATCTTGGATTAAGGCCCACCCTAATTGAGTATGATCTCATCTTAGTATATCTGCAAAGGCCCTGTTTCCAAATAAGGTCACGTTCACAGGTACTGGGGTTTGAGACTTCAATACGTCTGTATAGGAGACAGCATTTGACCCCCACAGCCACCTCTCTTGTGCCAGTGCATGAGGTGTCCCCGCTTCTGCCTGCAGCAACCCCTCACTCCACTGTGTCCCTCCGTCTTCGCTTCTCAGGAAATCCCTTCCTGCCATTATCCCTGTCTGCTGGATTATTCTCACCAAAATGAAAACATGCTATATCACCTATCTTAAAAAGAAGATATAAAACTTTATTTTTATTTATTTTATTTTATTTTTATGGAGACAGGGTCTTGCTCTGTTGCCCAGGCTGGAGTGCAGTGGTGCATCTCGGCTCACTGCAACTTCCGCCTCCTGGTTAAAGCGATTCTCCTGCCTCAGCCTCCTGCGTAGCTGGAATTACACGTGCGCGCCATCACATCCAGCTAATTTTTGTATTTTTAGTAGAGACAGGTTTCACCACGTTGGCCAGGCTGGTCTCAAACTGCTGACCTCAGGTGATCCGCCCGCCTCGGCCTCCCAAAGTGCTGGGATTACAGGCATGAGCCACCATGCCCGGCCAGAAGATATAAAACTTTTAAATCTTACATCCCTCCCTCAGGTTCTGCCCCAGTTCTCTGCTCTTTTTTGTTCTCTAACTCCTCAAAAGTGTTGTCTCTTTTCTTGCTTTGCATTCTCCCCTTGATCCACACAAGCTCTCCACTTCACTGAAACCATCTTGGAAAGGTGTAAGTGTTTCATAGAAAACAGAAGACTACATGTCTCAGCTTGCCTGTCACAATTTTGGCTTATGGTCTGTGGCTCTGGTTTAATTAATTGTGATTCCTTTCTCTCTCAAAATGATCCCAGTTTGTATGATGACTTTTATAGCTACCCCACTGTTGACTCCCACATTGCCAACTAAAACGGCCATTTTTAGCTCTCATCTTACTCTACCTCTCACCAGAATGTGACCTGACTCATTACTTCCTCCCCGTCCTTGAAATATTCTTCTCACTTGCCTGTTTAACACCATGTCTCTGCATCTGCTGCTATGTATCAAAGGATGTGGTTGCTATGGTGATGAGATGGTGAAATTGGGAGAGGATTGTGGTGTTCGTAATCTACCTCAGTCAGAATTCTTGGTTAGAAGCAAATAAATGGACTCTGGCTATTTTTAAACAAAAATAACAGTTCTTAGGAGGCTATAGGTATTTATGGAAGCCAACAAAGTCCAGAGGTCCTGGCTTGAGAAAGTAGAAAGAAACCAAAGCAACACTGTGTGGTTTAGAAATAAGTGGGAAGGAAGAAAGGGGAGGCAGCAAGTGTAAACTATTCCTCTGAGAAGCTTAAGAAGCAGGAGCTAGGCATGGTGGCTGGTAGCTGGTGGCTGTAATTCCAGCTACTTGGGAAGGTGGGGTGAAAGGATCCCTTGAACACAAGAGTTCAAGGCCTCAGGGAGCTATGATCGTGCCACTGCACTCCAGCCTGGGTGACAGAATGAGACTCTTGAAGACAAAAGAAGAAGAAAAGGGGGAAGTTAGAGAATGGTAGGTATGGTAAAATAGGATCAAAGAATGGGTGTCCTTCTAAGAATGGGTGAAGCATGAGCACACTTATTGGCAGAGAGACAAAAAAACAGTGTGGAAAGGAAGAGTTTCTCTTATCACAATGGAATTAAACAGAAATTAATAACAGAAAACACCTGGAAAAACCTGAAATATTTGATATTAAACAAGAAGCATTTAAATAACCATGGTCAAAAAGGAAATCACGGGGAGTCTTAGAAAATATTTTGAGTTAAATGAAAACACAACATATCACATTTTGTGGGATACAGCTAAAGCAGTGTTTAGAGGAAAATTAATAGCACTAAAGTGCTTTTATTAGAAAAGAAGAACGGTCTCAAACCAATCATCTATGTTTCCACTCTAAGAAATTTCAGAAATTAAAAAAAGGAAATTAATTCTAAAGCAAAAAGATGAAAAGAGTTGGTAAAGAGCAGAATCAATAAAATCGAAAACAGATAAACTATAGAGAAAAATCAATAAAACCAAATGGTGGTTCTTTATGAAAGTCAGGGTAAGGAACAGGTGCGTTTGTGTGCAAAAGTGGCAAAGGTAGGGGCTGGATCTGTGACAAACTGATGAAGGGATATCTGGTTTGTGTGTGTGTGTGTGTGTGTTTGTGTGAAATACTAGGTGAGATAATTCACTAAGAAGTACATGAGGCACTGGAAGTGGTGAGGAGAGAAGCAATATGTTAGTGTGTCTCCTGGGGAAATGGGACAAGTAACTGTATTGATTTTGACTGCTACTATGACAAATTACAAGACATTTAGCAGCTTACTTAACACAAATTTATTCCAGAGATGAGAAGTCCAAAATGGGTCTTACTTGGCTAAAATCAAGGTGTCGGCGGGGCTGTGTTCCTTCTGGAAGCTCTGGGGCAGAATCTGTTTTCTAGCTTTTTTCAGCTTCCAGAGGCCACTCACATTCCTTAGCTCATGGCCCCATCCTTCATCTTCTAAGCCAGTAGTATCTACTTCTCAGGTTCAAGCAATTCGCCTGCCTCAGCCTCCCAAGTAGCTGGGACTACAGGCATGCGCCACCATGCCGGGCTAATTTTTTATATTTTTGGTAAAGACAGGGTTTCACCATGTTGGCCAGGCTGGTTTCGAACTCCTGACCTCAAGTGATCCACCCACTTAGTCATCCCAAAGTGTTGAGATTACAGGCGTGAGCCACTGCGCCCGGCCTTCTTTCATTTTAGAGTCAGCAGAGTGGAGCCTGTTTTGGGCCCTGATGAACTTGGGTGATTTTCTGTCCCTGTTTCTTTATTATGCATTACAGTACCTACCTTTTAGCTTTATTATGAGGCCTACTGAGTTAATATTTGTAAATCACTTAGAACAGTATCTAGAAATATGTGTTTGTTACATAAAAGAAAGACTTAGCTCACAATGAGGTTCACTGAGAAAACTGCAAGCATGTCAGAGAAAATTTTGCATTGACTCAGAACCAAGAGTGACTTACAAACACTTCTAAGCTGTACCTGGAAGACATTGATCAGTGGCCTACATTTGGGTCACATATGCTAGACACTTTTCTCTACCTTGTCTATGATAGTACATTTATTTCTCCTCTATTTGCCTTCAGATTACATTACAAAGTTGGCTGGTTTAAACAACAATCTGTGGTGTTGACCATCCTCTACTCTGCTGAAAAGGGAAACTCACCAACCTAAGGCAAACAGCAAGGGTAGTTAGGTTATGTAAGTCTCTGTACGGCCTGCAATCTAGATATTGCCAAAGCAGGATGAGGGGCATAGCAGCCTGGTCCCAGCAGAGCAGCAGGTGGCCATGATGTCACAAGGACATGGCAGCTCCAACACAAATCCTAGCACTACGATCACCCTGGCAGAGACAGGGCAGCCATGTAGTGGTACATCCATGACTATCGTGTGGCTATTAAATTGTGTGACAAAAAAGAGACCACAGTTGTTCACTAGCCACAGCTTTCAAAACAGGGCTTTGCTGGCAGGTGAGGCCAATGTCACATGTCTTTAGAACCATCCAGGCAGCAGTCGCATGGCCCTAGGCCTTTAAGATGACCTCAGAGTTGGGTCCCCCTCCCCACCACTTATCTTTAGGTTACTTGAGCAAGTTATTCAGCCTTTCTGAATTTCAGCTGATGCCCCTATGGAAGGATTACTGTGAAGCTTCGATGGAGGAATACACATAGTTTCACTGAGCACAGTGCTTTGTGTATAGTGGATGGTCAGAAAATGTTCATTTTCTCTCCTGCTTGCATTTCTGCTCCTTGGCTGCTTGCATTTGAAGCAGGAATAAAACCTAGCTATTTCCCTGAAGAGCTGAAGAAGTGTTGTATTACAGAGGCAAGGCTGAGCCATTTCTTTTTAAAAGGTCGCTATACGAAATTAGCCACCGTGATGAGGGAACCTGCCTCTCGAGTCCAGAAAGTCACATGAAGGGGCAGGCAATCTGGCGGATCGTGGGGACTTCAATGCAGTGGAAGCAATGGTGGTATCGCAGGGACCTGGCCACTGTCATCGACAGATGTGACCGAAAGTTCAGGGGAGCTGCTTCTTCAAGACAGGCCAGGTGCATTTCCATAATTCCAGGCACATTTGCAGATTTCCAGGAACTGCAAGTCACTGTGCTCCCTTATCTCCCAAGGCCCTGGAGGGCGGTCTGTTCTCCTCTGGGGAGAAGTCCACTGAAACTTCAGAGTGGGCGTGACGCAGTCTCAGCATGGACATTGTCCCTGTCCTTCCCATTACTCTGCCCCCCTCTAGCCTCTTCTCAATATTCCTGCTCTCCAGTTCATTACTGGACACCAGAGCCCAGCACTGGGCTTTTCTAGAGCAGCGTCTTTTTGGCACGGGACTGTGGAAGACAATTTTTCCATGTTTCCATGTTGGCTGGGGGAGGTGGCGGGTGGTGGGGGGGTGTTGAGTGGGGCTGTGGGCATTAGATTCTCTTAAGGAACATGCAGCCTAGATCCCTCCTATGTGCAGTTCACAATAGGATTGAAGCTCCTATGAGAATCGAATGCTGCTGATCTGACAGGAGGTGGAGCTCAGGCGGGAATGCTCTCTAGCCTGCTGCTCTCCTCCTGCCGTGCGGCCGGTTCCTAACAGGCGGTGGTCTAATACTGGTCTGTGGCTCAGAGGTTGGGGACCCTGGTTCTAGAGAACAGTGTGCTCATATACAAGAGGAGAGAAGGAAAAGAAGTCGCCTGCTGCTTTCAGGAAGAGCTCAGTGGTGTGCGTGCCCATCTTCGGGTTGACCTGGCCTGCTTCGTAGCAGCAATTTCACCCTTCACCCCGCCAGTGGCCCGGTTAGTGGTGAAAACATCCAAATGGGAGGGAGGATCCATTAGAATAAATCATGAGGAACTCCTCAGTCCATCTCTCCAGCCCTATCCGTGGATCTCCAGTTCATCGACTAAATCCAGCTGCCTGCTGACAGCTGTGTGGGGGGCGGGAGCGGAGAGAGGTCAAGGGTGCACTGAAATGGAATTGGCCCCAACGCACTGCTTCATTTCCAAGGCTTCCCTTATCCCCCACCTGGACTTGTTTCTCTTCCAGTTCTCCTTTGCTGAAGCCAAATACAGGACTTCTGTCTGTCCTGCCCTCACCCCTCTCTAAGCGAGTCCTGTTTCTGAAACACGTCACAGCTCTGCTCATCTCTGTCCCCCACTGTGCCATATTGTCCAAGCCACCATCCCTTCCCACCTGGATTACCCTGGTAACCACCTACACAGATGTGGCTGCTCCGGTTCTGGCTCCCTGTGTTAGTTTGTCAGGGCTGCGGTAACGAAGTACCACCAACGGGGTGGAGTAAACAACAGGCATTGACTGTCTCAGTGCTGGAGGCTGGAAGTTTGAGGTCAGGGCATCCGCAGGGCTGAGGCTGTGAGGGAGAATCTGTTCAGGACCTTCTCCTGGCCTCGGAGGTTTGCTGGCAATCTTTGGAGTGTTTTGGCTTAGAGGAGCATCACCCTGGCTTCTGCCATTATCTTCACAACATTTCCCCTCTATGCGTGTCTGTCTCTGTCCCAGTTTCCTCTCTTCATAAGGACGCCAGTTGTGTTGGATAAGGGCTCACCTGAATTACTGCATTATAACTTGATGATCTCTGTAAAGACTCTGTTTCCAATCAAGGCCACATTCTAAAGTCCTGTGGGGGCTAGAACTTCAATCTATCTTTTTTGGGAAGACACAGTTCGACCCTTAAAGCCATCTATGATTCGTTCTCCCTACAGCAGTAAGCATTCTTTGAAAAGGCAAACCAGAGCCCATCCTTCTCCTGTCCCAAACCCTCTAGCCGATTCCCTTGCACTGAGTTGAAATTCTGAGCCCCTTACCCCTGGCTGGTGCACAGGAGCCCCACTTACTTGTCCCATCCACCTCCCTACCTTCCTCCTGTCCTGCTTTGGCCTTGTGTCTGTTCCTTAGACACAGCAAGCTCCTCCCCATCTTAAAGTTTTTGCAGTAACCTCTTCTTCCTAGGAAGCCCTGTCTTGTGTTTGGTCTGTGACTGGCTACTTCCTATGGTTCAGATCTCAGCTTAAATGTCACCTCTGCAGGGGGCCACTTTGACTACCAGGTCAAAATCAGACATCTCATCCCACCCCTTACACCACCCCATTGCAATGCTCTGAATGGCCCTTATCAGTGTCTTTTTATTCATTTTATTTCTGCCTTCCACTCTAACCCCTCTTAGAACCTCAGCCCCAGTGGGGTGGGGGTTGGGGACATGGCCTTGTCTGGTTCATTATTAAACCCCCAGCAGTAAGAGGCATGCCTGGCTCCTAGTTGGCACTCGGTAAATACAGGTCAAATGAATGAATAAATAGAACTGTCCCTGCTCTGTTTTAGCCATGTTTTTGGCTAATTTTGGATACTGGGAAGCCCTTTGTTCTGGCAGGATTTTGTAGGACAGGGTTTCTCAACCTCACCAAGATGGACATTGCAGCTGAATAATTATAAGGGGTGTCCTGTGCATTGTAGGTTTTTTACCAACAGCCCTGACCTTTACCCACTAGATTCTAGGAGCAACCCCCCACACCCAGATTGGGACAACCCAGATTGTCTCTAGGTATTATCAAATTTCTCCTGTGGGGCAAAATCCACCCGCAGTCCCCTACTGCTCAGTCATCTCCATTGTAGGGCCAGCCACAGCTCTTACAGGACAGCTGTAAGAACAAGAGTTCTGGAGGCTTCCAATGACACCCATCTCCAAGTGGAACTCTCCAGGCTAAGAGGATGATGACCACCAGCAGGTAACGCAGTGAAGTTGGTGGCCTGTCCCAGGAGAAAGCAGAGTGCAGGCTGTGGGGCAGACAGACCTGATCTTGATCCCAGCTCCATCTCGCACTAGCTGGGTAAAGTAGACAAGCCACTTAGCTTCTATTCAGAATGGAGATGGGTGGGATTGCTAGGTTGGGTTAGTAGGAGACAGTGGATGCAAACACAGGGCCCGGTGCAGGACCACACGCTGCAGGAGCTGGGCTAATGTGGCAGTCACAGCAGGGAGCTCCAGGCTCCTGGTAAGGATGGGATGGAGGATGCAGGGAGAAAGGGGACTTGGCAGCTCTCCACTGAGACCTATACTCTTATCCAATTAACATACTTGCTCTAATTCTCTGGTCCTTTGACTCACTAATTTTCTGGTTCCACAAAGCCTGACTGTGCTGTGAGCATCTGCAGCTGCTCAGGGCCTCAGGGAGGCTGTGGGAAGGTGGAGGGAGAGGCAGCCCAGCCGGCAGCTGGGCAAGAAGCCTCCCAGCACAGATCTCTTTTTATCAGTGCTGAATTCCCCCAGCTACTAAGTACCCCCTGCGAAGGGGCGCGGGTCCTCCCTCCTACTTCTGCACATTTTCCTTTTGTGACTTCGTTCTCCTTCCCAGGCTCTTCTTGGCATGAGCTGAGGGGCAGAGGTTGCTGGGAGGAAAAGAGAGCAAAAGCTAAAACATAAGAAAGAGCATCCGATCCTCTTGAAAGAGCCTTTCAAACAGCTACACGGAGCGTCCTCTGTGAGGCCTAAAATATTTATATCCAGCAAAGGATCTATGGGAAATATCTCCCTGATTTGAGGACAGCTATAGGAATAAGAGTTCTGGGAGGCTTTCAAAGTGGGAGAACAGAAGCAGCCACATTTGAACTTCTCTTAACTTAAAAAAAAAAAAAAAAAAAAAAAGCCTACCCAATTAACTAACTGAATTCTAAGGAGATACGCAAAATTATTGTTAATTTGTTTGTTAGAGACAGGATCTCACACTATCACTCAGGCTGGAGTGCAGTGGTGTGATCTCAGCTCACTGCAGCCTCGACCTCCTGGGCTCAAGCAATCCTCTAGCCTCAGCCTCTCAAGTAGCTGGTACTATAGGCACGCACCACCATGCCCAGATAATTTTTTTTGCTTTTTGGTAGAGATGAGGTCTCACTATGTTTCACAGGCTAGTTTCAAACTCCTGGGCTCAAGCGATCCTCCCGCCTTGGCCTCGAAAAGTGCTGGATTACAGGCGCAAGCACAGTGCCTAGACTTATTTAATGTTAAATTAGTTTAAAATGTATTACACCTAAAGTATTTGTGGGGCAGGTGATGGAGGGAGGTGGGAGTGGCTGGAGTGGGGACTGTCCTTGGCAGACAGTGTCCACTTCTAGGCCCAGCTCTAGCGGCAAGTCTCAAAAGGAGTGACACTGGAGGTTGCATCAGAACCAAGATACAAATAGGTTGAAGGCCTCAGGAGTAGAAACGGAGCTCTGTGGGAGCTATGGAGAGCCAGCAGGGCTGCAGAACCAGGCTCAGGGGCCAGGGCCTCAGTGACACCAGGGCAAACCTTCTTCTCAGGGGAGGAAGAGGGTGAATTGAGTCCCAGCGTCACAGCCTCCCAACTTGGAACTGTAGGAGACAGCAGCTGTTGCTCCCAGCACACATACATTGGTCCTGGGAAAGGTGATGGCTTGGGGGTCATGGCCAGCCCCGGGCTGAACCCTGTGATTGCCGCTGTGATGGCTGGGACCGGCTCACAGCCCCCCTCTGTACCCCGCTGTACCCACAGGGGTTGGGGTTATTTTAGGAAAAAAGGGAGAGGTAGAATTGTGTCTGGCAGCCACCGCCCCTCTGACTAACACTCATGGGTCGTGTTCCAAAGCTCACTTCATTCAGAGAGGAACGAGTTGGCCAGACTTTTGAATTGGCTTTGAGTAAACCTAAGAGGAACAAGTGGACGCCACTGATTTTGTAGATCTGAGTGTGTTGTCTTGTCTCAGGCAGACTTGCACTGGGAGCCCCAGAGGTAAAGGCAGGCGTAACCCTCCTGTGGTGGCTGCTGGGGTTCTTCTGGGAGCCCTGTCTGAGGACTTCCTTGACCCCAATCTCATCCTTTCCCCTGATTTTCCAGGGCGTGGCTTGAAAGTCCAGCTGGTCTTGGTGATGGTGGAACTCGGGCTCTGTCCTTCTTCCTTGTCAGTGCCCCTCGGAGTGGGCTGTTCTCTCTCCTCCCAGCCCCACAGGGCAGGAGACCTGGCTGCTCACATCAGCCCATCTCAGCCACTCAAGAGGAACTGACTGGCTTCCCTTGATTCCTGGTAGAAAATCCTGGGAAAAGATGGCTTGAATCATGGTGTGTAGGTTCTTACACTTGGATCAGTCACCTGTGACCAGAGATTGGAGCCCTGTGATCAGCCAGATGGGTATTTCATCCCTAGACCACCAGTGTGGCCAGGGAGTCAGGTTCTGGAGGAAGATGGCAGCTCCCAGTAGAACCACGTTATTGGAAGGAGTTTCCCAGAGGGACAAATGGACGGCACCTGCTAGGAGCAGAGCTGGAAGTGGTGGCTGATAGATCCAAGGTCCTGCCCTCACCCAGGAGTGCATGGAGGTGTTTAGAGGCCCAGTACTGTACTCTGAAGTCCTCAGCAGTCCTTTAAAAATGTGATCCTGGTTCATGCCTGGTGGTCATTTAGATGAATTTGATGAGATTTCCTCACAGGCAACCTAGAAGCCAGTACTGTGTCTACAAGGAGTAGACAGTCAACAGAAGCGGGTTGGATAAGACTGGGGTGATCTCAAGCTGCGTCAGGGCCCACCATGCTGATGCGGATCTTCCCCATTGTTACTCATTGCATAGGAATAGCCCCCAAATTAAGGTTTAATCATTTATACATTTGGGAAAAAACCCATTTTGAATTTTACAAAAGATATTGTATTAGAGTTCTCCAGAGAAACAGAACCAATAAGATCACATACAATTCACCATTGCAGAGACTAGAAGTCCATTTCCGTAAAATGGAACATTGCTACACCATTTAAGTCTTAAAGATAGTGCTTTCCTTGCCTTGTCTGGATTAGTCTGATGGTAATTCCGATGGCTTTGGCCATCATGTGAAACTGTGTTTGCTGTACTTTGCACACATGCATTAAGCCTTATTATTAAAAGACAGAGCTGAGATGTAAAGATTGCAGTTTGTACAATACAAAATACTGTTTTTTAAAAAAAGTTATATTCCTTTATATAAATAATTTTTAAAAGTTATTTCTTAAGAACACTATTATTGCAGAAAGAAAGATAGCAACCTCTGTAATTAAGAGTGAAAACATTTCCTCAGAGTCAATATTTTCTATTATGTCTACTATTAACTTTCAGAAACTTCCCCTTTATAACAAACATGAACTGAGAAGAAAAGGAAAAAAAAACTAATAAATCAAAACTTTTTCCTTTAGTTTTCTAAGATTTATAGGTGGTTAATTTTAGGACAAAACTACATTTGAACATTTACCACTAAAGTAATATGACAAAAAGTCTTAATGTTTCATGTTGGAATGTAACTGGAATGGTGTTGGATTTAGTCACCATTCAGCCATACACCTTTCTGTGAATCCATTCTTCCACACATCTCTCCTTCAAATATTTATTGAGGACCTAGTATATTCCAGGCACTATCCTAACTTCTCAGCATGTGACATGAATAAGAGATTCCCTCCCTTCAGAAGGCTTGTCTTCTATTAAGTGATGAAAAGACACAAAATAATTATTCTATGAATGGTAAGTACTGCAATGCACATGTGGAGATGTTACTTTGGGAGCACATTGGGAAGGATGTAATCATAGCTACCTTCACCTGAGCGAGCACTCATTAGGTGAAGGGGTTTACACAGATTATCTCATTTCATCCTCTCAATAGCCCAGTGATGCAGGCATTGTTATCCTCCTCTTCATTTCACAGGGGAGGCCACTGCGATACAGAGGGTTGGAATATCTTACCCAAGATCTGAGAGCTAGGAAGTGCAGGAGCCTCCTCTTGGGTCCTACAATCCCATCTGAGGACTGGATCCTGCTGGAAGAAGGAAGGAGGTGTATCCAGGGAGGGTGTGCAGGTAGGAGACTGTCGCGATTCATCACAGGAAGTCAATAAAGGGTGAATAAGGGCAGTGGGAGGGGCCAAGGTCAGTGGTGGGGATGGTCAGAGGGGCCAGCACATCCGATGAGCTGACCAACTGGCTGTAGGGCATGAGGGGAGGAGGGAGGCCAGCAGAGCGCCCTTGTTTCCAGCTGGGGGATGCCATCAAATCATGCACTGTTCACTCAATCAGGAAGGAGTGCAGCGGGTGGAGGAGGCTGGGTGGGAAGCAGGTGAGTTCAGCTGTAAAATAAACCTTGTTCGGTCGATGATGATGCATTCTGAAATCCCTGCACACTTTGAAATATCTCAGAAGAGGTCCTGCTGGGCCCTCCTGCAGCTGCTCTCAAGCTAGGAATGGCAGGGCTGCTCCTGACCGCTACTCCTCCCGCAGCCCTGGGCAGGGGGCTGTGAATACCCTTCAGGTCCTCTTCAGTCTTCCCAGGAGGAAGGCAGGAAGGCTGGCACAACTAAGGATGCCCTGGAAAAGCCAGCCCACAGCCAGGGCCCCCATGAGACAGTAGGAATCTGTTGGGGTCCCCGAGAAATTGGGGATCCCAGATGGGGATGGGGAGGCCCACGAGGAGGGGCTGGGAACAGCTCCTTGAAGCCACATCCACCAGAAGCCAAGCCCCAGGCCCTGAATTTCATCCGATAGACACTCAGGAGATTGGGAATTTGTCTCTGTGTCAAAGGTGTTTACCGGATTCACCTGTCAAATGTTGACTTTATGCCTATTTACATATCTGATGTTAATTAGCTTTCTTAATACTGATGTTTCCTAGAGCGTTTGGAAAGATATTGTGTCGGGGGAAAAATATTTTCTTGTTCCATAGAAGGTACTCCTAAACTCAGCACCTGGCAAACCAAGGGGGATCATCATAAACATGTTAACAGGAGACCTTCTGAGCAGGAACCACAGCAGGGTAATGAAATCATGCAAATCCTGTAAATACATTCAATTCAACCAAACCTCCTTAAATGGTTTCTAGCCCACATTTCCTAAAGATTGTAACTTACTCTGAAGATTACAAAGATCTGGCTGGGTGCGGTGGCTCACGCCTGTAATCCCAGCACTTCGGGAGGCTGAGATGGGCGGACCACTTGAGGGCAGGAATTCGAGACTAGCTGATCAACATGGTAAAACCCCATCTCTACTAAAAATACAAAAATTAGCTGGGTGTGATGGCACATGCCTGCAATCCCAGCTACTCGGGAGGCTGAGGCAGGAGAATCCCTTGAACCTGGGAAGTGGAGGTTGCAGTGAGCCAAGATCGTGCCACTGGACTCCAACCTGGGTGACAGAGCAAGACTCCATCTCAAAAAAAAAAAAAAAAAAAAAAAAAAAAAAAAAAAAGATTACAAAGATCTTTTCAATCAAATGAATTGTTATGGTTTGAATTGGGTGCCTCCAAAGGTGTCAAAGTCTAGCCCTGAGTGCCCAAGAATGTGGCCTTATTTGAAAATAAGGTCTTTGCAGATAATCAAGTTAAGACGAAGTCATTAGGGTTGGTTCTAATCCCACATGACTGTCCTTATAGAAAGATGAAATTTGAACGTAGAGATAGGCAGGCGTAGAGAGAAGACTGTGAAGACACAAGGAGAGGGCTTTCTGCAAGCCCAGAGAGGCCTAGACAGACCCTCCCTCCGAGCCCTCAGAACGAATGGACCACACTGTTGACACCTTGATCACGGACTTCCGGCTTCTAAAACTGTGAGAAAACAAATGCCTGTTGCTTAAGCTGAGCAATCTGTGGTGCTTTGATATAGCAACCCTGGCAGACTCATACATGAGGTATCTGGACGTCTACATTTCTAAACTGCCTCATTCCCACATCTGTGCTGGAAAACTATAATGGCTGCTGGACTGGGCGTATGTACACATGAGAGAGCATGCCGGAGTTTACAGTCGGGGCAACAGAAGCTATGTCTGCTGCACAAAGCGGAAAGGCATGCTGAGAGACGAGAAAAGTGGCACCCTGGTCTCACTCCTCTGTGCTATGGTCACTGCAACCTGGCACACTTGCTTCCTGGAGCCTGAGGTCTTGTGGGGCTCCCTCCAGGCCAAGCCTGCTAACAACTTCCTTCCAGGGCTGAGTGTCAGAGTCACTGCAGTGCTTGTGGACAATGTGGTTTCTATGGCCCCACCAGCCCAACACAATCAGACCCGAGGGTGGGGCTGAAGGTGTGTGTTTCCGCAAACACTCTTCAGGGACTGGAGGTGCCCCGTGGGAACTGGACCAATGCCCTACCATGTGCAAGGCTTAACCTTGCTTCTGTCAAACTACAACACAAAGAGAGGGAGCTCTAAGGAGGGCTACTACCTGCTTCAGGCCACTTCCAGAACCCTAGGACTCTGTTAATTGATTTAATCACTAATCTGGTATTTTTTTAAATGTCATGATTCCTTTTCTTGCCAATAAAAACACTACTATTCTCTATGCATGTCTAAATTCTTTTCAGAGCCAATTAACATAATTTGTTTAATACGAATCAAGATGACAAAGAAGTAAATCAAATCTTGATTTGGTAACAAAGCTGCATTTCTCTGGGCAAGAGTAAGCTGAAGTAATTAACCAGTACCTTAAAGCTGATGACCATATTGCAAGAAGCAAAGATAAATTTTTTATTTGTCTGTTTGTTTTGTTTTTTTTTGAGATGGAGTCTTGCTCTGTCACCCAGACTGGAGTGCAGTGGTGCGATCTTGGCTCACTGCAACCTCTGCCTCCCGGGTTCAAGCAATCCTCCTACCTCAGTCTCTCGAGTAGCTGGGACTACAGGTGCCCACCACCATGCCCAGCTAATTTTTTTGTATTTTTAATAGAGATGGAGTTTCACCATGTTGGTCAGGCTGGTCTTGAACTCCTGACCCCAAATGATCCACCTGCCTCAGCCTCTCAAAGTGCTAGGATTACAGGCATGAGCCACCGTGCCAGAAATTGTTAAAAATTTAATAATGAATACATATGTTGGATAAAAATAGAGAAAAGATTGGGTAAAGATGATAAAGACCAAAATAGAAATTGTATACTCCCAAGCACAGTGTAGGATGAAGGAGACAGGAATTTGGAGTCAAAAATTCAGGCTTGCATCGCAATTCCAGCCTATGTGCAAATCAATCTGAGTCTATTTTATCATTTATAAAAATGGTAATAGGAATAACGAGAAAATGTTTGTGATAACGTGCAGCAGAAACTGCTCTCAGAGAAGTCTGTATTGGATTTCAGTTCCTTTTATTATTAAAAAGAAGAACCAACCCTTACAAGGATATTACCTGTTTTGGAAAACTACTAGGAGTGGTCCTTCATTAAAATCAGGTATGGTAGGTATTGACAATCTTTCAAAAGTGAGTAATCACTTGCTGACACCTTGACCTTTATTGCTTGAGATGAGGTCTGTGGACCATCCCACTGACAGCACCCAGGAGCTGGTGGAGATGCAGAATCTCTGGCCTCACGCCAGACCCACTGGACTGGAACCTGAATTTAACAAGATTCCCCGGCAGATCACATGTACATTAAAGCTGGGAAATACTGCCCTGGACTGCTGGATAGGGGAGAGATTGAGGAGAGGTTTTTGGCTTACAGAAACATAAAAGTGTCCCTGCTAATGTGTATATATACATGAGATATGATATCATATGATATAATACAGTATAATATAGCATAACATAATTTACCAATTCAAGAATTTCAAATTTGGGTAGACACTCCTCTTTTAAAAAGCAAGTAGAGGATTCTTGGAATTGGCAGTGCAGTCACCACATAGTTTTTAGATCTTCCTAAATCCCACATGAAAAGAGACAGAATATCTGCCTAGCCAAACAAAAATAATGAACAACATTTACAACAGAGCTAGATGACAAGATATTTTCATAACCTCTGAAATTTAGTTGGCGGGGACACATTGCCAGTAGCTACAAGACCTGTGTGTTATCAGCTTCTTGGGAGATAAATGGGAATGAAGAATCAGGGTGTCAGCAAGACCTTGGAATAGGAGAACCCACAAAATAACCAACAGCTATTCACTGGAGAGCATGGTGGGCCAACCAGAGAAGAGAAGATTAGAGTAGGGTATTTTCCCTGCTATGATTGTAGAGAAATGCTCAGAGCCCTTGGTAAGGTCTGAAAGGCTGGTGGAGTGTGGTCTTTGGGAACGCTTGATGCTGGCCAGTCGGAACTTTCTTGCTGGATAGGACCTCACTGTGAGGAGCAACTGCTGGAGCAGAATCACATGGACATGGAGGTGAAGAGAACGATTATTTAGATAAAAACAGGTCAAGAAAACACAGCCAGAAAATCTCAGAAAGCTAGCCTCTCTCTCTATAATTAACATAAATAATAACACAATGTATAAAAATATATATTTAACACTATGTGAAAACAATTCTAAAAATTCAGGTTAATTGAATTCACCCAAAGATGAGCAACCAAAAAACATCAAGATTAAATTCCATGCTAAGTTACTATAGTAACTTATGAAAAGAAGAGCAGAATAATATCCTTATATACTAGGAAAATATGTTTAAAATAAACAGATCAAAACTGTAACATCTTTTCCAAAGGAATTAAAAGACATTAAGAAGATTATGCAAGACATAAATGAGAAAAACTCAGAATGTGGTGACAGAACTCAAGATTCATTGACTTATTTTAAGAGTTAGAAATAAGAAAATCATTTCATCATAAAGATTAAACAGGCAAAGAGGATCCAAAATAAGGGTAATAGGAGCCTATAAGAAAGCTCATCAAAACCTAGCACTAAAAGCAATATCGCAAAGAAAATTTCTTGAAATTGAAAAACATGTACTTGAAATTATGTATTGAAAGAACTCACTATGCTTCTGAGAGGATCAATGCAGAACAAAGAACACCAAAACACTCTAATGCCTTTATTGAACTTTAAAGAAAAAGAAGGAAACAATGTTTTGAGCCAGCAGGAAAAATGAGCCCTTGACTTATAAAGGAAAGAACATTCCATTATCATTAGACTCTTTCACTGTATTGCTTTGTGCCAGAAGAAAATGGAGTAACATATTTAATATACTCAAGAAAAGAAATAAAAAGACAAGGTTTTATATCCAATAAAACTGTCAAGTATAAAAGGACACAATAAACTGTTATCAACATGAAACCTTTCTCAGAATACTGTTCTTATGAGACCCTCCTCAGAAAGCTACTAAAAAATGATTTTCAACAACCCAAATGACCAGAGAGTCATAAGGACTGCTGGTGAGCACTGACTATATATGAACTTGCAGGATTAGGGCTACATGAAGGTTGACAGGCAGACAGGATGACATGTGCTGGCTGTGTGGACGGACAATTACTATATGTTACAACCACTGAAAAATAAGGGGAACACTGTTTGCTGTTACTAGTCTGTGTAACTGCTAGTGCTAGTGTTAATGTTCTGAGACCGTTGTGTGTGCGATAAGGGATAAAGCAAATGAGTAACTGTGGAATACTCTGATTCTAACATCTCTTGTGTTTTTGAGAGTGTGGATTCTTGGTATGGAAGACAGGCTATACAGGTGTAATATAAAAGAGATTAAGTACAAACCCTTTAGTCCTGAATTTGAATTTAAAATGTCAGTATAAACCCAAGGGGTAATTTTTATGTGTATGTGCACATACACCCACACCTGCTCATCCACACACACCAAACACACACACACAGTCCAGTTGTGGGGTACACTACTGGTCTAAAGGCCGAGATTCTTCATTAGATATATTGTAAGGAAGAGAAAGAATGGCAGGGAAATCAGTTGATTAAGAGACTTAAAATTCAGAGCAAGTTTTAAAAAAATGGGTAAGGTAGCTGGATGTGGTGGCTTACACCTGTAATCCTAGCACTTTGGGAGGCCAAGACAGGTGGAGCTCAAGAGTTCGAGACCAGCCTAGGCAAGATGGCAAAACCCCGTCTCTACTTAAAAAAAAAAAAAAAAAAAAGCAAGGCGTGGCGGCACACACCTGTAGTCTCAGCTACTTGAGGGCAGAGGAAGGAGGATTGCTTCAGCCCAGGAGATCAAGGCTGCGGTGAGCCTTGATCGTGCCACTGCACTCTAGTCTGGGTGACAGAGATCCTGTCTCAAGAAAAAAAAAATGAGTTCGACTACAATTGTTGTGTCCAAAGATACACATCTGGATGGTGAAACTATAAAGAAATGCAAGGGAATTTTACTAAAGAAGCTGGGATAATGGTTACTTTTGATGGGACAGAGCGGGTGTGTGGGGGTGATATGGCGACCATGGGGGTCTTCTGAGTTGGCTGCAAAGTTGACAAGGCTCATTGTATAATAATTTATGAAATCACACATTTCTTTCGTGCGGATTCCTCTCTCTGTGATTTCTCTATTTATTTTACAGTGAAGAGTAAAAAGACAAGCAGAAAGAAAGAAACAGCAGTACCAAATGCCCTCTGAGATGGTTAATCCCACTGACACTTATGTCTGTGTTGATTGCTCTGGTGAGGCAGGTGCGTGGTGTTGGTACAAATAGTCCTGAGACCAGCATTTTCCTTTTCCCTGAGCCTTTGCTGGTTGAGTGACCTCAGCCTCCGCCTCTCCGAATGTCAGTTTTATCACACGTAAAGTACGCATAACAATACTAATGCATCATTCACAGGGATGCAGAGAGGCTCAAGCGAGAAAACGAATTGCAAGTTCTTTCTAAACTGCAAAACCCTCTACAAACATTCTCTCTCATTATTGCTGAAAGATTGAGGGCAGTGAGTTCCCCACAGCAATTATTTTTCTAACTTATTGCTTGTGTTGGCATATTCCCCTCTCCTGCCCTCTTGTGAATATCTGATGTATGGGACAGGTATGTTACCACTCTCAGGAAAGGCCAGCTGAACAGATATGTAATTATG
Source organism: Macaca nemestrina (assembly GCF_043159975.1). Classification (NCBI taxonomy): domain Eukaryota; kingdom Metazoa; phylum Chordata; class Mammalia; order Primates; family Cercopithecidae; genus Macaca; species Macaca nemestrina. The sequence goes on along the minus strand of NC_092135.1, from coordinate 132,846,052 downwards.
AGGCGCTGCCTAGTTGCAAACTTTAAGGGAGTAAAAGTTCATGGAAACTTTAATCAAGTACTTAGGTTCATTAGTGGAAAAAAAAAAAATTTTCCTGCTCTTAGAGAAGTTATATTCTGGTAGGGCAGAAAGATGAAAAAGTAACAAATAAGGAAAGTATATAGAATGTTTGAAGGTGGTAAGGATGAAAAGTTGATCAGTGTTAAGGGGGCTGGCAATGTACACTTTATATCGGCTGGACCACTGACCTGATTGAAAAGGTGCATTTGAACAAAGACCTAGAGAGGTGAGGGAGGGAGCTGGGTGGCTATTTCAGGTTAGAGCATTCCAGGCAGAGCCAGCAGCCAGCGCAAAGGTCCTGAGGCAGGAGTGTGCCTGGCACATCAAAGGGAGAGCAGGGAGGCCAGTGTGGCTGGAGGGAAGAGAGCATGGGGGGATAGGAGGAGATGGGGAAAAAGAAGGGAGGCGGATCATGGAGGGCGTATGGGGTCGTTGAAAAGACTTAAAGCTTAACTATTCTCTAAGGGAAATAAGGAGCCAGGGAGGATGAGGAATAGAGGAGGGATATAATGAGATTTAATTTTTTTTTTTTTTTTAAGACGGAGTCTCGCTCTGTTGCCCAGACTGGAGTGCAGTGGCGCAATCTCAGCTGACTGCAACCTTTACCTCCTGGGTTCAAGTGATTCTCCTGCCTCAGCCTCCCAGGTAGCTGGGACTACAGGCGTGTGCCACCATGCCCTGCTAATTTTTTGTATTTTTAGTAGAGATGGCGTTTCACCATGTTAGCCAGGATGGCCTTGATCTCCTGACCTCATGATCTGCCCGCTTCGGCCTCCCAAAGTGCCAGGATTACAAGCGTGAGCCACTGCACCCGGCTGAGATTTAATTTTTAAAGGATCCCCCAGAAGCTGTGTTGAGAGCTCTGTAGGGCACGAGGATAGAAGCAGGGAGACACATTACAAGACTGATAGAAGAACTCCAGCAAGAGATGAAGGTGACTTGGATTAGAATAACAGGCGCTCAGGTGGGGTGGTTGTCTGGGCTCCCCCTTAATTCCCGTGTGTGGAAAAGACATCTGGGAATCGGGGGTCTTGGCCCCAAGTTATTGCCTCCCTAGTGAGGGTGTGATTTTAGCCTGAATTTTTCTGTTCTGTTCTTTTTTTTTTTTCAGGGAGGGACACAGGGTCTTGCTATGTTGCCCAGGCTGGTCTCAAACTCCTGGCCTCAAGTGAGCCATCCTCCCCAGCCTCCCAAGTTGCTGGAACAACAGGCGCAAACCCCTGCATCCAGCTCTCCACCTAGACTCTCCTGTCCTCGGGCTGTAGTCTCCGTGGTCGGTCACTCCTGAACGTCAGTGTAGGGTTTCGTCTCCGGTGTGCATTAGAGAGGCTCATGTCAGCTGGGGCTTTCTGCAGGGAATTGACTCCCTAAATTGACACCCCTCAAAGCCACAGATGTTCCTTCTTTCTGAGCAGCTCTGTCTTTCCCACTCACTCTCTCTCACCTTCTCTCTCCCTTCCGAGGTTTCCCTTGTGTAGTCAGAAAGACGTGACTGGTGCTCTTTGGAGGCCTTTGTGTCTGGTTAATTTGCAAATTCCAGACTTTATAGACACGTACGCACACACGTGTGCATGCATTATAAATTCCTGTGCTGTCTTGTACCTCTAATTGTTATAAGCCCTGGTGCGATTGCTAGCTAATTAGAAAAGATCTTGATTATGGCCACATACATTATTATTATTATACTGTAAGGATTCCCAACTGTAAACTAGTCCAATGTAGAACTGGACTAATACTTGTGGATTTACTTTCAATTTTTATATCAAGCTCGTTTAAATCCCAAGACCCATCTAGCCCGACCATGGGGCTGCCTGGCTGCCCCCTGTTGCCTGGCTGTGGCTCCCACCTCAGCTCCCTCACTGGCCTGTTATTCCTCACATTCTTCCACATTCTCACCAACTCTCAAGAGAATAGATCATGTTTCTTTTTGAGTGAACACTGACATTTGGTGCTTAGGTTTCACTATGTTACTTTAATTTCCTGCTAATTCAGTAATGCAACATTTAAAGAATTATGTGTTTGCTCACATTTGGATAAAGAAAGTATGATCTTTAAACATATGACTCAAATCAGTGGGTGGAGAAGGTGTTTGGGGAGTTTCAGGACTAGAATTTAGTTTTTAAAAATCTTAAGTCTTTACATTTTGATTTTATTTATTTATTTTAACATGTCTGAGATTCATATGGCACAAAATTCCGAATTGCAAAAGGGTATAAAGTGAAGAGGACATCTCTGTCCCAACTGTGCCCATCCAGCCAGCTGATTTCCCAGGGGCAACCACCATCATCAGCTTCCTGTGCCCCTTCCAGGGAGATGATGCACACAGAAGCAGGTGCACAATGTCACGGCTCTTGTAGGTCTGCCCAAGGTGAGAGCTGCCGACAGGAGAATAGGGTCTGGAGGCAGGGAACCTAAGGCCAATTCACGTTGACTTCCTAAAACTAAATCAAAAGGAAAACACCAACTTTCCACACCTAAGTAACAAAAGGATGGGAGGCTAGTCCCTTTGCAAACGTCCTCCCTCTTTTCTGTGTAGCAGATGGAAAATTGAAAGTATATCTGATTGGTTTCTTTCTGCAACCAATTAGACATTTGCATAGGAGTGTAACTTTGTAACTTCAGCCTCTGACTGGTTCCTTCCCACAACCAATCAGACTGATTGCAGGTCACTACTTTACATCGGGTGTACACCAGGTAACCAGTGGGAAACCTTTAGAGGGTATTTACACCCCAGAAAATTCTGTGTTGGGGATCTTCAGCCCCTCTGCTGTGGCCCACTCTTACACTGTAGAGTGTACTTTCGTTTTCAATAAATCTCTGCTTTTGTTGCTTCATTCTTTCCTTACTTTGTTTGTGGATTTTGTCCAATTCTTTGAAGTCAAGAACCTGGACACCTTCAACTGATAACAGTTGGGCATTTATTTGATGTCAAAGGAACACGTAATTCATAAAATGAAGGGGAACAACCTAGAAGACACAGGGTCAGTTCTGTGAGCAACATGACAAAATTGCATTGACATTTATTTTATTCTGAACACTGTTTTTAAAATTTGTTATCTTAGTAATTGTTTACAAATCAGTGTAACAGACTGAATAAAAGCCTTAGCATCCTAAACATCTTTTCATACTCCAAATGATTTGAGAGAAGCAATAATGTATCCAAATAACAAAATGAGAATAAAAGCAGCTATATGTGCCAGGCACTCTACCGGTGGGGTTGCATTGGAGCCTCCTAACAAATCTTCTGAGGCCATTTGTATTTACCCTGCTTTCTAGATGAGAGGCTGACCTGGGCCACAGGAAGTCACTTGTCCCTGGTCTCACAGCTGAGAAATGGGTGAGCTGGGCATGGAGCTCAGATGGACTGACCCTAGTCTCCTCTTTCCACCATAGTATGCTGTCTAGGAAGTGCTAGGAATTCACTTGTAATGCAGAATTTTAGGACAATAACCAGTATTTGGGAAGTCACGCTATATGAAGGTTATTTTCCTTTAAAGCAGGAAGACCCATTGTGACTGAGGCCCATGGCAGAGGAAAGCATATCAGGTTTAGGCAACGGGCATTTTGCAAAGTGAGAGGCGTGGGTGGTTTTATTCTCAGAGATTATTTCCCTTCCTCCTAAGTGTTTCACTTCCTCTTCTCATTGATTGCTATAGCAGCACATCTCAACATCAGCCGTAGGTATTTGGAAAGTCAGATTTTTATCCCCAACTCTGCTACGAATGTGTTTGTTGATATTGGGAAATCTGGTCATGATAATAATTAAATGAAGGTAGGAAGGAAAACTGCAAGGTCACATGGTTCTAAAATGGCAGAGAGGGCTTTTCCTGATGGGTTAGCTCCCATCAATTGGTAGTGGCTGCACTGAGAATAAGCTGCAGGCATGATGGCTCGTTACCCCTTAACACTTCAGTTTTCTTCATGCAAGGAATTTTCTGCATGTGGGGCTCAGCTCTCAAAACCAGGAAATTAACGCTGACACATTACACCATTAAATCCTCCAGACCCATCTAATTGTCCCAACAGTGTCCTCCGTAGGCCAGGATGCAAGTCAGGGTCATGCATTGTGCCTGGCAGGTATGCCGCTTCAGTCTCCGTCCAATTCCTTGTCTTTTCCTAATCTTGACATTCTTGAAGCATCCAGGCCTGTTACTTTGTATATCTCCCAATTCGTGCTTGTCTGACGTTGTCTCATAATTTAATTCAGGTGGTGCATTTTTGGCAGGAATCTCACAGAACTGAGACTGTGTCTGTCTCAGTGTTTTCTATCAGGAGGCAGGTGGATGTTGGCAGTGTGTGCCATTACTAGGCATACTAACTTCTTTTGTCACTTGGTCAAGACGATGTTGGTCAATCTTCTCTGCTGTTCAATAAACCGATTAGTGTGATGAACTTATTGGTTAATAAGTAGTAAGTAGCATGTGGGGAGATACTTTGAGACTATACAAATATTCTAATTCCTTATCAGACTTACCCCTCCAGAATTTTCATCCACTGATAGTTTTTGCTTGAGTTAATTATGACTGTGTTGGTTCTACACTGTGATTTTTCTAATCCCATTATTTCTTTTGGCTTTAATAGTTGGCATTCTACTGCAAGGAAGAGCTTCTCCCTAACTTTTACTAATTAGTAATTAATTAATCATTACTGATTCAATTAATTTTATTCACAACACTCTTTTTTAAAATTTTTTCTTAGTGACAGTTTATGAAACAGTATAACAGACTGATTAAAAACCTTAGCACCTTAAAGATCTTTGCGTGCCCCAAAGATTTGGGAGAAGTAATAATATATCCAAATAACAAAATGAGAATAAAAGCAGTTATAATTTACTGAGTACTTACTATGTACCAGGCACTCTCCTGGTACATAGTAAGTACTCAGTAAATTAGTAATTAATTAGTAATTAGTAGCATTTAGTAATTTAGATAATTGATTACTATTTTTCTCAGAGACATATTCCATTACTATCACTAACAATTTTTTGTTTTTGTTTTTTTTGAGACAGGGTCTCACTCTGTCACCCCAGACTGGAATGCAGTAGCATGATCACAGCTCATTGCAGCCTTGACCTCCCAAGCAATTCTCCCACCTCTCAGCCTCCCGAGTACCTGAGACTGCAGGTGTGTGCCATCATGCTCGACTCATTTTTTGTATATTTTGTAGAGATAGGGTTTCGCCGTGTTGCCCAGGCTGGTCTCAAAATCCTGGGCTCAAGTGATCTGCCTGTTTCAGCCTCCCAAAGTGCTGGGATTACAGGTGTGAGCCACTGCACCCAGCCTATTTTTTAAATTTTGATGTTCAAATTATCCCAGACTTGACCAGTGGAAGCTTCTTCAAACTGGCTCCTGTGTCCTTTTGACATGCTCCCATCGTTCTGTGAGAACATCCATATTTCTTGGCACAGTAAAATATTTCAGCCTTGTGTTTTCCCTGCCCTAGACCTAAAGTTAACAATCTGTTTGGTTAATTAATTATTGAGTGAGGTATGTTAAAATCTCCCACTATAATAGTGGATATTTTTGTTTCTTTTCTCTTTTTTTGAGAAATAGGATCTCATTGTCACCCAGGTTGGAGTGCAGCGGCGTGATCATAGTTCACTGCAGCCTCGAACTCCTTTGCTCAAGTGATTCTTCCATCTTTGCCTCTCAAGTAGCAGGGACTACAGGTGCCTGCCACCACACCTGACCAATTTTGGTATTTTTTTAAAAACAGAAATTGAGTCTTACTATATTACCCAGGCTGGTCTTGAACTCCTGGCCTGAAGCCATTCTCCTGCTTCGGCCCCAAAAGTGCAGGGATTACAGGCTATTTTTGTTTCTATTTGTAGTCCTGTCAAATTTTTGTTGTCTATATTTTTAAGCTTTGTTAATGGGTACATCTGCTGGATGAACTGTACTTTTAGCATTATATGGCACACCTCTGCTATGGGCTGAATGCCCCCTCAAATTCATGTGCTGAAACTTAATCAGCAATGTGATGGTAACAGGTGGGGCCTTTAAAAGAGATTAACTCATGTGAGTGACCTTTATAAAAAAGGCTTCACACATTGTTCAGCTGTCTTTCCCCTTCTATCCTTTTTGTCTTGCAAAGAGAGGATATGGTGTTTGTCCACAATAGAGGAGGCAGCATCAGGGTGCCACCTTGGAAGTATAGAGCAGCCCTCAGGGGACACTGAGCCTGAGGAATCTCACTCTGTCGCCAGGCTGGAGTGCAGTGGCACGATCTTGGCTCACCACTACCTCCACCTCCCGGCTTCAAGCGATTCTCCTGCCTCAGCCTCCTGAGTAGCTGGGACTACAGGCACATACTACCATGCCTGGTTAATTTTTGTATTTTTAGTGGAGACGGGGTTTCACCATGCTGGCCAGACTGGTCTCGAATTCCTGATCTCATGACTGCCCACCTCAGCCTTCCAAAGTGCTGGGATTACAGGCGTGAGCCACCATGCCCATACGGAAGTCTTGATCTTGGACTTCCTATTCTCCAGGACTGTAGGAAATACATTTCTGTTCTTCATAAATTACCTAGTCTCAGGTATTTTTGTTATAGCAGCACAAATGGATTAAGATACTCTTATCTCTAGTAATACTTTTCTAAGGTTGATTTTTCTGTTATTAATTACATACCCTTGTTTAATTTTTGTTTAACATTGTCTTGGTATATTTTTTTCAACCTTTTACTTCCAATATCTTTGTTGACATATAATTTAATGTGTCTCTTGTAAACAGAGGTAGCTGGATTTAAAAAAAAATCTAGTCCGATCTAAAAATGTAATTTGACATTTTTAAACCTGTAGTATCAAATTCCCTTCAAAAATTGTAGTTATTAATATATTTGGATTTATTTCTACCATATTTATTTGTACTTTCTATTATCCTCACTTTTCTATGTTTCCCCCTCCTTTCTCCCTCTCTTTGGACTTATGATTGAGTAGTTTTCCTATTTCATTTCCCCCCTCTGCTAGTTTGTTAGTTACATACCTTACTTCCCTTCACAAGGTATTGGGAAGACATGAATTCTTGGAGGACATTATTTCACTGAAAACATATGTCTAATTTTTTTTTTTTTTGGCCAGACTATTAGTGCATTTTCAATGATATTTTATTCAGGATTTGCTTGTTTGTTTCAGCAGGGGAAGGGGGAGTCCCTGGATCATTCATTCATACATCATAAATAAATGTCTATATATCTTTCTTTATCTTTTGCCAAGATAGTAAGCACTGTGATGGTGAGGACTGTGTCAATTCCATTTAGCTTTCTGTTCTTAGTGCCTAGCACAGTGCAGAAAGTAGGTATTCAGTAAATATTGGTAGGATAAATGAATCAATGTATTAACAAATGATTATCAGAAACTAACAACTGGATTGCAAAATTTTGGAACAAGAGCTTTTTGAAAGCCCCATTCCCAATACCTGGGTTTACCACTTAGGGTGGGATAGTTTCTCAGCTCACCGACGTTGCTTCTTGAACCCTCTGCCCTTGCTGCCTATCCCTGACCATCTCTTTCTGACCTGCCATCTTCCTGTAATAGCTGTTTATGCCTTAAAACCCCCAAATATACCCTTCTCCTCTTTTTCAGGAAGTAGAAGCTAAGCATATTTGTATCAAAACGTATCTGATACAGAACATTTTGTATCAAAACATTTTTGTATCAAAACATTAACGTGTAAAATGTTTTACACATTTTATCTCATGTAATTTTCAACAATCCTAATACCTCATAATGACTATATATCATGATTATGATTATATCATCATCATCATCCTCATGATCATTATTTTATTGACTAGCAAACTGAGCCTTAGAGAGGATAAGTAACTTGCCCATGATTAGATGCTCAAAGCCAGAATGAGAACCTTGTTAATCTAACTTCAAGAGAGGGGCCACGTCCTTAATTTGTGTGTGCTTTGGTCAGTTTTCCACTCTCTTGAGCCTACACTCCTTCCTCTCCATCCTTTTCTTAAACTCCGCTAATATTTTGCTCTTTTGTGAAAAACCTTTCAATGTCTTCACTCCTTTTCTTGAATGAGATCTTCTGAGTTTTCCTTGATGACCCAATTGTCAACCACCTTTCAAGTGGATGCCAGTTTTCTGATTACCCCTGACTGTGGAAGTAGAAAGAGGGACGAGCATCCCCTGCTCTCTTGACAGCTTATTTCTGCCCTGAGCTTTGCTTCTGTTGCTCAACAACTCCTTCCTACTCAGATCCACATGGTGCACTTCTCTTACCTCCCCTCACACTCCTTGGCACACTCTCCACAGCTTCAGTCTGCCCCCAACTTGGCTCAAATAATTCAGCACCAGTTTTACAGTATTTCTATACAATAGACTTCCTGCTGTCAAACTTGGTGATTTTCACATGAACTGTGATAAGGCTTCTATGCCTTGGCCTTCTTCTTCCCCCCTCCATAGCCTTGAAGACCTGAATTTCCATGGTCTATTGAGATGGTTTGATCTGTGCCCCTACCCAAATCTCATATCGAGTCGTAATCCCCAGTGTTGGAGGTGGGGCTTGGTGGAAGGTGATTGGATCACAGGGGTGGTCCTTCATGAAGGGATTAGTGCCATCCTCTCAGTGCTGCTCTTGTGATAGTGAGTGAGTGAGTGAGTTCTCATGAGATGTGGTTATTTAAAACTGTGGGCACTGCCCCCTCTCTCTTTTCCTCGGGCTCCATCCATGTGAAGTGCCTCACTCCCTGCTTTGCCTTCTGCCAACAAAAGCTTCTGGAGTCCTCCCCAGCAGCAAAAGTTGCTATGCTTCCTGTACAGTCTGCAGAACTGTGAGCTAATTAAACCTCTTTATAAATTACCCAGTCTCAGGTGTTTCTTTATTAGCAGTGTGAGAATGGACTAATACATCTACCATATCTATCAAAGTAAAATTATTTGTCATTGGACATAATTCCACCACAGTCTGGACTTCACCTCTCTGTATCATCTTGATGCCAGGGGAAAAGCCTCTGGTTATATCCACCTGCTGGCTGACACACACATGTCTGTCCTTTGCTCCCTCCTCATGACTGGATTGTTGATGAGCCAAGTACCCAGCCTCCTACTATTGTGGGTGTGGTCAGGAATTAAACTCTCTCTCTTGCTTAAGATCCTCTGATGAGAAGAAGCAGTTCTTGGGAAATCACTTTGTCTTCCATTTAACAGACAGCTTCCTAACTGATATGGTTTGGTCATGTCCTCACCCAAATCTCATCTTGAATTGTAGCTCCCATAATCCCCCTGTGTCGTGCAAGGGACCTAGTGGGAGGTCATTGAATCATGGGGGTGGGTTTTTCCCATGCTGTTCTCGTGGTTTTTGTGGTAGTGAATAAGTGTCATGAGATCTGATGGTTTTATACAGGGCAGTTCCCCTGCATATGCTTGCTTGCCTGCTGCCATGTAAGACGTGCCTGTGTTCCCCCTTAACCTTCTGCTATGGTTGTGAGGCCTCCCCAGCCATGTGCAACTGTTAGTCCATTAAATCTCTTTTTCTTTATAAATTACCCAGTCTTGAGTATTTCCTCATAGCAGTATGAAAATGGACTAAGACACTGACTAATGAATCCGTTAGGTGACTCTATCCCAACCCTTGTTTAAATACCATGTTTTCTGTGACCATTCATACACTATGACTCCAGTCTTGCTGGCCACAATTACATGTAAGTTATCTTAGGAAACACAGTGTGCAAAGGAACAATCACAGGAGGGAGCGAGAAGGAAAGAGAAAATTCTAGAGTATGGGTGAGAGAGAGCAAAGCAGAATGACAATAATAATAATAACAATTGCAACCATATAGCAACAATTACTAAGGATTTAATATGTACCAGGCTCTGTTCTAGAAATAAGAGCCAGAGCAAGAAGCAGGTGCCAATTCATGAAGAAGTCTTAAACATCCCTGGAATAAATTAGAAATATGGTGCAGTTAATTAATTCAAGTTTCCCTATGCAACTCTTCACACAGGTGAAGAAAAGAGTGTAGATAAGATGCTATTCCTGCAGAAGCAGATGAAGAAAACAAAACAAAACATGGAGAAATAGTTTCTCTTTGGCCTAGATCTGTCTCTGCTGAGAACTTTGCACAATAGCAGGCTTGCCTTTAACTAGATTCCAACAAACAGAAATTTGTTGGAAGGGGGCTGATGTAGTCTCTGGAAATCCTGGAACCGAAAAACAAATGGTGTCATCCTGTTTCATAGGAATGAGTCATTTATGTTATTTTTTTAAACTTAAAAGATTTCAGATTCCTCTTAAAAGATGAGACCCGTTGTTGAGATGCTTGAAGAAGTAGTAGTTGGTTGGTGAGAGGTCAGGTGAATATGGCAGCTGAAGCAAAACTTCATAGCCCAATTCATTCAACTTTTGAAGCCTTGGTTGTGTGATGTGCGGTAAGGCATTGTTGTGAAGAATTGGGCCATTTCTGTTGACCAATGCCAGCTGTAAGCGTTGCAGTTTTTGGTGCATCCATTAATTTACTGAGCATACTTCTCAGATGTCATGATTTTGCCAGAATTTAGAAAGCTATAGTGGATCAGATCAGCTGCAGACCACCAGTGACCATGACCTTTTTTTGGTGCAAGTTTGGTTTGGGGAAGTGCTTTGGAGCTTCTCCTTGGTCCAACCACTGAGCTGGTCATCACTGGTTGTCCTATAAAATCTAATTTTTGTCGCATGTCACAATCTGATCAAGAAATGGTTCATTGTTGTTGTGTAGAATAAGAGAAGACGAAACTTCAAAACGATGTTTGTTTTTATTTTCGCTCAGTTCACGAGGCACCCACTTACTGAATTTTTAACCTTTCCAACTTGCTTCAAATGCCGTAGGACTGTAGACAGGTCAATGTCGAGTTCTTTGGCAACTTCTAGTGTCGTTGTAAGAGGATCAACTTCGATAATCTCTCTCAGTTGGTCGTGGTCAACTTCTGATGGCCAGTCACTACGCTCCTTATCTTCAAGGCTCTCGTCTCCTTTGCAAAACTCCTTGAAGCACCACTGCACTGTTCGTTCTTTAGCAGTTCCTAGGCCAAATTCATTGTTGATGTTGTGAGTTGTCTCCACTGCTTTATGACCCATTTTGAACTTGAATAAGAAAATCACCAGAATTTGCTTTTTGTCTAATATCATTTCCACAGTCTAAAATAAACACAAAATAAACAGCAAGTAATAAGTCATTAGCAAAAAGACATAAAGCAAGAAATTCCGATTAACACGATGTATAACATAGCCACATTTTTAAAAGAATGTATTCCAATATCGAATGGCAAATTCCAACAATTCAAAAACCACAATTACTTTTGCACTCACCTAACTCTTAAAAGATAAGACCTGATTTTAAAAATTATAAAAGAAAATAGAAATGAGAACAAGAACTATAAGAAAATTGGGTTTTTGTGTGTGTGTGGCCAACATGAAAGGTAAAAAGAAAAGCATTTCTGAGGCTATTCAGAAGAAGACTTTTTAGCTACATAAAATCATCTCTATTCTTAATAAGTGTGACTAATGCAGTTATGAGTGACGGGAAAACTGTCAGATGCAAAATAATTTCGAAGAGTTAAAATGTAATGTTATATCTAGTGTGAAACAAATATCTAGTTTAGAATATAAAGAGATACGAATGTTTTATTTGTCAAAAATCAGCTTTTCTTTATTCTACTCAGCACACAGAGCTCCTATTTTTCTTTTCTTTTTTTTTTTTTTTTTTACACCAAACAACCAGACCCGTCCTCCTGGAGCCTGGTGCTTTCCTGGGTAAGGACTAGCAATGATATCACATAGATCTGAGGTTGTTGGTCCTGGCACCATATATTGCTATGTGGGTGTCTTCCAGCAGGGGAACATGGAAATCCAGGCAATGATCAGGAAAACAGGACCATCCCAAACTTTGTGGTCCTCACCAGCACGGAACAATTGATTAGATGATCAGTGATAGTGCAATGAATCAAACTGTGGTTGAAGCCTACCAACACCATTTCATCACTAAGGATCTGTTTGGATATTTGGGTGGGGCTTACATGGTGATGGTGGTGGCGGCATGTGGCAGTAATCCCAGGTAGAGTACAAGTGAGGGAATGAAAGCTTCCATCCCAAGAAGGAGTCTTTTATGTTTCTGAAAAACATGGAGAAGATTGCAGAAGCTACCTCTGGGAGGATTGTTACTGTTTTGTCATCACAGGTCTGCTTATTTCATCTCTTAATTGGAACCATGAATAGTCTCGCTGTGCTCAGAATCATCAACAAGGCAATGTCCACTGCCTCTATTCATGGCTTAGACAAGAAGATTGATGTTAAACGAGTTATATTGACCTTCGAAGTTGAAAGTGGCATTTGATGTATCTATTCTCCCTTCTGAAGATGGTATCTTTTATGTCAAGACTTCATCTGAACAAATCCACTTGAGTTAAAGAAGATTTTGACAACTGAATGGTCAATGATTTCATTGCCAAACTCAAGTGTGAAAAAACCAAAAAGGATTTCTGTTACCTCCACACTTACTGCAAGCATCTCACCATGAATATGATTGAGCCCCCCTGCTCCAAAAAGCAACTGATTCTCCATATCCACCCTCAACTTGAAGAACTGAATGGTCTCTTGTCCACTGGCCCCTGGTGCCTGGGTCCTTCAAAACAGCAAACTCATCAAGTCACAGATTTATTTATTTGTTTATTTTATTTTATTTTTGAGATGGAGTCTTGCTCTGTTGCCCAGGCTGGAGTGCAGTGGCATGATCTTGTCTCACTGCAACCTCTACCTCCCGGGTCCAAACATTTCTCCTGTCTCAGCTTCCTGAGTAGTTGGGACTACAGGTGCATGCCAAGACGCCCAGCTAATTTTTGCACTTTTAGTAGAGACAGGGTTTCACCATATTGGTCAGGCTGGTCTTGAACTCCTGACCTCAGGTAATCCACCTGCCTCGGCTTCCAAAGTGCTGGGATTACAGGCATGATCCACCACACCCAGGAGGTCACAGATTTATAACATCACCCTAGTGGGGCACTCTGTCATATGTCAAAGAATAAGAAACCTACGTGGGACTTCTCAATGATAGGATGAGACTGTCACTTAGATAAAGCTGTCTGAACCACAATTTGATCTGGCACAGATCTAGCAATGTTTAGGATTTTTTTTTTCTCAAGGATCTTTGGAATAGATGTCTCTGTTGGAAATATTTCTGTTCTGATCTGCTGGGCCACTAAGCAGTGCAAACTTTATTGCTTCTCAGACAACCAGCATCATACACTTACTCAGGTTTATGAAAATGAGAGAGCAATCAATGACCAATGAAACCTGCCTGAGGGTCCACAACATTCTTCAAGTTGATCTAAACTATGACACTGAGGCCTGTGGGAAGCCCTGTGTGTCAGCAGAGCAGAGCACAGGCAAAGAGAAGAAGTTTATGATTGTTGAAGACAAAGAATGTCTTTGAGAAAGGAAGATATTAAGTTCATGGTGCAAGAACCTGAGAGGCACAGACAGAAGAGGAGAAGCACAGAGGCAAGCTGTCTTCCAACCATTCACTGAACTCCTGTGCTCTCAATCAGAAGGCCACTGTGGAAGAGGAGAAACTTCAAGACAAGTACAATGCAGTCATCAACCGGCTGGACAAGACTTAGTCTACTGAGAACAAGAGTTTCTGAAAAGAAGAAACTAGAGAATATCTTGCCAACCCATCATCCTAAGTCTGTCCTGAGGGCAGAAGCCACACCAAGAAGATGTCTTAGGAGTTCCTGAGGGGCTGAGCTCCCCGTGCTGGTTCTGCATCCACCACTAAGACCAGTACATGCACATTCCACCCAGGTGGTCAAACACAGGAAGAGAGAATTCAGACCCAAGTCCCTACAGTGGCAGTATCTTAGCTGTGGTATAAATTCTTGAGCATTCCGATACTTGAGTATGCATATAGAAAAAGAAGTGAGCAATTTTCTACAATCAGGTCTGTAGAAAAGTAAAAAATGCAATTCATGTCCTAGAGAATAAATATCCACTTAAAATTGACATTAGAAAAGGAAGAGAATAAGTCACTTTTCATCTCCTGAATAAGCATTAACAAAAACTCAAAGAGTGTTTATCAGCTTGAAGGTCCCTCCAGTTATTAACCTACCTGAAGTAGACCCAAAACTTTCAGCCCTAGAAGCTAAAGCTAAGGACAAGTTACATAATTCTCATTGCTGAACACCATTTCTTCAGAAGGCTGACTTTTGGGGTGTTAAATTCAGAGAGGAATTTATCTTGTGGATATTTCTGAAGGGAACGTTAAAGCAAATTAAAGACTAATGTTTTGTGAAGTTTTACAGAAAATTCAGAAAAGATTTTCATGGAGATGGTTCTTAAAGGAATCTCTGAGAAAATCTGAGGAATCTCAGACACAAGGAGGCCCCCGTCACTTTAATTTAAGTCCACAAATATTCCTTGAGGAGCTATGAGATGCCAGGCACTGTGGCAGGTCCTAAGACACAGCAGTATGTAACATACATGTTCAACTTTGTATGATGATGTCTCAGGATTTACATTAAATTAGCAAAACAAATCAATGACAACAAAGCTATTCACTGAGGAAAAAGTAAGCTAGACTTGGGTGGGAAATTCTCTAACACATAATTTTCTTCTTGTTGATTTTAACTTTGTGCTTTGTTCTTTATTTTTATAAAATTGAAGATTTAACAATTTTTGGCATATGCATGGTGATTTTCATTGCGACTTTCTATTGTTATTTTAAATGTTTATCAAAGTAATATGTGTCTATAGTTTAAAGGATCTAGTGGTCCTTGGTCCTAGCAGGCTTATGATGAAAACAATAATCCCCTGTTTCTCACTTCCTCATCCCCATTTCCACTCCCAAAAGGTAATCAATTTCAGTTGTTTATTTTTTCTGATCTTTCATCCTTTCTCAATAACAAAGATGTGCCACATTTGTTGATTTAGAATTGTTGGCATTATCTGAAGTCTGCCCTCCATGAAAGATCCAAAAGCATCCCCCAGCTTTTTCAGCACCAGCCTCCTCCTGCCTCCCTGCACCACAACCTCTCAAAGTGTAATGTTATAATTGAGTGAGATTGGCATTCTGCATTTATATATTCTTGGATATATTTTGGCAATATTTACATGAGTCATAGCTGAAAAACACTGTCTTCCTATGATACCATGTCCTTTCTTATGCAACGTTTTGTTTTTCCTGGAGTTCACAACTACCTTACTTTTTCTGTTGTCTTTGTACTTGTCAGTATCTAATCCTCAAATTTGGCCAGAACCCCTTACATCCCTTACTGATCATCCCCCAGGTCCTTGTTTTTTGTGGCAGGTTCTTTCAGCTTCTGTCCTCTAGCTTTATTCTGCACTGCTTATTTTTCTTGTCTAACTGCTGCCCAGTTGTCAAGTTGGGATCTTCCTTCACCATCATCCTGGGAATACATTCTTCCTTCTCCTACATTGGACTTCTGCTTTCCAGAACCCTTCTTATCTTTTGTGGTTTACTCTTTTGTCTTGGAGGCAGACATTCTATACTAGTTTCCTAATAAAGAGCGCTGGGAATATTTTTTTCTTTAAAAAGGAGAACTTGCACGCCTGAAAATGTCTTTATTCTATCCTCAAATTTGTTTGACTTGGAATAGAATTCTAGGTTAGAAATGAATCCCCTTAGACATTTGAAGGCTTTACTTTCCTTTCAATTCCAGAGTTGGTGTTTTGAAATTGAATGCTGCTCCAGTTCCTAACTTCCTGTTTGTGGCCTGCATTTTCTCTCTGGGAAGTTTTAGAATCTGCTCTTCATTCCTGGGTTCTCAATTTCCCAGCAGTGGGCTTTGGTGTGAGTCTATTTTCATGCATTTGTGCTGAGCAATTGCCATGCTCTTCAGTCTGAAAGCTCAGATCTGTTTGTCTTTGGAAAACTTTTACATCAGGTTTTTTTTAATTTTTGTTTTTGTAATCTCCTCTCCTCCATTTTCTCTGCCTTTTCCCAACTGTTGCGTTCCTATCAGACCTCTTAGGCTGAGCCTCTTTCTTATTCATTATCTCCGATTTTCCTTATCTTTGTTGCTATCTACTTTTCAGAAGATTCTATCAATTTTATATTAGTTCTTCTGTTGTCGTCGTTGTTATTACTATTATTATTATTTTGATACAGAGTCTCACTCTGTCACCCTGCAGTGGTGTGGTCTCTGCTCACTGCAACCTCCACCTCCCAGGTTTAAGTGATTCTCCTGCCTCAGCCTTCCAAGTAGCTGGGATTGCAGGCATCTGCCACCACACCTGGCTAACTTTTGTGTTTTTAGTAGAGATGGGGTTTTACCATGTTGGTCAGGCTGATCTCAAACTCCTGACCTCAGGTGATCCACCCACCTCAGTTTTCCAAAGTGCTGGGTTATTTTTTAAATAATTTAAAATTAATTTTAAAATAAATTTTAAATTAATTTAAATAATTTAAAATTAATTTTAAGATAAATTTTAAATTAATTTAAATAATTTTAAATTAATTTTAAGATAAATTTTAAATTAATTTAAATAATTTTAAATTAATTTTAAGATAAATTTTAAATTAATTTAAATAATTTTAAATTAATTTTAAGATAAATTTTAAATTAATTTAAATAATTTTAAATTAATTTAAAATAAATTTTAAATTAATTTAAATAATTTTAAATTAATTTTAAAATTAATTTTAAATTAATTTAAATAATTTTAAGTTAATTTTAAAATAAATTTTAAATTAATTTAAATAATTTTAAGTTAATTTTAAAATAAATTTTAAATTAATTTAAATAATTTTAAGTTAATTTTAAAATAAATTTTAAATTAATTTAAATAATTTTAAATTAATTTAAAAATTTTCTGCTACCATTTTCTTAACGTTTCAAAGAGCTCTTCTTTATTCTCTGAATGTTCCCATTTCTTTTGTTTTGTTTTATTTTTAGTATCATTCTAATATTATAGATATAATACATTCTTTGTTTCTCTGATGTATAACATGTGTTCATGTATTCCATTCTATCCTCTCTATTATTTATATTTCTTCCAAGTCTTTTTTTCTTTTGGGTTATGTTGATAAAAACTATGAAATTCTATAAAATATTCGAAGAGATTTGTTCTCAGCTAAATATGAGGGCCATGGCCCATGACACAGCTTCCAGAGGTCCTGAGAACATGTGCCCAAGGTGGTTGGGTTACAGCTTGGTTTTATATGTTTTAGGGAGAGATGAGATATCAAATCTTTTTTTTTTAAATTTGTATTTTTTAATATATTTTTATTATACTTAAGTTCTGGGATACATGTGCAGAACGTGCAGGTTTGTTACATAGGTATACATGTGCCAAGGTGGTTTGCTGCACCCATCAACCTGTCATCTACATTAGGTATTTATCCTAATGCTATTCCTCCTCTTGCCCCCAGCCCCTGACAGACCCCAGTGTGTGATGTTCCCCACCCTGTGCCCGTATGTTCTCATTGTTCAACTCCCACTTATGACTGAGAACATGCAGTGTTTGGTTTTCTGTTCCTGTGTTAGTTTGCTGAGAATTATGGTTTCCAGCTTCATCCAGGTCCCTGCAAAGAACATGAACACATTCTTTTTTATGGATGCATAGTATTCCATGGTGTATATGTGCCACATTTTCTTTATCCAGTCTATCCTTAACGGGCATTTGGGTTGGTTCCAAATCTTTGTTATTGTGAATAGTACTGCAATAAATATACATGTGCATATATCTTTATAGTTTGATGATTTATAATCCTTTGGGCATATACCCGGTAATGGGATTGCTGGGTCAAATGGTATATCTAGTTCTAGATCCTTGAGGAATTGCCACACTGTCTTCCACAATGGTTGAACTAGAGGACACAAGCAAACAGAAAAACATTTCATGCTCAGGGATAGGAATATTCAATATCATGAAAATGTTATTTCTATCAAGCTATCATTGACTTTCTTTACAGAATTAGAAAAAAACTACTTTAAATTTCAGATGGAACCAAAAAAGAGCCCATATGGTCAAGACAATCCTAAGCAAAAAGAACCAAGCTGGAGGCATGATGCTACCTAACTTCAAATTATACTGCAAGGTTACAGTAATCAAAACAGCATAGTACTGGTACCAAAACAGATATATAGACCAATAGAACAGAACAGAGGCCTCAGAAATAACACCACACATCTACAACCATTTGATCTTTGACAAACCTGACAAAAACAAGCAATTCCCTATTTGATAAAATATATCACTTCTTAAGCTATTAGCTAAAGACCTGGAATCAATAGAAAGTAGTGTCTGGGTTAAGACAATGGGTTGTGGAAATCAAGATTCTTACTATGTAGATAAAGTCTCATAGGTGGCCACCCTTCGAGGCAATAGATGGCAAATGTTTTCTATTCAGAAGGCAAACGTTTCCTGTTCAGAACTTTAAAATGTGCCAGACTCTCTAGAAAGAACAAAATAAGGGAAGGAGATTCTCTACAGAATGCAAATTTCCCCCACAAGACACCACTTTCCAAAATATGTCAAATAAACATATTTTGTGGTAAAATACTTTGAATTTTTTCAGGACCTGCTATCTGTCATGTGATCCTATACTGGAGTCAGGTTGGAATTGGGTATCTTATTGCTACAAATAACCTGCTTTGTTAGTCTTAAGATATCTGTTTCAATGTTAATGCTGGTCAGCTGTGCCTGAACTCCAAAGGGAGAAAGGTATAATGAGGCACATCTAACCCCACTTCTTGTCATGGTCTGAACTTGTTTTTCAGGTTTCTTTGGAATCCCCTTGGC
Organism: Macaca nemestrina; assembly: GCF_043159975.1. Classification (NCBI taxonomy): domain Eukaryota; kingdom Metazoa; phylum Chordata; class Mammalia; order Primates; family Cercopithecidae; genus Macaca; species Macaca nemestrina. The sequence goes on along the minus strand of NC_092135.1, from coordinate 132,827,246 downwards.
TGAGGGGGGTCCATTCAGTCAGTTGGGGAGCTTAGAATTTTATTTTTGGTTTACAGGTAGTTTTAGTCTTTCAGGCTCAAGGCTTTTCTTGGTTTGCCATTGTATTTTAAGAAGTCACCAAGACATAGATTGGTAGTATTGTGTGCTCAGAGGGGGCTCACTGGCAGGCAGGACTCAGCCACTCTACAGGAGATTCCACCAAACACCCACCTCTACACGTCTCTTCCCTTGTTCTGGGACATTCCCTAGAGGGGACTCCTCCCTTCCATGGTGGGGCCCTGCAGACTGGGTGAGTATCGAATGGATGAAATGTGAAGGGGTTCTCATGTTGCTTTCTTCCGTAGCTTTTAGGACAGTTGCTGCCACTGTTCCCAGCCGTGTTCAGTCCAGAGGCTCTCTCATGTAAGGTCGTGAAGGAAGGGGAATGGCAGTTACCTGGCTAAGGGGAAGGGAGTTAGGGATGGAGCAGAATAAAACACCATTCCTTCCTAGAGAAACCTCCATTCCCTCCCCACTTCCCAACAGCCATGGGAGGGTTTTTGAAGTAGAAACAGAAAAACAGACAAAAGAAGCCAAGTGGTCTTGGCCCCCTGGCCCTCAAAATAGTGCCCACATCCTGCTTCCTATAGGTATATATTTAATTAGTATGTTCCCCTGTTCATTCATTCAACAAATATTCAGAAGGTGCTCTTTAATGTGCCAGCCACTGTTCTATCCACTGAGGATGCAACATTGTGCAAAACAGATGAAAATTCCTGCTCTTATAGAGCACGCATTCTATAGAGGGGTGGGGGTGACCAAAAGCAAACAAATGAATATCTAAGAGGATGGATAGCCTAGGGCTGTGCAGGGCAAGGGAAGGGGCTAGTGATGTTGGGACATGCTGTTTCACCTCTAGCCTTAAGAAAGCCCTCTCTTGCAGGGGCCCCAGAAAAATGAGAGCCTGTGGTCAGAGGGCATGGTGGGAGAGGTGTTTCTTGGCCAAGAAAAGAGCAACTAGAGAGGCCCTGGGCTGGAGGCACATTCTACATAGCAAGGGCAGAGAGATATGGTCAGAGGAGAGCAGGATGCTATTCTCAGGGAGGTGGTAGAAGGTGGGGGATAGATGGGAGAAACACCATCCGTGTTTGAAAAGTTTAACCCTGGCCACTGTATGAGACAGCAGGAGCCCTGCAACACCACCCCCCTAATTAGGTGGGTGACCATGGGGGCTCCTGATCAGGTTCTGGCTGCATATTTAAGGTGGTGCCAACAGGGTTTGCAGATGAATTAGGTGCTGGATGAGAGAAAAAGGAGTATTGATGGCTCTGAGCATCAGGAAGAAGGGGGTCATCTTTTCTGATATAGGAGGAACTTCTTGGGGGAGGTCCCCACCTGAATGTAAGACCTGTTTAGTTTGAAGTTTGAGTAGAAATGCAGAGAAAATATTCCTCGAGACCCTTGTCCACACTCAGGGACACGGTTCTGGGTTCTGGGTGGCTTTGCTCAGCCTGCCTTTTGCCTTTCCTTATCTCTCCCCTCCACTCTGACCACCCTCCTTTTGGCTCCAGAGACCAGCATGGCTGCAAGAGAATAAAGGAAGAAAGTTCAGGTGTGTGTAGAGTTAGGAAACATAGAATACTGTCAAAGTGGATAAAGAGAAGTGGGACTGTAGTCCATACTGTTTTATAACCTGCTTTAAAAACAAAAAACACTACATCGTGAGATTTTTTCTCTTCATTATTGGTATTTTAGATCCCACTGGAAATTTTTTATGGCCACTTGGGAAAATCTGGTACATCTTTGTGACTGATATTTCCCCTCTCTCCAACTCTAACCAGCGACTGTGTTTTGTGCTCTCTTGGTGGGCTTCGGAACATAAGTGGTGTTCAGATTGGCCAAGAGAAGAGTACAGGGTGCCTGGGAGCTGGACAGCTATTGTCTACCAGGTGGATGAGCACAGAATGTGAGGAAATTTGACCTAGGAGTTGGCAACAGAGCCCCAGAGCTTGGTAATAGGCTGTGGGAGTATTCTTAGCAAGTGGTGATTGCTCCCAGGCTGTATGGGGTTCCAATGCAGCTGCTCTGATAGGACAGGTCACGTAACCTCAGATTAGCACCATAGGGCACCTAACTGTGGACAAAGACTGTTATCTGTGTGTACAAATGTGTGTGCACGCATGTGTGTGCATGCACAAGGCCCGCCCCCACACCTGAGCTCATGTCACTTCTGGTTTAGGCCAGGAGGGCTCCTCGTCAGAGTTCAGGGAAATCCCAAGGGCAGCCTGTCCCATTCCCTCAGACTCTCATACACACTCAGGGACATGGTTCTGGGTTCTAGATGGTTTCACTCAGCCTGCTGTTTGCCTTTTGTTATCTCTCCCCTCCGCTCCTACCACCCTCTCTTTGGCTCCGGAGACCATCATGGGCTGAAGGGAGGTTGGACTCTAGTCCATGGAAGAGAATAAAAGAAAAAATATATATAGGTTCTTAATTATGGGGAGACAAGTGTGCCTTGGAGTTCCTGTCTTCAGAGCAAAGCAGAGGGTCCACTTGCAGGATGTCAGCCCAAGCAAATTGTGAGCCTGGTGGAGAGCTTGATGGAAGATTCTTTGTGCCTCCTAAAATGGGAATTAATCAGGGTAGGGTGGCTGCCTTAACTGGCAGGGCTGGGCCTGGAGTAGGGGCAGGGGACAGGGAGACTGAGACATAATCTCCTCACTCTGACTCTGACTCTGTCCCTGCAAGCTGTGGCTACAACAGGATAGGTCAGCTGGCAGAGAGTATTTAGGAAAATGGAAAGTTGTTTTCAGAAAATGAGCTAGAGAAGAACAGATGCCCATGTTTTGCTGTTGCCATCACTATGTCTTTTCTGCATAACATATTCCCGAAAGATGTTTAAAAGGCCTCAAGAAATAATGTTGCATCAACATCTCTTGATGGCAGGTGGGAGGTAAGGAGGCGACAAGACAGCTTGTTCTGTAGAGAAGTTTTCTTTCCAAGTGGAGGTTGAAATCTGAACTGCAGGGGTGGGGGGTTGTAGGCACAGGAGTTGTTCAAGTGGGTTTGGCATGTGCAGACACCAAGATGAGGGTCACTGTGATTCATTCATTCTGTCAGTAAGTATTTATTGGGGGCATCTCTCATGCCAGTCCCTCCGTTAGGTGCCAGGAGAACAACACTGAGCAAAGTAAACTCAAGTTTAAAAAAACAAAGAAGGTCCTTTTGAATATAGAGGTTTGAGATAAAATGAAGGACATTCTGAAGGAAAAAGAAGTAGGTAAAAGAATCAAGGTAAAGGGTACTGTGAACATAAATAATAATGGAAACATGAAAGGTACAAATCTGAAAAATGATCTTTGATTACCAAATGGGAAAGCAGATTAAAATGTTTTTTTATTTAACTTTTTGGATAGGTAGTATGTTTATGTGGTTTAAACATCCAAATAATACAAAAAGTCATACTCTGAAAAGTCTTGCTCTCTTTCTCCCCTTCTTACCTAAATGACAGCAGATTTCATAAAACAGGTGTATGGGTTTTCTAGGCTGTGTGACAAATGACCACAAATTTAGTGGCTTAAAACAATGCATGTTTATTATCTCACCATTTCTCTGGGCCAGGAATCTGGGTGTGTCTTGGCTGGGTCCTCTGCACAGGTCTCACGGGGCTGCAGTTAACACATCAACTGGGTTGTGTTTTCATCAGAAACTCGAATGGGGAAGGATGTGTTTGCAATCTCCCTTTAGTTGCTGGCAGACTTTATTTCCTTGCGGCTATAAAACCCATAGCAGTCTGCTTCTTCAAAGCTAGCAGAAGAGAGAGTCTCTAACCTAAAGAGGAGCCTATTTTAGGAGTTCCATCTAATTAGGTTAGGGCCTCCCAAGTTAGACTATCATTTGATTAACTCAAAACCACCTGATTTGGGATCTTAATTATATTTGCAAAATCCCTTCATTTTGGCCATATCTTATTAGCTAAGAAGCAAGTCAGGCTTTATGTGAACTCAAGGGCAGTAGATGATCTAAGGCTTCAGTGCACTGGGGATCACCTTAGGGTGTGCCTCCTGCACCAGGGGCTGGCAAACAATAACCCATGGGCCAAATCCAGCCTCTACCTGTTGTTGTAGATACAAGTGTTTTTATTGTTGTTTAGTTTTCTTTTATTATTATTATTATTTGTAGAGACGGGATCTCACTGTGTCACCCAGGCTAGAGTGCAGTGGCATGATCATAGCTCACTACAGACTTGACCTTACAGGCTCAAATGATCCTTCCTCCCACCTCCGCCTCCTGAGTAGCTGGGACCACAGGTGCATGCCACTATGCTTGGATATTTATTTTTATTTTTTGTAGAGACAGGATCTCCCTATGTTGCTTAGGCGAGTCTTGCAGTCCTAGGCTCAGGTAATTTTTCTGCCTTGGCCTCCCAAAGTGATATTACACTCATGAGCCACTGTGCCTGGCAATAAATATAGTTTTACTGGAACTCAGCTACACTCATGAATTTATGTATTGCCTATATCTGCTTTCTTGCTAACATGGCAGAGTTGAGCAGTGCAACAGAGAGCACGTGTGGCCTGCAAGTCTAAAATAGTTGCTACCTGACCCTTCACAGGAAAAGTTTGCAGAGCCCTAGACACTCTTCTACACCATGCTTTTCCCCTTACCATTAAAACCAGGTGGTCCCTCCACATCAGTGCACACAGATTTTCACCCTTTTTTATAGCTTCATAGTCATGGTATTCCATTTAAGATACCATAGTTTACTCAACTGTCCATGGCTACTGGACACAAGTGGTTTCCACTCTTTTGCTAAACACCATCTTAGAAGTAAGAAATGTTGGGTCTCAGAAACTGATACCCCAAAATATGACACTTTGACATGCTGAAGTGAAGAAGAGGCCTTGAGGTCTCTCTGACGTCCTCTTAGCCCTTCCCCTGTCTCTCAATCCTATGTCTCTCCCAAAGCGCAGGGGGACTTATTCTCTGAAGTTTCCTTATTTGTCTGAAGTCCAGACCTGCCAAAGAAGGAAACAGTAACCTTTGGTCCCTCCCTGAGTTTTCATCAACTGAACTCATATTGCAGGAAGAAAGGCTGAAGTCTGTGTAGGCAGCTAGGCACAAATGATCGTTCCAAACCTTTGTCTGCTCTGTGGGCCCAACAGACTTTGTCCCAGGCCAGTGTATTGTCTTCAAGCCCGTTGAATTTCCCTAAAAATCATTTACTATCCTCCTAAAATCGTCTGCCCCTTCCCACCTCCGTCTCCCCTAAGAAGAAGGGTATATAAGCATCAGATGTACCATTGCAAGTGGGACAGTCACTCTGTGATTCTTCCCCATGTACGCTAATAAAGCTGTATGTACTTCCTCCTATTAACCTACCTTTGTCATTTGATTCCTCAGCATACCATCCAGGGGAAAAGGGACGCTTTCCCTTCCCTCAAACAGAAATTATAAAATCCTGATCTAATGAAGTCAAATACATTCATTTCTCTTTTTATTATGCTTTAAGCAAAGCTCTTTTTGATGTTAAAAATATTTATTTTAGGCCAGGCGTGATGGCTCACATTTGTAATCCCAGCATTTGGGAGGCCAAGGCAGGAGAACTGCTTGAGCCCAGGAGTTCAAGACCAGCCTGAGCAACGTAGTGAAACCCCCATCGCAAGAAAAAATAAAAGATTAGCTGAGCATGGTGGCACATGCCTGTAGTCTCAGTTACTCAGGAGGCTGAGGTGGGAGGATTGCTTGAGACCAGGAGGTCAAGGCTGCAGTGAGCTGTGATCACACCACTGCACTCCAGCCTGGGAGACAGAGTGAGAACCTGTCTTGAAAAAAGAAAAATTATTTTTTGATTAAAAATGTAATACAAAATTATACAAAGTTTAAAACTTCAGAAATAAAAGGTGTGAAAAGTACAAGGCCTGGCATTTGTGGGAAAATGGTAGGGAAGAAAGATTGCCCATGGTGTCTTTTTTTCACAGTCTCTGGAATGCACCATCAAAGCCTTTGCTGAGCTCAGCCAAAGCTGGGCTACAAGGCATGAGAAAGCCGAAGGGTGTAAGAGGCTGAAGTTTGGTCTTCTCCGGGCTAGGGAGGGCCTGGGTGCCTGAGGCAGAGCCCCGGGTTGAGTCTTGGACTTCACAGTACCTACAGGGAGCTCATGGAGACCTAGGGACCAGTTTGGAAGGGTGGAACCAGCCAGTGTGCTCTGTCCTGGAGGACTCACTGGTCTCCCTCAGAGGAGCCTCAGGGGAGTTGATCAGGTGATCCTAGTGGCCCACCTCTGAGAGATGAGAGAGCAACAGCCTTGCAATGGGAAAAGCTCGGACCTGGGTGCTGCTTCCCAGATGCAGGCAGGGAACTGAGCAACTCAAACTACACATCAGGGCCCACGGAAGCAGTGACTGCTGGGCCCCCACCACCTGAGGGCTGCCACACACAAGGTAGCCCAGCCAAGCATGGCTCCAAGGGTGAAGAGAGCTGCAAGGAGGCAAGGCAGGAAAACGAGGCATCTAAGGCATCCCAACAGGCAGGGAGAGGAAGAATACGCAGTCGGCTCGCACAGAAACAGGCCTGCTGCTGGGAGCAGATGTGGCTTGAACCAAAAATCAGTAAGAGTGCTTCAGAATCCAATTACAGCATGGACTGGAACTGAAGAATTATTTTTGAATTAAAAAAATTAAGCATATATCTTCAAAGGGATGACATCCTCTAGTTAAACACAAATTAGTTGCCTGGAAGATTAAGTAGAAGACATGAATCTCGAAGCCCAGAGAAACATTTGCAGATGAAAATTGTCTGAGGGAACAAAATAAGAACCATAAAAGCTATAGGCTGGTCGCGGTGGCTCACACCTGTAATCCCAGCACTTTGGGAGAGCAAGGCGGATGGATCATGTAAGGTCAGGTGTTCGAGACCAGCCTGGCCAACACGGTGAAACCCCATCTCTACTAAAAATACAAAAATTAGCCAGGTGTGGTGGTGGGCACCTGTAATCCCAGCTACGAGGCAGGCTGAGGCAAGAGAATCACTTGAACCCGGGAGGCAGAGGTTGCAGTGAGCCAAGATCGTGCCATTGCACTCTAGCTTGGGTGACAAGAACAAAACTCTGTCTCAAAACAAAACAAAACAAAACAAAAAACTGATAGAAAAATGATAGGGTAACAGTGTAGGAGAGGAATTCACTAAGCAGATGCTTGAAATAACTCTTCAAGTTGTAAATCACTTGAGTATATAGGTAAAACCAGTCACCCAAGTTCCACTGAGGACTCATGAAAGAGATACCCAGTGAACCTAGGCTGGCCATGCCACTGCCCAGCAAGAATCAGTAGAAAATCTTACAAGCTTCCAAAGGGAAAGAAATAATACTTAAAAGAAAATGCAACTGTTCTCAGGTTTTCCACTGGCAGCACTGTAAGATACAAGACAGCAGAGCAATCAATACCTACACTGAAAGGATAGGGCTGTCAATCAAGCCCCTGGACTAGCACAGGGTCCTCTGCCCATCATTTGGAAATATGCTAGCATCGCATTCAGCTGGAGTGGCGGGAAGTGGCTCCACTACCTCAGAAGAGCAAGCAAATGGGGATTCAGTCATGTACAAGAAGCCTCTGAATGGGTACCCCAGGCACTCGGGGGCTGATATGTGACTCCATGGTGTCATTTGAGCAAATGGTATATTTGGGATATACTTATAATACTAAAAAATTATTCTCTAGGGGCCAGGCATGGTGGTTCATGCCTATAATCCCAACCCTTTGGGAGGCTGAAGTGGGCAGATCACTTGAGGTCAGGAGTTTGAGACTAACCTGGTCAACATGGTGAAACCCCATTTCTACCAAAAATACAAAAATTAGCCAGGCACAGCGGTGTACTTGTAGTCCCAGCTACTTAGGAGGCTGAGGCAGAAGAACAGCTGGAACCAAGGAGGCAGAGGTTGCAGTGAGCCAAGATCACACCACTACACTCCAGCCTGGGGAACAGAGCGAGACTCTGTCTTAAAAAAACAAAAACAAAAACAAAAAGCAAACAAAAAAAACTCTGTTTATCTCCAATTTAAAGGTATTTGAATGTCTGGCATTTCTTTCAGTTAATCATTATTTATTCATTTATTCTTTTGTGCTAAATCTGGCAACTGTCTTCCGTGATACTGTCTTCCTCTGGGCATCACAGGCAGTTAGGAAAAGAGAAGAGAGGTGTCACTAGCAGATGTCTGCCTACATCTAACTGGCCAGAGCAGTGTCCTGTGGCAGCCACACCCAGCATCCAGGGAAGCTGGGACGTCAGTGAAGCATATGTAGCTTCTATAGAAAAGGTAAACAAGGGAGAGAGGCTGGAAGTGGGGTTGGCCAGCTGACACACCCACAGCACTTTCCAGGGCCACCGCATCCCATGTGTGCAGGTTGCACTACAAACCACAGGGGCTCCATTTTTATTATACTTTATGCGAAAGACGCCCGAGGTTGTTTAGTCAGTTAACTATTTCTGAGTATCAAACTGTTCCACTAAGCAGTTTAGAATAGCAACCATGAATTACTGCTTATGCGTCTACAGGTCGGCTGTGTGGTTCTGGTCCTGCCTGGGCTCCCTCGCCTGTCTGCAGTGACCTCAGGCCAGTCAAGGGGCTGTGCTTCTGGGCTTGGCCGGCTCTCTGCTGGGGTACTTCAGTCCCCTGCCACGTGGCCTCTTGTTCCCCAACAGGATAGCTGGGTTTGTTCACTGAGCAGCCACAACATCAGAGAGGAAGCATGCAAGGCCTCTGGGGGCACACGTCCAGAGTAAGCACAGCATTGCTTCTGCCGTTTCAGCTGCCCCAAGCAGGTCACAGGACCAGCCAGATTCAAGAGATGGAAAATACATCCTGGTCCCCACAGACAGCCATTGAAAAGAGAATCTCAGTGGAGAAGAAAAACATTTTTGCTTCTCATTCACCAAAGATGTACTGACTCCCCAGTCACCACAGGTCAGTCACTGCTCTGGGATCTGTGAATAACACAAGGCTGAACAAAATGGCTATCCTGTCTGCCCACAGGAGGAAAATTTTTTTTGTTTGTTTCCTCAGAAGGAGGGAGATAGAGACTGTACATAGGCTCTTTAGAACATTGTCCTGCTGGCCGAGAGTGGTGATTCACGCCTGTAATCCCAGCACTTTGGGAGGCAGAGGTGGACGGATCACTTGAGGCCAGGAGTTTGAGACCAGCTGGTCAACATGGTGAAACCCCATCTCTATTTAAAATTAGCCAGGCATGGTGGTGCATGTCTGTAGTCCCAGCTACTCGAGAGGCTGAGGCAAAAGGATTGCTTGAACCCAGGAGGCGGAGGTTGCAGTGAGCCAAGATCAAGCCACTGCACTCCAGCCTGGGCAACAGAGCAAGACATCATCTAAAAAAAAAAAACAAGAAAAAAAAAAAAAAAGAAGAAGAACATTCTCCTGCTCCTCTGCCTCCAGGTAAAGGTGATCCCCACACCTCTCCTCCCTAAAGTTGTTCATTAAAGCAAGCTTTTTCACTGAAATCTAATACACCTACAGAAAAGTGCACACATCGTAAGAGTCTAGCCTCATCAACTTTTACAAAGTGGCCACACCAGGGCAACCAGCACACAGATCAAGCTAACCAACAATACCCACCCCCAGGTCCCCCACACCGTGTCACCTCTCAGGCCTCGACCTCTCCACACCAGCCACTGTTCCTACTTCCATTACCATAGATTGGTTCTACCCATGCTAGAATTTTAGATAAGTGGGCTCATACAGTGTGTACTTTTTAATGTCTGATTCCTGTCTCTTCTTTCCTTTTCCTTCTGCTTCTCCTTTCTTTCTTTTCTTTCCTTCTTTCCTTCTTTCTTTCTGACATCTCACTCTGTCACCCAGGCTGGAGTGCAGTGGCACAAACTCCGCTCACTGCAACCTCTGCCTCCCGGGTTCAAGCGATTCTCCTGCCTCAGCCTCCCAAGTAGCTGGGATTACAGGCACGCACCACTATGCCCAGCTAATTTTTCTATTTTTAGCAGAGACAGGGTTTCACCAGGTTGGCCAGGATGGTCTTGATCTCCCGAACTTGTGATCTGCCCACCTCAGCCTCCCAAAGTGTTGGGATTACAGGCGTGAGCCACCGCGCCCGGCTGACTTCTTTCTTTTGATAGTATATGTGTGAGCTTCATTCATATAGTTGCAGTTCATTTGTATTGATTATTATAGAGAATTTCTTCCTATGAACAGGCCCATAGTTTATATGCCCATTCTCCTATGGCTGGATATTGAGATTGTTTCTGATGTGGGGCTCTAATGAATAATATTGCCGTGAGTAGATTTGTTTATCGTTTGACACATATTGGTATAAAATCTGTTGGTTGTATATCTAAAAGAAGAAATACTGAACCACTGTGTAAGCATCTATTTAACATTCATAGATACTTTAAACTCCTGAAGAGGATGTGCCACTGTGTACTCCCAACAGCAGAACGTGAGAGCTCCAGTTGCTTCACGTTCTTGCTACCAGCTGCTCTTCCCTGGACGCTGGGAGTGGACAGTGGCTTAACCTCTTTGGAGATTTCTTTAGGGCTCTCTATTAAGGTTGAATAGATGCATACACCGTGATCCAGCATTTCTTCCTTTAGGTATACAACCAGCAGATTTTGTACAAATATGCACTGGAAGATATGTACAAATATATTCATAGCAGTATTATTCATAATAGCTCCACGTCGGAAACAATTTTTGTCATTGTGATGGGGTGTGCTGCTATCGCATTGCTTTCATTTGCATTTTGTCTGACAATTGAGTATATTAAGCATCTTTTTATGTGTTTACTGAACACTTTGTATCTTCTGTGAAGTTAAATTCAGTCTTTGGTCCAGTTTTCTATTAGTTGTCTGCTTTTTCTTTCTTAAAATTGATTTGAAGACTTCCCTATGGATAGTAGATTTGAATTCTCTATCAGATACATTTATTACATATGTTTTCTCTATTCTGTGGTTTCCTTTACACTCTTTTAATTTTGTCTTTGTGGAACACAAGTTCTTAATTTTAATATAGTCTAATTTGTATTATTTTCCTGTTATGTTTAGGATTCATTGTTCCTTAAAAAAGGAACTTTGGCTACCCAAGATCATGAAGACATTCTCTTAAATTCTCTTCTAGAAGCTTATTATTTTTTACCTTTCACATTTATGCCTATAATCCAAATGGAATTGATTTTTGTATAAAATATAAGAAAGGAGTCAAGATTCATTTTTAAAAATAAATATGCCCAGTTGACTTTAGTGAAAAGATCAACTTTTCCCCACTGCTATAATATGTAACCTTTTCCATAAGTAAAGTGACCTTTTGTGGACTGTTGTGATCTTGTTTTGTTTTATTCATCTATTTGTCTCTAGTTGTGTCTTAGTTTCCGTGACTTCATAATAAGTCTTGATATGTAGTCATTTGAAACTTCCAACTTTGTTCTTTGAGATTGTCTTTGCTGCACTTGTACCATTGCATTTCATAAAAATTATAGAATCAGTTTTTCAGTTTTCATAGAAAAAAACTTTCCGAAGTTTTTAATCAGAATTGTACTGAGTAAATTTGGAAAGAATGAACATCTTTCAATTTTGAGTCTTGCAATCTACGAACATTGTATATTCTTTCATTTATTTATATCTTATTTACTTTCTCTCAATGATGTTTCGTGGTTTTGTAGGTAGAGGACTTGCAATCTTTTGCTTGATTTATTTTTTGGTATATAATGCTTTTTGATATTGTCACAAATGGTATTGTTATTATAATAATAATTTATACCTTTTGTAATTATTCTGTAGTTCTTGAATATTCTGTTCCATCTTTCTCATTCTTCTTTCTCTCCACATTTCAGTTGTGGAAGCTCCTACTGACATACCTTCAGGCTCATTGATTCTCTCCTTGAACGTGTCCAGTCTGTGATGAGCCCATCAAGAGGATTCTTCATTTCTGTTATAGTGCTTTTGATATCTAGCATTTCCTTTTAACTCTTTTCCCTTTTTGAGTTTCCATCTCTCTGCCTATATGAACCATTGGCTCTATTTCCTGTTGTTCACTTTGTCCATTAAAATTCTTAGTATATTAACTGTAGTCTTTTATTTTATTCATTTTTTGAGACAGGGTCTTACTCTGTCACCTAGGCTGGAGTGCAGTGATGCAATCTCAGCTCACTGCAACATCTGTTCCCCAGGCTCTAGCTATCCTCCTACCTCAGCCTTCTGAGGTAGGAGGAATTACAGGGGCATACCACTACACCTGGTTAAGTTTTTTGTTTGTTTGTTTTTTTAAGATGGAGTCTCACTCTGTCGCCCAGGCTGGAGTGTAGTGGCGCAATCTCTGCAACCTCTGCTTCCCAGGTTCAAGCAATTCTCCTGCCTCAACCTCCTGAGTAGCTGGGATTACAGGCATGCGCCACCATGCCTGGCTAATTTTTGTATTTTTAGTAGAGTCAGGGTTTTACCATGTTGGTCAGGCTGGCTTCAAATACACCTGGTTAAATGTAGAGATGGGTTTTCTCCATGTTGCCCAGGCTGATCTTGAACTCCTGGGCTCAAGTGATCCACCCACCCTGGCCTCACAGAGCGCTGGGATTACAGCCATGAGCCACCAAACCTGGCCTACTGTAGTTACTTTAATTACCCCTCTGATAATTTCAAAATCTCTGCCATATCTGAGTTTGGTTCTGTAACCATCCCATGAGTTCTTACTCACTGTCCAGATAGAGAAAATTTATCGAGACAGGGAAATTGCAGTAGAGAAAGAGTTTAATACATACACAGCTAGCTAAATTAGAGAATAGAATTTTATTATTACTAAAATCAGCCTTCCTGAAAACTCAGAGTCTAGGATTTTTAAAGATTGTTTGGTGGGCAGGGACTAGGGAATGGGGAATGCTGACTGATTGGATCAGGAATGAAATCACAGGGGACAAAGCTGTCCTCTTGCACTAAGTCAGTTCCTGGGTGGGGTTCACAAGACCAGATGAGCCAGTGTATTGGTCTGGGTGGTGCCAGCTGGTCGACCAGAATGCAGGGTCTGAAGAATACCTTAAACACCAATCTTACCTTTCACAATAGTAGTGTTACCTATAGGAACAACTGTGGACTCTGGATGTTTGACTCCTGTGCCATAATTTCTAACCTTGTGGCTAATTCGTTAGTTTTACAAAGGCAGTTTGGTCCCTAGATAAAAAGAGGTATTTCTTTTCTTCAGGGAGGGGCTGTTATTATCTTTGTTTCAAAGTTAATCTATAAACTAAATTTCTCCCTAAGTTACTTTGACCTACGCCCAGGAATGAACAAGGGCAGTTTGGAGATTAAAGGCAAGATGGAGCCAGCTCAGTCAGATCTCTTTCACTGTCATAATTTCCCTGATTCTTATGATTTCTCATGATTTTTGCAAAAGTTGGTTCTGATCTTGCTTTGTCTCTTCAGACTGTGTGTTTCGGCTTTTAGCCACTTTGTAATATTTTTGTTGAAAGCCCAACACGATGTATTGAGTGGAACTGAGGTATGTAGGATGTGAGTGTGAAGTTTATGTTTATCTGATTAGGTGTTGGGCTGTGTTTACTGTTGAGGACTAAGCTCTGCTTTTTTTTGTCTTGCCTAAATTCCTATCTAAGGGGTCTGGGGAGTCATGCCCTACAAACCATAAATTCTCATCAGATGGGTTTGATTTAACCCTGTATGTCATCACTTACCTTCCAATCTGATTCTGGCATAACAGGAAGAAAATAAAAATATTTCACCCCAAAACATATTTCTCTGTCATACCTTGAAATGGTCCTGCAAAGTCGTCCCTTGTGGGGGAAAATCCATATTCTATAGAGAATCTCCTTTCCTCTTTTTTTCCCTTCTTTCCTTTCCAGATCCAGGAGATAATCAACTAAGAGCCCAGCACCCTTTTAGGTCTGATAATAAGCATTTTACAACACGCTTGCTCTGAGGTCGGCTATCTGAAAGCTTCCTCTGCACAGTAAAACTTATCTCCACAATCCTTTATCTTAACCTGAACATTTCCTTTCTGTTGATTCCAGGTCTTCAGATAAACTCAATGTTTAAATTTACCTATAGCCTGGAATCCCCCCTCCCCCGGCTTTGAGTTGTCCCTCCTTTCTGAACTAGACCAGTATATTTCTTAAATGCATTTGATTGATGTCTCATGCCTCCCTAAAATATATAAAACCAAGCTGCACCCCAACCACCTTGGGCACATATTCTCAGGACCTCCTGAGGGCTGTGTCACAGGCCATGATCACTCATATTTATCTTAGAATAAATCTCTTAAAATATTTTACAGTTTGACTCTTTTTGTCAACACTGTTGACTGTGTCTGCGGTGTCAGAGGCTAACATTTCCTCTAGTGCTCTTGAGTTTGTCTCCCCTGTTGTCTTTGGGTTTTCCTAGAGACTTTAAAAAATTTTAAATAGGGTGTAAGGCTTGCAGTTCTTGATCCTCCATTATTACACAGGAGCTCTATTGAGAAGGCAATGAGGTGTGGGGGAGGGAAGCGTCCTGTAGCCCTCTGATCAGGGCTCAGTCTTTAGAGCCCGAATTGAGAATTTCCGTTCTCTCAGGCCAATTAGGCCCAGATAAAATCCCAAGTTAGGCTCTAGCAAAATGCTGTCGCTTGAGGGCAGCAGTTAAGGAGAGCAAAATGCCCTGGCCATATCTTAAAATGGTTGCTATCTCCCTCCCCGGGTGAGGAGTATGAGGGACCTTCACAGTGAGTAGTTGGCAGTGTCAGAGGCGTGTTTGAACCAGAGTAACTCCATCTTGAATAAGGGCTGGGTAAAATAATGCTGAGGCCTACTGGGCTACATTCCCAGACAGACATTCTAAGTCACAGAATGAGATAGGAGGTAGGCACAAAATACAGGTCATCACAACCTTGCCGATAAGACAGGTTGCAGTAAAGAAGCCAGCCCAAACCCATCGAAACCAAGATTGCGATGAGAGTGACCTGGTCATCCTCACTGCTACACTCCACCAGCGCCACGACAGTTTACAAATGCCGTGGCTATGTCAGGAAGTTACCCTATATGGTCTAAAAAGGAAAGGCATGAATAATCCACCACTTGTTTAGCATATAATCAATAAATAACCATAAAAATGGGCAACCAGCAGCCTTTGGGTCTGCTCTGCCTATGGAGTAGCCATTCTTTTGTTTCTTTACTTTTCTAACAAACTTGTTTTCACTTTATGGACTTGCCTGGAATTCTTTGTTGCACAAGATCTAAGAACCCTCTCTGGGGGTCTGCTTGGGACCCCTTTCGTGTAACAGTAGGGCTTCTGGAGGTGAAATTCCCAGCTGTGTGGCGTCTCCAAGACTGGCCCCTCCTGGAGTTTTAAACTTGAACTTGTCCAGCTAAGACCTTCTGCTCCTTTTAAGCTGAAATTCTCTATATCTGTCTGTCTGCTTCTTTCATTTTCAAGGCAGCAGATTGCCCTGGGACCTCACTTCTCTGATGGATGAAGAACCACTGATTTTCAGTTTGTTCAGTTTTTTTTTTAATATGAAGATTTCCAAGCTCTTCACATGTTGGACTGGAATCACGAGTTTCTTAACATTTAGTCTCTCTACATATGTATTCATATTTCATTGATTTTTGAATAGCAAACCAATCTTGCATTGTTCAATAAACGTGATTTTGTCATAATGTTTTATCCTATTTACATAAAATGGAATTCAATGTGCTCACATTTTGTTTAGAATTCTTCGTCTACGTTGATAGGAGAAATTGGTTGGTAATTTTTCTTCCTTGTAAAGTTCTTGTCAAGTTTCTTCATCAAAGCTTTTCTTCCTCATCAAATGAAGAGATGTTTATATTCTATGAAAAAGAAAATGTTTAAGATTAATGTCATTTCCTCTTAAAATATTTGAATGAATTCAAGTCTGGAGTTTTCCTTATAGGGAGATTTTGACTTAGAGATTCAATTTCTTTAATAGGTATAGAACTATTCGTGTTTTCTATTTCTATCAGTTTTGGTAAGTTATGATTTTCTAAACTTTATACTTTTCTCATATCATCTTAAAATTTATTTAATGACACCTTTTATTTTTGATTTTGATAATTTATGCCTTCTCCAATTTTCTTGATGAGTGATTTAAGTATTTATTAACTTTTTAGATTTTTTTCAAAGAAGAATGAACTTTTATGCTGATTCTCCATTGAATATTTGTGTTTTAAGCCATTATTTCTGACCTTATTATTCCCCCTCCTGCTTTCTTGGACTTAATTTGCTTTTGTTGTTCTTACTTCTTCTAAATAGATATTTAGATCACTTATTTTCAGCTTCTCTTCTAATATACACATTTAATGCTATAAGTTTTTCTCTAAGTGCACCTTTATTTAGATACTATGAATTTCGACATGTCATTTTTAATTGCAATTTACTTGAAAATATTTTCTAAATTCTATTGGAATATCTTCTTGACATAGAATATTGAAAAGTGAATGGATTAATTTCTAAATATTGGGGATTTCTAAAGTATTTTTATTGGTGTCAAACTTAATTACACTGTGATGAGAGAACACATTCTGAATAATTTCAAAACTGAGATTTGTCATGACTTGCATTAAGGCCTGGCATATGGCCAATTTTGACAATTGTTCCAGATAAGTAATTTTGAAACCTTTTGGTCTCAGGATTCCTTTATACTCTTAAAAATTACTGGGATACCCAAAGAGCTTCTGTTAACATGGGTTACATATATTAATATTTGCCATATGAAACACTGAGCAAGTTTTACATTTGCTTATTATTTACTGAAAATAACCAATAATTATTTACTCAAAATATTACTCAAATATTATTACTCAAAATATTATTACTGAAATATTACTCAAAGTATTATTACTCATTATTTACTCAGAATAATCAATAATTGTAAATAGTAATCAAAATAATCAATAATCATAAACCTATTCCATGTTAGTCTAAATAATATATTTCACGAAAAATATCTGTCTTCAAAAATAGAAAAAATTTAGTCATAAGAGTAACATTGTTTTGCATTTTTTCAAATCTCTCTGATTTCTGGCTTAATGAGAGACAGAGTCTCATATCTGCTTCTGTGTTCAATCTGTTTCAATCTGTTGTTCTGATTAAGGCATGTAAGGAAGATCCAGCTCCACACAATATGTAATTGGAAAAGGGTGGAGTATTTCAATATCCTTTTCAGAAGACTGTGGTTATTCTTTAATACTACAACAAAAGTCCACAGTGGTCGTTTCTTAAAGATTGGTCGCAATGTGAAATCTGAAATGATATTAAGAAATTTTTCGTACTCTATTACTTGGAAAGCCATTATTCTATCTTGCTCTTTGAATGAAACTTTTATGGATGCATGATTTTATAACATCATTCATTGGTCATTCAAAAAATATTTGTCGTTGACTTATACAAATCTTGTAAGTGTTGACACATCTTATTATACAAAATCAAAACAGCGTATTCATTAATATCATCATCAGTCCTATCGGGGAAGCCTTTTGCTGCTGGGATGCTACCAAGTTCCTGGTGACAGATTCAATTTTTCCAAAATTCTAATTTTCACTTAAATTCAAATTTTATATGCTATACTTCAGTATTTTTTTCCTTTAAGAGACGGGTTCACTTTGTACATTTTTTAGAATGTCTTTCAAATAAAGCCTAACCATAATTTATCTTTCAGTTGGTAGATAGATCTATCTACCTATGGGTATCATCTATAGGTAGATAAATAGATAGTATATAGATAAATCTATTTATCTATTACTTGTTCCTTCAAGGAATATTGTCATTCCATGAAAAGAGGCTAATGCAGCTAACAACTCAAAACAAAACAAAAAAATCACATGATTCCTTTTCCCAGAGGCGACCATCACATTTCATTTTTCATCAGAGGTACTTCATTTTATCACAGAGCATATTAGAACGATGTTTGCTGAAAGGTCAAGATTTAATAAAATTAATCATTTTTACTGCAACATCAAGGGTATTCTTAGGGGAAACTAACTTTGCTTGTTTGTTCCTTTTCTGTGAGTGCCTGGTGGTGGTGAATATAGTGACTCCTATGACTTTGGAGACATTGCCTTAATTTGGGGTGAGGCATCTACTATTACTTTTGCATCATTAGGGCAAATGTCAATTCAGTGAGAAAGGCAAGGGATGTTATGGAAATAGTCTGAGCTCTTGAGTGTCCTGGAAGAGTGTCTGGAACCCCCAGGGATCCATGGATCTCACTTTGAGAAACACTGCATTAGGACGAGGTTCTTCAGGGCCCCCACCTAAGTGCCTGGCTGTTATCAGGACAGCTCTTCCTTGTCAGACCCTGAATTTCATTTTTAAGAATTTCTCCAGTGCTGTGATGGTGCCAGAATCCCTGTGTGGCTCCTCAGGCTTTTTATAGCTAATTTTTTTCTGCTTCTCTAGGTTCATGCCTTTTACAAATAGGCTGAGGTACCTGCAGGGAAGGGGCTGAGACTGTTAGACTAACTCCTTTCTGCTTGACATTTTCTTTCTTTCTTTTTTTTTTTTTTTTTTTGAGATGGAGTGTCTCTCTGTGGCCCAGGCTGGAGTGCTATGGCCTGATCTTGGCTCACTGCAACCTTCACCTCCCGGGTTTGAGCCATCCTCCTGCCTCAGCCTCCCGAGTAGCTGGGACTACAGGTGCCCACCACCATGCCTGGCTAATTGTTTGTATTTTTAGTAGAGATGGCCGTTTCACTATGTTAGCCAGGATGGTCTCGATTTCCTGACCTTGTGATCCGCCCGCCTTGGCCTCCCAAAGTGCTGGGATTACAGGCATGAGCCACCGCGCCCGGCCTCTGCTTGACTTTTCTCTGGGCTCTTGACCTCTCCAGTCTTGGTTAACTAGATGGCCCTGAACTACAACTTCTGACTCCTTAGATGCATGAAATGGAAAACTGCTCAGACTGATCTAGGAAGATCCTTCTAAGGAGGCGGAGGCAAGGATTATTGGGATGAGCATTCCAGACAGAGGACACTGCCCCAGGAAAGGCCCCATGGCATGACCAGCTGCCTCTCCTTAAAGCAGGGCAGGGCTTATGTGGCTGAAGAGCTGTGAGAGGTGAAGGAGGCAGCAGGAGAAGAGCTGGAGGCCCAGGCTGTGGTCAGATTCTGTGGGCTCTTAGAGGCCACGGCAAACCTTTGCACTTCATTGGCATGGGCAGCTCTTGGAGAGATTTAAGCAGGGCACCCTGTAGTTTGCATTTGGAAATATTTTCTTAAGTGTCCTTGGATGCCTTGTTTTATAACTGAGACAGAGCCCAGCAGGTAAGAAGGTTGGAGGGCTTCTTTTAGGTCACAAGCTTTTAGGGGCAGGCCTTGACTAAAATAGACATCTCTAAATCCTCCTGTCAGCCAGATGCAGAGACCTGCCTTCCTCCTCTCCGGGATGCTGGGAGGGGAAGCTGATGAAATACACAAAGTCCTTTGTGCTTTCCATATACAGAGAAGCAAGACTGTCCTGTCTAAATTTGTTTCCCATTGAAAGCTTTCTGAGTGAAAGGCAATGAATTTTCCAACTCAGACCTTTATTCCCTTTACCACACTAAATTGGCTTTTTGCAGAAAAACAGGTCACACTAGAAAATAAGCTAGCATCAAATAGGAAAGCTGTTCAGATTCATGAGACTGCTAGGGCATGGAGAGAGGCTGCAGACTGGAGGTAGCTGCGTCTAGGATCTGGACTCCTTGTGACACAATGACATTGACAAAGTGCACATTTTACCCTGAATCACTCTTCAGTCTGCTTCACCTGCTTCATGGGATGACGGGAAGACGGGATAGCTTATGGATTTATGTATGGCTTTGGTACCCAGACAAAGATTTATAACTGTGTGCGTCGGTTATTGCTTGCTGCCTCCTGAAAGAACTGGATGATGATCTTTGATAGAAATCCCTTAAGGGCACGGCTGGGAGATACCAAAGCAGGGACTCTGGCAAGTACAAAGAAAAAATGTTGATGTCATCTAACCAGACACACTGAGCACCCTAATCACATGCTGTGTAAAAATGGAAGTTAATTCCATCCTACTTTCCTTTTCATATAGCTAGTGCTTGCTAGATGCACTTGGCTCAATTGGGTAAGGCAGGACCCAAGGCCTTTGTGACCCCCAATTTCTAAGGCAGCCATCCCCAAAGAAATAGAATGCAAGTCACCTAATGTAATCACC
The DNA here is from genome assembly GCF_043159975.1 of Macaca nemestrina. NCBI lineage: Eukaryota > Metazoa > Chordata > Mammalia > Primates > Cercopithecidae > Macaca > Macaca nemestrina. The sequence goes on along the minus strand of NC_092135.1, from coordinate 132,807,088 downwards.
GATGTAATTATAAAAGTTCTAATAGCCACATTAAAGAAGTAAAAATTTTGAATAATATATCTTATTTAATGTGATAGATCCAAAATATTATTTCAATATGTAATTAATATAAACCATTACTCATGAGATTTTTTTTGGTTTTTGATGGAGTCTCACTCTGTCACCCAGGCTGGAATGTGGTGGCACGATCTTGGCTCACTGCAACCTCTGCCTCCAGGTTTCAAGTGATTATCCTGCCTCTGCCTCCTGAGTAGCTGGGATTACAGGTGCGTACCACCACATCCAACTAATTTTTGTGTTTTTTAGTAGAGTCGAGGTTTCACCATGTTGACACTCTTTTTTTTTTTTTTTTTTTTTTTTTTTTTTTTTTAGTATGTCTTCAAAATTCAGGGTGTATTTTGCATTACAGCACGTCTCACGCACATTTCAAGAGCTCACAGACACATGGCTGGTGGCCACCATGTTGGACAGCACAGGTCAGAAGTAGATCACCTTGGTTCCCTGTGCCTTTTGTGTCTGTGCTCTGGGAAACAAGGCAGAATCAGAACTTTGCTAGCATGGAGTAGTAATGTTTTGTCTTCTCAGAAGATTGCATCCCCTTTTTTAGAAGATTTCTCTTTCTCCCACCTGAAACATATGGTTCTGGTGGGCCAGTCAATTAGGGTACCCGTCCACCTGGCCTTGCTGGCTGATCCAGTCACGGACTTGTGACCTCAGCTGCCTGATTAGAGTTCTTCCCTGGATTTTAAAAACTGGGAGAAGCCTGTCTTGTTTGGGCGAGATACTAAGGCTGTAGAATATCGCGCTCTACGGTGTATGATAGACTTATAGGGACAGCTGGCCAGAGGGATTAGGCCAACCCAGAGAGAGTGTGTCTGTGTGTGCATGTGTGTGCTGTGTGTGTGTGACAGAGAGGGACGTCGTTTGAATGCAGTGTAGCTATTGCTGTCTTCACTCTGTTCTTTAGCTCCATAAGCTAATAATTTTCCTTTTCCACTTAAGTTAGAGTTGGTTTTTGTCCCTTGCAAAATCTTGGCTTATCTCTGGTTTTGAGGAATACAAACCTTGTCACGGTGAGTCTTGCCGTGAATCAGTGTCTCAGGGTCTACAGACTGAGGAACACAACGCTCTTCTCCAGAAACTCCGGCCTTCTTATCAAAGCTGCGGGCCTTGGGGAAACGAAGATTATTTTTACTATAGATTGAAAACACAGTGTGATGGCTGTCTTGTATTCAATTAATGCCTGTACTAAGAGAGAAATCTAGCCTACTTTAAAATGACAAATTTGATTATGGGATTCAATCTGCTCTCCACCGACGTGCTCTGTTTTCAGCAAAATAGTGTTTTTCGTGATTGCAGCCTCAGCCCTCTCCCGAGCAGAGACTATCTTTCAGCCAAATTACCCGAGTGTTTTTGTGAGGCATTTACTGGCTTAATTAATCAAACCCTCTCTAAACCCAGCTGTTTCACACTTAAGAGAATTTTTAGCTTCTATCTTTTATTAAAATAGAAATAAACATGTCACTTTAAGTATAATAGTAGGAGCAATAAGAGCAAATTACATTGTTCATTTCTTTTCTTTTGAAATCTTTTAACTCAATCATGTTAAAAGAGCCTCAAGTCAGCCTCATGTTGATGAGATATGTTTGCTATAGAATTCCTCTTTATGTGAGCCAGCCAATTTTAAGCCAATATTCTTTTTAAACCCATGTAAGCAACGCTTGACCACATAAACCACATTTTCCTGTGCTATTGTATCCAAGGATCCAGAAAATTGTCTACGGCACTGCTTTAAGACTGCTCTAAAAGTGTTACCCGGCCTGCTCTTCGGAACTTCCAAATCCTATTTAGCTGGTCAATGCTTCTTGCCTTGGAACGTCGGAGAGCTGGTTTCATCCTGAAACACAATGCTTGGAGCGCTTCACGAGGCTCAGAAGTTACGGAACCCAGCTTTGGGGGCGGGGTTATGGGAAATGCAGGGAATTTGTATTAATCTACATGCTGCAGGGGAGGGGAAAAATAAAGCCAAGGGCATTAGCAACACCAAAAGACCAAAGCAACAGCGTCCAGAGGGTGTCCTCAGAGATATTTGGGAGCCCTTGCTCCCTCCAGAGTCGATTTCTTCTTTAGGCCCAGGCTGCGTCGCTCTGGTGCCACCCATGACCATGAAAACTGCTCTCTGAAATTGGAGACTCAGGGCTTCCTGCTCCTGATCCTGTGCTGACTGCAGTGGCACCAGGTTAGTCAGCAGCACCTGGGAGGCCACTGTGAGCAATGGGGGCTGCCTTGAGCCTCTGAACACGGCGGCCGATGCCGATCCTCTCATTGTAATCGCCGTCAACACAGCCACTGATTTAGATGCCACTTCCCTGGGCCCTTGCTGCACAGGAAGGGAGAAGACCTTTCCCAAGACAGTCACGATATGTCCCGTCCCTTTGCATCTCTCTAGTGGTGCACTCAGGCTTTTTGCTCCCACACCCTTCCAGCCAATCCTATGGGCTCTCAGCACAAATGCCCCTTAGGCAGGGCTGAGAGCTCGGAGAGCCGTTCTAAATAGGGGAGTACCCCATGTTTCCTCCATTCTGTGACATGAAGTCAGTGACTCTGGAAAGCAGATGCTCTGGCCACCTTTTCCCTTGGAAAGAGCCCACCTGACAGTCAGTAAGGGCCTTGTCTGACTGTCCCCGAGTTTGCTCAAGAGTGTCTGTTCTTACCCCAGAAATGCTCCCCAAAGCGGTGAGGAGCTGCATTCTGTCTGTGAGGAACTCTGCTTCCCACTTCCCACTTCCCACTTCCCACTTCTTCCCACTTCCCACAGAGGCACTTGGGGCTGCTGTTCATGCTGGGACCCTTGACGAATTCTATCAAGAGATCCCATGGAAGCACCTCCTCTTGCCCCAGAGATTCCCCACGCCCCTCCTCAAACCCTGGAGCCGGGCTCTTGCCTCCTCTGCCCTGTGGACCCACCTTACCCAGTGAGAGAGGAACTGACGTGCACGGAAAGGCACCCTCATTCTGTCTTCTCGAATTGCCAGAAATATTTTTCTTGTATTGAGGCAAGTTATTTCTTCCTGCTATTTCCACTTTTTTTTTTTTTTTGAGATGGAGTCTTTCTCTGCCCCCCAGGCTGGAATGGAGTAGTGCAATCTTGTCTCACTGCAACCTCTACCTCCCAGGTTCAAGTGATTCTCCTGCCTCAGCCTCCCAAGTAGCTGGGATTACAGGTGCCCACCACCATGTCCAGCTAATTTTAAATTTTGTACTTTTTAGTAGAGCCAGGGTTTCATCATGTTGGCTAGGCTGGTCTCAAACTTCAAGTTGATCTGCCCGCCTCAGCCTCCCAAAGTGCTGGGATTACAGGTTTGAACCACTGCGCCTGGCCTCCCAGTTGTACCTTTTAACCCCGATTTGCCCTCCAGAATCATAACAATAATAAGTACACTCCATCCATGTTTTGAAGATGACCATTTTGTTCCCCCATGGACTTCTCTTTTTAGCCCAAATGCCCCAAATTCTTTCCATCAGCCTTCATCTGGTGTATTTGTACTCTCACTTGTCTCCTGATAACTTACAGAGAAGCTCTAGGTTGTAAACATCTCAGGCTGTAGCTCTCCAAGGGTGATTTGTCCTGCAAGGAATAGCAAGACCGTCCCCTTCTGTGTGGCTAACAGGGACTTGCCGGTAGGGTGGCCTTGGCTCAGACGAGCTGTCTTGGCCCTTCCTTGCAAGTTTCACCAAGTAATCCACCTGCCCCCTCAGACCTCCCTACCTCCCGCCAATCTCCCTGTGATTGTTGCAAGCCGAGTTTGACTCCTGGCAGGACTCAAAGCCTCGCTGAACTCTTCCCTCTCACAGCCAATTCCTAGTCTTTGTACCAATCTACATGTGGAACTTGGCTCCTTTTCCTCAATTCATATAACTGTTTATGAACCTGACTTAACTGAGCACTGGGACTTCTTCCTCTGACAATCCCTTGACAATTCTCACCAGCATGGGCTCCAGGGTCCTGCTGCCATTTTGTTTGTTCTCTGACTTCCTGTTCTGCTCATGGCATCTCCTTCCTCAAAGCAAATCCTTTCCATATGCAGAAGGATTATGTGCTCTCTGTTTTTTGCCCCCAGTACTGGGTTCTAGACCTCTTCTTGCAGACTGAAAACTCATCAATGTCTTCTGCTAAACCGTGGGGTATCCATTTCAAGGGTAGCTCCTTCTCCATTCCTTCCCAGTGTCAAGAAGAAGGAGTGGAATGGAAACTGAGTTTCACCTCTATGTGGATTATGCTCTCTGATTTCCACCTCTAAGAAGGCCAAAGGGCCGCAGCTGTCAGGTTAGGTTTGGTTTCAAACAACAAGCATTTCCTTCTGTGATATTGTCAATGTAATCAATGTTGGAAGTTCTGGAGGAATTACTGCTCTCCCAGAAGTCTCTGGAACATTTCAAGGAGCCTCTCTGACCCCCAGGACTGCTGGGAAAAGTCAGAGGAGCCTCCTGGCTATTGCTGCTTCACAAGATGATAATTTTCTCGGAAGCATCCTTTTCACTTTTACTATGCCTCAATGTGTTGGGATGTACACTCTTTGCTGAAGCTCCAGGAATATTCTGTTGGCAGAATTAAATTCCTGATTGCCCGAGAATCACTATGTTTTGAAACCATTCTTTTGATTCAGGGCAGAATCCTGGATTTTTCTGGAGGTCACTTGAAGACAACTTAGTTTTGTGATCATCTCCATCTTCACTCATTAATCCTACTAATGTGTATTGAACACCTCCTATGTCCCAAGACTTGGCTATGTACTTGGATATGTACCCAGCAAAGAATGGAACCGAGTCTTTGCCATCATTAAGTTTACAGCGTAGTGGGGAATACAGACATCAGAGGAAATTAATACAAAGGAAATGAAACATTACAACAGGGAAAATGAAAACCACAATCTCAATTGTTCCCTTTAATGAACATGATGTCTTCTCTCTGCAAGTACATTTTGAAGTGTTCATCTAGGACATTGACATACCTCATGAAGATTGTCCCGTGTATTTCATATTTATCGTGGTGGTGTATGGAATTTTCCTCCCCTTATATTTTGTGTCAGGTTATTAGTGGTGTAAAACAAAGCTATTGATTTTTATAGATTTATTTTGTAGCTAGGCACCTTATTAAACTCTTTTATTGTGTTTTAAAATTTGGTAATAGCTTTTCTACCGAAAGCAATTTTCGCTGACCTCAGGATGATGTTCTTTCTCTAGAACTGCCTTGTCTCTCTCATCACACTGAAAGTAAAAACTGTGTATGAAGAAAAACGCTTTGGAAATAATTCTCTCCCGCTCCTTGGAGCAAGTCCACTTCTTAGGGGACATCGGTTCGAATTCACCATAATTGTGCCCTTCTCTTGAACTCCTTCATCTTTTTATACATCCTTCATCTTTTTATACATCCTTCATCTTTTTATACATCTTTTATACTTCATCCTCACCCTCCACCCGCCCCCACCCACCCATCATTCTTAGCCAGGGAGGGTGCTGTTTGCTCAGAATGGGAACTTGAGGACATTTCTTTCAGAGATTATGTGGGCAAATCTTTAGTCTCAGGTGAAATAGAAGTCGGGAAGCTTGGGTTTGGAAGGATAGGGAGGTTAGTCCCATAAATTCACTGTTGCATCCATTTGCTTATTTTTTCAGAGGGTTGGCCTTGCTCTTCCCTCTTTCTGCAATGCTGTTTCCTCAGGTGTCTGTGGGACTCAATCCATTGTTTTATTCATTTCTCTGCTGCCCCAGCAACTTCTGTGAGCCTCATTCCCACCATTTGACTTCAGCGGCAGCCACGCTCCCCTCTCCCCCAGGTCCTGCCTCCCTTATATGCTTTCCTGTCCTTTCTGGGCTCATCTCCTCCTGACCTGGGCTATATTGATCTCTTTATGGCCTCTATTAGAATGTAAACCTCGGCCGGGCGCGGTGGCTCAAGCCTGTAATCCCAGCACTTTGGGAGGCCGAGACGGGCAGATCACGAGGTCAGGAGATCGAGACCATCCTGGCTAACACAGTGAAACCCCGTCTCTACTGAAAATACAAAAACTTAGCCGGGCGAGGTGGCAGGCGCCTGTAGTCCCAGCTACTCGGGAGGCTGAGGCAGGAGAATGGCGTGAACCCGGGAGGCGGAGCTTGCAGTGAGCTGAGATCCGGCCACTGCACTCCAGCCTGGGCTACAGAGCGAGACTCCGTCTCAAAAAAAAAAAAAAAAAAAATGTAAACCTCCTTGGAGACTCTGACATTGGTTTATTCCCATACGCCCGGTGATTCAACCACTGTTTGTTCCTTTTTGGGCTCTCAAATATGTGTAAAATGAATGAATCCAACCAACCCCCAAGTACCTGCTTTGTGCCAGTTTCTGAGTGGGCTCTGGAGACCCATTGGTGAGTGCATCAGACAGAGTCAGTGTGTCAGGTCCTAGACCACAAAGGGTAGAACTGGGCTCCCCAGAGAAGTTTCTTTTCCCTGTGTGGGGTGCAGGCTCCACTCACTGGAGCATCACCACTTCTGCCTCAGGGATCCTAGAAGCCAATACCAGCTTGCTTGGTGTGAGGACCCTGGAGCGCTTGCTGTGGTCAGTAGGTCATTCCTGTTGATCAGACACCATCTTACCCTTGTGCTCAGCTCCTGCCACTCTGTCTTTGCAGATTTGAGTATATCCTGTCCAATACTGTCCAGAAGGGCTGCACTCTCATATGTGTGGAATCAGAGCAGCTGGGATACCTCCAACCCACTTCTGTCCATATAGACAGTCCCCAACTTAATGAAGGTTTGGCTGAATGATTTTTCAGCTTTACTGTGGTGTTACACGTTTGGTAGAAACCCATACAAGTATTCTACTTTTCACTTTCAGTACAGTATTCAATAAATTACATAAAATATTCAATACTTTATTGTAAAATAGGCTTTGTGTGAGATGATTTTGCCCTACTGTCAGTCAGCTAATATAAGCATCCTCAGCACATTTAAGGGAGGCTGGGTGAAGCCATAGTGTTCATTGTTAGGTTAGGTGTGTTAAGTGAGTTTTTGACTTACGATATTTTTAGCTTACGATGGATTTATCAGGATGAATCCCCTCATAACTAGGATCATCTGTACTGTCTTTCACATCAATCCTCAAAGTCGAGAGGTCTCTAGGTTCACAGATATGTACTGTTCCTGTTTTTCAGCCCATGTATTTTTCATATGCCTAAGGCTTTTCATTGTTAATCATTTACTGGGAATTTTGAAAGGGAAATTCAGAAATTGACTGAAGTCACCTTAAAATTGTTTATTGTGATCATGAATGGTGGTTAAGAGACATGTTTTTCTTTACATTTTTATTAAAATAACTTCAATCAACTGCTACTTCTGGGTCTTCTCCCCTTTCCTTCTTTTTAAGGTCAAAAAGTCTATCTCATATACCATATTTTTAATTATTCAAAAGACACATTTTTTCACATTCCAATATCTTTGAAATTGGGACGTATACTACATTTGACAGCTTCCTACAGTCTCTGTTGGTCCAACAACAATTAGGATATTATTGACATTGAGGACTTATTTGTGAGGTGCAATTGTAATCACTCCCAGGGTTAAAAAAAATGCTGTGTCAGCAACATGAACATCAATGACACTGATGTTCACTTGAAATTTGAAAAGAAATCCCTAAGTGTCAGACTTTAAATGTAAAAAAGCTTTAGGAATACCTTAAATTATGTCACTTATATGCCAGATTTATCTATATCTTAATCTAAAATAATTCTTTCAACAAAATAAAAGTTCTAAAGTATTAGAAGTCATCGCATTATAGTTTAATCAGCAGGCTTTCCTTTCTTTTGTAGTGGTGCACAAAATAATAGTGCATCTTATAATGTTTGGTATCTTAGGTTTGATGAAATACATGGCACGTCACCATGAAATATATTCACAGAGATGTTAATAATTTCTTCCCTGCATTTTTCTTCACACAGTCCTCTACTTCGTTCCAATCTATTTATCTAAGAAATAACAGGCCTGGCGTGGTGGCTCATGCCTGTAGTCCCAGCACTTTGGGAGGCTGAGGTGGGTGGATCATGAGGTCAGGAGATGGAGACCCCATCTCTACTAAAAATGCAAAAAATTAGCTGGGCGTGGCGGCTGGCGTCTGTAGTCTCAGCTGCTCGGGAGGTTGAGGCAGGAGAATGGTGTGAACCTGCGAGGCAGAGCTTACAGTGAGCCGAGATCGCGCCACTGCACTCCAGCCTGGGCGACAGAGCAAGACTCCATCTCAAAAAAAAAAAAAAAAAAGTTCATGTTGAGAGATCCATTTTATAACTTTTACTTGTATAACTTTACTTATTTGCTTGTTCGTTCTGTTAGGAAACACCAGGTTTCTAGATCAGTGACAGATTTTTAATTGCTCACATAGCCATCATTGTGCCATTCCCGTGCATCCATCTCCCTCAGGGTGACAAACCAAGATCCAGATGTAGGAATTTGGGCCACTGGAGAGGAGCTCCGAGATTATAAATTCTGGAGCTTACCTAAAAGCTGCTGACATAGCTGCTCTTCCTCTTCTCACCCCAGGTCGAGAAGGAGAAAGAGCTTTTGCTCTGAAATGTAAACAAAGGCTCTCTGGGGAGAGAACGAGAAGGTCTCTAGGTCCATCAACCATTGGAATATAAACACCCATCGCTAGGGGAGACGCTGCTGCCAATCCCTCCAGAAGTTACTGTCTTTAACTTCCAAGGTTTGTTGCCATTTAAACGTCCTTTAACCCAGGTTGCCAGCACCTTTTGCTCAGAAAGCAGTGACCCTGTAAACATGGAAATACGATTTTTTTCCCAAAAATCATGCTGATTTATGCTAATATCTAAAGAAGAGTCCTGTGGATTGGGAGGTTGGGGGAGGCAAACACTAAATTCTAACAACTACTTGATGAAGTGGGAGAAAGAACGTCAAAATCACCGGAAGTCCTTAAAGAGAGAGCCCTGTATTTGTTCAGAGGGATTTCGTTGATACAGTGAGTGGAGGTAGAAGCTAATTTCTTAAAGGAACTGGGTACGGACTAAACTACAGGGCCTGAATCAAGTGGGGAATATTTCGGCTGTACTAGAAGGAAAGGAGTCAGAAAATAGAAGGAAGCAGCGTCAACACAGGCAAACTGGTGCAAGTATATTTGTGCAGTGAGTGATATGACTATTTCTTTGACAAGCAAAATCTTCAGTGCGAGCTTAACAAAAATCACAAAATGTTTGATGTGAATGGATTTCCTGTGAATCCTACTGAAGGGGAGAGTTCTGTGACTCAGCATCCACTAGTGACAGCCCACGAGGTGGCAGGAGCACAGAAGGGAGAGGAGTGAAGCTATGGAGACCCAGGCATCATGGCGAGGGCTTCCACCTGCCACAGGCTGTGGAACTGGGGTTTCGGTCAAGCTCAACCAAGTCTCCCAGGGTTACACTGAATGAGTCTATTTTTATAGAATTGGGACAATAGTTGATTTTCTGTTTCGTGCTTTGTGGCACTACTTTTCTGGGTCCTATCTGTCAACAGTCAAGGGGCAGTGAGTCCAGGGTTATGGATCTAAGCTCTTTACAAGCCACTGGTCCTTCTCAGCTTCATGGACATAGGTTATACCTCCGCCTCCAGCCATCCTACATCCCAATCCTGCTGTTCTTTTTTTTTTTTTGAGGTAGAATCTCACTCTGTTACCCAGGCTGGAGTGCAATGGTGCAATCCTGGCTCACTGCAACCTCCACCTCCCAGGTTCAAACAATTCTCCTGCCTCAGCCTCCCAAGTAGCTGGGATTACAGACACCTGCCACCATATCCAGCTAATTTTTGTATTTTTAGTAGAGATGGGGTTTCACCGTTGTTGGCCAGGCTGATCTCGAGCTCCTGACCTCATGTGATCCTTCCACCTCGGCCTCCCAAAGTGCCGGGACTACAGGTGTGAGCTACTACACTCAGCCCTGCTGTTGTTAAGGCTGGAAAAACAACTCAAAGCTCATATTCTATTAATAATGGCTGGGGAAATTTTTCTTTGTGGCTAAAATCTGTATGTATCAGCTTTGCATTCACTTATTCATTCATTTATTAAACCCATAAGTCCTACATGTCCCAGTCCCCAAGTAGCTCACGTCTAGAATTGGGACAATGGTTGGAGAAGGAGCTGTTAATAGATTAATACATGTAGCATTATAGTCTAGAGGTCCTGGCATAGTAACACCATCACAGAGGCTTGCACAATGCACAACAAAGGAGAGCATGGCTGTTTCTGCTTGGAGCCTTGGGCAAGACCCTCCATTAAAAGTGTTATAGGCAGTCGAGGCATGGAAGGATTGGCTGAATGATGTATGCCAATAGAAGAGGCGCAGATTGGCATTTTAGATCAAAGGGAAACATGAGACAGGACAGTACAAGGGCAAGTTGAAAGCTCACTGTCAGGGCAATGCAGAGATGTGAGTTGGAATGTTAGAGAAGAGATGGGCTCCCACTCCCATCTCTGCAGGGCTTTACTACAAAGATTAATAGCAATGGTCTTTATGCTCATGACCAAGGCGGGCCATAACCCTGCTGTTGATGAAGTGCCCCAGTGTACATGGTGGGAAGCTTAATGCCTGGGGCAGAACTAGGCTGATCTTTCTCTACTGCATTCCCTGGTTCTGGCACAGGGTCTCACAGAGTCTCAGTGTTCAATGAATATTTATTGATTGAAACAAATGAATCTTTTGGTAGTCTGACTCCATGTATTTAGCAATTGTAACATTTATGCTAGCCAAATCAGTGTCCTGGTACCGCTTGATATTCTTGAATATGATATAAAAAATTTCTGCTGGGTCCCTGGTGCATACAATAAGGTAAGTTTCCAAATTTAGAATCACATAATCATTTTTACACATCTTAAGGAAGAGGCAGATGTGAGAAGAATCCACGTCATGTGCTGAACATCGTGCAGCTGCGCAATTGCTTTGGACTTTCTGTTTCATAGAGACAACGGCTTTCCCTGAATTTCTGAAAGAATGCACATTTTCTTGCCTAAAAGCTAGCAGCGAGTGGCTGCTGTGACATTTTCAGCAACTGAATGCATCCTCAGCTGAATCCCAAGGTTTGGTGGATAATAGACTGGTGGTCTGCTGTGCACTGTTGCAAAGCTGAGCATTCACCCATACAGCCCCTCATGGCTCCTTTCGGAATCACTTGATGGCTGGCATTGCTGGGAGCTGTCTCGCCTAACAGCAGCTTCACAGAATGTATTCCCATCACTCTTAAGAGAAATGTCTGGGGGAAGAGGGAGGAGCTGCAGGCTAAAGCTGCGGGGCTGTTTCTAACAAAAATATGTCTGAGATGCATATATCATATATATCATATACATATCATATATATCATACATATCATATATATCATACATATTATATATATCATATATATCATATATATGCACCTAGATGGATAAGTGTAGCAGACAGCCACCCACCTGCTATGGTTCCAGGATGAGTGTCCCCAGCCCACAGAGGACAATTGAACTTGCTTTGCTTTTGGAAATTCTCTATCATGTTCATGCCTTTTATTCTACAAGCAGAGTTAGGGCTTGTAGAATATGCCATCTGACCCAGTAATTTCACTCCAAGGCAAATAACAAAGGTTGATATCAAAAGACATTCCCTGCAAGATCATTTGAAATGGAAAAATATGCAAGGTACTCAAATGCCCAGTAAGGAGAAGCAAATCATATATGTGCAGCAATGTAAGAGGTTTCCTAAAATTTAACATGTAAAGATATTCATAATATATTCTTAAGTGACAAGAAGCAAAAGTAACATAAAATTGTGCTGATGGCAAGTTTACAATTATGTAACGTGTACAAACATACAGGCACATGCGTGCACACACATAAACATACACACGTTCACACGCACAACCTGGTTTAAAACTACAAGATTGGCTGTCCAGTCCCACTGCTGGGTATGTATCCAAAGACAGTGAAATCAATATGTTGAAGAGATACCTGCACTCTTATGTTCATTGCAGCATCATTCACAATAGCTGAGATATGAAAACAAACTAAATGTATGTTGATGTACCACTAAATGTGGTATGTATACATCATGGAATAGTATTCACAAATAGTGTCATTTGTGACAACATGGATGAACCTGGAGGACAGTATGTTGAGCGATATAAGCCAGGCACTGAAAGACTGCATGGTCTCACTTAATATGTGGAACCTGAAAAAGCCAAACTCATAGAGGTAGAGAGTAGAATGGTGGTCACCAGGGGCTGGGCATGGGTGGGTATGGAGATGCTGGTCAAAGGGCACAAAGTTTCAGCAAGGGATAAACTTTTGAGATCCATTGCACAGCATGGTGACTATAGTTAATAATGTAATGTGCATTTCAAAAATTGTTAAAAGATTTTTTTTTTTTTTTTTTGAAGACATGGTCTCACTCTGTTACCCAGGCTGGAATGCAGTGGTATGATCTCGGCTCACTGCACCTTCAACCTCCTGGGCTCAAGCGATCCTCCCACCTCAGCCTCCTGAGTACTTGGGACTACAAGTGCACACCACCACACCCAGCTAATTTTTGTATTCTTTTGTAGAGAATTTATGAGGCTAATTTTCACTGTGTTGCGCAGGCTGGTCTCGAACTCCTGGGTTTAAGTGATCCTCCCGCTTTGGCCTCCCAAAGTGCTGGAATTACAGGCATGAGCCACTGTGCCCAGCCATGAACAGATTTTAAATGTTTCACAACAATCAAATAAGTATGTGAAGTGATAGACATGTTAATTAGCTTGATTAATTCATTCCATAATGTATATATAATCAAAACATTACATTGTACCCTATAAATATATACAATTATTATTTGTCAATTAAGAATATATTTAAAAAGAAGAAGAAAAGAGATTGTGGAGCTGGTGGAGTCCCTGCCCCCACCCCCCTCAACCTCCCAAGTATGTGTCTCCTTGCCTAGGTAATTGGCAAGGCCTGTGAAGGGGGAACTGGGGAGGGAGGAGTGCAAGGTAAAATTTATGAGGCTATTTTTCCAAAGACAGATGACAACGTTCAAAATAAATTGGGACAAGGGACGCTTTTTCCCTTTCCTCGAGAAGTGTAGACTTGGGCCATGATTGAGAAGGGCCTGAAGAAAGCACAGTTCTGCTTGGCCCTTGTAGGTTTGGGGCTGTTATGGGGGCTTTTTGGTGAAGGGGGTGATGTCCTCTTGGACGGCAGTGGCCGTGGTGCTGAGGAGTGTTGCTTGTGCCCTAGAAATCACAAGATGACTGGCGTGAAAGTCACTTCTTCCCCTGTGTGAGAGCCCCTTGTGGATGTCCAAAATCAACTGGGGAGAATAGGAGAGTGAGAGTAAATGAGCCAGGATAATTGGGGAACAAATAGTGCTGGTACCTTCTGAGTACCCATGTACAAGGAGGACCCAGGGATGTTTGAGAGGTCTGTTTAGACCAAAGGCTGCAAGAAAGTGCATCAACATGTAAGGAAAGATCTTACTTTGGGAGTATCCATCCTTTTAATTTTTTTCTTATACTTTTTATATATTTAAGTTTTTGAAAGTACGCATGTGTATTAGTCCATGGTTGCATTACTATAAAGAAATATCTGAGACTGATCCCAGCTAACATGGTGAAACCTCGTCTCTACTAAAAATACAAAAATTAGGCTAGGCACGGTGGCTCACGCTTGTAATCCCAGCACTTTGGGAGGCCGAGGCGGGTGGATCATGATGTCAGGAGATCCAGACCATCCTGGCTAACACGGTGAAACCCTGTCTCTACTAAAAATACAAAAAATTAGCCGGGCGTGGTGGCGGGCGCCTGTAGTCCCAGCTACTCAGGAGGCTGAGGGAGGAGAATGGCGTGAACCCGGGAGGCGGAGCTTGCAGCGAGCCCAGGTCACGCCACTGCACTCCACGCTAGGCCACAGAGTGAGACTCCATCTCAAAAAAAAAAAAAAAAAAAAAAAAAGAGATCTGAGAGTGGGTAATTTATAAAGAAAAGAGGTTTAATTGGCTTATGGTTCTGCAGGCTGTACAAAAAGAAGCATAGTGGCTTTGACTTCTGGGGAGGCCTCAGGAAACTTACAATCATGACAGAAGGCAAAGGGGAAGCAGGCACATCTCACATAGCTAGAGCAGGAGGAGGAGAAGCGGGGAGAGGTGCCACACACGTTTCAGTGACCAGCTCTCACTTGCATTAATTACCACTTTCGGATACGTAACTTCCTAGAAGAGAAGGCAAGAGGGAAGGCAGAGGCGAAAAATGGTGGAAATAATGCTAATTTACCAGGGATGATGTCATCTGTGGTTCTGGCCAGGGCCAAGTGGATATGACAGCATAGATGAGTAGGTGTGTGGCTGAAGCTTTGTACCAGGCTCACCTCTGTCTTGTTCGCAGGTTCCCAGTGTTGTTGAGACCCCAGGGTGGAAGCTGTAGAGTGGTCAGCACTTGGATGCCACATACTGCAATCACCCCTGGTTGTACATGGGAAAATGAGGCATGGGATGTGTGCTGTCTCGGGGCTGCTCAGCTCCTAGTGGCTCCACATTCCCTTCCTCCTATCTCACCCTGAACAGGCTGCCCCTATTTTTCACACTGAAATCCAATCACTGCCAAAGCAGTTTAGGACTAAGCAGAAAGCCTTCCCCTTACCCCCTCTGCAGAAGCTGGATTCTTAGGGGCATGTTCTCTCAATAAGAAGCTCAGTTTTCCTTGGTTATGAATAAAAGTGATATGATTATACTTATGAAGCCTGTGCCTACAGCTTCTAGCAAAGTAGTAACGACACTTTGGAAGGGGAAAGGAAGGTGTAACATTCTAAGCATCAGTCCATATTTCAGAGAATTCATAGCTTTTGGATTTCATGGTATTTGAACAAGAAAAGGAAAACAACTTGAGTTATTTAAAAGTATATAGATACACTTATGAATAATTAGTGTAAGCATGCACACACCCTTATTCAGTTTCTACCCTCATTTTGATGTTCCATGTTATTAAGCCAAACCTCCGGGTACCCCTGCTACCTTGCCATCTACCTTAACCATCATTACCTTTGTAAAAAGAAAATTCAGTTACTGGGTTAAAATACTTCTGAACTCTGGCTGGGTGTGATGGCTTACGCCTGTAATCCCAGCACTTTGAGGCCGAGGCAAGCAGATCACAAGGTCAGGAGTTTGAGACCAGCCTGACCAACATGGTGAAACCTTGTCTCTGTTAAAGATGCAAACTGTAGCCGGGCATGGTGGTGCGTGCCTGTAATCCCAGCTACTCAGGAGGCTGAGGCAAGAGAATTGCTTGAACCTAGGAGGCGGAGGTTGCAGTGGCTGAGATCGTGCCATTGCATTCTAGCCTGGGTAACAGAGCAAGACTCCATCTCAAAAAAAAAAAACAAAAAAACTTCTGAACTCTAAACATTCGGTCTGCCTTGTTAACGACATTCATCTGTGCATTCCTTTCTAGAAACTTGTTTCAGCAGAAGTGTGTGGGTATCTAAGCAACCTTTGAGGCTTTGGGTGGAGTGGCATTAGCTTCTGCACCAAACACCGTGGTTCTTGGCTCTGAATGCCCATTTACCTGGAGGCTTTTTAAAAGTACAGCTCTCCCAGCCCAGGTAAACTGATCCTGAATCTCCAGGGCTGAAGCCCTGGGCACCTGCAGGGACTGAAACTCACCGCTGTGCTGGGCACACACTGGGAGGACTGAGGACTACCCGAGCAGAAGCAGTTTTTCAGCTAGATGCTGACAGTCTGGAGTCCCTTGCTCCGTGTAAAGGCAAAACAGGCTACTACTAGAGCATCTTGGATAAAAAGAACGAAGCGCCAGAAAAATAATAAGAAAGTTAAAGGATAATTCACATTCTGCTGCCTGTGTTCCTTTTGAATTAAGTTTATTTTAGGAACCGGCTTATCAAATTTGCCTGGAAGACGCTACTGTCAGTTTCCATGATATTTTATGAGCTGCCATTATTCTTCCTCTACTGAGAATGCCCTCCCTGAATGTGTCTGCCTTTGTGGAGTGATGCAAACACGATTGTTTATGCGTCGTGGTCCCAGCATGAAATTCAGCTCCTCCTTTATCTCTCCCACTGTCCATCCCCCTCCCACCACCCAAGCTGAAATCAGTTAGGACGTCCATCATGAGTGGAGAAGACTTTTCTGGAAGGGTCTTGCATGGCAGTGGCGCAGAGGCTGAGTGGAGACAGCTTGGTGCTGTCAGGCGCCTGGAGAGCTCGTTCCCTGCAGTCCTCTTCCCTCGCTGGTCCCAGCCCCTTGCCTGCCGCCCCTCCCTCTCCCCACTTCCCCTCCTCTTCCCTGCTCTTCCTCCTTTCTCTCCCTCCTTTCTCTCCCTCACTCTCAGGTGGGCCAGCTTTCCCTCCTCTGAAGCAAGGTGCCTGCCCACATGCAGCCCTCAGGGGACACAGCTGCGCCCACCCACCCACATAGAGAGGATCCTGAACAAACACCAGCCTCTGCCTCAAAGGACTTTCCACCCCAGGTCTCAGGATAATAAACATTCCACCGCCTCTTTGCACATACCACCCACTCTGCAAGTTCATGTCTGACCTCCCTTCTCTTCTGCCTCGGGGCTTTGGCTTCCTCCCAGACACGTCTGGCTTCATCCATTCATTCCTCCATCATCTGTTTACTAAGCACCATGTGCTCGGAACTGGGCCTGTCCTTGTGCAAAGGGGCAAGTCGGAAACCCCTGCAGTAACCTCACGAACAGAGAGGACATCGCCACATGCCCCAGGTCCAGTCTTCAATGAAAGCTTCCTCCAGAAGAGCCCTGGAGCACTGGGCCCTTTCCCAGACCTGGGCTGTGCCGAGGGCCACTCTGACCCCCGGGGTAGGTGGGCGACTGTGGTGTGAGTGTGAGTGAGGGGATGTGCTGAATGTGCGAGGGGTGTGAACATGTGTGAGTGTGAGTGTGCCAGGGGGCCAGGGGCTGTGAGTGCATGTGAGTGTGAAGGTGGGAGGGTGTGTGTGTATGAGGATGTGTGGCTCCACGGGGCTTGATCTTTGGAATCATCTGCACCTGGATTCCATCCTGATTTGGCCACTTCTGGGGCTGTGAGCTTGATGTGTCAGGCTTCAGTTTCTCTTCCAAGAGGCGAGGTGGCTGAGCATCTGTATTAGTCTGTTTTCATGCTGCTGATAAAGACATACCCGAGACTGGATAATTTATAGAGAAAACATGGTTTAATGGACTCACAGTTCCACACGGCTGGGGAGGCCTCAATCATGGTGGAAGGTGAAAGACACGTCTTACATGGCAGCAGACAAGAGAGAATGAGAGCCAAGCAAAAGAGGAAACCCCTTATAAGACCATCAGGTCTCATGAGACTTATTCACTACCGTGAGAACAGTATGGGGGAACCGCCCCCATGATTCAATCCCACAGGTCCCTCCCACAACATGTGGGAATTATGGGAGCTATGATTCAAGATGAGATTTGGGTAGGGACACAGCCAAACCATATCAGTATCCCTCCTGTGGGAGTGGCAGCGAGGAAACCTCTGCAGGACCCTTGCGAGCACACCCAGGACCCCAGGCCAGTGCTCCCAGGGCCTGTTCGAGCTCCCTTGAGGGCGAAGCACCTTCTCCCTGTCAATGCCAGCTTTGCTCCAACTGCTACAACAGGCTTCCTGCTCCTCCAGCCAGACCCACCCCGGCCATGTCTCTGACCCCCATCCCCCCACCCCATGGCTCTGATTCTCACCTCCTTCATCCTATCCCCCAGGATGGCAAATCTCCCATAGAGCTGTCTGTCCATGGTTCTGGCTCTTTTATTCCCCAGGCCCACTCGCCCCAGGCTCCTGGGCAGGTCTGGCCAATGGTAGGCACCAGAGGAAGATTAGGGGTGAGCAGGAGGAGGGGGTGCTGGTCCGCATCACCTCTCTGCTCACTGCTGGATCTCTGGCAGCCGCTCCCAAAGGCAGCCCACCACGTACTCCTTCTCCAGCCCCAGCTTCCTGGCCCCACATTACCACGGCCCAGCCTCCCTCCAGCAAGGTAGCTGTGACTGTCAGGCATGCCAGCCCCAGGTTACTCAGCTTGCCCTGCTAGCTCCTTACCTCTTCTGCCACCTGTGCAGTAAGAGCCCCGCATTGCATTCTCTGTTTGAAATCCCTGCAGAGGTTTTGCTTTTGTTAGTGTGGCTTTAACAGATACACCTAGTTTGGGTTTCGTTTTGTTTGTTTGTGTTTTTTGTTGTTGTTGTTTCTTTTTTTTTGAGATGGAGTCCCACTCTGTCACCCAGGCTGGAGTGCAGTGGTGCGATCTCAACTCACTGCAACCTCTGCCTCCTGGGTTCAAGCGATTCTCGTGCCTCAGTCTCCCCAGTAGCTAGGATTACAGGCAGGCACCACCACACTTGGCTAATTTTTGTATTTTTAGTAGACAGGGGGTTTCACCATGTTGGCCAGGATGGTCTCAAACTCCTGACCTCAGGTGATCACCCGCCTCAGCCTCCCAAAGTGCTGGGATTACAGGCATGAGCCATCGCACCTGGCTGGCATATCTAGTCTTTAAAAGGAACCCGCAAATCTTTCCTTTGGCACTGCCTCACCCTCTGTCTGCACTCTGTCTCTCCCTTTCCCTCACAACACCTCTTGAGAGCATCACCACCCCCCCCTTGTCCATCAGGGTTCTCTTCCAAAGTGGAGGGGACAAGGTGCTCAGCTCTGCTCTTCCTCTCTTCTTCCACAGACCACCTCACCGGCTCTCGGAATGGCTGAGGCATTTTACACATGACCCCCAGGAGGAGAGAAGCAGCACTATCAGACATGACAGACTTTCCAGAATTTTATGAAATTCTTCTAGTCACTGGTGCAGTTTGACTTTTTTAAGCGTTGAAACCTAACCCCCAGGGTGATGGTATTAGGAGGTGGAGCTTCTGGGAGGTGATTAGTTCATGGGACTGGAGCCCTCACAAATGGTATTAGTGCACTTCTCAAAGAGGCCCCTGGGAGATCCCTCAGCACTTCCACACCATGAGGACACAGTGAGAAGGTGCTGTCTCGGAACCAGAAAATGGGCTCTTGCTGGCCATGAAACCTGCTGGTGCCCTGATCTTGGTCTTCCCAGCCTCCAGAGCTATCCAAATACATTTCTGTTGTTTATCAGCTACCCAGTTTATGATATTTTTCTATAGCAGTCCAAAAGAATTAAGACACCATGTATGGTAATGATAATAAAAATCACTGTCATCGTGTAACACATTTTCTGCACATAGTATATATTAAACATCACTACATGCGTGATAGTTAACATTTAACCCACATATGTACCCTACGATACAGGAACCGGTCTTTTATCCTCATCCCTTTAAATGAGGAAACCAGGGCCAAAAGGATTCAAAAGTTGGAGAACCCATTATATGCTTATCCTGACTTCAGTTTTCCTCCTCAGCTTAACTCCTCAACAAAGGCACGCTTACCTGGTGTCCCATGACATCTTTGCTAACCTACAGGTGGGAACTGAGGCATAGTGAGTGGGTGGGTGCCACAGAGAATGCCTTGACTAGCCAATTGGCATAGGGTTTGGGGACTGGGAGTGCACCAGGTGGGGCATTTCTTACCCAGGCTTACGGCATGTGGAGTTGGTGGGAATTACTTTTAATTACCTAAAAGAATACAAGGTGTGTGCCAAGGTAAACACTGCAACCAGGTCATCAAGCCAAGGGGGAATCTTCCGGGGTAGATGGCATAGCTGGACACTGAAGGAGCAGACAGCTTTGGGAGCAGCCAGGGACTGGGTGGGTCCAGAGGGCGTGTGGTCATTCTCAATTGCTGTATGGGTGTCCTCTGTGCTCTCTCCCACGGAGGCCTGCCCAGACATTCCATGTGTCATGCACTCTGCTAACCAGGCCCAAGCAGGCAGGGCCAGCGCCACAGATGATGGGAATGGGCTTCAAGTTTCAAAGTCCTGGGGAGCAGGTCAGGAGTGTGGTGCTGGGCCTGGGGTGTGGGTGCCGGGGCTCCCAGACAGTTGCCTGCCTTACCTGTGCCTGGGCCTTCTGGAATGCACCATACCCTTCCATGAACCTCATGATCCAGGCCACAGCCATGCCTCTGACCTGCTCTCCTGCCACCTCCTGTCACTCACTTTGCTGCAGCCTTACTGGCCTGTAACTTGCTCCTGTTTCAGGTGTGTTTCTCTTTGCATTTGCTGTTCCTATTCCTCGAGCCTTTGTGGCTCAGTCCCTCACTTCCTCCAGGTTTCTGCTGAACTGCCCTATTATCTGAGAGGCCTTATCTGAACAGGCTAGAACACCCACCCCCATCCCATCACTTCTATCCCCTTTACCCGGCTTTACTTTTCCTCAGAGCCCCTGCCACATTCCAACAGATTCTCTGTAATGTCTTTCTTCCCCTAGCCCCAACAGAATGACAACTCCTTAAGGGCAGGTGTCTTAGTCCATCTGGGCTGCTACAACGAAATACCACAGTCTGGGTGTTTATAAACAACAGAAAATTAGTCCTCACAGTTCTGGAGGAGGGAGGTTCCGGCAGATTCTGTATCTGGTGAGAACCTGCTTCCTGGTTCACACATGATGCCTTCTGGCTGTGTTCTTATATGGAAGACAGGGTGAGGTGGCTTCCTGGGGTCTCTTTTATAAGGACGCTAATCTCCCATGGTGGCCTGCCCAGACATTCCATGTGTCATGCACTCTGCTACCCAGGCCTGAGCAGGCAGAGCCAGCGCCACAGATGATGGGAATGGGCTTCAAGTTTCAAAGTCCTGGGGAGCTGGTCAGGAGTGTGGGATCCACCTTTATGACCTCCTCACCTCCCAAAGGCCCCAGTTTCAAATACCATCATTTTATCATGTTGTGAGTTAGGATTTCAACATACACATTTAGGAGTGGGGGTAGACAAACATTTTAATCATAGCAGAAGGGATTTATGTTTTCCCCACTAGCATATTATTAAGGCCTGGAATGTAGTAAGTGCCCTAAAAATGAGTGGTGCTAGCAGAAATACAAAAAGACAAATGATCAAGGCTATTTATTGCAACGCTATTTATAATAATGGAAGATTACAAATGACAAATTTTCATGGATGGATGACTGGTTGAATACCAGTGGTGCTTCCATGTAATGGAGCATTAGCGTGTAAAAGGAAGGAAGATGACCAGAGGCCACAATGCAGTCATATTAGGTGATGAGAATGAAAAGGACAATATGTTTACATATAATATGCTTCCATATATCTCAGAAAGGTAATAGGAATGATATGACTTGGCTGTGTCCCCACCCAAATCTCATCGTGAACTGTAGTTCCCATAATCTCCATGTGTCATAGGAGGAACCTAGTAGGAGTTAATTGAATCACGGGGGCAGTTACTTCCATACTGTTCTTGTGATAGTGAGTTCTCACAGGATCTGATGGTTTTAGGGGCTATTCCTCTGCTTCATGCTATACTTCTCTCTTTCCTGCCTCCATGTAAAACATGCCTTTGCTCCTCCTTTGCCTTCTGCCATGATTGTGATGCCTCCCAGCCATGTGGAACTGTGAGTCCATTAAACCTCTTTTCCTTTACACATTATAAATTATCCAGTCTTGGGTATTTCTTCATAGCAGTATGAAAATGGACTAATGCAGTAAGTTGGTACTGGTAGAGTGAAGCACTGCTATTAAGATTTCTGAAAATGTGGAAGTGACTTTGGAACTGGGTAATAAGCAGAGGCTGCAACAGTTTGGAGGGCTCAAAGAAGACAGGAAGATGTGGGAGAGGTTGGAATTTCCTGGAGACTTGTTGAATGGCTTTGACCAAAATACTGATAGTGATACGGACAATAAAACCCAGGCTGAGGTGGTCTCAGATGGAGGTGAGGAATTTCTTGGGAACTAGAGCAAAGGTCACTCTTGATATGCAAGGAGACTGATGGCATTTAGCCCCGCCCTAGAGATCTTTGGAACTTTGAACTTAAGGAGATAATTTAGGGTATCTGGTGGAAGAAATTTCTAAGCGGCAAAGCATTCAAGAGGAAGCAGAGCATAAGAGTTTGAAAAAGTTGTAGCTTGATGATGCACTAGGAAAGAAAAACTCATTTTCTGAGGAGAAATTCAAGCTGGCAGCAGAAGTTTGCATAAGTAGGGAGGAACCAAATGTTAATCACCAAGACAATGGGGAAAATGTCTCCAGGGCATGTCAGATACCTTTGCAGCAGCCCCTTCCATCACAGGCCTGGAGGACTAGGATGAAAAAATGGTTTCCTGGGCTGTGTCCAGGGCCACCCTGCTGTGTGAAGCCTCAGGACCTGATGTCCTGCATCCTAGCCAGTCCAGCTGTGGCTTCAGAGGGTATAAGCCCCAAACCTTGGCAGCTTTGATGTGGTGTTGAGCCTGCAGAGTCACAGAGGTCAAGAATTGAGGTTTAGGAACCTCCACTTAGATTTCAGAGGGTGTATGGAAACACCAAGATGTCCAGGCAAAAGTTTCCTATAGAGGCAAGGCCCTCATGGAGAACCTCTACTGGGGCAGTGCAGAAGGGAAATGTGGGGTTGAAGCCCCCACAAAGAGTCCCCACTGGGGTACTGCCTAATGGAGCTGTGAGAAGAGGGCCACTGCCCTCCAGGCCCCAGAATGGCAGATCCACTGACAACTTGCACCATGTGCCAGGAAAAGCCACAGACATTCAATGCCAGCCTGTGAAAGCAGCCAGGAGAGGGTCTGTACCCTGTAAAGACACAGGGGCAGAGCTGCCAAAGGCTGTGGGAGCCCACCTGTTGCATCAGTGTGCTCAGGATGTGAGACATGGAGTCAAAGGAGATCATTTTGGAACTCTAAGGTTTAATGACTGCACTGTTGTATTTTGGACTTGCATGGGGCTTGCAGACTCTTTGTTTTGGCCAATTTATCCCATTTGGAATGGGTGTATTTACCCAAGGCCTGTACCCCCATTGTATCTAGGAAGTAACTAAATTGCTTTTGATTTTACAGGTTCATAGGTTGAAGGGACTTGCTTTGTCTCAGATGAGACTTTGGACTTGGACTTTTGAGTTAATGCTGGAGTGAGTTAAGACTTTGGGGGACTATTGGAAGGGCATGATTATGTTTTGAATTGTAAAAACATAAGATTTGGGAGGGGCCAGAGGCAGAACGATATTGTTTGGCTGTGTTTCCACTCAAATCTTATCCTGTTGTGAAAGGGACCTGGTGGGAGGTAATTGAATCATGGGAGTTGTTAGCTCCAAACTGTTCTTGTGATAGTGAGTGAGTTCTCACAAGATCTGATGGTTTTATAAGGGACTTGCCCCCATTTCATATTGCACTTCTCTCTTGGCTGCCGTCACGTAACACATGTCTTTGCTTCTCCTTCACCTTCTGCCATGATTGTGAAGCTTCCCCAGCCATGTGGAACTGAGTCCATTAAACCTCTTCCTTTATAAATGACCCAGTCTTTGGTATTTCTTTATAGCAGTATGAAAATGAACTAATACAAAGAATGTGTGTATGTGTGTATGTGTGTGTGCACATGCACATGTGTAAAAAGAGTGCTGGTATAAATCTTAAAATTAAAAAAGCACTATCTCAGAGGAAAGGGATAGCAGGTAGAGAAGCTAAAATTCTTTGAATATGTCTTGTTTTGGAATTTGACTTTGGGACATGTAAATATTTTTACATAGTTGCAAAACAAAATCACCTTTAAAACCATTCATAAAAATAGAAGGCAAAATAGAACAAATTTCATGATGTATGTGTTTGATGTCATACCACACAAAGATAAACTATTTCAAGTGATTTCCAAATATGGTAATTACAGTATACATTCCAAGTGGGATGTAATGTCAGGACCAAAAAAACAACCAAACAAACAAACAAAAAAAAGCCAAACCAACCTCCCAAACCCCCAAGCCCTTCCCACCAAAAACCTGCTAAAGACCTTAAACAGTTTTCAGCAATGACCTTTTTGGTGATAGTGTTGGCATTCTTATTCAGAGGCCATTTGTGTGTTAGTAGAAAGCAAATCAGTAATGATGCTGGTGTCATGGAGAAGAAGAATTTTCTATATGGGAGAAAAAATAATAGAAGTAAGATTAATCAATTTTAGTAAAAAGCCTATATCCAGAATCTGGATTGGAAGCTGACAGTATGAATTAAGAAGTGTTTTATCTTAATTTTTAGAAATTGCCTAGCCTTTTTTTTTTTCTTTTGAGACAGAGTCTCTCTCTGTTGCCCAGGTTGAAGGGCAGTAGTGTGATATCAGCTCACTGCAACCTCTGCCTCCCGGGTTCAAGTGATTATCCTGCCTCAGCCTCCCAAGTAACTGGGATTACAGGTGCGCACCACCACGTCTGGCTAATTTTTGTATTTTTAGCAGAGACAGGGTTTCACCATGTTGGTGAGGCAGGTCTCAAACTCCTGACCTCAGGTGATCTGCCTGCCTCAGCTTCCCAAAGTGCTGGGGTTACAGGCTTGAGCCAACACGCCCAGTTGGAAATTTCGTAGCTTTATAAAAGGCCTAGTAACAATGAATCACTATTAATTAGCACCCTTTGAACCCGGACTGTGGTCTTTAAATATCATTTCCCACAAAAAGGAACCAGGGCTCTTGAGAAGAGTTAATACAGATTCTGCTGTCAAGGAAAATGCAGGATGTGTCTATAACTTGTCATAATATCAGAGAAACCTGTTGGAGATTACTATAGGCACATCCAAAGAACCGAGGAAGAGAACAGGCAAAGCTAAGCTATCACAACAGAAAGTAAACCTGTGATTGCTTGGGGCTCAGATTTGGAGAAGGGTAAGTGATTGTAAAAGGATATAAGACAAAAGCCTACTGTTTTTCTTCTTGGGTGAACCTGAACCTGAAATTAAGGTTGATGTGTTTTGGAGAGCTGTGTGATAAGGTAGGCAGGTGACCACCAGAGACTTCCTTGAAAGGTCAGCTGGGGCAGATTCCAGGCACAGGAAGCAGAGATGGAAACTACCCTTTCTAGCTTTTGCCTCTACTCTGCCCTCCTCCCAGATGATCTGTGGTTGTTTTCATTTTTCTGAGCTTCTGACTCATATTGTGAATGGCCCACTTGACCTCTGCATTGGATGTCTCATAGGCATTTAATGTTTGCAAATCTCAAGCTGATTTCTTGACCTCTCACCTGCAGCCTACGCATTAACATGACTCTAGGCTTTTCCATCTCTGGGAAACATTACCACCTTCTGCTCAGTGGCTCAAGTCAGAACATGGAATCTCCCTGCCTTTTCCCTCTTCTACTGCTCCCAACCCCCACCCCATTGGCAAGAGCTGTCTGCTGTAGCTTTGAAGAAGGTCTTCAATGGCCCTCTTGCCTCCTGGTTCACCAGGACTGCTCTGTGCAAACCGCCACATATCTCCTTCACATTGTCAATGAAAACAGCCAAACTCTGTAAAGTATTTGAAGAGATTTATTCCGAGCCGAATATGAGTGACCATGGCCCCTGCCACAGCCCTCGGGAGGTCCTGAGAACATGTGCCCAAGGTGGTCAGGGAGCAGCTTGGTTTTAAACATTTTAGGGAGGCATGAGACATCAATCAAATACATTAAAGAAATACATTGGTTTGATCCAGAAAGGCAGAACAACTCAAAGCAGGGGCTTCCAAGCTACAGGTGAATTTAAACATTTTCTGGTTGACAATTGGTTGAGTTTATCTAAAGACCTGGGATCGCAGAAAGGAAATGTTCGGGGTAAGATAAAAGATTGTGAAGACCAAGGCTCTTTTGAAGTCTTACCATGGCTGCCCTTTAGAGATAACAGATGACAAATGTTTCCTATTCAGATCTTTAGAAGGTGCTAGACTTTTAGTTAATCTCTTTAGGATTGGGAGGGTCTTGAAGAAAAAGAACTAGCTATGTTAATAGAGATTCTTTATAGATGCAAATTTTCCCCTACAAAGGACAGCTTTGCAGGGCCGTTTCAAGATATGGCAAAGAAACATGTTTTGGGGTAAAATATTTTGATTTTCTTCCTTATCTCCTAATGTTATGCCAGAGTCAGTTTGGAAAGTAAGTCATCCTGTATAGGGTTAAATTAAACCCATCTGATGAGAATTTATGATTTGTAGAGCATGACTCCCCAGACCCTTGAGATAGAAAATCGGGCAAGATAAAAAAAATCAGAGGATAGTCCTCAGGATCACCACAATGTCTTTCAAACTCACTCCTCTCAGATCCACCTTCCACACAGCAGCCGGAGGGACATTATTCAACCAACCAGATCTTATCACTCCAGACACTGGCTTCCCCTTGCACTTCCTGATTAAAATCCTGAATGTGGCCGGGTGCAGCGGCTCATGCCTGTAATCCCAGCACTTTGGGAGGCCAAGGTGTGTGGATCATAAGGTCAGGAGTTCAAGACAAGCCTGGCCAAGATGGTGAAACCCCTGATCTACTAAAAATACAAAAACTGGGCCAGGCATGGTGACTCACATCTATAATCCTAGCACTTTGGGAGGCCGAGGCGGGCAGATCACAAGTTCAGGAGATTGAGACCATCCTGGTTAACACGGTGAAACCCCATCTCTACTAAAAATACAAAAAAATTAGCCAGGTGTGGTGGTACATGCCTGTAGTCCCAGCTACTCAGGAGGCTGAGGCAGGAGAATAACTTGAACCTGGGAGGTGGAGGTTGCAGTGAGCCAAGATCGCACCACTGCACTCCAGGCTGGGTGACAGAGTGAGACTCCATCTCAAAATAAATAAATAAATAAATAAATAAATAAATAAAATAAAATAAAATAAAATCCTGAATGTGCCTTGCCAGGCCTTGCAGATGTCCCATCCTCCTGGAGTTATCTTATGCCACTCTCTTCTCTTTTGTTTTCTTGAAAATGCCTATCTCTTCATTTACCAAAAGGCCTTTGTTCCTAGTCCTGCACTTGTAATGCTCCCAACCTCTGCTACAGCCCTGGCCCCAGCATACCCCTGCTTTCCAACTCCATTGACCCCCCAGGACCCAGTGTGGATGCCAGGTCCTCAGCGATACCTTCTCTCCTGTCTGCAACCCCCAGTATTAGTCAGGGCTCCCTGCTATCCTTGGACACCACCCTAAACACCCTTTTTACCCAGTTCTCTCTTCTGCCTGTAATTATTTTAGGTTGACGCAAAAGTAATTGCATTAAAAGTAATGGCAAAAACTACAATTTCTTTTTTTTTTTTTTTTTTTTTTTTGACACGGAGTCTTGCTCTGTGCCCCAGGCTGGAGTGCAGTGGCGCGATCTCGGCTCACTGCAAGCTCCGCTCCCCCGGGTTCACACCATTCTCCTGCCTCAGCCTCCCGAGTAGCTGGGACTACAGGTGCCCGCCACCTCGCCCGGCTAATTTTCTTGTATTTTTAGTAGAGACGGGGTTTCACCGTGTTAGCCAGGATGGTCTCGATCTCCTGACCTCATGATCCGCCCGTCTCGGCCTCCCAAAGTGCTGGGATTACAGGCTTGAGCCACCGCGCCCGGCCTAAAAAAAACTACAATTTCTTTTGCATCAACCTAATACATTTACTTAACAGGTTTATTTGCTAATACTCATCACCCCATGAAACTGTGATTCCATGGGGGCAGGAGCCTGTTGGTTTTGTTACCTACCACTTCATCCCTCACTGAGGAGCTCGGTAAATATTTGTTAAGTGAATGAATGGATTCATTCACACTGCTGATGTCCTATCAGTCCTTTTGTTAGAAGCCTTTAAAAACCTCCAGTCTCCCATAAGGCTCTATCTTCTTTATTCCAAATTGCTTCATACATTGCTTTATTTTCTTTGGTGATGGAGTCTTACTCTGTCACCCAGGCCAGAGTGCAGCGGTATGATCTAGGCTCACTGCAACCTCTGCCTCCTGCGTTTAAGCGATCCTCCTGTCTCGGCCTCCCAAGTACCTGGGACTACAGGTGTGTGCCACCACTGCTGGCTAATTTTTGTGCTTTTAGTAGAGACAGGGCTTTGCCTTGTGAGCCAGGCTGGTCTCGAACTCCTGGCCTCAAGTGACCCTCCCACGTCGGTCTCCCAACATGCTGGGATTACAGGTGTGAGCCACTGTGCCTGGCCTATACTTGCTTTCGACTTATTTTTTGCATCATATACTTTCACTCCACACCCTATTGCCAGTTTCACCTCAGTGTAGCCACATTTCTCTTGGCCTCTGGAGCTCTATTTTCCATACTAAAACCTTTATCAACCTTTAAAGTTCAGCTCCAACTTCACCTTTTTGGTATGGTCTTCCCTTCTAGAAGCCTGTAACATTTGCTTGTAACACTCTTGAGCTCATGTTTCTTTCTGCCTCATAGTAAATCAGGTGCTTTCATATCTCCCTTTACCACTAAATTGAAAGAAGAAAAATCTCTTAGTTGTTATGATATTCCTCTAAGTTTGTAGCTCATAGGAGTTGCCAGAGAAAGATATGTTTGTCAAGTGAATAAAAGCTTTCTTTAGTTAAAATACTGTCCTCTGCAGTTACAAGATTCCGTCTCCTGGATCTTTTAAAGCATTTGTATTTCTCAGTATAAAGCGTTCACAAAAGGATTCACTTTAAACCTTGCAGTGGACTGACTCGCTGGGGATTTTCTATTAATCATTTAGTATTGGGTATCTGGTGACGACAGTTTCAGGGAAAAGCGATGGGAGCAGAGAAGCAAAATCCCACCCCAGGCGCGTGATAGTCTCTGCACAGCCTGGTCTTTGAGTTGTCGTCTTTGTAAATGGATATGGTGGCACAGTTTCAGTGCCAAGAAGATGGACTGTTTTCATTTATTTTACATTATACTTTAGGACCTAAATATAAATATTCCAGCTATTCATCTCAGCATGATTTGGTTGTGGAAACATAATCGGAATTGTCTGAGAGACGCGGGCGGTGTCTATTTTGGTCCTGGCACAGGAAACTCAGCCTTTGTCCATTTTTACAGTTTGATTTATGGGAGGTTAAAAATTCATAATGCAGCAGCTAACCTCCAGCAAATAATTGTTTTTTGCATGAGCCAATTCAAACGCTCCCTCATCTCAGGTTTCCTGTTCAAACGGTCAAAGAAATGCGGAGTTTAGCTGCTGCAAACCAGCTTAAACTACTGAAAATCAGCTAGTCTTTTGCCCTGTGGGGATCAGGAGGGACTCAGCCCACAAGACAAAGAGAGGGGCCAGGGAGCCATCCATCCACCTCTTAGGCACACTTTCTATGTCAGCTGCTGATGCTTGTTATTTTACTTAATCTTCCAGTAATCTCATGACATAGACCCCATTAGCTTTACTTTTCAGAAGCAGGAACTGAGACAGGTTAAGGAACCTGCCTGAGCTCGCAACGCTGGTGAATGGCCAGATGGCTTGGCCTGACTGTCAGGCTGTATGTGGGGCCTCCTGCTGCAGACAGGATGGTGGCACGTCTGCAGCTTGCTGCTGACTGTCCTGCTGCCTAGATGCAGCGATGCAGAGATTTCATATTTGCATTTCAAATCAACTCACAGACCCCTAGTGGAAGTGGGGGGTTTTCATTTTCTTCTGGGCAACAACACAGAGCTGCCCTGGTTTTATGAAGTGTGGACACATAAGAGCATCCTATAGTCAAAGCGTGGGCTACTCATCTTGCTGTGCCAGGTGACAGGTCAGCCCCCCTTTCCCTGCAGACACTGCTGTGGATGCCTCACTGTCCCTTCTACCTCCCCAGGCTCTCAAAGGCCCTATGGACAGCTGTGGCCCACAGAAGCTTGATTGTTTGAAAGGAGCATCGGGGCCTGAAGGCTGCTCCGTGGGTGCTGCCGCAGGGCGCGGCTGTTCCAGGACTCAGGGTTTGTCAGGATCTCACATGTGTGAGTGCAGGCCCCGGAGACTCCACACTAATTGCACCTGCTCAAAACTCTCTCCTAACTAACTGGACCACAGAGGCCGTGAGATAAAGAGACGGTGGGCTGGGACAAGAAAATCACCAAGGTAAACAGACAGGGAGAACAGGATGGAGGAATCACGAAGGTGGCAGAAGGACACCCCAGAGGTCTGCTTGGCAGTGCCGGGCAAGGACACCCGTGAGGTCTGCTTGGCAGTGCTGGGCTAAGTCAGGAGATGCAAGTGTTACACTGGCAATGCCATGGCCTGGGGATTTGAGGAAGCCTCTCCAGGCTCCTTATCAGGACGTAGATTTCATGGCTGACCTAGAGCTACCTGAGCAGGCCAGATTCATACTCCATCACTTTCCATTAAAATATCCCAAAAACAGGCTGAGTGTGGTGGCTCACGCCTGTAATCCCAGCACTTTGAGAGGCTGAGGTGGGAGGATCACCTGAGGTCAGGAGTTCGAGACCAGCCTGGCTAATGTGGTGAAACCCATCTCTTCCGAAAAATACAAAAATTAGTTGGAGATGGTGGTGGCCACCTGCAATCCCAGCTACTTGGGAGGCTGAGGCAGGAGAATCGCTTGAACCCAGGAGGCAGAGGTTGCAGTGAGCAGAAGCTGAAATCATGCCATTGCACTCCAGCCTGGGCAGCAAGAGCGAAACTCTGTTTTAAAAAAATAAATTAATTAATAAAATAAAATAAAAAAATAAAAAATCCTGAAAATAGAAACACCCAACAGCTTTGAAAATTAGGGCCAATGTCGGACCTAGAGTTTAGGATGACTATTTGTATATTGTAGCAGAGCTTGGGTTTGATTGAGGAACACAGGGAACTACTCCCAGTCCACTGCAGGAGATCAGTGTAGCAGGTCCCAGAGAAGTGGGGAAAAGACTTTGACCCCCGGGTGATCCTTGTTTGAGTTCACATTAATCAGAAAACAGAGCGGACACCCTCTTGCTGCACAAGGACTATCTTTGAAGCCATCAGTGGTGTTCCTACATTCATCTACCTTTATTCCTCCTCCCTACATTCATCTACCTTTATTCCTCCTCTATATCTTTCCTAGTTCTCAACATGGTGATGGGTGGGGGAAGGTCACTTGGCCACCGGCCTGTGGACAGGGCAGTTCAAGGGAGGTTGTAATTGATGAAAACTTCTCTAGATACAGCGAAGATTTAATCTGCAAGGGGAAGGACACTCACCATATACCAGGCAAGAACAACACACTACATAGTATTTTTTAAAGGAAAAAGATAAAAATTCACGTATATTTAGACAAAAGAGAAAGGAAGGCAGATTATTTAAAAACAAACAAAAATTAATCTGACATCAGACATTTCTTCTACAAAAGCCAGCGGATGATGCTCCCAAATTCATACACTTCTAAGAGGTAAAAATTAAGTCAAAACTGGGTACAGAGACGATCATACCCAGCCGCATTCTTACAACACAAGGTCATCCTCGGTTATATTGGGGATTAGAAAATGACCATTCACATTCTTTTTTATAATTAGTTAAGAGATATTCTAGCCAACGTAAAAGCAGTCAATATAAGGAATTAATTACCAAAAAAAAGCGCTTACTTATTCATCCCTTTAGTTAATAAACATTTATTGAATGGTTGCAAGGTGCCAATGCATTGTGCTAGTAAGCAAAATTTTGAACAAAACCAGAAAGGTCCATGCCCTTGTGAAGCCCACAGTCCAAGGGACAAGAGAGAAATAAACAGGCAAACACCTACCAGGGGGCAGGTAACAGTGGCATGGTGCATGGCAGCATGGTGACAGGGTGAGATGGTGGTGTGATGACTTCATAACATAGTCGAGTATGACAGGGTGCATCATGACACAGTGGCACAGTAAGTAACATGCATCATATGGTGAGATGGTGGCATGGTGATATGGTGATGTGACATGATGGCATTGTGGCATGATGTGGTGCTATGGTGGCATGGTGATGTGTCATGGTGACATGGTGACATGGTGGTATCATGGCGTGGTGGCATAATGATGTGATATGGTGGCATGGTGATGTTGTGGCATGGTGACATGGTGGTATCGTGGCATTATGGTATGATGACATGGTGATATGGTGGCATGGTGATGTGGCATGGTGATATGGTGATGTGACATGATGGCATTGTGGCATGATGATGTGCTATGGTGGCATGGTCATGTGGCACAGTGACATGGTGATATGGCAGTATCATGGCATGGTGGCCTAATGATGTGGTGATATGGTGGCATGGTGATGTTGTGGCATGCTGACATGGTGACATGGCGGTATCGTGGCATTGTGGCATGATGACATGGTGATATGGTGGCATGGTGATATGGTGATGTGACATGATGTCATTGTGGCATGATGATGTGATATGGTGGCATGGTGATGTTGTGGCATGGTGACATGGTAGTATTGTGGTATGGTGGCATAATGACATGGTGATATGGTAGCATGTGTGTGACATGGTGACATGGCATGATGATGTGGCATGGTGGTGTGGTGAGGTGGTGACATGGGGACATTGCAACATGGTGGCATGATGCCATGGCGGTATGGTGGCATGGTGGCGAGCTGATGTGGTGGCATAGTGACATGGTGGAATGATGGCATGATGGTGTGGTAGCATGGTGACATGATGGCATGGGTGGCATGGTGACATGGTGATGTGGTGTGGTAATGGGGTAGCATGGTGGTGTAGGGACATAGTGGCATGGTGGCTTCAGGACATGGTGGCTTGGTGACATGGTGGGTAACGGTGATTCTGAAGAACCAAGCCCAGTTCAAGGTGGCCTGAACACAGGGTGGGTGAGAACTGAAATGGATCGAACACAGAGACCACACAGCACCATGGCCCATGAGGCCTAGGCAGACGCTGTGTGGTCCTGATCACTAAGCTTCCGCCACTTCTTAGCTCAGTGTCTGGCTCATAGTATAGATTCTCAATAAATATTTATTGGATGAATAAATGAGTTACATAAAAATGGCCTAAAAAGAGAAAAAAAACTCAAATAATTTTTACTTTATTAAAAATAGCAATGATAATATATGTCGATCTGGGTCTATAATGTGAAAGTAAATTAACAAAGACTAGGAAATAATCGAGTGCATAGGAAGAGATAGTGTAATAAGTCTTATGTAAAAAGGAGCCAAAATAATTGCTTTATTCTTGACTTATAATTAGAGAACACATTTAAATAGATATTTTTAAAAAATTATTCATTGGTACAATTTTTAAAAATACCATCGTACAAATAAGATGGAATATAAAAGAAAGCTACAATAAAGTGTAAAATGGAAAGCCTAACAAAACAAGATGAGAGGCATAAGGGTCAAGCATTTTGGTTATGTTAATAAAAGTTGGGAGTTTAAATTCTACTGTATCAAAGCAAAGTCTTACAATAGGAAGCAAAAATTGGACCATATGATACAAGAAATAAATATTAAGGAGAGCTCTTTTACAATTTAAAATAAAAGGCTGGGGAAAGAGAGAGAGGAAAGTTCACATGACAGAGAAAATGATGATTTCAATATCAAGAAAATGTAGGCATCAACTCAAGGAGCCTTAAAGTGGCAATAAAAGTCATGTCGTGTTGAAAGGTATTAGTGAAAATGGTCCTTAGCCTTCACATGCTGAGAAACCCAGTACTGGCATTGTAAATTCATATTTTAAAAGTCAAGAAGAAATGATCAAAATACAACTATTAGGAAGAATTTATCAATACCACTACTCTATGGTAGATCAGGAAACCATGAAACGAGAATTGGTTGCATATGGCCGCCATAACAAGTTGCCACAAATGTGACGGTTTAAAACAACACATATTGACTGTCTCACAGTTGTGCAGGTCAGAAGGCTGTAATCAGTTTCACTGGCTGAAATGGAGATGTCAGGAGGGCCTCACCGCCTCCAGAGGCTCTGGGGAGGACCCATTTTCTTGCCCTTTCTTGCCTTTTCTAGCTTGGAGCTGCATTCCTTACATTCCCTGGCTCCTGGCCCCTCCCTCTACCTTCAAAGCCAGCGGCACAGCATCCAGCTTCCGTGGTCACAAGGCCTTCTTCTTCTGTATCAAATCTCTCTCTGCCTCCCTCTTGTAAGGATACTTGTGATTTGCATTTAGGGCATACCTGGATAATCCAGGTGAGAAAAGAAAAATATCTGAGAGCAGTCTGAACGAAGTGGGCAGAACTTACCAGACTCAGAGAGACTTGAGCAGAGGGCTTCAGTCTCACCCCGCCCTTCCACACCTATGCTGGGGCAATTGTTTAAAAGCATTTCAGACCAGCTGTCTCACCTATATATCCTGTTCCTGGAATAAGTGATACAAAGGACAATGTATAGACATTCAATAGACTATGTTATTTTAATGTAAATTCTTGGTAAACAACTTAGGAACTGCCTCTCCTTTTTTTCTTTAAAATCCCACTTGTAACTGCTATTAATTAGAATGTAGATTCAGGGCAATTTGGATCTATGCTCCTGGGTTGCAGTCCTCAAATTTGGCCCAAATAAACTCTCTACTTTTATTAATTTTGGCTCAGTTTTTTTTTCCTTTAAGTAGAGTCAGGATAATCTCCCCATCTCAAAACTGTTCATCACATCTGCAGTCTTGTCCTATAAAGTAATATCCAAAGGTTTGAGGGATTAGGACCTGTATATCTTGAGGGGTCGCTGTTCAGACTATCACAATGATAATATAAGACTTAGAAAAGATAAAGCTCGTACTAATAGGACTACTAATTTTCAAATGTCCATGGAACATTTACAAAAGTTGCATATATTTGGCTCTATAAAATCCTCAAAGCAAAACTTGTTATTCACAAACATAGTTTTCTAAAATTCAAGATTTATAATAAACATTTAGAAAGGATAACCCAATTAGTTAAGATATAACAAATAAAAGATCTCCCAGATAATTAGTAGGATATCAAATATTATTTCAGATTATTTAGAAAATTATTTAAAAGGAAGACACTACATAACTAAGGCTTTCCAAGGTATCTGGAGAGGCCAATTATTAACCCTAAGTTCTTTCATTTCCAGATGAAGAAGAAAATAAATATATAAGTTATTCAATGTAGGGAATTAGAACATAATATAAATGAAATCAGAAATTAATGAATTATAAGGTGATAGGATTAATAAGTGAAACAAGAAATGATTTATTTGCAAAGACAAATACCTCTGCCCAGTGTAGTCAAGGAATAGAGAAATTGTAGAAAAATTAACTGAGTGAAGGTCTTCATTTCTCATTCCTATCAACACATTACAATGTTACTTTGGAGGCTCTGGACAGAAGACAAAAACAAGTAATATACATTTGATATGAAGAAGCTAGAAGTATTACTGTTTGCAGCCAGTATGATTGTATATAAACACCCCAGATTGTCAATCCAAATAATGTATGGACTGTTGATAGAATTCAGTGGCTGATTCTGAAAGTAATATATAAAAAATCAGGTCTTTATAATGTCTATAACCACTTGGAAAGCATAAAATAATAATTATAGATACTATTATTATTACACATCTAAGAATAAGTAATACCAATATTTATATAACATGTCTTGGATGCTAAGACTATTTTGTATGATTAAATTTCCCGACTTACAAAATTAAACTAATTCCAAACAAAGTCTCTATACTATTTTTGGGAAAACTTGTTAAAATAAATCCAAAGTTCATGTGGAAGAAAAATGTTAAGAATAAATTTTAAATGTTTTGAAAGAAAGTATTATGAGGGGAAGTGACTTTTCCAAATATTAAAAATGCTGTAAAGCTGTGTTGATTTTTAGTTCTTATAGCCCTATTATTAGAGAAGGAGTTTGAATATATGATGAAGTTGGCGAAGGCAAATAGTATGAGAAGTCATGGATTATTTAATGGAAAATGCTGACACTGCTAGTTAGAGGGAAATATGTCGGCTAATGGAATATGTGGGGAAGCAACTTCCTGCAATATGTTAACTGGGTATGCAGGGGGGTTATTAAAGTCCTGATAAGTCACAAGTTCACAAAGAATATATACTCCTTGATCCATAGCAGAGGTGGCCTGTAGATGTTCCAAGAGAAACCACCGTAGCCTATTTTCTAAAATAATTGAACACATCCTACCATACCATAGAGACCCAGCCACAGAGAGAACCAACACAAGATACCCATCCTGTTTTCTCAATCCCAAACAGAAGACCAAGAGTCACCAGGCAGAGGAGGAGACCTAAACTCCGTGCAAGAAAAATAAAATCTCAAGACCCCAAAGTCACTATGCCAAAGGCAAAAAGTTCAGCCTGGGAACTGATTCACACAAAATAAAACAAAACACACACAACAGAAACAACCAAACAAACAAAACCTGCCTTTTTTGTTCCCAAACAGAAAGCTGTATTTTCACATGCTAACTTTATCTTATGTAGAATGTAGATTTACTGAGCTTGAGAGGAATGCATGATTGACTTTCCCCCTACTCCTCTCCTTTTATGTAAAATGTCGATGCAGTGAGCACTAATCGGAGCCTCACAACAATGTAACTGCTTGCCTCATTGCCTGCCCTCCAGTTTTTTTCTTTCCTCCTTTCGCTCCTGCCTGCTCTTTTGCCTTTAAATATTGTTGATCATGAAACTCTCTTTGGATAAAGCACAGGCCACAGATCCTACTGTAACTTGTGTTTCTTTTCCCTGGGTACATCCTCAACTTTGGCAAAATAAACCTCTAAATTGATTGATATTTGTCTCAGATACCTTTTGATTTCTAGCTCAAACAAGGAAGACCTGGATAAAGAAACAGAAAAAAATATAAACAGAAAAAATATGGTAATTTGTGATACAGAAAAAATCTAAGAATAATATTCCAATTAATAGAGAGATGTAAAATTTTTAGTACATAAACCAAGAACAAAACATTCTGAAAAAGAAAGAAATGGAAAAGAACAACTATTTGAGATTACAAAGTAAAGGTGGGGTCAGGAAAACTTTTCCCAAGTGTAAAAAGATGAAAAAAATGAGACACATGATGAGACATAAGGGTCACAGAAAAAGAAAACAGAGAAAACAGTGGAATCATCAGGTAAAAAACAGAAGTGACTGAAATTGATGAAGATAAAACTTCACACAAAAAGAACCTGCTCCACAATGAATTATAAATGACCCATCCCTAAGTGAATCTTACAGCCTCTGTGATCATGTTTCCCCTTGAATTGAATTTCAGAAAGTATAAAAGTTGTTTCAAGCTTATGTCTAGAAAGGTACTCAGGGACTGAACATTTTCATACTGTGCTTAATTATCTATTGTCAGCTTGTTACCACCACCACTGCACCTCCACCACCATCACATCACTGCTACCAGCAGCAGCACCACCACCACCACCACCACCAGCACCATCAGCACCATCACATCACTACCATTTTCACCACCATCACCACCACCACCATCACCACCGTCACATCACTACCATTATCACCACCATCACCACCGTCACCACCACCACCACCACCACCATCACATCACTACCATTATCACCACCATCACCTTCATCACCAACATAATCACCACTATTACCATCACCACCACCACCACCACCACCATCATCACCATCACCACCATCACCACTGCACCTCCACCACCATCACATCACTGCTACCAGCACCATCATCACCACCACCACCATCACCACCACCACCAGTACCATCACCACCACCACCACCATCACTACCACCACCAGCACCATCACATCACTACCATTATCACCACCATCATCTTCACCACCAACAAAATCACCACTACCACCATCACCACCAAAACCACCATTATCACTACCACTATCAGCACCATCACCACCCACCACTGTCACCACCAAAACCACCATTATCATCCACCACCACCACCACTATCACCACCAACAGCATCACCACCATAACCACCACTGTCACTACCACTGTCACCATCATCACCATCATTACCACCACTGTTACCACCATGACCACCATCATCATTACTACCCATCACCATCACACCATCACCCTCACCTTTACCACCGTCACTATAGACATCTAAGTCTGGTAACTACATTTCCCAGAATCCCATTCCTTGTGCAGATTTGCTTTAGAGTTTCAACTTACATAAGACGAGGAAAGTGGAACTGATAGTTGCCAGGTCTGAGGCCTTAGGAAGCATCATGCATTTCCATTTGCCAGCCTATGCTCAGCCTTCACTATGAAAAGAACACTCCCCAACTGGCTTCTCTGGTCCCAGGAAGGTGAGAGACTTGTGGAGCAGAACCAGCAGGGTCTGCAGTGAGAGAGGCCCCCAGCTGACACACAGGCTTATGAGTGCAAAGGGAATGCTGCAATTGTCAGCGACAGAGATTTTGTCATTGTCCATTATGCAGCACTTCTGCAGTACTAGTTGAATAATACAGGTGCGCTGACCTCATCTTACTTTTCCTATCCTCGTTTTCCATTGTTCCCACAGTTATCTTCTCTTACTTTAAAAAATTCTATTTTAATACATATATAGTAGTGAGAAGCCTCAAACACTTTTCAGAATAGGTGAAGCACAAATAAGAATGCCCGTAAAATATTTTAGAGAATGCTACTTTATCCCTTTTGAATTCCATGCATGCTTCCGATGATTTGTAAATGGTATCATGTGACAGTTCTTAATATTAGTTTGGAATGTAGCTGTTAAAACAGGAGAAATCTAGGATAAAGAAGTCATATGAGAATAATGTCCAATCACTTCTGCCATGGAGGGAGGAAGAATTTTGAAGCCAAGTGGAATATTATGAGCAGGTGATATATATTAAAGTAATGCAAATGAGCTAATGGCTGAGTTGAGAGTAATCATTGGCACATAGATTTGTCTCATTCTTCTTTTTTCTTTGAAGAATTCTGTGCTTATATCTTTTTTACATCAAGGATTTTCTTCTGCTTTTTTTCTCCAACTCCTTTATTGTTTTAAGATTCACTGCAGTTATAAATTCTGAAAGAAGAAATCTCAAAGTCACAACATAATTAAATCTTAAGCAGAATTATGTGATAAATTATTACAATTATCTTCCTTTTATAGGCCAAAGTGCTAGCATGCTTCAGAATGCTTTTTATGTATTGTCCCTCATTCTCCAAATATAACTTTTTATAGCTTTCTGCAAATGAGATTGTAACATCTCTAATGTTCAGTGATCTGAGAACACAGCATCAATTGATAAAAGAAGAAAATCAATCACCACCAATACAAAACCCTAGGGGAATCAACCAAAGTGGAAAACTATATATTTTGTGCAGAGGCTTCAAAGAAGGGAGAATTGTGGCTTTGTTAGCTCTTCTCTCCATTCTGCAAGCATATAGCAGGTCTGCGTAATTTATTTTTGAGGCTACTCTGTGAGCCTATGCTGAGACGCAGCGAGTGCTTGCTGTGAAATGGTTCATTAATTCTCCTCCTATTTTGCTGCATTGAAGCAGATGATGATGATTAAACTAGCAACATGGGGAAATAGCCAAGTCACTCTGAGTCCCTGGGATGGGGAAACATTGCTAATTGTGTGTGGACAATCAGATTTTTCTCCCTATGTCATAAACGTAATGTTGTTCTTTCTCTTCATTTATCTAAGTCCTGTGCTGCAGTGGTGCAGTTCAACATAAGAATGTTTGTGTCCCACTCAGAGCTCCTTTGTGATAGTATTTTTTAACACAGAGGGTCCCAACTTACCATGGTTTGACTTGTGATTTTTCAACTTTGCAATGCTACCCACACAACCATTCTGTTTTTGACTTTTAGTACAGAAGTCAATAAATTACATGAGACATTCAACACTTTATTATAAGATAGGCTTTGTGTGAGACAATTTTGCCCAACTGTTGGCTAAGGCATGTTTAAAGTAGGCTAGGCTAAGCTATAATGTTGAGTAGATGAAGTGTATTGAGTGCATTTTCAACTTATGATATTCTCAACTTACAATAGCTTTATCAGGACATAACCCCATTGTAAAAGGAGGAGGATCTGTATATACAACTGGGAGGGGTTTTTTTCCCCCCTCTTGAGGGCAGGCTGGTTTTGAGGACTGATTGAGGGAGGGGCAGATTCCACGCTTGGAGGGTGAGGGGTGCACTAATGTGGAGGGTTATATGATGGTCTCTGAGACAATGTTGAGTGGAGAGTAGAAGGTGCTAGCAACCTGCCCACTAAATCTTCTGTGCAAGCCTTGGGAGAAGCGATAGCTTTATGCACAGCTGTCAACCTACTCAGCTCAGTTACTGGAGACAGTGCTAAGCCCGGGCTGTACGGTGCAGGATCTGGGATCTCTCAGCTTCAGTTCTGCTGACCAATGTGGGACATATCTGGCTGGTCTGATATTCAGGGTTGTGTCCAAAGGGTGA
The DNA here is from genome assembly GCF_043159975.1 of Macaca nemestrina. NCBI lineage: Eukaryota > Metazoa > Chordata > Mammalia > Primates > Cercopithecidae > Macaca > Macaca nemestrina. Next base: position 132,766,921 of record NC_092135.1, on the reverse strand, counting down.
GGGTGCCTGCATTGAGGGACGGATATGAGAGGGGACAGTCCCTGCTTCAGTCACATAAAGGTATTCATCCAATTTTCTGTAATGGTATAGAAGAGAGCAAAGGAAAGGAGCTGGTGGCTGGTGACCCTGGGGTTGAGAAATCGTGCAGCAGGGCAACAACCACAGCAAGGCAGCCAAGACCTGGGCTGGCCAGAGGACAGAGCGACTTTCCTGGTTTTCTCTCGATCCTGTGAACTTGGCTGGGGCATGGGTGAGTCATGGTGAGTGAGCTCTGGAATTCTTTGATCCGTCAGGAAAAGGAAGTGGGATTCTTATAAAAGCAAGAAAAATGATCTTGCTGGATAAGAAAAAGGCTTAAACCATGTGATGATTTAAACCAAAGAATAAAGGAGATCTGACCTCATGTTTAAGCCAGGCTGAGGGAAGGAGTTGTGTCTGCTACAGAGACCATATCTTTATGAAGGGCAGCAAAGCCTTTCACCTCCTTGTGTTTTTCTAACACACAGGAGTTCTAGGAATGTACCATAAAACACTCAAATAACAGAAAGGTTGTGTCAGAAGAACAGTGTTTGTTTAACGTCCTCATACGTGCAGAACAGGAGTCACGTTCAAGGGAAGGCTGAAGGCAAAGAAAGTCGGAGTATGAAACAGCATGTTCACCGGAAACAGAATTTTATTTCCGAGAGGGAGCTTGGCTGGGGTTTGCCAGCAGGCAGAGTGACAGCAGAGAGACTGAGTTAGTTGGCAATGGCTGCCTAACAAGTGATCACAAACTCAGCAGCTGAAAACAACAAAACAGCCTATCCTCATCATTTGCAGATTCTGTATTTGTGAATTCTCCCACTGCTGAAATTGATTTGTAACCCCAAAATCGATACCCGAGGTGCTTTCGTGCTCACTGGTGGATGTGCACAGAACTTTGAAACTTTTGAGTCACCCAAGGTGCACATCCCACTGAGTTGAACAAAGCAACGCTCTGCCTTCTTGCTCCAGCTCACATGCTGTAAACAATTGTCCTTTTCACAGTCTATTTAGTGCCAAGGTTCATCACCAATTTGTGTTTTTGATGGTGATTTCACTGTTTAAAATGGTCCCAAGCACAGCACTGAAGAGCCGTCTGGCGTTCCCAAGCACGAGAAGGCTGTGATGTGCTTCCTGGAGGAAATCCGTGTGTTAGAGAAGCTTCACTCAGGCACGAGTTGTGGCATTGTTGGCCATGAGTTGTTCAATATTATGAATCGACTATATATATTAGATCAGGTGTCTGTCAACAGAAACACACAAGGTTACATATTGATTGGTAACCAAAAAATGTCGTGACCAGAGACTCACCCTGTATTCCCCATAGCAGCAATGGTATTTGCTAATTCGGCATTCATGGTGACTTTACAGAACATAACTATGGTGTATAATGAGAATCGACTGTGTATTTATCCTCTCGCGACTTCTGTGGGTCAGGAGACGGCATGGCTTAGTTGGGACCTCAGGTTCTTACAAGGTTGTGGTCAGATATCAGCCAAGCTGCGTTACTCTTCCAAGCTCGTGTGGTTGTTGGCAGAATTCAGTCCCTGTGGCTTTACACTGAGTCCTGTTTTCTAGCTGGCTGTAGCTGCAGCTGTTCTCAGCACCTAAAGACTGTCTGCAGTTCTTTGCCATGTGGTGTTCTTACAGGATAGCAGCTTATGTCTTCAAGTAATCTCACTCCAGTCAACTGTGAGAGCGTCTCCTACAGCAGCAACCCCCAACCTTTTTGGTACCAGGGACTGTTTCATGGAACACAATTTTTCCATGGACCAGGGGTGGGGTGGGGGGCAGTCTCAGGATGATTCAAGCACATTACATTTATTGTGCATGTTCTATTATTATTACATTGTAATATATAATGAAATAATTCTGCAACTCACCATAATGTAGACTCAGTGGGAGCCTTAAGTTTGTTTTCCTGCAACTAGATGGTCCCATCTGGGGGTGATGGAAGACAGTAACAGATCATCAGGCATTAGATTCTCATAAGGAACAGACAACCTAGAACCCTCACATGTACAGTTCCCAATGGGGTTTGTGCTCCTATGAGAATCTGATGCTGCTGCTAATCTGACAGGAGGTGGAGCTCAGGTGGTAATGTGAGCAATGAGGAGCAGCTGTAAATACAGATGAAGCTTCACTCGCTCACCCACCACTCACCTCCTGCTGTGCAACCTGGTTCCTAACTGGTACTGGTCCATGGCCCCATGGTTAGGGACTCCTGTCCTACAGCATAACACAATCAGGCAGGTCACTTTCTACCACTTGGCATGTAACATGACCTTTAGTGAGGGGCATCCCATCACCTCTGACATACTCTGTTGGCTAGAATCAAGTCTCAGGTTCCACACAAGGGGAAGCGTCACACAAGGCTTGACTCACGGGGGGATCACACTAAGATGCAGTTGCTGTAGAGACTGACCCCAAATCTTCCAGAAGACTCCATGCAAATCCAGGAGAGATGAGATGTCACTGATTACTCAGGAAAGAGCTAGTAATTTGGAAATTCATGTCCGCAGAGAAGAGGTCATCAAGGCTGTGTCTTGGTGTAGAAAGGATGCTGTGTGGGAGGTCTCCCGGGTCCTTGTCCCAGCTCTGTCAGTACCTGCGAGGATATCACAGGGCCTCAATTTTGTCAGCTCTGCTTAATGGCCATGTGGTTAGAAACCCATGGATACGTGCAATGCAGACATTTCTAAATGAATAAAGTGATGAGCTCAACACATCACAGTTGGTCCACAAATCAGTCAAACTGTGGGGCAAGTGCCCAGGGAGGCCCTGCTTCTTCCTATTTCTTTTTTGTTGAGAATTTCTCAGAAGGTCCCCATTTCATGATGCAAGTTTTAATGGAAAGAAAATTGAAACACCCAGAATTTTAGAAATAATTGTGTTTGCTGTTACCCAGGTCTAAAATTTGCCAGGAATCCCCATTATCCACACTAAGCACATCCACAATGTGCACATCCCTGCCTGACAGGCCCATGGCCAGGGTTCTCAGCATCTGTTCTGCTCTGGGTCCTGTGGTTCAGTAAGAATTGGGGTGAAGGGTGTGCACAGGGTACCCAGAAGTGGTTCCATTATGGGCATACATGTTATCAGAGGTAACTCCATAATTATTTACATAATATCTCTGACAATCCATATAGTGCTACTGAGGCAGGTGTAAGCTACCCACGCTCCTCCTGGATCTAGGAATACAGAAAGGATTGGATTTTCTGGTGTCTGCAAAGTGCATGAACATGTGTGGCCTAATTAAGTTCCACTTGGGAGGAATACACATCAACGGGGCCTTTCTCTTTAAGAATTGTTTGAAGACTACAGTCCTTTTGTTTAAGAATGACTTTGTTTCCCTTTTATTTGGAGTTCAAAAGCTATTAGCCATCTGAGTTCCTGCCTCTTCCCTGGGCACTCAGACGCAGACTGCAGATGGCCGAACAAAGACCGGTTCTTGTGCCCCTGTGCCCCAGGCCAGATTTTCCCGGGCCCTTCCTCTAATATAGCATCTTACACTAACATTTGCTTTTTCAAAGCCATCTTTTCCGAACAAAGGCCTCTTTCTATAGATGACTCCTAATAAGCCTGTCCTGCTCCCAAGGTTATTTGCTTCTAGCCCTTTACAGAAACATATCCCACAGTTCTCAATTCAGCAAGAGGCAGGCAGCCTGGACCAGAGACTTTCCGCCAGTCTCAGCCCTGACCGGTCAAATCAGGTTCTTTCTTTCAGATTCAATGTTATTTCTGTGTAAAACAAAGAGACTGAGCAAGATGATCTCCAAGTTCCTTTTTTCTACTCTAGAATGCTAACGTGAGGTATGGGAATGCAGAATAGCTGCTGTGCCCAACTCCCCGCACTCCCAGGGAGGAGCAGAAGTGCCTACTCGACATTCAGATTCCTGGGCCCCCGCCCAGACCAACTGGATTAGAATCTTGGGAGGTACAGTCTGGGAATTTTTATTTATAGCAAGCCCCCCTAGGTGTTTCAGACATACAGATTTAGAAGCAACTGGATGGCATTTGTTTAGAGCAGCATGTTTCTGCTTGCAAGAATAAGCAGTCCATTTAGAACAGCAAGAGAACACCTGCTTATGCTGCTGGTTAAACAGGCTCTGTCTTTTCTTTAGGAGACAGGTGTGTGGTGTTTGGCTCAGGAAGAAAACACAGCAAACAGCTATAGAAACAATGATCTCTTAAGCAAATGTTTGCCTTCCCTTCCCCCCTACTTTTATCCCTACTTCAACCTCAGTGGTGAGCAAATACGAGTTTAGAAAGTGCGGAGGCACTAATATGATGGCAATGGAAAAAGCAGTGGTCCCTCTTCAATTTGACAACTCCATCCTTTTTGCCAATCTCCCTGAAGGAGATTGAACCTCACTGTTATTTAGTCTTATTTTATTTGGGGACTGAAAGGTGGTCTTCCTAGTCATTTACCTAGCTTTTTACCCATGAATACACACATCGAAACTTTATCAGGGAAGTAATAGGTGTCATTTGTCCCTGTTTTGAGGACTGATAGAGGCTCAGTGATCATCCTACCATAAGACATTGAAGGAAGGCAATCTCTGCTTCATTTTCCTGAAACCATTTCCAGCTGCAGGCCTGCTGGCTTTCACCTGCTTAGATTAATGAACGGAATCTCGGGTTGCTGGCACTCTTTATTGTAGAGGAAATATAAATAATGAGAGGGTTCGCCTGCAACCTGGCCCTGTGATGAAACAATAAATGGTCAGTGCTGGGAGTCTGTGGAAAGAAAGGATTGTGCTGCTTTCTTCTCTGAAATTGTCCCGACGTCCACTAACTCATCCAGGAGGACTCTGGTGTTCTAGCAGATCACCCTGAGACCTCAGTGTGGGTCATAGTCTATCCTAATAACTCAGGTGTTATTCTGAGGTCATTGTTTTGAGACAGGAATAATACAGGGTGGTCACAAGAGAATAAAACATTTCAGGTAGGAGTTTCACATGACTGGAGCCTACGGGCTGAGAAGACCCTGAAAAACCAGGGTGTGGACCAAGCTGGATAAGAATGACTGGAACCCACATGGTGCTGGATTTGACCTAGGTTTCTCCTAGGACCTCATTATGTGCTCATTAGCATACTAGCCACACACCCACCAGCACCATGACAGTTCCGAGAACACCCATATTTGGTGTAAAAATGGATGGCACCACAGTTCCAAGATATCTTCACCTTTTTCCAAGCACTTTCATGAATATTCCACTCCTTGATTAGAGAAATCCATAGAGGTAGCAGCCCCAGACTCCATTATTTAACTCTGAAGTACACCCACACCTCCCTTTTTAGAGTGTGTATTTTCCCTTTGTGGTAAATCTCCATACTTGCTTTATTTTCTGACTCATCCTTGAATTCCTTCTCGTGAGGATGTCAAGAGCCTGGGCACCGTCTGGGGTCAAGGTCTCTCTGGTGTTCAGGGATCTCCCCCAGCCCATTGGTATCTGTATCTCCCAGAGAACAACTGAGCAATGATTCTCATTGCTCCCTGATATGTGGGGGCATGAATGCCACCTCGTGTGGTATGACATGTTTGATTTGCTTCCTACAGTGTTTAGCTGTGGTTTTGCTTTGTTTTGTTTTATTTTATGTGTATCCTCATGAGGAATGCTAAGAATGATGATGAGTGAACAGAAAGCAATTTAGTATCTGGATTAGATGAGCACAATGTCGTGAAAAGCTCCTGTAAAGCTTCTTGAAAGGAGTCTTCCGGTTTTGGAATTTGAGCTTGGAATATATTTTGGCTTCATCTTAATGAACCTTCCATATTGCTTTTTGTGACAAAATCTTAGAGCTTCCAAAAGGCTGTGCCTGGCACAGCTTTAGAGCAGAGTCTTCGCAGGACAGCTCTCCTCTCCACCTGCTTAGAAAGTTGACAGCGAGGTGGGCTCAGCGTTTTTCTACTCTGGGCTGGGACAGAGCATTGTCCTCCGAGATAAGGGATCTAGGTTGGTATTTGTCGGGGGAGATGAGATTATGAGATAATATTGGGCCAGTGCACCCAGAAAGATCCTAATTTCAACCTTACTTTGTCTTTCCTCCCCATCAGGTCTCTGAGAGAGGTACATGCCCAGAGGGCAATTTCAGGGGAACATCATATCACTGTTGAAGCTCCAGCCCCATGCACTAAGTTCCAGGATAGTCTCTGCAGCTCAGAAGGGTTGGAGCACATGATGAACCTACTTTGATCCTGAAGATGAAGTCATAGAGGCCATTTCACCCTGAGGCCAACACAAACTTGGTCCTGGGTGTCTATCTCAGGACACCCAAAGGCCAGGAAATTTCTTATATGAACCTCTAACCTCAGCTACATGAGGAGAAGACAAAGGGAGCTTAGAACAGCCCAGTAGAGAGAGAGTCTGGGAATCCAGCCAAGGTACTCAAAGGAAAGCCTCTTAAGGAGAGACTCCACACTCTCTGCTTGACCTTTAACTTGCTGACCTTGGGACTGTGATCTGGGAGGTGAGTTTGTTCATTTCACCTACCTCTCCACATGCCAACTGTGTGTGGGGCGGGTAGGGTGCTAACAGAGAAGAGGGGAGAGAGGCTCGAGCCAACCATCCCTTCCTCCTGGTTCTTTCTCTCTGAGAGGCCAGTGGACTTCACACCCGGGGGTTGGATCAAGCAGGAATGTTGCTTTCCCTGCAGTGCTTGGATGCGGAGCTGAATAATGTTTCAGGAGAGATCTATCCACTCCTTCATGGGGCAGCCTCTCCAGTCCTTACCAACACATGTCACATCCGTAAGGGATCAGTGAATGCCTCTTGATGGTTCTGAAGAAAGCTTTCGAGTTGGCGATGCCTGCCAGTATGACTGCCTGATGGACATCTATGCAGGAGGAGGAAAAGAGTCCCTTCTGTTCCAGAACCCTCAGTATCTCACACACCTTCCAGGGAGAGTCACACAGGGTAACCCCCAGCACATGGTAGCACAAGTTATGTGGCACAATTCTGCTCTGTAAAAAGGATGCAGACTTGCTACTATTCTATAAAACCTATCCCATTATCCCCTGTAAAAAGTCATCAAATAAATGTAAATGCATTTCACTCTGTAACCTCCATGTTTCTTATTACATCACTGGAACTGGCATATTTCCTTGAGAGCCTTGAAAACCAAGTTATTCCAATATCAAATCTTTCCCGCATCTCACTTCCCTGAAGATCCAAAATCCAGAATACACAAGAAAATTACAGCACTGGCTCCACATCCACAAAATTCAACCCCAAGTCACAACATTTCCATTTTATTACTTAATAGAATGCATCTAAACAGCATGAATCCTGAGACAGGAGGATGGCTGTTTCCTTATGAGCTGGTTTCAGACCTGGGGACCACCGTTGCGCTCTCTCCTAAAATGTCTCACCCTTTAGCACGGGGTCAACAAAGTTTTCCTCTGAAGGGTCAGATACTAAATGTTTAGGTTTTGCTGGCCATAGGGTTTCTGTCATGGCTACTCAACTCTGCCATTGTAGGAAGGCAGATGGGTATGGCTGTGTGCCAATAAAACTTTATTTACAAAAACAGGCAGTCAACCAGATTCAGCTGTGGTTTATCAGTCTCTGCTTTAGCACAAAAAGGTCAGGCCTAGGGCCTTAAACCCTCTTGTGTGGCCTGCCCAGATCCCATCCTCTTCCCTAGGGTTGGTTCTCTCCTTGTGAATAAGGCCTTCGTGCTTGGCCTTGATTGTCTGGGCCAGGGAAGGCCTGTCCCAAGCCTGGCCAAGTGGGATTTTTTCTCCAGGAATGTTTTGAAATGCACACGGAAAAGAGCCCATTGCTTTTTGGTGGTGGAAGCCAGGATGTATCTCATATGAGACAACTCAATTTCCTTTTCACGAGTGTCCCGTTTTGCTCCAACTAGCATGACCTGAATTTTTGTTTGTTGTAACCAAAGGGATCTTCATGGATCCTCCAGGTCATATCCTATAGGACCCAAATATAATATTTCCAATGATTAAAACCAGGGATTCTCCGAGGCTCCTGGTTACATGTCTGGTGATCAGTCTTGCTTCTTTATAAATACCTAGTTCCTAAAAAAATCAGTTGGGTGCCCACTGCACTGCTGACAAGAACACAATTCTCATTTCAGAGATGGTAGAGCATCTGTCGACACCAATTTCAGATGGCGAATGCAGCAGCCATCGTTTATTTTTGCTCCAAACCAAAACCTACCTAGTGACAATCTCTCAGGCTCAAGGGTTTCGGAGCTCAAAGGCCCAGCTGGGGTTGGGGGAGCCCATTTCCCACTTCACTTTCCTTGCTGCAGTCCTGACTGCTGACTTACAGGGCACTGGGCTGTGCACATCAGATGGGCAGGCTGGGCTTGGGCAGGGCAGGAGTGAAAGGCTGTACAGTTTCCCAAAGTCTTCAGCCCTCAAGTTTTGATAAGAATGATGTCACCAGCCTTCCACAGAGCTTCACTGTTTGTGCTGGGAGGCAGGGGCGGAGCCCGATAGGCAGTGAGCCCACACTGGGCACCAGGTGTCTGCATCTTTCTCATGTGGATTTGGTTATCAGTGCTCTGCAAGAGGCAGGGAGCAAACTGATGCTTCAGGATTTGCCCTTAACCTTCAAGATACCATCAGAAGCACCAGACTCTGCCAAGTTTTCACCTGAGGCTTCTCAGGTCCCCAGACAAGGGACATAGAGGGAAGGCCATGCAACCTGAAAAGCCAAACTGATGTGAACACGTGGAGTTAGGGCAGAGAAAACGCAGGACTGTGTGTGGATTCTGAATGCAGGCTTCATCATGTCAAACTCTTGCTTTCAATATCTTAGTGGTGGAACCTCCTTTTAAAGAGAATCTTATAAGAAAATTCAGTATGTAGCAGCCTGTGGCAGAGAGACTGGAGCTGAGCTAGGGATGACTGGGCCTTATCTGCTGGGGGCTCCTCTCCCAGCAGCAGGTCTGTTGGGGGCTTGGCAGGGTCAAGTCTGAAATCCTCTGATGCCTGTAAAATATATGATATTAATAAACAAATACTTGTTACCCACTTTGCATAACGTACACTAGAAGCGAAACTTGCTTAACCTTCAGGAAGTGGCTGAAGGTGACCTGAAGGAGACCTTAACTTGAAAGGCTCCTAATTGGAAAGCATATTGAATTAGATGGGATTTCTGCTGCCTCCCCCAATCCCTGCACCCCCCACATCTGCTTGCCATTCCTCAGAGCTAGGATCCCATGGCAACCTTCCCCCCTCACCTTTGCAAAACTAGTTCTAATCCATCTGCTCACTACCTGGGAGGTCCTGCTGCCTATCCTGCCTTCATCTCAGAGTTGAGTGCTGGCTTTGCAGCTAGTGACAAAGAGCGAGGGAATCAGTTCCCTGCAAAGACCAAACACAAGATGTCAAAAAGGCAGACCCCAGGGGAATGGAGCTGAGCCCAGCCTGGCAGCAGCCTACTCCGTGTAGCAAAGAGGTGGCCACGCCATTGCAGTGATACCTACTGAAGCCTTCCTGTGACTGAGCACTGTGGATTAGGAAGGCTTTCGTATAGATTCATGTATTTATTCTTCTGAGAGATTCCCCTCTGGGCTTCTGGTTTGCTAAGCCCAGGGGTAGCCATGCGTCTCATTTTCATGAAGCAGCATCATGTAACGCCTAGGTCTGGCAATGGTAAAACAAGGTCACGTTTCTGTTCACCTTTCTGTGTTGAGGATTACATATTGCAGTGAATTGTCTTAATGGCAGAGCAAGGTACATTGACACCTTGACAGTCTACCCCAAGTGAGGACTCATGTTTTGTATAAGAAATATGTAGAATTCTGTGTTTTCCATAATGTATTTCTATCTGTTTAATAATAAAAATGTAAAGCGTGAGCAAGAAATCAATGCTCCAAGGAAGGGCAGCACCTGCTGTGTGAGTGTGGAGCCTGGACTTAAAAAGCCCTGAGTTAAAAAGCCCTGAGTTAAAAAGCAAGGCAATATTTTACCTGGAATCCTTCTGGGTCCTTAGGAGCTGGAGTCTGAGCTGAGGGTGTTTTGCTGCCTGTTGGAACCACAATTTCAGCAACTGAGGGAAAGTCCCTGGATTCCACTTAAGGCCATCGTGTGCATTCAATACATAGGGGGATGGTGATTAAGAAAAAGATGAGTAAGACAAAAACAATTTCCTTCAAGGACTTTATCATCTTACAAGGGAGTTAAGACATAGTCCAACTCATGGAAAAGAAGAAGTATTTTTTACTTTGCAAAATAGCACGGATTCAAAGGGAAGTGTCATGGTGAAGTTCCAACGTGGGTACTGGGGACTTCTCAGAAGGGCCTGACATGAGGCTTGCGCTTAGGTCCCCACAGGAAAGGGCAGCTTGACTACAGGTTCCAGAAAGAGGTGGGGTCCTATACAGAATGCACAGGATGCCCAGTGGTGCCCACAGAGACACACACATTCATCTTCTTGGAAGCATCTACACCCAAGAGGTTAGGGTGGTGCTGTCTCCCAGAATCAAGCCAGCACCTCCCGCAGTCAATTTGGAGTCACTGTCCTCTGTTGGTTGTTCTGCCTGGCAGATTCCTGACGTTAGCTCCTGTTTTCCTGGCTTGCCTCTTGGTGGCTTCCATTGGGATACTGCCTCTGCGCCTCTTGGATTGGGTCCAAGGTGTGCTCCCGAGTTTTCTGGTATACCATGTACCCTAGTTTGGGTCTTGCTAGTCCATGCCCAGCAGTATCCCTGGAATGGCTATAATTTTTATGTAGGGAGAGGGTGGAAGCTGTGGTTGCTCTTTCTGGGTATGAATTGGTGCCCCACTTTTAGGGACAGAGAAGCTCAGGGGAGGTCCACCAGTAGTGACACGGCACTGGCTGTTAAGGTTCATGGAAGATAATGGAAGCTGTGTGGGAACGGATGAGGGAGGAAGACAGTGAATGGATTAATTAATAGCCTTCCTATGTTTTTCTTGCTGCAGAGCTGGTTAACCTTTGTACAATCTCATAGGCCAACTTTGACTTAAGTATCGAAGCAAGGCAGCCCCTGTTCTCACAGCATCAGCTTACAGAAGCAGAGAAGGAAAAATAAAATCTAAAAGGAAAAATAACATTGATCTGGTAGTAATTTGAATTGCAATTTACCATCATCGCATTTTCCCTTACTTTGACGTGATTTTCCATGAATTTTTGTGTGTAGATGGAATTCTGTGTTCATTGCATTCAATTTCCTTCCTTATTCAAAGTCTGTGACTACTTGTGGAAAACTCAGGAAGAGCAATTTTGGTTTGAAGTTCTCTCTTTTTGCAAACATTTTCTAAAATGATGTGTTTGGCATACATATGATCTGGATGATTTTGGTAGCTTCTCTGCCTCTCCAAAAACCAGTTCAGCTTTGCTCATACTCCAGATTGCATGGTCTGAAGTTCACTTCCTGCCCAATGATATCTGTAAATTCTTAATCTTGCTTTCCCTTTCCTCCCACCATCCTGGACCAAATACTAGATTTTTCTACTAGGCAGAAGCCCACTCCCCAGCAGCATGTTTGGAAATTGAATTTCTTTGGTGGAGGGACCTTGCATCAGGAACTTCTTCATTTCCTTGCTTGGCATGAAAGGTTTTTTTGTTTTGTTCTGTTTTTTTGGGTTTTTTTGACGGAGTCTCACTCTGTTACCCAGGCTGGAGTACAATGGCGTGATCTTGGCTTGCTGCAACCTTTGCCTCCCGAGTTCAAGCAATTCTCCTGCCTCAGCCTCCTGAGTAGCTGGGATTACAGGCATGTGCCACCATGACTGGCTAATTTTTGTATTCTTAGTAGAGACAAGGTTTCACCTTGTTGGTCAGGCTGGTCTCAAACTCCTGACCTCGTGATCCACCTACCTGCCTCAGCCTCTTAAAGTGCTGGGATTACAGGCGTGAGCCACCGTGCCCAGCCAAAAGGCTCTTGTTAGCTGTGTATTTTGCTAAGGGGAAAGTTTCAACTTGTAACCCCATGTGAAGATGGCGAATCCTTTTCTTTTTCAGAAGGCACTCCAATACCTGGTAGTGCCTTCTGCCATTTTTTTTTCTGCCAGTGTTTAAGTATAAATGCTGGATAACGGAGAGATATTTAAAGATCTTCTAAAGACAAAACTAGCACTTGAGACCTAGAAAGGAATTTGGAGTAGGCATTTCTATTGGTTCTTACAACACAGGTTTGAATCGAATCATCTAAGGAAGTTTGCAAATTACACGCTTTAGGCCTCAACACAAAAGCTGGTTTGGGGTAGGGTCTTGATGGCTCAATTTTTCAAAACCCTTGTAGGTGATTTTTTTGCATACTCTTAGTTCTGAATCTCTGAAAGGTTAAAACATTCCTCACTCTGCAGATGAAGAAATTGGATACCTAAGAAATTAAATGACTTTGCTGATGTTGGCCTAATGGATATGGTGAATTGCTGCTTGCTGGAGGCCTTATCAGTTGGTAAATACCATGAAGCAGGAACAGCCTGTCCAGCTTCCAATCCTCCTTCCAGCAATGTGTAGCTCACTGAAGGTGCACAGAACAGGAACAGCCTGTCCAGTTTCCAATCCTCCTTCCAGCAATGTGTAGCTCACTGCAGGTGTGCGGTAACCCAGAGTAGAGTGGAGGTCACACTGCCGTGGCTGAACCTAGGTCAGAATCTTGAGAAGGGTGGGATCAAGTGGAAAAGCATCTGTGTTCAGGGTTCCTTGCTTCAGGACCCAGGTGTGCCATTTCCCAGCTGCGTAAGCTTGAACAAGAAGATTAAGTGTTTAGCCTCATATTCCTTGTTTGCAGCAACAGAGTTCTTGAGAGGACGAAATCACACAATCACCTTAAAATGGGTAGGGAAGTGCTAGATGCATTATATAGACTTAACGAAAGCTGTTTTCCTTTTTGTTATAATCCAGTGCTTTTTTGGCTAATATGTTTTGCCTATAAAATTTTTACATTCCCTTGCAATAAACATTTGAAGACTCTATTGAGATGTCAGCAGGGCAATGTGAATGTGAACCGATGTCTGGAATTTCTTATTACTTAGGATACAGATGATGCCTTTCAATTCATGAGCCAATTTCTCATCCTATCTAATTCTAGTTCCCTTCATTACTTCAAAAAATTTCCCCCTGAATTGCCAAAATGAGAACCTGACCCATTTATTTTTCCATTTGCTGTCTGAAGAGCGCATTGCACTTCAATTTTCTACACCGTTATGGTTATGACATTTTTTTCTACCATCTTAATCACTATCAGCCTCTGCCGACATACAGTGAAACACTGGACAATTATAAATACCTGTGTATACAGATTGGAAAATGCTGATTTCGGCAACATTGGGGCTCATTTGCAAGATTTCTGATGACTTTTACCTCTCTTATGAATTAAAATGCAGCACTGAAAAATGGTACTATTGGACTCTGTCTAAGGTTTGTTGATCAAGGGACAACAATGAAAATGGTTTTGCTCCCTGGTGAAGCAGAGTATTCCCCTTTGGCCAAGACTTCTTTAGAATCCTGAGCTAAAGTAAACAGGTGAGACCTGCTCAGCCTGCAGGATCACCAGTGGTTTTATTGACCCCACGGTGTCTTCGATAGCAGGAAAGTGGACTGTCCCACACAAAATATGACTTGGAGAAGGAGACCTATGCTCAGGATTTCATAAGTAAACCATTACCCATTTATCAAAATAACTTCGCCTATCTTCTCCTATGTCTTCCCCCTTCTGTTCAGATAACAACCTAAATCCTATAATGAATAGACTAAAAGGAAGAGGGTTTGTTTATGGGTGTCTTCTTCCAGGCAACCCATGATACACTTTGATATGAGATCCTAATGCGCCTAGGTTTTTCCTCCTGAATTTCAGTAGTCCACATGGTCAAAATACCAGGAATTCTAAAAACAAATATTTTAGATCCTCCTTTTTGGGGGTTGGAGGGAATGGGCTATCATGAGAATAAATGTTGCTCGGTCATTATCGTGGGACCTGTTTCTGAGATCCCAGGTACACACGGCAGGTGCACATTCGTTCCATTGTCACTTGGTTTCCTAATAAAGTGGGTGTGATGCTCTTCAGGGCCCTATGACAGCTTTCCCTCATCTGTCACTCTGACACCAGCCTTCCATGGCTAGAATTCCTAAAATCAAGAACTAAATCTCTGTACACCAATTAAACAATAACAGGATAAAATAAATGGTAAGGAGATATTAAAGCAATGGAGGTAATGATGGGAAGCTACAGTGAAAACAGACAAAACTTTAGGAAAAAGAGAGGTGAATAGAAAAATGAAACCACATGCAAAAATAAAACAAATTTATGTTAAAGATGAGAAGGCTACAATCAAAATATCAAAACAGTAAGATAAAGACAAAATTAAAACATCATGAACTAATTGAGAAAACAAAAAAACCACTTCAAACAGATGAATAGAAACAAAATAAAATGCTAAGACCAGAAGCTTAAAGAGCAGACTGGGTAAAAATAAACAAACAAAAGTAAAACTTTACAAAATAAAGAGACAAACAAAGAAATAAAAAGACAAAGAAATAGGCCAGGCATGGTGGCTTATGCCTGTAATTCCAGAGCTTTGGGAAGCCAAGGCAGAAAGATTGCTCAGGAGTTTGAGACCAGCCTGGCAACACAGTGAGACCTTGTCTCTACAAAACATAATAATAAAAAAATTAGCCCACTACAGGTGGCAGTGCACACTTGTAGTCCCAGTTATTTGGGAAACTGAGGCAGGAGGAACACTTGAGCCCAGGAGGTGGAGGCTGTAGTGAGCCATTTTTGTGCCACAGTGCTCCAGCCTAGGCAACAAAGCGAGACCTTGTCTTTCAAACAAAAGAAAGAAAAAGGAAGGAAGGAAGGAAGGAAGGAAGGAGGGAGGGAGGGAGGGAGGGAAGGAAGGAAGGAAGGAAGGAAGGAAGGAAGGAAGGAAGGAAGGAAGGAAGGAAGGAGGAAGGAAGGAGGAAGGAGGAAGGAAGGAAGGAAGGAAGGAAGGAAGGAAGGAAGGAAGGAAGGAAGGAAGCAAGGAAGGAGAGAAAAGAAGAAAATAAGATAAAATAAAAGAGGGAGGGCAACAAATCTCCGGCCTCCCATGGCCTTTGAATGCCTCCCTAGACAGCCTGATGCTAAACTCTGCAAAGAGCTTGAAGTTCTCCTTTGTGTTCAGACATCTGCAAGATCAGCCACTCCAAAATAGGGTTTGATTTTTTAAAAACCATATAGTTAAAAAGGAGTCAAATTTTGACTTAGTACTCAAACAGACAACCCCTTAAACCCTGAGAGTTAAAATTAAAAGTCCACGCATAGGCGATAATATCAGAGATGTGCAAAGATATGCCCAGACCCATGATATTAGCCAGTTTAGAACCAAATCTGTCCATGAGAAAAAGGGTGTCCTATTGGCACTTAGGAAAATCAATCTGAGCAATGTCACTCAGATGGGGACAAGTCCCCTTGCTGTGGTGGAAACATGGAGCAATTGTCCTTTTTCCTGTCATCACAACCATGCTTTCTCTAGGAAGCCTGCTAGCTGGAGAGTTTCCCAGCTGCAGCTCATCTTTCACCCAAAACACAACCTACAGCGTTGTTTCCAGGACCAGAATCTTCTCTAGGACTTTCCATACCCTTCCCCTCTGACTCAGAGTCCTCCAGCAGCCAAGTCCTGACACTGCTCATGGAGCTCCTTCCCTTGACTGTGGTGGGAAGGGCTGTGAACCCCTAATGCTGTGATCTTGGCCTGAGTGCTGTGTGGGTTGACCTTGGGTGGGGTTTGGTGTTGACCCTGCCCTGACTTCATGAAAGCACCCCTGTTTCTGCCCCTGTGCTCAGGGTGTGCCATGGTAGCCCCAGACTCCAAGCCCTTCCCCAAAATGGGCTCCTCAGGACTTGGCTGAGTCCAGGACAGCTGCCCTTTTTTCACACCCCAAGCTTCCCCAGGAGACGCTATGAGAGCTCACAGGAGTCCACTTCGTGTTCTTTGAGAGACATGGATGTACAAAGGCCTTCAACCTCTTCTTGAGGCACATTCATTAGAAACCGTCCACACCCTAATGGCGTAGAAGTTTTTCATTTTCAGGAATCTTCAAACAAGAGGCTGGCTTCGTTGTCTATATTGATGCAGGTCATCAGACTTTGGGATCAAATGTCCAGACCTCTCTGCCCTCATCAAAGCTCCTCTCTGGTGGCTCTGAGGTGGTTTGGTGAGCAAATGGCCAGGAGAAAGACTCCTGTCTCCCCACCTCAGGTACCACACAGAGTTGACACAGAATTCTCCTGCCCTTCACTGAGGAACTAGAGAGATGGTGATGGCTATGGATTCATGAAGCCTTCCCTCCTTGAAAGGCCTCCTTGCTCTCCATCTCTACTCTTTTTTGAACAGAAATAGGAGATGGGTGGGAGGTGGTGGGTAGGAGGGAACGGGGAACTGCAGCACTGGTTCTGATGAAATGGCAGCAGCTTGGTAATGGCGGCCGCCATAGCATTTATTCTTGGGGATGGAAGGCAAGGTCACCCTGGGGAACAGGAAAAGCTTCTCTTGGCCCTTAGACCTCCAAGGCATGTAAGCAAATGTTGGCTTTGTCTCTTGAACTGTCCAGAAGAGGAATTCCCTGACCCACAGACGTGACCTGCAGATATCTGTGGCAGAAGAATCCCTGTAGGAGAGAAAATTGTATCAACTGTCATAGTTCAACAACATTAAGCTCCTAGTCCAGAGACTGGCAAACTACAACTCATGGGTTAAATTCCATTTGCTGCTTATTTTTGTAAATAAAGTTTTACTGAAACACAGCCCTGTCATTCATTTATGTGGTGTAGAATGCTACTTATATGCTACAATGTCTTAGTTAAATAGTTGCAACAGAGATTGTATGGCCTACAAAGCCTAAAATATTTACTGTCTAGTTAAATAGTTGCAACAGAGATTGTATGGCCTACAAAGCCTAAAATATTTACTGTCTGGCTCTTTACAGGGAAAGCTTACTGTCCTCTGCTCTAGATCATCCAATCTCAGAGTCTTTGTTAAGAGTCAAGGAAGTTTATTTGGGGAATTATTCCAGGAAGCAAAGGTGAGGAAGTGGAAATATGAAACAGGAAAGGAAGGAAAACCAGTAGAGAGTGGATGACTGTGTGG
Source organism: Macaca nemestrina (assembly GCF_043159975.1). NCBI lineage: Eukaryota > Metazoa > Chordata > Mammalia > Primates > Cercopithecidae > Macaca > Macaca nemestrina. Next base: position 132,749,829 of record NC_092135.1, on the reverse strand, counting down.
GCAGCTGGGAGTCAGTCCTTCTGGGGAGCTTTTAAGAGATCATATGGAAGTTGGGGCATAATGGCCCTACCATATGGAGAGGCTGGGGCATTTATCCCCCAACCTCTTCCCCACTGGTTGAGCCTACCTCTTCCCCTCGCCAACACTACACTCCTGGGTTGTGCCTGTGAGGAGGGGCTCAAACTCCACAGGCAGAGACGGGGGAGAGGGGCAGTCCCTCACTGCACAAATCATCCAGGTCAGAAGGTTGGCCTTCTCCTGGTAACTCTGGTGCCCCCACATGTGTGTCTCAAGTTCCACATGGTCCAATGTCTCCATGCTTTGCATGTCGAAGACCATAGATACACAAGTGTTACATGCACTCCTTTCCAGGGCCCCTCTGAACTTGCTGTCTTACTCCTGGCCCCACCCAGGTTCTCACATAAGCTGAGCCCCTTCTCAGGCAGGGACATTTGTGCATGCAGTTCCTCCTTACTCATAGTTTCCTTTTCTTTTTTCCCAGTCCTTCAATGGCCAAATTCTTCTTGCCAGTCTTTCTTTCTTCCAGGAGCATCCCCTCTGAGTATCTTATCTGAGGCAGCATCACCTTCCTGCTTCAGGGTCTCTGTCCCACCCCCAGGCAATTTCCTTTGTAGAGCTCATTAGGAATAATCTCTTGCTCATTTGTTGAATAGATTGTAACCTGCCTTCTCTGGCTACAATGGAAGCTCCACAAAGCAGGGACCTAAAGATTCACATTCATTAAAACATTGCCTTGCATTTGGTAGCTGCCTGGAGAGTATTTGCTAAGTAAAGAAACGATTACGAGCTCTTAGAGGAGGGCTCAAAAACAGACAAGACCATGGTTTTCCGGCAGGGAGGTATGGATAAGAAGAGGATCTTTGTGAGGGGTGTGCATGTGTGTGAGCGGTTAGGAGGGGAGAAGGCTCTTCCCAGCCATCTGCCTTGAGCCACTCTGTCTTTGCCAGGAGTCTGGGCTCACAGCTGCTGTGCTTAGGCATGGGTAGAGAATGAACGTATGTACCCTGCTCCACGCTCAAGTCTGTTGGACACATTTTTATGAAAAGGCATGATTGGCAATGGTAGAGTGATGCTGTTACTGATTTGGAAATATTTGCAATCTACTTTTAGGATAAAGAGGAATTACAACGGAATATATTGATATAAGGGATTTTTTTTTAAATCCGTGGTGTATTCTGGGATTAGTATATCTTTAACTTTCCTTCATTCTCATGGACCAAGATGTATGATGAAAAATGTATATTTAGCATGTCAACCACAACCTCAAATCCACAAATCACTGTAAGAACTTTTCAACAACTAATAAAAGGTTGGTGATGAGCTATGCTGAGAAAAAAGGCAGGAAAAATATTTTTAAATCAACATGAACCAAAACAAAATGTCTTTCCACTAACTCTCAGTTGATCAGAAATATATTTTAGTCTCATAAATTTAATTTCCAAGTTTTCCCACTAACCCAAATTTTAGTATATGAGAGATAGGTCTTCAAATTTAAAAAATTCCAAATTTAAATTCAGTAATACAGGACATTTTTACAAATAGCATTTTTCTAAGGACAAGAGGTTGCTATTTTTCATCAGAGCTAGGATTTGGCATCACAGCTCAAAGTTTAAGACTGCTCAGCGATTGTAAATACCTTGGAACCAGTTTTTGCCATTTAATTAACACCACTTGACTCCCAAGTGAAAGCTACACCGGACTCAATTGCCCAAGCCACTGGCCAGCCAATCTCCTTCCCACATCTTCCTTTTGTTAGTGCTTCCTTTCAGAACCTTCCTTTTTTTTTTTTTTCCTTTGAGATGTAGTCACTCTGTTGCCCAGGCTGGAGTGCAGTGGCACAATTTCTGCTTACTGCAACCTCTGCCTCCCGGATTCCAGCGATTTTTCTGCCTCAGCCTCTCATGTAGCTGGGATTACAGGCATGGACCACCACGCCTGGCTAATTTTTGTATTTTTAGTAGAGATGGGATTTCACCATGTTGATCAGGCTGGTCTAGAACTCCTGACCTCAAGTGATCTGCCTGCCTCAGCCTCCTAAAATGCTGGGATTACAGGCGTGAGCCACCACACCCAGCCTTTTGATCTTCCTTTTGTTAGTGCTTAAACAGTTTTTGAAAGTCAAATATGTACAAATTGACCCATTTCTGTGCCTCAAATGTTCACTCTGTGATTTGGCTTCAGTGGCCAGGGTATCCAAATACTTCCCAAAATCCTGCCCTTGGGGCCCTTGGTCTTAAATTGACAGGGAAGTGCGGGATGGAGACTTAGTTTTGAAGACAATATTCTGAGATTTCTGTGGCAGTGAGCACCCTCTGAGAGGCCATCTGTTCAGGCTGAGCTCTTGTATGTTTTTTCTTCCAGACAAGGTGAACTTGCAAATGCAAATAATAGCTCTTGAGATATCTTTGAGTGGACATCTGACCTTCTGGGCTTCTGTTTCCGTAGCTATTCTGGGCCATCTCTATGTTCTATCATTGAAAGGGGTGGGTAAACAAAATGGGGAAATGATGAAGTTTGCTTTTGTTTTTGTTTTTGTTTTTTCTGCTGGTGAATATCTGAAAAATAAAATAACTCATGATCATGTCAACCAGAGATAGTTCTCACATATTCTGATGTTCTGTTATTAGATGCATATATTTTTAGGCCCATGTCTTCTTGGAGAACTTACACCTTTTCATTGTGTAATGCCCTTCTCTGATAATTTATCTAGTTCTGAAGCTTTATCTAAAATTAACATGGCAACTCCAACTTTCTTTTGATTAGTGTTAACATAGTATATCTTTCTCTATCCCTTTACTTTTAACCTGAGTTTTTATATTTAAAGTGGGTTTCTTGTAGACAACATATAGTTGGATCCTGCTTTTATGATCCATTCTGACAATCTGTCTTTTAATTGGTAAGTTTAGGGCATACACATTTAAAGTGATTATTGATTGAGTTGGATTAATATCTACCCTGTTTGTAATTGTTTTCCATTGATTAAACATATAAACCAGCACTGCTCCAAGTGCTTTATATATACAATCTATTTGACTTTTCTCCACAATCTCATGATGCTCCCATTTGACAAATGAGAAAGCACACTTCTTAGCATGTATGACTTACCCAGTCATGAGGTTAGTAAGGGACTGACATGGTTTGGCTCTGTGTCCCTACCCAAATTTCATGTCAAATTGTGATCCCCACTTGTTGAAGGAGGAGCCTGGTGGGAGGTAATTGAATCATGGAAGTGGACTTCCCCCTTGCTGTTCTTGTGACAGAGTTCTCATGAAATCTGGTTGTTTAAAGGTGTGAGCACTTCCCTCTTCTCTCTCTCTTTCTCCTGTGCCATCCCTGTGAAGACTATGCTTGCTTCCACTTCATTTTCCACCATGATTATGTTTCCTGAGGCCTCCATAGCCATGTGGAGTAATTAAACCTCTTTTCTTTATAAATTACCCAGTCTCAGGTAGTTCTTTATAGCAGTGTGAAAATGGACTTATACAGGGACAGAACTTAGAAAGAGTTATAAAGCATTCTTTAATGCTTCTTTAGTGGATAATATGAATGGGCAGATGGATAAATAATTGGATATATAGAGGTATAAGCATGCCTCAACAGAAGAGAGACCATATTCAGTTCTATGAATAGGTTTACAAATTAATACAGTATTTTAACAAATACTTAAAATATGATATTATTACAGTTATATAATTGTAATAATAATAATAATTATTATTATTTTTTTTTTTTGAGAAGGAATCTCACTTTGTTGCCCAGGCTGGAGTGCGGTGGCGCGATCTCAGCTCACTGCAAGCTCCACCTCCCGGGTTCACACCATTCTCCTGCCTCAGCCTCCCAGTAGCTGGGACTATGGGTGCCTGCTACCACGCCCGGCTAATTTTTTGTGTTTCTAGTAGAGACGGGGTTTCACTGTGTTAGCCAGGATGGTCTTGATCTCCTGACCTCATGATCCGCCCGCCTCGGCCTTCCAAAGTGCTGGGATTACAGGCGTGAGCCACTGCGCCCGGCCAATTATAATTATTACAATAAATTGTTACAAATCTTTGGTTAGAGATATTTCTGAAGTCATTAAAATCATAATTGCAGGCACATGGGAGAGCCGTTTTTAACTCATGGATAAGAAAACAGTGGAAAAACAGAGATGATTCAAAGAGAATATGAGACATAGTGAGGAAAAAATGCTGAAAAATGCTTGATTTAGATACAAAACTGATTAATATTTCCTGGTGCATTTCCATAGTGTAATTAAACTATAGCCCTCAGGGTAATCTTGTCTAATGGATCAGTCACTGTACCTCATTGGTTTTCTTCAGGTTAACACAGCCCTAATCAATTATTAATCAAGCCAGTATATTCTCTGAGAGTGAGAGGGCCTTCAAACAGGCTCATTAGAAAATCATTTAGCTTAAACTAAAAGGTAATGAGATTTTTTTTTTTTTTTGCCTTATTTCTGAGTTTTGAAAACTTTTCCTAAGTACTTGTGAATATGACTTTGATGGCTTTTCTAAGGGTGCATGATAGGAAAGTTGCCACAGCAGAACCTTCTGGAAAACTGCCTGCACAGTGAGTGGTCTCAGGGTCGATCTCAGGGCCCCGGGAACCCAGCTTACTTCCTCTTCCTGCTGTACTGAGGTCAGGGACCCCTCTGTTCAGATTCTAAGAGGCTCTGGTTAGGGGACTGTGTGGGGCAGACTCTGCTTTCTGTTGGAACCCCATGGAGAAAGCCTGCCTTATTCACATGGGCTGCAGATTCCCCAGGCCTCGCCTCCCGACCTGCAGCCAGGAGCTCCTGAGTGTCAGGGGCACAGGAAAGCCTGGGTTCACCATTTCAAGCTGTTGTTGATTCCTGTAGGGCAGGGGCGTCCAATGTTTCGGCTTCCCTGGGCCACACTGGCAGAAGAATCATCTTGGGCCACACATAAAATATGCTAACAACTAACGATAGCTGATGAGCTGAAAAATATATATGTATCACAAAAACAATCTCATAGTGTTTTAAGAAAGTTTACGAATTTGTGTTGGGCTACATTCAAAGCCTTCCTGGGCCGCCTGTGGCCTGTGAGCTGCGGGTTGGACAAGCCTGATGTCGTTTTCTCTCTCGTGTTCTTTCTTCTGCTCATAAATAAGAACCTCCCCCAGAATCCCTGGCTCTAAGAAGATCTAGAGTGGAATCTTTAGTCTTCCCTCATCCCTCAGAGGTAGGTGTGCAAATCTGGTTGGTCCCTTTTACACTGGGTTTGCCTCTAAAAGGAACGCCAGCTCCTGTTCTCCAGCTTCCCATTCTTAAAGGTCTGGTTGGGACCAGACCTGGGGGAGCCAGTATTGCATTTCCCCCCATCATGCTGTGAACAGACAGCAGAGGCCTGCCTCAGGCCGATCCCTGCTCTGTTCCTGTGGTCAAGGTTCTTCATCTGCAACCTGGGCAGGTCAGGAGGACCAGGCTCAGGAGGTCCTGCTTCCTTCAGTTCAAGGACAAAGAGGTAGGCTGCTCCATCCTGGACTTGAGCTGTAACCCTGAGGGGTTCTTCCTGCCTACTACATAAAGAAAGACCATGGCGTTGTAGTAGAGAAAGAGTTTAGTAGACACAGGCCGGCCGTGCCACATGGGAGACGGAGTTTATACTCAAGTCATCTTGTCCAAAGCTACTAGGTTAGAAGTTTTTCACAGGCAGTTTGTGGGAAGGGATGGGGGTGGCCAGGTAGCAGGTGCTTGCTGTTGATTGGTTGGGGCAGAGATGGAAATCATAGGGGGTCAAAGCTGTCCTCCTGTGGGCTACACCAATTCTGGGTGGGGCCACAGAATCAGGGTTGGTGGGTCCAGGTGGAGCCATGGGTGTCAGACATGCAAAAAACCTGAAAAGATATTTCAAAAGGCCAATCTTAGGTTCTACCATAGTGATGTTATTTGCAGGAGTAGTTGGGAAAGCTGCATATCTTATGACCTCAGGAATAATGGCTGACAATCATTCATGTCTGTGACTTAGCAATAGTGATGTTATTTGCAGCAGTAAATGGGGAAGCTAAAAATCTCATGACCTCTGGAATAATGGCTGACAATTGTTCATGTCTGCGCCTTAGCAATAGTGATGTTATTTGCAGGAGTAATTGAGGAAGCTGCATATCTCATGACCTCCAGAACAATGGTTGACAATCATTCATTCTGCACCTTAAAAGGACTCAGGCCCCTCTCTCCCCGTAGCCTGATGGTCTCCCTATAGCTTTACAAAAATGGCTGAGTTTTAGGAGAGGCCTATTATCATTTATAGCCTAAATGTCTTTCAAAGTTAGCTTGGCCCAATAGTCCAGGAATAATTAAGGGAAAGGCAAGATGGGATCCCTTTTGCTGTCATCATTTTCTCACTAACATAACTTTTGCAAAGGCAGTTTCACGGCTAAAGGAAGTTTCCAACATAGTGTACAAGAGGGATTGCGTGTGGCTGTGACTGGGCTCTGATCAGTAGATTTAGGGCTATGCCTGGATCCCAGCTGGTTCCTGGTGTCCATTCTCCTACCTGGAGTAGGAGGGTGGTAAAGAAATACTACCTAGAAACCTCCTGATGGTTTCTATTATTTCTCTAGAGTCAAGACCCCAAAGAGCAAGCCTTCCTAAAGTGAAGTGAAATGGTGATTCTCGAGTCACTTGCACAGCAAATCATCAATCACGTTATGCTCTGGCTCCAATCATGACAGATTGGCAAGGATATTCTGTGTCTGCCTGTTCATGAAACTGGTGATGTTTTATGCTTGGCGGGAGCATGGGACTTTTGCCTCACAAACATCTGGATTCACATGAAATGAACCCAAACATTTCTATTTCTGGAGTCTGATAGAATCAGAAAAGTCAACTGGGGCTTGAGGAGACATTTAAGGTACCATAGCACCTGGTGCATCTCTGCACCGCTGCTGCAAACCTCCACAGCAGACACTGCCCCATCAAGACCCTCTCCTACAAGACACAGACCTGGCTGTGTCTTATTCATAAGATCATCCCTGATGGCTAAACAATCTGCTAATTTAACAGGAGATTATGAACAATACACAGCCAGGCTCTCTCTCTCCCAGTGCAGGGATTCATTACACTGACACTTTTGCTTATACTTCTGGTATGACCAGAGAATTAACAAGACTGAACAGTCTGTCTCCAGGACAGGAAATGGTGTTATCTTTCTCTCTCTTATGAAAATTTTTCTGTATAAAATTTCTTTGGTCTCAGCTTTCTTAAAAGATTTTGCTTTGTAAAATAGGCAGAGCTTTGTAGCTCTTGGGAGTGAGAAATTCAAAGGGTTAGTCTGGCTAGAATTTGGATGTGACTGTAGATGGATTTCCCTCCAACGTACAGGCAGATTCAGTGAGCTCGTTCTGCCTTAAAAAGCCGAGTTGGTGCTCCCTGGAAGGTTCAGTCCTGTAGCAAGCTGTTTAGAAACAGCCACAGGTTCTATCTGGTCTTTCAGAAACAGAAGACAAATGGCTTCCAGAGAATCAATGCTTTGGTTCCTCTCTAAGCTTTTCCCTCAAAGGACAGGTCTATTCTGAACCATTGTATAGAGCAATTTGAAGTGGACTGTACACACTTGGGAAGAGCTGGAAGATAAGAAAATACCTGTCTGTTAGTTCAAGCAAACTCATCATTATAAAACCACGTTCCCTGTAAACAATAAATCTCACCATTAGAAGGAATTTGAGGAGGCTTTTCTCTAGAAAAATCACCCAAATAGTATCCAAAGGACACCATCAGTCCCTCTCTCAACCTTTTTTTTTTTTTTTTTTTTTTGAGACTAGGTCTCACTTTGTCACCCAGTCTGGAATGCAGTGGTGCAATCTCTGCTCACTGCAGCCTCAACCTCCCAGATTCCAGTGATCCTCCTGCCTCAGCCCCCAACTAGCTGAGACTACAGGCATCTACCACCACCCCTGGCTAATTTTTGTATTTTTTGTAGAGATGGGGTTTCACCATGTTGCCCAGGCTTGTCTGGAACTCCTGAGCTCAAATGACCCGCCTGCCTTGGCCTCCCAAACTGCTGGGATTACAGGTGTGCCCCACCACACCTGGCCCTCCCTCAGCCTTCTTCTCCTCTGTGCTGGCCTTCCCTCAGTGAGCTCTCCTTGCATGGGGGGTGGGGCATGGCAGCTCTGGTCTCTCAATCTCTCTTAGGTTCACACATCACACCTAAGAGAAGGCTTTCATTGGCCCAGCTGGGCTCACATGCCCTTTCTTGGCCAGTCATGATGGTCAGGAAATGGGGTGCTCTGATTGCTCAGGCCTGGGCTTTGTCACATCCATGACGGAGAAGAATGGGAGCCGCGTCGGATCCGTAAGGTGTGGGCTCCCACAAGAGGGCTTTTTTAAATCAGGAGAATGGGGGAGGAGTGCTGACCACCATGTCCAGAAAGAAGCCTCTCCAAATGTGAAGGCTAATAACTACACAGAGATATGGCTTATAGGGTTCTCGTGAGCACAGGTTTTGCATAATCCCTTGCTCCCAACCCACTGACCCCGTTGGAAATTGACTACATAGCAACTGGTACATAAGTGCAACCCAGCTCAGGTCAACTTCAGACCCTCTGACACTTTTACGGTTGTTATATCACATTGGGTGTTCTTTATCCTACACTATAGAATCCAAGGTCTGGAGGGGGATGTAGGGGTATATGAGGAATTGGCTGGGCATAGTGGCTCACGCCTGTAATCTCTGCACTTTGGGAGGCCAAGGCAGGTAGATAACCCAAAGTCAGGAGTTCCAGAACAGCCTGGCCAGCACGGTGAAACCCCGTCTCTACTAAAAATACAAAAATTAGCCAGGCATGATGGCGGGTGCCTGTAATCCCAGCTACTCAGGAGGTTAAGGTGGGAGAATCACTTGTACCCAGGAGGCAGAGTTTGCAGTAAGCTGAGATTGCGCCACTGCACTCCAGAGTGCAGACTGAGAGTGACAGAGTGAGACTCCATCTCAAACAAACAAACAAACTTGAGGGAATCGGGGCCCAGGCCACATGGCTACTTGGTGGCTGTGTGGACCTTGATTGGAGGGTTGCTGATGTTCATTCTAGCACCATGTCCTTTTCCTTTTTAAGGACAAGGGTATCACTGCTAGTTTCCCTGGCTTGACAGACATTGCAGTGACAAATTGTGGTTAAATCTGCCGTAAAGACAGCTTAAAATTCATTAAGAGACTCTGAGGTTGGATTAGAAATGCTAATTTCAAGACATCCAAGTAATTCATTCTCACTGGCATTTTTCACGTTGTTTTAGAGGCTGCTGAGAAATAAAGGAACTGAACACTGAATAGTAAAGGACAAGAATCTTGAGAAGGACAACCTAAGCCTGTCCTTCCCAGCATCTCCTTTACACCAGGAAGAAACTCTCCCATGAAACTGGAGGCCCCATGGGTGCTTTTAGGGTTAAACTGAAAATTTTAAACTCCATTCTTGGCTGGATGCGGTGGCTCATGCCTGTCATCCCAGCACTTTGGGAGGGTGAGACGGGCAGATCACAACATCCATCCTGGCCAACATGGTGAAACCCCATCTCTACTAAAAATACAAAAATTAGCCTAGCGTGGTAGCGCATGCCTATAGTCCCAGCTACCTGGGAGGCTGAGGCAGGAGAATTGCTTGAACATGGGAGGCGGAGGTTGCAGTGAGCCAAGATCACACCATTGCACTCCAGGTAAGGCTCCGTCTCAAAAACAAAACAAAAAGCAAAACTCCATTCTTGGCAAATGTCCCCTCCCGGGAGGATGGAACGGCTACGCTTTTTCTTATTCCCCCTGCTGAGTATGACTCAAAGCCTGGACATTGCCTATAAAACAAACATAAGGAGACTCTGAAAGGTAGAGAGAAGGACACAGATCGGGCGGGGACCCAGGAATGACAGGGTGGTCAGCTTTCTAGGTTCTGTTTTGTCCTCGTATGTATCAGATTGGGAGCTGAAGAAGCCTGTAACAAAGAAAGGTACAGACAAAAAAAAAAAAAGGGTCTCAACAAAAGCCTGGTCTCTCTGCCAAAAGGCCAGGAAAGGGCAGCCTATGAAGACAGCAAACTTAGACAATAACTGACCACCCCTGCCAAATACTGCAGAAGAAAACTGAAACCCCACCACCTACCCTACCAGTGAAGGCTGCATGGGGAGCCTAGACTTCTGCTGCCTGTAACTGGGTGCTCCAACACCTGCCAGAGTGGTCCTGGACAAAGTCGAGTCAAAAGCCTGGACTTTCTCCCCCATCCAACAGTAATGAGGCACCCCCATCCCCCACTGCCCACTGAGCTGGGTAGGGTAGCTATGTCAGGGTGGGTCTATTGGAAAGTGAAGATTTTCAACACCAGCCGTAATGAGGCCATGCTCCCCTTGATGTCAGTGAAGACTACATGAAGGGCAATAACGAGGTGTTACTATCTGTCTCAGTCCGGGGGGGTGGGTCAGGGGAGGTCTGTGGGATGCTGGAACTCCCACCCCTGCCCAGCAGTAACAAGGACGCCTCCCTACTAAGGCATCAATGGCAGAGCGGCATCACTGCTTCCCTGACTAGTGCAATGTCAGAGGAAGTCAGCTAAACAGAAGGCTTAAAAAGTTCCAGTGTCTCAAAATATACTTCCCCAAATTCCAGATTTCAATAAAAAAGTCACTCATCCTATCAAGAACCAGGAAGATATAAAACGGAATACAAATTAGACAATCACTGGGTGCGGTGCTTCATGCCTGTAATCCCAGCACTTTGGGAGGCCAAGGCAGGTGGATCACCTGAGGTCAGGAGTTCAAGACCAGCCTGGTCAACATGGTGAAACCCCATCTCTACTAAAAATACAAAAATTAGCCAGGCATAGTGGCAGGCACCTGTAATCCCGGCTACTCGGGAGGCTGAGGCAGGAGAATCGCTTGAACCTGGGAGGCAGAGGTTGCAATGAGCCGGCATCGCACCACTGTACTCCACCCTGGGTGACAGAGCGAGACTCCATCTCAAAAAAAAAAAAAAAAAATAGACAATCAATAGATGCCAAAATCAAGATGGCAAACATATTAGAATTATCTGTCAAAAGAATAGTAGCAGCATCAAATGCTAGTGGGGATGTAGAGAAACTGCATCATTCACACATTGCTGGTGGGAATGTAAAGCGATACAGCCACTCGAGGAAACAGTTTGGCAGTTTCTTAATAAAGCTGAACATGCAATTACCATGCAACCCAGTGATTGCACACGTGGGCATTTATCCAAGAGAAATGAAATCTATGTTCACACAAGAAACTGTACACAAATGCTCACGGCAACTTGACTCGGAATAGTCACAAACTGAAAACCACTCAGTTGTCCTTTAAGAGACAAATGATTTGACAAACTGTGGTCTGTCCATGCCATGAAAGACACCACTCAGCAATAATGATTTTAAAAAACACAAAGAAAAAACGATTTATACCCACAACAACCGGGATGAATTATGCTAAATGAAAAAGCCAGTCCCAAAAAGTTACATACTTAAGATTTCATTCATATAACATTTTTTTCTCTTTTTTATTTTTTTAATTTTAATTTTTTTTTTTTTTTGAGACAGGGTCTTGCTTTGTTGCCCAGGCTGGAGTGCAGTGGTGTGATCTCGGCTCAATGCAACCTCTGCCTTCCAGGCTCAAGTGATTCTCCTGCCTTAGCCTTCCGAGTAGCTGGGATTAAAGGTGCACACCACCCCCAGCTAATTTTTGTATTTTTGTAGAGACAGGGTTTCATTATGTTACCCAGGCTGGTCTTGAACTGCTGGTCTTGAACTCCTGGGCTCAAGCAATCCTCCTGCCTCAGCCTCCCAAAATGCTGGGATTACAGGCGTGAGCCACCATGCCCAGGCTGATTTAATATCCTTAAAATAAGAAAATAATTGTGAGGACTAAGCTCTGACCTTTTTTCTTCTCTTGCCCAAATTCCTATCTAAGGGGCCTGGGGGGTCACACCCTGCAAACCATAAAGCCTCATCAGAGAGGCTTTATCTAACCCTGTATAATGTGGCCTGCTTCCCAACCTGACTCTGCCATACATCACATGATAGATAAGGAAGGAAATCAAAATATTTTAACCCCAAATATGTTTCCTTGCCATATCTTGGAATTGCCCTGCAAAGTCATCTCTTGCAGGGAAAAATCTGCATTCCGGAGAGAATCCCCTTTCCCTTTCCCAGGCCTCCCTCCTGATCCAAGACAGAATCAACAAAAAGTCTGGCACCTTTTTAAGTCTGAAAAGAAACATTTACCATCTATTCCCTCTGAAACCTGCTACCTGGAGGCTTCGTATAATAAGAACCTTGGTCTCCACAATCCCTTATCTTAACCCAGACATTCATTTCCTGGGTTAATGACAGGAAATTAACCCTGTTAAGATAGAAACAGGGTGGTCACACTAACAGACCACATTCTTTTAAATATTAAAATGTACTAAGTTATCCATTATGTACACATTTGGTTTTAATTTTTAAACATTTTACATTTAATTCTAACACTTTCTGGAGTTAAAATATTTTTATTCACTAAAAAAGACAGTTAAAATCTTATTTTACTGAGGTTCCATAATTCTAAAATATTTGGGAGTTGATAATATATAAGATTAAGGAAACTCAATACATTAAAACATTAAAGTTAACCGAGATATCTTAGGGCCAAATATTTTAATTGTGTAAGAGACCTTCTTATATACTAATTGAGCCAAAAGAGCTCCTTTTTAGAGTTACTGGATCATGAGCCTCAAACTTGTAACAAAGTTGGTCTCAAAGCTTATGTAGCCCTTTATACCAGGAGTCAAGATATTTTCATTATTTTTTTAAATTCAAATGTCAGATGTCAACAACTCCTACCCAGGATGATTACTTGTTTGAATTTTCTATTTCCTTTGTATTTTAAAGATATTTAAATACATTTTTAGTCACGCTATATGGACTTTGTACTTTATAAGATTTTTAAACATTTTTTTAGAATTATGCAATTCTTAGGAAATTTTAATATTTTTATATTTGTTTATTTATTTATTATTTTTTGAGCTGGAGTCTCCCTCTGTTGCCCAGGCTGGAGTGCAGTGGTGCGATCTTGACTCACCGCAACCTCCACCTCCCAGGTTCAAGCGATTCTCCTGCCTCAGCCTCCCCCAGTAGCTGGGACTACAGGCACATGCCACCGCACCCAGTTAATTTTTTTTTTTTTTTTTGTATTTTTAGTAGAGATGAGGCTTCAGCATGTTGGCCAGGCTGGTCTCCAACTCTTAACCTCAGGTGATCTGCCCTCCTCAGCCTCCCAAAGTGCTGAGATTACAGGCGTGAGTCACTGCACCTGGCCAATTCTTAGGAATTTTTTAAAAGCTATCTGGCTAATTTCAGACATCCCACGTGGCTTTGCTGGAGTTGTGGGTCATAGCATTTTAGGTTATTATGACATTCTATTCTCCACATCCTCCTCCTCCCTCCCTTGGACCTTGGGTGGCTTCTGCTTATAAACCTCCTGTGACAATGGAAGTGTAGAGAAGAGGAAAGTGATCAGGAGCAGGACCTGAAAATTGCTTCCAACCTCCAGGTAAGGAGCAATTGGACATCGGGACATTGAGATTTTTTCTTGTTTTTTTTTTTTTGTTTGTTTGTTTGTTTGTTTGTTTTTTAAGACCGATTCTCACTCTGTCACCCAGGCTGGAGTGCAGTAGCATAATCTCGGCTCACTGCAACCTCTACTTCCTAGGTTCAAGTGACCCTCATGCCTCAGCCTCCCAAGTAGCTGGGATTACTGGCATGTGCCACCACACCCAGCTAATTTTTGTATTTTAGTAGAGATGGGGTTTCACCATGTTGGCCAGGCTGGTCTTGAACAGACCTCAGGTGATCCACGTGCCTCAGCCCCCCAAAGTGCTGGAATTACAGGCGTGAGTCACTACGCCTGGCCAACACTGGGATTTCTTATAGGTTGCTCCACAAAGTTCTCTAGTTGTAAAAAAAAAAAAAGGAGGCAGGATTCAGGCAAGAACCCTGTCTCCAGGAACAAAGGCAGTGAATTTGGGGTGAATCACTCAAAGTTGGGAACAGAGTGCAAAAGGGTGAGGAACACCTTCAGTTATGCCATTTTAATGTTCTGCTCTGTTGATGATCTTGTTCCATCCCCTTCATGTGACTTGGCTGTTGAAGAGATGAGTGTTTAAAAGGAGAGTGTCATGTCGTGGAAAGAACATTGAATTCAGAGCTAAAAGATCTGGGCTGGATCGAGCATTGCTTCCATCACCTAACAACTCTGTTTCCTTGGGCAGATCACCTAACTTCTGAGCCTACTCTTTAAAAGTTAGTTAAGTTATAAATCTCATAGGGTGGTTACAAAACACAATTGGAATAGAAACATGAAGAATATCACCCCCCAAATGCTGAGTTCATCCTTAGACTCTTATAGTCCATATTCATTGAATTAATGGTTTTAAATAGGCAGCCATTGACTTGCAGATGACCCTCATTCCCTGCTGTGCTGATAATTGACTTTCCCTGAGATTGCTCTGGCAGCCCCTGCTATGAGCCCTTGACATCAGCAGGGAAAGCTTAATGGAGTCTGGCCTATTATGTATTCCATGTGTAATGCTTACCCTCAAGTTACAAATGAGTGGGGATTGTCGTTCATTCTTCAGAGGCATCCCAAAGCTATTAATATTTCTCTTTGGAGACTATGCTCTACCAAAGATATCTTCTCTGTTTGGTCTTATCATTCTTGTTTTGCTCTATTTGTACACATATCTTGGTCTTTTCCATGTCCCAGTACCTGTTGTCCTTGATGTTGTAAGCCTTTTTCTCTCTTCTCATTCTCTGTTCAATGTCTTGCAAGAATGGTCTACTTTATGTACAATAACTTTTCCAGTGCTCACCTACGTTGGCCTTTGCCTCTACCACTTAGCTAAAATGACTCATTCAGGCTCTCTAGTGATGTCTTGCTTGCCAAACAGTTAATATCTTACTTGGGCTCCCTGAAGCCATGGAGACAGCTAACCAGACTTTCTCAAAGCCCTCTCTTCTCTTTGTATGCCTGGTTTTGTGTGATCATGGCTCTCCATACACTACTGGTATAGTTCCATTCCTGTCTAACGTACACATTCCCCAAGGACTGGCCAATGTCTTCTGTTTTTTAATTCGTTTGTGCTTTCTCAGAAAATCAAATCTGTGCTGGGCTCAGAGGCTCACACCTGTAATCCCAGCACTTTGGGAGGCCAAGGTGGATGGATAGCTTCAGCTCAGGAGTTTGAGACCAGCCTGGGCAACATAGTGAGACCCCATCTCTACCAAAAATACAAAAAATAAGCTGGGTGTGGTGGCATGCACCTGTGGTCCCAGCTACTTGGGAGGCTGAGGTGGGAGAATTGCTTGAGCTCAGGAGGTCAAGACTGCAGTGACCCGAAATCACACCACTGCACTCCAGCCTGGGTGACAGAGCCAGAGCCTGTCTAAAAAAAAAAAAATCAAATATTCCATAACTTCAACCATTACCTCTGTTCTGATGACTTAAAGGCTACATCCCCACTATCTTATTTGCTAGATTCATTTAACACATCGTGTATAGGGCTGCAGAAGATAAAAGAATTGAGACTTAGGTCACGTGAGAAAGGCAGGACACAAGGGAGTGGTGAGGAGAGTTTTAAAAGGAACATCATGCCAGAACATCTGGGCATGGTGGTTTACACCTATAATCCCAGCACTTTGGAAGGCCACAGCAGGTGGATCACTTGAGGTCAGGAATTTGAGACCAGCCAGGCCAACATGGTGAAATCCCGTCTCTACTAAAACTACAAAAATTAGCCAGGTGTGATGGCGGGCACCTGTAATCCCAGCTACTCAGGAGGCTGAGGCACAAGAATTGCTTGAATTCGGGAGGCAGAGGCTGTAGTGAGCCAAGGTCGTACTACTGTACTCCAGCCTAGGCAACAGAACAAGACTCAGTCTCAAAAAAGAAACAAACAAAAAGTACATAATGCCAACATAAATTGAACTTAAATATGTTCAACACCTATTTAAAAAATTCTTAAATTGATTGAAAAACAAAATCCATTTATATATGTTTATCAGAAGCCCATGGAAAACAAAAGTGGCATATCTGAAATGCCTAGCATAAAATTAAATAACTAAAACTAACTCAAAAAATAAAAAGAACAAACAGATGTATAAAAATTGAATACAAAGAAAGCAGGAATAAAGTACATGTAAGTAAAATTCAAGAAAAAATTAATGGGACCAAAGGACCATTTTCAATTGCTACAGGATATAATTCATGGTGATATACAATTGCTATGAATCTTTCTCTGAATAATATCACATCAAACTTAAAGGTCAAATCATTAGAAAATCAAGAAGCAGCAGTGAGAAGTTAAGCAGCAGTAGTAGACTTTCACATAGCCATGAGGTAGAATTTCAGCCATGTGGTAGAATGTTCTATGCCCATATGTTGAAATTAATGTGCACAAAAAAACTTACATTATTAGCTTTTCATTTATAGGAGGAATAGATCAAGATATATCAGGTATTAAGAAGGCTTTTCTTTCCCCAGTGCAACCTTGGATAAGTCGCTCAGATTCTGCTCGGATTTTTCAACCTATGCTACACATAGGAAATATATGGACTGGAACACTAATGGAGGAATGACATGGAAGGCTGTTTTGCAGTTGAAAAACAACCTAATTCAATGGCCATGGAGGTTCTGCAATATTGAGCTATTAGCTGTTAGAGTATGTTTAGAAATTTTAAATCTAGGTGCTTGTGAAATGGAATATCACATTTACCTGGGCAATAACATTGATATGGAATGTCACGAGACAATTTGAGAAATCTCCAAGAAAACCCTAATTTGACAATAATAGTCTGCACTTTTCTTACATTGAGTCCATGGCTTTTATAATGCCAAACTATAATCATGCCCTTGGGAAGACTAATGGGAATTAGGAGAGTTAATTATTAGTGGAGGCAAGAATAAGATTCAGAATGTTCTGTAAAATCGTGGACTCTCAAGGTTAGCCATGACCTTCAGTTTCATCCAGTCCAACTCCTTGCTTAACTCTTGAATACCTCTAGAGGATTCCTGCTGGGGGGTTGTGCCATTGGCAGCAAAGTCATTACAATTTGATGCAGTCTATTCTAACCTTTGCAGTGCTGACCTTTCAAAAGCCTTTATTTTGATTCTGTACTTTCTACTTATAGGTTCCAGCTGTATAGTAAATAATCAATTAGAAAAAGTCTAACCTCTTTTCCACATGTATATTAGTTAGAGACAGAAATCACACCATTCATTGGAACAGGGAAAATGTAATTTAATGTATTGCTAATTAAAGAAAGTGGTTAATTACCTAAAAAATAAAAAAGGACTGTAAGAGGTCAAAGAGCAGGTACAAACGAGCAGCTACTTATTGCAGGACAAAGAAAGAGGATAATAAAGGAACAAAAGAGCAGGAGAGCCCCACCCAACACCAAGGCTGAGATTCAGACCTCACTGAAGAGAGTATGGCTGCAGCAGGAACATACAGCCTGACATACGCAAGAAACTTGGCAGAGGACACAGGCTGGTGCTGGTCTTTAGAAGCAGCTGCCATTGACAGAGGTTGTGGGCAGGTGGGAGTGGCTCAAAAGTGGCCACTGGTGGAGAGTATGGCCGTATAGAGTTCCTCTGCAAAGGTGCTGGGCTCCTGTATCAGTCTGTTTTCATGCTGCTAATAAAGGCATACCCAAGACTGGGTAATTTATAAAGAGATTTAATTGACTCACAGTTCCACATGGCTGGAGAGGCCTCATAATCACTGTGGAAGGTGAAGAGGAGCAAAGTCACATCCTACATGGTGGTAGGCAAGAGAGCTTGTGCAGGGGATCACCTATTTCTAAAACCATCAGATCTTGTGAGACTTGAATTATTCACTACCACAAGAACAATACAGGGGAAACTGCCCCCATGATTCAATTATCTCCACTTGGCCCTGCCCTTGGCATGTGGGGATTATTAAATTCAAGGTGAGATTTGGGTAGGGATACAGCAAACCATATCATTCTGCCCCTGGCCCCTCCCAAATCTCATGTTCTCACATTTCAAAACCAACCATGCCTTCCCAACAGGCCCTCAATTTCCCATTAGCTCAAAAGTCCACAGTCCAAAGCCTCACCTGAGACAAGGCAAGTACCTTCTGCCTATGAGCCTGTAAAATCAAAAGTAAGTTAGTTACTTCCTAGATACAATGGGGTTATAGGCATTGGGTAAATACACCCATTCCAAATGGGAGAAATTGGCCAAAACAAAGGGGCTACAGGCCCCATGTAAGTCGGAAATCTGTGGGGCAGTCATTAAACCTTAAAGTTCCAAAATGATCTCCTTTGACTCTATGTCTTACATTCAGGTCATGCTGATGAAAGAGGTGGGTTCCTGTGGCCTTGGGAAGCTCTGCCTCTGTGGCTTTGCAGGGTAGAGCACCCTTCCTGGCTGTTTTCATGGGCTGGTGTTGAGTGTCTGTGGCTTTTCGAGGCACATGGTGCAAGCTGTCAGTGGATCTACCATTCTGGGGTCTGGAGGATGGTGACCCTCTTCTCATAGATCCATTAGGAAGTGCCCCAGTAGGGACTCTGTGTGAGGGCTCCTACCCCATATTTCCCTTCCACACTGCCCTAGCAGAGGTTCTCCATGAGGGCCCCACCCCTGTAGCAAATGTCTGCAAGGACGTCCAGGTATTTCCATACAGCCTCTGAAATCTAGGCAGAGGTTCCCAAACCTCAATTATTAACTTCTGTGCACCCACAAGCCCAACACCATGTGTAAGCCACCAAGGCTGGGGGCTTGCACCCTCAGAAGCAACGGCCTGAGCTGTAGGTTGGCCACTTTTAGCCACAGCTGGAACTAAAACAGCTGGAATGCAGGGCACCAGGTTCAGAGGCCGCATAGAAAAGGGGGTCCCTGGGCCTGGCCCAGGCAACCATTTTTCCTTCCTAGGGCTCCAGGCCTGTGATGGGAGGGACTGCTGCAAAGGTGTCTGGCATGCCCTGAAGAAGTTTTCCCCATTGTCTTGGTGATTAGCATTTGGTTCCTCGTTACTTATGCAAATTTCTGCTGCCACCTTCAATTTCTCCCCAGAAAATGGGTTTTTCTTTTCTACTGCATTGTGAGGCTGCACATTTTCTAAACTTTTATGATCTGTCACCTCTTGAATGCTTTGCCATTTAGAAATTTCTTTCACCAGAAACCCTAAATCATCTCTCTTAAGTTCAAAGTTCCATAAATCTCCAGGGCAGGGGCAAAGTGCCGCCAGTCTCCTTGCGTAGCAAGAGTGACCTTTACTCCAGTTCCCAAAAAGTTCCTCATCTTCATCTGAGACCACTTCAGCCTGGATTTTATTGTCCACATCACTATCAGCATTTTGGTCAAAGCCATTCGTCAAGTCTCCAGGAAGTTCCAAACTTTCCCACATTTTTCTCTCTTCTTCTGAGTCCTCAAAACTGTTCCATTGGCTGGGCATGGTGGCTCACGCCTGTAATCCCAGCACTTTGGGAAGCCGAGGCAGGCGGATCACAAGGTCAGGAGATTGAGACCACGGTGAAACCCCGTCTCTACTAAAAATACAAAAAATTAGCCAGGCACAGTGGTGGGCGCCTGTAGTCCCAGCTACTCAGGAGGCTGAGGCAGGAGAATGGTGGGAACCCGGGAGGCGGAGCTTGCAGTGAGCCGAGATCGCGCCACTGCACTCCAGCCAGGGGGACAGAGCGAGACTCCGTCTCTCAAAAAAACCAAAAAAACAACAACAAAAACAAAACAAAACAAAACAAAACTGTTCCATCTTCTGCCTGTTACCCAGTTCCAAAATCACTTCCACATTTTTGGGTATCTTTACAGCAGCACCCCACTCTACCGGTACCAATTTACTGTATTAGTTTGTTCTCACCCTGCTAATAAAGACATACCCGAGACTGAGTAATTTATAAAGAAGTTTCAGTAACTCACAGTTCCACATGGCTGGGGAGGCCCACTGTCATGGTGGAAGGTGAATGCGGGGGAAAGTCACATCTTAACATGGCAGCAGGTAAGAGAGGTTGTGCAAGGGATCACCTATTTATAAAACCATCAGATCTTGTGAGACTTATTCGCTACCACAAGAACAGTATGGGAGAAACTGCTCCCGTGATTCAATAATCTCCACCTGGCCCTGCCCCGACACATGGGGATTATTACAATTTAAGGTGATATTTGGGTGGGGACACAGCCAAACCATGTCAGGCCCCACGTTGAACAGACTGCAAAGTGGAAGAGTCTTTCTGCTGCTGTGTCCTGATAGGGTCACTCCAGCGCCCTCTGTTGGTGAAGCCTAACATTCCAGCAGCTGGAGAAGGAGAAATGTTTACAGGGTCCAGCTCTAGTCCCACAAAACAGGGCAAAGAAGGGTGGTGGATTTGGACGTGGGAGATGCTATGGCATCCAATACAACAGCATTCCTTTTATAATATAAAGAGAATCAATATGTTTGTCTAAGTTCTCCATTTGTTCTTTCTCTCCACACCCTCTTCAAAAATCACCTCTAAATACATGATCTCAAATCCAAACCTAGTATTTTCCCAACCTCTAACTCTGTATTTCCAGTAATTTGCTGGTTATCTACACTGGGGTCTCTCATAAACACTTAAATGCATTACATGTGGAGTTACTTTAGTTTTCACCAAACTCTTTCCAGTAAAAATACTTTTCCTGTCTTCATCTTATCCCAACATGGCAGATAATCTCCCTCATAGACTATCAATATGTTGTTCATCTCACTTTGTCTTGTAAAGAATTTTTTCTCCTTTCTGACTCAAACAACCTTAATTCTGATTTCTTCCTATTTCTAAATTTCCCCTCAGAATCACGATACACATCACTATCCCTATTACTTGGATCATGAATTTTTTCTGCTCCAAAACCTTCAATGACTTTCCATTGCCTACAGTTAGCATTTCCAAGATGTATTTCACCTGTTCCAGTATTGCTTTATGTTAAAAGATCTTTTAACTTTAATTTTCAGTATCCACTGTACATCATGAATTTCCAAGAGCAACCATTAGAATGTAGTAGCAATCAGCTGGGCATGGTGGCTCACACCTGTAATCCCAGCACTTTGGGAGGCTGTTTCGGGCAGATCACCTGAGGTCAGGAGTTCAAGACTAGCCAGGCCAACATGGTGAAACCCCATCTCTACTAAAAATACAAAAATTGGCCAGGTGCAGTGGCTCACGCCTGTAATCCCAGCACTTTGGGAGGCCAAGACGGGCGGATCATGAGGTCAGGAGATCAAGACCATCCTGGCTAACAAGGTGAAACCCCGTCTCTACTAAAAATACCAAAAATATTAGCTGGGCACGGTGGCAGGTGCCTGTAGTCTCAGCTACACGGGAGGCTGAGGCAGGGGAATGGCATGAACCCGGGAGGCAGAGCTTGCAGTGAGTGGAGATTGCACCACTGCACTCCAGCCTAGGCGACAGAGTGAGACTCCATCTCAGAAAAAAAAAAAAATACAAAAATTAGCCGAGTGTGGTGGTGGGCGCTTATAATCCCAGTTATTTGGGAGGCTGAGGCTGAAGAATCACTTGAACCCAGGAGGTGGAGGTTGCAGTGAGCTGAGATTGCACCACTGCACCCCAGCCTGGGCAACAGAGTGAGACTCCCTCTAAAAAATAAAAATTAAAAAAAAATGTAGTAGCAATTGAGGGGAAATGAGGGCAGAATCCTTGCTCCTGGATTTACCTGTTGGGGACAGGTATGCCTCATAGGCATCAGTCTCTCCATCAGGAGTCAGAATGGTGATATCAAAAAAGAAGGCAACGTCTCGTCTCCTTTAATGGAAAAATATTTGTGAGTCCCCAGAAGCTGCCTCCTGGGGAAATATTTATAAAGAGATTTTATTAATAACGAGAGAGGTAAATAGTTCTGGATGTTTAAGACAAGGCAAACAGGTTTTCTTTGTTTTGATTCACTTTGTTTGCATGTTTCTATCCTCAGGGTAAAATGTTTTTATTGGTTCAGATTCTGTTTAACTTGGAGTTGGATGTGTTTGTCTGCACGAGGACCTGGGGTTTAAGGGTTCAATTTCTAATACTCCCCTATATACCTTGAGTCCCACCTCAGGACCCTGTATCCATGAGGGACACTAGCCAACTGGACATAAAAGTCCATTCTGTGGCTGGGCCAGTACTTGGTTCAGTGGCCTAATTCAGACCTTTTTGATTAGACTGGAATGGAGAACTCAGCTTGGGACTGTAAGCCCAATTGGAGTTTTCCACTCCCCCGAGAGTCTGAATTTGGCAAGTACTCTATGCTATAAGAAGAGAAAGAAACAAAGAGGGCTTTCCTCTACAAAGAAGCCCTGAATCCAGTTACCCTAGAAAGGAGGCTTTTTATGTAAAGTGAGTAGATAGGGTAAAAGAACACATACTATGCTAACTCACAAGAGACAGATGTATAACACCAGAGTGCTTCTTTCTGAATTTATTATGGGAAAGGTGGATGGAACATGACTGATGGTACTCAACCCCCTGCCTGTTCTCTCCTCTCCCAATCCTATTCTTTGTCCTGTTGAGAGCTGGCACAAGCAGCAGTGTCAGTGGGACAGAGCACAGGAATTTAGGAAGACTGACTTGGCTGGTGGGAGAGAAGATCTGGCCACAGAGACAGTGACACGTTCAGGAAGAGGCTGGATCAGAGTTTCAAGCAGCTGCAGGGCATAAACAGCTCACACAGACACACAGGCAGACTTGCTGCAAGAAGCCTCGGAGACGCAAAGAAAATAAACACATCTGCAAAATGTTCAACTGTGGTCAGGTCTATATACTGGAAAGCTTTAGAACTGGCAGAAAAAGTACAAGCCATGAACTACATGCATATGGGTGATTGGGAAGACAGTGTAAACTATGACTCTTCTTACAGCTTTAACGGTACAGGATGAGAAACTATTACAGCATTGGGGGGAAAAACCATGAAATCCACAAATTCACCAAGTAAATGACTTTTATGATGACTGGCAAAAGTATGGAGACACCAGTGTTTGAAAGTATTCCACACATGTATGTAGTTATCCCCCCTATACAGACGGATTTGGGGTTAACGTCTCTTCATCTGTAGATCTGCTGATCCTGGATCATTTCCCAGAAACCCGAAGACAAAGCTTATTTGTGATCTTTCTGATCTTTCTGGAATGATTAGCAAGGCTGGGATTTTTCTCCCAGGTGTCGGCTACACACTTAAACAAGACATTTTAAGATTCAACCTTCCCTTTGGTCTCTCCTGGTTTCTTACGATCATTCACTCACTTGCAACAGAGGATGCCTTCCGTAGCGCTTCTTCCTGCCATCAGCGTGGGGACCAGGCGGCTTTCCAGGGCCTAGAAGTCATTAATCAAAACCCTTCTTTCTTTCAAAACAGATCCTCATTGTGGAGAACCTTTGGTTCTCAGGTGCAACTAGTGCCTCTGTAAATAGCTGCTGGGGAAAACTGCTTTTGTGGGTGGAAGCGAGGCTGGTGTGTGAGTTTTAGCATCAACAACCATCTGCTTTTGGCTGTGGCAGAGGTTTCCATGCCATATACCCTGCAGTGGAGGAATTCCCTTTTCAGTCCTGCTGTGAGCAAGAAGAGAGATCTGAGCAGGTGGGCTCCGAACCCTGCCCCCCCACTTTCTCATGGAGCACCTCCATTTGCAACTCTGCAAACACCTCTTTTCTTTAAAAACATTTTGCCAACTTGGGCTTTGAATGACCCGTGGTGAAAAAGGAGTTTTCTAAGGCACTGATCATTCAGTTGGTTCAGATTCTTGCCCCTTCTGACTGTTAGCCTTTGACTCCAAAAGGTGAAGAAATGGGACTCAAAGTCGTCCATTTTCATGCTCATCTATTAGAAACTACTAGAAACTGAGCATCCTACCCAGAAACGGGTGCACGCAGAAGTTCAGTGTGCAGGGGTGAAGACCTGCTCTCAGACCATGGATTTATCTCTAACATTGTAACCCTTGTGCTGGAAGTGTCTGGAAGCATAAGAATGGAGACCAGTGGTGTACTAGCATATGTTTAACATCTGGATTTGGGGGAGGAAGCCTTGGTTTGTAGCATTTGCTGATTGCTGTAGTGTAAATACTTCCATGCAGGGTGTGGGTGGCGTGCATCTGTAGTCCCAGCTACTTGGGAGACTGAGGTGGGAGGATTGCTTGAGCCTGGGAGGTGGAGGCTGCAGTGAGCAGTGATTGCAGTGCTGCACTCCAGCCTGGGTGACAGAGTGAGACCCTGTGTCAAAAACAAAAATAAATAACAGCAACAAAAAACATATGAGGCCTTCAGGCAACCAGCAAATACATTTTAGTATGAGGGTGAATTTAAGTCAACCTATTATCGTTTTCACTTCTTAAGGAAGTTGTAACCAAAACTATCTCAAATTGTGAAATAATTTTCATTCTAGGTACAAAAATTATAAATAATAAATAAATTATAAAAACTCTACCAGGCATTACTAGCTCTAAATTTAGAAGGTAGGGCAGGTGCTTGGGAGACTCGTGGTTTTCGCTGAGGGGGCACTAGGGAAACAACTGCCCACAGATGAAACTGACGCCGCGTGGGGCTCCAGGCCCCGCCCCTCATCGATTCCTCACCCATGACTCAGACAGGCGGTCAGTACAGAGGTTCTCCACAGTTAAGGAATGAGAAGGAGTCTGGGAACATTTCATAAAAGTCCCAGAGCTAGAAGTGACTTTGGCTTCCCAGCACGGGGACTTTTCCTGCCCCTGAACCGTGGAGCCGGCCGGCTGGTTCCTAGAATTTAAAACCAACAGGGGGAACGAAAGCGGAGCCTGGAAATGTCATAGTTATTATGATTTGGTCTCGCTTATTACTTCACCTCCAACTAATTGTTTTCCTCCTCTTTGTGGGATGTGTTAGTAAACTTTGCTGCTGAGACTGAGGAAGAACAGCGTTTCGAGCTGCCGGGAGAGGCAGGCTGGATGCTGAGCCAGATTTGCTATTGCTTTTTCTTAATGTGCTGAGAGGTCAGGGGAATGGCCGGCTCAGAATTAGATCTCTAGCCTTAGGTGTTTCACATTCCATTGTTTATTCATAAGCTGTTTTTTCTTTTTTTAAAATTATTTTTTATTTATTTTTTATTTTAACTACAAAGTACATCTATCGCCTTAGGGAGGTTACATTATAGAAACTTACTAAGCAGAGCATGATGAGTCTCCTAAATTCTTAGACAATTGGAAAGCAACCATCCTAGATAAGACAGTACCGACTGTGGGGTAACCTTGACTTCAGGGTCCGTGTAAACAATCACAGGTGCGCTTGGTTTATTGTTATCCACACTCCTGCAAATGTCCTGTAAGTTTCTTCGAGTCTGCACTACAGCAGTCATGAAAAATGGTTTTGTTGAGCCTGCTTTTCCCACATCATGCAATTTCACTTTAAGATGTTTGGGTTGACTTTCAAATTCTACATCCTCATCTTATCCTCTGCAACTCTAGAAACCTGGCAGTTAGGCAGCTCTGAATTATACATGAATTCTACATTTGTATTATACATGGATACAAATAATAATTCAAAACCAAAAATACCTCCTTTAATAATGAAGGTTGAGCTGTGCTTTTGGACAGTAACAATCTGCTCCAGAGTGAAGACAAGCTGCATTGGTTTTTGTGTGCCTGTTTCTCAACTATTGAAACATGCACACCTAACAGAACTGAAGAATGTTTTGAAAAGGACATCATGAAAGAGGACTCCAGAGTTAACACAAACTAAGATAAGTCGTTCAAGGGAAGATTTATGGTGAATGCTTATAAATATAGGCATAGTTCAGATGACCATGATTTTAACTAACAAAGGGAATTTATATCTCTTTGGCCTGCCTTTGAAAATATTGTCCATCTTTAACAATATGCACCATAACTTCTTCCCTTAGAAGATAGCTTTAATAGAATTTATGTCATATAATTGAAATCCAGGCTTATTTTATGCAGAAACATTGTTTACAAGAGGCCTCGCGTGTTTAATTTTGTTTTGACATTGATCTATTGTGTGTGGGCTCCCAAGAGTAAGTCTGAAATTGTTAGCAGAGAGGGAATTGAGTCATAGAACCTTAGAACTGGAAAGCATCTCAAGGCTTAATCATGACAGCCTCCTCTAGCAGCATCTGCAGCAGGCCTCTGACTCAGTACTGCGACAAGACATTATTTTGTGAATCTCAGATGTCTTTAGGTGACAGAAAGCCTCCTTCGGAAAAAGCATTCTGCAAGAGCATAGGATGAGGATTTTTAGTGGCTGCTGTTTGATTCAGTGTCATGATTCTAAGCACTTTGAGCTAGCTATGTGTTCGGTTGCATTTGCTGTATATGTGTATTATTTCATTTACTCTTTATAGCATATTTTCTTTCTTTCATAATAATAAAAATGACAAAACAGTGGCCGGGCGCGGTGGCTCACGCCTGTAATCCCAGCACTTTGGAAGGCCGAGGCGGGCGGATCACAAGGTCAGGAGATCGAGACCATGGTGAAACCCCGTCTCTACTAAAAATAGAAAAAATTAGCCGGGCGCAGTGGCGGGCGCCTGTAGTCCCAGCTACTCGGGAGGCTGAGGCCGGAGAATGGCGTGAACCCGGGAGGCGGAGCTTGCAGTGAGCCGAGATTGCGCCACTGCACTCCAGCCTGGGCGACAGAGCGAGACTCCGTCTCAAAAAAAAAAAAATGACAAAACAGAAGAGTTCCCTTCCCCCTTGCAGGATGTGTGAAAGGGGTGTGGTTCACCTGTTCAGTCGCTGCCGCTGCTCAAACCCCTGACAGGAGGGGTATCACACAGACAGGCAGGTGCAGGAGCTGGGGCAAGCACTTTCGGCTCCGGCCCCGTGGTAGTGTCTAAGGGTGGGTCCCTGCAACGCTGTGTTACAATGCTCTTTTAGTTCTGTGGTCCACGGACGGCTTAAGGGTTAACCAGCTCAGTGCCCCCTCTACCTTTCTGCAAGGGCAGAGGACCAGTGTGACAGCTTTCTGTACCCTGAGCTCTTGTCCAGTGTCCTGGAAGAATCAGGTCACACATGGACTTGAAGGATGAATGCAGGGTTTTATTGAGTGGTGGAGGTGGCTCTCACTGGGATGAATGGGGAGCTGGAAGGGAGATGGAGTGGGAAGATGATCTTCCCCTGGAGTTTGGCCACCCAGAAGCCCAACTCCTCTCTGACCGCCCCCAGCTGAACTCCTCTCAGCATTCAGATGTTGCTTCTCTTCTCTCTTTCTCTGCCATGCCATTCTGCTATTTATCTGCTTGTTTTCTTGTATCCTCATCTGCTCTTGGAGCCTGGGGCTCAGGGTTTATACGGATACAGTATAGGGGGGCATTGCAGGCCAGAAGGCAACTTTTTGGGTGTGAAAACAGAAATGCCTATTCCCATTTAGGGCCACAAATTGACAGTGGGGCCTTTGCTAGGGAACCACCCTCTTCTACTCAGTATTTCCCTGTCTCCTGTCCGTATCAGTAATGTGTGATTGCTAGTCCAAACAATACAGAAGTTTAAACAATAATAAAGGAAATAACCCTTTAGTATTCTTTCCTCATTTTCATACTTCCTTACAGGTTGTTTTCATAAATAGTTGATATTTTAATTGCCCTCCTGTGCATGTATTGGACATGCATATCTATTTTACTGTTTGTATACACACACATGCACACACATATATATATATATATATATACACACACACACACACAGTAAAATAGATATGCATGTCCAATCACACATTACTGATTACACAGTGTATATATATATGTATACACACACACATGCACACACATATACACACACAGTGTATATACACACACATATATACACACACGGCATATATATATATACACACACACACACACATATATATACACACAGTATGTGTGTGTGTGTGTGTATATATATAT
This sequence comes from Macaca nemestrina, assembly GCF_043159975.1. Lineage (NCBI taxonomy): Eukaryota > Metazoa > Chordata > Mammalia > Primates > Cercopithecidae > Macaca > Macaca nemestrina. The sequence goes on along the minus strand of NC_092135.1, from coordinate 132,721,907 downwards.
ATAGTAATCTACCACAGGTTTCTTGAGGAAATTTACAAAAGAGTTAGTTTCTCATGTATTGATATGGAATTATGTCCATGACAACTTTATATAATTTTATTAAATTTTTTTGTAATTTACCTATATAGATATTTAAATGCAAATATTTGATATCATACTACACACATTTTGTTTCATAACTATGTTTTCAAAAAATAAAAATTAAAAATCAGAAATTTTTTAGAAGGTAAAGAGATACAAATATTCCAGAAATGTACAATCAGTTAATCCCATTGAAAGTTAATTTAGCATCTTGAAAGCCAAGGAAATAGAAAAACTATGATGAGTTTTACATTTCTCCTTATGTGATAAGGCAAAGCCAACATGGTCTCTGAAAAGAAACATGTTTGGACACTAAAATCTATGTGGAACACATTAAGTTGATCTTTACACACCTTCAGGTATGTAGGACAACCTATCAGAGACTTCTGTGACTGTGATTTTTCAAAAATAGAGAAATATCCTCTACATAACAGCATGTAACTTCTCCCTCACAACAACAAAACACCAAAGAGCTGAAGACTTAATTAAGAAATTGTTTTACATAACAACAGCAAATCTGACAACTCAGGAAGATGTGGATCTGGGAAAAATTGCAAGAGGGAATTTGTTGGGCTTCCAGCTTCTGCTTAGGATGCAGAAAGATGGAAAGGGCATTCTAACAACGGCAGTAACAACACGCCAGGTCGTCTGCAAGAAGCACCACTGTTTTCAACCCTATCAGAAAGCTGAGGTTGCAGAACCAGCAAACTAACCTAAACTCTGAGGAATAATCCAGACACTAAGGTCACATATTCCATAATTCTATTTATATGAAATACTCAGAATTGACAAATCCCTAGGAATAGAAAGCAGATTACTGTTTGCCAGAGGCCAGGTAAAGGGGAGTGGAGAGTGCCTCCTTGCTGAGTTACAGGGTCTCCTTTGGGGATGATGAAAATGTTTGGAACTAGATAGAGGTCATGGTTGCACTCACTGTGAAGGTCCTAGATGCCACTGAATTGCACACTTTAATTTTTTTCTACGAGGAACAGTGGCCTCAGAGATAAGGGCATGAGGCACACCTGGGACCTCCTCCCCTGCATGAGTCACAGAGCTTAACAGAAGCAAACTGGAAATCAAACACAGACCCATTGCTGGAAAACCAACTAAGCCATGGAAATTAAACAATACACTTCTAAATACTCCATGGATCAAAGAGGCAGTCATGAGAAAAATTAGAGAATACTTTGAATGAAAATGAAATGAAATGAAATCCATATTAAAAATTTGTACAATGCAGCTAAAATCGTGCTTAGAGGGGAAATCTATAGCATTAAATGCCCATATTAGGAAAGAAAAAAGGTCTCTTACAAATGATTTAAGCTTACACTTTAAGAAACTAGAGAAGTAAGAGCCAATTAAACCCAAAGTGAGCAGAAAAAAAGAAATCATAGCATGAACAGCAGAAATCAATGAAACGGAGAAGAGAAATATGACAGAGAAAATCAATGAAACCAAAAGCTTGTTCTCTGAAATAGTCAGTACATTTGCCATACTGATTAGAACAAAAGAGAAGTAGAAGTTATCAATATTAGAAATTTTAAAAAGATATTGAAAGATGGCTGCTCAAACCTCAGGCCATATATCCATTGGAGAGGCAGTCCTCTGCCCAGTTAATCAAACAGACGCAGGAATCACGTATCACTGATCCTGATGAGCCTGTTCTGGTCACATGTTCACCTCTGAGCCAATCACTGATGCCGGGGTGGATGGTGCTGATTGGCTTCCTCTAGGTACCACCTTCCAGTCCTGGAGTCTGGGACAGAGTCACTTCATCTAAAACCTGTGACCTCAGAGGAGAGGATGTGGGCTCCCGTGCAGCAAGTAGCTCAGACACATGGAAATACAAACTCCAAAGGAGGGCAAATGGCAGCAGACACCCTCTCAGAGCTTCCAGTAAGAAGAGTGGAGCATTCTTGAGAGCCTCCTTGTTCCATGGAAGCTTCAGGACAGGGAATGATAACCTTGGGACACCCCAGTGACCACGCCCCAGTCCTAGAGCTGACATGCCACACTTTGTCCATGTAGGACTGCCACGCCCCCTATTGACTCAGCCCTCCAAGTATTAAAGCACCCCAGGAATGGAGGAGTCCTGACTTTGCCATCCCTGAGAGAGGGCACCCCGGGAGAGGGTGGCACGGGGAAGAAGCAGGGAGGAGGGGACTCGGAATAGCTCTTCCTCTAGGTGTCCTCTTTTCTTGTCTCCATCCAATGTGCTGTTCCCACCACCAACACGATGGTCTATAAGGAGAAACTTATAAAGGGCAACCTGACACCAAAAATGAGATGTCAGGTTGCCTTTTCAAATCTCTAAGTCTCTGTTCTTTAGCAGAGATAAAGAGGAATGAGCAAGAAGGTCATTTTTCTCAGCATCATTTATCAAGCCGTTGCCATGTAAACTGCTTTGTAATTAACATTTCCTTGCCTTATTTCTGGGGATATAACTGTGTTTCTCACCATTATTTTGGCCTCATACAAAGAACAGCAGTTTATTTATTTATTAAATGACACACAGCCTGTGGGACATGAGTGTTAACCGTCAGAATAGACCTGGTTTTGTTAGAAGCACTGTTTCATTTATGATATATGGAAAACAGAACCTGGTTTTTTTCTTGAATTCCAATCCTTTTCCTATTTGTTTCATAAAGATAGCAAGCAACACAGCACCCAGGTGATAGCTGCATTATGAATAACAAGCTCAGTTTGGCACATATTTGGATGGGCCTCTGGGCACCTTGAAATAGTTGCTATCAAGATGTCAATAAATACCTATTTAAGGGTAAACTCATTGGGAACTAATATGGTAAGTGAGAATTGAAGGCATATTTATAGTGGTGGGTAAATCAATACGCCATTGCTTAATTATATTCAATGCACAATTGCTTTTTCTACCTCCAAAATAAACCTTCGAAGTGAAACATTTTAAATTAGAAACATATCAGCACAGGATGGAGTTTGAAACACAGTCACATATAAACAGCCAGACAGGCAGGTGGTGCTCCCATGAGAGGGAATTTTGAAGACAATGGTGTTGCAATCAGGCAACATAGAGCATAAGGCCAGGGTGGACCCCACAGGCTCATGCTCAGCTAGTGGAGACATTGGTGATGGCCCAAACTCAGGGGCTGATCGTTGAAATGTTGCCTCATGGACAAGCCCAAAGAGCCTCAGTGCCCTCCAGTCACAAGCCAAGCAAATGACCTGTTCCTTGAGTCTTAAGAGGATCAGGTGGAAGGTAAGAACATCCATGTTGTGGAACACACAGAGGGAAACCCAGCAAGTGAGCTACAGTCTTCTGGCTCCTCTAGAGCACAGGCCCAAGGATACGGGGGCCCCAGGATGGAAGTGAGTGCTCACACCCTGGAGGAGACTCAGGAAGCCACAGAGCATCAAGTCTGCAGGGGCTGGGAGTTGGTGATGTTGCTCTCCATCTAGTCTGCTCTTTCAGAATTTGCAGGGTATGTTAGTCTATTCTCATGCTGCTAATAGAGACATACCCAAGACTGGATGATTTATAAAGGAAAGAGGTTTAATGGACTCACAGTTCAGAATGGCTGGGGAGGCCTCAGGAAACTTACAATCATGGCAAAGGGGAAGCAAACACGTTCCTTCTTTATATGGCGGCAGCAATAAGTGCAAGGAAAAGTGGGGAAAGCCCCTTATAAAACCATCAGATCTCATGAGAACTCACTCACTATCCTGAGAACAACATGGAGGTAACCATGCTGATTCAATTACCTCCCACCGGCTTCCTCCCACAACACGTGGACATTGTGGGGACTACAGTTCAAGATTAGCTTTGGGTGCAGACTCAGCCAACCATATCATAGTAGTTGGCACTCCCAGGTGCCTGTGTGGTGTGCCCAGATGAAACTCTACCCACCAAGTGTCCGGTTCATTCTGGCACATCAGCGTGCTTACCCAGTGACGTCAGTGGAAACCAGCTTTGTGCTCCCTGTGACACAGGTTTTGCAACTTTCATTACCAGTCCCAAGGACTGCAGTGACCTTGTGGACAGGTGCCATCAGATCCCAGCATCAGTCAAAGGGGAGGTGAGTCCATCTGTCATCCTCAATCCGGGCTTCCGAGGCTCCCTCTTGGAACTACATCCAGGGTATAGGTCATCAGGAGGTGTTTCCTGTGTCAGTCGCCAAATTTAGTGGCACGCTAATGAACTGGCCCTTCTGCTTACCCCAGAGAAGCTGAACAATGAGCCCCATGCTGTGTCTACTCAGGACCTGTGACTCCCGGCCCAGGCACTTTTAGCTTCAGCTCTACCAATGTTTTTCTGTTATCTCCTGGTGTTTAATGTAGCAGGGGAGAAATTTTAGTCCAATCTACCTGACATTCATTTCCTCAAGGGTAAATTCAAAGGCATTCTTTTGTTAATTTTGAAATTATAAAAAATTGCCAGCATTGTCTTCACGCCCATCTCTCTTCATTAATGGAGCCTAGGGACTGTGGGCCCCTGCCCTGGCAGGCAAGTCTATTTCCAGGTCAGAAAATTGTTCTCTAATACCTTTTATTGTTGCTTCATTCTAATTTCCAGGGTGTGCTTTGTCACGAGCGGCTTTTATTCATGGATTGGATCTCCTTGGTTAGTCCTCTGCTTCTATTATCTTACTTTTCTTATCTTTTAATCTTTTTATTCATTTCCTCTGTTATCGTATAAGGTCACTCAAGTTCATCTTCAGCTTTACTGAGTTGATTTCCTTCAACAATGAGCCAGGTTTTTCTCTTCTGGTGTGTATTTAATATCTGCGTCTGTTCTTTTTATCTATGAACTTGTTCCTAGGACTGTGCTCTCCTTATCTTACCCTGGAGAATTAAACAAGAGCTATGTCTTCTTGAGTCACACGATAATACTGAGAGGATGTTTTCTAAAAACAATCCCTCTGTTTCATAGAGTATGTCTGTTATATGGAGACCTCTTCTTTGAGGGCAGGGAACTGGGGTTGTTACCAGTAGAAGGTGCCCGAGGTTCTTGGCATCTCAAACAAAGAATTGGACAAAACGCATAAACAAAGCAAGGAAAGCAAAAGCAGGGATTTACTGAGAACGAAAGTACACTCCACAGTGTGGGAGTGGGCCTGAGAAGACGGCCTCAAGAGCTCTGGTTACAGAATTTTCTGGGGTTTCAATATTCTAGAGGTTTCCCATTGGTTACTTGGTGTATGTTCTATGTAAATGAAAAGAATGGAGTGAAGTTACAGAGTCATTTACTCAGAATGCGCCCTGTTATAAACGGAGAAGATGTTCCTTGGTGTACGTGGTCTATGTAAATAGAGAGGATGAAGTGAAATTTCAAAGCCATTCACATTCCTATCATTGCTGAAGTGCTGTCATTTATTTATTTATTTTAATTTATTTTATTTTATTTTTTTTTTAGATGGAGTCTCACTCTGTCTCCCAGGCTGGAGTGCAATGGCGCAATCTCAGCTCACTGCAACCTCCACCTCCTGGGTTCAAGTGATTCTCCTGCCTGGGATTACAGGCACCTGCCATCATGTCTGGCTAATTTTTGTATTTTTGTAGAGATGGTGTTTCACCATGTTGGCCAGGCTGGTCTCGAAATTCTGACCTCAGGTGATCCACCCATCTTGGCCTCCCAAACTGCTGGGATTACAGGCATGAGCCACCACACCCGGCCTAGGAAGTCAGCGTGGGTCAGCCTTATGTTCCCTGCTTCCAGGTCTTGTTCTCCTGCCTCAGGGTCAGAGGTCGGAACCCAAATGCCTTCAGGGCCAGGCAGGCATCTGCAATGAGTGGAAGCACTGGCTGGCTGGAAGGACGGTCAGAGCTCCTTGTCTGACTTGTCCACAGACGTGGAAAATTCCAGTTTCCAGGTGAAATGCTGTGACTTTTCAATGTTAGGCCAACCCAGGGGTGGGAGGGCAAATGCAAAAGGCTTCCTGGCCAGTGTTCTGCCTGCTGGCCTCTAGTCTTTAGCTAAGGCTTGGCAGAGAAGCCTTCTCCTCTGGGGAGAACTTTCTGTGAGGTTCCATATGATCCCTGCTGACTCTTCCTGGGGTGAAGGAGGCTCTTCCAAGCCCCTTGATGGAAGACAGGATGCACACGTGGTCCCCTCATTTGCCTGGAAGTGGAGGAGCGCTCTGCTGGGTTTGCCTAATAAGATGCAGCTTCTAAAATGACGGCAGCAGTGAAGATGAGAGTGAGATGACACAGTGCACTTCCTATGGGCCAGACAGGTGAAGTGCTCTGTGCGTATTGCATCCTTTATGAGAAGACACCCAGCAAAGATGTTTGGGACATAGTAAGCTCTCAATAAATGTCATGATTTTCATGATTGTTAAGATTGCTCTTTACGTTTGGAAGCCACGGGTTGGAAGCCATGGGCAGCCGGTGAGGTGTGAATAGCCCAGCCCCCAGGGCACACCAGGCCTGCATTATTGCTCACTCCTGCTTCTTGCTTTTTCCTCTGATTAGCAGCAATTTTCGAGGGTGCTGAGGCAGAAAGTGGGAGGTCAGGCTTTCAACCGATAATAATAGTGGTCACTGTGCTACAAGCTGTGCGTAAGGATTTCCTAATTTTTACAACAAACTTGCAAATCTGGTGGTGGTGTCTCATGTTTACAAATGAAAAAACTAAGATTTGGAGAGGCTAAATGGAGGATTTATAACTGGGTTGAGCAAGATGTGGACAGAAAATGCTACACTAAATTCGGTAATATGGAGGTTGGGAACCTTCAATGCAGTGATTTGAGTGAAATAATTAAGGTGGAAGCCAGATTAAAATGGTCTGCATAGGAAGTGAAAAATGTATACATCGGCTGGGCATGGTGACTCATGCCTGTAATCCCAGTACTTTGGGAAGCCAAGGCGGGTGGATCACCTGAGGTCAGGAGTTCGAGACTAGCCTGGCCAACATGGTAAAACCCCAGCTCTACTAAAAATACAAAAATTAGCTAGGCATGGTGGTGTATGCCTGTAGTCCCAACTACTTGGGAGCTGAGGCAAGAGAATCACTTGATTCTGATGGCAGAAGTTGTAGTGAACTGAGATCATGCCACACACTGCAGCCTGGGCGACAGAGCTAGACTCCATCTCAAAAAAAAAAAAAAAAAAAAAAAAGAAAAGAGAAAAGAAAAGAAAAATGTATATATGGCAAGAATAACTGTTAAGGAAGTAAACAATCAGACTATAGACTAAGAGAACAATTTGCAAGATATGATAAACACAGGATTCATCTTACTAATATAAAGAAGTCTGCTATAAATTGAGTAACAAAGCAAATACAATCCAATGTAAAATGCTCAATGAATATGAGCAGGCGATATACAGAAGAAATCCAAACACTCTGTAAACAGCTTCCCTATAATTGCAATTTTCAAATTAAACCCGGAAGTCTATTTTTTACCTATTAATGATAAAAGTCAGTATTATACAGAGTGAAGGGAAAGATACTCTTTCCTTCTTGCTGGTATGAGCGTGAAATACTGCAGCCTCTTAAAAATGTAATCTAGAAACATCGTTTAAAATGTAAACTATGTATACCCCTTGACTCACTAATTCTATACTTTTGTGTGAGTATCATATACTCATGCACATAGAATGTGTTGGCTATGTCATTTCCTAGCTCCGTAACTCTCTGACACATTATTTAACCTCAACATGCTTCAATTTCCTCATCTCTAGAACGGAAATAATTGAAGTGCTTATCTCACAGGATTGTCGCAAAAATTTCATGAGCGAACACAGACATAACCACTGCTCTACTGCCACTATCATCATCATTATCTCTATTGGATATTGCATATCCTTCTGCGGTTTGCTTTTTCTCATCAAGTTATATTTCTTCATGACGATAGATGTACCTCAGTCTCATTTATTTTGATTTTGCTACTGTGTAGTAAGTACATTATATGACTATATGACAATTACATATACGTTTTCTGATGGATGGAGGTAGGTCTTATTTGTCATCACAAGCATGGCTTCGGTGATCTTCTTGTCCTTATCCATCCACACATGTGAAAAGTCCTCTTGGCTGCAGTTCCAGAAATGGAATTTTAGGATCCAGTGAGTGAATATTGTTCATTTTCCTTGATAGTGCTATCTCACCTTTGAAAGTATAGTTTGTGGTTTGTGTTGCTGCAGATTTGCACACATGCATTATATCAATCTAGTTAATTTTTGCCAATAAAAGTTTTCTTTATTTAAGTTTTTTATTCTGGGAACTGCCTATTCATGTTCTTTGCAATTTTTTTTTTTTGAGACAGAGTCTCGCTCTGTCACCCAGGCTGTAGTACAGTGATGCGATCTTGGCTCACTGCAACCTCCGCATCCCACATTCAAGCAATTCTCCTGCCTCAGTCTCCTGAGTAGCTGGGATTACAGGCACTTGTCACCATGCCCAGCTAATTTTTGTATTTTTCGTAGAGCCGGGATTTCACCATGTTGCCCAGGCTGGTCTCGAACTCCTGACCTCAGGTGATCCACCCGCCTCGGCCTCCCAAATTGCTGAGATTACAGGCGTGAGCCACCACGCCCGGCCTGCACTTTTTCTATTATGTTGTTTTTCTCTTCTTGTTGATTTATTGCAACTTTTTACTTGATTTTATTTTTTGCAAATATCTTTTTTTCTGAGCCTGGCTTGTCTTTTCACTTTATTTGCTTTGTGCAGAGGTTTTCATTTAAATGTCATCAAATGTGTCTATCTTTTGACGTTCCTTTAATGGAATTTTTGGTGTCTTTTTAATAAATTATATCATTCCTTTTTTTTTTTTTTTTTTTGGTCTAGGGGAAGATGGAAGATTTTCATGTTGGCCGGTATGTAGGTATATGTGCTGAGAAATACTATGTCAATAGTGCTCACATTCCAGGTGTTATATTTCCTTCTTTGTATTTGGGAGGATAATGTATGTTAATCTGTACATTAATCTGGAGTGAAAGTTCTAGAATACCCCACACCACTGGTCACCTACAAAGGTGACCCGTATAACAGGTCCCTGAATCTTTATAGGGTTACTTTCCCATCCTCTGGAATGAATGTCTTGCCAAAGTCTCCAATATCCTAGCCACTTTTTTTTTTTTTTTTTTTTCTGGAGATGGAGTTTCACTCTTGTTGCCCAGGCTAGAGTGCAATGGCGCCATCTTGGCTCACTGCAACTTCTGCCTCCTGGGTTCAAGCAGTTCTCCTGCCTCAGCCTCCTAGTAGCTGGGATTACAGGTGCCTGCCACTATGCTCAGCTCATTTTTTGTAGTTTTAGCAGAGATGGGGTTTTGCCATGTTGGCCAGGTTGGTGTTGAACTCCTGACCTCAGGTAATCCACCTGCCTCAGCCTCCCAAAGTATTGGGGTTACAGGTGTGAGCCACCACCGCACCTGACTTACTTCTTTCTTATCCAGTCAAATTACCATGACTTTATTCATAATGTAGCCCAATAGAATGTTCTGAAAGGTGTCTAGTAGGCCTGTGTCTCTTAGATTACATTAAGGAGAGAGTAGAATAGTTGACACAGCCCTTATTCAAGCATGGAAATGTACATTCTTGTTCATTCCAAGTGACTGAAAAACATTTCGGATCTGATTTTCTGATAAGGATAAAAGAATGTATTTGGTAGATCAATAACCACACACCATGTGCCCAAGGCTATGTCAGTCTACTCTAGTAAAGATACTGCGCTAGGCACAGCAACTGCCACTGGGCTACTATGTGGTTGAGTTTCTTGTCACTGTTGACCTCTAGGATTAGTCTGTTTTTGTAGGAGCCAGACTAGTGAATTACAAGGAGGCATAATGAGAAGCGCCCCCTTGCACTTTTTCTTTAAGAATGGCACTAGTTTCTACCATTCTCTTGAGGATGTGATACTGGTTTTGATGAACGATATTGGCTGGTGTGTGGGTGGGGGAAGGGAGACCAGTTTCAGAGGTTTCTATTTGTTTTTTCTCACTATAATAGCTCTTATCCCTAGGCCAAGAAACCAATGTGGGAATTGTGCTAATGACCACTGCAGGAATTTGTAGTTCCAGTGGATGTAACATGAGCTAAACCAGGGCCAGGACTCCACTTAATACGTGGGCCCCTGAGAGGGTACCAGGACGCTGGTATCACTGTCAATCAGGACCCTGTCTCTAACAGTACCTAATATGTTTTATATTCCCCTTTCCACACTGTGCAGTGACCAAGGTAAACAACCATATGTCCTTGTAGGGAAAGACTGAGGACTTGTTTTCATGAACATTTGCCATGATGTTGCAGGGTCCTTTCTCTAGGGGCTGACCTTCCCATGAATCCTAAAACTGGGTACCGGGTAAAGGATATTACTTTACAAAGATCAATTCCCTCAGACTCCTGGTCATCATTCTTGATTCTTCTGATTGTATAGGTTGATATTACCCTTGTTGGCTGCCTACTAATCTTCCCCTTGGGAAGCCATGTTCAAATAAACATCTCAATAACTTTCAGCCAGCCAGGCCCCTCTGGCTACCCTCCAACATACTCATGATAATTTAATCCACCTGCCTTCTGATGACGAGGGGTTGCCACCTTCCCACTATTGTTTCAGGATCCTGTCATTCCCATTGCTATGGGTGAGCCCAGTCCCTAACGGCATCACCTTTGCATACAGAGGAGAATTACCTCTGCTCTTAGCATCCTTGGTGCCCCTCATACCAGCACATTTCTTGCAGCCTTGCTGAATTGCGTACTCTGTGGGTGCCTCTCTGGGTACACAGTACTCTGGTGGATTTTCTGGATTTAGGTGCTATATACCCTTTAGCATCCCACTTCTCTCTTCTACCACCTGCCACAGGAATTCTGACATTTCTACCTGACTTAGTGTAGCCCACTGTGTTTTTATGCTCCCACAAGCCTTCCAGATCTCACATTCATGCCATCACTCAAAGTCCTTGCCAAGGTATTTCATCCTGTATTTATGGATAATGCTGCCAAATCAACTAACTCGTCCTTATCCAACCTTACATTCCATCTCCCTTGATCAAAAGCCCTTGAATCCATTTCTGTGTGGATCCTCCTCACTTCTGCTGCTACTGCCAGCTGGGCCTTGCAGCTTCTCTGGGGTATAGGCACTTTCCTCCCGGATGCTATTGAGTGCTGGATTTTCTTGTATTCCTTAATAGAAGATTGGACAATTTCTGGGCATCAGTTTTTTAGTGGATTAGCGATCCATCCATGGCTTGTTTCTAAGCTGCTTTGGGAAGAGTCTAAAGACACCCTCATTGCAGGGCTAATTAAGCTCCATTTTAAAAGGCACAGCCTAGCCAGGGTCTCTGTTGAAAGCCCTGTGAGTTCAACAGTCTCTCCACTCTGGCTAGAGGAAACTTGAAAGGTCCTAGGCAATAAGCTCAGGGAATTTTCTCATCACGCCTTGTAAATTATTCTTTATTCAGAAATTGTTCTTGTCCAGCCTTGGAAGATTCATTCTATATATGTGCAGTTTGATTTCCAATCAAAGACTCAAGGGACCCCATGCAGATTTCTGAGTTCCTTTAAGAGTACATAGCCTCTTTCTCTCAGGTTCTCTGGCCCATGGATTCTAGTGTCTTTGTAGTCTCTGAACTCCAGTTGTGTGTATCGTCAATGCCGCAGGAATGTTAGATTCTGTGTGGATCCCCTCCATAAGCCACAGTCCAGGGACTTCTCCAGGCAGAAAGCCCAGGCCAGGAAAGGGCACATCTCACTTCCTGCCCTTTCTCCTGTGCTGTGTGTTGTTCATTGTCTGACAGCTGTGCTCTTTGTGTGTTCAGTTCTCTAATTGTCTACTGCAGGAGGGTGATCCTGGACCACTTCCTCCCCATGACCAGAAGTCCAGAGGCTTCCTATTGCATGTTCTACCTTTATTTACTGATATTTACTGAGGAATGCTATTGTTTTTTAAATGTTGATTTTGTATCCAGCAACCTTGCCAAACTTTTTTTTTTTTGGGGGGGGCGGACAGTGTCTCACTCTGTTACCCAGGCTGGAATGCAGTGCCTCCATCTCCCAGGGTCAAGCCATCCTCTTGCTCCAGCCTCCCAAAGTGCTGGGATTACAGGCACCTTGTATTAGTTTTCTCTTGTGTTAGTTTTTACGGCTTGTCTGGACATTCTGTTAAGTATTTTGTATTACAAAAACAATCATGTATCTGCAAATAAAAATGGTATAATCTCTTCCTTCTTATTCATATACATATTATTTCTTTTTCTTTTCTTATTTAGCTAGTGACTAGAGAACATTTTTGGTGAATATTGTAACTGCCCAAGGGGTTCACCTTGCCCTCTGCCTAGACAGAACGGATTCATCAAGGCAGGAGAATTGCAATAGAGAAAGAGTAATTTACGCAGAGCCGGCTGTGTGGGAGACCGGAGTTTTGTTATTACTCAAATCAATCTCCCTAAACATTCAGGGTTTTAAAACCACAGATTAGAAATTTAAAAACCACAGCAATTCGTGCTGCATTGAGTTTTTAAACCTGCAGAGTTTTTAAGGATGACTTGGTGGATGGGAGGAAGCCAATGAGCCAAGAGTGCTGATTGGTCAGAGATGAAATCATAGGAAGTCGGAGCTGTCTTCTTGGGCTCAGTCATTTCCTGGGTGGGGGGCCACAGGATCAGATGAGCCAGTTTATTGATCTGGGTGGGAGCAGCTGATCCATCAAGTGCAGGGTCTGCAAATATCTCAAGCACTGATCTTAGGAGCAGTTTAGAGAGGGTCAGAATCTTGTGGCCTCCAGCTGCATGACTCCTGAAACATAATTTCTAATCTGTGGCTAATGTTAGTCCTACAAAGGCAGTCTAGTCCCCAGGCAAGAAGGTCTGCTTTGGGAAAGGGTTGTTACCATCTTTGTTTAAATGATAAACTATAAACTAAGCTTCTCCCAAAGTTAGTTCAACCTGCCCGCAGGAATGAACAAGGACAGCTGGGAGGTTAGAAGCAAGATGGAGTCGGTTAAGTGAGATCTCTTTCACGGTGTCAATCATAATTTTGCAGAGGTGGTTTCAACATGACGACAGGCCATCCATCCCTTGTTCTTGACTTTGGTGCTAATGCTTCTAGACACTAACCATTAGGATTAGTGTGTGCTGTAGCCTTTTCAAATTTCTTCTTTTTCCCAATTTCATGAGAGTTTTCAAATCACAAATTGGTATTGACTTTTGTGACTGACCTAGGTACATCTTTGAGATTTTCCTTTGTTTTCTTCTCATTCTTCCCTTAATATGGAATATTATAATAACAATTTTTCTGCTTTTGAAAATTACACATTCCAAGAATAAACATGCATTATTTTAAAATATAACATTGAGTTTGATTTGCCAACATTTTGTCTAAGATTATTGTATCTACGGATGCAATGACAGGTCTATCTTCTCCTTTTCTTATACGCTTCTAGTTCAGTTTGGTGAAAAGGATATTTGCTAGATTTTTCAAATGAATTTTGGAGGCTTTCTTTCCCTTTTCAATCACGTAAACAGTTATTTAAGGTAGTTATTTTTTGAAGGGATGGCAAAATGCACCATAAACCCATCCAGTCCTACTGTGTGTGTGTCTCTTTAAGCAGGAATCTTTTGACTACAAGTTAATTTATTGTTTTCAGTGTGTATCATTTTAATTGAGAATTCCTATTTCTTTGTGAATCAGTGTTGGTAACCTGAAGAGAAACAAGCAGAATTGTTTCCAAAGTGTAGGTTGCCTGAACAACAGACTGACTGATGTTCTCCCTTCTCAGTGGGAGGGTCTGTGCTTGAAGTCAATCTCCCTGGCGGTAGGGGTTCCTTTCCTGTTGGGGTGACACAAGAAACCAGCAAGCTACGGGTGCATTCCCCAAAACTCCTGTCCAGCTGCCCTGTATCCTGTAAGAGCCTGGCACCCAAACCTTTTCTGTTTTTACACACTCACCTGATGATTTTTCTCCTGCTCCATACAAGGTATTATAAGAAGAGGCAGGTGCCCTCACTAGAACCTGAACCCTCTGCACATCCAGAAGCGTCGGCCTGTCCCCAGTGCTCTGCTCTATAAGATGATGAGACACCAGGAAGCCACCAGCCTTCTTCTCTGCTTTTTGTTTTCTTCTGAATTTTATTATTTTATTTTGTTTTACAATTTTTAATTTAAATTATTTTTAGGATACTGTGGAATGTGTCTCTATATTTTAATTGTATTCTCCTTGAAATGTTTCTGTTTTTACTAAGCTTTTAAATTTTCTGGCATAAAGTTGCATATAGCAGCCTCCTAGGGCTTTTAAATAACTCACAATGTTGTCATCACAGCCCCGTTTTTATTCCCTGTCTCTTGTTGGTGCTGCTTTTCTCCTATTTTAATGGTGAGTGTTATTTTATAGACTCATTAAGGAATTGATCTTTGCTGATCTTCTATTGTTTCTTTCTTTTTCATTTTGTTAATATCTGCTTTTATATTTGTCGTTTCCTTCTTGTTACATTTTTAGGCTTTAGTAAGTTTTCTTTTTTAACTTAAAATGAATGAACTCATTTGTTTTTTAAAAAAACTTTTTAATAAATGCATGAAGGCTATAATCTAAACCCCAAGTACTAATTTAGCTATAGCCTTCATGTTTTGAGGTCCAGAGCATTTTCATGCTATTCATTTCTAGATACTCTGTAATTTGCATTATGAATTCCTCCTTAATTTGTGAGTTATTAGTAAATGTATTTTTAAGTATCTCCATATCTGGAGAGCAGGAAGTGTTGTCTACCCCATTATTTTTTATTGTTGTTTTTTAATGTAGTTCAATTATGCTTAGCAAACATGATCTGTATTTTATTGATGCCATGAAATGTATTGGCAATTTCTTTGTGTTTTAAGGCATGATTAATTTTTCTTGAAAAGAATCTAACTTCTATATTTTGGTGTGATGAGAGATTTTCTACATATATTTTATATATATTTTACTTTTGCTGGTTATTAATTTTTGTCTTACATAGTTGATATGTTAATTTCTAATATGAATGTGTTGAAATCTTTCTGAATGGTTTAAAATTTGGCATATTTTGAGGCAGTGTTGCTAAGAACAAAATATGATTCTTCTGGTTGGATTGTTCTTTTTATTAATATAGAGTGTCCTTCTTTATCTCTACTAGTGCTATTTATCTTAAATTCTATTTTGTCTAATATTATTTGTTCTTTAATTGTTATCCTAATTTTGTCAGAATTTGTAAAGTACAACATTTCCTATCTTTTTATTTAAACTTTTCTGTGCAGTTTTATGCTTCTTTATGTGCTTCTTATAAATAGTGTTAGCTAGATTTTTAAATATCTTACCTGATAGCCTCTGTTTTTTAACTGATGAGTCTAATCCATTTATATTTATTGAGATTATGATATTTTTAGACTCATTTCCCCTATCATATGGTGCACTTTCTATTTACCATCTTTTGTCTTTTCTTTTTACCCTTTCCTTCCTTTTGTTAGATTAATGAAATTTTCTATATCCACCCCTCTGTCCTGCTTCTATCCTCTGTTGATGAAGAAGTCATGATTATATTTTCATTGATTTAGTGGTTACCATTAAAATTTTAACTATTCATTTTTTTCCTAGCAAACTCTATGGTAATTACTGTGTCTATTCCTCAAATTTCTGCAAGAATTTTGTCATGTGTCTAACCACTGAAAAACCCCACACTCCTATTATCATCTGGAGACTTTTTATTTTATCCTCTTTACACACACACATACATTTTTATAGTCAGTAATGTGTCACACACACATTTTTATAGTCAATAACGTGTCATACCTACTACCATAGTTTACATTAATTTCTGAGCTCATTATAACTTCCCATGTGCCTTGCGATCCTTCTGTGCTCACTTTTTTTCTAGCTGAAAGTATCAATGTTTTTAGTTAAATGCAACAGGAAATGGCTTTAGCTAATTAAATAAAAGGAGTTTATTCAAAAGATTGTGGAGTTTACAGAGTCATCAGGAGGCATAGAGAACAGGACTCGAGGCTAAGTTTCCAAGAATAATGGCCATTCCACAGACCTGATCTGAGGGAAGGCTGTCTCTGCTACCAGTAAGCACTACATGCAGCATTTCCACAGCTCCCACGTGCACCAGTAGATAGATCTCAGTGCAGCTTTATTGCACCTCCTTCACCACAAACTCTTTGATGGAAATCACTATGTGTGGCCCACCCTTGAAGAATCAGAAGTTACGGTTTCCCTTTACTGTGGGATGAGGTGTCTATACAGTAATTGGAATTTTTCTATACAGGAGAATGTCTTCTCTCCCTAATTTATTTAATTTACTCAATCATTTTTGTAGGCATGGATTCATGAATATTTACCTTATACTTTGGTTTAGAATCCAATACTGCTTTACTTATGTTGTTGTTTGAATTGTTCTAGCTTGGGCCACTGGGGGCTCTTTCAGCGAGCTCCTGGGCTCCTCTTTTATTTACCATTATTATTACTTTTTTTTTTTTTTGCACTTTCTTACTTTCTGGCATTACAAGATACTCCAGGCTCACCTTGTTTATTTCCTGCCCCAGCCTAGAAGCGTTCATTTTTCCCTGGATCCCTGGTTCCTTTGGTTGGAGAATGGTATTAGAAACCAAGATCCAGGGGTGAGGAGTGCTGTTCTGGCAGATTTTATAACTTGTCCTTGGACTGAAGGAATTGACAAAAATGACGTGCAATCATACCTCATGTGTAGTTTTAGGGATTAAAAGACAGATCTCTCTCTCTCTCTCTCTCTCTCTCTGTCTTCTTTAGTAGTGACATTAAACTGCAAGCTGGTACCACTTGAGGACAGAAGATTTCCTAATGGACTCAGTAGGTATATTAGTCCATTTTCATGCTGCTGATAAAGACATGCTGAGACTGAGCAATTTACAAAACTTTCTTTAATTGGACTTACAGTTCCATGTGGCTGGGGAAGCCTCACAATCATGGTGGAAGGCAAGGAGAAGCAAGTCACGTCTTAGGTGAATGGTGGCAGGCAAAAAATGAGAGAGCTTGTGCAGGGGAATGCCTCTTTTTAAAACCATCAGATCTCGTGAGACTTATTCACCATCACAAGACCAGCATGGAGAAACCCATCCCCATGAATCAGTCATCTCCCGCCAGGTCCCTCCCACAACGTATGGGAATTATGGGAGCTGCAGGATGAGATTTGGGTGGGGACACGGCGCCAAACCATGTCAATAGCTATTACATGTTCTGTTCCTTAAGTGACAATAATGTAAAATTTATCTTTGTGAGGAAGGCACTCCCAGTTCTTGGTAAAAACTGCTTGAGAACAGCAGTTAACAGTCTTAATTTGTTATTATCATTTTTGTCCTGAGAAAAGTGAAAAGTGGCATTTAAGGTAAGGTGGGTGAGCTTAGAGTAGGCAGAAAAAGTTTAGCAGGGGCCACCTGGAGCATCAAACATTTGGCAGACTTCTCCAGGGACCCTTTCTGGGCTCCTCTAGAGGGAGGGAATACACAGTTGGAAGATGTCTGCTGGTAGAGACAGAAGTAGGGAGCACTCAGGGGCTGGATGGAGAGGTGCCACAATCACAGGGCTCATGAGGTCAGGGACTGAGACAGAGAGGGGCCTGGGTGCAGCCAGGGGTGGAGCAGGGGACGTTCAGTAAAGTAAGAGCATGCACATCAGACTTCCAGACTACTTTTCTAGATGAAATTTTATATAGATAATAAGTTCCTTATATGATTCCGGTTGATCATGAGTGAGACGTGGTTGTGCCTTTGACAACCATGGTGGAAAGAAGCCAGAGCTTACCATGAGTCACCCCTACATTTCTTTGCATCATAAGCTGGATGGCATTCATCTACTTTGGAGGAGCAGTCTTTTTGGCAACATACAGGCAGCCAAACTCATTCAGGCCTCACTCCCACTTCAATTACACCCTTGCTGACCACTGACAGAGCCCCGCCGGGTCCACTGCCCTGCTGTCTGCCAGTGAGTTCTGCCAGGCATGTGATTCACCCAGCAGCCATTGCTGCCCACAGCAGTCAGAAGCTAAAGGACAAGGACTCCGCTGCTGGCATTCCCACTATCAGAGCAGGCTACAATTTTTCAAGGAATTGTATTTTAAGGTCAACGTGCATGAGGGCAGAGAAGAACATATTGTGTTCTTGTAATTAGAGATGGTTTCTGCTCTGCTGGGAGGCTCACAAGACTGCATTTTACTTACCTATCTCCAGGTGACCATTGGTGCACAGAGACAGCTGCAAAGCAGGGCATTGCAAGAATTGTGCTGAGTGGGGCCAAGAAGGCTCCTGCCCAGAGGGATATGTGCCTGGGGCTTGGAAGGGATGCGGATGCCAGCTCCTTTACAAGCCTAGTTAGTTCATGTCAGCATCAGCATCCAATGATACCCATATCGGTACTCCTCAGCCACAACACTGACTCGAGGCATTTTGTACAACACAGTAGCAAATTTTCCAATAATCTTTCCATGTGTAGGAACTACTAGAGTGCTATAATAATGCATTGGCACATAAATACAGAGATACACTGTAATCATGATTGCTGGGGAATATGAAATAAAGTACTGGTTCTCAAATGTGCTCAAAAATATGGTTCTCAAATGTGCTTACCTGGGAAACTTGCTAAAATTAATGGTTCCAAGTTTTCTCAAAACTCTCCAAATCAGAACCTAGTGGGGGACTCCAGAACAGAGTTGCCATGTACAGTTGTGAAGTTTCTGCACTGCACAAAGGCACCTGGCAGGGGAAGACAATAAAGGCTGAAATTCAGGCCATGCTTGGCTTACCCACTGTGTTCTACGCAGGGCTGAGTCAAGCTCCCCAGCTAATCTTGAAATATAACCAGGTTTAGGTTCCTATGGGCTATAAAGCAGTGGTCGAATTAATTGTATTAGTTAGAAAAGGCCATTTGGGGGATATTCCTAAGAGGTTAAAAAAAACCCACCCTGCATTGTTGGATGATGTGTTTAATGAGACCTGTTCCATTTTACTTTTCCTAGAGGCTTTTGAGTTTACAGAATGTGAAAAAAACAACAACAACAACTAAATAATAACAATAGTTATTCATGACCATCCTCATACTTCAGTTAACAACATTTTAATGCCCTACTGACTCATATCAATTTTCAGCAATTTCAATTTCACCAGCATGTCAGGCAGAAGACAGCAAATTGAAAAGGATGCTCAAAATTCTGGCCGTATTTCTAGCGCCGTCCATGGTGCACGACCTTGGAAGTGATGAGGGAGTGCTGTCACATCCTGTCAAGGAACCCGCAGCTTAATGAGGTGCAGTTGTTTGCTAGAGGGCACACACAGAGAGCTGGGCTTGAGCTGGAGCCCTGCCCTGCTTCCACCTGCTTTGCATGCAGATGGGCACCTTTGTGAATGGTCTTCTGGATTTCATGGTTAACAAAGTATTTGTTGAGCTGGGTGCCATGTGAACCACCACAGACATACATGTGTCTAAGGCAGAGTGTGTGTCTTTAAGGAGTTCACAGTCTAAGCAGGTGATGTACCCATCTACTTAAGGACCGAAGCATGTCACATCCAGCAATTTTTTTTTTTTTTTTGAGATGGAGTCTCACTCTGTCACCCAGGCTGGAATGCAATGGCATGATCTCAGCTCACTGCAAACTCTGCCTCCCAGCTCAAGCGATTCTCCTGTCTCAGCCTCCTGAGTAACTGGGATTACAGGCACATGCAACTGTGCCCAGCTAATTTTTGTATTTTCAGTAGAGATGAGGTTTCACCATTTTGCCCAGGCTGGTCTTGAACTCCTGACCTCAGGTGATCCACCTGCCTCAGCCTCCCAAAGTGTTGGAATTATAGGCGTGAGCCACCGCGCCTGGCCACATCCAGCAAGTTTGACTTGAATCCCTAGATTTTGTTATTGCACTCTCAGAGATCCATATGGATGAGGCGACATGACTGCTGGGTTAGAGTAGCCACATCCTCGGCATCTAGGAATGGCTAGGAAATCTGGGCAGCCCAGGAAAATGCCATGCCATTCTCTCCTGTCATGCCTTCATAAATCATCTTGGGAATTTCCTTTTTCATGTTAAATATGTGTTCTATCCCATCGCAATGTAATTTTAGTACCTAGGTCACATAAAGAAATGTTTTCTTGAGTTTCTACCTTTCCATCGGAAGGAAGGAAGATAAGAAGGAAGAGAAGAAAGGAGGGAGGGAGAAATGGAGGGACAGAGAGGGAAGGAGGGAGGGAGGGAAGACCTTCTTTGGTGAAGTGTGAGATTCTAGAATGTGGGACTCAAAGGGAGAGTCCACAGGCTGGCACGCACAACTGATCATGCTCGGTTCCATGTGGGAACAGACCTGGAATGCAAAGATAAATAAGATTCCTTTTCTTATTTCAAGGACATCAGTCTGGCTGACCCATCTGGTGGGGAGACAGGCGTGTAAAGCAGATCGTGTTGTCGCACGATAAACACCTTGACAGAAGGGAGAACACAGGGCAGGATGAGCACTGCCTGGCAGATGGAGCAATCAACCCTGATGGCGAAAGGCTGATGTCTGTGAAGTTTCTCAGCAGGGGAACTCCTGAGCAGGGTTTCCGAAGATGAAGAAGTGTTTTCTAGATAAGTAAGGAGGCCTCAGGTTTATTAGTTAGTTAGTTTGTTTGCTTGTTTATTTATTTATTTATTTATTTATTCATTTATTTTGAGACAGAGTCTTGCTCTGTTGCCCAGCTGGAGTGCAGTGATGTGATCTCTGTTCATTGCAACCTCCACCTCCCAGGTGCAAGCGATTCTCCTGCCTCAGCCTCCTGAGTAGCTGGAATTACAGGTGCCCACCACTACACCTGGTTAATTTTTGTAGTTTTAGTAGAGACGGGGGTTCCATCATGTTGGCTAGGCTGGTCTCAAACTCCTGACCTCAGGTGATCCACCCTCCTCAGGCTCTCATAGTGCTGGGATTACAGGCGTGAGCTACCATGCCTGGCCTTTAATTGGTTTTTATAACCAGCTGAGGTCACTAGCTTGGGATGAGCAAGCCCTTTCAAAAGGTCCTTCTCAAAAGTTAAGATGTAGATTGCGATTCAATAGATGTGGCTGAGGTCTCAAGAGTCACCAATGCTGTATAGACCACACTTGCCACAGCCGGGCTTTATTGAAGCAGCTTCAGAGAGTAAAGACTGAGCATGCCTTCCAAGCGCCAGGTGCTCTTGTAGGTCTGGGGGACACAGTGAACAAGACCAACAGGGTCTCTGTCTTCATGGAACTTTGAGTCTGATGACAGCAAAGGGGAGAGCAAAGCCCAGGGCATCTCAGTCTGATCTGGAATCTTCCTTTAAACCCAGGCTCGTGATAACGTTCTTGCTGTGTGTTAATTGTCTCTCTGCACTCTTGGCTGTGGGTGTCTCCTGCCATTCTGCTCCCTGTGTCTCAGGGAGCCTTGGAAACACATTGCTAGGATATGCTCCCCTGCTTATCATGTAAAAATAGTTCTGCTTTCATACGACTTTGATTTCACGGATGCGTGAAAGATGCTCTGGGAGGTTGAAGCACGATTGAAGCATCATCTCCCCCATGCCCCCCGATGTTTACCATGCCCCTGCTGTTAACTCTGAGACACAGGGTATTGGATAATAGTCTCCTGTCCACAGTCACTTGCAGGAAAGTTGGCAAAAGCAGTAAATAAAGTAATAAGTTAAGAAAATGTCATGAAATGTATGTGCTATGTCTGGTGTAGGCGTGGTGTTTGGTAGGGCCTCAGAGGAGAGAATGACTATTTCTGGGAGCTGAGGGTAGCGCATGAGGGTGGAGAGGTCATTTCAGAGAGATCTGACTCACTGCAGCCCAACCAGGACTCCTTCTGCCCCTGGAACCTGCCCTGCTCAGGCCTTTCCCCGCCCACCTCTCTCAGGTGCTTCCCCCAGGTATTTCTGTCTGCCTGCAACCTCTCCCCATCCTCCTGACCTCCAACAAACACTGACTTTTCTCCTGGCTCTCCCTTCTCTGACCCTGCAAGTTGTAAAGTGACAAACCATCTTGGTTTGCTGGAACCGAGGGATTTCCCAGGAGATGAGAATTTACTGCTCAAATGGGGACAATCTGGGATAGTTGGGATGACTGGCTACCCTGGGTGTCTCCTCTGATGCTTCCCTTGGGCAGCACTCAGGACGCAATGAATTTCATAGCCCGCGTCTCTGTCCTCTTTACAAAGACATGGCAGCTCCATGAGGCCAGTCCTGGGACAGGCATCTGCAGTGTCCTGTGCAGCTGGCACTTGGTGAACTCTCATAGACAGAACTCTCATGGTCCTTGAACCCTCTCGAGAAAACAGGAGGTGTTTATCAGGCAGATAGGGAGAGGATGAAGCTGTGGGTTTGAGGGGCAGCCCAAACGAAGGCCCTGGGGTACTGGCCAAGCGTGTCATATCTGGGAAGGCTGGGCCACCTTCTGCCACCTCTCTGCATGTGTGAGGGGCTGAGGCAGCTCTCGCCTAGAGGAAACACTGCAAAAAAGAAAAGGGCCAGCACAGGAGGCTGAGGATGCACAGACCACAGAGATGGCACTTGCTCCTGCAGATGACATTAAAATATGGGACCATTTCAAACAGGATTAAATGCGAGTTTGTAAAATCTTGCTCTCATGACACTGTGTGGGGAGGAAAACTGCCAGGAAGCCTTTGCTAAGGTTATAGCAGAGAGGGTGGAGGGAGGAGTGGGATAGAATTCCAGCATACTCAGGAGGCAAATCTGTACTGATGATTGAGTCATGGCGGTGGGGGTTGGAAGAGGAGGAGGAGGAGACAAGTGTTGCCCCAGATTTCTCACTGGCCAGGAGAAAAACGAGTGGAGGAGCAGGTGGCTGGGAGCACCATCTTAATGCAGCAACGTCCAGGAGGCCTGCTGTGCTCAACCCTGCAGGTTTGCAGCTCAGCTGAGAGTTCTGGACCACAGCGAAATTTAATTACCGTAGGCAAATGGATGTTAATTAAGGCAAGGAGTGGAGGAAATTGTCCAGGGAGACTGTACCAGGTAAGAAGAGGAGAGTGACCAGGGCCAGGCCCCTGAGAGTATCAAGATAATTTGGTAGCCAAGGCAGACGAGTGACATCGACTCAGAGAGGGGAGCCAGAGGGAGAAAGCGCTGTTTGGAATTAACCGGAGGAGAGAATTTTTGAGAACTGACGATCTTTTCTTGTGAGACAGGGTCTCACTCTGTCACCCAGGCCGGAATTCAGTGGCATGAACACAGCTCACTGCAGCCTGAAGCTTCCGAGTTCAAGCAATCCTCCCACCTCAGCCTACCGAGTAGCTGGAACTACAGGTTTGCACCAATGCACACAGCTAACTTTTTTATTTTTTAATTTTTTTTTTGTAGAGATGAAGTTTCACTATGTTGCCCAGGCTGGTCTTCAACTCCTGGGCTCAAGCGATCTACCTGCTTTGGGCTCCCAAGATGCTAGGATTACAGGCGTGAGCCAAAAACTCGCAGTCTTTCCATTACTGGCTTCTGTGCACATCCAGCTCTAAACGGTGCATGCTGTGTAGATGGGAGGGAGGGAGGTGGGCGCAGACCTGGCGGCCAGCATGGAGGAGGCAGCCTCCCTCAACCTCCTCCCACCACTACTGTGGCCACAGGGAGCTGAGGTTGGCTCCCGACAGACTCACCTGCTGGGAACTCCTTCTCTGATCTGAATGGTTTCCCTGTGGATGCGTCACTTCTAGGCAAGAGCAACAGGAGGTGCTCCAGGCCTGGGCCAGCCCTGCTTCCACAACTGACTCTGCAGACAGCTGGGCCAGAACCCAAGCCTCAGAGCTGGGGCAGCTTTGGCTGGACCTGACAACTCTGAGGCTGCTTCTGGCTCTGATGATTTGAGCCCATGACCTTAGATTCTGGAAATCCCGGAACAGGCCGCTGTTTTGAGGGTCCTCTGTAAATTTCCTACTCATTATTATTTCAGTGAATTTGTCCCGCAAATGTACGCTGAGCATCTGCTGTACATTAGACCTGAGGCACAGAGAGAGAACAAAATGGAAATGGCCCCTGGCCTGCAGGTATCCCAGGAGGCAGGCATTAAACTAGCATGCATTCGATGGAGAATAACCTGGTTCTCAGCAATGGGCATGCTGGGGACCGAGAATGGATCGTTGCAGATGTCAAATGTTGGGGATATGGGAACTGAGTTTGGGAAGAGTGAAGGAGGCTGTCACATGGAGGAACCAAGGGCTCTGTCTAGCTATAGGTTGGCAGGACAAGAGCCCAGTGAAGGAGTTGAGGGAGATGAAGTTGGATGCAGACCCAGGCTGAGTCACCTGGGGCCTGCATGCCTGGGGAAGGGGTTGGTTTTATTCTGGATGGAAGGGGGATTCTAGAAGGTGAGTGTCATAGTCTGATTAACATTTATAAAAATATGGCAGCTGGGTGCGGTGGCTCACGCCTGTAATCCTAGCACTTTGGGAGGCCCAGCCAGGTGGGTCATGAGATCAGGAGATGGAGACCATCCTGGCTAACACGGTGAAACTCCGTCTCTACTAAAGATACAAAAAAATTAGCCTGGCGTGGTGGCGGGCGCCTGTAGTCCCAGCTACTCGGGAGACTGAGGCAGGAGAATGGCATGAACCCAGGAGGCAGAGCTTGCAGTGAGCTGAGATCACGCCACTGCACTCCAGCCTGGGCGACAGAGCGAGACTCCATCTCAAAAAAAAAAAAAAAAGCAAGATCACACTTTTAATCAGAACTGATTTGCTCCATCTGATGCCCTGCACAATTTTGGAGAGTTTTGCTAATGGCTCTGCAACATTGCTTTGACAAATGGGTAAGAACTATGGCAGTATGTGACAAATTACTTGAATACCAGCCAAGGTTAAAATCACCACTAAACACTTTTTTAAAAATATCATTTCAAATGTAATAGCTGCCAAATTTCCCTGATGGGTTAATTTACCTGCTAGTGAAGAAGGGTTTAGACGACAATCCCAGACCAGCTGAAAGCTCAAGGCCACGGGAGAGCCCCTCCTCCATCCATGATCACTTTCATTCCGACCTTGGAAGAACAGGTCTTCTCCACGCCCATGAGAAATGGGCAACCTCAGACTGGCCTCTGTGACTTTCCTCCAGGCCATGAGCTGCTGGGACACTTGGCATGGAACCCGTAATAAGCAAAGCAAAGGGGTCACCTGGCTGGGGTCTTGGAAGGGAAGCAGAAAGGAGATGTAAGTACACACAGCCTCGACCCCAGGGAGTTTGCCTTCCAAGGTGGTTAAAGAGGAGGAGCCAGGACTCCAGACTTTCCACGCATGTCCCATCTGCTCTGGGGCATCTTCCAGGAAAGATTCCCATTTTATCATGTAGCTCTCTCATACAAGTGCGCCATGATGCGCCATGTTTTGTCCTGACAACATCACTCTTCATCTGTATGGAAGCTCCAAATGAAACTGAACTAGAAAATGGGGCTATTAAGAATGCTTTCTCTGGCTTGGTCCTAGCTCTCTCCCTCCTCCTGTCGTCAAGACTTTGGAACGAGTGTCTCCGTTTCTCCAGCTTCAGTTTCACTGCCTGTATGATAGGAATGATCTTAGAGCCTCCGGATCTCACAGGTGCTGTGAATTACCTGAGAGGGAGGGAAGAGGTCTTTCTCAACCCAGAGTTTCTCACGTGCCTCAAGTGATGGGTCCGTGTGGGGCACTCGATAAACCTTGAATTACAAATGGTTGTGAAGTGACCATCAGCATTCTCTTGCAGGTGGCAAGGGCTGACAAACACAGCTTAAGGCCTGTGAAAGGAAAATAAATCTTGGGACCCCAAAATCGCTAAGCCAAAGGGAAAACTCAAGCTGGGAACTGCATCAGGCAAGCCTGCCTCCCATTTTATTACTAAATAAGATAGCTACCAAGAGTAAAAAGCTACATACCTCCATCACTATTTGTCCACGGGGAAATCCCCTGTGGGCCTCAAGATCTTTACCCTAAAACAATTCTGTTGAATTTCACCCTGGCAATGTAAACTGATGATATCTTATCTTCACAGATGTGGGACAAAGGACAGAACTGAAAGTCATCCCTCTGCTCACTAAAGACAAGTGCACATCTGATTGTTTCTTCCGCCTTATTGTTTATGTAAAAATGCAGATTCACTGAGCCAGACTGAGGCATAAGTGACTGTTCCTCCACTCCGTTCTCACATGTAAATTGTGTACTCAGCCAAAGGCTGATCAAAGACCCAAAATGATGCAGGCTTTTGTCTCTTATCTACCTGTGGCTTGGAAGTCCCCATTTCAAGTTGTCCTGCCTTTCTGTACTGAACCGATGTTCATCTCACACATATTGATGTCTCATGTCTCCCTAAAATGTATAAAACCAAGCTGTGCCCCAACTACCTTGGGCACATGTCATTAGGACCTCCTGAGGCTGTTGGGATGCAAGCAGCAGAAGTCCTTTCCACTTGAGATAAGAGGACATTTACTGCAGGGATATGGGGGACTCTGACTATAGGAACTGGAATGTCACCAATAACTGCTGGCTCCACCCACCTCCACCTCCCCGACCTGCCTCTGCTTCTCTGCATGCCCACTTCGTCATCCTCTCTGATGCCAGCTTCCTCTGCTGGCCTCCTCATTTATGCTCCCTCATGGCTAAGTAATATTCCATTGTATGGATAGACCACATTTTGTGGACCCATTCCTCTGTTGATGGACGCTTGGATTGTTTCCACATTTTTGGCTATTGTGAACAATGCTGCCATAAACATGCATGTCCTTGAGTATGTGTTTCTGTGCTTTTGAGCACATACTTTGGAGTGGAATTGCTGAGTCACATGGTCATTCTGTGTTTGAGGATCCCAATGAGTTTATAGCTCCAGTGCCCCACACTGCATGCCAACTTGCCTCCAAGCCTCAATTCCAAATTCCTTGTGCAGACAATCTAATTGGCCCAGAGGAAGTGGGCATTGCTTCTAATGTAATCAGCCTGCATGTGTGGTGGGGGTTGGGATGAGATCAGGGGTGAGGGAAGCATGGAGGACATGGGGCTGCCCATTGGCCCCAGGAGAGGGGCTGCAGGGAGCAAAATAAGAAGGAAATAGCAGCATTTCTAGCCAGACCAGGAACTCCCAGGAGCTACCTGTGGCTGGTGGAATACAGCTCTCTGTCTTTGACTCAGAGGAGTTGGTGGTAATTTTTAAACACCTGCTTTCATGATTCACTGTGTTACCAGATTTTACATTATTGTTTCTAAAATACCACATACATTTTTGGCATTACCATAACAATCCAGTTGAATGACCATTTTCAAACCATTTCAAATGAGCAAGACGAAACACTCAGCCATTTTATGGGAAATTGCTCTCTGCATTGTACGCCTGTAAATAATGCATATTAATAAGGCAACATGGAGGCTCACACGTTACACAGGATGAAAGTCACTTCTTTATACAGTGGGTGCAAGGAAGAATTAATTTCTTTGCCAATACCAAAAGGTATATTCTGTTATGAAAATGCATTGACATTTTCATTCATGGCAGACACCCACGCTGTGTTGGAATAATAAAGATCAAATTGTTTTTCCTCAAGAAAAGGATTTACACATATGTCAGAATGAAAACCACAAGCTGCTTGACACGGTGAATCATGTGTAAAATTTAAAACTCTTCTGAATGTGTGCTTCCATCCAAAGGCAGAGTCTAATTGCTGAGATGGGAAGCGTTCAGTTATTTGCTTCAAATGCCAAGAAAACAAAATCCTCAAAAAAACCTTCACTATTTTTTAAATCAGTAGCTTTTTTTTTCTATATTAGATGACAAATTAAAATTTACTCATGATAAAAAAAAAAAAACTGTCCTTTTAAAATCTTTAATATCTTACAGGTCAAACATGACCATGCAATGTCACATTTCATATTTTAAAATATTAAAGTATTTTTGAAGGGGACAAATAAACATTGAATATAAAGATTTCTCCCAAGCCGTTAGGACTCTGTGAAATACAATTTATAACATTATATTTTACAGAAAGCTCTATGACTTTTGCCACCCTCCCTTTGTTACCTTTTTAAGTAATTTCCAGTTTTTCTTTTATTATTATATTTACATTACATTTATATTTATATTCTATATTATATTTATTTATTATAAATATCCTATGACCATCCTGTGCAAAAACTTTTGCATTTTGAAATATTTTTCCAGGTTAGATTTCTAGAAGTAGAATTAGAAGTCTAAAAGGTATGGGTATATCCAGTGCTAGGTTATTTTCAAAGAAAGTCGGAACAATTTATAACTCTACCAACAGTAGTTGAGAGCGTTAATTTTAAACACAGGATCGTGGTTGTTTGGCGTTTTCAATTAAAAAAATTGTTCACAGTTTTGGGACATGGAACTGTGCTTTGTTTTGTTGTTTGTATGATTGTTTTCTCACTGTATATCACAACTATTTACTTTTTGTTATTAGCAAAGCAAGGCATTTGTCCAAATCTTTAGTAATCATTTGTATATCAAATTAGTATACATTTGATCATGCGTTTATCCATTTTAGTGCCTTTCTATTGGGGTATGTGAGCTGTTTAAATATTATTGATATTTTCATTTCTCATTTTTGTTTGAAACACCTTTTAAAATGAGATGTCTGACTTTTCGTTTTATTTATAGTGTGCTTTGACACATACTATTTTAAATTTTGATGGATTCAACTATACCGATGACTGTCTTTGAGATAAATGCTGGTGCTTCAACTTAGAAAATCCTGTGACATTCGAGGATTTGAGAAATACGTTTAATGTGTGTTTCTAAAATGTTAGCTCTTAGATTTTCTGAAGAACAATTTTCTCTAACCTAACTGAAATTTATTGTGCAGTATGTTGCTAAGTCTGGATCTAAGTTGCTCTTTTTACAAATCGTTAACAAACAGACCAAGCTATTTGATGAATAAGGACTCCATTTCTACCTGATTCATATTTCTTCTTCCTGGGAGGCTACATTTTCGTCTATAGTAAAGTGTGCTTGGAAGCTATCTAACAGACTGTTGATATGCTTGTCCACATCAAGCTAATCTCGGTTCTGATGGAAAAGAGAAAGGCAGCCCCTGACATCAGGGATCCACCCGGCACCCCCAGCCTGGTCTTGGGGTTCTCCTGCTGAGTACAAATGATGTCACAGAACATGAGCATCCACATCAGACTGTGCCCGCCACAGAGTAAGACCAAAACCACCATGGCGCCTCTGAACACAGACCAACCAAGGACCAAGCCACAGAACGACAATCACCCTCATCCTGGCTAACGGGAGCGCCGCTGCCTCTGTGGACTTACCTCTTCTGGAATTTCATACAAATGGAATCCAGAGCTGTGGCCTCGCTCTGGGCTGTCCCCCGTCTTGCTAAGACTTCCTGTGACGTCCACTTGTAGAATTGTCCCTGCTTTTTGACAGCACCCAATTCAGAGCACTTAGCTGGGAAAAAATGGGACTAACCTGAAGTCAACATCTAATCTAACTTTAAACCTCATTCCATTTAAGCTCTTAAACTGGACTCAATGTAGACTCTAATTTAAGAAATAAATCGTGCAGAACAAGAAAAAAAGCTCTTAAAGAATCACTTTGGGAGTGCTCTGTCTTTTGGGATAAATTCTCCGTTTCTCTGCTTTCAGGAGCCCCTCCCCACTGGTTCCTTTCTAGCACCTCTGGGTGCCGGAGGCTCTGGGTGCCACCCAGCACACCCAACCTAGCCTTGAGGTTCTCCTGCTGAATGCAAATGATGTCACCGATCATAAGCATCCGCATCAGACTGCGCCCACCACGGAGCAAACCAAAACCACCCATGGCGCCTCTGAACACAGACCAACCAAAGAACCAAGCCGCAGAATGACAGTCACCCTCATCCTGGCTAACGGGAGTACATCCCCACCAGACTGTGCCGGGTGGTGGAGGGAAGATCGTGCCTGAGGCGTGGCAGATCTGCTGTCCCCCAGGGGATGGTCGTCCTTGTCCCCTCGCTGGGTATTCTGGCAAGTTCTAGAGCGGACGAGCTCATGTTCTGTTCTTTCTCTGCTAGTCAGGGCCTGGTTTTGTCCATGTGCCTCCTCCAGGCTCAGAAGAGCAATTGAGTCCCCTGAACCTCTGTCCTCCTTCAGCTAATGCTGGTGGAATCCAGTTCAGCCCCCCAGGGTGTGGCCTCAGCCACTGGTCCTGGCCTCCTGGGAGCTGCCAAAGACTCAGCCATTCACCCCCAAAGCACCTTCTCTCTGACCATGCCCCTGACTCTCTGAAATATGTTGGGCTACCCTGTGTCTGTCTAGCATACCTCCCTTTCAGTCAGATCCGGGAAGGGGAAATGAGAACCATAGCTTCCCATCAACTTCTCCCATGGGTGAGGAGGAGGGCCCACCTACTCTCCTTACGTTAAAGTCCGTGGCCTAATCATCCTCAGCATGATAATGGCCTCATAGTCCCGGCCAGGCTCTTAGTGTGCTAATCCTTTCTTACAATCCCACCTGGTCTGGGAGCGTGCACTAGTTCTGTGAAATCCTACTTTGAATTTCATAAGCTGAAATTGCTTTCTTTTCTTTGGATTCCTTCTGTTTTCATGTTAATTTCAACCCTGCTGTTTCTCTGGGAGCCAAGGCAGACGGATGCCACACTCAGGGAAAGACAAAAGAAAAAACGCTTTAATAATTTCCAACTCTTCCTCTGGTTCCATTTATCCCTTTGTTCCTTAGAGTGGGAGGGTCTGCCAGCGTGTGGGACTGGAGCAAGTATGGATGTCTTCCACACAGAACGCCCCACAGTGGTAGCACGTCATTATGTTAAAGTTAAAAGGCAGGGGCAAGGGAAAACAGCCCTGTTTTTCTTTTTCAATTTGGTAAGTTTTATTTTCCTGATCTAGCCAAGAGATCTTTTCTCTGTAACTCTGAATATAATTAACTCAGGAGTTCTGTATAAACATCAGCAACTAAGGACCTCTATAAACTTATGAAAATTAATTGCAGCACATGCTATTAATGGACCACCCAGTGCCTACTCCCTGCAACACGCACACACCTGAGTGTCCCTGGAGCGTCCACAGACAGATCCCTGCCCACTGACGGCTTCCCAGCTGTGTCATGCTGCTTCTCTGCCCACGAGGTTGCTGGGCACTGCACCTCAGGTCTTGTCCAGCCCAAGCTCAGGAAGCCCAGAAATTCTGGGATCTAACACTGACACCGCCTTTGCAAAAATTATCACAGTGAGAAAATTATGGCAGTGAAAGAGACTTGACCCAACTGACTCCATCTTGCTTCTCATCTCCAAGCTGCCCTTGTTTATTCCTGGGTGTAGGCTGACCTAACTTCAGGAGGAATTTAGTTTACAGTTTAACGTTGAACAAAGATGATATCACCCCTTTCCTGAAACAAACATCCTTCTTGCCTGGGGATCAGGCTACTTGTGTAAGACGAAAAAATTAGCCACAAGATTATAAATTATGGTTTAGGAGTCATGCAGTCAGAGGCCACAAGATTCCAAATCTCCTAGGAATAATATCACTATTGTAAAACCTATCGGTGCTTGAGATATTTTTCAGACCCTGCATTCTAAGGCACCATCCGGAGCCATGCAGGCCAGTAACCTGGCTCAACCAGTTCTGCAATCCCACCCAGGAACAGAAGACAGCAAGCACAGCCCACCCACTTTGACCCCCTGCGGTTTCATCTTCAACCTGACCCGTCAGCACCCCCCAACTCCCTGGCCCCCTACCCGCCAAATTAGTTTTGAAAAAGCCCAGTCTCTGAATTTCTGGGAAGACCGATTTGAGTAACAAAACCTCAGCCTCCCGTTTAGCTGGCTCTGTGTGTATTAAAGTCTTTCTCTATTGCAATTCCCCTGTCTTGGTAAATCGGCTCTGTCTGGGCAGTGGACAAGGAGAACCCATTAGGCAGTTTGACACCTTTAGGATAAACCCTCAATGAATGAGGCATGAGAATTATAGATAAATATCCCAGCTTTCCTTCCATTGGAGGGACAGCCCCCCAGCATGTTCTGCGTGATGCCACAGGGCTGGCCTCAGCTGCCCAGGGACGATGTGCTCAGCACACACCCTGATTGCACTTTCTTGCTTCTCCATCTCACCTTCTCCACTCCCTCCTTCATGCTTCTCAGGGTGAGCCCCCACCCCTCAAGTAACTCCTGCATTCAAGTCTTTGTGACTGGAAGGTTCTGAACTAAGATATTAGCTGACAACAAGGACCTGTGCACAGTCGATGAAGGAAATACTGAACTTCAGGGGTTTAGGACAGTGGTTTCTTCTGGGGGGGCGCGGGGCAAGGTGACTCAAAGCCCATCTTCATGAAAACCTTTGCATACAGCAAAATTTTTAAGCTAGAAAAGTGGACAACCAAGAAAAGTGGACAGCCATGGTGCTCAAAAAGAATTTGGGAGCAGAGCTACAGGCTCCCGTCTACACACCCCCCGACTCAGGGTCACCTGGTCACTTCATTTGACTCATTAACCTCCCTTCTATGTCACCCCACCCAGGCACTGAGGGAGAAGGGGAGACTGTGATCTCAGAGGAAGTCTAGCTCTGTACAGAAAGGACACACTCAGCTACTGTGTCTTTCGGGCCGTAGTCTCAGAACATAAGTGAGGCTTTAGGTGGCTGGATGGAGTGTGGAAAATGATCACTATGAAAGTACAGCACAAAAAGAGACATTTTAAAGAAAATAAAATGGTTTAGTAAAATGCACAATATGTTTTCATCTTAATGATGGGCCTTTGCCTCTTTAGAAATGGTCATTTCCTCATGACTTTATCATCGTATGAAAGCTCCCACTAGGATATTCCATTAGGAGATCCCAATGTATTTCTTAGAATGAAACACCTTGATCTGACATCTTTGGCTGCCCTTCTGCCCCTTCACTTTAACTTTTAATTGGGTCCACTCTGACCTCTGGAACCTCCTCAGGGCGTGTATTCTAAGAGGTGAGTCCAGTATCACTCACAAGTCATTGCATACTATACTGATGAACTGTAGTTGCAATGTGAAATGAAGTCTGCTCTAGGGTCTGACGATTTGGGGATGCTTAAAAGAAGGTCTTCCCACCTCCATGGTGGTACTTAAACCATTGGCCTTTCTTTCAAAGGAGGATCTATGAAAATGTGCAGAAGCATAAACATTTGGAAACCCAGGAAAAGGCATCCTTAGTCATAAACATATTTCTCAGAGGGAGTGGCACATCCTAGCGTCTGATGAAGTGGGAATGTCTGACGAGGAAAGCAGGCAGAGACCCAGGATCCATTAGGAAGAACAGTCTTATGGGCACATTCATAGATGGCCCCCTTTCTTGATTTTTTAAAATTAGCTGCTTGTGTAGAGGAAGGATTTGATGGGCGTGTTGCTACTGGATAATGACCACTCTCAAATACGTGGGGAAAAGAGATGTTCCTCCAGCTGGCAGGAAGGCTACCGTGTCCATGAGCAAGCCAAGAGGATCTGGCCAGGACTTAGAGTGTGGGGGTCAAGAAGGCAGAAGAAAACTCTCTGCAGTCAGGAGCAGGACCTAACCCCTATCCACAGAACCCCAGCTCTTGGCATGTTCCACATGGTAGGCATGTGCCCTTAGAAATGAAGAGGGCTACCCGTGAGCTTAAAAAGTAGGACATGTTGTGGTTAGCTGGCCTAAAGAGAAAAATTCAAAGCACTTTTCTCTTTCAATTACAAATGACTCCCTAAGACAAGCAGGGCTGGGAACATTTATCTTTGCTTCCTGCCCCAAGCCTCAGTTATTTTTGTCTCATTAGGACACCACCCCATTGACTTTTACAGTGAAAAAAGAAATGGAGGGCCAAGCATTGGTGGCTCATGCCTGTAATCCCAGCACTCTGGGAGGTCGAGGCAGGCAGATCACCCGAGGTCAGGAGTTCGAGACCAGCCTGTTCAATGTGGTGAAACCCCGTCTCTAAAAAAAACACAATCAGTCAGGTGTGGTGGCACATGCCTGTAATCCCAGCTACTCAAGAGGCTGAGGCAGGAGAATTGCTTAAACCCGGGAGTTGGAGGTTGCAGTGAGCCAAGATCATGCCATTGCATTCCATCTTGGGCAACAAGAGTGAAACTCCATCTCAAAAAAAAGAAAAGAAAAAGAAATGGAGAGGGGTAGTACACAATTTACAAAATGCACAATGGCTGCCCATTTTTGTTCTGGGCTTTCTAGAGCTAGGGGCTTCCGAAGGAATAGAAATTGGTTTAGGAATAGACAATTCAGACAGGCTAAAAAGAACTGTATCACAAACGTGTGTGTGTGTGTGTTGCATGTGTGTGTTTCATGTGTGGTATATGTGTGTGATGTGTATGTTTTGTGTGTGTGTGCATCTGTATGCTCTGTGTGTGTGTGTGTATGTGTGTGTGTGTGCAAGTTTAAGCCATCTCAGAAGCTTTGCTGGCCAAGTCCATTAATATCAGGAACTCTGCTTCCCTGAAGTCCCCTTGAGCACACCTAGAGAACAGGAAATGGTGGGAAGCTTTCTTTTTGGTTCCCATCTCTTCACCTTGCAGGGCGTCCAGTGTCCACCTTGTATAAGAACCCAGGAGCCCTCTCTGGCTTTGGGCTCTCACTCACTCTCTTTTTCTGCACTCTCCCACCTGAGTCCTGGTTTCACTATCCCCACTGCTTGTGGGCCAGGGCTACAAGTCCTGCTTGCATTTTGTGACCAAGCTTGGCTAGTTGCCGGCTTAGTCCCCATCATTTTCAGAGTCAAGCATGAGAAGACAAGTTCACCGTCACTGTGATACTGATTGCTTTGTAATCACTTAAGTTTTATGTATCATGCTAAAGGGACTTGTCCTCCTGAAAGGTGGGAAAGTGAGGAGAGAAGGAGGTTGAAGGGAGAACCCCATGTATCTCCCCACCTTGTGCATGTGTATATATGCACAAATATACTAGCAAGCGTGGGCTTCCCATTCACATGGAATAGAACACGAGCTTCTGCCCCAGATTGGTGTCCCAGGATGGTACCCACCTCCTGTACACTACCTCCTGGGGTGGTAGTGGGCGTTAGGGCTCCGGGTAGGTACCCCGGATTCTGATGGTGCTGGTTGAAGCCTCAGCTCCCACCCTGGAAGGAGTTGGTGCCACCCTCCATTTCTGAGAAGGTTGCCTTTCCTTCCAGTGTAGTTCTCTTCCCTGCAAGAAGCTCAGCCACCAGTTCAGAAACAATTCCCGTTAGCCCAGCTGTGCCCTGCGCCTCAGACATGAGCAGTGTCCTGGGAGCCCCTGCCTTTAGTCTAGGGCAGAAGTTCGGGGCTGGCTTCCCTGCCTGAATGCCGGCAGCCTCCTTCTCCCTTTCTCATTGTTCAGTCTCTAAACCTTGACTCTCTAGTAATGACTAAGATCCAGAGGAGCATCTTCTCTAGAATCTTCTAGAATCCTAGCTGCCTGGAGCCCCCATGGCTGCTACATCCACTGTTGGTTCTCTTTACAGGTACCATTTGCAGGAAATAGTCAGTTTT
The DNA here is from genome assembly GCF_043159975.1 of Macaca nemestrina. Taxonomy (NCBI): domain Eukaryota; kingdom Metazoa; phylum Chordata; class Mammalia; order Primates; family Cercopithecidae; genus Macaca; species Macaca nemestrina. Next base: position 132,686,483 of record NC_092135.1, on the reverse strand, counting down.
GCCACAAGCAAAAGTGGAAAGCTTTGCTTGTTTGAATGCACAGTGGCTGTCTTGGAAAACTTTCTTGGGAGATTTTCTTTTGATTTGCTGTTCTGTCCAGTTCTCTGACCGTATACGGCCTGAGCTGATGGATTTACGAATGCTTAAAGGGACTGCCCATTTGATGGGGAACCAGGTGCCCTTGTCCTGAAATCTAGAGCAAGTATCACAGGAATTACACTTCCATCTCAGAGGAAAAAGATTATATACGTATTTTTAAACAGTCTCACTCTGTCACCCAGGCTGGAGTGCAATGGTGTGATCTCAGTTCACTGCAACCTCCGCCTCCCAGATTCAAGCGATTCTCCTCCCTCAGCCTCCCAAGTAGCTGGGATTACAGGCACCTGCCACAACACCCAGCAAATTTTTTGTATTTTTAGTAGAGATGGGGTTTCACTTTTTCAGGCTGGTTTCGAACTCCTGACCTCAGATGATCCATCCGCCTTGGCCTCCCAAAGTGCTGGGACTACAGGCATGAGCCACCGTGCCCAGCCAAGATTCTATTTTTTTAAAGAATTTCCAACTTTATATTAGGGGCCTTCTAGATAACTCTCTATGCCCCGAATCCTTTCTAAGACTATCCCTGGAAACAAAGAACTAAAGTCAGCAGAAAATCCTAAGAAGCTCCATCGGCTCATTCTTCAGCTCGTGGTATTGATATGTTTGGGGAATGTAGAAGATTTTGCAGGAAACTTTGAAACTAAATGCCACCTGAAGCCACTGACATTTCTGAAATCAGCATTGACCTCTGAAAGACCACAGTCATTGCCTAGAAATGTCATGGCTCTAATCTGAGGGTCTGTAACCAGGTCAGGGTGTAGACATGGAGTATCCAACTGTTAGCAGTCTCTGGCCGCAACTCAGGTTTGCAGGAAATATGATTTCCTTTATCCTGTAGCTTCAAATTAATTTCTATTTAGACCTTCAGCTCCGTTGGAGTGAAGAAAACAGTCTCAGTCTATATGGGCTCCTCAAGAATGCAGGTCCTTTAAAATTGCATATCACGAAGCATTCTGGTGGGACTGCAGGATGGGGTGCTCCAGATTTGGGTTGTTGACCCACACAGGTGTGCCCTCATCTGCCCTTAGCTACTGAGCTGCACAGGTGTCTGTGGAGAAAGGGAGCAGGCCTAGAACTATCAATTGGTCCTGAAAGTTGCTGGGAGCTGTGTGACTCTTACTACAGGTCCTGGGTGTCCTGTTGAACAGAATTTCGCAGAGCATTCACAACACATAAGGCCACTCTGTGACCATCAGACAAGCCCGCTCCATCATCATACCTGAACCAAGAGAGAGCATGAGGATCGCCCATGCCGCAGAAGTGAGCAAGCGTGATGCGCCTGAGCCGCCTCTTTCCCAGGGAGATTTAGTCTCTGCGCCCCCTCCTCCTTCCAGATAAAGACATGCACTCAGAGAATCATGCCTGCTTCCTGCAAGCATCCAACCTGGATTGGTGTCCCGGTTCTTTGAGCCCTTCCCTGCATTACACAACACGCTCCCAGGCTCTATAACAGGTCCTTCCAATGCCTCTTACCTACGTGCCCATGATTCTTCTGCCTACTGCAATGTGTCAATGAAATCAACTGAGTTCAACTGCAGCTGTGCTTCTGGTGGTTTGGCTGGAGGGCATTGGCCTTGCTACCATGAACTATCTGTCTGCCCACCTGCTCCCTTCGAGTGCAGCTCTCAGCATCACTACGGGGGAGGAAACATGTGTTTGTTTTAGTGCCACCCTCTCTTGGGCACAAAAACACCTCCATGGTTGTCCAATGTCTTACCTGCCCTGCCCCCTCTGGCAGCACCTGGTCTCAGCCCCTCCAGGGCCCACCTGAGAGTGGCTCTGTCTGAGACCCACCCACATTCACTCTCCTCAACATTTATCCATTTCCTTCCCCCAGTCCAGAGATGCGTTCCTGTCTCTGAGGAAGCCCTACCCGTATTTCTCAAACGTTTTGTCCATGCTGTAAACCTTTTCTGGTGTTTTAAGGGCTTAGGCTTTTAAAGAGAAGATTTATTCATTCTGCTTTTATTATTTATGTATTTACGATTTTTGCCCTGTCCCGTTTCTCCTCTTTAGCTCAAAGCTACAGATCTACTTGGATGAAGACGGGGTGCTGGGGGGAAAGGGAAGAGGAAAACACAAAGATAAAACAAAAATGGGCCGGGTGGGGTGGGGCTGTAATCCCAGCACTTCGGAAGGCTGAGGCAGGAGAATCACTTGGTCTCTGGAGATTAAGACTAGCCTGGGTAACAAAGTGGGACCCCATCTTTATTTTAAAAAAAGAAAAAGAAAAAGAAAAAATGTGTGTTCATAATTTTATTTAAATGAGAATCTCTTCATTGCTAAGAGCTTTTAAATGTCAAATTAAAAACAACTGTGATGATCTTAAAAAGTCAAACTCACAGAGGCAGAGAGTAGGATGATGGTTGCCAGGGACTGGAGAGCGGGGATGAGGGGATGTTGGTTAAAGGATCCAAAATTTCAGTTATGCCGGAGGAATAAGTTCTGGAGACCTAAGGCACAGCCCGGTATGTAGAGTTAATAATTAATGTGGTTTGGATCTGTGTCCCCACCCAAATCTCGTGTTGAAATGTAATCCCCAATGCTGGAGGTAGGGCCTGGTGGGAGGTTATTGGATCATGGGGACAGAGTTCTCATAAATGGTTTAAAACCATCCCCCCACATGGTACTGTTATCATGAAAGTGAGCGAGTTCTCATGAGATCTGCTTGTTTAAAAGCATGTGGCACCTCCCCGCCCCTTGCTCCTGCTCCCACCGTATGAGATGCCAGTTTCCCCTTTTCCTTCTGCCACGATTGTAAGTTTCCTGAGGCTTCCTCAGAAGCCAAGCAGATGGCAGAATCATGCTTAATGCACAACCTGCAGAACAGTGAGCCAATTAGACCTCTTTTCTTTGTAAATTATCCAGCCTCAGGTATTTCTTTATAGCAGTGCAAGAGCAAACTAACGCAATAATACTATATCATATAATTGAAATTTGCTGAGAAAGTGGATGTTAAAACGTTCTCACCACACACACACAAATAACTATGTGAGGTGATGAATACATTAATTAGCATGATTGTGGTAATCATTTTACAAGGTACACACACATCAAAATATCATATGCACCATAAATATACACAATGTTTCTTTGTCAAAATAAAATTGGAGGAAGATACAGACAGGGAGATAATAAAAATGCAAACTGGAAAAAGACCCAATAGCAAACAATTAGGATGAATATAATATTAAGAAAACCTGACTTTTGATTGGCCAAGAGATGCTAAACTATCTCTGTTGATTAAAAATGGTATCCAACAATCACAATCCATGAGTTGTGCAAATATTATGGTCATGCTTTTTGAAATAGAAGGGATATAATTTTTGGCAATAACTTTAAATTTCTCAAAAAATTACCAGTGGGACCAAAAAAAATCAAGTTTAAGGAAATTGACCCTAGGCCTGTAAATATTTGTAACTTAAACTTAAGGCATAATGGGTCATTTTACTGGAATCACATGCTAGAAAAAGGTCAGATAACAAGCCAGAGAATTCTGTGATGTGGCTGAACACAAGGGACCTTCACTTGAGTTCTGTGGGAGAGAATTTACTGGTATTCTAGACGTTCAGCTAAAAGGAGTGTCGTGTGACTTCGTGCAGTCATACAGAGCTCAGGAAGGTCAGGGATAGAGGAGCTGAGTGCATGGTTTTGCGGTTGTAAGAAAATTATATACAAGTTGTTTGGAGGAGGTTTTTAAGTACTTATTTTAGTGAGAAAAGACAGTGAAAAGCTTATTCACATGTTTTTTAATCCGCTATGAAAAGGATGAATGGTCTTTCAAACCCATCCATTGGATCCACTGTTGGCTAAGGGTTTCATTAGGCCAGACCTAGATATTTGAGAATTGGGTTTTTTGATGGCCCTTCCTTCATCCAGGTTCTTGTTGAAATCTGGGTACTCAGTTTATGTGAACAAAACGAATAACAGAGTGCTTCTACCCTGCTACCTTCCAGAGCCTCTTGAAAGTATGTGGTCACCTCTAGCAAGCTGCTCGTGTTTCTCTCTGTTTGCCTGAAACAAACAACATTTATTCTTGCCATCCTACTGAGAATACTTAGAATTTAACAAACACTCTGAATGTTTACCACATTTTTGTGAAACCCCACTATGTTATGTTTTTGCAAAATGTCTTAACATTAGTCATAATTCACCCGCTAGTCTTTGTAATTGACCTCTGACCCTGAGATCAATGCCTCCACCTAGAAAAATAAACACTTCAGCTGCCATCAGCATGGGGCAGGAAACCATTAGACTGTCACGGTGTCCTATTCATTGGTATCAGCTTGAAATTAATGGTGAATTACAATGAAATACCAACAAGACTACTCATGCCATGTCCGATAAACACTCGACCACCCTGGAGACTGTGCAGTGTCTCCTGCTGACGTGAATTGAACTCCTTGGCGTGATGTACTCCAAAGGCAGGTCTCAGCTCCCCCGGTTAACAGCACCAGAGAAAAGTCCAATGGGCCTGTGCATAGGACATGTTGAGCAATTGATAGGAAATGTCCCTTCATTCATTCCCCTCTGTGGCCTTCTACTCCATCCATGTCTGGGTGTATGGTTTGAAAATAGACTGCAATGTTCAACCCTTCTTGAATCCATTCCATGAGTTTGCCTTGTAAAATGCATATCTCTTGCTCAGCCACATAAAAACATGGAGGCCTTGAGTGCTGGAGAATAAGTCCCCACGTGCCATGTGAAATGACAATCTAAGCGACACCAAACTGTGCAATAATCCCTACATGCGTTTGGACATTTCAATAGCTTCTTTCCAGGTTTTTCTAATGTTTGGATAACTTATTCAAGCTAAAATTTTCTCCTGATCTGTTGTCCAGTTCTGCTGATACCCCACATGCATGGGCAACCAGCTAGCTGGGCCACCCAACTCTAGGCTATTGACAAGGTCCTTTTAATGTTTCAGCAAATAGGACTCTTTGGGTGGGTTCTAAGCTAGATTTTTGTTTTAGAGTGAATACATGTCCACCTCAATTACCACTGCTTTTTTTTTTTTTTAAAGCATTTATTACTTTTCCCATTGTGAATGTCATACAGGGTCAATATAGAAAATTTATAAAAAGAAAACTAACCTTTATAGTCTTAGTAAGCAAAGCCAATCATGGTCAATCTTTGGAGAGTTTTGTACAACACTTTTTCAGTGCAGGGTTGAATGTCTTTGTTTCACACTATTTACACTATTATCCGTATTCACACTAGACACAGTACAGCATGGTATTCAGGAAATCAGTTCTGGGGTCAGACAGCCTGGGTAAGTGCCCCAGCTAAGCTTGGTAGTATCATCTTGACTAAGTTTGTTAACGCCCTAAGATTTGTCTTCTTAATCAGCAATGTGGAAATAAAAATGCTATTTGCTTTAAAATTAAAACATAGTTGGAACCCCAAAGGATCATTAAAGGGATTAAAAGAAAACAAAATATATGTAAATTGCACTTAACACAAAAGGAGGCTGGGTGTGGTGGCTCACACCTGTAATCCCAGCACTTTGGGAGGCCAAGGCAGGTGGATCTCTTGAGGTCAGGAGTTTGAGACCGGCCTGGCCAACATGATGAAACCCCGTCTCTGATAAAAACATAATTAGTCGGGCATGGTGGCGCATGCCTGTAATCCCAGCTACTTGGGAAGCTGAGGCACAAGAATCACTTAAACCCAGGAGGTGGAGGTTGCAGTGAGCCACTGCATTCCAGCCTGGGTGACAGAGCTAGACCGTGTCTCAAAAACAAAACAAAACATAAAAGGAACTTAATGTAAGCTCTTTTATCATTATGAATACAAGAATACATTCTTCCTTTTCTACTTTTTTCCTCCTTGACATTTCTCTGTCATTATCACATGAGCATTTTTAATTACATAACATGCTCCCAATATTATTTTTATGAATACAGGATAATCTATATACCTTTTGTTTTTATTCATTTAATAAATATTCATTGACTCTCTACTACAAGTTATACACTACAGTAGTAATGGATATGGACTTATAAGTAAAAAGCATCCCTGCCACAGAGAATTCACAGACGTGGAAGCAAATAGATAGATACAGAGACAGGTAATCACAACGGGATGTGATCCTCGAATATTAGAGATTTGATCAAGAAGTAGGTCCTGAGTGCTCACCGGGGAGATGGGACTCAGACCGTACTCTGCAGGAGATAATTGTAATTGACTTGGCCGCCGTTCCTCTAATGTTGAACATACAGATTATTTCCATTTTCCATCATTAAAAAGACTATTAAACATTATTAAAATTAATATGTAGGAGTATACATGCTTTTCAGAATGTTGTTTTTCTTTATGATGGGGTCTCCAAAGTGTAAATTGTTGCTAGTGTTAAGAGATTGCTTCATTATGCTTCAGAGAGCATCGAACAAATTTTTTTAAATGCTCTGAAAACTATCTTGATATTATTTTAATTTGCATTTCTTTGATTACTAGGCATGTGGTGACCTTGTTTCCACATTTATTCATCATTCCTATTTCTCTTGCTGTAAGTATCAATTAACATCATTAGCATGTTTACCTCTGGAGTTTCTACCGTTCTTATTGACATTTATGAACTCTGTATTGTAATGTTAGCTCTTTGTCTCTCGTGATTATTGCAAATATTGCTCTCTGATTTTTTGTCTTAATTTTAATAACCCATGCTTTTCCGGAATGCACCAGCTTGGGGATGAAAATAGGATTATAATAACAATAATAAAGTTGTGTTTCTTGGACCCACCTCACCCTCTATTGCAGAACCTTCTGCATATTGGATTCATCCTTCTTTTTAGGCTGTTCTGTGTGTTCTAGGCTTCAGAACTCTCCAAATGGAGAAAATAATCTACCTTGTTAAGGCAGCCCTGGGAGACTAATGCACCTGTTTAGCGTTTTACCTGGTGACTATTTGGAATGTTTGTGGTGGAGAATGAAAAGATAAATGAAGATGAATGAGAAAAAAAAAAGTTAGTCAAGCAACACTGAAGGTGCAGCTGAGACAGGCAATGAGACGGTGAGAGCGGCCTTGGTGATGAGGGATTGCATTGCACGCTCCTCCTAAGTGGGCAGCCAGCATGGAGAACACAGATGTCTGGAATGTTCTGCAGCTGGAGATTGATGAAACAGATTGAGGGGAAAGAAGGGAATGAGAATTGGCTGTGTGGCCATGAATTCAGGGCTGGGCCATGAATTGAGGTTTAAAAAGTAGAAGGAGAAGCCTGGGGCTTTCTGTGGGTGTGGGGTGGTCTGAGAGAAATCAGCATAAGCTTCCCCTGCTGGACTTGGTGGGTCTGATGGGTGGAAATGCAGTGGGGTCTTTTCCTTCTCTGCTCTGAGACAATCACCCTGTGGCTCCTTTACTCCTCTGCTTAAACGTCCTAGCCAAAGTCAGCAAAACGCCTCACCTTCAGATTCCAGAATTTCCAGGACTGAGGGGCTGGGGACAGGGAAGCTGCCAGCAGGAATTAATGCCCTGCAGCAGTGCATTCTGAATTTCCAATTAACAGCCAACAGGTATTTTTATTGTGTGGATTTTGTCTTTCTCTAAATGCCTCCTCCTTGGCTCAAAGCTTATCAGGATAAAAGAGACCCCCAAAGGCCCCCAAAGACCGTTGTCTAAAGTGGATTTGCTCTCCTGTTCGCGTCTGGCAGCAAGACAGGGTATGACATTGGTGATGAAAATAGGGAGAATTGCTTATTCCAGGCTTCAATCGTTTGCTGCTAAACATTTGTATTTTTATGTTTTGTATTGCTGGGTATGTAATTGGCAAGCATGCAAATTAGGCAAGATAATGAGCTGCCATTTATTCTCCTCTAAGGAGGGTATCTATGATTAAAAGGAATAAAAAACACTGGATATTTCAAGCTACTGAATAACACAGAGGAGCCTATTACATTTTTTAGGAAGAGGAACTCATTACTTGCTTCAATTAGCACCTGCAACAGTGGGGCTTGGCATTTTTGGGCATTCCTTGCCCCAGGTGCGAGTTTAAGGAAGAAACAGAGTTAGCAAGTCTCTCCCACGGGATAAAGAGAAATGATTTAGGGCAACTCATTAGAAGAATGTCTATCCATGGATTTCCTGACATTTTCTTCTAACGGTGAAAGAGAAACTCCTCTTGTTATTAGCTTCTGATGAGTGTGCTCTGAGCACGACGTCACTAAGTTAAGTGGACATGGTTCACACTCAGGCCTGGGCTCCAGTCAGCAGCAAGGTCCATACAGCAGGGTGAGACTCTGAAGTATGACTGAGGTGCTCACAGCCATAAGGGGGGCAGCACCTACCTGTGTTTTGGAACCTTCACTGACGGGAACAAAGGCATTGCTTCCTTCAAGAGCTGCAAAGACTTGTTGGGCATCTATAAAGCATCCTCAAAGTTCCTTGCACTTTACCAAGCATGACCCACAGTGACCATGTGGGTTAAACATGATGGGCCTGATTTTTGCCATGGAGGAGGATGAGGCTTGGAGAGGTCATGTTGCTAGACATTGTTTGAGTACCTGGCCAGGCCCTGTGCTAGGACCCTCTGACTCTCCCACAGGGAGTGAGTATGCTGATGGCTACCCTAGATTGAAGATGCTTGCCCAAGATAAGGTATAAGAGTGGAGAAGGGAAGGGAAAATGAGAACCTTGTTTAACTGGAGGAGGATGGGACAAGGCCAGGGGGAGGGTAGGTGACTCATGAGGGAGGAGGGAGCCACGAAGTGAATGTCTTTGCCTGCTGCTGGGACCAGTTATTCATACTGTGGGTGGAGGATCACTGCTGTGAGTTAATGTGACAGATAGAAGCAAACAGGAGGTACAGCCACTTAAGCCCCTGGCATGATTGACTGTTTTGACCCCACTGTACTCCAGTTTAGAAGTGACCTAACCAGTGATTCTCCAGAACATTGGTGCTTGAAGGGATCTAAAGAGCTCTGTGCTGAAAGATGAGCAGATTTACGGAGCCAAGAGAGGTTCAGGGCAGGGTCTCGGAGGCAGAGCTAGATGGCAAGAGAGATTGGGGAACAACTCATCCCTAGGCAGGACTGGCTGTGGCCTCTGCCTGCTACACAGCAGGGACCTGCCAGGTTCCTGTCATCCAAACCGACCGCGATCGTCTGATCTCCAACTCCCGTCCGCTGTTCCCCATTCTGCAGGACTGAGCTCCTGACCCTCTGTCCCGCCCTGGTCCCTGGCTCTGGGGGTGTCATCAGCTAAGACAGGCTCAGTTATGCTGTTAAAACCACCTACAGTCTTAGCCATTAAAAATAGCATGAGAATATATCTTGCTCACTGGGCATGTTGACAAGAGCCTCTGCTCCTTACAGTGACTCGGGGCCTCAGGCTAAGTCAAAACCCTCCCAGATGCTGCTGGTGGATGTGCAGAGAAGTGAGCCCTGGAGGATCTTAATCTGGAGTCACGTGCATGGCCTAGAGGTGACACTCATCCCTTCTGCTCATAACTCAGGGGCCAGAACAGGACCTCTGACCCTACTCAACACCAGGGGACCAGGACATACAGTCCTGAACGTCCTGCCATTTATCAGAAGGTTGGATATCAGGATAGTTTAGTGGGCAGCCTTCCTGACCAGCACAGGTGTATGGTGAGGCTCCTGACTGGCAGCCCAAGCTCTGACTGTGCCACTTGTACCATTGTCCAGGTAAGTTAAATTAACACGTCTGCGGCTCCCTTTCCTGGGCTCCCGGTCCTCCACTGGTGTACTTGGGGGAGAGTAATAAATGGGACAGACACTGCCCTTACTCTTGAGGCGATTGCAGTGCGGCATGAAGACTTGGCAAGAGTCTGAGTGCAGGTTTGACCCGTGTTTCTGTGCGCCTGCAGTGGGCCTACATTCTATGCCCTGCCCCTCTCTTTTTTTTTCTTTTTTCTTTTTCTTTTGAGACAAAGTCTTGCTCTGTCACCCAGGCTGGAGTGCAGTTGCACAATCTTGGCTCACTGCAACCTCTGCCTCTCAGGTTCTAATGATCCTCCCACCTCAGTCTCCTGAGTAGCTGGGACTACAGGTGTGCATCACCACTCCCAGCTATGTGCCTCCCCTTTTTATAAAGGGAGAAGTTTCTAGGGTTTAGCTTCATGGAGAGCTAGAAAGCCACGTTGGAGCAGGTCTCCTGTGCTGTGAGGTTCAGGACAGTGCCCTTCTTGGTTCTATAAATGTTCACTTGCCATGGGGATATTTACTTTATTGTGCCAGGCTGGCTCAGTATGCAATGCTTCTGTTAAAACATTTCTACAAGAACTCTGTGTGTGTGTGTGTATGTATGTGCATGAGTGTGTGTGTATGTGTATGTGTATGTGTTTGTGTGTATGTATATGTGTGTATATGTGTGTATATGTATATGTATGTGTGTGTCTGTGTGTATGTGTATGCGTGTGTGTCTGTGTGTTTGTATGTGTGTGTATATGTCTCTGTGTGTCTGTGTATATGTGTGTGTGTATGTCTGTGTGTGTATGTGTGTGTCTGTGTGTTTGTGTGTATGTGTGTGTATGTGTCTATGTGTATCTCTGTGTGTGTATGTGTATGCGTCTGTATGTGTGTGTGTATGTATATGTGTGTGTGTGTATGTGTATGTGTCTGTGTGTATGTGTGTGTGTATGTATATGTGTCTGTGTGTGTGTGTGTATGTGTATGTGTCTGTGTGTATGTGTGTGTGTGTGTGTGTGTGTTTTGGGGGAGGAGGGACCTAGGTTTAAAGAAAAGGATGAAATCCTCAGATCCTTACTTTAAGACTCTTTGTGGAGAAAACCTGTTGATGGATAATGGAGTGACTCAGTCAAGGTTCACTGGCAGAAAAGGACCCCAAGTTCACCATGAGGTCCTCATGAGAGAGGGAGTCTGGGCTGATAAACTGGTCTTACCATGAGGCAATAAGGCAGAGTTTTTCAAAGTGTGATCTGACAAGAAAGTGCATCTTCTCTTCTAATGTGACTGTTAAAAACGTGCATCACCCTTTATCCTGACATTGAATCATAACATGTTGGGGAAGACCCTGGAAATTTGCATTTAAAAAATAAGCCCATTTCAGTGCTTCTCAGGGCCCTAAGGTTTGCACACCTCTGGCCTGCATATGTGTGGAGTAGAGCTTGTTCTGAAACAGTGCAAAGGGCTGTGGTTGGGAAGCATTGCCAAAGATCATGAAGATGAACCGAGAGTCACTCACTTAGGGCTCAAGCCCTGGCCCATGGCAGCACTGGTGGGGATCTGGGTCATGGGGTGTTGTACACCAGTGAATAAACCTTTACCAAGCACCACAGGATTGATGTCCAACAGTGGCCCCTAGTGACTGTGGCAGAAATGACAGCACTATTGGACTGATTAGGAATTTAGTTCTTTTGCATGGTCTAGCAATGGAAGAGAACACTTTCAGAACTGGATGGTAATATAATTTGGATGTTTGTCCCCTCCAAATCTCATGTTGCACTGTGATCCCCAGTATTGGAGGTGGGGCCTGGTGGGAGGTGTTTGGATCATGGAGTCATCCCTCATAAATGGCTTGGAGCCCTCCCCATAGTAATGCATGAGTTCTTGCTCTTTTCAAATAAGAGCCGGTTGTTTAAAAGAGCTTAGCACCTCCTCCTCCGTCTCTTGCTCCCTCTTTCACCATGTGAGACATTTGCTGCCTCTTTACCTTCCGCCACGAGTAACAGCTCCCTGAGGCCTCACCAGAAGCAGATGCTGGTGCCACGCTTCCTGTATAGCCTGCAGAACCACGAGCCATTTTTTTTTTAAATAAATCAACAAGCCTCAAGTATTTCTTAATAGCAACACAAAATGGACTAACACAGATGGCCTCCCCAGGATAGAGAACATTTGGATAATTTGCATGGGCCTGGGTTTGGTCTTGTGGATTCAACAGTGAAATCTTTGATTTCCAGTTAATTAAGGCACATGCAGCTTGTCCCATTTTGGAAAAATAACAGAAGCAAATGCACTTATATCTGAAGCAGGCACAGGGGCTTATGCCAGGCACATCTAAGCAATCTCTGTCCTTGGTAGGAGGTCTTCCACTGCATGGCAATTACAAATATCTGCTTGGCTGGCTTTCAGGCTCCTCTCAGGGATACGCACATCGAGTGACCAGAGGGCTCAAATCCTACCTGCGCCTGAAATCTCTGAAACGTAAGCTCTAAATGTGTTCCTTGCTCCTGGCAGTGAGAACAAGGTGCTTGGGGTGAGGTGGACTCACAAGGAAGGCTGCTTGGACAGACCTCTTTTTTCCTTTTACTGAAAAGAAAGGACTGCTTTAGGCACGTGTTGGGCTTGATTCCTCACTGTAATTACTAGAATCACATGACTTTGGAATTGAGGACTTCCTACTGCTACTACTTTGAGCTATCTTTATTTTGTGTCATGTGCCCACTAAAAGGGCAAGTTGAATGTAATATTCATTCTGCAGTGTTTTTAGCCTCCCTGGACCAATAGCCACCCTTCTTATTGTCTGGCAGCTCTGTTTTTTCCAGCTTCTCTCTTAACTCTGAGAAAGAGGATAATCAGAATTTATGTAACTCTTGCTAAGTGGATTTCTCAAGCTAGACTTTTTCTCTTTGAGATGTAAGATTACTGTCGGGGGAAAAATTGGCCCTTTTAAAGATATTTATTTATTATTAATTAATTAATTTATTAATTTATTAATTTATTTATTTATTTTTGAGACAGGGTTTCACTCTATTGCCCAGGCTGGAGTTCAGAGGTACAATCTTGGCTCACTGCAATCTCTGCCTCCTGGGTTCAAGCAATTCTCCTGTCTCAGCCTCTCCAGTTGCTGGGACCACAGGTGCCCACCACAATGCCTGGACAATTTTTTGTATTTTTAGTAGAGAAGGGGTTTCATTATGTTAGCTAGGCTGGTCTTGAACTCCTGGCCTCAAGAAATCCACTCACTTTAGCCTCTCAAAGTGCTGGGATTACAGGCATGAGACACCATGCCCGGCCTGGCCCTTAATTTTTCTTCAGTATCAAATCTCTGACCACCAAATGCAATCATGAGAAAGATCACAAGAAGCTGATTTTAAAACAGTGTGATAGAGGTGAGGTTAAGAAATAGGGAAGCTTCCTGGAATACCTTCTAAAAAAATCCAACACTCCTATCTCTACAGAGCTTGAGTAAAAAGGATTAAGATGCATCATACAGATGAGGAGGTAGACAGTGAGACCAGAGGAGAATGAAAGACAAGGTAATATGTTAATTACATCAGACACAGGAGATTGTAGGACCTCAGAATTGTTGCCTTAGGCTGACTTAACATGTACAGTTTGGCTTATAGGCTGCTAATATCTTTTCATTCTTGTTCCAAGACCCAGCCTCTCTCTCAAGGAAGGTCAGTAATTTTCAGTGGAGCTCAGGGCTCTTTAAGGAGCTAAGGAAAGAAGACACCTGCCCAGCCAATCAAATTACCTTCAGTGTGGATATGGGAAGGTACTCCTCCTATTGCTTCTTCTTCTTCTTCTATCATTATGTTCCACTATTTTTCATTTTGTTTTCATTTGATAAATTTCCCTTAGTCACTCTTTAAAGGAAGCTCAGCTAATGATAAATTATTTTAGTTTTCCTTAGGCTGAAGAGATCTTTATTTCCCCTTCGTTCCTGAGGGATAGTTTTGCCAGATATAGAATTCACGGTTGACAGTTTGTTGTTGTTCAAAAATTGAATTGAATTGAAAATTGTGCCACTTCCTCCTGGCCTCCAAGTTTCAGATGAGAAGTCCACTGTCATTCAAATGGGTATTTGCCAACTGGTGCATCATTTCTTTTTGGCTGCTTTCAAGATTTTTTCTTTGTCTTTAATTCTCAAAAGTTTAATTATGCTGGTCTTGACATGTGTTTCTTTGGGGTTTATCTTATGTGGGATTTTCTCAGCATCTTGAGGCTGCAGCTGTGTCTTTTTCCAAATTTAAGGAGTTTTCAGCTATCATTTCTTTAAATACTCTTCCACCTCTTCTCTTTTTGCTGTTCTTCTGGGACTCTGATAATATGAATGTTGGCTTTTTTGTTATTGTCCCACAGGCCCCTGAGGCTCTGTTAATTTTTTTTCTCAGTCTGTGTTTTCTCTGATGTTCAGATTGGATGAATTCTACTGATCTGTCTTCTAGTTCACTGACTCTATCCTCTGTCGACTCCACTCTACTATTGAGCCCATCCAATAAATTTAGAAAAAAATTTTTTAATTGTTGTACTTTTCATTTCTATAATTTTTATTTGGTGCTTATTTTTTTCTAACTTCTATTTCTTTGCTGAGATTTTCTGTTTTTCACTTGCTTCCAGAGTGTTTTTAGCTGATTGTTACAGTATTTTTATGGTAGTTTATTTAACATCCCTCCCGGATTATTCCAACATCTGATTCATCTCAATATTGCTATTGGTTGATTATTTTTTCTCATTCAATTTGTGGTTTTCTTGATTCTTGAAATGACATATGATTTTCTACTGTATCCTGGACATGTCATCTATTATGTCAGGGGTCTCTGGGTCCTATTTAAGTCTGTTATTTTAGAAAGCAGGCTTCCTGTTTAGGGTTAGCATGCAGGGTCTGGACTCCTTTTCTCAGCTTGACACCAATGACAATTCAATTTTCAGAGCCTTTGCTGTGTTAATTCAGTCTACTTGGCTCATCTGGTGATGCTAGGGTTTCCATCACCCCCTGTTAGTGCTGCCTGAGAGGGCAAAAGCCATTTCCCCAGACAGACCTCTAGGTATCTAATATGGTTTGGCTGTGTCCCTGCCCAGATCTCATCTTGAATTGTAGCTTCCATAATTCCCACGTATTGTGGGAGGGACCTTGCAGGAGGTAATTGAATCATGGGGGCGGGTCTTTCCCATGCTGTTCTCGTGATAGTGAATAAGTCTCATGAGATGTGATGGTTTTATAAAGGGGAGTTCCCCTGTACACACTCTCTCCTTGCCTTCTGCCATGATTGTGAGGCCTTCCCAGCCATGTGGAACTGTGAGTCCATTAAGTTTTCTTTGTAAATCACCCAGCCTCGGGTATGTCTTCACTAGCAGTGTGAGGACAGACTAATACAGTGTCCTGCAGCGAGGGAGGCACCTTTTAGACCTGTGGGGATGAAGACATGTCCTGGGCCATTTTTGGTGGCTGTGCCCCTTTTGCCAGTCCCACCCACTGCTCCTGTGTCTCACCATGAGGAGGAGAAGCTCAGGACCTGAGGGGAAGAACAGAGCTTCCCTAGACACTTACTGTGGGTGGGGCTCCCAAAGGACCCACTTTCCAGTAAGCATCAGGCTGTGATGTCATCAAAATAACTCCTCTCTGTTTCCGGGGAGGAGTAAGTCTACCTGTGCTGCCTTCTGTTGCTAGGCAGGGGTGAGAAAATGCCAAGTCACCTCTCTGTTGAGAGTGGGACGTAAAAGTTCCTATTGCTGGGCTGTTCCTCTACTTCTTGGGTCCTAATCTAACTTGCCGCCTTCTTACCACCTCTCAGAGTCCTCCATTGGTTGTCCCTTGAGTTATGTTCAGAATTTATAGTTGTGCTTAGCAAGGATGAAAGGAAGGAATTACGTTATGCCATCTTGTTTGGACAGAAGTTCTCAACATGTCTTTTTTTTCTCAACTCAGAGAAATGGAGAATATCTTCTTAATTGCCTGAGGCAAGTCCATAATTGTCCTATGTCTGCAAATTGGTCTCCCACATAAGAGGGGAGGAGGAAAGACCTCTGGAACACTTTCAGTGCAATAAACCTTAGCACAGAAGATTGGTAGGGGAGAGGATAAAGTCAGAACTTGCCAGACCTCCAGAAGAGAGGGAGGTATTGAATGCTGGCTCTGAAAATATTACGAAAGCACCCTGCTGATAAGACGGAGCTGAGTTTATTCCTATCAGAGTCCGAGAAAGCACCTGCTAGCAGAGCCTCCTCGCATCTCAGAGTGGTGAGGGCAAAGTAGAATGTTTGACAGTGTGGAGTGTTATCGGCATGTGGTTTAAGGAGCGTCTCTTGCAAGGCAGGGGAAATAATTTTGGTTCTCAGTGAACAAGGGACGTATTTGGAGTCTGGAAACCTCTGAGTTCCTAACCCATCCAGATTCTTTATTTCAGAACACTCCTGGGGTCTGAGGGGCAGCTGTGCATGTGACCCTAGACAGACTCTGAACACACATCATTTCTGGCCCACACCCAGGGAATGGCCAGAAAGTTTAGAAGGCCCAACTGGCACCGCTTTCTGGGAGAAGATCTTTGCCAGGTCAGTCGTTCATCCACCCTCAATGCATCCCCTCATGGTTGATGCAGGAAATGGGGGTCTATAAGCTGGGGCTTGGGGGACCCCAGCATCCTGCTGTAAGGAGGCATTAGGCCTGCCAGTACCCCTTTAGCTCACAGCAGAGGAGAGCAGGCAACTCTTGCCACCATGCAACCATTCCCAGCTGCCATGTGGGGCAGGGGTCTTTGATGGGAGTATATCATTGAGTGTAAACTATATTCCCTTTGTTATAATAAGTTCCTGTCGTTTGTGGAGCCTGCCAAGCTATGTTTCCACTTCCTCCAACCCTCGTCTTCAGCTCCACCTTTCTCTCCACTCCTACTCAACTTCCCCAAATCAGTTCCTCTTTAGAGCGTGCAGGCTAAAACTCAGGTTTACATTTGAGATAACTTTGGGTATGTATAGAGGAGGTTCACAGAGTACAAAATTAAACACAATGTAACTGGAAAATATTCATACTGAGAAATTCAAAGCTCTTTCAAACTTATCTTCTTTGATCCTCACTTTGAGGAAGGAAAGGAAAAGGTGAAGCGTCTTTCCTAAAGGCACGGATGAGAGAGACAACGTTGCTTTTTTCATGGGAGAATTCACTTTTCTTTATACCAGTCTGTACACACCACTCCCCCATCCAACAATTACACAGACAGAGAAGAGGAACAAGAAGAGGCCCCAGTGAATGATGAATAGTTCACTGATGTGTCACGACAAGGAAGGTGCAAAGCTCTAGCCTGGGCTCCTTACACATGTTGCATTCTATGTCATTTACAGACACCCTGTGTTATGCTGCCTCTCTGTAGAATTAGAAGCCGTCAACATAGCTACTAACCCAGCACATTATATTGGTGGTGGCTTTGCATACATTGCCGATGGGGGGAGGAGTTCTAGGAAAGCATAAAGCATAGAGGCCTTCTCATAGCTTTTATTTGTAAGGCAAACATTCCTGCAGTACTTGCTATGAAGGCTCTAAACGGACAACATATTAAAGATCATGCATATGTGGTTACAGCAACAGGTTTCTCAGTGTTGGTGAAAATCTTACTATCTCAAGGCTCTTAAAGCTGCGTCTCATCAGCCTACCCCTTACCCAGTGCTTGAATATACATCTCTGCCAAGTGGTCATTCAGTCTGTTCTTAAACACCTTCAGTGATAGTCAAATCATTTTCTCCCTAAAGATCTCATGCCTTTCCAGGATGGCCTTTTATTAGAAAGTACTTCCTTCTCTAGAAGCAAAGCATGACTCCCTGCATTGTCCCACGGACAGGCTCACTGCAGCACTCTTGGAAACTCTATACACAGTCAAATCCCTTTCCCTTATGGCAGCCCTTCAAATAAATCTTAAAGACTATCATTCTGCAACAGTTTCCCATAGAGCACAGACTTGATTTATCCATTCTTCAGAATGTCTTCCTCTGAATGCTCTTTGTCATGTCTGGACGTCTTACAGAGAGTGCTGTCCACGGAAGGTGGAACACTGCCTGCTCAGGGTAGCCTGGAGCAGGTTCCCTCACTCTAGCCATGGGACTTACCTGCTTCTATGAGGCTCCTGTGGTCTTTTCTGGGTTCTCTGTTGGTAAGGACCTTCTTCCTTTCTAGACCCCTTACCTTCTCCTCTCAAAGCCCTTATTAAAATGCTCTGTACTTGTTTGATGTTCTGTCTCTTTCCTTAGATGATGAGCCCTTTGAGGAAAAGAACATCAATCTAGCCTACTGGAATGGTTTCAGAGGGAAATGGGGTAAAAGTTTGCATTCAGTCAATGTGTATGTGTAGGCAGTTGCTTGGCAGAATGGTTATTTGAACTATTTGCTAGTGGCTTGAGATTTTATCTCTGGTAAATGAGGGACTTCATCATCAACTGTATGGAATTTTCTCAGGAACAATGAGCTTTCCACCCAAGCAGTCCTGACCAAATCCCATCACCCTCTCCTTTTTCCTAAGCTTCTGAATTGCTCACTAAAGGGTACTGTCTGGGTTTCAACAGTATTTGGCCCATCACTAGTGCTAACAGTAGATATCCATTAGTTTTGTCTGCCTGACATCCTTCTCCTTTCTTTTGGTAGAGGAAAGTGTCTTTCTGTGGGGAACGCATTTCCTGTGGTTTGGGTGAGCTGGCTGTCATCCTATCCTGTTACAACGGTGGGACAAGACCCAGCCCTGAACAATCACAGCACCCCATTGCTCTGGCTGCAGTGATTGGCTTAGGGACAGGCATCCCACTCACGCTTGACTAGTGACATTCTTCCCCAAGACCTTCCCAGCAGATCTATAGAGATAAGTGCTTTCTTTCTGCCTCTCAGGGTCAGGCCGCTAAACTAACAGGACATGAGTCTGGGGCTTCCAGAAGCCACATGAAGATAGTGGCAGAGAAATGGAGAGAAACAGAAATGTGATGATTTATTTATAGGCCATGACCAGACTTTTTGATCACATAAACCGATAAATTGTCTTTTTGTGTCTAAGCTGATTTGAGTTGGTTCCTGTGACCAGAAACTGAGAAAGTTCTTCAATAGTGCTGCAAATGGAACCATGGAACCACTTAAGAGGAGGAGCGGAAACCTCACAGCTCTTGGGTGGCAGCAGACTCAGATTTACTGAAGCAAGACAGGGAAGGCAGTGGCAGGAGGCTTGACAGTTTATGGAATCAGCGTACGAGCTAAATAGCTAGCCATGGGAAGAGCAAAAGAAGGAAGCTCAAGAAATCTCAGCAACAAACACTCATGGACTTTTTTCTAAAAATGGAAATTTAAAACTTTCTCGACCATGACCCACAAGAAATACATTTTACACGGTGCATCCAGGACATAGCAATATGTCTGCGAGCCACTTTGTGGTTGAAGGTTTCCATGTTGAGCTAGTTTCGGGAACATTGCCTCCTGTATTCTCCTTTTAGAGATTCACTCCATGGATTTACTGTATCAAAGTCTCTGAGAAATCTTATTCTAGCAATCCTGTTTCATGCAATATTTCTTAAATGTATTCGGTAGCAGTTAACTTGTTATTGCAACAACAAAAATTATTGACTCCCTATTTTGTGCAAAATACTGGGCTCTGCACTGGTGAAACAGAAGAAAGCCTGCCCTCACAAAGCCTCCAGTCTCTGAGAATACTTAGTAATCCCTCATGATCTACACCTTGGAAAACACTGACTTAGTTTACTCCAATCCCCATTCCTGCATGTAGAATCTGGCCACTCTAGGCTTCAGTGTAGTTCAGCATGTACTGCCTTTAGGCACAGATGACTGTGGACAGTTGTACAGGGTATGGGCAGAAGCATCATTAACATGATTGTCTATCTAAATGACTCCTTTAGGGTTGTGCAGTGCCCACATGCACCATTGTCCTCAGTGGCTCTGCTTAGGACTGATTTCTGGGTCATGCATTACTACTCAAGGCACAGACCCCACATAACCCCACCTTGGTGGCAAGGTTTCCAGCCTGAGTCACTCTTTCTTGTTCCAACTTTTTGCTTTGAAAATGTTTAGCCCTACAGAGAAGTTTAAAAATAGGATAATGGGCCGAGGTAGGCGGATCACGAGGTCAGGAGATTGAGACCATCCTGGATAACATGGTGAAACCTCGTCTCTACTAAAAATGAAAAAATTATATGGGCATGGTGGCACGTGCCCATAGTCCCAGCTACTCGAGATGCTGAGGCAGGAGAATTGCTTGAACCCGGGAGGCAGAAGTTGCAGTGAGCTGAGATCACACCACTGCACTCCAGCCTGGGTGACAGAGTAAGACTCTGTCTCAAAATAATAATAATAATAATATAATAATAATAATGAGCATTGCATCTTAGATTCACCAGTTGTTAACATTTTACCACATTTGCATTTTACATTTGTGTGCATACACACATATGTGCACACAAAGAGACAATATATATTTATTGATGAATCATTTGCAAGTAAACTGCAGACATTGTGATCTTTATCCCTAAATATTTTAGCGCAAGTCTCCAGTGAATAAGCACCATCCACGTGACCCCAGTACCATGAGCCCACCCGAGAAGCCTAACAGGAATCCCATGAAATCATCTGAAAGCCACTCCATGTTCAAGTCTCCATTGTCCCAAAAATATTTTACAGTGTTATTGTAAGTCAAGCATTGTGTTTGGCTGCTATTCATCTCTATTTTAGAAAATAAAAAATGGCTACCTCATCTTTTGCTTTTCATACTCTTGACCTATTTAGAAGGTCCAGACCAGCCGTCATGGAGACTGCCTTCCTCTGGATTTGTCTGTTTTCTCATGATCAGATTCAAACACCCTGGCTGGCGACACTCCATTGGTGACACTGCTGTCTCCTCAGGGCCCCACCCAGAGGCATGTATGCCGGGTGGTTGCATTCCATTACTCAACCAAGGAGTTGCTGCAGGGTGTCCCCATCGGAAACACATTCTTCCTCTGAAATCAGTGGGTAATGGTGGGATAATACCGTGAGAATGAGGATATTTCCTGTCAAGAGGCTGAATCCCTCATTCTCCTCCTTTTATGGGTTTGTAGGGCCTCCTTCTTGATCTTTCCCACATTGTCCTCACTTTTCCCTGCCCTGATAAGGGCATCTTATGTCTGGGTGCCATTTTCATCAGAATGAAGAGGTAAACAAGTGAGAAGGGTCTTTGTGTGGCTGGAGCTTAAAGGCTGGAAGTGGACCCCGACATTTGGTGGCCAAGATCACACACTGTGCTGAGGGTCCCGTGGAACCTGCGGCCCAGGATGCACACAGAGAGGCATGTAGCACACGCTTGGGAAACTGAAGAAGGGTTTTTGGAGGAAGTGTGTCAAAGCTGACATTAGAAGGATGAGCAGCGATCCAGGGGCAATAGGAGAGAGAATGGGGTGGTCAGCATCACACGGGTGGCCCAGGTGTGAAGAGAGCACACCCAACCCAAGGACACAGGAAATCCAGTGTTGCTGGACATGGACATCAGGGGAAGAGAGGTGAAGGCCACTGCAAGGATTGGCAGGGGGCTGATAGCAAGGGGTCTCACGAGCCACCAGCTGGAGTTTAAATTTGCTCACAAGATCCATGAGAGGAGCATTGAGTTTTATTAAACAGGGCTGGTTGGGAGAGGGGCTGATGTGACATGATTTGCCCTTTAAAAGGAGCCCTGTGTCCGTATCGTGGTGGCTGGCTTACTGCGGGGGAACACGAATGGAGGCAGAGCTGCCATTTGGACGGATGTCTGTCACATTGATCCAGGGAAAAGACATTTGCATCCTGAACAATGACCATGCCAATGGGATGGAGAGACTGCATGGAATTCAATGGGTTTAGGAGGAAGTCTTAATAGTGCTGTGTGCTTGATTGGATGAGGACAGAAACCTCAAGATTGATGATTTCCTTTTCACAATTTTTGTCTTGAATTAGGGTAAACTGTATCCAGGTGGGAAGAAGCACATTTGTCCCAGGGCAAAGGATTTTATATGAGGTCTCCATAAGAACAGTACGCTCTATGTTCAGTGCGTTATTTCAGCAAGAACCCAAGCTTATTACCAAACTAGGTGAACATCAACACATTAAGAAACTTGGCAGCACAAGAGGAATCTCTGTACTGATGAAACAACTCTGTATCTTCATTGTGGTGGTGGGTGGTTGTATGAATCTACACATGTGCCCAAACCACACACACACACAAACACACACACACAAGTGCTTGTGGAACTGGTGAATAAGGCCTGTGGATTGCACCAACACCAATTGCCTGGTGTTGAAATTGTACTGTAATTCATATTGTGGAAATTGTACTGTCATCGTATTGTGTTTGCATAGTACTGTTACCCTGGGGCAGACAGGTGGAGGTTACACCGTACCTCTCTATACAATCTTTGCAACTTCCTCTGAATATCTCATTATTTTGAAATAAAAAGTTTAAAAAAATTAACAAACTTTGTGTTTAAAAAGAAAATAGACACAGCAAGATGTTGTGACATCTTCACTCACCTTCAGTGTGGGAAGGAATATTACTGAACAGATGTCAGTCTGGTGCTAGCCATGCTTAAGCACTAAACCTTCCAGCTCATCCCAACCTCAGATGTCTGGAATCCTCCACATTTTCACCCACTGGCAGAGTTATTTAGGTCATTGTTCCCTGGTAACGCGGTTCCCTCCAGCAAGGTCATTGTTCTGTTCCCTGGTTAAGAAGGATCAAAGGGATAGACTGTCAATTTCCTCTGACTTCCCTATTATCCTGTTTCGACTCCTTTCACTGTGAATAATGGAACAGAAATGGGAGGGACATTTTTTAAGAGAGGAAAACTACTAGCTAGGTTGCTATGCTGGGTGTTTGTGGAAGGCTGAGGGTACATGTTGTTGATAGTGGTGGTGGTGAGTTAAGTTAAGGCTAGGAAAAATAATTTGAACAAAAATAAAAACTTTTTAGCTGGGCACAGTGGCTCATGCCTGTAATCCCCAGCACTTTGGGAGGCCGAGGTGAGAGGATTGCTTGAGCCCAGGAGTTCAAAGACCAGCTTGGTCAACATCGTGAAACCCAATCTCTACAATAAATAAATAAATACAAAAAATTGGCCAGGCCATGGTGGCACGCACCTGCAGTCCCAGCTACTCCGGAGGCTCACTTGAGCCCTGGGAGGTCGAGGCTGCAGTGAGCCCAGACCGTGCCACTGCACTCCAGCCTGGGTGACAGAGTGAGACCCTGTCTAAAACAAACAAACAAAAAACACCACACACACACACACACAAACCCCACAACTTTTTGTCACACCTAAAGCATAATGTTGGTAAAGCTATCTGGTTGGACCACAGATGAAATAAACAGAATACTCTTATTTTTTTCGTTGGTCCATAGCACTGGCACTTTTCATAACACTTCTGCTCAATCAAAGAAGCATTGCGGGAGTGGCTTCCTCCTTCTCTCCAGACTCCTGAGGGACTTGCTTCCCAATGGAAAAATTGGAGTGAGGATAGTTGTCTTTGCCTGGTCTGGGCCCTGGCTTGTGCTCTCACTTGGAGCTGCCTGTTAATGAGCCGAGGCCATGGCCCTTCACTGCAGATACAGCAAAAGAGGTCTGCAGGCCCCATCTGTTTAGCCCTGGACTGAGTAGAAGGTTCAGTTTGGGGTAGAGGAGCAGAAAACCACAATTTTACCTTGAATCCAAATTGCATTGTCCAATCCCTTCCCTATAAGAAATATGATACTCAAGCCTGTTATCCCAGCACTTTGGGAGGCCAAGGCAGGTGGATCACGAGGTCAGGAGATCGAGACCATCCTGGCTAACAGGGTGAAACCCCGTCTCTACTAAAAAATACAAAAAACTAGCCGGGCGTGGCAGCGGGCGCCTGTAGTCACAGCTACTCGGGAGGCTGAGGCAGGAGAATGGTGTAAACCCGGGAGGCGGAGTTTGCAGGGAGCTGAGATCTGGCCACTGCACTCCAGCCTGGGCGACAGAGTGAGACTCTGTCTCAAAAAAAAAATATGATACTGTACTGAACCCTTACATTTCTGTTTATTTTCTTCTATAGCTTCAGAACTGAAGATAGGGGAGTCTAAGATTGACATGCAATAGTAGTCTTTTATTATTAATAGCCTTGTGAGCAAATGAGTAGGTGCGCAAGAGAGAGAAAGAGAGAAAGAAAACAATAATCACTCTTTACCAATTCTTACCTTCCCAGGTGCCCTTTCTTCAGTTACTAGACTGTTGAAGTAAAATTGGGGAAATGAAATAATCAGAAAACCAGGTTGTTGTTGCTGAACTCTTCCCATTTACTTTCAGATTACTAGTTTGCAGAAAAACCCTTTGATTCTTTGGTACCAAACATGTTTCATG
The DNA here is from genome assembly GCF_043159975.1 of Macaca nemestrina. NCBI lineage: Eukaryota > Metazoa > Chordata > Mammalia > Primates > Cercopithecidae > Macaca > Macaca nemestrina. Next base: position 132,662,384 of record NC_092135.1, on the reverse strand, counting down.
TGTTTCTATAAATGTGTACAGCAGCAGGAAGCTGAAGGTTAATTGGAATCAGATGTGGCACTCTCTTGAATCCTATAGTTTATTGAAATGTTGTTTAAACTGTAAAGTTTTAGTCCACATTCTCTCCCAAATTATTTCCTTATCCTTCTACCCAAGCTTCTCTTTCTGTGTTTGGAACATCAGCAGAGCCCTCCTGTGGATAATTGAATGACTGTAATTTGCTGTTCTAAACCAGTGTTCCAGGGAAGGTAATTATGTCAGCTTTGTGTGTCAGCTAGTTAGTGGATTCTGAGCTTGGGAGCTGGGAACTTCAATCGAGTGTTTATCGCCATGTGCAAAATGAATGTGATTATAGACTAGATCTTGGCATTGCCAAAAGGAAAAAAAAACCACACATCCAATTCAGAGCACTTCAAGAACCAAAGACAGCCCAGGGAACAGCTTTGTTTTGCCATCGAGCGATCCACGTGATGAGAAGAGCCCCGTTAGGAAAAGGCCCCTCCAACGCCGTGTGTCTTCCTGAAGCCAAAATCTAAACGGAAGCAGACTCTTCTGACTGAGACAAAGAACCTAGCTTTTGAAAAAATAAACAAATCCCAGCACTTTGGGAGGCTGAGGTGGGCACAGCACGAGGTCAGGAGTTTGAGACCAGCCTGACCAACATGGTAAAATTTTGTCTCTACCAAAAATACAAAAATTAGCCAGGCGTGGTGGCGCATGCCTGTAATCCCAGCTACTCAGGAGGCTGAGGTAGGAGAATCGCTTGAACCTGGGTGGCGGAGGTTGCAGTGAGCCGAGATCACGCCACTGCCCTGCAGCCAGGGCGACAGAGCAAGACTCCATCTCAAAAAAAAAAGAAAAAAGAAACATTTTTGTTGTGGCCTGGAAAAAGCATACATAAATGTGAATAATGTCAAATCCATGACCCAGATCAAAATCAAGAACTTTTAAACTCTCATCCACATTCTCCTCCAATTTATCATGTTACTACTGCTTGAGTTCTGCTCATTTCGCTGTGTTGAGCAGATAATCAGAATTATAGTACTTGTATGTCTAGAAATATTTCTATATTTCTGTAACTTTTTTTTTTTTTTTTTTTGAGACAGAGTCTTGCTCTGTGGCCCGGCCTGGAGCAGTGGTGCGATCTTGGCTCACTGCAATCTCCGTATCCCGGGTTCAAGCGATTCTTGTGCCTCAGCCTCCTGAGTAGCTGGGATTACAGGCAGGGGCCACCACGCCCAGCTGATTTTTTTGTATTTTTAGTACAGACGGTGTTTCGCCATGTTGGTCAGGCTGATTTTAAACTCCTGACCTCAGATGATCCACCCGCCTCGGCCTCCCAAAGTGCTAGGATTACAGGCATGAGCCACCGCGCTTGGCCACCGTAACTTTTTTTTTTTCTTTTTTTTTTTTTAGACGGAGTCTCGCTCTGTCACCCAGGCTGGAGTGCAGTGGTGCGATCTCAGCTCACTGCAAGCTCCGCCTCCCGGGTTCACGCCATTCTCCTGCCTCAGCCTCCCGAGTAGCTGGGACTACAGGCGCCTGCCACCTCGCCTGGCTAATTTTTTGTATTTTTTTTTTGGTAGAGACGGGGTTTCACCGTGTTAGCCAGGCTGGTCTTGATCTCCTGACCTTGTGATCTGCCCGTCTCGGCCTCCCAAAGTGCTGGGATTACAGGCTTGAGCCACCGCGCCCGGCCCACCGTAACTCTTAAAAGACATTTCAGTCGAGCAGAGAATATTGCATTGTTAGGCGTTTTCCCTCAACATTTTGCTCCATTGTTTCCGGGTCTCTTTTTTGCTGATGAAGATGCTCTCGAACAGATAGCCATTCCCTAGGTTACAATGTCTTTTCTTTCTAGTCGTTTGAAATGTTATTTATCACCTCTGATCTGGAGTTTCACTCTGATACATCTATATATGGAATTTTGTTTGTGTGTTTATCTTACTTGGCCCTCAACGTGTTCATTTAGTCTGAGAAGCTCTTATTCTCCTTCCCTTCTGGAAATAATTAGCCGTGACCCTACTCATTCTGTTTCGTATGTAGGGAGCTTTTCAGTGTCTTCTCCACATCTTCTACTTCTCTTTCGTATTTCTCTCTCTCTCTCTCTCTCTCTCTCTGTGCTGCATTTTGATTGATTTCTGCAATTCTGTCTTACAAAGTCGCTCATCAACTTTTTTCCAGCTTATTGTTTATCTCATTGCGGCAGGCTTTTATTTCAAAACTACATTTTTTTTCCAGATTTTGAAATTGATCTGTATTGGTCATTGATCAATGGATCCGTATTGATCTCGATTCCTGAGTGCCATTTTTTTGTTTCGTAACTCCCTGTTCTTATTTACAGTTGCTGTCACTTTTTTTTTTTTTAACTTTCTGAGGATTTTAAACAGACACTATTAAAGTCCTTTTCAGTTGTCACTGTTTTTCAATTTTTTTTCCAGGTGTGTATTCTCCAATTTGTTAACTTTGTGTCTTTCTCCTGGGGCATCTGATTTTGGGAGATTCTTTATAATGCTCGCTTGGCAGAGGAGTTCTGTTTCCTCTCCTCCAGACATCACCTTTACCTGTTTGATAATTTCAGGTATCCTCAGTCAGATCTCCAAGAGACCAAGACTCAGAGGAAGAGCATTATTAGCAGTTCAGAATTCTCACCCCAAGAGTTCACGGCAGCTGCAATCCTGGAACCAGTAAGCAGCCTAAATACCAAGATGCCCGTCCGCCGTTATTTGTCTGCCTTTTCCTTCATCACAGACACGCAGCTACGTTCTGGCTGCCATCCCAGGGGGGCAGAGAATTTGAGTTTCTTTCACAGGTGAAATAATATAACCGTAGCCCTTGGTCTCATGAAGGGTGTCCAACCTTGCCCTGTAGCCTCCCTGGGGCCATTGGATCCCACCTGCTCAGGGCTGAAGTCATGGCCCCTGCATCTGCCCTTCCCAGCTCCTGTCGGGGGAAATCTCCAGTCTCGGCCCTCCTCTCTGTGCTTCTATCCACTTAACGATTTACAGATTTTTTTAACCCTGACTGCCCTATGTTGACAATTTGGGGGTCTCTTGCCTTCATCTCTCTCCCACCAGTGCCCCCAGAAGCCCTCTGAAGGCTCCTCTTCCTCGAACTTTTTGCCCAACCCCTGGGCAGTCTCAACCTTACCCCTGACATTCCTGTTCTCCATTGTCCTGTGACTCCCAACAGTCCAAGCTGTTCTGAGCTGCAGATACCATGCCATTGTCCAAGGGATGCCTCTAGGTGCCACCCAACGTAGACACCCCTAACCCAGGCCCTTCATCGCTTCCCCATACAAGCGATGAAGGGCCTGGGTTAGGGATGTCTACGTTGGGAGGCACCTAGGGACATCCCTCCAGTGCTTCCTCTTCCTCACTGAGCTCTGCATTTCAAACTTCAGTGGACGTCCAGTCATCCACAGCAAAAGCGGGTCCCTCTACCTTCTTGTGATCAGCGGCCAATGTTTTCAGCTCTCCTAGAACTCGACTGACTCCCTTCTCTCTGTCTCCACCATCACTGACTTAGTTCAGGCCCACAAATACCTCTTCCCCTGGACAACTGCAGCAGTCTTGGTCTAACCTCTGTGATCAAGGGTTAGACTACGTAGTCACTCATTCACTCACTGCTGTTCATCCCCGTCTCCCATCCTGCAAACTGCTGCCACTCTGATCTTCCTAAAACATGGTCAGCGTTCTCAAAAACATCCTCTTAGCCTCCACGATGAAAAATCAATATTAGCATGGTCAGTTGGTTCGGGGCCCCTGCATGGTTCTTGATGCTTCAGAAACACTCGCACTCACCCTGGCCTCCTGGCCTTCACACACACCGTCCCTCTCCCAGGATTGTCCTGCTTCCCTACACTATCACATGAGGGAAAATGTCTACTCTTTCTTCAAGGCGCTCCTGATCCATGAAGGCTTCCCTGAGTCTCTCAGTTCAAGGCATGGTACTTCCGGGTTCCCGCTGTGTCCTGTGTCTGCAGGAGGTGTTTGCCTTCCCTCTGGTTCATGCATTCCCCAAGGGCAGGGCTCTAACTTCTCTGGAATTGCAGTGAGGTGCAACCAGGAGGTGAGGTGTCCCTTCCTCAACTTGTGCATTTGGTTGAGTAGCAGAAATGGTGACAAGCAAACAATGACTTGTGCTCTGGCATCCAGGGAATTGTCTTAGTGTCAGGATTGGCGATATTCTTTGACTTCTTTTGTGGACTCTTGCTATAGGCAATTATTGATATATCATATCGATTTTATTTTTGTTTTTGTTTTTCGAGACAGTCTCACTCTGTCACCCCGGGCTGGAGTGCAGTGGTGCGATCTCAGCTCACTGCAACCTCCACCTCCCGGGTTCAAGCAATTCTCCTGACTCAGGCTCCCGAGTAGCTGGGATTACAGATGCCCACCACCATGCCCAGCTAATTTTTTGTATTTTTAGTAGAGACGGGGTTTTGCCATGTTGGCCAGGCTGCTCTCGAACTCCTGACCTCCTGATTTGCCTGCCTTGGCCTCCCAAAGTGCTGGGATTACAGGTGTGAGCCACCATGCCCAGCCTATTATATCGATTTTTATAAAAACCAGAGAAACCTGATTCTCTTTCCCTCTCCAACATGGCTATTGCTAAAATTCAAAATACCTGGGAGAGGTAATGATTAGATGGGGCAGAGAATGAATGGGTACTTCACTCATGCCTCAGAACCCCTGTGAGGCAGGCATAAAATTCTCATGATGATTCTGGAGGAGGCCAAGGCTTGGAGAAGCACAATTCAGCAGTGGTTAGGAACCCAGCCTTGGGGAATGCAAATGAAAGCTTCAGTCAGATACCACTACATCACCGCTAGAATGGCTATACTTCAAAATACTAGCCATGTCAAGCACTGACAGGAATGTGGAGAAATCAGAACACTCAGACTCTGCTGGAAAGAATGTGAAAATGATACAAACAATTTGGAAACAGTTTGACAGTTTCTTAAAACCTTAAACATATACCTACCTTATGACCCAACCATTCCTCTTTTAGGTATTTACCCAAAAGAAAATAAAGCAAATGTCTGTACAAAGGCTGATACCAAACTGTTCATCACAGCTTTATTTGTAAAAACCCCAAACTGGAAACCACCCAAATGTCAATCATCAGGAAAGGGAGAGACAGATTACGGTTAGCCACACAATGGAACACAACTCAATGGTAAAAAGGGACAAATTACCGATGACATGCAGCGACAGGGATGGATCTCAAAATATTGATGTGGAGCTAAAAAAGCTGTTAAAAAAAAAAAGTATGTGTTGTATGATCCCATTTACATAATATTCTAGAAAAATGAAAACTATTCCATAGTGACAGGAGCAGCTGAGTGTTGCCTGAGGACAGGTTGGGGTGGGTTGGGGACAAGGGGGAGAAATGACAAAGGGGACCCTCCCGCAGGGATGACCTTAAGTGCAGCGATGGCTCCCCTGCCATATATACATGTCAAAACTTACCAAACTGTGTGCTTCAAGCACACGTATTCCATTAATTGCCAATGATACCTCAATAAAGTTGTATAAAAGAGAAAAAGCTTTGGGAGTCTGAGGCGGGTGGATCACCTGAGGTCAGGAGTTCGAGACCAGCCTGATCAACATGGAGAAACACCATATTTACTAAAAATACAACAATTAGCCAGGCATGGTGGCACACACCTGTAATCCCAGCTACTCGGGAGGCTGAGGCAGGAGAATTGCTTGAACCTGAGAGGCGGAGGTTGCAGTGAGATGAGATCACGCAATTGCACTACAGCCTCAGCAACAGGGCAAAACTAAAAAAAAAAAAAGAAGAAGAAGAAGAAAAAGAATCAGAAATCTTGACAAATATTCATGTCTAGCATTTTTAATAATAACTCCCCTCTCCAACAACTGAACATTAATAATGGAATACCTGAATTGGACGTTTGTGTCCAACCAAAATTCGTATGTTGAAGCCCTAACCTCCAATATAATGATATCTGGAGATGGGCCTTCGGGAGGTAATTGGGATTAGATTAGCCATGAGGTTGGGGCCTTCATGATGGGATTGGTGACCTTATAAGAAGAGGCAGAGAGAGAGATGAAATCCCAAAAGGGCCTGCTGAGCCTGTTGGTAGGAACTCACTTCTTGCCCTGACCTCCAGGTCCCCCCACCTCCCTGCAGGCTGACCTCACCTATACATTGGACACCTGCCTTCCGTGTTTCTATTTCCAGCTCCTGTGCTGCAGCTGGTGCTGGGCTCCATGCACAGGGACACTGGACCAGCCCAGGGTGGAGGGTGCAAATGTTGACCCAGGCTGATGATCAATTCAGGACATTTCTGATCATGAAGTGAGGCTGACTCAGCACCAGCTGATGCACGAATTCTGCACCTGAGTCACTTTTTTTTTCAGTCCAGATAGTTTCACAGCGGCTCTATTAATAAACATGGCAGTGAATGCAGCTTAAACAGCTCTGAATCCTTCCCCAGCCCACCTTCTCTTCTTGGAAGTGTGAACTTGGGAGATGGGCTGGGCCTCAGGGTGCAGGATGCCTGGTGGGGCCATCTGAAAAAGGCATGTCCTGCCGGGGAGGACCAGACCACCTGCCCCCCTGCTGGTGTGATGTTCATAACTGCTGGGACAACCAGCATTTTCCTTCCAAGCTAGCCACTGAGCAAACCTGGCGAGTGACTTTCCCATTTCTCATTTGCCTAAAGCTGAGACACAATGCAAATAGAGCAAGGACTAGAATGATTGGTAAAGATTTTAACAGCAAATGGATGGACTATTTCCTATTTCTTAGAGGATAGGGGCATTGGAAGGTAGTCTCAGCATCCCATTGACTTAGTTATAATATATTTCATATAAAATTGTATTTATGTCATCTGTTAGGTGCACTCGGTGTAGTTTATTTAGAAATATAATTTGGATAGTTGTCATTGTTTTAGCTATTCATTTCATTTCTTTATTCCGCAAACATCAAATGCCAATTCTGTGCCTGGAATCTTGCTCAATACTGGTGATTCAGTGGTGAGCAAAATGCACACATTCTACTCTCCCAGGACTAATGTGCCACAGATGTCAATTACACACACACACACACACACACACACGAAGAGCTATAACATTTACACACACAGAGTTATAACTTATACATGCACACACACACACACACACTGACACACGGAGAGTTATAAGCTACAACTTCTGTGAAGGAATAGTCTAGAATGCTATAAAAGCATAGAATAGGAGGGCCTGATTTCAGTTGCTGGGAAAGGGTGCTCAGGGAACGCTTTGCTAAAACAATGACATTTAAGCTGGGATGATAAAGAAGAGTAGGAGGTAGGCAGGGGTGTGGTGTGTGTGTCTGGGAGGGAGGAGTAAGACTCTGTGCATTGAAAGGGAAGAGCCTGCATGACCGACCTGCCAGGCGGGCCCACCTGGCACATCAAGGCACCTAATACGGGACCAAAAGCCTGGTGCTTGGGGCTGGAGTGGGTGCCGCAGAATGAGTTTGGGAAAAGTTTATCCTAGGGGCAGTGGAAATTCAATGAGGGGTCTGAGCAAGAGGGGTAACAGGCTCCCACATCTATCCTAAGATGACTCTTGGAACCCCGTGAGGAATGGTCTAGAAGACTACTCGGGAGTCTTGGCAAAAGGCCAGGTGAAAACAGCTAAAGCCGTCATGGTCAGAATGAGACTAGATAGATTTGATCTCTGTTTGGAGATAGAATCAGCTTGGCTTGTGAGTGGATCAGATGGTGGAGGTGGTTGTCAGGGATGGGTTCCAGGTTTCCGGTTTCTGGCTTGATTATTGTACCTTTGCAGCCTTTCTTGGTCACTGCCTCAGGATGCATCAGCCTCATCTCCTCCCTGGGCTCTGCAGCAGCCTCCTAACCAGACTCGTGCTCTTGACCCCTCCAGCCGCATCCTCCTCGCAACCACAGAGTGAGCTCATGCAGAGCGAGCTTTTATGAACCTAAATCAAATCCTATACATCTCCAGCCTAATACACTCCCACGTTTTCCTCTTGCATTCAGAATAAGATTATAAATATTTGCTTTTGCATGGTGGCCATCAGGCTGCAGCCTGGTCTCACTCCTCCCCAGAACATTGTGGGGTTACCCTTCCCTGATACTAGCAGGCAGGCTGAGCCATGGGACTTGGGGTTAATGAAATGTGGATGGAGGTGATATGTGTCACTTCAAGGTCAAAGATTTCAGAGACAAAGCATGATTCTCCTTGTTAACCCTCAGTGAACTTAAGGAATGAGCAGGAAAATAACCTTTACTATTTGAAACTGCTGAACCAGGGGGACTGTTTGTTACTGCCACCTAACCTAGGATTTCCTGACTGATACACACAGATTTCAAGCCAACAAGACCTTGCCTTCCTGACTCTCTGACCTCATCTCCAACTACCCTCCCTCCTGCTCTGTGTCCATGCCCAGCTCATTCTCACTTTGTGGCCTTTGCATCTGCTGTTCCCTTTCCTTTGCAAGCTCATCTCTTACCTTGTTGAGTGACCAGCTCCCCTTCATCAGCAGCCCAAATGTACCTTCCTTAGAGACACCTTCCTAGGTGAGGAATCTAAACACCCTATAGTGTACCAATACCACTTGGGGAAAACTATTCTATGAGAATCATTGGAAACTTAGAAAAGAGAAGCATGTGTTTATTATCATTTAGTCCAGGGCTTCCCAACACTCTTGTTTGATCATTATCTGAAATTATTTGGTCAATTTGTTCATTCTTCTTTTTTTTTTTTTTTTTTTTTTGAGACAGAGTCTCACTCTGTCACTAGGCTGGAGTGCAGTGGTGCAATCTCGGCTCACTGCAACCTCCACCTCCTGGGTTCAAGCGATCCTCCTGCCTTAGCCTCCCAAGTAGCTGGGACTACAGGTGCCTGCAACCACACACTGCTAATTTTTTTAGTTTGTTCATTCTTTTATTATCTGTTTAACCCCCACAAAATGTAAATTGTATGAATGTCCCCTAGTTGGTTCTCACTCTCTTTCTGGGAAAAATAAACCATGTATGTGTTGAATGAATAAAAGGGAAAAACTGAAGGGAGAGAAGACTGAAGAGACAAGACGAAGCCTGTGGTTTTACACAAGTTGAGCTTGAGGTTCCCATAGGACAGCCAGGTGGCTGTCACATCAAGAAGGCCATTAGATGTGCAGATTTGGATGGGGTGAAATGTGTGAGTCACTGGCCTACAAATGGTATTTGAAACCTTGAAAATAAATGAAATCAACCAGCATACAAGGATGAAGAAAACTTTTTTTTTTTTTTTTTTGAGGTGGAATCTTGCTCTGTCACACAGGCTGGAGTGCAGTGGCACGATCTCAGCTCACTATAACCTCCTGCCAGAATCAAGCAATTCTCCTGCCTCAGCCTCCTGAGCAGCTGGGATTACAGGTGCACACAACCACACCTGGCTAATTTGTGTATATTTAGTAGAGACAGGGTTTCACCATATTGGCCAGGCTGGTCTTGAACTCCTGACCTCAAGTGATCCACCCACCTTGGTCTCCTGAAGTGCTGGGATTACAGGTGTGAGCCACTGCACTTGGTCTGTGAAGCCTATTTTTTTAGTTAGGGTTCTCCAGAAAGATAGAACTGGTAGGAATTTAGAGAGCTGTTTAGAGAGATATGTGAGAAGGGATGTATGTGAAAGGGATTTATTGGGGAATTAGCTCCCTCAATCATAGAGGCTGAGAAGTCCCATGACAGACTGTCTGCAAGCTGGAGAACAAGGGAAGCTGGTAGCACGGCTCAATCCAAGTCTGATGGCCTTCGCACCAAGGAGGCCAGTAGGTACCTCTCAGCACCTTCAGTCTGAGGCTGAAGGCCCAAGAGCCTGGGGGCCTGCTGGAGCCAGTCCCAGGGTCCAACGGCTGGTGAACCTGAAATTCTGATATCCAAGGGCAAGAGAAGAGGGGTGGTGTCCCAGCTCCAGAAGACAGAGACCAAGAATTAGTCCTTCCTCTGCCTTTTTGTTCCATCTGGGCCATAACTGATTGAATGATACCTGCCCACCCTGCCCTGAAGGCAGATCTTTCCTATTCAATCCATTAACTCAAGGTTGATCTCCTGTGGAAAGAGCCTCACAAACACCCCTGAGGCAGCCATCACTCAAGTCAAAACGCCAAACCAGCTGGGAAGCAGAGGCACGGGTTCAGTGCCTAATAAAGCACTGAAAATAACGCTTTATCAGCGTCTCTTTTTTTTTTTTTTTTTTTTTTTTTGAGACAGGGTCTCACTCTGTCACCCAGGCTGGAGTCCAGTGCTGCAGTCTCGGCTCACTGCAACCTCAGTCTCCAGGTTTCAAGCGATTCTCCTGCCTCAGCCTCCTGAGTAGCTGGAATTACAGGCACACACCACCACGCCCAGCTAATTTTTGTATTTGTAGTAGAGACAGGGTTTCGCCATGTTGGCCAAGCTGGTCTCCAACTCCTGACCTCAGGTGATCCACCCACCTTGGCCTCCCAAAGTGCTGGGATTACAGGCGTCAGCTGCGCCCGGCCCCTGTCTGATACTCTTAATGCAGTCATGTTGACATCGCAGATCAGCCCTCACAAGTATTTCTGTCTTAGTCACTTTTGTGCTGCTATAACAGAATGCCATAGGCTGGGTGATTTATAAAGAACACACATTTATTTCTCACACTTCCAGCGGTTGGAGAGTGGAAGATCAAGGCGGCAGCAGGTCTCGTTGTCTGGTGAGGGCTGCATCCTCCGGAGGGAGGGACGCTGTGTCCTCACCTGGCAGAAGGCAGGAGGGTGAGCAGGCTGAACGCAGAAGGAAGCCGCTTTTGTGAAGCCCTAAGTCCCATTCATGAGGGACTCTTTTTTTTTTGAGATGGAGTCTCACACTGTCACCCAGGCTGGAATGCAATGGCACTGTCTCGGCTCACTGCAACCTCCGCCTCCAGAGTTCAAGAAATTCTCCTGCCTTAGCCTCCTAAGTACAGGTGCCTGCCACCACACCCAGCTAATTTTTGTATTTTTAGTAGAGACAGTGTTTCACCATGTTGGCCAGGCTGGTCTCAAACTCCTGACCTCAAGCGATCTACCCACCTTGGCCTCACAAAGTGTCAGGATTACAGGCATCAGCCACTTTACCTGGCCCTTCTTCAACTCTTAAAGGCCCCGCCTTTCAATACCAACACAGGAGGACACATCAGAGGGGACTCATTCAAACCACAGCACCTGCCTTGCCTAGCACTCATTTTCCTCTCTCTTCTTCGTTGCTTTGTCTTCTTGCCTAATAATTCTTTGCCAGGTCCTTCATTCTTAGCCTTTCACTCCCCTTTTGCTTTAAGTGTGCCTTTTAGGCACAGAAAATGGCTACACTTTTCGAAAACCTGATTTGTCTTATTTTTCTAACTATGAGATTAAAACAACTCTCTCTCACTCATTCTTGCCATGTGGTTTCACACTTTCTCTCTTTGGGGCTCACTGTTGTTCCTTTCATTTCCTACCTTTGAGAATTAAGAATATAATATTTAATATATAATATATTATTAATATTGATGTTAATATTATATTTATTAATATTAAGTACACAATATTTATTTATATGAATTTTCTCTTGTATTTGAAAGAAGAGACATTCAGTTCTTAATTAGTCTTTAATTTTTGGTTTACAAAGTTGTATTGATACTTATCATTTAATTGTCAGAGTTAAAAAAAAAACAAACTGGAATTTTGTCTATGCCTTATCCATGGAAAGAACTGCCATCCCCCCCTTCCTACCCTGATTTTTGTTAATTTGATGTTATAAACCAACAGTGTTGTTATAATTCTATTTTTTCTTATTTGTTGTAGAAATATTCTTTTGTAAAAATAAATCGGACGGGCCTCAGGCCTGTAATCCCAGCACTTTGGGAGCCTGAGGCAGGGGGATCACCTGAGGTGAGGAGTTCCATACCAGCCTGGCCAACATGGTGAAACCCCATCTCTCTAAAAATACAAAAATTAGCTGGGCGTGGTGGCAGGTGCCTGTAATCCTGGCTATTTGGGAGGCTGAGGCAGGAGAATCACTTGAAACAGGGAGGCGGAGGTTGTAGTGAGCCAAGATCGCGCCATTGCACTCCAGCCTGGGCAACAAGAGCAAAACTCTGTCTCAAAATAAAATAAAATAAAATAAAATAAATTGAGGCCTTTACCATTCATATTAGAAACAGGATATCCGATGATGACTTGTGCTTCTCTGTCAAACTCCACTAGCAGCCCAGTGGATTTCCTCTCTGTTTTTCAGGTTCCTGGTGGTAGGAGCACGCTTGTGAATTTCTCTCTCGCTCTCTCCTTCTTTTCTGTCTTCTTTCTGTAATGTCACAGCCACTTTTAATGGGACGTTGTGGACGAGTTCCCAGAAACAGCTAGAATGTCAAAACATTGACCTCCGGGGCAGAAGCTTGTTTTCAGTGAGATCGTGCAATTGTGATCTTCAAGGAGCGTCCTGAGTCCTGGTGCTTCCTGGGAACGTTGTTACAGGCACCATCTTTGGAGTCCAGAAACTTATTTGCTTTATCAACTCGAACAAGTTACTCTCTGGGCCTCAGTTGCTTCTTCTGCAAAACAGTGCCTCACGGAACCCTTGTGAGAAAGGTGTGATTATCCATCAGAAGTATCTGTAAGGCACGCTCTGGAGGCCAGCGGACAGCAACAGCTTGCCACTGAACTTACCCAGCCTGTGGTCTACCCGAGATCGTTTGACCTGTGTGCATTCTAAATTCTCCCATGAGATCACTGTAACGTTTATTTGTGCTGGGGTCCAGGATGCCGGAGGAGGTTTCTGGACCCCATTTCTTCTTTCTCCCCAACCTTATGATGATGCTGTGGGCTCTGCGCTCCCTCTGGTGGTGAAAATGAACACCTTCGCTATGAGAGCAGCGTTGCTCAAGGCTGAGATGATTGTGGTCACGACGTGGGCTCCTCTCTCTGTTCTCCTGCCCTGGCTAGGGATGCAGTCGGCACCCTCCACACTTGGAGATTCTGAAGAATGCAAAAACACTTCGGAGAATGCTCTGATCGCAGAATTTGTTAGGACAGAGTCTTACAAGAACGAATGTGAGGATTTTACATATCTGCATATATCTTTGACCTTAAAACTCTATTAATTTTTCATTGCCCTTTTCCACACTAATTATACTTATCTTTGCAAGGGTATTATACTTCCTTCCAACGAGATTTCTTACTCCCTCAAGTGATTTTGATAATCTTCATAATCCTGTTAAAAATAGCCATAATTCGTTCAAGTATATGAAAGTTGAGTACGAAATTATTATGGCTGGTTGACTCACTGCATTTTAAACCCAAGGATATGGGAAGAATGCCTTAATAGAGCCATTTAAAGTTTCAAGATGTGAACTTGCACTTACCCTCTGAAGCTGGGGTTTAAGTTAGACAAAGAATTCTGCTTTGAATGTGCCTGAGCAAGTGTGTGGATGTCTAATTTAAGCTTTCTAAAACCAGGATCGAAATCCTGTCGGTGTTATTTGGTTGTAGAAGTTACATTAAATATTCCCTCTTTTTGTCTCAGTGACGTTTGTGAGGACAAAATAATTAAGACTGTGTCTATTTTCATGGAATCAACCTAGATGTCCGTCAATGGTGGACTGGATAAAGAAAACGTTGTACATACACACCATGGAATACTGTGGAGCCATAAAAAAGAGTGAAATTATATCCTTTGCAGCAACATAGATGTGGCTGCAGGCCATTATCCTAAATGAAGTAATGCAGAAACAAAAAAAGCAAATGTCACATCTTCTCACTTACAAGTGGGCGCTAAACCTTGGTACACACAAATATAAAGATGAGAACAATAGGCACTGGGGACTCCAAAAGGAGAGAAGGAGGGAGAAAGGGAGGTGGGAGGAGAAAGGGCTGAAAACTTTCTACTGGGTACTACGCTTACTATGTGGGTGATGGAATCAAGAGAAGCCCAAACATCAGCATCACACTATATATCCTTGAAACAAACCTGCACATGTAACCTCTGAATCTAAAATATAAAACAATTTTAAAACGCTGTGTCTTTAAAGATGTTTTCCACCTGCATCTGAAAGAAGAAAAGACTACGCAACTTTGAATCATACTAAGGAGTAATAGAATCTTAGAGGTGAGCCAGAGATCTCAGAGGTCCTCGTCCACACACCTCCTGGTGGAGAGATTCCTTCCATAGCATCCCTGAGGGAGGGTGGGCTGACCTCGACCAAATCCATCAGAATGCTTTTGTTTGCGCGACACATAATGAGACAAAACCAAACCATGTGACTGATCAGTGATGGGAACTCATTGACTCACTGTCTCCATCTCTATATTGGAGTATGAGAGGGGACTGGCCGAGAAGCCAGTGCAGCAGCCAGCTGTTTGGGTTGCTAGGAGCCCAGGCCACATCTCCCTGGGCCCCAGGAGAGCAAGCTTCCCTCTTTCCCCAGCCCGCCCCTTTCCAGACTGTAATGCTAATGATAAGAACGGGTGTGACAACATGGGCTTCAAGCCCCTCGATTTCTTTTTTAAGCAACTCAGACTTTACTAGAGTCCATAGGAGAAGCACAGACCCATAGCCTGGAGATGCCGTGGAGACACAGGCTCAGGCTGGCCTTTTCTGGCCAAGTCATTTTTTTCTTCATAATATTCTTGCTGTAGCACAAGCTCCTCCCGGGCCCTCCCCGCTGGTTTCCCCTAGACGCAGCTCACTCAGCACCCCCACCATCTGAATGGATGATTATCCCTTTGCGTGTGGTTTTCCTCAATTCTGACTTTGTTCTCGTAAAGGAGGAGGCCTTGGCCAGGGCGAAGGGGTTTGGGAGGGAGTGAGGCAGCCACGCCCTTGAGCAGGTGTCTTCGGCCCCTGCCTGAGCTCCCTCTAACTGCTCCAAAGAATTCAGAACTGCCTGTTGCCTCTCACTCCAAAACACTGGTTTCTGTCTCCGCCAAGTCTGCCTGAGCTGCAACTTTTTCCCAAAATTTAACAATTTAATTCCTCGATGCCTTTCTTCTTGTCAATGTTTATTTTAGGTTCAGAGGTACATGTGCAGGTTTGTTACACAGATAAACTCATGTCACGACCTCCGTTGTACAGATTATTTTATCCCCCAGGAATTCAGCCCAGTACCCACTAGTGATCTTTTCTGCTCTTCTCCCTTCCCCCACCTCCACCCCCAAGTAGACCCCAGTGTCTGTTATTTCCTTCTTTGTGTTCATGAGTTCTTATCATTTAGCTTCTGGATGCCTTTGACTCTTTCTTCCAATCAAAGCTTCCCAGTGGAAAGCCCAGAGGCCACGAGCTTTGGGAGCTGTGGTCAAGTAGGCCCGTGCCCCCAGGGCCCCCTCTGTGCCTCCCTTGGCCCGTGTTTTTATGGCAGCTGGGGCTGGCCAGCTCTTCCGTCACGTGGGTGCCCCCGGGGAAACAGGGATTGGAGTGTGCTGGCTTATACAAGCGCTGGGGAGCTAGCCACAAATGTCCACTATATCATCCCCTTCTAGAACATTTCCAGCAATGGGACCCTCACTGCCTTAGAAGGTGCCTGCTTCATGGTTGGTTGCCTTTCATTGGCACAGGCCTGGGAGCCAGGCTGCCTGGGTTAAAATCCCAGCTCCACCAATTGGCAGCCCCATAATATTGGGTAAGTTTCCTAACTGCACTGGCCTCAGCTACCTCCTATGGCAGGTGGAAGTTACAATTGTTCCACCCCATCACTGCTGTGAGGGAGGACACGCGCAAGGCGCCTGATGTGTTGCACCTGCTCGGTAACTGCTGTCTCTGCTCCCATTTATCCCCCAACACTCCTCCTTCTGCCCTTCAGCCATTCATTCTATTCCTGTGACGTGGAGGCCACAGAATCCGTCCACCTGATTCTGTGTTTTCGGCATTTGGGGCAGCTCTCACTGCTTCACAAAGAATTGCCCTTGATTCTTCCCCAGGCCAAACTGACTGCTTCTTCAACTTCTCCTGAGTTTGCCTCACCTCCTCATACTGCCCCTTCTCACTTCCTTGAACCCACCTCTGCCTTCCCTGCTGTGCCCCCACCACACACACAGCACGCCCTCCCCATCCTGTGTACTGACCTTCCTTCCCTGGGCCCTTTCAGTCTGGCATGAGATGTCCTCTCTCCAGATCCTCTCCCCACTGCCCCCCATCATCTCCCTGAGTGACACCTGCTTTCCTCAGCACCTGATTTAGGTAATACCTCCTCCAAGATCATCTCCCTGAATGACACCTGCTTTCCTCGGCACCTGATTTAGGTAACACCTTCAGGAAAGCTGAATATCTTAAGACTAGTGAGGGCCAGGGCCTCCTCACCCCACTCCCTTCCTGCTTGCCTCTCTCTTCTTTCTTAGACGCTTCCCAAGGCATAAATCAACTCTGTCTGTTGGTCACTATTCCTGGAGTGTAAGCCCCTGGAGGATAGGAGGGCTGTCTTCCTCACCTCCACCCCTCTGTTGTCTAGAAGAGTGTCTAGTGTATAGGACAAGCTCAGTAAAGATTTGAAGAATGAAGGAAGGAAGGAAGAAAGGAGCCAGTCCTCACACATTGAATGGGGTCTAACAAATGCAGAGAAAGCATGAACTCCCCCTAGTTTGCAAGGTCTGCTTGGCAGGAAGCGAGAAGGACAGAGCATTCAGGTGAGTTGACAGCTAAAAGCTCGTTGCATGCACATATGCACCTCCTACTGTATGCACATGTAGAGAGGCAGGTGGGTCTTTCCCCAATGCCTGCCGCTTGCTATTCTCATTGTGTATAACAGTAAATGGGGGAAGGAAATTTGCAAAAACAGGAGTGATAATTGGTGCTGATCGTGTTTTCTACGCTGCAAACCTTACCTGTAAACACACTGGGTGGGTTGTAAGTTTGTAAAACTGTTCATGAAAAAATCTCAGAGAGGTTTCGGGAAGGGCTTTTAAAAGACAGCATTTGGTCCTAGGAAACATATATAGGCAAACGGGACGACTAAGTAGAACAAAGAGAACGAGAGTGAAGGTGTGAATCCAGGACACAGACGTTTGAAAGTGACAAAGAAATTTATTTAAAACCATCTTATATAAGAGCAGTGTCAACAACATTCTCCCAGGCAAAAACACACAGACGCTCTCTCTGTCTCACACACACATGCAGGATGCAAGATCACTAATACAATATAATTGACTAATAATGAGGATTTTTTTTTTACAGCCTGTAATGAAATAATATCACGGTACAGACTCATTATAATTCTTCTTCCTGCTTGCATTTCACTTATTTAACTAGAATAGAGTAGGGAGAAAAAACCCTCCATTGGTCCCGCGGAGAACAGCTAATAATTGGGAAAAGCTGCCTGAATATTATACAGGTAGATGTGAGTCAGTCACTATGTTTTTATCTTCAGGGATCCAAGAATTTTAGGTTTGTATGTGAGGAGGGAGGGATGGAAATGAGAAGGGTCTTTTAAAACTAAATTAAACCATGAGGGGATACTGTCTCTTCTGGATTAAAAAACTTTTTTTCAGCCGGGCACGGTGGCTCACACCTGTAATCCTAGCACTTTGGGAGGCTGAGGTGGGTGGCTTATTTGAGGTCAGGAGTTCAAGACCAGCCTGGCCAACATGATAAAACCCCATCTCTACTAAAAATACAAAATAAGCCGGGTATGGTGGCAGGTGCCTGTAGTCCCAGCTACTTGGGAGGCTGAGGCAAGAGAATCACTTGAAGTGGGGAGGTGGAGGTTGCAGTGAGCCAAAATCGTGCCACTGCACTCCCGCCTGGGCAACAGAGTGAGACTCTGTCCAAAAAAAAAAAAAACTTATTTTTTTCAACTTGCCTTTTTGGGGGATTCATGAGAGTCTGCGTTGGGGCTTCCTTAAAGAAAACTGGGAGAGAGCTGCAGAAATACACTATAGAGAAGTCAGAAAATATAGACACTCAAAAAATAACCCCAAAGTACTTAAATCTTCTGACTTAAAACATAGCTCACCACCCCCCTTCAGAATGTTTTCCTTCACTCATAAGAGCACAGACACCTTTTGTTTGTTAGAGATCATCAGGAAAGCTCATTCTATACCCAGTCTTCCGGCCTCACGGGAAACTGACCGTCTTGCGTGTCACTAAATCCGGATCTATTCAGATGAGCTTTTTACGGTGCAATTTCTGATTCTAGTCATAATTACCACACAGCTCTTTCTGGGTGTGTGTAATCCTGTGCCATAGAAAACCTGAGAGCACTGTAGTTCTCAATTCAACATCGATCCATTTAGCTTTCCAACACCATACAAGCTCATTTATTATCTCAAATTGGTTTTTGCTTAACCAAGTGTTAAAATGAGTTTAGAACCCGCGGACGCGCACGGGCGGGACAGGTAAGCAGCCCTACTGGGCGGCGCTGCCCGCAGGGACAAAGCGGCCCCAGGGGAACCCTGACATCCGCCCCAGGGACACCCCGCCCGGCTCTGGTTCTCGCTCTGCGTTTCTTCTCTTCACCACCAGGGGGCAGGCTCCTAGCGGGATGAAAACCCTGCGTTGCCTGATACTGCTTGGGTTTGCTGGGCTGGTCCCGCTTCCACACTGGGGATCCTGGAAAATAGTCTTTGATGACTTTGGCTGCTGATTCAGCATTCCAGGCCAAAAAAGCCGTATCTAGAAAGCCAAATTCTACTGAACAGCTAGGAAGTGTGGAGGTAGTCTGTCCTTCCTTGCTTCCTTGCTTGCTTCCTTCCTCCCTCCCTCCCTCCCTCATTCATTCACTTCTGGCTAGCTCCACAAATGTGTTGATGGCCCCACACCTTGCTAGACACTGGGCACCGCCGTGAGTAAGGCGTTGACCTCAATCTCCAGGAGCCCCCTGCGAGGGCGTGGCTGCCCTCTTGCCGTGATCACGTGAGGTCCATCTCACTGGAGTTTTCCTTCCAGGAAGGTGAGGGTGAGCAAACAGAGGAAAGGGGCTTCCATTACGTTTCAAGCAAATTCCTCATCCTTTCCGGGCACTCTCTGGTCTGCACCCCCTGCTGTTCCTGGACCCTGTGGGCCCCTCCTCTCCTGCCTTCCTGCGTGCCATGCCCTTTGCTCCGGACACACCTCCCTGACTCCTCACATTTCCCGCTCCTTCCACCCTCTCCAAGGTCATCCTCCTGGCTCTCTGCGGCTGACCCTGGTCAGCACAGCGTGATGACTTAGTCCAAGCTGCAAGAATAGACTCGTCTGCAGGCCTCCTTTGTTTGTCATCTGTAACCCTCACAAGGACAGAAATGCCACAGGTGCACAGTCTCTGCTCACCAATGGGCCTCCAGCATCGAGAACGCTCCTTGGCACATAGTAAGTGCTCAGCAAATGCCTGTTGAATAAGATTGTCTTCTGTGTCTCAGGACTGGTGCATAAAGAGAGGCAAAGAGGTAAGGAACAGCCTGGAAAGCATGAAGATGTAGTGTGGATGAGCCATGGGGACCAGGTGGGGAGAGAGATGCAGGTGAAGGAGAGAACCCAGAGAGAGCCATACCTGGTGAGAGACCCTCAGGCTCCAGGCCCCACACACCAGGACCAGCTGCTCATACAGGTGTGGGCACTTCATTTCCAAAGCTGCCTGGCCTACTTTCCAGTTTCTATGAACTGACTTTGTAACCCATCTACCATTTTCTCCCTGACTTGGCTACTTGGAGGACCCATTATCCAACATTCATAGCATTTGACTCTGGCCTCTCCTCTGACTACCCCCTCCCCACCCACAACTGTAAGGCCTGAACCCTGTTATATACCCTTAGTCTCTTATATTAGACATCATACCTGGGGCATGGCTTCCACAGACCACCATGAAAACTACCAAATGTCGAGAGGATAAAGAGCCTTTCTTGGGGAAGAATCTGCCTGTCCGTGTAGCCCAACCTTATTCATAAAGACGGGAGATATCCAGGAGGGGGCTGACATTTTCAGGAATGTGTGATGAGGACCCACGTGATCAATCTAAACGATTGACCCCAAAGGCTCTACTTGAGTTGGGTTTCTCTGAGAGATTGTTCTCCACTAAGAGGTGCCAGAGACATCCTCCATCCTTTCTCAGAAAATGTCTGCAAACGATTTGGATGTGATTGAGTCCTTACGCAGTCCCTGACATCCATTTTCTACCATCACATAAAGCCTGGGTGTCCTTGAATGCCTCAAACGCGATGTCTTCGCTTCGTCGAACATTGCCATGTGAAAGCCTCACCTCATGACCTGGGAAACCACTGATTGAACTGAAAATAATGATGCGTGGTGCTCGGCCAACCCTAGCACCAAGGCAGGGGTATTAACAGGAAGCAGGGCCAGGCCTTGATAGGTTATGTTCATCATTGACCCTCATGTGTGACTAAGGAAGGCCATTAAAAAATGAGCTGCATCAGCAGAACCAGGGAGAACCCCATTAGACGGTGAGACTTGCATGGCGAGATGAACGTCACTGGTACACTTGGGGACAAAACCATTTTTAGACTCTCCGTTATCATGTCTCTCTGGCCACTGAGGAATGAGTATAGAAAATACTAATGGTTTTGACAAAAAGAATCTATCTTTGTAAGAAACTGTTTTGATGTTTGTCATTGTTTATAGCAGTCCCGTGGCTGGGCAAAAGTCCTCAGGGCAAAAGTCTCCAGCATTTGAGACATTAGAAAAGAAAGAAAAACTCAGTTCCTTTTTCTCAGATACTCTAACACACTTAAAATATAGTTTGTCTTATAGAATGCTGGAATAAATCATCTAAAATGTAATTAGTTCAGATTTTAGATTTTCCCCCAAATAATGACTTTAGTAAAATCATAACTATTCATACTAATTTAGCATTTATCACGTGCTACCTGATTTACCCAGAAAGCCTGAATGTCATGGAAACTGAGGTCAGGGAAATTGCACTGTCTGCCTGAGAGGGGGTGTTGCTACTGGGCTTACAGGCAAGTCCGTCTGGGCCCAGGCAGTGCTCTCCCCACTGGCCCTGCAGCCTCTCCCGGGGCAGGGCAGCGAGAATTGACACAGGTCAGAGGGAATACACAGCAGAGTAGTCTGGCCAGACTAGATTATTTTGAAGAGACGTACTTCAGTTTCACTGATCATCAGCCCCACGTTTGACCTTTTTTAGGTAATTTAATTTTTAATTTTTAAAATTAATTTTTAAATTGACAAAAATTTTATATATTTATGGTGTATAGCATGATGAATTTTTAAAAATTTTAATTGACACAGAAGAACTGTACAGGTTGGGTGCTGTGGCTCACACCTGTAATCCCTACTCTTTGGGAGGCTGAGGAGGGAGGATCGCTTGAGGCTAGGAGTTCAAGGCCAGCTTGGTCAACAGGAAAACCCTGTCTCAGCTGGGCATGGTGGCGCACGCCTGTAATCCTAGCACTTTGGGAGGCCAAGGCGGGCAGACCGCTTGAGGCCAGGAGTTCAAGACCAGCCTGGTCAGTATGGTGAAACCCTGTGTCTACTAAAAATACACAAAATTAGCTGGGCGTGGTGGTGCATGCCTGTAGTCCCAGTTACTAGGAAGGGTGAGGCAGGAGAGTCACTTGAACCCAGGAGGCAGAGTTTGCAGTGGGCCGAGATCGCACCACTGCACTCCAGCCTGGCAACAGAGCAAGACTTTGTCTGAAAACAAACAAACAAAACCAGTCTCTACAAAAAAGTCTTTAAAAATTAGTCAGGTGTACTGATGTGCACCTGTAGTCCCGGCTACTCCAGAGGCAAAAGGATCCCTTGAGCCCAGGAGTTCAAGCTTGCAGTGAGCTGTGATCATACCACTGCACTCCAGCCTGGGTGACAGAGTGAGATCCTGTCCCTGAAACATCTCTAAACATGTCCACCCCCCAAAAAAGGATATATTTGTGTGGTAGGATGTGATATTTTAATCTATATATACGCTGTAGAAAAATTAAAGTAATTAACACATCCATCACTTCACCTACTTATCATTGTTTTGCAATGAGAATGTTTAAAATAAACTTTATTAGTAATTTAAAAATATACAATACATTGTTATTAACTACGGTCACCATGTGGTGTCACAGATCACTAAAGCTTTTTCTTCTGGACTAACTGAAACTTTGTACCTTTTGACCAACATCCTCATCCCACTCCTCAGCCTCTGACAACCACCGTTCTACTCTCTGCTTCTATGAATTCGATTTTTTTTTAGATTCCGCATGTGAGTGAGATCACACAGTATTTGTCTTTCTGTACATGGCTTATTTCACTTAACATAAGTCCTCCAGGTTCATCCGTGTTGTCGCAAATAACAGGATTTCCCTCATTTTTAAGGCTAAGTAGTATTCCGTTGCATATGCATGTATAACAATTTCTTTATCCATTCATCCCTTGATGAACACTTAGGATTCTGTGTCTTGGCTATTCTGAATAATGTTGGCATGAACATGGGAGTGCAGCTATCTCTTTGACATACTAATTTCACTTTCTTTGGGTCTATACCCAGTGGTGAGATTGCTGGATCATAGTTTTTTGAGGAACCTCCATACTGTTTTCCATAATGGCTGTGGTAATTTACATTCCTACCAACAGTGCACAAGGATTCTCTGTTTTTCACATTCTTGCCAACAATTGTTATGTCTTGTCTTTTTGGTAATAGCCATTCTGGCAGGGGTGAGGTGACATCTCATTGTGGTTTGTACCTGCATTCCCCTAATGATTAGCGATATAGAGTATTTTTTATATACCTGGCTATATTTGACTTTTGGTTACAGGAACAGTAGCTGCTTCATTAGTAAGTCCAGGCTACCTGGGTTCAGAACCCAGCTCCATCACTCCCTGGCTGTGATTGCAGATTGGCTATTTTACCTCCCCAACACTCAGTTTTCCCAACAATAGAATGAGGATGTTCATGGCTATCCTACGATCACCTTTAATCCGGGTAAAGTATGTTATGTAATGCCTGGCACATTAACATCAGTTAACTAATGTTAGCCACTATTATCTAATTCTCTTCAGTAATTATTTTTAGGATGAAGGAGAGCACTAGTTTGAGTCGAATGGTGTCACTCCTCTGGTCAAAGCCATCTGATGCCTTTCCATCTCATTCAGACTGAAAGCCAAAGTCCTAAAAATAATCCACATGGCCACTGCTTGATCCGATCTTTTCTCTTCCCCGTTGGATCTCATCTCCTAATACATATCCTGCACTCACCTGTTCCAGCCACTCACCTGTTCCAGTCTCTGCACTCACCTGTTCGAGTCACTGGACCTCTTCAGTGCCCTTGAGCATGCCGGGCCCTCCCTCACCTCTGGCCTCTGCACTTGTTCCCCTGTTCTGGAATGTTCTTCTCCCAGATCGCCAGTGGGCTCACTTCCCCACCAACTGCAGGCCTTTCAGCAAATGTTGCCTTCCCTGTGAGTCTTTTCTTGACCATCCTATTTAAAACTGTAACATGTTAACATGCTTCTTAGCTTAGCTCAATTTTTCTTCTTAGAATGTCTTACTGTTTGCCATACTCCGTAATAGTGAGTACTATGGAGTACTGCCCAGGGGTCTTGAGAACTGAGTTTAGTGTGAAGGTGGCAGAGTGAATTAATTTTCTCTTGCTATGCAACAAATTATCCCCAGAATGTTGCAGCTTAAAACAGCATATATTTATCTCACAGTTTCTGTGGCTCAAGATTTTGGGGGCAGCTTAACCTGGTGGTTCTAGCTCTGGGTCTCTCATGAGGTTTCCATCAAGGCATTGGCCGAGGCTGCAGTAATCTCAACGTTTGAGGATCTGATTTCAAGAAGGCTCACTCACCCAATTTGGCAGCCCTCAGTTTCTTGTTGGCCACTGGCAAGTGAGCTCAGCTCCTTGTTCTATAGACCTTTCCATAGTGCTGCTTGAGTGTCCTCACAATATGGCAGCTGCCTACCCCTGAGAGAATGACCCCAGACACAGACCAAAACAGAAGCTACCATGTCTTGTATGACCTAGCCTTGGGAGTTCCACACCATCACTTCTGCCATATTCTGTGGGTCACTCCAACCCTGACACAATGTGGAAGGGACGTACAATGGTGTGAATATCAGGAGGCAGGAATCATTGGGTGCCATCTTGGGGACTAGCTACTGTAGAGTCTCTCATCTCATATTAAAAACTCAAACTCAACAGGGGAAAGTGCTGAATCTTTCTGAACCTCTGACTCCTGCTAAATATTAAATAAGTCCATTAAGTATTAGTACTAATATAGTATTTAATAGTGTTTTGTGAGGATTAAGTAAAATTATATATATATATATAATCTCAGAAACATAGCTGGAATATAATAAATGGGCAAAAATGATTAGCTCTTTTTTTGAGTTCACGTTGCAAGTACAAAGGGTTTTACACAGAATGACAAGACTGCATTGTTGTCACTCACTCCAGCTGCAGTACTGAGAGTGAATTGGAGAAGTCAACCTAAAAGAGGAAGACCAGGAAGAGGTTCTGGTGACAGGAACCAAGATGGGGACATAAATGGAAGTGGGCAGATGTAAGAGCATTGTTGAAGTCACCTTACATTTATAATAGACAGCTTATGTTATTATTCCTGACGTGTCTGGAATTGATCATTGATTCATCATCTTGGGTACGTGAAATTAGACAACTCAATTTGTCTTTACTTAGAGGAAGGGCATTCTTCTGTTCTACTTTGATGTAGATTTGTTTCTATAAGGGAGTATGGTAGACTGCACTGTTGTTCACAAGTATTTATCTTCCCATGAGAGGGCTAACAACCCCATTGAGGTGGGGCTTGATCATGTGACTTGCTTTGATCAATGACATATACATGCTTTTGGTCAGTCTTCTTGATCTGCTCCTTCTGCCAAGAAATTGAGAAGGAGCTGCTTCCTTAGGCATCTCAGAATGAAGAAGACACGTGGAGTGAAGCCAGAGCACCTCAGTCAACCAACATGTAACTACATGAGAAATAGCCCTTTGTAGCTGTAAGTTATTGTAGTTCCAATGTGAGGGGTTGCTTGTTACATGGTGTAACCTGGTGATAGCTAACTGATACAAGGGGAAACCCTTATTCCCCTAGCTTCCTATTTCCTGTTTCCTCTATTGGTTCAGAAGGAACACCTACAATCTCTCTCTCCCTCTCTGTCTCTCATACACACACAGATACACAGACACTTTATATCTTCCCGGAGGAAGGCTCAATGACAAGTGTGGGGGATGGGCCTGGGGAAAGCCTGGCATCTGTGGGTTAGTTGGCCATGGGATAGAGCCACTCCACAGAACCAAGAGCATCAGGAGCCTTAGTTTCTATGCAGTAAACAGACCAGATAGGTTCTATGTGTGCCATACTCAATCAGATCTTTACTCTCTTTATTTCATCTTTTCTGCCTGTGCTTGAAGTATTGGTTGGGATAATAAGGTAGCAAGTTCTAGAATGCAAAAGGATGTCAGAGTTGTCCAGTATAGCCTTCCTAATCCTAACAGTGCCATACTCTGGCTCCCTGTGTGCATTCTCAATTTAAAAGCTGGAAAGAGGGTGTTTGTTAAATAGCACCCTCTAACAGTTTCCTGAAGATGAAAGCCAAGGTTTATTTTTTTTTAAACATTATTTTTTGTGATTTTCCTAATTTAGGTGTCAAAATGCAAATGAACCTCCTCTGAGTGGTCCTAACCTCCCCTTGGTTAGCCTGCCCATTGATTTGCCTGGCACTGCTTGACAAGCTCCACCGACCTCTGAGTTTTACACTGACAGATGCTATTTACTAACTGAAAACAGCCCAACATGGTGAAATTGCCTTTGAGGACTGGAGATGTGAGTTTGAATCCTGGCCTTGATAGCAACCAGCTGTGAGACCTGGGGCACATCACTGACAATCTCAGAGCCTCAGTTTATACAGCTGCAAATGAGGACGAAAGAAGTCCCTACACCCCTAGCATGGTGTGAATGTCAAGCAAGATGGTGTTTGGGAATGGGCTTGCAGGACACCCAGCACAGTGAAGTGAGTGAACGATGGGCATGGGGACTCTGGAGCATAGAGTTGTAGAGATCCAGATTCAACTGGAGCCTGTTTCCCATAGGCATGCTATTCTAGGCCCGGATTGCTCATCTATAAAGCAAGAATAATTATTATTGGGATAATTCAATGAAATATTCTATGTAAAACCTAGAACACAGTAGATGCTTCACGTTTAATCTCTTCCTTATGACCAGTGAGAAATTAAAATGAACGATATTTGCTGAAATTATGGATGAAAGATGCACAGAATAAGACTAGAAATCATTCTAAAAGAATGAACGATTATAAAGATCAGAAATGGCAAACTACAGCCCACAGGCTACATCCAGCCCACTGCCTGATTTTGTAAATAGCTTTATTGGAACTCAGCCACACTCGTTCACTTACATACCGTCACTGGCTGCTTCCCGTTACAGTGGCGGAGTTGAGTTTTGACAGAGATCATACGGCCCTTGAAGCCTAAAATATTCACTGTCTGTTTGGGGGCGAGGGGCGTGGAGCTTGCTTGCTCTGTTGTGGATGAGTGGAAGAGGAAGAACATGCTCTAAGAACTAGGAAGGAGGACTCGGCATTAAGGGGGCAGTGGGAGAGCTGCAATGAGACAGAAGCTTGGACAGGGACAGAGGAGGGATGGGAGAAAATGCAGGACAGGCAGAATAACAAAGTAATCTACGAGGCAATGGGGAGCCATGGTAGGCTGTGGAGCAGGGGAGACATGACGTCTGCTGCTGACTCAGTGCAATTATTAGAGGGCTTAGCGCAGATCATCTGTTTCTCAGTCTGATGGAGGGTTTGCATTTCCACGTAAACAGAGCAGATGGAGAGCCTGCAAAGCAATTGCTTGTTTGGAATGGGAGTCGGCTTAAAGAGGAGCAGCTGGGATTTGTTTCCCTATTTGTTGGTGTGGGAGTTGTCTCCCACAAAAGTGTAAGCAATTAAATTGGTAATAGCAAAACTCACAGTTGGCTATAGTGTGGCACTGCCCAGTGTGAACGTCCCAAGCTGGGAGTAGGTGCTCTACCAAAAATGAGCCTTCTCTGATCTAGTGGCTCCTGGAAATGCCACATTAAATCAACCCAAGCAAGTTGGTTTTTGTCCTGCAGGGCTTCTCAGAATCCGGAGTGTACCAATATGTATTTTGATTTTCCGAGAGGGGATACAAGATGCTGTTTCTCTCAGATTTAGTTCACTGTGGATGTGGATGTGTGTGCATGGAAAACAATAACCATCTCATAGAACATTTTTGTTTAAAGAAATGCATTTTGAAACAGCTGGCCCAGAGGCTTTCTAAAGAGCTCAACAAGAACATGCTTGGAAGATTGGGGAGGGTTATCTGTATCCAAAGACATTGCTATTTCTCTGTTCTATTTCACAAACTATGTCAATGCTGCGTATTCTACAGAGCTTTGCAGTTTTCCAAATAATTTATGTACATGTTGATTTCTACATTTGCAAGTGGATTCAGCTTGATTAGCAATTTAAATGGAAATTTTCTGAATACTATGAATTGGCACCTAATTTGCATATCTTGTCAATTATCTGTGGACTTAACTCGTGGCCCTGAAAATATTCTAGCTATAGTCACATGCCAGGAGGCCTGACACTGGGGGATAAAAGTGATCGATGGACATCTTACTTACTTGAATCCGAAGGTCACACAGACTTCCTGAGTGTAAAACAAAGTTGCTAAGACATTTTGTGGCAGTCAGCTTCCATCAGCTCAGGACAGCCCTCCTGGGCAGGGCTCAGACTGAAGCTCCTTTGATACAGCAATGTCCCCATCGGCCCTGCACGTTCTGTGAGCTGTAGCCTCATCACTCTATTTTCTCATCTATTCCATAGATCCACTCAGTGCCTTCTGCCTTTCCCTCGCTGTGATTTGAATATTTAGGCTGTAGGTTGGTGCTGGACACAGGCGGGCCCCAGAGATACCACCAGTGCCAAGGTGTCTGGTAAACCAGGGTATTTAAGAAAAAATAGTGTGGGCACTCTTCTTTCTTACAGAAGTGTGTGCTTCTGTGCTCAGGGTTGAGGGCCTCATTAGCTGGCCCCACCCCGATGGTTCCTCTCTTGTTTTTGCAAAGGCAAGTGGGTGAAGCTAGAAGGGAGAGAGCGACTCCATCAGCCTGCCCAGGTGTCCACCCTTAGAGCAACATCGCAGGCACCTGTGCCTCAGCCTCTGCCATCTTGCCAGGTACCGTATTCGGTAAAACCCCTTTGGTTCTGTAGGTAAGCATGGAACCTGCACCCATGCAATCAGCCTGGACCCACCAGGGGCTGCAACTTTATTCACCACGATTTTATCTGTACATATTTGCAGAGCCCAGGGGAACAATGGAGGGGTGGGCACTGCTGGGTCCAAGCTGCATGCTCGGCTCGTGGCTCAGCACCCCGGCCTGGCCGAGGCTGGCCGCATGGCAGAAGGTTCAGGGCGCACGTCGTAGAGTCTCTAGTTGCAACAAAAAGCTCAGAGTTCCCTGGAAACATGATCGTTTCTTCCAACCCCACCACATCCTTCCAGTTCCTGCAATGAGTTTCTGGTTCTGTGGGTACCTAGCGTTCTGCTTCCACACACCGCAAGCTGAGACCCAGATCCCACATCAGCCTTGCTCTTCCCACCTCAGGCTCCTCGGCCCCATTGTGGGCCTAACCCCACAAAGCAGAACTGGGGATTGCAGGGCTCTGACCTCGGCTCTGCAAAGCAGCATACAGAAGTGGGTGTGGAGAAGGGAGGAGAGGGGAGTGCAGATGCACCTGCACAGACTCCAGAGATTTCAGCTGCGTGGAGTGCGGTGGGTGACAAAGCACATTGAAAGAAGTTGTATGTTCACACTCTATGTATTTCTCTTAATTATATATCAAATAAACATGTCTATAAAGACATATGTTTGTAATTCTTTTCCACAACTAACATGCGTGCACTACTTTGTATTTACAATTTTTTTTTAATATTTGTTTTTGTCTGGCTATATAGGAAAGGAAAACACACCATTCAGACATATGAAGAAGGCACACTCCAGGAGGCCTGTCTCCTTAGACCAAAGGTACAGTGAGGACTTTTCCCTTCTGAAGACATCCTTTGAGAAACTGCCCTGAGAGCATGCACTCAAATGAATGCCATGCACCAGCCTAGCTGGCAGGTGTGGGGTGTGCTACTAACGTGCTCAGCCCCTTTCATTCCCATGCCTTGCAAGCTTGCACCTGGCCTTATTATAAATCTGCCCGGAGCGTCCTGCAGAATGAGTGGCCATCTTTCCTTCCTCACCAAAGGAGGCTGCTGGGTTGCTGTGGTAACACCGGGGCTGGGAATCGGGGCTATCAGTCCCTATGAAAATGGCCTGGAGGTGGGGCAGAGGGGCAGCGAAATGCCCACACTCTTTTTTCTTAAATGCCCAAACTGGAATGTCCCCCAGGGTGGATCAAATTTTGTAAGCTGGAAGATAGTGCTTTCCTGTTTTATTGACATGTTTCTGCACTTGTGGACTGATTTTACATCTGCCTTTGTCTCTGCTTTAATATTTTCCTCCCTTTCCTCAACTTCCTTCCTTCCTTCCTTCTTTCCTTCCTCCCTGCCTCCCTCCCTCCCTCCCTCCCTCCCTCCCTCTCTTCTTTCCTCCTTTTTTCTCTCTCTTCTTCCTTTCTTTCAGAAGAAAAAGATTGAATTACCATCCTCCCACCCCAGAAAACCCACTGCATCCGTGTTTTAACATTCACATGGGTGTCTGCAAGTTTACAGTCTCCATAATAACGCAGGTGTCTTTGGGATTTTTTTTTTTTTTTACTTTTTTATTTCAATAGCATTTTGGATACAAGTCATTTTGGTTACATGGATGAATGATATTGTGAATTCTGAGATTTTAGTGCAGCCATCCTCTGAGTAGTGTATATTGTACCCAATATGTGGTGTTTTTTATCCCAACCTCCCCCTTCTGAGACTCCATAGTCCATTATATCACTCTGTGTGCCTCTGTGTTCTCATATCTTAGCTCCCACTTATAAGTGATGTTAGAAATGTTTGTTTCTTGGTGCCAGAAAGAAATAGTATTTGAACATTAATTTTTTGTACACTCACTAGAAGTTTTGTCACAAGAGTACATTGAACAAAGGAGATAGGGTCATTTATAATCTTACTGCTGTGTCCAGTTTCTATTGGCTGGTATGGGACCTCACATTCTGTATTTGCCTGGATTGGCTAGCAACTTAGAACTTTTTAAAAGAGGCAAAGGCAGAGGCGAACAAAAGAAGGAGGAAGCAATTTGTGGAATGTTGTGAAAGGTAAAAATACCTTTAAATAAGGAAGAGGAACAGGCTATGACCTAATGCTTGCTTGGACCAGTATAAGCATGTCAGAGCAAATATTTAAGCTCAATTGTGGGAGCTAAGAACAAAAAGTACATTGATTTTTTATTATGGCTAGCAGGTATTTAAGAATGTTAGTACAGGTCTTTGAATAAATTTTGCTTTTAAGAGAAGTTACTATTTATTTTTAATTAGATGAGGAGGAAAGTCTTTGAAGAGGAACTTCTACTTTACTTTTTACAGTGAGAACACACGGTATTTGGTTTTCCATTCCTGAGTTACTTTACTTAGAATAATGGCCTCCAGCTCCATCCAAGTTGCTCCAAAAGACATTATTTCATTCCTTTTTATGATTGAGTAGTATTCTATGGTGTATATAAACCACATTTTCTTTAGGCACTCATTGGCCAATGGGAACTTAGGTTGGTTCCATATCTTGGCAATTGTGAATTGTGCTGCTATAGACATGTGTGTGTATGTATCTTTCTCATATAATGACTTCTTTTCCAGTATCACTGGGTACCTAGTATTGATCGCTGGATTGAACGGTAGATCTACTTTTAGTTCTCTAAGGACTCTCCATACTATTTTCCATAGAGGCTGTACTGGTTTACATTTGAAATGGGTTGTTTTCTTGAATAGCCTCGAAACCACAGGTGCTAACTCATAAGAGCTGCAACTATATGTGAACCCTGGGCTGTTAATTGCTCATCAAATTCTTCTAACCCCTTTGGTGTGTGCCAGATCCAAAACATTGTGATGTAGGAGTTTGGGTTGAGGCCTGCAGGACTGAAGCCTATCTGGTTCAGCAGTTCCAGGAGGGCAGGGGAGAAGTTCAAGCCAAACCCACTCCTGGAAAAAGCACAGGAGCCCACATGTGCAAGAACGGGAGGGTGCACGATGAGGGCAGAGGGCCGGTCCTCCCAGTGGGGAGGCACTGCTTATGCCCACGACTCGGCTGGGCATTTTCAAAACATCTTCCTTCCCCCATCCCAGCTCTTCTAGTCTGTAACCCTCTGAGGAAGAAGTCCTAGAAAGTTCCAGTTAATTGAAGAAATGCCCTTTTCACCTCTCTTCGAGGACTCTCTCACATACACCCAGAACCTAAGAGTGGAGTTTTGGGTCCTGGGGCTGCTGCAGGCTTCTGGAACCCACTGGCCTTGTACCCAGAATTCCAGGGAACCCTGCAGACCCATGATGTCCACAAGTGTCAGGGACCCAGAAAACTGTAGAGAAGGCTAAGTTTTGACCCACTTGACCTCCCCACCCAAGCTGGGCCCCTTGAAGCCCAGATGGACCCAGTGCACTTCCAGGGTTGCAGCTCCAGAATATAGAAAAATGCCAAAAGTGGATTACTATGTTTGTAGTATATTCTAAAAGTCTACATGGAACAAATTAATGCTTCTAATGCAAAAAAATTACAATTATTCACATGGTAGTACTGTTGATGAAAAGAGTCAAGCTCTGTAAAATATTTGAAGAGATTTATTCTGAGCCAAATATCAGTGATGAATGGCCTTTGACACACCCTCAGGAGCTCCTGAGAACATGTGCCCAAGATGGTTGGGCTTCAACTTGGTTTTATACATTTTAGGGAGACATAAGACATCAATCAATACATTTAAGATGTACCTTGATTCGGTCCAGAAAGGTGGGACAGCTGGAAGCAGGGGCTTCCAGGTCACTGGTGGATTCAAAGATTTTCTGATTGGCAGTTGGTTGAGTTATTATCTAAAGACCTGGAATCACTAGAAAGAAATGTCTGAGTTATGATAAGGGGTTGTGGAGACCAAAGTTTTCTTATGCAGATAAAGAAGCCTCCAGGAAACAGGCTTCAGAGAGAATAGATTGCAGATATTTCTTATCAGACTTAAAGAGTCTATTCTGTCAGTCTTAAGGTCTGTTTTAATGTTAATGCTGGTTAGTTGTGTCTGCATTGCAAAAGGGAGGAGGAATAATAAGGCATGTCCAACTCTTCCCTCCCATCATGGCCTGAACTGGTTTTTCAGGTTAACTTTGGAATGCCTCAGCTGAGAGGAGGGGTCTATTCAGGTGGTTAGGGGGCTTAGAATTTTGTTTTTGGTTTACTGGATAGATTTATTTAAGCCCATGAAACATACTGTTCTTTAGGCAGTGCAATCAAGCCACAAGCTGCATGCATGATGCATAATCCAACCTCTTGTCTCTGGTTCTACAGGTCCTTCCTGGCATTAAGGACTAGGGTCTAGAGGTGAGACCCTGGAAGGCTCCAGACAGAAGGGTCAGCCCCAGGGAAAACAGCCCGTTGCTGATGTCCCTTTCATGATTCCATCCTAGCTCTGACGGCTTAACCTCTGAGTGCTGCATTGTGTGTGCCTTCCCTTTATGTAGAGACACACCCACATAGGAATAGATTTCCTAAATTTAAGGTGAATGCCCTGTGAGGCATGGAAGTGACAGCACCTTCCCTACATGGCCACTCTGTCCACAGACACAGAATACAGCCTCCAGAGTTGCTACTTGCAACTCCAGGTCCCAGGATCCTTCCCTGCAGGCCCTTGGGGTCTGTTCTTGAACAGGGGTCTTGAAGAGGGGTCAGTCCTTGAACAGACAGCCCCGAGGAATCACTCTGATCAGGCTGTTGGAAAAGTCTGCAACACCTTGGCAGGCTGCCCTCTTTGCCCAGAACCATTCGTATGACCAGTGACACATGAGGAGAGGATGATACTGGCTACAGCATCTCTTTGTCCATTTCAAAGTCACCATTTGTTGTGGTTATTTGAGGGTCCATTGTATTGCTCATGAAGTACAAGAGGATGATCTGCTTCCTAATCCAGTTCCCCCTCCCACCTGTGGCCCTTCCCTCTGCCCTCTGTCCTCCTGCTGCAGAGGACATTTAACATTTTTTGGAAACCTGGCTGCTGACTCTCTTCCTTTGGGGAATTCCCACAGCAGGAGGTCTGGTGGGAGATAGCACCAACCTCTTATTGCAGGACCTCACATATCTGGATGCTGGCTCTGCTCACACCCTGGCAGTTTGGCAGTGTGACCTGGGCTTGGTCAACTAGATGTCCAGTCCCAGGCTTCCCTGCAAACGAGCAAAGGTGCCCCTTCCTCTGGACAGAGGCAGCCTGTGCCAGGGCATAGGGCTTAGATACTGGAATTCAGGCACCAGGAGCAAATGGCACTAAAATCCAGGAGGCAGCAATAGAATCCAGTCCAGTTGGTGGCCTCCAGGTTCCGGTGGCAGCGCTTCCAGTGACAGCATCCACTGGCCAGTGATGATGCACTGTGAACTTGGTCTCCGTGTGAGCTCCTAGCCCTTTGGATCTTGCCAAAGCTCTGTCCAGCCTGAGTGTCCAGCCGTCCTTTGATTCTCTGAGACCTCCCAATGACTGTCCAGGAAACTCCTCTTCTGTCCAAGATAGAATCAGTTTCTGTCATTTGCATCCAAACCCTGGCTGGTACCCTCCACTTGGAACAACCAATTCTAGCTCTCTCTTGCTCTGAGGCCTTTGCTGTTCCCTCTGTCACCAGCAGTTTTCCCCCTTCACACCCCAGCCATCCCCAGCATGGCTAATACCACTTGATTCTTTAGGTCTCACCACATCTGGGTAGGTTACTCCTCCATGTGCTCCCCCTGTGCAGCACAGGCCAGACTCAGGCTATCATTGCCCATGCATTTAACTGGCTCCAATGACACCATGTGACCTTGAGGTGGGGGCTTATCCTTCATGCATATTTACTCCTTCTTGCATCTTCAGGGCATAACACATTATTTCCACTTGACCATATGGGCTCCTCTTGCATGCAAAGCTGAACCACCTCAGTCTCCTGCAGGCTCTCTCACAGATTAGCACAAAGACTTTTTTCTACCTTACTCTGTATTTCCTTTGGTAGGAAGGTTTTCACTCCTTGAGTGAAAACAATTTAGGAGGAATGGTTTGGGGCTCTAGTCAGGCTGGTATTTTCCTGAGGTGGGACTGCAGCTTTGTCCCCAGCTGGGAAAAGACAAAAGTGAGGTTTGCCTGCAGCTCTTAGAATACTTATAGCTCTCTCATCATCAGAATTTGCTCAGTTCCTGCCAGGCTGTCCACCGTTGGAGCTAACTCAAGGATTCAACCCACCCCAGGCACAGAAAGCAAATGACAAACGGGATAGAAGGAAAAAAAAAGGGAAAAGTAAGCATAAAATACAAAAAAAGACAAAATAGTTTTGTACTAATGTTGGTAATTAATTGGGTTAGTGTTTCAAACTATTTTGGTAAGTTGTTCAATTTATAACTGGTAGAATTAAAATGCAGAACCCAAGGTCTAAACTACTATGGAATATTACAGCAAATAGAACATCTTGTATATGTTGCAAAAGACAATAAAAACTAGCATTTGGGAAGGCTGAGGTGGGAGGATTGCTTGAACTTAGGAGTTGAGACCACCCTGGGCCATGTAGCAAGACCTTGTCTGTACTAAAAACCAGAAATAACCTGGACATGGTGGTGTGCACCTGTAGTCTCAGCTACTCGGGAGGCTGAGGAAGTACTATCGCTAGAACTTGGGAGATTGATGTTGCAGGGAGCTACAGTTGTCCCACTGCACTCCAGCCTGAGTGACAGAGCAAGATCCTGTCTCAAAAAACAAAACAATCCCCCAAGACTGATCAAATTTTTTAAAAAGAGCAAAACACAAAAACGACATACGTAGATCAGAGTTATCTATTATTATAGTAAGTTCACATGGATTAAATTTTTTTCAAAAGGGCAAACAGATTTTTTTTTAAATCTAAAGATATTCTGCTTACAAGGCACATCTAAAAATAAAATGACTCATAAAGGTTAAAAATAAAAAATAAGGCAATGATATATTTGGCAGACATAAATGAAAAGGAAGCAGGAATAAAAATGTTCAAAAACAGGCAAAAGAGGATGTAGGAAAAAAGCATTAAAAAGGTCAAAAGACATAATTTTATATTAGTAAAAGATTCAGCATAAATAAAAGGGCTTGTGTTCATAGAAATCTTTACATGTAATAAATCATACAGCAAGTATTTCCAAAGCACAAGGAAAATGTGACTGAAACCAGGTTGTAGTGGAAGCTTTTCGTACATAACTGTCACTTTATGGCCAAACAAATAGAAGAAAAACATAAGATTATAATACATTGAAAATTTTAAAATTTCTATGTGTGTAAATGTGACTAAAATTTTTTACCTACAAAGAATATACAAGGCCGGGTGCGGTGGCTCAAGCCTGTAATCCCAGCACTTTGGGAGGCCGAGACGGGCGGATCACGAGGTCAGGAGATCGAGACCATCCTGGCTAACACAATGAAACCCCGTCTCCACTAAAAATATAAAAAAATTAGCCGGGCGTGGTGGCGGCGCCTGTAGTCCCAGCTACTCGGGAGGCTGAAGCAGGAGAATGGCGGGAACCCGGGAGGCGGAGCTTGCAGTGAGCCGAGATCACGCCACTGCACTCCAGCCTGGGCGACAGAGCGAGACTCCGCCTCAAAAAAAAAAAAAAAAATACAAAGAAACATGTATAAAAAGTTGCTATATTCTAGCTACAAAGAGAATTCATTGAATTTCCAAAAGCAGAAATTTCACAGGTCACATTCCCTGATCACTGTGATAATTTCTTCATATAAGGTGAAATTAGCAACAATGGCTAAATTTAACACAAAAAATTATCTACTAAAAGAATTAAACTCATATAATGTCCTATCTAGAAAATACACTGAGAATCTAGAATACCAAAATTATTCTTATCTCTATTTTTTCTTCCATATGAATTTTATAGTTATTTTATTAAGTGCTAAAAGGTAATTCCAATGGGGCGATGATGCATTAAACCTAAAAAATTAATTTGGGAAGAATTAACATTTTAAAATATATTCTTCCTATCCAGTGTTGGATATCTCAGTCTATCTGTTTTACCTTTTTTTATATCTCTCAGTAAAGTTTTGTAGTTTTCTTCATGTAGGTCAATACATTTTACAAAGCTAGCATAATTTCTGTACCAAATGCTGACTAAGACAATGCCAAAATGGAAACTCTACACTCATCACATTTGCAAATACAGAGGCAAAAATCCTAAATAGAATCTTAGCAAAAAGAGTTAAGTAGTATATTAAAACCATAGCATCTCTAATCTAAATAGAGTTTATCATGGGAATTTTATCATAGGGAATTTCTATGAACAAGTTAATAGTATCCGTTTGTTGTTGCATCATGTGAAAATAGTTGTCATTTTTTTTTTTTTTTTTTTTTTTTGAGACGGAGTCTCGCTCTGTCGCCCAGGCTGGAGTGTAGTGGCCGGATCTCAGCTCACTGCAAGCTCCGCCTCCCGGGTTCACACCATTCTCCTGCCTCAGCCTCCTGAGTAGCTGGGACTATAGGTGCCCGCCACCTCGCCCAGCTAGTTTTTTGTATTTTTTAGTAGAGACGGGGTTTCACCGTGTTAGCCAGGATGGTCTTGATCTCCTGACCTTGTGATCCGCCTGTCTCGGCCTCCCAAAGTGCTGGCATTACAGGCTTGAGCCACCACGCCTGGCCAATAGTTGTCATTTTTTAAAGCTAAATTGGGAGAGCAGATTGGGACATCTGGTCATGGGGCACATGACTGTGTTACCTGGGGGTACGTCCAGGAGACGGATAGTAATTCTCTCCAGAGTAAGTAAAATAGAGGTGAAAATAAGAGGCCAAATGACTGTCAGTCAGAAGCAATCTGCTACATGATAAGACACTAGGAAGAGTTCAAGCTGACATTGTTTGAAACATAAACCCCAAATAAAAAGGCCCAAGAAAGGAGGTTCCAATGCCCAGGTACCAATTAGACATCAAGCCACTTCTACCTGGGCAATCTGGCACTATCCTCCATCAAGGACACCTTGACGGCCACCTCCAGATGGCTTGAGATCTGACAGGCCCTGCTGATGAACTACCCATTACATTTCTTGTGATTTGATTTTGCAAGCAGCTAGTGACCGAACCTGTGTGGCCACTTGCTGCTTGCAAAATCAAATCACAAGGATAAGGTGTGGTAGAAGGAAAGTGATTTTATTTACCAAAGCTAGTAGTAGGGAAATGGTCTAGGCTTCCTCTTGCTAAAAAAAAAAAAAAAAAAAAAAAAGGCCGGGCGCAGTGGCTCAAGCTTGTAATCCCAGCACTTTGGGAGGCCGAGACAGGCAGATCACGAGGTCAGAAGATCGAGACCATCCTGGCTAACATGGTGAAACCCTGTCTCTACTAAAAAAAAAAAATACAAAAAACTAGCCGGGCGAGGTGGCGGGTGCCTGTAGTCCCAGCTACTTGGGAGGCTGAGGCAGGAGAATGGCATAAACTCGGGAGGCAGAGCTTGCAGTGAACTGAGATCCGGCCACTGCACTCCCGCCCGACAGAGCGAGACTCCGTCTCAAAAAAAAAAAAAAAAAATTCAAATTTTGGGGCAGAATACAAGGGTTTACAAAGGGAAGTTTGGCACGAGAGGTACACAGGAAGGGTGAAGTGGTACAGGTCTACAGGACTTGTTCCAATGACCCAAGTTATTGTCCCATCTGGTGGATGGGCTGGCACCATCTTGGGTGCAACTGGGCTGTGAATTAACTGTAGCCTTGAAGAAATCTCTGGGTGTGGGTGGGTGGGGTTATAATTCCATAGGTGCCTGGATTGTTTCAAGATTCAGTCTCTGGAACTTCTAAGCAAATACATAGTTAGATAAGCTAACAGTACAAGTGGGTGCTTGGTGGAAAGAAGAATAATAAAGGTTATTATTTCATTACTAGGAAATGAAAATAAGGAATGAGCAAAAAAAAATGTGGAAGAAAAAACTTTAAAAATGGAGTACTTGGTTACAACACAACTCCAGCTATGACCTCATGGCCCAGACATTGCAGGCCACCTGATAGCCTAGGGAGGTTCCCGCTGCTGCCCCCGGTGACCTCTCCTCTTGGGAGCCACGGTGATGTTTTGGGTTACTCCGCCTAAAAGCTGGCATTGAAATCGGATGACTCAAAAGAGGGTCACCTCCCTCATCTGATAATTGCTCCTTTTTCTGTGTCCAACACAGATGTTCTAGGCTCACTGCAGGGTGCCTGAACCCTTCCTGATCCAAAGGGCTTCTTCATTGCTCATTTCTGCTATTTTTAGAAAAATCTTCATCAAAGATCAAAGAAGGCATTTCTTTGCCAAGCCCCTAATCATTTATAGGTCTCCTTTTAGACAGTGAAAAATTCAGAATTCCAAGATAATTACCCAGAAGGTGGTCAGCAAAGGCCTCTCATTTTCTCTCACTTTGCCATTAGACAGCTTCTGGCTGTTTTCCACACCAGTGTCTGAACCCTATTCTGGGGAGCTGCCATCTGTCCTAGCTCAGGCTACTGTAACAAAATACCACAAGCTGGGTGGCTTTAACAATAGACACTTATTTTCTCCCAGTTCTGGGGACCAGAAGTCCTGGATGAAGGTCCAACAAGGTTGGTGCTTGGAAGGGGCCCTTTTCCTGGCCTATAGACAGCCACCTTCTCACTGTGGCCTCACATGACCGTTCTTCTGTGAGTTCATGGAAAGAAAAAGATCTCTGATGTCTCTTCCACTTTTATAAGGACACTAATCCTGTTGGACCAGGGCCCCAGCCTTGTAAACTCATTTAATCTTGTCTTAGTCCATTCCTGCTGCTATAACAAAATATCCCAGACTGGGTAATTTATAGGTTCTTACAATTCTGGAGGCTGGGAAGTCCCGGATCAAGGTGCTGAAAGATCCAGTGTCTGGTGAGGGCTTAGTCTCTGCTTCCAAGGTGTGGCACCTTGCTGCTGCAACTCCTGGAGGGGAGAACACTGTGTCCTTGCATGGCAAAGGACATGGAAGTGTCAGGCAGCTCTCTGAAGCCTCTTTCATAAGAGCATTGATCCCAGTCATGAGGGCAGAGCCCTCAAGACTTAATCACTTCCCAAAAGACTCTACCCCTTAATACTGCCACATTGGGTATTAGATTCCAACATACGAATTTTGGAGGAACATATACAATTGAATCTTAGCAAATCTTTTTTTCTTTTTAATTTTTTGGTGAAAGAATCTCACTCTGTCACCCAGGCTGGAGTGCAGTTGCACGATCTCAGCTCACTGCAACCTCTGCCTCCCAGGTTCAAGCAATTCTCCTGCCTCAGCCTTCTGAGTAGCTGAGATTACAGGTGCGTACCACCACACTCGGCTAAGTTTTTGTGGTTTTTTGTAGAGATGGGGTTTCACTATGTTGGCCAGGCTGGTCTTGAACTCCTGACCTCGTGATCCGCCCACCTCAGCCTCCCAAAGTGCTGGGATTACAGGCCTGAGCCACCATGCCCGGCCTCATAGCAAACCTTAATTACCCCCAAAGGCCCTATCTTTTGCAGGGGAAGAAAAAATTATTGTTCTTCCATCCTTCTAAGTCCTTAGCTGGGGCCCCTGTAACAGAAGACTAACAAGAGAAAAACAAACAGCAGTTTATTCCCATGTATATGAGGCATGTGACACATGAGGGTGCCCAGAGACCAGTTGCTCCAGCTTATGTAGTACCATGAAGCACAGCATGGGGTAGAGAAGGGACGGAACCAAGGAGAGTGGCTTTAGGTTTCCAAGGGCAGGCAACTGAGGGCAAGTCAATAAATCCATGGGAAGCAACTAAAGGGGTAAAGTTGGTTTGCAGATTCATCTGGTGGCATTTCCAGGCTGTTTAGAGTAGTCTCCAGTAGAGGAGAGTTTATGTTCCATCTTTAGACAGAAAGGGAAAGGATAAAGAGAGCTTTTCCTGCGTTGGCTACTTCTTAATTGCCTTTAGCTCAAAATAATTCTTTGTAAAAAGTTTTTTTTACATGATCTTTAATTTGAGACAGGGTTGCACTCTGTCACACAGGCTGGAGTGCAGTGGCATCATCATGGCTCACTGCAGCCTCAACCTCCCGGACTCAAGCAATTCTCCCGCCACAGCTTCCCAAGTAGCTAGGACTATAGGCGCACGCCACCATGCCTGGCTAATTTTTGTATGTTTTGTAGAGACAGGGTTTCTCCATGTTGCCCAGGCTGGTCTCGAACTCCTACGGTCAAGCAATCCACCTGCCTTTGCCTCCCAAAGTACTGAGATTACAGGCATGAGATTACAGTCAACACGCCCAGTCAAAATAATTCTTGTGTCAAAAAGGCATATTTTGCAGCAATAGATTCTGGTTTCCCTCCCTCAAAATACAGTCACATTAAGGGTTAGGGCTTCAGCATATGAATTTGGGTGGGGGACACAATTCAGATCATAACATCATTGTATTGGTCAGTTGTTACATTGCTATAAAGAATTACCTGAGACTGAGTAATTTATAAAGAAGAGAGGTTTTACTGTCTCACAGTTCCATCGGCTGTACAGGAAGCATGGCTGGGGAGACCTCAGGAAACACAATAATGGCGGAAGGCAACGGGGAAGGAGGCACGTCTTACCTGGCAGGAGCAGGAGGAAGTCGGGGGGAGGTGCCACATACTTTGAAACAACCAGATCTCGATCTTGTGAGAACTCACTCACTATCACAGGAACAGCAAGGGGCCAGTCCACGTCCATGATCCAATCACCTGTCACCAGGCCCCCTCTCCAATATCAGGGATTACAATTTGACATGAGATTTGGGTGGGGACACAAATTCAAGTCATATCAACTGTCTTTCACTTGTTTCACAAAACTACTCAGACATGGGGAGACTTACTCCTAGCAACCTTGGATCAGTAGGTGCAGACAGAGGTTCATTCAGGGGCTGGTGCCGTGGCTACAGCCTCTCCTCTACTTCCTTGTTATGTATTAGTGCTGGGCCCTGTTTTCTCACAGCCTCACCCTCTCAGATACACGTCTCTTCTCCATCCGTCAGTGCCCAGCTCTGTGGCCCAGGAGGCTGAGCTCTAGAGGCTGACTCCCCAGGACGCCCTTGTCCTCTGGCTCCTGAATGGATTTGGTCAATAGAAGCCACTGACTGGAGAGCGTGAGAGTCCAGGAGAGAGGCTGGCCTGTTTATTCCCCTCTGCCCCCTTGCTGCCTGGCTGTGTCACAGGCTGTGTACCTCCATGGCTACAGCTCCTACCAAAACCCTCCCAGGGCTCCACACCATCATGGGTTCATCAGCCCTCCTGGCCCTGTTAAGCATTGAGTAGTCCCTTCACCCACTATCCACCTTGTTCCAGTGGGCTGAGGCCATGTTCAGAGGTGGGGGATCTCAGGAGACCCATCTGGTGGCTTTACCATCTTCTTAGGGGCCCTGGTATGCTCAAAATTGCAACAGCAGCTGGTCAGCATTTGCAAGCCTGGCCCTAGAGAAGGAGGGCATCAGAATTTTTATGCCTCCAGCTTCATGGCTCCAGCCTGGGGCCCAGGTACACTCTCTCTAGCCAGCACAAGCAGAGCCTCCCTCTCGTGCATAGCAACCTCATAGCAACATTTCTGTAGGAAGCTCCATTCACAGTGTCTGATCACGTACATAAGACAATTTCTTTGAACGAGAAATCCATTTTTTCAGGAATATAAGCACTATCCTTTCCCCTTCCTTCTCTTTTTCTTCCTTGACTCTTTTCTTTTGGGTTATAATTAAATTCTGTCATCTTCAGCGTTTCAGCCTTTCTCTGACATCTATTTGTATAGCTCTTGAGAGCACCAATGAATGGAAGGAAGACCTAAAACCCAGTAACATACATCTCTGTCCCTGTAATTATGATCACTCCAGCATCTGGACCTCTCGGTCAGTCTTTCAAGGAGGTTAATAACAACCTGTAAGTCTGAGGACACATTTCATTTGCCTGCAACAGCTCCAGCAGCTGCTACGTGCTTCCTCCCAGCTGTCATAACAACAGGGCATCTGTTGACAAGGAGATGGAGCGGAGATCCTGAAGACACTGACTGCCCATCCCTGAGACATCCATAAAATACCTTCGTCTCTCTTTTTTTTTTGTCTAATATTTTAATTTATTTTAAGATCCACACTTATTTATTTCTATTCATAAGCTAAAATGACCACGCTAATTTATGTAAGTCTTCATTCCTTATTTGCCAGCTGCAGAGTCCAGCTACAGGGTCCCCTCCTACATGCCAGAAATGGTATTTAATCAGAACCCCTTTGAGAATCCAAAGAAAGATGCAGATCCTCTCTCCAGGAAAATGAACACATAAAACTGAATTTCTATCTCAGGGCTTCAAGGAACCACAATAAGGTTTATCCATGGGACACCTAAGGCCCGATCTTCTCAAGAGGGAGTTAGAATCCCCTGCATCAGAATCTCCTGAGGTGCTGGTTAAAACATGCATGTTCAGCTGGGCATGGTGGCTCATGTCTGTAACCCCAGCACTTTGGGAGGCTGAGGCAGGCAGATCACCTGAGGTCAGGAGTTCGAGATGAGCCTGGCCAACAATGTGAAACCCATCTCTACTAAAGATACAAAAATTAGCCAGGCGTGGTGGCAGGCGTGTGTAATCCCAGTCACCTGGGAGGCTGAGGCAGGAGAATCGTTTGAACTTGGGAGGTGGAGGATGAAGTGAGTTGAGATTGTGCCACTGTACTCCAGGCTGGGTGACAGAACGAGAAGCCGTCTCCAAAAAAGAAAAAAATCAAAAACCACTCATGTTCCCAACACCGATGGAAAATGTATTAAATCAGAATCATCAGGCGTGAAAGCCAGGAATCTGCATGTTTACCAAGTATCTGGCAATTTTCAGTCATAGTGAACTTGAAGGATTGGTAGGGACCCTTCCAACCGTGATCCCTAAACTAATCTCATTATTTCTAAAATGATTCAAATGGCTTGCTCTCAGCTCCTCTCTATAGGCCAATAGTATGTTTCACCAGTCAATACATTCATGATCTATTGTTGTGACCACAGTTCATAAACAAATTCGGATCAGTTAACACCTCCTCTTCCTTGAATGTTCCCCAAACCAATTACTTTAGTGTATTTGAACGTCAGCTTATTTATGAGGGTTTTGCTGTTAAAAAGTAACATAACATTTGGACAGTTTTCCTTGGAGCAGCTTTCACATTCAAGTTACAACAATAAAAAATGACAAGTCATAAATTTCCCACCTGAGAAAACCTACCAAGACCTCAGTTGTCTTGTTTTCATTAACGTCAAATACTATTGCCTTCTAAAGCACAGCCATTCCACTGCAAAAAGTAGTGTTTATAAATTCAGTGAAAATGTTTAACCAGAATATTTACGAATAGGAAAAACACACTGAAACAGGACTCCTTGGATTTTTTTCACTGACTATCCTAGTGGCAGAGGAGAGTAAGCACATGCCCGTGCGACTCGAGATCACAGTCCCAAGGTGCTGTTACAAGTAGGAAATGTCTTTGAAATGTTGGTTTTCGCCATAATAATTAGTGCAAATTTTGTATTCCCCAGTATAATTTATCTGTACTAAAAAATTGTGTGTTTTTCTCTTCCTCAAACTTTCAAGTAAAACTGATGCTCCATGAAGATGCTTCACATTTATTCAGACTTCCTATGCTTCTAAACAGACTTCCTATATGCTGGTGTAAGAAGCCTGACCTTAAATCCTTTATATTTATGTGTGCCATAGACTGAAGGTCTGTGTCCCTGCAACCTTCATATATAGAAATCCCCATCTCCAATGTGATGGTCTTAGGAGGTGAGACCTTTTTGTGGGCACAGAATCCTCATGCATGGGTGTGGTGCTCTTATCAAAGAGATTCCAGGCCGGGCGTGGTGGCTCACGCCTGTAATCCCAGCACTTTGGGAGGCCGAGGTAGGCAGATTGCTTGAGGTGGGAGTTCCAGATCAGTCTGGCCAACATGGTGAAACCTCATCTCTAAGTAAAAATACAAAAATTAGCCAGGTGTGGCAGTGCACGCCTGTCATTCCAATCACTTGGGAGGCTGAGGCACGAGAATTGCTTGAACCTAGGAGGCAGAGGTTGCAGTGAGTTGAGATCACACCACTGCACTGCAGCCTGGACGACAGAGTGAGATTCTGTCTAAAATAAAAACAAAAACAAAAACATTTCCCAGACAGCTGCCTTGCCCCTTCCACCATCTGAGGGCATGGCCAGAAGGCCTCCTCTGTGAACCAGAAAACAGGCCTTCACCAGACACCAGATTTGCCTGTGGTTTAACCTTGGACTTCTCAGCCTCCAGAGAACTGCAAGAAATAACTGTCTGTTGTTTACACGCCACCCAGTCTATTGTGCTGTCGCTGCCTGAACAGAATAAGATAATGTCCATTTTAAGATGTAATTCTCTACATTCCTCCTCCTTACCTGTTTACCAGCATACTTATTTTCAGCCAAATTCTGCCCTG
This sequence comes from Macaca nemestrina, assembly GCF_043159975.1. Taxonomy (NCBI): domain Eukaryota; kingdom Metazoa; phylum Chordata; class Mammalia; order Primates; family Cercopithecidae; genus Macaca; species Macaca nemestrina. Next base: position 132,617,877 of record NC_092135.1, on the reverse strand, counting down.
AACAATAACCTGGACTTACAGGTCACTGCTGACTATGTTCTTAACTCATTAAGCCCCAGACAGGCAAGGCTCTGCTGCCTTTAGGCTCTAGGTAGCCCCAGCTCTGCAAACAGAGCCAGACACAGAGTTGGTGCTCAGTAAATGCTTTCTGATGAACAACAAAACAAATAAATGAATAAATGAATCGTCAATTCACTTTTTTTTTTTTTCATAAGATGGAGTCTCACTCTGTTGCCCAGGCTGGAGCGCAGTGGTACCATCTTGGCTCACTGCAACCTCCGCCTCCCGGGTTCAAGTGATTCTCCTGCCTCAGTCTCCCAAGTAGCTAGGATTACAGGCATGCACCACCACATGTGGCTAATTTTTTGTATTTTTATTAGAGACAGGGTTTCATCATGTTGGCTGGTCTCGAACTCCTGACCTCAAGTGATCCGCCCGCCTTGGCCTCCCAAAGTGCTGGGACTGCAGGCATGAGCCACCACGTCCAGCCGCCAATTCACTTTCAAACCATGTGAGGGCTGACTTATACTTGTCTTCCAACTCAACATGATTCCGAGCCTTTGTTTTAAAAGGACCTGGAAGAAGACATGAACTCTGACATTGTGCGATGAAGCTTTGCATTTTCATGTCTCGTAGTCCCCTCTATTTCATTCATAGCGTAGACAGCCACCACCTTCTGTTCTCTCACTTACAATTTCTCAGGCAGCCAGTTGTAGAATCTATAAACATTTCTCTCACAGATAAGCCATATTCTTCATGCACATCATGAATTTCTATCCAAGCTGACCTCTTGTATACTCCAGGGTGCAGCTGGTGCCGAATGCAGAATGACTGTTGATGATCCATTCACTAGTGATATTTCTAGAGGAACTGGAAGGTATTTGATGGATTCTCATGAGCCCTGTGTCTTGGACACTGCTTGTTAACATAAAGGAAAACAGCTGATATTGTTCACCTGTATGTCCTCCCGATACTGGGTAAGCGTATTTTCGCTTCAATTCTTCCTTCAAGCCCCTTGTGGGGAGGATTCTAGATGAAGATGATATATGATCCTTACCTGCCAGGCATTTGTGGTCTCCTAGGTGATCCCGCCTGAACAAGAAAAATGACATACTTGAAGAATATCAGCTGTATATACATGATAAGAGAAGAATTTTCTCTCCTTCAGTCTCACAGTGGACACATTCAGAGTGGTACTTCTCACCATGGTGCAGCCATTTTGAGTCTCAGTGCTTCTGCTTTTCCTGACTTCTGGTGTCAAGGTCGTCCCTTCTGCACCCTCATCCCCACCGGATGATATTCCCTTTCCTCTTTCCTCTCTGTATTATCAGTTCTTTTTTTGTACGTCAGTTGGAATCCTCCTTTCTCCCCCCTCTTTTCTAGACTACTACACTCTCTTAATTCATTTTTATTTCTCAGAAAAAAATTCGCAATCTGTTTGATATGAAGGAAACAGATTGTACGCAAGAAATTGTGCAAAGTAAGGTGTCAGGAAAGCGTAGCGCTGAGGTATTTTTGGATAATAGTAATAATAGTAGCAAACATTTATTGAGTGCTGAGGCTGGGTCAGGTGCTCCTCCGAGTACTCTGCCTGGATTAATTCATGTGATTCTCAAAAGGGCCACATAAGGTAGACTTGATTGTAATACCAGTGTTTTAATGTTACATTTGAGGAAACTGAGGCATGGAGAATAATTCAGTCCTGTTCAGGGCAGAGGGGGCCCCTCCCTTATTACAGATATGAAGCCCAGTCTACCTTCACCGGTCCGTAAGCATGCGAATCCCCTGAGGCTTCTCGCAAGGCCCCTCCGCAGTCCGCCCACCCTCCCACCTCTCATGGCTACAGTGCCTCCTGGATAGTTTGTTCACTGAATCTTCACAGCACCTACAGAACGTTGGAATAATTGTGCACTTCTTATACACAAGAAAAATGAGGCTGAGGCCCGTTAGGAAAGTTCTCCATGATCATAAACCAGCAGGTAGAAATCCAGGATTTCCACTTAGATCTGACTCCAGAACCTATGCTCTCAGCTACTCTGGGATTGATGTGTATATGCATGTTTGTGTGTGTGTACACATGTGCTTATGTGCTCATATGTGCACATGCATGTTTATAACTCTAGCACAGTGCTACAAGTAAATGCAATGTCTGGTCATCAGTAATCTGTGATCCTAGCAGCACTGACGTGCTGGAATGTTCCCTGGAATTCAGCCATCCTTATGAATTGCTGACCTGCAGAGATTTTATCCATTAAAGAGAAAAAAAAAAAAGAAAAAAAAGAAAAGCCAGCCCATGTCTCTTCTCAAATGCTCAGGTTGGGTTTGCGATGGGATTGTGATTCTTAGGCAGTAGGTAGAAAGCAGTAGGTTTTTATATTATTTCAAAAGGGTACAAGTTCTAACATTTAAGGCTTAATTTTTCAAAACATGTTAACAATCTGCTAATGTGAATGTTTAAATTTTTCAGCATCCTGTGTTTTAATTATAACAGTAATAAATTATCGTAAAAACTTTTAGTGTTTTAAAAATTAAAAAATAAATGCTAAAAGCATTGTCACATATAAAAATGTTAGAAAAATAAGCTCCCTAGGTTTTTTAGTCCCTCTGGGCAGCTTTGTGTCTTGTCTATCATGATCCCAAATCTCTCTTCTGCCTATTCCACGTTCCAGCTTAGAGAATAAGACTTTTCATGTTTAAAGCAACCTAATTTTCCTAGGTGAGCATTACTGAAACTAGTAGTGAGATGACATTGGAATAGAGGGGTCAACCCGGCGTGGTGGCTCACACCTGTAATCCCAACACTTTGGGAGGCCAAGGCAGGCGGATCACCTGAGGTCGGGAGTTCGAAACCAAACTGACAACCATGGAGAAACCCTGTCTCTACTAAAAATACAAAATTATCCCGGCATGGTGGCACATGCCTGTAATCCCAGCTGTTTGGGAGGCTGAGGCAGGAGAATCACTTGAACGTGGGAGGCGGAGGTTGCAGTGAGCCAAGATCTTGCCATTGCCCTCCAGCCTGGGCAACAAGAGTGAAACTCTGTCTCAAAAAAAAGGAGGGTTCTTTCGTCACACCTGGACTACTCAGACCCAGGCACTGCCTAAGAGGTCTTGGCGTGAAGAGATATTTTACTGGAGAAGTTTTCACTGGCCTTCGAGTCACTCACTTCATCCCTACACATCTCTGAGGCAGATGGTTATGTTGGGGGTCCCCAGGACCCCCCCCAGGCTGATGATTTGCTGGGAGGACTCATGGGACTCAACATACAGTCATACTCACAGCAAAGAGAGGCTCACGGAGGAAGTCCAGAGGAAGCCAGGTGCAAGCTTCCAGAGTTCTCTCTCAGGAGAGGCACCCAGGAAGTGCTCGACTGCCCCGGTAATGAGTTCTGACATGTATGCAAGCTTTTCTACCAGGGACGCTCACTAGCGACTCAGTGCCCAGGGTTTTTACTGGGTCAGCCACATGACACCTCTGCCTGGCACACTCACATTCCAGACTCCCAGAGGAAAGCCGGTGCTCAACATAAACTGTATTGTTCGTAGAAACCGTGTAGGCACAGTGAGCCCTCTGACCAGCTTGGGGAGTGGTGGGAAGCCTCCCCAAACCGAAGGTTCCAGACACCAGCCAAGCGCTCTCTTTCAAGCACAGGACAGCCGCCTCAGGCCTGTGGTGCTAACTCTCTTCTGCACAATGCCATGGCTGCCTCGGCCCCTGGCCAGGAGTTTGGGCCTATGAGAGACCCAGGAAAGGGCCATAGAGCCTGCATGGGACCTCCCAGTGAGGCAGCGCCACATGGAGGAACTGGGAACACAGCCCGCAATCCCCCAGACGGGGCCTTGAGAGTGTGGGGCGCAGCCGATGCCCATCCCTGACTCAGCAACACAACCCCTTTACACGCCTACACACCACACTCTACACACCACACACACACCACATCCCACACACACACACCACATCACATATACCACACCCTACACACATACACATCACACACACTACACCACACACATACAGACCACACACACTACCCCACACACCACACATACACCACACTACACACACACCACACCTAGCGCCTACCACACACAGAAACACACCACACACATACTACCTCACACACACACCACACCCCACACACATACACATCACACACGCCACACCCCACACACCAAACCACACACAGACCGCACACACACTACACCACACACACCACACATACACCACACTACACACACACCACACGCACCACCTACCACACACAGAAACACACAAACACACTACCTCACACACACCTCACACCCCACACACATACACTACATCACACACACCTCGCCCCACACACCATACCACACACCACGCTCCACACACCATACCACACACACACAAACCACACCACACACACTGCACCATACACACACACACCATACCACACACAAACACACCACACCACACACACTGCACCATACACACACACCATACCACACACACCACACCACCCCCACACAAACACCACACCACACACACACACCACACCACACACACACCACCCACATACACACTACACCACACACCACACCACACACACACCACCTACCACATGCATACACACTACATCACACACACCACACCACACACACACCACACCACATACCACACCACACACACACCACCTACACCACCTACCACATGCATACATACCACACCACACCACACACACACACCACTCCCCCCACCTGCCACACACATACCACACCGCACTACACACACACCACATGCACACACTGCGCCATGCCACACTTATGGACATCACACCATACACACACCACACACATCACCTACCACACACACAAACACACCACACCACACACACACTACACCACACATACACCACACTACACATACACCACATGCACCACCTACCACACACACAAATGCACCGCATCACACACACACATCACACATACACACTACACCACATACAGACCACACCGCACACACACCACCCATCACACATAAACACCACACACATACATCAAACCCCCTACATACACACTATGCCACAAACATACACACCACACCCCCAACACACATACATACCACACCACATACACTGCACCACACATACACAGCACACTCCACACACACATACACACTACACCACACACGCACACATACCACTGAGCATGGCATTACATTAGTTTCCTGGAATTCAACCATTCTTATGAATTGGTTGAATACACACCACACTACACACACACACTACACACATACCATACACCCAAACACACCACACCACACACACACCACACACCACAAACATACATACCACATCACACACACATACACTACACCACACACACCACATACCACACACACACCATACACCACACTACACACACATCACACGCACCACCTACCACACACACACAAACACACCACATCTCACACACACACCACACCACACACACACTGCACGCACTACCTAGCCCACACACAATGCCCACCTAGCCACACACACTACCTACCACAAACACAAACACACCACACCACACAGCACATGCCACTACAGACCGCACACACACTATACCACACACACCACATCAAACTCCATCACACATACACACTGCATCACACATTCACTCCCTTACACACCACACACATACCATACTACACACCACACCACACACACCATACACACATCTCACTTCATATGTTGCCTTAAAAGTTAAAGGCAGAAGAAACACATCATTTTACCCCTGTGGGGTACTGACTTTAAATTGCTAAGCAAGGTAACTACTGTAACAAAACAATCATTTTTATAGTCATTTAATTATACTTAGGACTTCAGAGGTCAGAGGTAGATGATCTTTTGCAGGTTTCAGTAGATAAAATCAGGGCTCTCATAACAAAGGCATTTGAATATACATGTCCAATATGCACCAATTTCACATATCTATGGAACATGAACTAAATAGACGCCAGAAATACACTCAGTCTCCCATCGAAAGTGGACAGAACAACTCCTTATTCTCTCTTAAACTCAGGAAATATATTTTTAGATAAATCTGCAGATAACCATTTATTGAAATAATTACAAGCCAGAAAAGTGACCTCTACCACATTGGTAAAGGGTTATTTTAGGGACTTACATGCAAAATAAGCATGCATAGAACTAAGATGAACAGTATGGCCTGATGTGACAAGAGAAAATGACGAGAGCTGATACTGTGGAGTGTTTGCTCTTCTCTAGGGGTGGGGCTGAGTCCTGAAATGCCCAGGCTCCGACAGCTGTCCCTGCAGCCTCGTGAGTGAGGCACTGTGATTATCTCCGCGTCACAGATGGGGAGACTGCAGCTAGCGCGGCTGGCCGTCACCCCACAGCATATCACTGAGTGGAATTAGGGCCCATATCTCACTGACTCCGGGAGCATTGCTATGAAAACCTAAGCTGAACGCTCTTCCCAGAGAAGTAGGAGTCACCAATAAAATACAAAATATTTCCCCACTCCTATGTCTTCCAAGTAAGTGAATAAAGCATTTAGTTGTGACAGATATTTGAATTTGGGGGGGGGGACAAATTTTTTTGATGAAATCTCACTCAAACAATTACGAATATTGTTCATTCAAGAGTCTGTACTCAAATACCAACTGGTGCTGTTTTTGAGCAGGGAAAGGCTTTGGGGAAGCTTCCTCAATAATGACTCAGTGCCGTAATTACAGGTTGACGTAGCTGAGACACTGTTCTCCATTGATTTCTGCTGCTTCTCCATTGCCGTTACCTAGTTACCCAGACCACCATGGGGCTAGACTCTGGACCATCTGGAACTTTCCAGCTGCGCTTTGGTCCAAGAAGTCCATCTAACCCACTGTGTGCGGCTGCGTCTCCACCTGGGCTCACTCAACAGGGGCTTCTGGAAGGACCCATCAGGCCTGGGAAGTAAGAGCAGAAGCCTGGGACCCCAGTGGCCACCCTGCTAATGACCCACTCCCCTGGTTGGCTACTTGCTTCCAATGGGCCTTTTTAGCTAAGCTTAAATCTAAAAATCCTGGTTAAGATTTATCCAATTGGCCGGGCGCGGTGGCTCAAGCCTGTAATCCCAGCACTTTGGGAGGCCGAGACGGGTGGATCACAAGGTCAGGAGATCGAGACCATCCTGGCTAACACGGTGAAACCCCGTCTCTACTAAAAATACAAAAAACTAGCCGGGCAAGGTGGCGGACGCCTGTAGTCCCAGCTACTCGGGAGGCTGAGGCAGGAGAATGGCGTGAACCCGGGAGGCGGAGCTTGCAGTGAGCTGAGATCCGGCCACTGCACTCCAGCCTGGGCGACAGAGTGAGACTCCGTCTCAAAAAAAAAAAAAAAAAAAAAAAAAGATTTATCCAATTATATTAGAAAGTTTTGTCCCAAGGCTTTTTAAAGATGGTCTGAGAAAAAAGTGGGGGTTCAAGACCTCCTTCAAATGGTGTTTGTTGCTCCTTCTCACCCTGGCTGTGCCTCCATATGTCTTAGGAACCAGGGCAGTCTCTGCTGCCACTCCCTAGGGCTGGGCAAGATGCAGGCAGGATGGCACCACAGGTGACATCCTCCCAAGCATCCCCAGTGATCCCGAGGCAGGTGAGAGGGTGTGCCATCAGGAACCCCAGAGAAAGGGGTCTGGGAAATCGTTCTTTGTAGGTTGGGAGGCTCCTGATTTGTATCCACTGGACTCACTGAGCTATTGCAACTTTGTAGATGAGGTCAACAGTCCAAATGCTGGTCTTCTGCTCCCTGCTTCACCCTGGCCATCCTAGCTCAGGGAGTCACATCTTCCCTTCAGCTCAGGGGAGGGGCCCTGTTCATCTCTGTCCTCTGTGCAGTGGATAATTCTTACTGAGCATTACAGGTAATGTTTTGTGGGTTCCATCTTTGTCCCCTATCTGGGTTTTATATTTTGGAAATTTTCTTCTCTACCATCATTTAGGCAACTTGGAGTTGATTTTGTGCATTACCATAAACTGTGATGTTCTAGTTAACAACTAATTTCCAATTTTGTAATGTTCACATTCAAATTACATTACAATTAGCCATTCTATAGCACTCTTAAATTGAAGTTATTATTGCAAGTATTGCGGGTTAAAGTAGGTTGAAAGTGGGAGCCTCTGATGGGCCAACCCCCCCCTTACCACACCCACCTTAAAGGCCAAGGTCCCATAGTGTCCGGCCATACCTGGCTGAATCCTTCATGTCAGCCAGTCACCCTTGATGCTGCCTGGGGGGAGAGGACATGGACAGTTACTGAGTGGTCTCCTTGGTCCAAGGGGCAGCAGGGCTCCCACCACCTGTGGGCCCAGATGATACCATCAAGCTCATTCCCAACCAAATGCAGAGAAATGGGCTTATTCTCTCCTAAAGCTGGAGGCTGTGTCCTTAGATATTCTATTAAAAGGCGTGTGGCAGGGCTTCACCAGCCTCCCACTTCTCTGCTGGGTTCTGGTTGTGAGAATGAGTCAATGGTAGTGAAGGAGGTAAGAAGAGGAATAGGGGGAGGAACAGTGACTCAGTAGGGGCAAAGGTGAGATCAGTTGGAATGGTCTAGGGGTGTCCATGGGACAACCCAATGGAAACATGAACAGAGATTTGGATACAGTTCAAGGCACAGGAGAAGCAAATATCTGGGGAAAAGAATCCACTGGAAACTCAACAACAACAACAAAAACAAACAACCAGATTTAAAAAGGGACAAGGGACTTGAATAGAGATTTCTCCAAAGAAAACATCCAAATGGCCAATGAGTGCAAGAAGAGATGTTAAACATCACTGATCACTAGTGAAATGCAAATCAAAACCACAATGAGATACAATCTCACACCCATCAGGATGGCTAGAATTAAAAAAAAAAAAAAAAAAAAAAGCATAACAAATGCTGGTGATCATGCAGAGAAATTGGAAACTTGTGCACTTCTGGTGGGATTGTAATGGTGCAGCTGCTATGGAAAACAGCATGTCAGTTCCTACAAAGCTTAAACACAAAAATACAACATGACCCAGTGAAGGCGTGGCCTGCCCCTCCACACCTGTGGGCGTTTCTCATTAGGTGTAACGAGAGACTTGAGAAAAGAAATGAGACACAGACAAAGTATAGAGAAAGAAAAAGTGGGCCCAGGGGACCGGCGCTCAGCATACAGAGGACCCACACCGGCACCGGTCTCTGAGTTCCCTTAGTATTTATTGATAATTATCTTTACCATCTTAGAAAAAGGGAATTGACAGGATAATAGGATCATCGTAGGGAGAAGGTCAGCAGTAAGACATATGAATAAAGATCTCTGTGACATGAATAAGTTTAAGGAAAAGTGCTGTGCCTTGATATGCATATGCAAACATCTTCATAAACCTTTTTAGTGCATAAAGAGCAGCATTGCACTAGCAAGTCCCACCTTTCACCCTAAGGCGGTTTTCTCCTTTCTCAGTAAACAGAACATACAATCGGGTTTTACACCGAGATGTTCCATTGCCCAGGGACGGGCAGGAGACAGATGCTTTTCTCTATCTCAACTGCCAAGAGGCCTTCTTTCCTCTTACACTAGTCCTCCTCAGCACAGACCCTTCAAGGGTGTCAGGCTGGGGGACGATCAGGTCTTTCCCTTCCCACAAGGCCATATTTCAGACACGGGGAGAAACCTTGGATAATACCTAGCTTTCCTAGGCAGAGGTCCCTGTGACCTTTGGCAGTGTATGTGTCCCTGGGTACTTGAGATTAAGAGAATGGTGATGGCTTTTCACAAGCATACTGCCTGCAGGCACTTGTTTAACAAAGCACACCCTGCACAGCCCAAAATCCGTTACATCTTGAGTCACCACAGCACATATCACTTGCAAGGACAAGGTTGGGGGTAGGGTCACAGATTAACAGCATCTCAAATACAGAACAAAATGGAGTCTCTTTTGTCTACTTCTTTCTATATAGACACAGTAACAGTCTGATCTTTCTTTCTTTTCCCCACAACCCAGCAATCTCATTTTCAGATATATACCCAAAAGAATTGGAAACAGGGTTTTGAAGGGATATCTGTACACCCATGTTCATAGCAGCATTATTCACAATCGCCAAAAGGTGAAAGCAACTCAAGTGTCTGTTGACAGATGAATGAGTAAACAAAATGTGGCACATATGTAAAACGGGAAATTATTTCACTTTAAAAAAGGGAAGAAATTCTGACACATGCTACAACATAGATGAAATTTGAGGACATTATGCGAAGTGGAATAAGCCAGTCAAAAAAAGACAAACACTGTATGATTCCATTTATAGGAGGTACTTAGTGTAGTCAAAATCATAAACACACAAGGTAGAATGGTGATTTCCAGGGGCTGAGAGGAGGGGGAAGTAATGAAACACTATTAGTAATGGGTAGAGTTTCAGTTTTACAAGATGAAAAGGGTTATGAGGGTGAATGGTGGTGATGTTTGCTCAATATTCTGAATGTATTTAATACCACTGAACTGTACATTTAAAATTGGTTAAGATGGTAAGTTTTATGTTATGTGTATTTTCTCACAACAAAAATATTGTGGAGGAGGGAGAATTCACTGGAGCAGCAAAACTGTCCCTTGAAGGTAGGCATGGTGTGGAACATGGGCCAAGCAGAGGGCTCAGAAAATACTCACAGTTCAGAGGTAGATGGGAGAAAAGGACTTTGTAAGAGAACCTTAAAATGTACAAGAGAGCTGGGAGCAAGGACTACAATGAAAGCCAAAGAAAGGCAAGTCAGAGAGAGTTTTGGGAAAAAAGAATGTGGTTAACAGCACCAGATGCAACTGGGACAATAAGTAAGATTAGGACTAAAATAGGTCCAGTCTGTGCAGCAATCAGGAGGTGACCTTTGCCAGCACAGGTTCAGAGAGTGGGGGAGGGCGTGACAGATATGAGCAGACTGAAAGTTGCATTGTGAGAGAAGCAGAGACCCTCTGAGAAGGGAAGGAGTAAAACTGTAGGACAATCGCTAGAGGGCTACACAAATCTAAAGGAGACAGAGAGGAAGAGAGAGGGAGACAGAGAGAGAGATGAGGAGAGAGAGTTGAGACAGCTGAGACTTGAATAGGGGCTATATTTCAAATATTTATAAATCTTTGTGTTTTGTGGCCAAGAGTGTCCCCTACACACAGTGAAAGCTCAATCAACATCTGATAAGTAGACAGCAAAGAAAATGTTTATTTATGATTACAAAGCCGTGGGAATGATGATGGAATGTTTTCCTCATGCATCTACCTGGAAGGGTCTGCAGTACACTTGAAGGCACCTTCATGGCCTTCTCTATTATCACATGCAAATGTCTTAACATCGCCTAGACTACAGCAAATTTTCTTTGCCTCATAATTCTCCTGGCTTGTTTTTTTTAATATACATCTACTTAATATTAAATTTACATTATCAGAATAGATCTTTGAGATATAAAGTGCTAAGTGTAACTGTGAGATGTTATCAATTAACTAATATAATATACACTGTATTAATGGGAGCTTCTTGTGTTGTTGTCACTATGATCCTTTGATGCAGTAAATATTCATGGATGGCCTTTTCAGTGAGTAATATGTTTTGAGATTATAAGTATCCTTTTAAAATCCCCCTCTTGAAGTTGGTACACCGAGACCCTTGGGAGTCCAAGAGAAAGCTGCTGATTTGGTTGCCACCTGGACTTGTCTGGGGTCTTGTCCCCAGTTATGCTTTTGGATCACATCTGTGCTGTTATCCTGTGGTCTGTTTCTACCCAGAGCTACTATCCAGAGTCCTTCTGAATAAGCAAAGCTCCTTTGTTTTCTTTTGTGAGTTTATGACACCTCTCCTCCTCATCACCATCAGGGGACCACAGTGCCTTAGGATGGATATGGGGACAGAATCACAGACACCAAAGAGCTGGCAAGATATTTTGCTTACCCAAATATCTGCTAATTATATTTCTTGCTTAGAAGTCATCTTCATGGAAGCTTTCCTTGGTAATATTTGCCTCAGCATCCCTCCTACCTTCTATTCCCCAAGCCCCACTCCCACCCCATCCATGCTCAGGGATCATCCCTCCCTTGGGAGCAGATTACCCTACTCTATTTCTCCTGCCTGTGATGTGGCTGCATCGTCAGTTGTCTGTCAACACTGAGCATTAGGACTGTGTTTTATGATTCCCTCACCTGACACAGCAGGTATATTCACAAGCTGTCTTAAATGAATGATATGGAATCATTTACCCAGAGAATGTATTTCTCATTGAAATGATGATTGATGCATTTCCTTTTTATACTTGAACTCTCTCCTATGTTACACACATGGACTATTACATAGTAGCTCCAGAGCATGTGTCTATCATGTGAACAGTCATGATTTTACAGCCTCACACAGCAGAAGGATGTGTCATGGCCTAGGACACTGGGCTGTCTATCATTTACCCGTCTGAAAGTCCTTGGGCTTTTTGTTTGGATATGGGGGCAGGATGAACAGTTTAGCCACAATCCCTGGATGAGTATTTTATGCTCAGTAATTCATGCAACCAGTAAGGGAGCTCCCTCACTTCAAGTATCTTGAGGAGTAGAAAATAAAGACCAGGTGCATTTAAAGCAGCAGGATTAACTATGGAAATAATCATCTTTGGCAACCTATATTGATACTTCCGTTCTCCTTCCTTCAGTGTTGACTTCTCAGAGATTATATGTATACCCCCTAGGTCCATCTCAAGCACTCTAAACACAGGACTTTTTATAATAGCTTTTTTTTTTTTTTTTAAATACAGAAGGTGTTTACCAGGAAAATTACTTCAACAAAAATGAAGAAGAGGAAAAATATCTTAAAAATCAGAAGAAATGGTGACATCATCAACTTGATTATAAGATCACATGAAGCATATATGCCTTGGAGAATCCTCTGACATTTTTACAACACTTTCAAATTTTCAATTCTACATATTGGTTATTATAACAGAAGTTTCTAGAAAGGAAAAAGTGACAAATAACTTTATATTTGGGACCTGGGTGAATCAAACATGGTGACTAAGCTCTTTGGCTTGGGTCTTTACAATACCCTGAAAAAAATAAAAGGAATGAGTTTACTGAAATTATTGTGGAGAACTCAAAGATCAATTTGATGTGTGCACACAAGATCGATACCAGTCATGCTGACATGTTTGACTACCCCGACGTACTCAATTGTTTCCAGAATTACAATGTGTTATTCCACACTTTTCAGTCCCTCGCACAATTTCATTAGGAATTTGATAATTAAAAATGGTCTGGAAGAATGATTTCTTCAGGAAAATGTTCCTTCAACAAGAGGCACTGAGGCTTGAAGGAGAGAAGAGAGTCTGTTGCTATTGTACACATTTAGTAAAATAGAAGGTGGTTCTATTGGGGGCTGATAAGGACTGATACATAAATAACACGTCCTTCTGAAGTGAAAGGTGTCCTTTTGTACACAGGAAACTGCCTAGATAGCCATGAGCCATGAACCAAAAGTAAAAGACTCAACTCTTCCTCATTACTTGCTCCTCATGCAACATCGCTGCACTTAGTTCTACCCACACCCATACAGAATGTACGAAAAGCCCATATGCAAAGCCAGTGCTCCATGACCTATGGAAACTCTGCTGGGAAACTAATTTTCCAACCTTTTCATGTGATAAAGTGTTAATGATATGTATATTAAATGTCATTAGGAAAGATAATTTGTATGCACAAACAGCAGAATGGAAGAATTTTAATTCTTAAGTAACAGCACAAAATATCTGCAGTGTCCTGGACCTGTTGTAGTTCATTGTTTTATAACTCAGGGTCTGCCCTGGAAAAAATCATTTGAAAACCTGCTGAGAACTTGGGATGTTGGCAGTATTAACACCTTCCGGGAAGGTTAAAGGTTTCAGAAGAGCTAAATTTCTGCACTTCCACCTCCACGGGAAAGCACTTCTAAATGTTAATGTTTCATTTCACCTTGTCAGCCTGACCTTGAGGAAGGAGGATAGCAGCTCTAGAGAAAAAGGATGATCTCCATCAATTTGCCCCTCCCTGGAAGCTCAGCTGCACATCTCAGTCATGCTTGAAGGCTACCTTTATGGATCTCATGCTGCTGAACGTGAAATCACTTATTTATGGATATTTGACATTCGCTGGTGTGTTGATTCACTCTCTGGACACTTGTACTTTAATTCTTTCTAGAATGCAGTACAAAGTTTAGAGCTTCTTAAATCTGCATATGGCTGCAGGTCTTTTTGTGCATGCATTCATTAACTACATTTTTTTCTTTTTTGTTATTATGAAAATAATACTTTCATGCATAGAGAACACAAATTCAAACAGTACAAAAAGATTTACAATAAAAGATGAGGCTGCTTTCTATTCCTCTTCAGTTCCATCATCCAGATAATCAATACCAGTAGTTATTTGTGTATTTTTGGGGGGAAATTATCATGGATATCATATATCTATCACACATACACACACTTTTTTTTTTTTTTTCATAGAGATGGAAACATTTGTGTACCATGCTTTTTTTACTTAACAATATCTGGTAGATTGAAGCAAGCAGCTTAGGCTGAGGATCTAAACCAGCTGTGCCTTCTCTACTGAACATAAGGCGGCCAATCCTGCAGAGCTTACCTGCCCGTGACAGGTAGAGAAGGGGACACTAAGCCTGCCCTTAGAAGCACATCCCTTCATTGAGCACTCATCAAATTGGTACCAATGAAGTATTAAGCTTGGGCCAATCAGATTGTGAGTAAGCTTGGACCAACCCTCCTCCCTGGTACCCAAGCAGAGTGGATAAAGGCCCTTGCTAGTGAACTTGGTGAAGTTTGCTCTTTTCCACATGCAAAAATGGAAGTAAATACTGCATTTATTAAGGACATAAAGGCAACTGTCATGAAGAAGAAACAGTACATGTGGTTTAAAAGTGCTCACAATTTTAATTTCAAGAACCATTTCCAAAGTAGAATCATCTGGACATGGGTTGACTGGATGCAGAGGATGAGCAGAGGGAGGGGAAAGACGATGAGTTTGTCTATTATCTAGTGCTGGTTGACGTGTTTGCTGGATAATCTCTTTCTATCTATTTATTGATCTATCGTCTATCTATATCATCAATCATTTATCCATCAATCATCTATCATCTATCCATCATCTATCTGTTTATCATCTATCTATCATCTACCTATCTACCGAGTAAGAGAGAAAAAGAGCATGCTCTGAGTCCAGTAGTCCATGTTCCTCCCTTCTGACTTTTGACAGTGACAGAGATTGAGAAATCAGGAGCGCTAGATGGAATTAGATACTGAGAGAAAGAAAACACCACAGACCCAACACTGAGGACCACCACAGCCTGTGGCTGATGACTAATGAGAAGACTCACACAAAAGTAGTATTAGTGATCAGGGAGACAGGGAGAGCACAGCTTTCTAAGACGCATGTTTGGAGGTCCCGGTGGGTGGTGTGACTCTAACCCATGAGCATCTCCATCCTAGACAGCCATCCACACAGATCAGCCCTTTGGATTTTTCCACTGGTCATCAATGACCTTAAGAAAGCAGCTTCAGGAGACTGGGAGAGGCAGAAGCAAGAGAGTAAAAGGGATTTTCTGTGATTGATGGAGCAAAGCATCAGGTTACATAAGCACCGTGTGACTCATAAGGAAGAAATGATCATCTCAAGTGGCTATTATTCCAACAGAAGCAGCAATGAGCCAAGGAACTCTGTTCAGATGCTGTGCTGCATCCACACAGAGGATGGTTCTACAAAAGCCAACTGTTGTATTAAAGGGAAGAGTCATCCTGAGTGACCACACATTAGAGAGGGGGGCACTGGCAACACACCGCATCCTCCCTGCTGCACTGTAGAAAGTCAATAGGGCTTGATAGGGGCACAAAAGCATGACTGTTTTCATCTCTCTGGGGTCCAGCCAAGTAAGCTTAATTAAATGAAAATAATAGCATTTCAGTTCACCTGTGGAGGCAGGAGAAGAGGAATGAAAGTAATCCAAGTTTCCATCAAATACTTTTTGGTTCATAGTGCAGCTCTCTAATCACCTGATATTTATTGTTAACTTTTTTTTTTTCCTTCACCGTAGCTATTAGAGTAGAAATTTAATTACTGTGATTGAATTATTAAAGGATTCAGAAATACCTTTGCATACTAAGCCTTTTCTTCCCCCTGAACTGAAACTGCTGGCACTAATCTAAGAACTTTTCTGTCGCTTTGGTATGCCTGAGTGCTGACTTCCAAAGCTTTGAGTGGTAACATCCTTGACAAAGGTTCATTTAATATATGCCATGTAAATACTAGGGAGAGATGTAAAATAGTGTTATATAAGAATTATATTTGAAAATATTACTGATAGGAAAGATAATGGCTTCTATTTATTATTATTATTTTTTGAGAAGGAGTTTCACTTTTGTTGCCCAGGCTGGAGTGCAGTGGCACGATCTTGGCTCACTGCAACCTCTGCCTCCCGGGTTCAAGCCTCAGTCTCATGAATAGCTAGGATTACAGATGCCTGTCACCACACTTGGCTAATTTTTATATTTTTAGTAGAGATGGGGTTTCACCATGTTGGTCAGGCTGGTCTCGAACTCCTGACCTCAGGTGACCCTCCCACCTTAGTCTCCCAAAGTGCTGAGATTACAGACGTGAGCCACCATGCCCAGCCCAGATAATGGCTTCTAAAATTTTATATCTATCTCAAGAATGTAATAGAGATTGACAATTATTAAGGAAGACTTGAAGGTGGGGAGCCTTTTAGCTTTTTATTTTAAAACATTCTTTTTTCTTGAAGAAAACAGCAACAACAACAATAACCACACAAAACACTAGCAGTGGTGATCATTGGGAAAATAAAAACCTGAATTGTTTCAGCCCTGTTGCTTAGCAAAATAAAAAATAAGGCACCCTGATTTTTTTTTTTTCTTAGAATTATAAACTTGAATGGCCAATAGAGTAGTGGATCTTTTTTATTTTCAGACTTTGGACCACTGGAATAAAGCAGGAGCTTGCAAGCATCACAGATTCTCATTTATCTCCCCCCCAAATCTACAGTCCACAAAACTTCCCTTGGCACCAGTGTCTTAGTGGCTTCCACTGTTAAGTAGCCTGAGCCGGCGTTTCTCCTGGAGTTGAAGGGGTGGCTCTGCAGTGATGGTGAGTGGTTGGCCCAGCACGCCCTGAGGCTTCTGAAAGTATTGATTTGGTTCTTCCTTAAGGAACCTCTCCTGACAAATAAAAGGCTTCAATCCTGGACCACCCGGCTTCGGGAGCTTCAGGCCTTGTCACCTTGTCTGCCAACTGGCCTCCTTCATTCTTGACTCCCAGCCCCATTCTTCATTGACAGCTGCTCATGCCTGCCTATGAATTAGATGCAAAAATCAGTTTTCTTCCCTCCTCTGGTCTCAGCTGGGTTTCCTGGATGTTGTTTTCTGCTCTCTTCCATCAATTGTGATTCTTTGAACAGTTCTCCTGGTAAAGCAACTTCCTGCTCTGCCAGGTTCCTGGCTTCTCTCTCCCGGCAGATAACCGGCAGGTCTCACAGACAAGACCCACACTGGCATCAATGGCTCCAAGCTCTGAGCCCCAAGCAAAGCACCCATGGGCCCCTGGCACTTCCTCAGTTTAACCAGTAGGGCTCTATTCCTGCATCTCCATAGAGAGAAGAATATTAGGGGGTCACTTATCCATCATTCATTCCATAACTATGGACTGAACATTTGCTAAGCACTAGGCCAATGTGCCTCTGTAGAGGCCTTCATCTATTATCCGAGAAGCTCAGCAGAGGGCACTCCTGTATTATAACAGTTAAGCACCGGGGCAGTGAACCTGAACCCAGAGTTCCACAGCAGGTCTGCAGTGAGAACATGCAAATAACCCCACACTTACGTGTGTGTGTGTGTGTGTGTGTGAACACATGTGCCCATGTTCTGGTTTTTATTTACTCATCATGTTCAAGAATAAATGGGATGCTCCCTTTTGCATTTTAGGTTATTAGCCTTACTCAAGCAAAGATAATAATGCCATGATGTATTGCTCTAGTCACCGGATTCACTCAAAAGTCATTTTAATTGGTGGCACATTTTATTTCAAAGCCCTTAAAGGGAAAAAGAAGAGAATATTTTAGGATGCAATTTCAAAATTACTGCCAAGTTATTGCCTTCTGTTTGCTTGAAATAATTGAGTTCTTCTCTGGATGCAGTCATCTTGATGAAGAATAGAAAGGAGAGGACCTGAAATATCACTGCGGCTGGAAGAGAAATTCATCTCAGGCAGGACACAAGTACATGCTATTCTTTGAAAAAATGACTCCTTCTGATTAATTAAAATGATGTAAGTGCCACAGTGCAGCCAATATTTCCCACTCAGTGGAATTTCGCCATGATGTATGTCCATGAAGAAACAGCCTCAAAGTAGGCCTTGCATGTCTGATGTGAGTGGTAAACATTACTTTCCTTTTCATAATTCCGGTGTTTTTCAATAAAAATCCGTATTTGAAGGAAAGTTACCAGTCAACTCAACCAAATTACATTTTTATGTGTTAGAAGTTAAATTATTATCAACTGTAAAATTAACTTATCACCTGGTGAATGAAATTAGCAGGTAGAGTGGTTACTATTCAATTATGGTGAGTTGCTGTTTAATGGCTCTGTTCTGCAAGGCTCTATTAATGTCTATTAATCTGACTTTTTTTTCTATTGGACAGCAGACAGCCCTTTATTGCTAAACCCCATCATGGTGGTGCAAAATGTGGAGGCTGCAGTCAAAAATACTGAGGCTTTTGGTAATAATTAGCATAGCACCAAAAAAATATCAGATACTTTACTAAAACATCTTCTTCCTACCACCTTAAAATCAAAGCAAGTCTTGACTAGGGGAAAAGGAAGTAACACAAAGGTAATTTGTGGAAGCCGGAGGGAGAGGCTTCCAGTCTGATCTGTCTCTTTCCAAATGTTCAGGTCCCAGCCTACTAAACCAAAGGTTTATCTTGGGCTAGGGCTCAGCCTCGGCCCTGTCCATGGCAGAGAAGAAAGAGAAAGAAGAAATAGTCTCACAAGAAGGTGGCTATCTATGGGGCAGGCATTAAAGAGAGCCAAGAAAATCACTCCAAAAACACCAAATCCTGTCTCCCCAGGTTTCCCAATAACTGAAACGTCATCATTATGAATTATGCCAACATCTGTTGTTTTTGTTGCCTCACTAGAGTTGCTCTTTTGGTGACAGATCCTGGATTCTTCTTGGAGAACCACCCTTCCCGATTTCAACCCCTGGGCCACATCCACTGATGTGTTCCCTCCTCCTGGACTGCAGTCCTTGATCCAGAGTGGTGCTCCAGGCTTTGGTTAGAGTTATTGGGAAAGAGTTGAACCTTTTCCTTTCCAGGATCTAAACCAAAGATGTGAGTCCAAGGCTGCCAGAAGGAAAAAGAATCAACACAGGGGAACACGGAGGAGGGCTGGAGAGACACCTGCCCTAAAGACTCCTTTTGAGCTCCTGGGTCTAGCCATGCCTGAAGAGGACCTTTATCCTTAACTTTTCAGTGAAGTCAGTGAATACATTTCCATTTTTATTTACAATGAAGTAAGTGGCACAGTGCAGCCAATATTTTCTGTTGAATTCTATCCTTCGGGTGGCTCACTTTAATCCTCATTGAAGGAAACAGCATGTGGATAGAGTGGGGTGTGTGGAAGAGGGCAGGCAGGTGCCCAGTTCTGTGCATACAGACCCTTGGTCCTGGAGCAGGTGGTGGGCCTCTAGGTTCTGCCTTAGCCGTCACAGCCGCCTAGGCCTTGTTACCTCACTGGGCAGCATTGGGCAGAATGATAGGCAGGGCCCTTTCCAGCCTGACACTCCGTTCCTACCCCCGGACCCACTCAGGAGAGTGGATGATCGCCCCGACTGCCGCCTTGGGAATTCCAAGGGTAGGGGTGGTGGTGGCTTGTCATTCCTTTTACAGGTGGGGTCTTCTCACATGCTTTGGTACCAACGACATTAAATGTTTTTCTGTGATTTGTGAACGGAAGGTCATAAAGTATTTGTCTAAAATTCTAGCTTTTATTCATAAATGATTAGCATTTTCATTTTCTTCTCCCTTGACCCCGTTTCCATCGTTTCTGTCTCACAAGCTAGAGCTGGGAAGATGCGGTCGCCCATGCTGTGGCCGGCTGTCTCCTGCGCAGCAGCTCTCCCCAGATCTGTGTGTTTGCCATAATATACTTCTCCGCACCCAGGGAGGATATGCATTTGTTACGTGTTTGCAAACCAGAATAAAACCACTGAATCGGGGTGACAGGAGGTGGAACCCGTGAAATATCAGTGTTTGTAACCCACGATGCCACCAGCTCCAAGCTGTAGACACATTTTCTTTCAGCCCTCGGGGCTGCTGTTGCCATTTCTGCGGAGTAGTTCACCTGCGGGCAGGTGGTTCTCAGTTCCCAAAGTCGGGTGGCAAGGGGTGCTCTCCCGAAATGCTGACGCTTCCCCCGGGATGTCAGCAGAGTCGATGGGGACGGACGAAATGAGGCAGCCCAGGCGAGTGTCTGGGAGGGTGAGCTGTCCGAGTTACTTGGGGCAGGGAGGTCTTCTAATCCCCCATCGCGGCCTAGGTCCGACCCCTGCCCCAACCGCTGCCACCGGGCAAGAAAGGCTAGGCCTCCAGGGTGCCCTGGGCACAGGCCTGGGCTCCGGAGGGCGGCGTTGGCCGGGTGCAGCCCGCTGGAACCCAGGCAGGAGGCGAGCCTGGGCGTCACTAGGGGCAGGGGCCGGGGTCGGCCACTGCCGCGGCGCGAGGGTGGGTGGGGACGCGCCTCTGGATCCAGAGCGCAGGCTGGCGGCTCACTGAGGCCAGCCCCGTCCAGTCCCATCTTGGGGTTGGAGGCCCCGACCTCGCCGCCCTCACTCCTCAGCGCGGCGCTCTCCCAGTCACCCTGGCCCGCCCCGCCCCGCCTCGCGCCCAGGGCTGGGACCCGGGAACCCACTCCCTCAGACAGGCTGGTCGCCCACCGCTGCGGCCCGGCCGGGCAGGGCTCGGGTCCGGGCGGGGGTTCCGGGAGCCGAGAGCTATTTTTGCAAACGCGTCAGCCGCTGGGGAGGAAGAGCCGGCTCCGGGCCCATTGTGTCTGCGCCGCGCCGCGCGGCGCGGGAGGGGCCGGGGGGTGGCGGCTGGGACGCAGCGAAGCGCGCGAAAACGGCCGGCTGGGCGGGGAGGACCGCGCCTGACCCCCGGCGGCGTGCGGGGCGGGGCCCGGGGCGGGGCGTGGGCGGGTCCTGGGCGGGGCGCGAGGGGGCGGGCCCGGGCGCCCTCCGGCCGCTGCAGGCTGGCGGCTGCTGCGGCGGCGCGGGGACTGCGGGGACTGTGAGGCGGCCGCGCGGACAGCGACTCCCGGGGAAGCCCGCGCCCCGGGAGCGGGAACTAGAGCAGGAGCGGCGCCGTCCCAGGCCAGAGGCGAGCGCCGGGCGCTGGGAGAGCGGAGAGCCCGGGCGCTGCCGGAGCGCGGGGGCGCGGCCCGAGGAAGCGACAGAGCGAGCCCAGGCCTGGGGAGGGCGCCGGGCGCGAGCCTCCTGCGTCGAACATCCGAGGCGGCTTCGTGGGAGACAAAGCCGCGCTTAGAGAAGCGATGCCCGCCGATCGCGAGCCCGGCCAGCGAGGGCGCGGGGCCCGCGGCGTCTGAGCGCACCGAGCCGTGCGCCCGGGGGGACGCCGAGCCCGGGGCCGGTGCGGGCGGCGGCGGGCGGGGCCCAGGTGCGCCCGGCTGCGTTGGGCCCGTGACTGCTCGGGGGGCGGCGCCCTCCCGCCGCAGCCGCAGTGGCCGGCGCCGCAGCCAGGAGCCATGGGCAACATCTCCTCCAACATCTCGGCCTTTCAGTCCCTGCATATCGTCATGTTGGGCTTGGACTCGGCCGGCAAGACCACTGTGCTCTACCGGCTCAAGTTCAACGAGTTCGTGAACACTGTGCCCACCATCGGCTTCAACACCGAGAAGATCAAGCTGAGCAACGGCACGGCCAAGGGCATCAGCTGCCACTTCTGGGACGTGGGCGGCCAGGAGAAGCTGCGGCCGCTGTGGAAGTCCTACAGCCGTTGCACGGACGGCATCATCTACGTGGTGGACTCGGTGGACGTGGACCGGCTGGAGGAGGCCAAGACGGAGCTGCACAAGGTGACCAAGTTCGCCGAGAACCAGGGCACGCCGCTCTTGGTCATCGCCAACAAGCAGGACCTGCCCAAGTCGCTGCCGGTGGCCGAGATCGAGAAGCAGCTGGCGCTGCACGAGCTCATCCCGGCCACCACCTACCACGTCCAGCCGGCGTGCGCCATCATCGGCGAGGGCCTCACCGAGGGCATGGACAAGCTCTATGAGATGATCCTGAAACGCAGGAAGTCCCTCAAGCAGAAGAAGAAGCGGTAATGCGCCCGGAGC
The DNA here is from genome assembly GCF_043159975.1 of Macaca nemestrina. NCBI lineage: Eukaryota > Metazoa > Chordata > Mammalia > Primates > Cercopithecidae > Macaca > Macaca nemestrina. The sequence goes on along the minus strand of NC_092135.1, from coordinate 132,595,466 downwards.
GACCGGGGAGCGAGCGAGTGCGTCAAGAATGAATGGATGGATGGGTGGATGGATGGATGGATGGATGAGCGAGAACCCGCGCCCGCGAACAAAGACAGCGAACCAAAGCGATGCTTCGAATTTTTAAAACGGAATCTCTGCATCCAAATGCAGGACTGGTGACTTAAGGAGCTGCGAAGGCTGGTTTACCGGCCTGCTCTCGACCTGCCCCCCACCCCCAGCTCAGGGGACCTTTTGTCTGAACGCCAGAGCTACTGAAGGGGTCGGGGGACCGTGGTGGGGAGTGGAAGTGCCGGTCCTGCTGTCCGCCCTCCCAGCCCCAGTTGCGAGGCTCAATTGTTGGAGAGACAAAAGCGATTTCTTCCTACTCCTGCTGGGCCAGAAGTTCAGGCTGCCCCGCCCCCACTGGGGGATCGCACCTGTGAGTTACCTGAGGTATGCATTTCCCAGAACCCTGGGCGTACCCACCTGGGGGGCATGTTGGCTCTGGGGGGACCATCTCTCCTTGCATTCAGGGGCCGTGAAGCTGAGTAATTTTCGGTCGCAGGGCAGGCCCCTGTTGAAATTTCATTTGTCCTGCTCTGGGCCCAAAGGAGGTGATGGTTTGGGTCATCAGAGGACTGCCTGGGATGGTGCAGCGGGCACGGAGCGCTGTGCTGGCCTGGCTGGGGATGGCCGCGGAGATGCCCTTTTCCTGGTGCTTTGTGGTGGCTGCAGAAGACCAGTGTTGTTGAGAACTGCTTTTCAGCCTGGAATCAGACATCTTCCAGATGGTTTGGACCCTATCCATGTGTAGGTCATTATCACACAAAGAGACCAATAAAAATTAAAAAAAAAAAAAAAAAAAAAAAAGACGAACTATTGGAGGTGGTGGCCAATGATGCATTTACTGTTTGCAGGATAGTTAAAGGTGTTTAAAGGGTAAGGCTTTTGGTGTAAATGCTGGATGGGGTGTGTGTGTGTGGATATAGGGACCTCCCTCTGTACTGTGTAATCGGCATTAATACCTAGACTCATATGTATGGAATTTTAAATTCTCTCAGCCTACTGATTGGTTTGGGTGAGCACACCAGCTGCAGATGTGTGCTGAATTGCAAGATGGTATTTTTTTTTAACCAAGGGATGTCTTGTAATACTAACCGCGTGATGATGGGTTTTCAGACATGTTTAAAAAAAAAACGTTTACAAATGAATACTTACCTTAGAAATATTCACCTTAGGAAAAAAGACTTTGCTATGCCCTTTTATATTCCTTTACGCTGCAAGTGGCGACATGTTCAGATTTCTAATTTGGTTCATTGTGGCCTATCTGGTTTAAGTATTTCATTCAAAATGTCTCGTTAGAGTATTTGATGTCATGCACCAAAAAAATAAAACCCCACCTTGCAAAAGCTGACCTCGTTGCATGGAATTAAAAGAGAAGGAAAAACACAAGGATGAAGCCCTTCTGAATTCATTCTTGTGGGAACTGGCCTTCGGAGCCAGCCAGCACTTTGGGCAAATGCAAACAACAATGAGTGCTTGAGATAAAAGAAAGTGTGACGTCATGGTCACTGGTACTCAGGCACTTCACAGTTTACTTGAAAGAGGCTTTGGAAAATAGATAAAGTGAAAGAAGAATAAATACATATTTTTAATAATGTAATTTTAAAAATCCTTTAGAATCAGGACTCAGTCTTGGTTTGCAGGAGCTGTCATTTACCCTGAAACACAGTATCAAAAGGGAAACTTAAAACATACTGTTTGATTTTTTTAGTCCCTCTTACAATCCATGTTTTCAGATAGAATTATGACTTTCCCCCCACTGTTACACATTTCTTTACAAAGGAGACCTGTAGAAATGGGACATGATCATGCTTGAGCATGTGAGTTCGTCAAATTATGAGGCCATGCCTATTGTCCATTACACACCGAATGTTAATTTAAGAACCAGAGGCAGAAGTTCTGGCTTCCTGTTTGAAACCCAATTCCTATATGAAATTTTTTAAACGCAGAAACCTAGCAGCCCAGCTGCTTTTTCTCTTTCGTTGGTGTATTTGGTACCCCTCCAATGCTGGTCTTTTTGTAGAAACTCAGTAGAGAAAGTCTAGCTAAGCAGTGTTGAAAAGCCTGCAAGATTTCAGTTTACATATCGACAGCATATTCACTGATTTCTAAATGGGCTGGTCCCATCATCTGAAGATTCTGTATAGAATTATTAAAAAAAAAAAATCCATCTTTCTTTATTTTCTTCACATGCGACAATTTCTTAAGCACTTTGACATTTTGGTAGTTCCACACTATTGAGAGAATAATATATTTATTTTGTGACATTGCAGATGCCAAATACTGTAACCTTCTCGTGATAACAATACTTAGGTTCAACATCACTGTTCAAACCCTGTCATGCTTTAAAACTGATGCGAGATGATTTTGTTTTTTGCATAATCAATACTTAAGGGTGCAATCAACTGTTAGTAATTGTGCAGTAAAGTAAAGCCCTGTGGTGTATCAACTACTAGTTAAGAGTCTCAGTTGATTTCTGTAATGTTTGACCTAATATTAACCCATTTTGTCTCTGACCTAACAGAGGAAGCACAGATCAAATCACCTTGGAGTGGTCACCGGGGGGACAGGGAGCCCCCACCAATGTATCAATGGGTGATTTATGATGCCTTCTGCCCTTTGGCGAGTGAATGGGTTTCCCATAGGGGAAGTTGGCCTCCCTTCGTGAGCTTTGGAAGTGTTTTCTAATAGACACAGGGAGGCCAGTTTTGTTTCAGAGCAATTATCTTCCCAAATTCTCTGTTCTGGTGTTGGGACTGTGTGCCCTGGTTTCTGTTTTCCTTTCTACTGCTGTAATTCTCTGTCTCATCATCCTCCTTTTTGTTTCCATAGCCTTTTATAATGCATATATGATGCTGTGAACAGAAATAAATTATTTATACAATCAAACGACTGGGGAGATTTTCTGTGGGTTTTTTTTTGTTTTTTGTTTTTTGTTTTGACGTCGCTGGTATTCATTCTCTAGACCTCTGCTGAGTGAGGGGATGGATCACAAGATGGTGTCTGGAGTTCTAATCGGTTCTAGGGCTGTATCAGTCATCTCTGGATTTTTGGTATCAGGGTCTAGGTCTGCCGTGAATGGTGGATCTGGACGCTAAAATGCAGGAGTCTCTATGCATTTGAGACTCGTTCACTTGAGCCTGCCCTTCGGCTGGGTGCCTTCCACTGAGTCATCCCAAATCCTTTAGGAAAATGGCCTCAATGTCTAGCCCTTCCTCAGCACTCTCATTTACTAAAAAGGTCATTAATTGGTAATTACTTCAAAAATGTAATTTTGTAAAATTGGAAATAGCTATGTGCTAATATAAGAACGCTGGAAGTTACAAAGCTACTCTATCTTGGCTGTGTCTCTGCTCAGTACCTGGGCTGAGTCCATGATTTTTGAGTCCAAGGCTTGAGCTCTCTAAAATAGCAGGTGTAGTAAGACCCTCACACTCTGTAGACTGCAGAGAAAAGGTCCACTTTCTAGAGAAAAATGCGACTGGGCCAGAACCAATAGAACCTTGAATGGGTGCAATGGGTAGCACCTGGAGGCACCTGGCAGGTGTTAAGTGACAGGCTTGTTACTAAGTGATGGTTAAGACCCCAATGGGGTGTGGGGTCTCTTAAGCATGGAGCCCAAAAGAGCCAGTTCCAAATTCTGGCTCAAGTGCCTAGAGCCCTGTGATTTTGCTCAAGTCATTTCCCTCTGAGCCTCAGTTTCTCATGTGTAAAATGGGATCATAATTGTGCCTCAAAGCATTGTTGGGAGGATGCAGCAGGATAATACAGGTGAAGCGCTCGGCCCCATGCCTGGCACACAGCAAGTGCTCAATAGCTTTAGATTTGTTGTTATTGGCTGCCAACAACATGAGGAACGTGTGATAACCTAACCTTCCTGCAGGCCTTTAAGTCAGGTCCTTGCACTCTCCCTTTCAGCCATACTTCTTGGTATCCTCATCCCACTAAAACCTAGGCTGCTGACTCTGTGTTCGGGCCAGAATTGAGTGAAAAACAAGCAGCTGGAGACTCTGATCAACCCAGGTGGTCTTCTCCTCCAAAGGTGTGAGAGGCTGAATTAGGTGTCAAACTTAGGTTGCCAGATTCTTGAATTCATTACTTTTCATACATCCCATATCACTAGGCTGTGATTCCCTCAAAGCAGGGAGATCTTTAATTGCCGGTGCCTAGCATAGTACTGAGGATATAGCAGTTGCTCAGTAAATATTGGCTGAATGACTTAATTCCTGTCAATTAGTCACAAACTTTAGGCATTAAATAAAATTACTATCTCCTATTAAATATGTAAATGAAAATAGACAAAATATTATTCTTCCAGATCAGTATTATGAGATAAATCATTGCTCCAACCAAGCGTGTTGAAACTTACACATTGGTGAACACATTTGTGGGTTTAGAGGTTTTTCTTTAAAAATGAGCATGGCTTGACTTTAGTAATTCACATTGCTGCAGGAACTAATTATTGGGACCTAGATTACATCAAAAGGCACGGATGCTGTTTCTGAAACCTAAAAAACAGCTGAAAAACCAGTTAGAAACTATTGTGGCTCTCTAGGAGTAAAAATGTTGAGAATCAAAAGAAGCAAAGACCAAAACCCTTGCTTTATGGGGCGACCTTAATTTAACCTTGATTCAACAAATACATTATTGGGGAGCTGAGTGACATCTGATACTTAGACAACATCAATCATTTTTTGTTTTCTAGAAAATTAACTGCAAGTGACCCCATCCCTGACCACTAGTAAACAAGGAGGTTGATGTTAATCCAAAGCCACTGTCCTATTTCCCCCAGTCTGAACTTTTCCTTCACGGTTTTGATTCTTCATTTATAAGTTTTTTTTGGTAGACCAGGGACGCCTGGCCTTACTGTTTTGTGTCTTTATGCTTGTCTCCAGAGCTTGGGTTCTTGGAACGATCCTGTTACCAGCGTTAACTGTTAGACTGTTTTGATGTCACGATCATGTGGTAGCAAGGAAGGACAAAATTATGTGCATACAACTGATGTGAACATTAAAGGTTTGACATGAAAAAAGTAAGAAGAGAACAAACTCAGAACTTGACAGTCCTTGATTTAGCAGCTCTCTGGCTGCCCAGCTGAATAACCTCTCTGCTTTGCGTCCTGATGTAGGTCTGATGCCCACAGCTTGGCATTTGCCTGCCAGGAAGGAATCCGCCATCTCAGTTGATACGTAGGCATTTGTCTTCTCTCCTCATTCGGCTGTCTCGTACATGTTCACTTATCCTTAAAACAGCCCTCTCCTTCTGGCTCTCCCTGGCTCAGCTGAAACTCGTTTAAAATAGAATTTGCACAAGACGTTGGAGGATTTTATACATTTGTTTTGCACCAGTTCTGAACTTAAGCGTGGGGCTGCGTCAGTTTCAGAGAGGAACTTGCAATGTGAGGGTTTCTGAGAAAGTAGCCTGTTGTTTCTTCCCCAAGATTAGAAGTGAGAATGAAAGATCTGTGTTACTTACTCCACCTAAGTTCTCAGAATATGCAGTGGCTTTCTTTGAATGGTACCACCTGACATGCAACTCTGGGCGTGAACTGCTCCTAATGCAGAATGTAACTGTGGCTGCATTCTGCATGGAGCATGGCAGCATGGCATGAAAGATGTAACCAAAACAAGCAATTTTTAAAGTTGTTTTTATAGCATGCCTTTTAGAAGGCAAGCATCTCATTTGCATTTGTTAATTAAAATTACTCTAACGTAGTACCATTAAGCACAGCCCAGTTTATAGTCCCTGTTAGTCCTAGATGATCGTAGTAATAGCCATGGCAGCCTTTACTGAGTGCTTAGTATATGCTAGGTACCATGCTAAGTGCTTCACATGCTTGATAACTTTTCCTCCCAAAGGCCCCAAGATACCAACTCATTTTATTTGCACTTACAGATGAGGAAACCGAGGTTAAGAGGAGATTAGCTAATGTTCTGCAAGGGTGGAACTAGTTTAAGCCCCAGGTCCCTTCAACCCAAGGGCTGGGCTCTTGGAGGCTCCACTAACCTGCTGCTCTTAGATCGGGAAGGTTCTGCAGTTTAAAAAAATATGGAGCTCTGGGCCAACCACGGTGGTTCACTCCTGTAGTCCCAGCACTTTGGGAGGCCGAGGCAGGTGGATCACCTGAGGTCAGGAGTTTGAGACCAGCCGGCCAACATGGTGAAACCCTGTCTCTACTAAAACTACAAAAAATTAGCGGGGCATTGTGGCAGGCACCTGTAATCCTAGCTACTTGGGAGGCTGAAGCATGAGAATCTCTTGAACCCAGTTGACGGAGTTTACAGTGAGCCGAGATCGTACCACTGAACTCCAGCCTGGGCGACAGAGCGAGATTCCGTCTAAAAAAATAATAATAAAGAAATCTGGTGCTCCGGATCTAGCAAGACGAGGATGGAGGGTTTGTGTTGCCAGCCTGTATCACCACCCTCATGCTGATAACAGAAAGGGCGACCTCCTTCCCCTCCCCCTTCCCCCACCGCCAGGTCTCTGCCGACGTCCTAGCACTGCACCTTGCTTTCTCTCCTTGGCACATCCCAGTGTCTAGAAGACAATCCGTCTTGTTTCAGATTCTGTCCCTGAATAATTTTGTTTTCAGTTTTCCTTTCAGGAGTGTTTGTCAGGGACGATGCCTACCCCACACAGGGTGGACAGGGAGGAGTGTCAGGTGTCACTGGGTCTGCATTTGGGGATGTGATCTTGAATGAATCACCTGTCTAACTCCTCTCAACCTCAGACCCCTCAACTACAGGATGAGGCTGAGAATCCCTGTCCTGCTTACCTCTCAGGATTGTTTTAAAGGTAAAATGAAACACTAGATGGAAAAGCACCGTGCAAGCTGCAAGGCAAGTCATACACACGGCAGGGATCCATATGATGCTTCGGCTGTGACCCCTTCTCCCCGCTGATGGCAGGATGCCCACTCCTGCTTGTAGGGGAATTCTGCTGGTCTGTTTTTCACAGACAGGCCAAACAGCCCTAGTGCTTGCTCTCTCTTCATTTTCACTGATAAGACTTCCAGCTCATGGAGAGTAAACCAAAGGAGACTTCCTAAGGGAAAACATCTCTCCTTGCGAGATTCTGGGCTTAGAATCTTTAGTGGAAGTTTCCAGTAAGTGACTGTGGGGGAAACAAGCCTCCTCTCTCTGTGGTTTGCAGAATTCTGATTCTTCTAATGGCTACTCCTGAATGTTTCCATTTCCTTAAACGCTAACTCACTGTGCAGTTAATTTCAACTGCCTATGCCACATAACAACTAAAAAAACTACACTTGTGACATTTAAAAGGCATCATGGTAAGTAATGATGATTGCAACAGTTTATTTCATAAATATGTGTTTGAATCCATTACATGAATGAAAATTTGCATTGCTATGTAATTTGAATTGTGCTGGGATGCTGTGTTTATTGAATAAAAAAGGCTTCCAAAAACAGTATGGACAGCCAATTGTGACACCCACAATATTAGGGAGACTGTGATATAGGCGAAGTGCTTGTCCTCAGAGGGCTGATATTCTGGTAGGTGAGTCAGGCCTAAATGCTCAAGTGAGGTGCTTGACTCCAGTGCAAAGCATCCATCATTTTACCAAAGAGAAAGTCACACATTTAACCAAACCCACCATTGCAAGCCACACCAGCCTTGGAGTAGAGCCGGAAGCAATGTACGTTCCCAAAGCGTATTACTCTGTGGTCCCGGTACCTGCAATGTGAAGAATTCTGCCCCCCCTCAAAATCCTTCTCCAACTCTTTCAGAGATTTCCTGGGGCAGGGAGGGATGTTCATTGTACATGTGTCCTCAGCCTCCTCCACTTCCTTTCCTGCCCTGACTCCTGGAGGGAGTTTTACAGGTTTTTGAGAAGCTGATCATCATGGTCAGCATGATGGCCCAAACTGCTGGTCCCAAACACTGGTGACCCCACCTGGGTCTGCCCCATTCTCAATGTCCAGCAGGTATTTCTGGGGCCTGGCTCCTCAGTGTCTGCTCTTGCACACAAGGAACACAGGAATCAAAGAGCCCAGGGATTATCTGAGTGTCTAATGCTGTGCCATCCCAGAATCCGCCTTTTATCTGACACTGGCTCTCTCTCCTGGAGCCTTTCTTGGGTGTATCAGCCCACTAGTCCCCTCCATGGAGTTCTTCCCAAGAGATGCCTTAGCTGATTAGAAATCCTGGGATGGATGGGAATCTTGGTTGGGCCCAGCTCAGGGTTCTAAACCAGGGCTCCATCAACCTCAAGGGAGATGTGTGGTCTGCCTGCAATCTGGTTGCTGTCATAGAGTTAAGAATTTCCTGCAGAAGTATTGAGAATGACCACTTCCCCCTGAAATCCAGGCTGTGTCTTAATTCTGTTCTTCCTGCATTTGGTTGTATAGATAATTGGATGCTGGAATCAGAGATTAAAGGATCTGATGTGGGGTGAAGGCCTCAGAAGGAGATACTGCAGGTAATCTATACAGATCAATATCTTATCGTCTTGCTGGCAGGACCCTGATTTTGCTTGGATGGCACCTTCTGTCTCATGGTTATGTATTCAGAAAAGGCTACCCTATCCCCAGCTTTAAGAGAAATTAGTATCAAGCATAAAATCAATCATTGCTGTTGCCTGCAATTTGCTTAGGATAGGCCATGTTGCCATTCTGACCAATGAGGATGAAAGGAAAGGCTTTTTGTAGAAGAGAGAGTGGGTGGGCTTTGGAAAAAAAAATTTTATTTTGGAAAATGAGACATAGAGACCATATGGCTCTCCTTTGCTGCCTCTGAATTTCAGTGAATGAAGATGTGATGCCTGGAGTGACTGCAGCCATCCTGATACCATGAGGAGAGCCAACCCAGACACTAAGGATGGCAGAAAGGAAATATGAAAGGAACGTGGGTCTTAGAAAATGTCATCGAACTGCTGAAATAACCAACCCAGGACTGCCTGAACTCAGGGCTTGGGATTTCAGCTATCCTTCAGACACCATCACCAACCCTGACGTTGCAAAAACAATGAGAGCTCCCCACAAGAGCTGCCACGTGAGAGAAGCCTCTCCACCCCCTCTGTGTGTGACAACAGGTCACAAGCAGATGGAAACCTGCCTTGCTTGGCCCAGTCTGGGGGAGTGGAAGGACTGACTGCTCCCAGCCTCGTTTGACAATTACTGCCAAGGAGCCAAGGATGTTCTGGCCACAAGAGTGTAATTCAGAGTAAACAGCTGAGAACGTCATTCATTGTTAAGCCCTTTACCACTGCTCATTTTCTCAAAAGAAATTATTCTGATAATATTAATTACTGCCATTCATGGAGTGTTTGTTTTATACTAGATGCTGAATTGAGCACTTGACAGTCATCTCAGAGACATTTAATCCTCTCTGAAGCACTATGAGGTAGGCATATACTTCCTGTCTGCACCAGCTGCCTCCTTTGGATAGACAGACAGACAGACAGATAATCTTGAAAACAAAGGTCAACCACTTTTGGAGTGTCAAGCACTGAGCCAAACACATTAGATGGGCTGTTCTTCTTACCCCTGACAATAAACATCATGGAATCAGGACTAGTTTTATCATTAGCCTCACTACAGAGATACAGAAACAGGCTTGGAGGTGCTGGGTGCCTTGCCAGGGTCACAGTGCTACTATGCAGAGTGAGGATTTGAACGCAGGCAGTTTGACCTCAGAGCCTGTGCACCTGCCATGAGGCAGTTCTACATGGCCCTGAGCTGGAAACTGGCACATGGCAGGTACCCCAGGATATCTGTCTCATGAATGGACTCCTAATTGGTGCAGCGTCCGCCATTGCAGCGGAGAAGGGCCGCACAGGGATCTCTGAACCAGCGCCTTTCAAATCTGATGGGCATACTTACTGCCTGCCTGGGGATTCTGCTGTATCCTGCATCCTGAGTTGGTGGGGCTGGGGTGTGTCATAAGATTCTGCTTTTCTAGTAAGTTCCCAGTGAGCCTGATGCTGCTGTTCCCTGAATGCAAGCATCAGAGCATTCATTCATTCCTCGGGAGTTGCCAGACCTTGGCTTTGTATCATGCCAACACCTCAGAAGATTTCGTGCCTCAGCCTTGTTTCTCTGGTTCCTTTAAAGCAGCAGCTGTCAACCATGGGTGATTTTTGTCCTCCAGATGCAATGGCAGTATCCTGAGACATGCTTCGGCGTCACCACTAAGGGGAGGGGGCTACAGGCATTAGGTGGGTAGAGGCCAGGATGCCACTGAACATCTTACAGTGCCTGGGACAGCCCCCCAAGCAATGATCTGGCCCAGAATGTCAATAGCACTAAGGTCGAGGAACCCAGCAGGAAGTCTTTGCACTGGCAGTTCCCTCTCCCTAGGACACTTGTCCCCCAAGGGACTGCCTGGCTCCATCCTTCCTTTCCTTTGGGTCTTTGCTCCAACTTCCCCTTCCGGGCACGGCCTTCCCCAGCCTCATTTTAAATTGTAACTCCCATCTCTCACTGTCTCTCCCCTCCCTGCATCATTTTTCTCCATGGAACATAATTCCACTGACATAATATGCATTTTCCTCAATTATTTGTTCATTGCCTGTCTCTCCTATGTGTTAGTTTCCCACTGCTCCTGTAAAAAAATGGCCACAAACTTAGTGGCCCCAAATAACACAAATGCATTCTCGTACAGTTCTAGGAATCAGATGGCCTCAAATCCAGGTGTCAGCAGAGGTTGTTCCTTCTGCAGCCCCAGGGCAGACTGTTCCTCGCCTTCTCCAGCTTCTGAAGGCTGCCCACGTTCCTTGACTCATGGCCTCCCTTTTATTAGGTTGGTGCAAGAGTAATTGGAGTTACTAACGGTAAAAAATGCAATTACTTTTGCACCAACCTAATATCTTCAAAGCCAGCCGCAAATCTCTTCTGCATCTTTAAATCTCTCTCTGACTCTGGCCTTTCTCTTATAAGAACCCTTATGAAGACATTGGGCCCACCCAAATAATCCAGGACAAACTCCGCACCTCAAGGTCCTCAGCTTAATCACACCCACGGTGTCCTTTTTACCATGTGGGGTAACATATTCACAGATTTCAACAATTAGGACATGAGCATTTGGGGGATCATTATTCTGCCCACCACCCCCTCCTAGAATGAAAGCACCACGGAGGCAGAGAGTTTTATCTAACGTGTTGATTTCTAAATCCCCAGAGCCTAGCACGGGGCCTGGTACTTAGCAATACTCATGTATTGGATGATGAATAACCATTGGTTTTCAGAAGAAATAAATAGAACACTGGAAGCAACAGAAGACACCCCCCCCCCACCTTGAAAATATGGCTCAGCTGTAAAGGTCAAACCTTAATGTCGATTTGCTGTGGATGAGTATCGATATATAAGAAGGAAACTTAAAGAGACAGGCTACTGTCCTGGCCAGAGTTAGAGCTGGACAAAGCAGTCAGTGGATCCACATAAGGATGGTGTCCACCCACAAGGCCCAGGCCAGCCAAGAAAGCGTGGAAAACAGGAGACCCCAAGAGACGCTGGCAGCAGAGACCTCACTCTTTCAACAGCCAGTGTGGCCACCGATGGCTGCCATGGCTTTCCTACGTGGGGTGAGAAAGCCTGGACAGCAGACACAAATAAATGCCCCCTTGGTAGGTACAACTCTAACTGCAAATTAACCCGCGGACATTTTGGTTTGTGAGTTGGTGTGTTAGTTTCCCAGGGCTGCCATGGCAACGTGCCACAAACAGAAGGGCTTTGGCAACAGAACTGTGTTGTCTCCTAGTTGTGGAGGCTAAAAGCCTGAGACTGAGGTGTCAGCAGGGCTGGTTCCTTCTGAGGCCACCAGGGCGTGTGTTCCAGGCCTCTCCCCCAGCTTCTGGTGGTTTGCTGGTAATCTCTGGTTTTCCTGTTTGCGGCAGCATCACCCCCACCCTCACATGACATTCTCCCTGCGTGCATGTCTCTGTGTCCAAATTTCACTTTTTGTGAGGACGTGATCATGTTGGAATAGGGCTCACCTAGTGACCCCATCTAAACTTGATCATCCTCAAAGACCCTATTTCCAAATAAGGTCTCATTCACAGTACGAGGGGTTAAGACGTCAGTATCTTTTGCAGGGGATGCCATTCAACCATAACTCATGATTTCTGTGAATTGAGACATCGTGAATCTGAATCTCCAAGTTTAATTAGCTTCGAGACACCAGGAAACCACGAACTATAGGGAAATCCTCACAGAATGCACTGAGGACAGCTGCCTGTTCACTGATTACACCTGGCCCGGTACCCACTTCCCATTCCGCCTCCTACGTTCGCAGGGAGCTTTCATCTTGTTGATATTCCATCATGTTTTATAGCTGAGTTTCAGGGTAAAAATCTGGGCTAAAATGCTACATTGGCTGGGAGTGGTGGCTCACGCCTATAATCCCAGCACTTTGGGAGGCCGAGGCGGGTGGATCACCTGAGGTCAAGAGTTTGAGACCAGCCTGACCAACATGGCAAAACCCTGTCTACTAAAAATACAAAAATTAGCCAGACATGGTGGTGCATGCCTGTAATCCCAGCTACCTAGAAGGCTGAGGCAGGAGAATCATTTGAACCTGGGAGGCAGAGGTTGCAGTGAGCCGAGATCACACCATTGCACTCCAGCCTGGGTGACAGAGCGAGACTCTGTCTGGGGAAAAAAAAAAAAAATGCTATCTTGAGATGTAACATATTGGCATAAATATTTGAATGCAGAAAAATAAGCCTGCTATCCCAGGAGTGAGGTAAGTCAAATCCCACAGTGAGGAGATAACTAGGAGATATGCATGTCACCATGCTTAGATGGATTTTTACTTAAAATGAGAAATATGGTATGAATTAACAAAAATGCCAGGAGAGACAGTGTAACCTCAGAGCAGGTGGCAGTTTTGGAATCAGGCCTGTGTACACTCAAACTGTAGCTCAGGTTCATAACTGCTGTGTGACCCAGGGTAATTTTTCTTAACTTTTCAGAGTCCACATCCGTAGAAGATGCTAAATAAATGAACAATATTTTCATTCCATTCCTGTCACTTATTAGCTGTGTGACCCTGAGCAAATTGTCAGACACTCACTCAGCCTGTTTCCCTATATTTAAATTGGTGCACAGGACCTACCTCACAGAGCCGCAGGTACTAAGAATAACCTATCACGAGACACAGATGCTCCTGAAGGAACCGTGTATGTGACATTTGTGACAGCCCCTAAACCTTGGTGGGATGTTAATTCTTCAACAAGATTGGAGGATCTGCTCCAAAAATAAATGCAAATAAGATTCTACTATTTTATATGGAAATGTTAAAACTAAGACATGGAGATCACTCCTCTTGTTAGTAATGTTAGTGAGTATAACATCTTTTTTTTTTTTTGAGTTGGAATTTCTTGTTGCCCAGGCTAGAGTGCACTGGCGCAATCTTGGCTCACTGCAACCTCCGCCTCCAGGGTTCAAGCGATTCTCCTGCCTCAGCCCTCCCAAGTAACTAGGATCACAGGCATGTGCCACCTCACCTGGCTAATTTTGTATTTTTAGTAGAGACAGGGTTTCTCCATGTTGTCAGGCTGGTCTCAAACTCCCTACCCAGGTAATCCGCCCGCCTTGGCCTCCCGAGGTGCTAGGATTACAGGCATGAGCCACCTTGCCCTGCCTATAAAATCATTTTGTGAGAAAATCAAGTTAACCCTCAACATGAATTTCTCCCTGTTCAACTCAGTAAGATACTCTTCATCTCAAGAGAAACTTTTATAGATGTGGCAATAGAAACCCAGCGTATAAGACAGCCATTAGGTTGTCTCTTACACACTTTGCAGGGTGAAAATGTCTCTGCTAAAGGTAGTGATATAAGCAAAAATCATTTACCTTTAGCTAATTTAACCAATTATGACGCAAAAAAATACTATCTTCAGCAACAAAGACAACCTAATTTAAAAATGGGCAAAGAATTTGAATAGACATGTCTCCAAAGATGATATACAAATGGCCAATAAACACATGAAAAGATGCTCAACATCATTAGTCATTTCTGGATTGCAGATAAAACCACAATGAGACACCATTTCACACCCCTGAGGATGGCCATAATTTTAAAATAAAAAACAAAAACCAGGAAAACAAACGTTGGTAACCCTCATACAGTACTGATGAGATGTTACATGGTGCAGCATCTGTGGAAACAATTTGGCCATTCCTCAAAAAAATCAACAGAATTACCAACGGACTCATCAATCCCTTGCCTAGGTCTCCACCCAAGAAAGTTGAAAGCATGTGTTTACAGAAAAACTCGTGCATATATGTTCATGGAGCATTATTCATAATAGCCCCAAGGTGGAAACACCCAAATGTCCATTGACTAATGAATGGATAAACAAAATGTGGTATATCTGTACAGCAGAATATTATTCACCCATGAAAAGGAATGAGGCACTGACACACACTACAACACGGATAAACCTAGCAAACATTATGCTAAGTGAAAGAAGCCAGACACAAAAGAACACATAGTGTATGATGCCATTTATAGGAAATGTCCACAATAGGGAAATCAGAGAGACAGAAAGTAGATGAGTGGTGAGCAGGGGCTTGGAGGGGTTGTGGGTGGGAGAGATTGATGGCAGTGGGTACAGGGTTTCTTTTCTGGGTGATGAAAATGTTCTAGAACTAGACAGTGATGATGACTACACAGCATTATGAATGCACTCAAAATCACAACGTTGTCTTTTAAAAGCATGAATCTCATATTATGTGAATTATATCTCAAGTTTTAAAATTGAAAAAGAGACCATGTGTGGTGGCTCATGCTTGTAATCCCAGTACTCTGGGAGGCCGAGGCTAGTGGATCACCTGAGGTCAGGAGTTTGAGACAAGCCTGGCCAACATGGTGAAACTCTGTCTCTACTACAAATACAAAAATTAGCTGGGCGTGGTGCCACATGCCTGTAATCCCAGCTGCTCAGAAGACTGAGGCAGGAGAATCACTTGAACCCAAGAGTCAGAGGTTGCGGTGAGCTGAGATCATGCCACTGCACTCCAGCCTGGGCAACAGAGCGAGACCGTCTCAAAAACTAAAAATAAAAAAAATTGAAAAAGAAAAAACCCATCAAACATAGTACCTTATCTGATGAGACTTGTCATCTTGAAAGATCCTTAGGAACGGATTCCTTTCTAGTCAGCCTGATGAGAATGATAAGTGATATCTGTTTACTTTTTTGTACCCAGTAGAGAGTGCCATTCTTATACGACTAACTTTGAACAGCCAAGGAAAATGATATCCCAGGCAGATTTAATTAAGTTCTTAATGAGGGCTTGTTTGAGTTTCTGTTATCCACTGTAATTGCTACAGTTGGGCTCTTGAGTACTAAATCACATTAGAGGGTTCCTCTGGTAAGACTCAAGGGTGAACAGGCCTGGGAGAAAAGAAAAAGAAAAAAAAACCAGCCTGGTGCCACTGACCAATGATTTCTAACATTTCTCCTTTCATCTTTCAGATCTTAGGTTTTCACACTCCCAGAAATATGCACTGATTCCAGAACAGCACTCCATGGTACAGGCTGTGACTCTGCAGTTTGTCTTACAGTAAAGTTAGGATGCTGATTCCGATTGCAGGTGCTTTGCCAAATGAAAGCATCTGAATGTCTACCTGTGTGCCCATTTACACTCTCAGACTCCTATAAGGAACTCATTCATCATTGTAAATCAGCCAAGGACTCAACAGTCTATAAAAAGGGTTCTTGAGTTTCCAAGCTGTTCTTCCTTGCTGTGCACATCACTCTTTGTGTCTGGATCTTAAACTCAGATTAACTCTTGTCTGTCTGGTTCCCTTTCAGGATTATGATCAACACCATTCAAGTCAGACATTAATCTGCTGCTCCTACTGACTTGCTCCGGAATGAACACATTCTACAGATCTTTGCTTCTCAAACTGTAATACGCAAAGGACTCACCTGGGGCACTTGCTAAAAAACACCAAGTCTTGTTTATTAGGCCCAGGTGGGGCCCAAACTTCTTACTTTTAACAAGCTGCCTGGTGATGCTAATGCTGCTGGTCTGAGTAGCAAGGAACAAAGCCATGGTTTCTGTATTGCAGAAGACAGATGCAATGCGTGATAGGCTGCCCTCGCATGTACCCTTGCTGAGCCCAGTGTAAAGGGTGAATGCTACAGAAGGGAAATGCATGCCCATACCAGGAGAGCACCTGGAAAATGTGCAGCTCTGCCTTCACGAAGTGGATATTGCAATGGCCTCTGCCAGCACACACGGCTGGAAGGGAAATAGCAATACCAGTTGGTTGCTAGTGTGGCCTCACATATTCATGAGACTTGTTTTGTCAGATTTCAAGGACATCTCTCAGTATCCATGACTTTCCTAACCCTTTGTTTTTGTTTTTGTTAGAATGTTAAGACACTTGGACCTTGGAATAGCTGCATGCATGACCCGAGGCAATGTGCAGTTTCAAGAGATACTGGCAGTCAGTACCTACACCCGACATCACGGCCCCTCCTGGTCCCTTCCACGCCCACCAAGGCAGAATCTCCCTGTGCCCCTGCACACTCACGTGTCTCCCCTTTCTCAGCCCATGGATTGAGATCGGATCATACCACTGGCTCTTACCAATGTAACTAGAGGGAAAAAGGACAGTTCCAAGAGAATGTCCATTCTCCTTTCTTCCATTACCCTCTGGAGAGGGGAGTGGAGAGCAATGGATTCTAAGATAACTGAAGGAGGCCGGGTGCAGTGGCTCATGCCTATAATCCCAGCACTTTGGGAGATCAAGGTGGATGGATCACTTGAGGTCAGTAGTTTGAGACCAGCCTGACCAACATGGCAAAAACCCGTCTCTACCAAAAATACAAAAATCAGCTGGGCGTGGTGGTGTGCACCTGTAGTCCCAGCTACTTGGGAGGCTGAGGCAGGAGAATTGCTTGAACCCAAGAGGCAGAAGTTGCAGTGAGCTGAGATCGTGCCACTGCACTCTAGCCTGGGTGACAGAGTGAGACTGTCTCAAAAACAATAAAACAAAATAAAAAATAATATAACTGAGAGGCAAGATGAGAATTGCCTGGAAGCCAGAGTCACTTCTTCCTAGAGTCACTCTGCTCAGTCTGCTGCCAACTGTGATGTGAGCTAGACAAAAACCTCTGTTGTGTTGTGCCACTGAGACTTTAGAGTTTATCTGTGGACATAGCAAAGCTTAGCATGATTAGCGTTGAACACGTACCCACTCCACCGACCACCACAAGAACCCACAATGCCAGGCCAGCTGTTGGTTATTAGATGGTTGGTGACAAAGAGTCTGTGCATGCAAAATTTTCTCTAATTTCTGGGCATATGTTCTCAGGGGTCTTGTTCAACCACCTTCTATTTCTTACTTTAAAAACATTTTTTTCTTCTTTAGAGTGTGGGACAGGGTGTGTTTCTTTGTGGTCCAGGCGGAATGAAGTGGCATGATCATAGCTCACAGCCACCTCAACTTCTTGGGCTCAAGACATCCTCCTACCTCAGCCTCTTGGGTAGCTGGGACTACGAGCATGAGCCAACACACCCAGCTATTTTTAATTTTTTGCAGAGACAGAGTTTTGTCATCTTTCCCAGGCTAGTCTTGAACTCCTGGGCTCAAGTTGTCCTCCCCTTTGGCCTCCCAAAGTGCTGGGATTACAGGCCTAAGTCCTCAAGTCTGGCCTATTTCTTACTTTTTGTGACACAGTGCACTGCCCACTGGCACTTCCAGGTCCTCTTAATCTTTTGGCATCGAGGGCAATGCTTCTCAAAGGTCAGCGTCAGGCAAGCATCAAGCTTATTTCAATCTTTTGTTTCGCTGGCCGGCATGTATGATTATACTCCACCACAAATGAGACTAGTATCAAAGCTGGTGCTGGGGGTCAGTGGGCAGTGAAAGCTTGTCTTGGGAGGTGCATTCACTACCTGTGGCTGCCGTAGCAATGACCACACATTGGGTACAACAACAGAGCAACAGAATCACAATAAGAGGTGAATCCACTCACAGTTCCGGAGACTAGAAGTCTGAAATCAAGGTGTGGTCATGGCTGGTTCCTTCTGGAAGTTCTGGGGGAGACACTGTTCCAGGCCTCTCTCCAGCTTCTGGGGGCTTCCGACAGCCCTCAGCATTCCTTGGCTTAAAGTGACATCCCCCCAATCTCTGACCTTCTCTGTATCTCTCTCACCCCTTCTCTTCTCTTACTAGGACATGGGTCAATGCATTCAGGGCTGCTTCTAAATCCAAGATGACCTCATGTCAAGATCCTCAACTTCATTACACCTTCAAAGACATATTTTCCAAAGAAGGTCTCATTCACAGGTTCTGGGTGGCCATACCTTTTAGGAGGTCACCACTCCACCTGCTACAGAAGCCAATGAGAAGAGGCAAAACCCAAACAACTTATTGAAATATTCACAGAGCTTTGTAAGCTGAGAGGACACCATCTGGCTCAAGCCCATTCTATGTATCTCTCATTGTAAATTACAGTCATCCCTCAGTATCTGCAGGGAGCTGGTCCCAGGACAACCCCTCAGATACCAAAATCTGCAGAGCCTTGTGGCTTATATAAAATGTTGTAGTATTTGCGGATAACCTATGCACGTCCTCCTGTATTATAAGGAATTATCTCTAGATGCCTTGTAATGCTGAGTACAACTGTTATACTGTATTTTTTATTTGCATTACTTTAATTATCATATTGTTATTTTTATTGCTTCTTATTCCCAGATATCTTTGATATGCAGTTGGTTGAATCCTCAGATGTGGAGCAGGAGGATATAGAAGGCCGACTGTATCCGGACACGGTATAGACAAGGTGTCATCCTGTGAGCCTTTGGGAGAGGACCCTGTCTTAACATGCACTCTGCCTGAGGAGCAGCACACTGCTGTGGTGACTGTCTCTCTCTCCCTCTTTTTTTTTTTTTTTTCTTGAAACACAGTCTGGCTTTTTTGCCCAGGCTGGAGTGCAATGGCACAATCTCAGCTCACTGAAACCTTCGCCTCCCAGGTTCAAGGATTCTCCTGCCTCAACCTCCCAAGTAGCTGGGATTACAGGCACGCACCGCCACCCCACTTACCTAAGTTTTTGTATTTTTAGTAGAGACAGGGTTTCACCATGTTGGCCTGGCTGATTTTGAACTCCTGTCCTCAAGTGATCCACCCGCCTCAGCCTCCCAGAGTGCTGGGATTACAGGCGTGAGCCACCGCGCCCGGCCTCTTTTTGTTTTTGTTAGTCTGTGTGTTGTGGTTTTGGGAATCCAATTCAAAGCACCAACATCTGATGGGAAGCCAGAGAACTTATTCTCCAAGTGGAGGGACACAGGGCAGGCTTCCCTGAACCCCTGGGCGTGTGCAATGGGCGACCAACCTGGCACCCTTGTCAAGAAGCATTTTGCTCAAAGTAACTGAACTTCCAGGAACAGAAGGTGTGTGGGTCCCACACTTGATCTTCCTGGGGGTACTGACTACAGCCATGTCACAGTTTACTCATTGAGATTAGAACAGAATGAACTTCATTATATCATTGTGAGTTTTTATAATTTAATTTCACTTGTTGTAACACAATTATGAAAGATGATTGACAAAAGGAAAATGTGTGTGAAGATGGATGTCATATGCACTTGACACTTGACCCAATTTGATTCTCTCCCAATAGCTGAACATTGAGCATGGACCCTCGTCATTCGCCTTCCTAATCAACAAATATCTTGGTGTCCTTCCTGTGCTGCTGTGGATTTCTGATCACACAAGCCTGCTAGAAACCTGCACGCCTCTGTTCTAGCAGGATGCTAACAACGGTCTTTCTTATTCAGTCCTGAAGGTAGTGGGTATTCCCAAGAGGGGAAGCTGTGGGAGGTTACTTGCAGCTTCTTTGTGGAACACAGCATCTGGCCTGGGGTCATCTTGGTGGCCACATGTCTGTGATCAAGGTCACTAGCATGAAGGCAGAGGCCGGTGGGAGCAGGAGAGAATGGTAGCATGGGCAGGAAGGTTCTGGGATCTCTTGGAGTTGGCAGTAGGACTGGGCTATGGGGACCAGCACTGAGGCCAGCAGGCTTGGAGGCCTGACCTTAAGGAGGCCGAGAAGAGAGGATTAGATGCTAAGGAGCCTTTGAAATCTGGTGACGTCAGACCTCCCTGAGGTGCAAGGGTGTCAGGGAATCCCCTGGAAGTTTAGTGTAATAATAATAGGAGCCATCATTTATTGAGGCCATATTATGTTCAAGAACTTGCTAAACACTTTGTATTTTTATTTCATTTCATCTTTACGTCAGCCCCGGGAGGCAGTATATGAGTCAGGTCTCTCAGTTACAAAAACCAAACCAGGTCAAATTCAAAATAGGGAAGGATTGGAAGTACGGTGGGGTTACTCAGAGAATTGGAGGAGAATGACAGAAACTGAGGCATCCCGAGGGGCCTGGTGACTAGGAAGCAGGAGTAGGTCACCATCAGCACACACCCCACCTCTGCTCCCTTCTAGATGTTGCCTTTTTTTCCTCATTTTGCAGTGGAAAGGTCTTCATATAGTGAAAAAGCACACAACTTCCCCTCCCATCATGAGATCTCTTCAAGTGTTCACTTTGAAACATTCTAGAGAAAGACTCTTATGTCCTGCTTGCATGCAGGGGCCAGTCCTGGGCTGATCCCTGTGGCCATAGAGTGGCCCATCTAGGGTATGTGCCCACCCTATGGAAGTTGGGCCTCTTAGAACAAGAAGAGGGGTGGGTACTAGAAAATACGTAGTGCAAGTAGGAATTATTATGTGCTTTGACAAATGAGTGCTGAGGCTTGGAGAGGGTCTGTGGCTTCCCCTGGGATTCGAACCCAAGTCTATTTGACACTGCATCTTGGCTCTTAATTTGCCCTAGTGCTGCTTTGGCCAATGCCAGATAATCTTCCAGGCACAGGCTCAGGGTGCCCATGGGAGGGCCTGTTGGGAATGAATGGATGAGAACGGGGGTGATATTCAAAATGTTTAACAATGGGTATGGCATGGGCTTTGTATTCATTCCCTGTTGCTGTTGTAACAAACTGCCACAAGTGATTGGCTTGAGACAGCACAAACTTATCATCTCACGATGCTAAAGGTCAGATGTCCCCAAGTCAGTCTCACTGGGCTAAAACCAAGATGGCAGCAGGGCTGGTTCCTTCCGGAGGTTCCAGGGGGGCATTCATTCTACATCCTTTCCAGCCCTAGGGGTCACCTGCATCCTTGACTCCTGGCTCCTTCCTCAAATTCAACTTCTGTTTCCATTGTCACATCTGCTTCTCCGACTCTGACCCTCTTGCCTCTCTCATAAGGACCTTGGTGACTACATTGCTCCCTACCCCCAGGTAGTCCAGGATCACCTCCAGGGTAAGACACTGCCATGTAAGCCCACATCTTCACAGGTTCTGGGGATTAGGATGTTGATATAGTTTGCATGTTTGTCTCCACCCAAATCTCATGTTGAAATGTGATCCCCAGCGTTGGAGGTGGAGCCTGGCGGAAGGTGTTTGGGTCAGGGGGAGAGTCCATTATGAGTGGCCTGGGCCATCCTCTTGGTCATGAGTGAGTTCACAGGAGATCTGGTTGTTCAAAGCGTGTCACGCTTCCCCCACTCTCTCTCTCTCTCACTCCCATTCCTGCCATGTGAGACACGTGTTCCTCCTTCACCTTCCGTCATGATTGGAAGCTTCCTGGGCCTCCCTAGAAACCAAGCAGATGCTGGCAATGTGCTTCCTGTATGGTCTACAGAACTATGAGCCAATTAAAATTCTTTTCTTTATAAATTATTCAGCCTCAAGAATTCCTTTACAGCAGTGCAAAGATGGCCTAATACACATGTAGACATCCTCAGGGGGCGTTTCTCTGCCCACCGCAGGCATCAGCCAATCCAAGCAGAGGTCACCTGTGCCACTGGGGCAGGGTCTGGAGGCCTCCGTATGGCCAGGTGTCACCTCTGCAGTTGCTAAGTCCTACCAAGGTCCCTGAGTAGGAGCAGGGGCATCAGGCAGGGGCTATTGGCCAACTTGGCATGGACAGATTTCACAGTAACAAGCAGAATGGTGGTCCTGGTGAGTCCCAGCTGGATGACGGCCGGTGGCCAGGGCATATGTGGAATGCAGCCATGCATGGAGGCTGGCAGACAGGCAGGGTGCTGCCGGAGGGTGAGCCGGAACCTGTGGGAAGGAGTGTGGTGCACTATGAGTGGAGCAAGCTTCATGCTGCTTCCCCTGGCATGGGTGCATCAGGCAGGCATGCCCAGAGCTTGGGGGTGAGGGGCTCTGGGGGTTCCATTATGGCTTCAGGTTAGGTCTAGGTGACCAGATACGGAGGCAGAGGAAGCCCAGAGCAAAGATGCTTTGGATGGGAGCAGCACTATCCCAGAAAGGCCTCGCTCCAGACTCTTGGGGTAATTTCAAGCCTAGAGTTTCCTAGGCCAGGGTGGCTTAGTAACGTAATGGATGGAAGGGCATGTGTCATAATGAAGAAGCCAGCAATGCACCCTCTCTCCTACGAGAAGAGCAGCCTCCAGAGAGAGGTGGGGTCTTCCCTTTGGAGTATGAGCTTGTGTCATCCTGGCTTGTCAGGCCCACTGGGATCCAGGCAACCACAGACCTTCCCCGATGGCTGCTAGACCCATGTTGCCCGAAAAGACCACGGGCTGGGGCTGTAGAGAAGAAATTGATTCTGCAAGAGGTCACTGGCTGGAAATAAGGGACTCCTGGCGTGGCCTCTGCTCTAATCCTCTGCGTGGAGCTGAGATTTCCAGGGAGTTAGGCGGTGCCCACTTCATGAGCGTCCAACCTGTGCGGGTGCCCAGATCGTTGTGCCCAGAAGGACCATGTAATGGGTTGAATGGTGGCCCCCAAAAGATATATCTCTGTCCCGACTCCCAGTACCTTCGGATGTGACCTTATTTGGAAACAGGATTTTTGCAGACATAATTAAGTTAAGGACCTTGAGATGAGATCATCCTGGAGTTAGACTGGGCTCTAAAGTCAATGACTGAGATCTCATAAAACACAGGAGAGAAATATTTGAGACACAAAACCACACACAGAGAAAAGCAATATAAAAATGGAGGTAGAGGCCAGGCATGGTGGCTCATGCCTGTAATCCCAGCACCTTGGTAGGCCAATGCGGGCAGATCACCTGAGGTCAGGAGTTTGAGACCAGCCTGGCCAACTTGGTGAAACCCCCCATCTCTACTAAAAATACAAAAATTAGCCAGGCGTGGTGGTGGCACCTGTAATCTCAGCTACTCGGGAGGCTGAGGCAGGAGAATTGCTTGAACCCAGGAGGCAGAAGTTGCAGTGAGTCAAGATTGCACCACTATACTCCAGCCTGGGCAACAGAAAAAAAAAAAGGAGGTAGATATCAGAGTGACGCAGCCACCAGCCAAGGAAACCCAAGGATGCCAGCAGCCACGAGGTACTAGGAGAGAAGCATGGAACAAATTCTCCCACAGAGCCTGCAGAAGAGGCCAACACTACCAGCTCCTTGGTTTTGGATCTCTGGGATCCAGAGCCATGAGACTATACGTTTCTGTTCTCTGAAGCGGCCCTGTTTGTGGTAATTGGTTACAGCAGCCCTAGGAAACAAATGCAAGCCTAAATGCTGAGTTTAGTGTTTCGCTCTCTTGCTCTCTCAAAATTCTTAATAACTTTCAAAGAAGGGCCTCATGTTTTTACTTTGCCCCTGGCCCCACAAATTACATAGCTGGCCCTAGGCTTAGGTTTCCATGGCAGGTAATGACACTGCCTTTGCCCGCAGCTCTGCTCCTCAGTGTCTCTCGAGAGCAGTGAGATGGACTCTAGACAATAGCGCAGGTGCTGTAATGTTCTCCCTGGAATGGCCCCTTTGCATTCTTCCAAGTGACTTGAAGGCTCATCCGCAGGAGAATTTGTTTTTTAATTCCTCAAAGCAGGCTGAGCGTCTGCCCAGTGTTTGTCTGGAGGTGGCCAAGGCCCTCCTGGCTTCTGATGATTCTACAACCTTAAATGCAGGCTCAGACCACCCTCGGAAACTGAGCCTCTCTTTTCTGCCCTACACTGAAGACTCTGTGCCCAACCTGGCAGAGGAACAGGAGCCTCCCCGCCCATTCCTGTGTCCTGAGTTACCTGGGCTTTCACAGGCACGTGGTGTTCTTTCTAAGTCCAAGGAGCACTTTCTTATAGTATTTGTTGTTAGTTTTTACATAAAAGGTACAAATTATCCCTGTTTGTTCTGTGAGAGCACTAGTCTGGAATCAGGACACATAATTGATGGATTGATGATTTGAGAACTCACACCCTGCAAATGAAGACAGAATCACTTGTGTAACATTGAAGGATGCACTTGTTTTGTACCAAAACTCTAGGGGAAGCAGAGGCAACTCTGCCTCCATGAGTCAGAGGCAAAGGTCGCATCGGAGAATCTGGCAGAATGGGTCTCTCTGCAAGTGCACAGAATATAGAATTCTAGAGCTGGGTGTTTCCTTGGGACCTGGAACTTGATCCCTGAGTAGGGTGGCTGTCCAGAGTTCTGTCCTGGAAATCACCACTACCAGTGGCCTCTGTTACTACACAGTTGGCATCTCTATCTTTTCCCAATGCAGCTACATGTGGTTGCTGAAGTAGAGTTGGGCTGTAGAGTTTAACACAGCCTTAAGAGAAGGACCCCTCATCACTCCTGATGCTGCTGATATAAACAGAACAAGGCCAGGCGCGGTGCTCACGCCTGTAATCCCAGCACTTTGGGAGGCCGAGCTAGGCAGATCACCTGAGGTCGGGAGTTCAAGACCAGCCTGGCCAACATGGTGAAACCCCGTCTCTACTAAAAATACAAAAAATTAGCTGGGCATGGTGGTGGGCACCTGTAGTCCCAGCTACTCGAGAGACTGAGGCAGGAGAATTGCTTGAACCTGGGAGGCGGAGGTGGGGGCGAGCCAAGCTCGTGCCATTGCACTCCAGCCTGAGCAACAAGAGTGAAACTCTGTCAGAAAAAAAAAAAAGAGAGAGAGAGAGAACAAAAATATTATTAGTGTGGCTGAGACACAGGCCCCAGATTACCTAGGAGGCCACAGGCAGGCAGTACCTGACCAAACTCAGAGACACCTTGTTTGGTCACCTAATTCCCTGTGGGTGTCAACACACTAACACCAGGCTAGTTTCCTCCTGACCCGCAAGTCTTGCTCAAGTTCATACCATCACAGTGTCTCGTCCCGGGCTTCTGAGTCTGTGTAGACTCCATACCAGTTTCCTCCCCAAAACTATATTCTTGTGAAACCCAAAAAGGATAACTGAAAGACAGAACGTGTTTCACTGGATCTACGACTTCATTATTAGCCTTGAAATATCCTGAATTTGTATCCTATTGAGCGCCAACAGAAAAATCCTTTCAGCTAAGTCACTATGGAGTGCTGGCAATAGACTTTCTTTGTGCGACGGTTAGTTGATGAGTGAAGGGACGTGTGAAGATGTAGACTAAAAAGTCTAAGTTTGGTTATGTGCTTGTTCAGGGTTTGCCTTCTGCTGTCCCAACCAGAAATAAAAATCTGAAGAACAGAAGTGTTCACAAATGGACAGTCATCTGTTGGGTATTAGAGAATGATGCCTGTCTTAGCATGAAGCTAGACTGGATGAGCCCAAGGAAACTTCCAGCTCTAAAATTCTCTGCTTCTCGGGAAGAATTCTATGCTTCTGTGCAGTCGTGAAGACCCACTCTGCCAGACTCTCCAATGTGACCTTTGTGCCTAACTGACTCATACGACAACCCTGCTTCCCCTTGAGTTTTGGTATAAAATAAGTACCTCCTTCAATGTGACTCAAGTAATGTCTGTTTTCATTTGCAGAGTGTGATTTCTCAAATCATCAAACCATCAATTATGCGTCCTGATTCCAGACCAGAATTTAATCGATACTTACTTATGAGGGCAAGTGTCTGCCCGCAGCTTGCTGAGCCTAGCAAGTAAAATATTTATGACCAGACAAACCTGTTTGAACTATTCTCTGTCATTACTCTGTCAGCAGCTCAAATCTAAAGCTAATTCATTTTGAGTACAACTTGTAGAATCTATGTTTGAATAATTCTGAGGATACCTAGAAGCTAGGAATCAAAAATTTACATCAAAAGATATCCATTCCTTCCCAAATGTTCATTTATAAATCTTTCAGGTGAGCGCCATATTTAATATGAGTTTCTTCCACCTTTCCTTTGGGCATAGTAATTGTCTCAGGATACTGAGAGGGAAGCAAGACAATGCATGATGAATTTCCTTCCCTGAAAGAATGAACGTCCTCTCAGGGAGGAGTCAATACAGACCTCAGCACAGACCCTCAGGTGTCCAGGGACCTGCTCACACGCCCATCAGGGCCCTGACCACATCTCACAGAGATGCCCTCTGTCTGAGTCTCTCTCCCTCGCTAGCCTGTAAGTCCCTCCAGGATAGTATCTCGTTTGTCTCTGTCTCCTTATCTCATGGCTTGGCAAAGCATAGGCACTTACTGCATTTGGTTGCAATCAAATAAAGTTTAGAATCATTGAACATTACTAGTAACTGTGTCTCCCAAACAAATTCAGTGTCAGGCTTCTGGATCTTCCCCATCCCTTTCCTTCCCAAATAGGACGAGTAGTTATCACGTGCCCCTGGGCCTGCCTGGTCTGTCCTGCGGAGTCCTGGCCTGTTGCTATGTGCCTGTCTTCCCTGCAGCAGCAGGAGTTCCGCGGTTGGCATGCATCCTCTTGGTGTGCCCAGTGCGTACCAAGAACATGCACTTATTTTCAGTGTAGGCCACCTAATAGCTGAGTCAGTGGTGGAGCAAAGCTACAGGGAGAAAGTGAGTGGTGAGTAGGGTACAGGGGAGTGGGGAAGGGTGGTGGTGAGTAGAAGTAAAACCCTCTACCATAGGGCAGGATGGGGACCTGAGGGGCCACAGGCAGAGTCGGGGTCCCCTAAACTCCTGGGAGCACAGACATCAGGGAATGATTTCCTCCAGGAGGACACACCAATATCCCCTTCAGTAAGGCCTAGAGAGGCTTATATGGGTGACAGCTGGAAAATCCAGGCCTGACTTCAGGCCTGTGGAGCTCTGGGCTGCTTTGGATAGAAATAAAGGAGTTTTATAAAAGATGTATAGCTGCAAATGTGGAAAGGTTGGTATGAAGGGATGCCCAGTCAGTGTTTCCAAAACACCCCTGCTTCTACGTGTCTCCTGGTTGCTTGTTAAACATGCACACTATCAGGTTTTACAGTTGGTCTGGATTGGGGCCTGGGAACAGGAAACATTTTGACTTAGATTTCCCAGCGAGCTCATCCTCTGGAATCTCTGGAAGATGCTGCTCTGGTTCAGAAAGCGATGGCCCTGTCATGCTCAGTCCATTTCATGGGTGCAGTGGCCGTCACTCCACGTGTGAACACCTCAGGACCACGGGAGGTCACCAGCAGTAGTGGAGAATGGAAAGGGTGTCCTAAGAAACTCCCACAATACCCAAGGAAGTCCACTGTCCCCTGCACAGCACATGCCACTCACTGGTAACTTCAGCCCTTGCTCCTTTTCAGAGAGGCATCCTGGAAGAGAGCAGTGGAAGGCCGAGGTCAGCATCCATAACCCTGGCAGGGCAGACTGGTTGTGGTTGTATCCCAAACTGTATTCCCTTGAAGGCATTGATGGAGAGGCAGCCCTAATGTTGGGGAACTGAGAACACTGACTGCCCTAACCAGCCTGATTCTACGTTTGTCTCACAGACCCTGTTACCTCCAGCATCACAGGGATAATAGCAGCCACAGAAGAAAGTTCATGAAGTTGAGCCATAGCAGAATCGGCCTCTCTAATAAAATGTAATCCCATCTATCAGAAGAATCCCAGCAGATGTATGTATCCATGTGTATGAGTCAGCTCAGACTGCTATAACAAAATGCCGTCGACTGGGTGACTTCACAGCAGACCTTTATTGCTCCCAGTCCTGGAGGCTGGAAATCCAGGATCAAGGCACCAGCCAATCGGGTTCCTGGCGAGGGCCCACTTCCTGGCTTCTGGCTGTGTCCTCACACAGAGGAGAGAGCAGGACAGTTCTGGTCCCTGTTCCTCTTCTTATAAGGATACTAATATCATCATAGGGACCCCACTCTCATGACCTCATCTAAACCCAAGAACATCTCTATGTAGCATGACACTGGAGATTCATGAGAGGTTTAACATATGAATGTGGTGCTGGGGCACATGCAGGCAGCTCCTAACACTATGTTGTCCATTTCATACTAGCACCAGTACTTCCTGGTATGCCCACAAAGCACACCAGAGGACTCAGAGGTCCAGCTTGGAGCTGTGGACTGCAACGTTGGCTGCACATATTGACCCCGGAGGAGCTCCCCTTCCTTCTGGCCTGCAGGGGTCTTTCCAGATTGTTCACCTGATGGTCACAGGGCATTATAATGAGTAACCAGCTCTCCTTACCATCTGGCTGGAACGTTCTTGAGAATCCATCGAGACGTAAGGTAAAGCTGTGTTTGGTCTGAGTTCCCAGGCCCTGTGGAAAGGCACTGTGACCCTACGATGGTAGGCTGCTCAGTTAAAGGTTATGGACTTGATTGGAGTTGAATTGAACTGGGACAAAGATAATGGACCTGCCTGACCAAACACAACACACAGGCACCCCAGTTGTAGCACAGGGTCAGAAATAAGATGGCACGAAGACAGCCCGTGCCCGTGGGGCCGCCTTCCCCCATCAGCAGAGCCTCCCCAACCCATGGTGAAGTTATGAACGTCCACACATGAATTGCTCCCCACCAAATGCTGAGCTCAACGTTGAATAGGAGACTCGGCTGTCTGCTTTATATTCTTTTAAAGAAAATGATTGATTGGCTGATTGATTTCAGATCATTCCAGGGCTTTGAGCTGGCAAGAAATGATTAGAATAACTGGCAAAATAATCTAAGGTTAATCACAAAATGAAGCAAAGCATCCTTTCCTTCTGTCTTGCTTTATAGGCAGGTGTTTAGATGTTATGTTACCCACTACAATTTGGAGCTGGAAGGAACCTTCCGGAACATAAGTCCAACTTCAGTGACTTCTCATAGTTCCTTGGATAAGACTGAACTTGACCTGAGATGCCAGGCCCTTGACTACTCCTCGGCCCACCCTGTGCCCACCACTCCCTGCCCTTCTTGCTCAAACCACACCACCCCTTCCTTGGTGCTGTTTCTTGAATTCACCTGGCTGCTTCCTGCCCCAAGTCCTCTGCATGTGTTGCTGCTGCCCGAAGAGCTCTCCTTCCTCTTTTGTCCTCAGGGATTCCTCTCTCAGGCTCTCAAGCAGCCTCAGCTTGCTAACAGAAGCCCCCCAACCCTCCCCACTGTTCCCACCCTGGCATGTCCCCCGACATCGTGTACCCCTCTCTCTCAGCGCCTTCCCAGCTGCATCTTCTTGTTACTTGTAGGATTGTTTGGCTGTCATCTGTCTCTCAGAGCAGGCTTGGAAGGGCCTCATGAGCGGGGATGGTGTCTGCTGTGTCACTCAGTGTCCTAGCATCTCACACTGTGCCTGACTCCCCAGGGGTGGGAGGCATGAATGGATGAACTCCGTCAGGTCACAGGTGAGGAAACAGAGCAGGAGAGGTCGAGGTGACTCATCGTGGGCCGTGCAGCCGGGGAGTCGATAGAATAATAACCATGGCATGCCTTCTTGGGTGCCGAGTGTGTGCCAGGTACTGTGCTAATTAATGAGCTTGTATTGTCCTAGTTGATCCTCACAATGACCCCAGTGTAGGTACATAGTATCATTATCCTCCTACGTTTACAGCTGAGGAAACTGAGGCTCAGAGAATGTGGTGGTTGCTAGCCGTGCCCCACCCATGTAAACTCGGCTTGCTCAGAGCCACCTGCCAACTGGGGACAGTTTCCTGTGTCATTTTTTTTTTTTTGGCCTCAGGATGTCCTCTGGCCCCGGGAGCAGGCTCGGTCCACACCAGGGCAGGACAGGGGTTCCAGGAGCAGCCCTCAGTCATTGAGCGGGGTGGGCAGAGTGAGGGGGCGGGTTGAGGAATACAGGACATCTGTGCCCTGCAGCAGGACAATTCTGAGGGTCCCTAGCAGGCCTGAGCCCCACTGCCCACAGTGGCCACCTACTCATAGCTTATTCCTTTTTAGCTTCCTGCCCTGATGAATGTCGCCACACCCTCGCAGTGCTTCCTGGAATCACTTCCAAAATAAACACCTTGCGCCCCAAATCCTAGGAATCCAAACTGGCACACGGGGAAGGGCAGTGACTTTCCCAAGGGTACCCACTGGCAAGTGCCAAGGCCAGGTCCAGATGCAAACACCTTCTTCACCTTCCAGGCAAACTGGCACCTGCCACCTGGCTCCAGCACTGCTGGGCAGTGAGTGAGATACATCCCTGGATAAGTAGGACACCACTGGTCCAAAGAAAAATAGCCCCCTAGAGGGGTCCCTGTCACAGGCCCTAAAATCTGTGAGTGTGTTACATTACATGGAAAGGGAAATTAATGCTGTGGATAAAATTAAAGCTACTAATTGACTTTAAAATGGAGAGATTATTCTGAATTGTGCAAATGGGCCCAAAGTTTAAGGATCCTGCAAGGATTAGAGGGCAGTAGAACTGGAGAGGGAGAGGGGGCTCTGGAAGGAATGCAGGGGAAGGCACCATCTCTGGCTTTGAAGGTGGAAGAGGGGCCCCGAGCCAAACTATGTGGGTGCCCCCTAGAAGCTGGAAAAGATAAGGAAACAGCTTCTCCCCTGCATTCTCCAGAAGGAACACAGGCCTGCTGACACCTCAATTCTAGCTCGCTAACACCTCAATTCTAGCTCACTGACACCTGTGTTGGACTTTTAACAGATTCGGGTTGTTTAAGCCACTAACGTGATGATTTGTTACAGCAGCCAAAGAAAACTCATGCAACCACTTCAAGAAGTTAGCACCTCATCTCCGACTGTGTTTCAGGGACATGGCTGATTTACTTTTATGATTATGACTTATATGTCAATTATATCGCAGAAGATCTTGGAGATGTTTGTGCAGACTGGGTGGATTAATTTTGTTCTGCAAACATACACCCTGTGCTTTTAAGCGTTTTCAAGCCGGGCTCTTAGAATGCTTTGCAGACACCAGCAGAAGAGAGAGAAGAGAGCTGCCCGTGATGACCTGAGGGCCGCATTTGCCTGGGTCTGGTTCGATGAGCTTGGTGTATCACTTCCATCCGTTCTGTACCTGCTCACAGAAACCACAGATAGCACAGCTGTGATAGCATCAGTTCTCAACCGCACGGTGGAAACGCATGTGAAAAACAAGCCCTCCCATGCTGGAGAACGACTCCCACCTGTGCCTTTGGAAACATTCGGAGCACAGTAAACCATTACAAGAAGGGGAAAGAGAAAGCAAGCGATCACTCATCCAGGAGCAGATTTTTAATAATACTTTAGGAGAACTTTTCCTAGAAGACAGTGGCTAACGTGAACATGCATTTGCCTAGACCATTTGGAGACCTGGTAAGTGATACTTTTGAGTAGTAAACTTTAGAAATTCAACCCAAATGGAGAACGCCTTACCCAACACAAGGAAGCCTAAGGGAGTTAGAAATGAGCGCAGACGGGTGGAGCCCAGGCGTATCTTCTCAGGGAAACGCCGAGGTGGTTCCACGAGGCTGAGAAAAGTCAGTGTCATAATGAATTGATGTCCCTCCCTGAGCTCCTCCCAGGAACAAGGGGAAGTCAGACATTGTCAGAGGGAAGCCTTGGATGTGGAATGGGCCGGGTGCGGTGGCTCAAGCCTGTAATCCCAGCACTTTGGGAGGCTGAGGCGGGCGGATCACCAGGTCAGGAGATGGAGACCAGCCTGGCTAACACGGTGAAACTCTGTCTCTACTAAAAAAATACAAAAAACTAGCCAAGCGTGGTGGCGGGCACCTGTAGTCCCAGCTACTTGGGAGGCTGAGGCAGGAGAATGGCGTAAACCCGGGAGGCGGAGCTTGCAGTGAGCTGAGATCTGGCCACTGCCGTCCAGCCTGGGCAACAGAGTGAGACTCCGTCTCAAAAAAAAAAAAAAAAAGTATGTGGAATGGGGTCTGGGGGAGTCTGAAGGAAGGACTGCCCGGCTGATCTCACTGGAAAGTGATTCCTTAGGCACAGATTTCACTCAATGAAATACAATTTTAGGCCGGGTGCGGTGGCTCACACCTGTAATCCCAGCACTTGGGGAGGCCAAGCCAGGCGGATCACAAGGTCAGGAGTTTGAGAAACTCCTCGAGTGCCAGGGGAAGTTGAGGAATATAGGGCATCTGTGCCCTGCAGCAGGACAATTCTGAGGGTCCCTAGCAGGCCTGAAACCCCGTCACTACTAATAATAAAAAATTAGCTGGGCTTGGTGACATGCGCCGGTAGTCCCAGTTACTCAGGAGGCTGAGGCAGGAGAATCGCTTGAACCCGGGAGGCAGAGGTTGCAGTAAGCCGAGATCGTGCCACTGCACTCCAGCCTGGGTGACAGAGTGAGATTCCATCTCAAAAACAAACAAACAAAACAGAAAAAAAAGAAAAAAAATACAATTTTAAAGATCTGCCACCATGTTCCAAGCACTGTACTTGGTATTTGGAGTAGAAGGATGTACCAGGAAGAGGCCCCAATACCCTGAGAGCCTGGAGGTGGCTGTGGGCAGAAAAACAAATCAATTCCAAAACCACGTACTGTGTGCAGTCTCTGAAAATGGACAGAGGTATGAGAGGAGCTCAGAGGATGGCATTGTTCGATTTGAGCACCCTGGAAAGCCCTCAGGAGGAGGTGTCACTGGAACTGCTGGCTAGAGGACACACCAACTCATGGCCACATCTGACTGGCATCGCCATCTCTCCTTTTCCCATGCATCCGTTCCTTTGATGGTGTTATTCACTGTGTGTCTTTCTGCTGGCTTGTGTCTCTTTTTCACCTTGAGCAATGCAGCTGCCTTTCATCTTCTCCGGGTCATTGGGCTAGAGTTCAAGGTTATCAGATGACCTGTAAATAAAAGTTTACTGCCCCACCTTGAGCAACCAGAGTGATGCCTGCAGAGCATTCTTAAGTTGGAAGATTGGGTAGGCCCAGGGAATGCTCTCCAGGTCACACCAGAAGGACCAGTTGGAAATGGCAACTATTGAACCCTGGGCAGTGGGGTAGGGGAGCAGTAGTGGAAGCCTAGAAGGCTGTCCAGAGGAAAGCTGCTGACTGAAGCAGGAGAAACACGCTCCTATGTGTGTGGAAAGAGCTCAGTCATAAGGACGGATGCAGCTACAGGGACTGTAGACAAGTCTTGCTGTGAGGCCAAACCCATCTGGCTAAGCTTTGCACCCACTGTGGCCCCTAAGAGGATCACAGCCCAAAGTGGTAAGGTTGAGTGAAAGTGCAAATGTTGCAATCATCAGAACTTTGGAGATGAGGTGGGAACGTGGGTTTGTCGGCCAGCGATGTACCCATGAAGGTGACTGTTGAGTTTGGAGGCCGTCTTGCTCCAGAGTGTGCAATGTGCTGCCTGGAGAAGCTGGCTGGTAGCCAGGCTGGGACCTACCTGGGGAAGCAACTGGAATGAAGAATGTGACCCTTTTCCCTGAAGGCTCAGGAACTTTGTCGTTTTAGGGACCAAGAACTGTTCAAGACTATAATGCCAATGGGCTGGTTTTTGGAAGAGCCATACCAGTCAAGTGGATTGGAAACTTGTACCAGCCTGACCAATGCATGTCCTCCTGTGTTGTTTTGGGGGTGAGCAATTCAAGGGGTGCTCTCCCAGATGCAGTCCTGGGCTGTACTCAGCCCTTAGAAGTTACAATGACTTCTCACTGATTCATCCATCGTGGTGGTTATGTTTCTGCTCTGCATCAGGTTGATTTTTTTTTTTTTTTTTTTGAGACAGAGTCTCACTCTGTCACCCAGGCTGGAGTGCAGTGGTGCGATCTTGGCTCACTGCAAGCTCCGCCTCCCAGGTTCATGCCATTCTCCTGCCTCAGCCTCCCCAGCAGCTGGGACTACAGGCACCCGCCACCACGCCCGGCTAATTTTTGTATTTTTTTTTTCTTTTTTTTTTTTCTTTTTAGTAGAGATGGAGTTTCACTCTGTTAGCCAGGATGGTCTCAATCTCCTGACCTTGTGATCCGCCCGCCTCAGCCTCCCAAAGTGCTGGGATTACAAGCGTGAGCCACTGCGCCCGGCCCATCAGGTTGATTTTAAGGGTTAACTCTACAACAGGGAAATTAGATTTTTAAGTTCTAGAGAAATCCTACTGTAAAGAAACTCAACCTTTGGCTATTAACTCCTACACGTATACTCATCTCTGAACTAGGTGAGTCCTATGTATCTCCTATTTCTGTTATTACAAATTTAAAATCACCACTAAATTTATACCGCATAACAAGCTGGTTTACATCTATTTATTTTAAAGAAACAAAAAGCTTAAGTCTTACATTCTCTAAAAGATATAGAATTTCCTTAAAAATCGAATAGGAATTTGATGTTTATAAACAAGTTGCAAATTTGATTAGAAACAAAGAAAAACAAAACTCGTGTGTGTGTGTGTTTTATACAGTGAGTCCAGAAAATATTTGTAAGCAGCAAGTTGATAATACCAAAAGCTTATATTTGTGTGCTAACAATGAACCAGGTACTGTTTGATGCATTTTGCATATATGACCTCATTTATAATCTTCAGAGGAACTTAACCCACTTATAAGAGTGAACTTTTTTGAAGTTGAAATTTCTAAGTATTTTTTCATATTTTATAACGAAAGAGTTTCTGGACCATTCATTTATTATATGAGTTTTGGTGGTAGTTCCAGCCATTTTTGCCCATTAAAAAATTTTGAATCAAGGTGTTAGGACGTGGATTTTGGGAACATCAACCCTAACTGAACATCTGGATTCTTTGAGGTTCCCCCGCCCCCTTCAGTTCCTCCCAGGAGGCCCATCCAGTCACAGAAAGGGTTCCACCGTACAGGCAAGCACTGGCCAACTATACTCACTGACACAATTCAGAAGGCAGGTTTGATTTATTTATGGGACCTGGGGTGTTGAGGCAGAGGTACCGGCTGCTTTGGGCTGTGTGTGGAGACAAGCTGCCAAACAAGTCCATCTTGATAAACTCTCAGGAGAATTTAGCCAATTAATGAGAAGAAGAGAGCCTAAGAAAATGTAGGATGTACTGAGGCTGGCACTTGTGGATAAACAAGCAAATCAAGTTTCCAGTGTCTTTGATGATCTTTTATACCGCCTGGAACATGTAGACTTGGGAGGAGGAACTCTAAGGTTTGTGAGGGAGAAAACCCCCACAGCCCCCACCCTGGCTGTCCTCAGAGTCAGGAGGGGTCTGGTGGAAGCGGTGTGCATGGGCAGGGAGTTGGCCCCTTCTCACACTTACCTCCTCATCCCTTCCCCATGGATTTAGCATGCTCTGCAGATAGATTATTAAATGATGAATGAATGACCCAAGAATTAGGAAACTGCAGTCTTGTACTGCAAATTCCTGGGAATCTGGGATACAAAGAGATAAAAATGACATTTGATTTAAAACTGGGTCCAAGGTAGCCTGCTATAGCCAGGATGGTATTTCACAAGTAAAACTGAAACTGAAAAATATCATGGATTACTCTTCAGCTCCTAGCAATAAACGCTAGACTGTATTATAGATAACTTAAATATTTTAATGAAACTTTTCTTGTTTTCTTCTTCTTCTTTTTATTTTTTAAATTTATTTTATTTAATTCTATTTTTAGACAGGGTCTCACTCTGTTGCCCAGACTAGAGTGGAGTGCAGTGGCACAATCAAAGCTCACTGTAGACTGTAACTCCTGGGCTCAAGCAATCCTCCCACCACCGCCTCCCAAGTAGCTGGGACCAGAGGTGTGCACCACCATGCCCAACTAATTTTTAAATTTTTAGTAGAAATGGGGTCTGACTATGTTACCTAGGCTGATCTTGAACTCCTAGGCTCAAGCAATCCTCTTGCCTCAGCCTCCCAAATTGCTGGGATTACAGGAGTGAGCCACCACGCCTGGCCTGTATGGAACTTTACTATGTGCCTTGTTTTAGTCTATTTTTGTATTACTATAGAGGAATACCTGAGGCTGAGTAATTATAAAGAAAGTAGGTTTATTTGGCTCATGGTTCTGCAGGCTCTACAGGAAACATGGAACCAGCATCTTCTTCTGTTGAGGGCTTCAGGCTGCTTCCTATCACGGTGGAAGCTGAAGGGGAGCTGGTGTGCAGAGGTCACACGGGGAGAGTGAAAGCAAGAGAGAGGAAGGGAAGGTGCCAGGCTGTTTTTAACAACCAGCTCTCGGGAGAACTCTTATGAGAACTGACTGAGCAGGGCCTCCCTCATTACCTACAAGAGGTCACCAAGCCATTGTGAGGGACCCGTCTCACAACCCCAGCACCTCCCATTAGACCCCACCTTCCTCCCGTGAGGTGCCATCAGGGATCAGATTTCAGCATAACACTTGGTGGGGCCAAACAAATTATATCCAAACTATAGTCTACTTTTCCATATTTGTTCTTTTATGAGTGTCACAAATATCCAGCAAAGAGCTCAAGGCAAGTATTACCCTCCGTTTTACAAATGAGAAACTAAGATGCTTACCCAAGGTCACAAAGCTAGAGAGTATTGCAGCCAGTTCTTGACTTTATCCACAATTCATTCTCCCCTACTCCAAGCTTCAAATTGGCCATAGCAAGTTTAATTACGTCATCAGTTCTGACTGTTGTCAGCATACTCTTTCCTCAAAAGAACACAATTTATGAGCAGATTGTATTTTAGAAGTTTCTCTGAGTGGTGCAAAGGAGAAACTGACAAGTTCTAGAATGTATGGAATATGAGATATGTCCTTTAATTTTTAACAGCTTATTTGCCCTTTTCACTATGCTTTTGCTATGCTTCTATTTTTCTCCCTTTTTTGCCTTATCTTGAATTGCTGGTTTTCCTTATCTCTTTTTTCCTCCTCTCCACTGGTTTGGAAGTAATGTTTTTATTCCTTCACTGGTTATTCCTAAAGCTTATATATACCTCTTGACTTAACAAATTTTAAAATAAATCGATATCTCTACCTTCATCAATAATACAAGGAATTCAGAACACGCGGACTCTAGTCACTTGCAGTATTGCTCATGTTATGTGATCCAGTGTTAGTCATTGCTATTGTTATTGTTTACAAATATTTGTATTAGTTAGTTATGGCTGCATAATGATTACCCCAAAACTTAACAGCTTATAACAACAAACATTTATTATGTCAGTTTCTGTGGAGCAGAAACCTGGGAGCTGCTTGTCTGGGTGTTTCTGGCTTAGAGCCTCATATGAGACTTGTGGTCGAGCTGTCGGCCAGGGTTGCAGCCATCTCAAGGCCCAAGTGGAGCTGAAGCATCTGATGTCCAAGCTCATTCGTGTGGTTTGGCAAAATCCAGTTCCTCATGAGCAGCTGGACTGAGGGCACAGCTCCTCCTCACGTCACGTGGACCTCTCCGCAGGGCTGATCACAACATGGCAGCTTGCTTTCCCCAGCATGAGTGATCTGAGTGGTGGGGACCAGGGGGAAGGACAGAGAAGGGAGAGGGAGAAGAAAGAGAGCAAGCAGCCAAGATGGAAGCCATAGCCTTTTTATAACCTAACCTTAGAAGTGACCTCCCATTGCTTCTGCCGCATTATATATGTTAGAAGCAAGTCCACACTCAAGGAGAAGTTGTACACAGGCATCAAGGAGTGGACCCGACTGGGAAGCCCATTATAAGACCATCTGCAATGATATTTAAACTTGACCACATGCTCAGCAATTTCTCTCCTTGCATTACTTCCTAGTATAACAATGAATAATCCTTCCAGGCCTGTGAATGGAAAATATTCTGCCTCTGTCATAATTATTATTATTTTTTCTTTGAGATGGAGTCTTTCTCTGTCACCCAGGCTGGAGTGCAATGGCATGATCTCGGTTCACTGCAAACTCTGCCTCCCAGGTTCAAGCGATTCTCCTGCCTCAGCCTCCCGAGTAGCTGGGACTATCAGTGTGTGCCACCACGCCTGACTAATTTTTGTATTTGTGGTAGAGATGGGGTTTCACCATGTTGGCCAGGCTAGTCTTGAACTCTTGACCTCAAGTGATCCCCCTGCCTTGGCCTCCCAAAGTGCTGGGATTATAGGCATGAGCCACTGTGATGGGCCTTGTAATAAAACGTTTTAGGTTGTCCTTACTCTTGAATGACCATGTATCTGAATGCATTTGACAGCTCTTCCTTGGCCCTTCGAGTTTCTAATTCCACTTCTCCTTGGTTTCTATTATCATTAAAGATAAATCTCTGTCATCGAATGTTTTGGCTTCTGTGGTGGTTTTTAAAGGTTTTTCTCTTTGTTATCATTGCTCAGCAGTTTCGTGGTGATTCATTTAGGCATATATTTATTTTACATGTGTCCTGTTCAGGACTCTCTGTCCAATTTGAGTAGAGTTTCCAGACAAATTACAGGCAGCCCGGTTAAATTTGAATTAGGTAAGTATGACTCAAATATTGCATAGAACATACCTGTATTAAAAAATTATTTTTTGCTTAACTAAAATTCAAATTTGACTGGAAATTTTATATTTTAATTTTATATTTGCTGAATTTGACAACTTGAAATTTGATGAATCTTGTCTTTTGTCTACCTTGGAAAATTCTCACTTCTATGTTC
Organism: Macaca nemestrina; assembly: GCF_043159975.1. Taxonomy (NCBI): domain Eukaryota; kingdom Metazoa; phylum Chordata; class Mammalia; order Primates; family Cercopithecidae; genus Macaca; species Macaca nemestrina. The sequence continues at coordinate 132,556,825 of NC_092135.1, read as the reverse complement.
TTCAAATATTGCCTTGCTTGAAACCTCTCTGTTTCCTCCGTCTGAATTTTTATTGAATGTATGTTTGCATTAGTTTTCTAGAACTGCCGTAACAGATTGCCACAAACTGAGTTGATTAAAGCAACAGAAAGTTACTTCTCTCAGTTTTGAAGGCTGAACATCTAAAATCAAGGTGTCTGCAGGATCATGCTGCCTCTGAATCTCTAAGGAAGAATCCGAGCTTTTGGCGGTTGCCAGTGTGGGAGACCAAAATATGCCACCCCAAAATATACTTTTTTGGCATATATCGAGATAGCTATTCAGAGAAGCTGCAGACACAGAAATAGCTCTAAAAAGCTGTCCTTTTGTAAAAGAAATTTACATCTATCTACATCAGTAAACCAACAGGCAGATGCGAGCAGAAGCTTTCTCTGAGGTCTTCTTATCAGCCTAAAGACAGGTCTAGGAAAGATCATATTAGCAGCCCAGACAGAGTCCAGAGATTGCAACAGAGTGTTCCCTTTTTTCCTCAGGGCTGCCACCTGAGAGACAACTGCCTAACAAGACAACCTTTAATTTACAATATATGAAATATTTCCTCTCCTCACCTTCCATAACCTGTTGCCAACTCCCCCCACCAGAAGCCCCAAGCCTCCATTTCTTTCCGTAACTTAAAATGCTACCTAAGCTTCAACCACCTGGCCCTTCTTTGAGTCTCATATTTTGTGGGACTCCCTTGCCTTATGCATGTAATAAATTTGTGTGCCTTTTCTCCTGTTAATCTGTTTACTGTGACATTTATTTCAGAGACTCAAATCATCGCATCTTCAGAGGGTGGAAGGAAAGTTCCCTTGACCCCTACACCAGCAGTCCTTGGCATTTCTTGGCTTGCAACTGTATTGCTCCCCTCTCTGCCTCTGTCATCATGTGGATTTGTGTTCCATATTTCTGTCTTTCTGCATTTCTGTGTCTTCACACAGTCTCCTTATAAGGACTCCAGTCATTAGATGGGGACCACCCTAATCCAATATGACCTCATCTTTGCTTGATTACATCTGCAAAGATCCTGTGTGCAAAGGCCAATTTCGAAGTCCCAGGTAGACATAAATTTTAAAGGAACATTATTCAACCTTGTAAAACGTTCAACACTCTCATAAGTGGGAGTTGAACAATGAGAACATATGAACACAGAGAGGAGAACATCACACACCAGGGCCTGTCGGGGGGTGGGGGGTAAAGGGTGGGAGAGCATTAGGACAAATACCTAATGTATGTGGGGCTTAAAACCTAGATGACAGGTTGATAGGCTCAGCAAACCACAATGGCACATGTATACCTATGTAACAAACCTGCACGGTCTGCACAGGTATCCCAGAACTTAAAGTAAAATTTTTTTTAAAAAGTTCAACATTTCACTGTTTTTTTGTAGTTGTTTTGTTTTTAATGAGACCCTTTATGGAACCAAAAAAACAAAGGAGGATGTCATTATAAATTAAAAACAGAGGGATCTCTCCTTGTGGTGCTGCATAAGAGCGGAGTATGAGTCTGCGGCAGAGGCAGTCATGGCAGGACAAGCGTTTAGAAAGTTTCTTCTACTCTTTGAGGGAGCATTTGTTGAAAGGAGTGCCACCATAACTGTAACCAAAGGGGGCATTATACTTCCAGAAAAATCTCAAGGAAAAGTATTGCAAGCAATAGTCATAGCTGTTGGATCAGGTTCTAAAGGAAAGAAAGGGTGGAGAGATTCAACCAGTTAGCATGAGAGTTGGAGATAAAGTTCTTCTTCCAGAATATGGAGGCACCAAAGTAGTGCCAGATGACAAGGATTATTTCTTATTTAGAGATGGTGACGTTCTGGCTGGGCACGGTGGCTCACGCCTGTAATCCCAGCACTTTGGGAGGCCAAGGTGGGAGGATCACCTGAGGTCAGGAGTTCGAGACCAGCCTGGCCAACATGGTGAAACCCTGTCTCTACTAAAAATATAAAAATTAGCCAAATATGGTGGTGCACGCCTGTAACCCCAGCTACCCAGGAGGCTGGGACAGGAGAATGACTTGAACCCAGGAGGTGGAGGTTGCAGTGAGCCGAGATCATGCCATTGCACTCCATCCTGGGTGACAGAGTGAGAAACTCTTTCTCAAAAAAATAAATACATAAAAAAGAGATGGTGCGTTCTTGGAAAGTATATAGACTGAAATAAGTCACTATTAAATGACATCAACATGAAGCTGCCTATTCCACTGAAGTTCTAAAATCTTTCATCATGTAAATAAATCTGTCTTTTATAATAAACTAATAATAACTAATGACAAAAATAATGACACATAGCTAAATCTATTCAGTCTATCCTCAATTCAAACTATCCCTCATGCTTCTATGTGTTTCTTTTGTCAATCTGTCCTGTTTTCATTACGTGTTGTTCTTCCTTACATTTTCTATTTCTTCTTTGAAATCACTTTCATAAATTCAAACATACTTATTTTTTAATATTTTAAGATAATTTTATTACCTCAATATCTTGAATTGCTACAGGGGTATTATCAACCCAGGGCCAATTTATATGTTACAAGCTTAACTTAGAGTTTCCTGCCCCATACAAGTAATTTAAATTCAGACTTTTTTTTTTTTTTTTTCTTTTCTGAGCCCTGGGTAGTGGCACATCGATGGGTTGGTTTTGTTTCCTCTTCATTGAAGGTGGTGAGTTTCAAAGATCTCAGCTTTATGTAAAGGTCTCCGTTCCGACTCTACGCCAAACCTCCTTTCCTGTCTTCATGTGGGTGCTAACTTAGAACTCTATTTCTGGGTCAAATAACTCCCTGCTCTAAGCCCTGATGACTATACCTTTGACACACACTATATTGGTATGGCTTTTAATTGTCTCTTTGTTTCTAGCATCTGAGGGTCTATGTCTTTGTTAATTCAACTATGTATTTTAAATAAACGTCCTATTTTATCTAACATTTGTAGATATTTGTAGCTGGAGAAAACTAACTTTAATTGATTCTACTGAGTAGACAGGACTGGAAGTCTGGTCTCTGGGGTTTATTAAAACCAAGGTAACTAGCTCTCCTGGATGCTAGCTCACTGTCCAAGTTGAATTCAGTGTCAGTCATCTAGAAAATGTCCCATTTTTCATGTGTGAAGTCTGCTTATAGTGAATAGACCAGCTTAGGTCCTTGGTTCAGTGAACTCCTCAAAATGTGGTTTCAGTATTGAAATAATTGGTTATCATTCTGATTTGACTATTTTCTCTCTCTGCTAGGAAACCAGAGAGGAGAGAATCCTACAGACAATAGACAGATGTTTGAAATACTTAGAACATGGTTTGCTTTTGTTTTTGTTTTGAAGTGGAGTCTTGCTCTGTCGCCAGGCTGGAGTGCAGTGGCACGATCTTGGCTCACTGCAACCTCCGCCTCCCAGGTTTCAGTGATTCTCCTGCCTCAGCCTCCCGAGTAGCTGGGACTACAGGCACGTGCCACCTCGCCCAGCTAATTTTTTGTATTTTTAGTAGAGACAGGGTTTCATCGTGTTGGTCAGGATGGTTTTGATCTTTTGACTTCGCAATCTGCCCACCTTGGCCTCCCAAAGTGCTGGGATTACAGGCATGAGCCACCGTGCCCAGTCAGTTGTTTTAATTCAAAGTTCTAGACACATGGGAAGTGGAGGAAATGCTGGACGAGAAGGCACAGTTAGATGGTAGACCCACCTCTGTCAATAACCAGGTCCGATTCTAACTCATTGTTTTTCATTTGCAAAATAAGAGTGTTGGACAAAATACCCTATAGGCTCCTTCTAGCTCTTAGGTGATTTGTAAAGGTTTGGGGTGAGGGTAAACTGCTGGGTTAAAGTCTGTGTAGTCTGAAAGCCATGCAGGGGCTCTGATGGGCTTACCCCTGTCCCTGAAGCCGAGGCCTGACGTGCTACTTTCCCAGGGCTTGGTTCTTGCCTGTTTTTCTTGAGGCTGTCTTGGCATTTGCACCTGCTCTCATGGCTTCACTGGCCACTTTCTCAATCCCGGCTATCTTCTCTATGTTCTTGTTCCCTGTCTCCTATTGTTGCTTTCTGGCTACTCACCATGAGGGCAGAGATGCCAAATATCTACAAAATTCCTCACATTCCTGAAGAAATTCTCCCAGTCTTTCCCTAGCGTCCTCTGAGGATACCGCTGTGATTGGTGAGAACTTTCATAGATCTAGCCTCTTCGTTTACCAAATCCTACCAAGCCACTTTTCTTGTGAAATGTCTCATATGTACATTTTGTGCATTCAATAAATAGCTTTTGAGTTAGGCCAGGCACTGTATTGGACATGGATTAAACATAAAATAAAGAAAGCAGATCTCGGCCAGGCACAGTGGCTCACGCCTGTAATCCTAGCACTTTGGGAGGCCAAAGCAGGTGGATCACCTAAGGTCAGGAGTTCCAGACCAGCCTGGTCAACATGGTGAAACCTGGTCTCTACTAAAAATGCAAAAAAACAATTAGCCAGGCATGGTGGCAGGCACCTATAGTCTCTGCTACTCGGGAGGCTGAGGCAGGAGAATTGCTTGAAACCCAGGAGGCAGAGGTTGCAGTGAACCGAGATGGTGCCACTGCACTCCAGCCTGGACGATAGAGGAAGACTCTGTCTCAAAAAAGAAAAAAAAAAAAGAAAGCAGATCTCTGTCTTCAAGAAGGTTGAGGTAGAAAAGGAGCAGGCAAACAAGTTCATCATGGCTCATGATGAGAAAAAAAAAAAAAAAACCGGCATCGTAGTGAGTAACAGGGCTGGTTATTTTTGGTCAGTTACTTAAGGGGTCTCTCTGCAGAGAGCTGAGGTCTAAGAGGTGAGAAGAGAGTTCCAGTTACAAGTGCATCAATAAAGCCTATAGTCTGTCTCTCTCTCTCACACACACACACACGCACACACACAGACACACACACACACACAAAGATATTTGCTGATTCATTAAATGAAATAAGCAGCAGCTGACATTGAGTCTACAGCCAAAAAAAAAAGTAGCAATAAGACTTTGCAACTAGCTTTGCCAAAGGTAGAGAACATTCTGATTCTAGGTGATGGATCAGACCTGGTTCTAGGAGTAGAAAAATTATTCAAGAAGAATAAGAGCGATTGATCCATTAAGGGGGATTAAATGCCCTCTTGGGAACATTAAGCACTATATATCGTGATTTTGTAATCATCCCCCAAGCTTCCATCTGTAGTTCAACCTTTGAGTGAGCTCCAGCTGAAGGCTGGTTCAGTTCTCAGGCAAATACTATGAATCACAAGAGATAAGTTCACCCTCATCCCGGTGCACATAGTTTTCTTATGAGTTAGGATTTGAGGAGCTAGCTTTCTTAGTGCCTGAATATCCTTGTATTTTGAGTTTGATTTGTAAATGCTGAGATTAAATTTTTCAACTGATCCCTTTGGAATGAACACTTGGGTCCCCAGGTAGCTGAAAAGCACAGCGCAAAAGTCAACATCACTTAACAGGCTGTTTGGTTCTCCATCCCCACCTTCATTCTGCTCCCAGCTGTGTTTACCTGAAGAACAACAGAGCCCAGGAAGAGGTAACAGCGAAAGACCTTTCTTCCAGGATTTTGAGTCAAGTCCCAGCAATGATCTAGATACCAAGGACACCCAAATCCATTCAAGGAGCCCAATTAGGCTCAAGGAAAACCAGAACAAGACAGGGACCCTGCTCTACAGGCTGTTAGCAGGTCACAGCAAATGTCAAGACAGTAGCATGAAGTGATTCAAGAATTTCAACTGGTCTTCCCTGCAAGCTCTTAACAGGGGAACCCAACATAGGGACCACCAGGGCTCTGCCCTCTTGCTGTTGACTGCACCACATAACAGCTAATTAGATTTTGCTTCCTCTGTGGTTGGTGTTATGTGTAAAGAATGAGCAGAACATCGGCGCTAGTGCCATTCAATCCGTTATGAGTTCCACAGTTTGGCCATGAACAATGGTGGCTGAAATGGCATTCAGATGCAAAAAGCTAGGACCTGGAGACTGAGGCAGCCCTGTGAGACTGGGTGCTGCTGGGCCACCCCTAAGAATGGCCATGTGGAGAACCTTTCTGAGGAAAGAAAAGCTAGAAGTCCAAAGTCCATTGAGTGCCCAAGTCTTAGATAATGTGAAGGCATGAACATGGGGTTGCAGATGACAGCACCATTAAAATAAACTAGTCAGTTTATTTGGGGTTTATCTGGGTGGGGTGGTGAGCTTTAACACATCATGCAGCCAATAGCAGGTGCCTGAGCACAGTGTTTACAGGAGGAAAATTCATTCACCTATTTTATTCAGACTCCAAAGACGAGTCTATGTAATTAAGAGACTGAGAATTACACTAGGGACCTCCTAAAGACATGTTTGTGAAAGTCTGCCCAAAGCCAATTAGCATAATGAATGAGACATGCAGGAGCAGTGAGCTCACGTGTGTGCATGTTTGTCAAAGAGGATCACGGTGGTCTTTCATCTTTCAATCCTGTTCAGATCTTGGGCAAGTAAAAAGTCAACTAGAGGAATATTTTTCTCAAATATACATGTACATATGCATTAGAAAGGTAAAAATGAATCCTATAAAAGGTACTTTTTATTCTCTCTCTTTCAAGAATTAAACTTACCACATCTAAAAATCAGTTTTAGGCAAGGGGGTATGGGTTGTGTCTTTTGGGTTTCTGTTCTCAAAACCCAAGCAAACATCAGGCTATGAAAAAGGAATTCAAACAGAGTAAGTTTCCATTCCTTCACCCAAAGTGCATCAACTTTCTCCCCCAAGACTCACCTCCTCTCAGCCAGGTACTGAAAAGACAAGAACTCCACCTTCAGGTCTTCTCTGGGGATGTGGGAAATGCCGGCAGAGCATCCTGGGCTCAGAAATCAGTCGTGGCACCTGGCACCTGCTTGCCCTCACCAAATTCAGCCTGTCCTCCTCAGCTGCATTGTCAGCCACCTTCCCTCCAACTGCCCTGAAGATGGAAGTGTACCCAACCTTCAAGCCTCTGTCGCTCCAGACTGTGAAGTTTCGGGCTGAAGATTCATTATGAGACGAATGAGATGTTCATCTCCACTTACACAGCCTACGGCTTGTGTGTTGAGAAAGATATTGAACCAACAAAATGATCTTCAACACAAAACTCTATTCTCCTCTTCACTCGCCTTTATTTCTTTATTTATTTTTTGAGACGGAGTCTTGGCTGTGTCGACCACGCTGGAGTGCAGTGGCGCGATGATCTTGGCTCACTGCAAGCTCCACCCGGGTTCATGCCATTCTCCTGCCTCAGTCTCCCGAATAGCTAGGACTACAGGCGCCTGACACAACGCCCGGCTAATTTTTTGTTTTTTTTTGTTTTTTTTGTTTTTTTTGTTTTTTTTTTGTTTTTTAGTACAGACGGGGTTTTACCGTATTAGCCAGGATGGTCTCGATCTCCTGACCTCCTGACCTCCTGACCTCCTCTTCACTCTTTATTGTTAAAGCACTTATTTCATTGGTTTCAAACTGCTTTAAAAGGACTGAATGTGCAGGCAAGGAGATTGGACCGCGTTGAAGTGTGTATCCCTGCAACTGGGTCCTCCAGGCACGGACACACGTTTGTAAGATTAAAAAGGACATTGCAATCCCAGGCATGGTGGCTTATGCCTGTAACACCAGCACTTTGGGAGGCCAAGGCGAGTGGATCACTTGAGGTCAGGAGTTCAAGACCAGTCTGGCCAAGGTGGGGAAACCCCGTCTCTACTAAAATACAAAAATTAGCTGGACATGGTGGCAGGTGCCTGTAATTCCAGCTACTTGGGAGGTTGAGGCAGGAGAATCACTTGAACCAGGAGATGAAGGTTGCAGTGAGCTGGGATCACGCCACTACACTCAGCCTGGGCCACAGAGCAAGACTCTGTCTCAAAAAAACAAAACAAAACAAAACAAAACACCTGCTGTTGCAGTTCCCAGTTATGAGTCCCCAACATGCTCTTGCTATAACCCATTGGATTAAAAGCAGTCCTTCCCTTTGGACTGTGGGTCCAAAACTTTGCCCCATTTTTCTCTTTCCATTGCAGCTATTCAAGTCCTGAATGGCAGTTTCTTGAGAGGTTAATTGGTAGTAAGCCAGCATTAAAAAAGTCAGAGGGGGCAGGAGTCCTGTGGTCATGGATTTCTGAAATGCCATATTAACATATTAACAAAGTTAGATGCCTGTCTTTATTGCAGGGCTCGGGAGCCTTTTATAAGCTCAGGTCTTTTCAAATCCCCAGTGGAACTCTGCTGCAGTTTTTCTCAGTTTGACCCCAGCGCCTTTTGTTTGCTGTGGAATGTCATGGGATTAGCATTCCTGGTGGTACTTAGGGAGACATGTTTTCTAGCAGCCTGGGTCCCAGAAGGGCAAGTCAGGCACTCAATCAACAAGCAAATACACAGATAAGTCGCATGGCAAGTTATCATCAATTTTAAAATGTTATTGATGATATTTTTAATCAGTTTATTTATTTGTACTAAACCTATTTCTACTTACAGAACTCCTCAATTCCCACTAGCCCCATTTCAAGTGCTCAGGAGCTACATGGAGCGCCCTCACGGCCCGATTAGATGTGCAGAGCTCCATGAAGCAGATAAAAGACATTCAGGTTTAGACCCTTGGAGGGAGAGAACACAGAGGGCTTTGTGACCTTTTAATGAGGCTCAAAGACACCCCTGAGACTTTCCTTTTCCCACCCCTGCTCTATTAATCCTCTTCAACAACGTGAATTTCCTCAGTGAGTTGAGGGTTTACCCCTACCTGCCTCAAAGGAATTTTGAAAAGATTAAAAAAAAAAAAAAAAAAAAAAAAAAAAGAAAGGAAAACAGAGCTTTGGCTTAGCACTCAGGACCCATCCGAGGTGGTCGCAATTAAAAACAAAAGCAGCCACTGTGATTTGGCCTCGCTTGTACGGTAGTAACATGTGATCTATTTCACCAGCAGCCATAGCGTTTGTTTTGGAGACTTCAGTCAGAAAATAAACATAACACATGTGTGAAAAGAAAGAAGTGTGTGGAACTCGGAGAAAGTCTTATCTTCTGAACACCATTGCCCGAGAAGCCCCCATCTTTTAACAAAGAAAAGTCCATTGTTCATCATTTTGTGCCGTGTGAAAACCAACATGATAAACAATGATCATTTTAAATGGACCAAAAAATAACTTGCATAGACACTGGAGGCCAAGAAAAGAAAAGAAAAAAAAAAAAAAAAGAAAGGAAAGAAAAAGCATTATCCTTTTATCCATTTAAAGAAAAGAAAGCAAAATACATCTCATTATCAGCTCTCAATAGAGGATTAATAGGCTCTAAGCAGAAGCTTCGGGAAGGCTGCTGTTTCAGAAAAGCTTATCAGGTTTTTGAAAAGAAGAATTCCAACCCCCCTGAACTCCCACCCTCTTGTGTACACAACTGGAAGAATGGCACACCCATATCGATGGTGATAGCTTTTATTTGCAGAGATGGGTTAGATTGGAGATGAGAGGGGAGCTCATCAAAGGGCTTCAGTTAGTTGTATGTAAACCGGCCTTGTCCTCTGACACTGTTCTTTTCCTTGCAGCCCATCGAGAGATGTATCTGAATGGTGACTGGACCCAGGGGTGCTGGGGCGGGGGTGTCAGGAAGCTGCTCTTGGGAATCAGCCATCCTGCTGCTGTTCCTGTAAAGATTTCTGTTACTCTTTAAATCAGTAAGTGGAGACTAGGGCATTCTAATGTTGCAAACATTAAACATTCAAGCTACCACTTAAAATTTCTGCTGCAAAAGAAATTTCAACCACCGACTAGTTAAGGGGAAGGATCTGCCCTACCCTGTAATTCCCATGGCTAAAACGCGTGCCATTTCTTATTTCAGACTGGAAGATTCTGTGGGCTGTCCGATTTAGGTAAACAGTGCTGTCTTTGGCTTTCGTTAGGATGCTCAGAAGTGAGAGCCGTTGCAGTTTGACCCTCTCTTCCTGGCTGTGGGCTTTGCTGTGATACAAGGTAAAGTGAGGAGGGAGTCAGCGCTGCCCTGGAACCCAGCCCAAGCCTGTGGCTACGCTGTGGCTTCGTGTCCTGGGACTGCTTTAACAAATGACCACAAACTGGGTATCTGCAAGCAGCAGAAGCTCTTCTCCCAGAGTTCTGAAGGCCAGAAGTCCAAAATCAAGGTGTGGGCAGGCTAGGTTCCTTCCGGAAGCTCTGGGAGAATGTTCCAGCTCTCTCCTGGCTTCCGGTGGTGCCAGGATTCCTTGGCTCTCTTTGGGTCCTAGATGCTGCACTCCAGGCTCTGTCTCCATGGTCACATGGTGTCCTCTCCATGCCTCCCTGTGGCTTCATGTGGTCTTCTTATAAGGATGCCAGTCACTGGATTTAGGACCCACCCTAAATCCAGGAGGACTTCATCTGTGAGAATGACATATGCAAAGAGCCTATTTCCAAATAAGGTCACTTTCTGAGGTTCTAGGTGGACAGCTATTTGTCAGGACACTATTTAGCCTAGTTCATCCTCATTCTTCCACTCCAAGATGACATTTTCCTGAACTTCTAATAGCTATTTTTATCACTGCAGATTTTATTACCTTAACAAAAAAAAAAACTGCTAAACTTTTCACTGCTTTTGAAAAGCATTGCCTGTGGCTCAGGGAGAAAGCTAGAAGAACATGAAGCAAGCAGCTGCATGACACATCCATGGGACAGGCCTGGGCGTGGAGCGAGGGCTCCAGAAACAGGAGGGAAGGGAGAACTGACCTCACTTGCCTTCTGTGGAAGGAGGAGGTGGGAGCCACGCAGGGAATGCCGGGGAGCCAGGTAGGCCTGGACTCGGATCCTGGGGGTGTGACGAGACTGAGGCAACCAGAAGACCTCTCAGAGACAGGACCAAGGGCAAACCACGTGGAAGCCCCCGAAGGCCATGTGCCACCAGGAGCGTCCTCTTCCCAGGAGCATCACCTTCCTAGGAGCGTTACCTTCCCAGGAGCGTTACCTTCCCGGGAGCCTAGACTCTGTTCTGCAGGGCTTGGTTTAGTGCAAGGGGCAAAGGGCTGGGTGGAGAGACGAAGCTTCAGGGCAACTCCACACCCACAAGGCCAGCCTGGCTTCCTCACTGCTGACCCGTAGCCTGAGGCTGCTGGATCATTAGCCATTCTGGGCCAGCAGCCTGTCTTGCTCTGCCTTTGCAGCCGCATAAAGCGCATGAGAAGCTGTAGTAACTTAAACAGAAAGAGGAAGTCCCGGAAGATGGGCACGCTCTTTAAAAGAACATGAAGGAAAAGTCCACATAACCCCTGACAAAAACTCTCTCCTTGACCAAACTTGAGTCAGGCTCCTCCAAGCCCTCGACCTTGGTCCTTGTCCTTGCTAGGCCTGCAAAGCTCAGTTGCAACAGGGATCCTGCTGCCAGTTTACTGAGAACCCTTGATCCTCCATATCGGATCACCCTGGCCTGCCTTCAACAAGAATCTCCTTGATCAGTTTAGCAAGAACCCCGACCCTGAAATCACCTTCATCTGCTGAACCCTCTCAACCTGCTGTAAATAGCCCCTTGTTCTTTTTTGTTTTTCATTTTAATTTTATAATTTTTTTTGATAAGGAGTCTCACTCTGTTGCCTAGGCTGGAGTACAGTGGCCCAGTCTCAGCTCACTGCAACCTCTGCTTCTTGGGTTCAAGTGATTCTTCTGCCTCAGCCTCCCTAGTAGCTGGGACTGCTACAGGCACCTGTCACCACCTCTGGCTAATTTTGTATTTTTGGTAGAGATGGGGTTTCACCATGTTGGCCAGGCTGGTCTTGAACTCCTGACCTCAAGTGATCTGTCTGCCTCGGCCTCCCAAAGTGCTAGGATTACAGGTTTGAGCCACCACGTCTGGCTCCTTGTTCATGTATTGGGAATTGCGCCTGATCTCTCCCCTGCTGTGACAGTGTGTACACCAATTGCAATTGTCCTGAATAAAGTCTTACATACCATTTTAAAAAGTGTCAGAATAATTTTTTGTTTTACACCCTCGCCAGCCCCACCCCCTGTCAGGGAACATTTAAGTACAGAACTTAGAGCTCCATACTCAACAAGGTTTCTCTTCAGCACAGAGAACTTCTGTCCTTGGCCACACTCCGGTGAGGTCCGTAAGTCCTGCCCCAGTTCCTGGACCCACAGCCTTCTGTGGAAAGCCCCCACTCGCAGGCAGCCACAGCAGAAGCAATGGAGGAAGGAAGCCCGGCAGGCTGGCTCAGCACGTGGTCGACTGAGGTCTCATTTCCTTTTTATTTTCTTTCTAATGCTCCTTTCAAAACTGTATCTCTCTCCTTTAGAACACAACTTCTTTTTTTAACCCTAAGTCTCACGTGGAAAGAATTTGTTTAGTTTGCAGTGGTGCTGTGGCATGAACCTTCAGTCGGGTGAGTCATATACCCTGGGCTGCTGACTTGCATGAGGCAGGGACAGGGAATGTTAGCTCGGGGAGCTTGCTTATGTGTTTTCATTGTAAAGAGATGTAATAAAAAGGCACTATATCAGAATGTAAACTCTCAATATCAGTCTTTAATTCAGCAGTGTTTTTCTATAATAAAGTATATTTGTGTTTGTTAACAGAAGGAGGAGGTGGAAAAAACATAAAGCATGTGCAAGTAAAGGTTTAAAATACAGGTGAAACTCTACCTACAGAGGCACGATTCTAACATGCTTAAGGATGCTTGAGAAAGCCCTGACCCTACAAAAAGGCCTAAGACCCGGGGCAAGAATGAAGGAGTCACGCAATGCAAAAAGCGCATGAAGCCCAAGGTTCTCTTCCCCAGTGTTAAATCATCTTAATACAGAGGACTGGGCTTTAGGACATTCCGTGAAACTTGACTCACCGTGTTCTGTGTCTGGAAGCTCAATGTGAAGCAGATCTTACTTGCACTTCTAAAAGGAGGCATGTTGATGCAATGGAAAAAGATCTGATGCAGTAAGACTCAGAGTCCTAAGATTCTCTCTGTCTCTAACTGCCATTACAAGCTTTTGTGAGGATGGAAAGGTCTTTGCAGGGTGCCTGCACACAGGAAGTGTCTCTAAGAGGAAAGAACATGTTGTTGGAGCTTACCATTCTAGTGCAGCTTCCCTCACAACAGCACCAGTGGAGCCATCTGTCCAGATGCCCGGCCCTGTCCTTTTGAACATCCTAGATGCTTTGCACCCTCCAATCAATGTCCTGTGAGTTGCTTTCCTGCTAAAGTTAGCCCAAGATGATTTCTCTTGCTTGTAACAGAAGAGTCTTGCCTTGGTCAGTTGCTGTATTTGTTCCCTGTGGCTGCTGTAACAAGTCACCATCAACTTGGTGGCTAAAAAGCAACAAAAATTTCTTCTCTCACGGTGTGGAGACCAAATATCCAAAATCAGTTTCACTGGGCCAAAATCAAGGTGTGGATTGGGCAGCACTCCCTCCTGAAGATCTAGGGGAGAATCCATCCCTTGTTTCCTTTAGGTCCCTGGGGCTGCTGCATCCCTTGGCTTGTGACCATATCACTCCAATCTCTGCCTGTGTGATCACATTACCGTCTCCTCTCCTGTGTGTGTTGACTCTCCTTCTGTCACTCTTTTATAAGGACCCTTGTGATTACTTTTAGGGAGTACCAGGCTAACTCAGGATAATCTCCCCATCTCAAAATTCTTAACCTAATCACACCTGCAAAGACCCATTTTCCATATAAGGTAACATTTATGGGACACAGGAGTTATTACCTGGTATCTCTGGGGGTCATTATTCAGCCTACTGTAGTTGCCAGTTATGGAGTTTGCTTTTATAGCCTATGTTTGGTGTACTTTTTGATGATGACGCTTACAAGTCTCATTGTCTCAATCTGGTGGGACCTGCAGGTACTAATGGCTGTGACATCTGGGCAAGAGACAAGCAGCAACAGGAACAGGTTTGCAGGAACCTGGAGCCATTGGCATCTGCTTGGCTCTGCCTCGTCTTTTGCTGTTTATGGGTTGTTGCCTTGGCAGAGCCATGGCTAGAGGTATAGAGTAACTCGTACGCTTTTGACAAGAAACGGTTCTGACCCCATAGGGGAAACACCACAGCTCTTATGTGGTTATTTCCATAGCTAATTTGAGTACAATATGTCAAGAAACATGGCCCAAACCTTTCCTATCAAAAGCATTTAGGTTATTATTCTTAAATGGTTTTGATGGTAGTATATTTTACTGTAGAGACATAACCATGCATTATTTAGATACATATTTCTGCTGAATTCCATTCCCTCTCTCCCTCAAAACTGTGAATGCATTTGGTGTTTAAGAACACATGCGTGCTCCCTAACCACAGGGGCATACGCTCAAGCCGCCCCAACAAATGCTGCTATTATTGAAATGGGTGCTCCAGAGTTAGAAAGTAGTTTTTATTTCTTCTAGATGTTATGCAGATTTATGGTAATAATACTTTGTATTGTTAACCTTTGCATGTAATAGTAGCATTTGTTCCTATCTATTGAAACACGACCATGTCTGTGTAACATGCATTAAATAAAAATGGAATGTTGGCAATTTTCAGCTCCTTTACTTCCTGCCAGCTCTCCCTTTAGAAAGCTAACTGGAAGAGAAATATATTTTTTCCAGTGAAATATAGAATTTGTTTTTCAAAGAATGAAACAAAAGTAGGAGTTTGTCGTTTTGTTTGAATTCAAATAATCTCTTAAAGCTATGGGACTAAACAGCAAATTTGAGGGGAGAGGAAGAGGGGAAGATACCACACAAATAGCTAAATTTATACCGAAAGTTCAGTGGAAACAAAAACAGTGTAGACACATGACAGGGGATGTCATCAGTGGATGCAAAATTGGAGCTTCAGATAAGGGGTATTTTTAATACATGTACATTAGGCAGCCTTCTCCATCACAGCAGAGACTGCAGGCCCAGGAGACCTGATGGATTCATTCATGGGTTCACTCATCTGGTCATTTAGCTGATACTTAAGGAGCACTGGCACAGAGCAGATGCTAAAAGTAACATGGTGAGCAAATAGTCAGGGTCTCTGTCTTCACTGGGAAGCATCCTTGTGAAGGAAACAGACATTAAGACCTTTCAGGTTCTTCTAGCACTTGCTTCCTGCTCAGCCACATTCTCCTGGTAGACACCTGATCCCCCTGTGACTTTGTTGCAGAAAACTTGTCTTTCAGATCCCCTTTGCCCATTGTCTGTGTGCTCCCAAGAGTCTTCCCTTCAATCCCACTGGCGGTCCCCAGCACCCTGGGCCAGGCCTCTCCCCATGTTACCAACAAGGGTTCCATGTGTTCCTGTGAAGCCAGCTCTTCATACGGATGGGATGGGATCCCTTGGTATTGAACAATCACCAAGTCAAGTGAAGCATGAGCTGTTTGTTCCCCTTGACCTTGTCTTCTAATTGCTCACTGGTTTTTCTTATCAGCTTGTGAGATCTCCTTGTACAGGCTTGTGAATATTTTTGTGTGACATATGTGCCGAAAATATTTGTCCAATTTATCACTTTTCATTTGATTAGGTGTATAGTTTCTTTCCCCAGGTGATACACACACACACACACACACACACACACACACACATATATATGTATATACATATATGATAGACACAAATGACAAATACATTAATATAATTGAACATACACAGTGATTTCCTGTCAAGAGTAATATGGTCTCCCCATGTATAGTTTTCCTTGTCTCTAATTTTATTAAATTGTGTTTGCATTTAGATCTTGGATTATTCAAAACATTGCACTATTTGTATAATCACTCCCAAAGACAATACATAAAAACTTGACAGAATCTGATATTTCTAAAATAAATCACTCCAGACCAGTATCTTTTCTCCCTACGCGCCCCCCACCCCACCGCACTGCCCCCTCCAGCCGAGACAGAGTTTCACTCTTGTTGCCCAGGCTGGAGTACAATGACATGATCTTGGCTCATTGCAACCTCTGCCTCCCGGGTTCAGGTATTTCTCCTGCTTCAGCCTCCTGAGTAGCTGGGACTACAGGCATGCGCCACCACACCCGGCTAATTTTTGCAGTTTTAGTAGAGGTGGGGTTTCACCATGTTGGTCAAGCTGGTCTGGAACTCCTGACTTCAGATGATCCACCAGCCCTGACCTCCCAAAGTGCTGGAATTACAGGCATGAGCCACCATGCCTGCCCTCCAGACCAGTATCTTACATGAAAATATTTTATTGTATTCTAAGGAAAGATTCAGAGCAGAACTGAAATTCTACCCCGCCCTCCCCCGCCCCCCAGCAGGTGCTGACTTCTCCAGCACAGCCCCCTCACCTCCATTTCCTCTCCTACCAAAAGCATCAGTCTTTCTTCTATCTCTAGACCTGCCCTAGGTGGAAAGACTTGGTCCGATCTAAATTTTGAGCTTCCTGTTTCTTGTGGAGTTGATTTACGTTTCACTTTTCTGTTCTAAAAGCATTATCTATTCATCGTAGAAAACAAAAATGTTATAAATAGTAAAGCCTCCACAAATGGACATTATTGGAGGTCTCAGCATCTGACTCCCGTCTCCAACTCCAGAGCCATGTCTTTCCCCACAGCTGCTATCCAGGGATGGGCCCCCGGCCCACCGAGAGCCAGGAGACCAATGGTAGCCTTACCTGCGGGGAGAGGCGTCCCACTTTCCTTCCAGCCCCTGAAAGCTACTGAGGGGAACTCTGCTGCTCTGGTGGTGGGGGGGGGCAGTAGGCAGCCATCAGCAGAGCAGGCAGGGCAGCACCCAAGGCCCTGGAGGGGGAACCCAGAGATGCCTTTCAGGACATGTTGTCCCACACCTGAGTGTCTGATCTGCTAATGCTGCTATGCAGAAGGTTGGGGTGAAACGCCACAATTGCTCCACTCACTAGAGCCACGTAAACCACCTGAGCTGGAGCGGGTGTCTTAGTTGGGCCTGCCAGGCGGCTGGAGGATGTGGGAGAGGAGGCCAGCTTCTCATCCAGTTCTCCTTTTCTTTGTCCAGAAATAGGCACACAATGAGGAAGGCGTCTGATTCCAGATGGCAATTGTCCCAGAAAAGCAGGTGCCCTGCACCAGTGTGGACATGCATGCGCATTAATCCAGCCATTTCCATTCGGGGTGCCCATGCCTTACTTCAGAAGGGGGCTCGGTTCACGAAAGGTGAAAGAGCCCAGGAGCTGGAGAAAAGAGTGCTAATGAAAACTGTCTTTGTTCTAAAGAAAATCCCCAAGGGAGCATCATTTGGACGCTTGGTTTTGAATGGATGGAGCACAAAGTGAGGCCTCATATGTGGTCAGTTGGGAAGGGAAGCACTTGAGCTGAGAAAAGCCACAGCAGGAAAGCAAGTGGAGGGGACAGGTTTTCTTCTGCCCTCTCTTCCCACGAAGAGCCACCACACATTCACTGAGTACCACCCTGTGCAGGGAGCAAGGACTGGGTGATGGGAGCCTGCAGCCGAAGGACCTGGGCATCCTAGGGACAGAGAAAACAGTGCCTACCAGGGATCCCTGTCCACAGCGTGGGAGACGAGGAGCAGAGCTGCTTATGGTCCTGAAAGAGATGGGTCTGAAAGAGAAGGAGAAGAACCCTTCTTAGGGTGGCCACTGCAGCCCGTTTGGGGGTCTTTCCCAGCCTGTGAATGCAGACAGATCAGGAGAATTGATAGGAACCAAATACAGGGGACGCGGCTCTCCCCTGCTCTCTCTTCCACCAGGAGAAGCAGTGCCATGGTGCCTGTGGTTATGCATTCCTCACTTGGTCTGCCTCTTGCACTCTCTGCTGGCGGTGTTCCCTCGGGTACCGCGAGCAGGGGCACCCCCAGGGAGCAGAGGCCAGGGCGAGGCTCAGAGCCAAGGCTGATGCCTATAAACGGAGGCAGCTGAGTTGGAGGCCACAGCGTGGATGGTCCCCGTCACCGTGGAGGGACAGCATGTGAGGCTTTCAGCCCCTCCCAGGGTGGGTGGTATCACTCAAGGAGGAACCAACAAATCCCACCCTTTCCCCTTCCCTCTCTCTTGACTTGCCTCCATCTTTCTTGCCTTTCTTCCCCCCACAAACCTTTCTTGATCTCCTACTACATACCAGGGGTGATTGTAGGAGCTGGAGACAAAGCAGTAAACAAAACAAATGCTTGTCTTTGTGGTACTTACGTTCGGATGGAGGCGAGGTCGAAGAAACACTTTGATGTTGGAGTTCAAGACAGTGCATTGCTTAACAAAGAAAGAGGCAAGTCAAGGAGAGAGAGGGCAGGTGGAATGGGATGTCGAGCGACTGGACCACCCCACTCGGTGTCCCTGTGGGGTCTGGGGCTCAGGACAGTCAGCACAAGGACTCCAGGGCTCCCCGTACACTGCGGCGCCTGAGGGTTCCTGGGGGGCAGCCGAAGTGTGTGCACCGACCTGGGCCAACATCCAGGGCCCTGTTATGCAAGGGAGAAGGAGCAGAGACTTGGGGGTGGGAGCGGGGTGGGGAGCAGAGCCACAGGCATTCTGCTGTGGTTTCTCCAGACCCACCTGCTTGGGAGGAGCCTGATTCTGCAGCTCATCACCCCTCAGCACTCCCGCAGGCCCCGCAGCAACTTCCAGGTCTCTGCTCTGCAGCAGTGGGACTTCCTCTCAGCATCTCCCCACCAGCCTCCTGGAAGCTTCTCAGGCTTCTCCACCTTTGCTCCTCCACAGAAAAAAAGCCCTACGCCAAGCTCACTGGGGCCATGCTGGGCTCCACCGGGCACCATGAACTGACCCAAAACCGGAACACCAAGTCCTTCAGCATTGGCGTTGGGCAGGAAAACAGGAGCCAGGCAGGTCACCAAACCACCAGAATGCAGAGTTTAAAAATAGCCTCTCGGCACTGCCCTACTTCTCCTGAAACGATTCCACTGGATCTGGTCACATTTTTATATTCTGGGAGCACTCGAGATGGATTTTCACGATGCACATTAAAGCCGTCTACGCGGTATTTAACCAAAGACAGGCAGATTGATAAGGAATCAGAAAGGATTTTAAGACCGAGGAGTGAAGCATGGGGAGACCTGGAAAGCCGTCGTTGGGCAAAGGAAATGGATTTTTGTCCTCTGGGTGTGTGTCAGAGGGAGGGGTGGGGAGGCACTGTGTCAGGAAGTGGAAATGGCCTGCTGGGGATAGAGATAACAGAGCTCTGAAATCTGGGCGGACAATCCTCCAAAGGCTGCAGCCATTGATCTGCAGAGACCCTGCAAGGAATAGCAGGCCTCCTCCAGTCCATTCCAGAAAAACTCCAACTCCACCTAAAACCAATGTAGGAAATCCACAGGGTTCAGCCTTCTGCCTGGCCAGCAGTGGCCCCTCACCCCACTACCACCATCGGTTTCTCCTAGTCTTTGCCAGCAATCCTCCGGTTTGAATCCAATAGGGGAAGGAAAAGGAAAGAAAACACAAGGTTTTTTTTGTTTGTTTTTTGGTTTTTTTTTTGAGACGGAGTCTCGCTCTGTCGCCCAGGCTGGAGTGCAGTGGCACAATCTAGGCTCGCTGCAAGCTCTGCCTCCCGGGTTCACGCCATTCTCCTGCCTCAGCCTCCTGAGTAGCTGGGACTACAGGCACCTGCCACCGCGCCCGGCTAATTTCTTGTATTTTTTTTTAGTAGAGACGGGATTTCACCGTGTTAGCCAGGATGGTCTCGATCTCCTGACCTCGTGATCCACCCGCCTTGGCCTCCCAAAGTGCTGGGATTACAGGCATGAGCCACCGCGCCCGGCCCACAAGCATTTTTATTCAACAAATACTTACAGAGTGCTCCTGCGTCCCAGCGCTGTGGTGGACATGACATCAGGGGATAGAGGGACGATGCTGTCCTCTCTTGGATTTTGTACTCTGGGGCCGGCCGCCAGGGCAGAGCGAAACAGAGAAAAAGTCAGGTGGCGATGAGTGCTATGAAGGGCAATGGGCCAGAGTGAAGGATAGGACAGACGGCAGTCCTCATGGAGGGTGCTCTTGGAAATCACAGACAGGAGGGCCTGTGAAAATTGGTGTCTCTTTTTCTTTAGTCTTTGGTGGGGGGGAGGGGGGGCGGGGGAAGCACTCTTTCTCCTGCAAGGGTCATGGCTCATACTTTTACTGGAAAGGGGTCCGGATCCGGTCTTGGATCTCGAGAAAGAAAGAATTCAGGGGGAGTCCGCAGAGTAAAGTCAAAGAAAGTAACGGAATAAAAGAATGGCCACTCCATAGACAGAGCAGCACCGAGGGCTGCTGGTTGCCCATTTTTATGACTATTTCTTGATTATATGCTAAACAAGGGGTGGTTCATTCATATCTCCCCGTTTTAGACCATTTAGGGTCACTTTCTGATGTTGCCATGGCTTTCGTAAACTGTCATGGTGCTGGTAGCAGTGAGGACAACCAGAGGTCACTCTCACCACAATCTTGGCTTCGGTGGGTTTTGGCCGGCTTCTTTACTGCAAACTGTTTTATCTACAAGGTATTTACGACCTGTATCTCGTGCTGACCTCTTATCTCATCCTGTGACTTAGAATGATTTAACCATCTGGGAATGCAGCCCAGTAGGTCTCACACACTTTTTTTTTTTTTTTTTTTTTTTTTTTTTGAGATGGAATTTCACTCTTGTCACTCTTGTTGTCCAGGCTGGAGTGCCATGGCATGATCTCAGCTCACCGCAACCTCCGCCTCCCGGGTTCAACCGATTCTCCTGCCTCAGCCTCTTGAGTAGCTGGGATTACAGGCGGGTGTCACCACGCCCGGCTAATTTTATATTTTTAGTAGAGACAGGGTTTCTCCATGTTGGTCAGGCTGGTCTTGAGAACTCCCAACCTCAGGTGATCTGCACACCTCGGCCTCCCAAAGTGCTGAGATTACAGGTGTGAACCACTCTTTTTCAACTTCTCCCTACCCAGTGGAATCTTGCTCACTCCCACTGAGCGTGCTCAAATTTCTATCATCTTAAAATCTTGAGTGCTCTGATGCACACGTGCACACACACGTGCACTCACATGCCCCACAATTGACTCCAGCTGTGACTTCATTCTTTGCTCAAACAATTGCCTTGAGTTCTTGTCGCCATAATCTTTCAAACTTGATTACCTTTTTATTCTTTATTGATTATGATAAAAGCAGTATATACTTATTTTTGAAAAAAATGTGAAATTAGCAGTATACAGGAAGAGAAAAAGATGCAAGCATTTCCACCATTGTCTCTGGGCCCAGCACACACAGGCAGGAGCCATTCATACACATCACCCACCTCCACATCCTCCTGTGCCTTTGTTCATATGTGAAATCCCATCGTTACACACTGTTGTCTTCTATTCTACCTAAAATTGTATCATAAGCATTGTCGCATTTTAACAACAATTTTTTATGTGAAAATGTAAGTGGCTTTAAAAAACTATTCCCTCTAGTGGATGTCTCATACTTGACTTAAACATTCCCTTGAAGGTCACCTAGTGTGGCTGCCATGTGTTCCACATAAAAATAACACAGCCATCAACGGGTGAGTGCGTAACCCCCGTCCTCATTTCAGCTTTCCTTAGGGTATGTTTCCCGAACAGGATTACTGAGTCAAAAGCTATCAGTTTGTCGAATGCTGTTGATACCAATTGCTGGATTTCTTTCCAGCAAAGTTGGCTGGTTCACATCCACATCAGCAGTTGCTGACTCTCAGAAGGTTCCCAGCATGGCTGTGGACACCCTTTCCCATTGAGTTCATATTACTGCCCTTTCCTTATCCAGTCTATATCGGTTCTTTATTAGGAAACTAACCCTTTGTCTTTCACGTTTGTTACCAATATGCTCTCACTTTTGTTTTCTAATGAATTGTATTTACCATAGATACATAATCAAGTATATTGTTTTTAAATATAAGCTATAAATATTTTTTCCTAATTTTCTGTGGTTTTCTTATTTTAAAATGCATTTGGGATTTAATTTTCCTATGTCATGGGAGAAGAACTAATTTTATCCCTCAAACAGTCAATTATCACACCCTACTTATAGAATAATCTGTTCTTTATTCATTGGTTTGTGATGACTCTTTCCAAAAATGATATAAGTTCTTACACGTGGTTGGCCTGTGTCTGGCTTATGTCTTTAGCCCTGTTGATTTGACTTTTCCTTTGTGAGAAACACGATGACTTTCTTTTCTTTTTATTAAGTTTTAAAATTTAGTAACATTTTTTACTTTGTTTTTAAAAACCTATTTGCCAGGCATGGTGGCTCAAGCCTATAATCCCAGCACTTTGGGAGGCTGAGGTTGGGGGATCACTTGAGCCCAAGAGTTCAAGACCAGCCTGGGCAACATGGAAAGACCCTGTCTCTATGAAAAACTTTTTTAAAAGTTAGGTGGGAGTGGTGATGTGCACCCGTGGTTCCAGTTACTTGGGAGGCTGAGGTAAGAGGATTATTTGAGCCTAGGAGGCCGAGGCTGCAGTGAGCCATGCTCAAGTCACTGCACTCCAGCATGGGTAAGAGTGATACCCTGTCTCAGAAACAAGCAAACAAAACCCATTTGCAGTCATTTATTTTCTTTTTCTTCTTTTTATTTTACTTTAAGTTCCAGGATACATGTGCAGAATGTGCAGGTTTGTTACATAGGTATACATGTGCCATAGTGGTTTGCTGCACCTATCAACCTGTCATCCAGGTTTTAAGCCCCACATGCATTAGGCATTTGTTCTAATATTCTTCCTCTCCTTGTCCCCCACCCACTAACAGGCCCTGATTTGTTATGTTTCCCTCCTGGTGTCCATGCATTCTCATTGTTCAACTGCCACTTATGGGTAAGAACATGCAGTGTTTGGTTTTCTGCTCCTGTGTTAATTTGCTGAGGATGATGGCTTCCAGCTTCACCCATGTTCCTCCAAAGGACACTATCTCATTCTTTTTTATGGCTGCATGGTATTCCATGGTATATATGTACATTTTCTTCAACCAGTCTGTCATTGATGGGCATCTGGGTTGGTTCCATGTCTTTGCTATTGTCCTGCAATAAACATACATGTGCATGTGTCTTTATAGTAGAATGATTTATAATACTTTGAGTATGTACCCAATAATTGGATTGCTGGGTCAAATGGTATTTCTGGTTCTAGTTCTCTAAGGAATCGCCACACTGTCTTCCACCACGGTTGAACTAATTTACATTCCCACCAACAGTGTAAGAGCATTCCTATCTCTCCACAGCCTCACCGGAACCTGTTGTTTCTTGAGCAGTCATTTATTTTTCAAGGTAACAATAGAATGATTTTGTCAAGATGAAGTGTTGGTTTGAGATTTGATTTGGATTTTGTTACTTATAAAGTAACTTGAGAAAAATTTATTTTGTTGCATCATCAGGAATGTGATGCATTACTCCACTTATTCAAGTTTTATTCTTTATGTCTCATTACAATTCCTAGTTTTTCTTTTTTCCAATGTGCATCTTACTAATGTTATTCTAAGCTTCTGTACATTGGTGCTATTGAGAAGAGTATTCCTCTCCCACATCCATTCTGTGCTGATCTGATGCAAAGCTGTTCTGTTTCCCATGTTTGCATTGTATTGATTGCCTCTTATTAATTCTATCAGACTTTCAGTTGATTCGCTGAAGTTTTCTGGGTATATTATTACACATTAAAGGAAATCAGAATATTTTACCCCCAAATATATTTCTCTGACATATTTCGAGATGGCTGCCACAGGGCTGGCGGACTAAAGTGGCCCTACAAAACTGTCTTTTGTGGGGGAAATTTGCATCTGGAGATCTTTAGTGAATCTGCAGAAATGGAACCAGTCCTGCCCTAGTCCTCATCTAGGAAACATTAACTTAGGAGATTCTGACAGCTTGAAAGATCTGAAAGAAACATTCATCTATTCTCTCCGAGAGCTGCTACCTGTGAGGTTTCATCTACATAACAAGACCACCTTTATTAGCCAGCCCTCCTCTTCTCCTCCTCCCATCATCCATCTTGCCAATAGAATGTGATTGACTACTATAACTGTTTTTTGGCCATGCTCTGAGCCTCCATTCATTCTGTAACCTCAAGATGGTATATTTAAGCTTCTGTAGCTTGGTGGGGGTTGGGGGTCTTCATTCTGAGGGCCCCTGTGTATACACACGTTGAATAATTTTTGTATGCCTTTTCTCTTATTAATCTGCCTTTTTTTTTTAAAGACAGAATCTTCCTCTGTCGCCCAGGCTGGAGTGTGCTGGCCTGATCTTGGCTCACTGCAACCTCTGAATCTATCTCCCTGGTTCAAGCGATTCTTGCGCCTCAGCCTCCTGAGATTACAGGCACGCACCACCACGTCCAGTTAATTTTTGTATTTTTAGTAGAGGCAGGGTTCCACCATGTTGGCCAAGCTGGTCTCGAATTCCTGAACTCAACTGATCTGCCCACCTCAGCCTCCCAAAGTGCTAGAATCACAGGCATGAGCCACTGTGTCAGGCCTTAATCTGCCTTTTATGAGTTGATTTTTCAGTGAAACTTCAGAGGGCCGAAGGTTTCGCTTTGGCCCCTACAACACATACGCAAGCAATAATTATTTGTATCTTTAATCCAGATCATTAATAACTTTAATTTTTAAAGTCTGCTTATAGTGATGAAAACTTACAAGAAAATTTTGATGGTCAGAGTGAAAAAAAATGAATGTGGGATTTTACTGGATATTTTTCTAACATTCATGCATGATTATGACCAAGATTATGGTTTTCATAATAAGGTTACTATGCTACATGTATATACTTTTTTTTTTTTTTTTTTTGAGACAGAGCCTTACTCTATTGCCCAGGCTGGCATCATGCAATGGCACGAACTCAGCTCACTGCAGCTTCCACCTCCCAGGTCCCAGTGATTCTCCTGCCTTAGCCTCCTGAGTAGCTGGGATTACAGACATGTGCCACCACACCCAGCTAATTTTTGTATTTTTTGTAGAGATGGGGTTTCACCATGTTGACCAGGCTAGTCTTGAACTCCTGACCTCAGGTGATCCGCCCGCCCCGGCCTCCCAAAATGCTGGGATTACAGGTGTGAGCCACCATGCCCACCCCATATATATACTTTCTCATATTATCCTTCCTTCTCTGGTGTAAACCAAGTGGAACAGTGGGCACCGAAACAGTGCACGGCCTATCCCTTTCATTGACGGAGGGGTGGAGAGCAAGTCACTTCTGTGCTGTAGCTGGGGAGATAAAACAGAGAAGACCAAGAGGACTCAGGGCAGGCAGGCCTGGAAGCCCATTGAGGAATAACAGTAATAATACTCATATCATTAATATTATGTATTGAGTTCTTCCTACACATAATGCTAAGTGCTTTACAGATCTGATTGCTGAAACAGCCCTGTGAGGTGGGCCTCCTTATCTCTAGTGTACAGAGGAGAATCTGAGTCTCAAAAACAGGCTGAATCATGGCCCCACGTTGGAACGGTCCTGCCTGGATCTCCAGCCCAGCTGTCAGGCTACGCAAAAGGCCTCCAAAAGAGAGCAGAGGCTTTGTGTTTGCACGTGGACTCGCACAGCTCACCAGGATCAAAGGCCAAGGAGTCTCTGGCAGGAATTAGGCCATCCCCCACCTACCAGCAGGTATTCCCGGGAAACCATTGAGGAAGCAGGAGACAGCCAGGCCAGGCCGGCCCATCAAAGGCCAGACGTGCTAGGGTCTCTGTTCTTTGGAAGGCACAAGCAAAGCCAGCCTGTCACCTGCTGACTTAGAGGAGAAACGGAGAGAGGAACCCAGATAGCGTGGAGGCTGCGGTGGATCCACTCAGTGGGGGATTCGTGTCTCTCCAAGGGGGCTACAGCTGGAAGCGGCCACAGCACAGAGGGGAGAGTGCTGCATTTCTGTGCGAGGAGCTTGAAGCAGGCATCCACATAGATTTGTACTAGAGGCACCTGAAGACGCAGACGGGGAACTGGGACGCAGGTTTCTGTAATGATGAGGATGGATGAGGATGGTTTCTTCCCGCCCAAGTCTAGTCCCCTTCACCTCCCACCATTTGGCCTCGGAGGACCAGCTTCCTGAAAATAATTTCTGAACAGAGCCTGACCTACTCTTTCTTAGTCCTTGCCTTCAAGAATGTGGGGGCCATCTGTGTCGGGGCAGAGTCTACAGCAGCAGATGTTGTGTTTTGTTGCTCCAGGAATGGGGCTGCATGTGGAAGCCCTTGCTGGTTTCTGTGTTGAGTTTACTGCCAAGTTAGCTCTTACCTCCCGTGCTCAAAGACGACTGACCAGCTTGAAGTGGACTGATGAACATTTAACCTCTTAATAGTCTTCAGACAGACCACGGACTGTCCCTGAATACCTGGCACACGGGAAATGTGCTGTGAAATTTGCTGAGTGAGTGGACAAATGAAAACGTGGTCTCCTTCTACTTCCAGCTTGAAAGGTAAGTTAATCTAACTCGGATTGTGCCCATGAGATGTGAGCATGCCTCTCTGTGCTTTCAAAAGTTCCACAAAACAGGTTGGGCACGGTGGCTCACACCTGTAATCCCAGCACTTTAGGAGGCCGAGGCAGGCGGATCACCTGAGGTCGGGAGTTCAAGACCAGCCTGGCCAACGTGGCAAAACCCTATTTCTGCTAAAATTACAAAAATTAGCTGGGCATGGTGGCGGGTGCCTGTAATCCCAGCTACTTAGGAGACTGAGGCAGGAGAATCGATTGAACACGGGAGGCAGAACACGGCCCCAGTGAGCTGAGATTGCCCCACTGCACTCCAGCTTCGGTGACGGAGCGAGACTCCGTCTCAAAAAACAACAAAGAAACGTTCCACAAAACAAATCCTAAATTGGATTCTATGTCTGCAACAATAGGGAAATGATTAAGTAAATGAACGGAAAGAGTTATATAACATTTTTTTCAGGAATTTTTAGTGACAGTTAAAAACTTATTAAGGAAAAATGTCAAGAAATAGATTTTAAATTACACGGATATCAAGTGTGTAAAATACTTATGCTGAGAAAAAGGACTGGATATAGCAGAAGGGTGGTCGCCGGTAAGGGGTGAGGCTTCCGGAGGATCATGCTAAGTTTTCTGGGTACTTCCTGGTGTGACGCTGCACAGTGACGTGGTGATAATGGCAGGTTCCTGGAGGGCTTGAGGTGGGTGGGAAGTCTGCATTCTCAGGGAAATGCCTGGAATAGTTGTTGATTGAATGATGCTCTACATTCCTCAGGTTTCTCTGCAGAGTGCATTTCTTTCTCCCTCTCTCCAAGCGTGGATTAAATTGTTTTGAGCTGGTTTTGTCTGCAGCAATTGGTTATCTTAACTAGAGCTCATTTAAAAAACAACAACAAGGTAACGTGAATGGAGGCAATGTCCTAAAGTTGTACAGGAAACAGACCAGAAAGCAGAGAAATGGGTGTGGCGCAGAGGGGAAAGGAAGGCAGGGGTGGAAGATGGGGTGGAGGAGTCCAGCCTTCCCTTCCAGCAAACAGTAAGCAGCTTTGAGAAACAGGGAGGGGCAAACTGATCTGAAATGAAGAGGATGGCCTCCAGGATGGCCCAGCTAGAGAGAGTCCCACTATAAGTAATGCTCTAAAACCTTGGCTACTCCTGGTGTGGCCTGGCCATGAGCCACGCCTGGGTGTGTTATAGACCCAGGCTCTCAAGCCCCAGCCCCAGGGCCCCGGAACCTGCTTGTCAATGGATTCTCCCTCGGGGAATTTGTGTGCAATCAAATAAGTTTGATGCAACCTTTTCTGAGGGAGGGGTTTTCAGACCCTGCCTGCCTGGAGGGTGAGAGGAAGTGGCAGCTCAGAAAAATCTAGAAGGGAGAGACGGGGGTAGGAGGATTTGCCGGACACCCCAGTATCCAGAAGCAGCAGTGGCTGGCTCATGGTGCAAGCTAGGGAGCCATGTGGATGATGGGGTCGATTATTGACATCTGCTCTGAGACGAATCCCCCCAAACCTCATGTTAAACAATCAAATCTTAAATGATTGAGAGGTGCTTCACACTAATCTTGGCTCTTGAACAGTGGGAGCTGTTCCATAGGCTCAGTGTAATCAAGAACCATTCTCGCTCTGCTTCCGAGGGAGAAGGCGTTCACCTCTGCGTTAATTTCAGCTGTCTGGGGAGAGGCGCTCCCTGAACTTGGTTCCACCCTGAGTGGAGGGTTGCTAGTCCCAGAAACCTCTTCTAAGTTTCTCTTTTGAAATCTGCTTTGGGCAACCGCATGGCCACTGCTTCCTGGAGAAATGGGAAGAGAAACGCTCACAGTTCGGAGGGTGAGAGTGGCTGATCCCTCCCCCATCTGTTGACACTCCTGGAAACTTTTGGGGACTGTGATGGGGCAGAGGGGCCTATGGCTGCGTGGGGAGCTTCTTCACACAGGTTAGATGCTGACGCTCCACCTGCCCCCGGCCACCAAGGTGATTTCCTGAGCCAAGGATCCCTTCTTGGATTCTGGGTCTCCCTCACTTAGGAAGTAGAAGAGAAACTTCCATTTCCAAAGTGCTACTCTGCCATGAAATCCGTCAATGCAGAGTGGCAGAACAGAGAGCGCAGCAGTTCCATTATCTGATGGAGCTCAGAGAGTGCAGAAAAACAAAGCGTTTCCCTTCTCAGGGTGTGTGTGTGACTTTTTTTTTTTTTTGGTCATTGTTACTGACACAGGGCGACCTGATAGGGGAGGAAGATCTGTGATGAACACTTTCTCACTTCGTCTTTGTAATCGTCATCATTTTCATTTCTTCCAGAAGTCTCAGGACCACCTTCAAAGACAGGTCCTGAGGGTTCACAAGAAACCTAGAGCTGGGCAAGCTTGCTTCCCACCTGCTGGGTTCAGCCCTAACTGCCCCTTCCCCAGTCCCGCCCCCGACACGTGCAGTTAGGGCACCAAGGCAGCCCTAACACTTCTGAGGAAGTGGGTTTTGTGGGTAGGTGGAGTTCTATGTCCCAGAGGGTGAGGAACTGGGCGCCACACCCACCCCCATATGCAGTGGGTGGAGTGGCCTAGGAGACAAAATCTGGGAGGAGGGTAGGGAGGACCCTCTGTGGCCCATCCTCTGCTTCTTTCCGCATGCCCCTGAGTGCTGCCTTGATGTCTTCCTTTCCATATAACTCTGGTGACACAGAAGCTCCTTGTGAAGTGAGCTTTCCTGCCTAATTGAAAGACACCAGCAGAACGTGACTCAGGGTGGTAGTTGCCCTGCCCTGGCACCAGGCAGGTCATCCAAACCTCCTCGTTCCTCCAGATGAAGATGCTAAAGCATGGCCAGGTGAAAGGGGAAGGGCAGAGCCTGGGAAACTCACCCCCAAGGAGTCAGGTCCAAGCGGACGGGTCCCCAGGGACTAGCTGGGACAGGGGTCTGAAGAGACCGTCAGCAGGTCAACCTGCCCACCAGCCTCACCTATGCTGTGTCCCCAGGCATGGAGCCAAGGGACTGAGTTCCCTAAACTCCCTTCCCACCTCTGCTACGACCAGCTGAGCCTTATAGTCACTCCCTGTCCAGCCTCATTCCCAATAAAACTCAACCACCAGGGTCCCGCCACCGGCTACCACTTAGCTCGCTCTCACCCCCCATCCCTGTGACCTCCCCCAGAATCTCCTATGGCTTTTCCCACCACCCTCCCACCATCACCAGTGAGGCTTGGGCCCAGGGTATGTCTGAGCCTCTTTTGCCACCCACCACCCTTCATCTTTGTAGCATGCTTTCCTGCAAGAGGGAATTCTCTCTTCCCATTACAACAGGGCCTGTGGCTTGAGCACCCAGGGTGCATGTGTACAGACTTGGGGAGCAGGGGCTCAGTTCCAGGCACTTCTAGGACCCTGGACCCTGGAATTTATATAGTGTTCCTTTGTTTGGTAGCTCATGTCACTCATTAAGAATTGTTCCATTTCTGGCCGGGTGCGGTGGCTCAGGTCTGTCATCCCAGCACTTTGGGAGGCCGAGGCAGGTGGATCACCTGAGGTCAGAGTTCAAGACCAGCCTGGCCAACATGGTGAAACCCCATCTCTACAAAAATACAAAAATTAGCTGGGCATCATGGCAGGTGCCTGTAATCCCAGCTATTCAGGAAGCTGAGGCAGGAGAATCACTTGAACCCAGGAGGCAGAGGTTGCAGAGTCGAGATCATACCATTGCACTGAGCAACATGACTAAGTGAGAATGTGTAAAAAAAAAAAAAAGTTGTTTCATTTTGGAAAGATTTGGAATGTATATTTCTCCCAGAACAATAATTTCTTTT
This sequence comes from Macaca nemestrina, assembly GCF_043159975.1. Classification (NCBI taxonomy): domain Eukaryota; kingdom Metazoa; phylum Chordata; class Mammalia; order Primates; family Cercopithecidae; genus Macaca; species Macaca nemestrina. The sequence goes on along the minus strand of NC_092135.1, from coordinate 132,526,757 downwards.
TATTTGTTGAAATGGTGTAAGCAGAAGTGTCATGCTAAATGTCTGTACATGGTTTCCATTCTCTTATGTAAACTCCACTTTTATAAATAGAGAATTCAATTTGATTCAACTTTAAACAGATGCTACAGTTAATTTTGAGCAATGGTTAATATGTGTGGGAACATGCTTTGAAAATAAGTCAGTGATCCCAATCTGTGCCCTGAGTGTTTTCATTGAATTGAGCACAGAAGTCCAATTCTGGAGAGATGAAACACAACAAAGCCAAGATGATTTGAAACTTGCTTTATCTAAACTTTTGTTCCTTTAAAAAATCAAAACATCATTTATTTTACTTCCACCCAGCCCCTGTCTTCACAGCTTTTGATCTTTCTACTTGTCAGAATATTGCATCAATGACACCGGAAATATTTATTCAACAAATACCTATTAAGCCCTAATTAGAGGCTGCATGTTGCATTTGGTCCTGAAAATTAGACGAATACGTTCCCTGTTCTCAAGGAGCTTATAGGCCTGGGTAAGGTAATTGCAGACACCTGAAGTGTGGCACGCACTTGAAGACTCTAACAGGGACACCTGTCTCCCCAAAGGACCGATGCATGGCCCTCCAATTAGGGAAGTACAGGGGATTTCCAGTCCTAGGAACAACCTTCACAGCTACCAAGAACTTTCATGTTTTAGTTTTCAATTAAGCCCTTTCCTTACGTAAATTTTCTTCTGGATTCAAAGTCATTCAAAATGATGATTCACTCTACCTGGCAAAATATGCCACCTTCAAAATTATTAATATAATTGTATCAGTTTTCTATTGCTGCTGTAGCAAGTTACCACAAATGTGGTGCTTAAAACAAACCAAATTTATTATCTTACAGTTCTGAAGGTCAGAAGTCTGGCATGAGCTAAAATCAAGGTGTTGGCAGGGCTGTGTGTCCTTTTTGTATTTTTTATTTTTGGTGGCCTTAACAGAGCATCGATATTTTGTCACATCTCATCGTTCTGTCTCCCTATTATTATTAATTTTTTTTTGGTGGGGGATGGGGACAGGGTCTTGCTCTGCACTCCAGGCTTCAGTACAGGCATAATTGTGGCATGGCTCACTGCAACCTCAACCCCCTGGGCCCAAGTGATCCTCCCACCTCAGCCTTCTGAGTAGCTGGGACCACAGACATGCACCACCATGCCTGGTTAATTTTTTATTTTTGTAGAGTCAAAGTCTCACTATGTTGCCTAGGCTGGTCTCCAACTGCTGGGCTCAAACAATCCTCCACCTCAGTGCTGGGGTTACAGGTGTGAGTCACCGTGCCCACCTCTCTTCTGCCTCCTTCCACATTTAAGGGCCCTAGTGATGGCACACCTGTATAACCCAGGTGATTTCCCTGTTTTAAGGTCAGCTGATTGACAACCCTAATTCCAGCTACAAACTTATTCTTTACCATGTCATATAACACATGCATAGGTTCCTGAAATTAGGACATGGACATCTTTTGGGGGGTGGGGAGGGGGTGCCATTATCCTGCCATCTACGATAATATGGTTGTAATTATGTGACATGCTGACCTCCTGTCTCAGCATCATGCTGTGCTGTGCAGCACCTGCAGCTGTGAGCACACACCCCTGTTGACAGAAGCAGCTGCTCTCCTATGTAATGAGGCTGTGGTTATCATTCTCCCCATCCTGATACCTCTTTTCTCTCACTGGGGATCCCTGCCAGCTTCTGCAACACAAAACTTCATTTTTATCTCCTAGTCTGTTTGTTTTGTTCCCTAATAACATCGGCTTTTTTTCTATGGTTTCTAAAATTATTGCCACTGTTCAGCCATTTTTATACTTCTTGGAACTTTTTGAATTTTGAATAAGTAAATAAATGCTCAAATATGCATCAAACTCTGTAAATAAACAGAAACGATTACAAGTCTTAGAAATAGTCCTATGCATTATGGTAAACTCAAACTCAGTGACATGTTTGAAGTTACATATCATAGAATTCCTCAGCTCATATTTAAGCTCAATTCACATATACAATCTCTACCTTCTGGTTAATGTCAACATTCGTGAATAGGCGTGGCCTTTGCAGGAGTGGTCTCAGGGAAGCCATGCTCTGTGAAGCTCGGGGAAGCAGACCTGAGTGTCCTATGCATGGATGACAAAAGTCCTTCCTTCCTAACATAATTGACCTTTACACTTTATGAGTAATGGTTACATGGAAAACACACCCAGTTGAAGCTTGGGGAAATATATCATGACTCATTCATCCATTCCACAAATACTAATGCAAGCTGTTGGCATGCTTGTAACTTAATATCAGGGCCGTGTGCTTCTTTGCTGTCCAGGCTCTATCTGATCTCAAGGAACAGAGACAGCATGGCACAGGTTACCATAGTTAATGGTGTTCAGCTTGTTTATCTTAAAGATGTCTACAGGTAGAAAGAAAAAAAAAAAAAGGAAATCAGTATAAATGCTCCTGTAGAGGCTGCACAAAGTAAAAATCAGTCTAACCTCATATAAACTGATTGACATATAGGCTTACAGTTGGTCCTCATAACCCAGTTATCATGCAAAGCCACGGAAGTCCATTTCCCCTGCTTGCTCTCTGAGCATACTTCCATTTAGATGACTTGGCACTCACCGGGCACGGTGGCTCATGCCTGTAACCCCAGCACTTTGGGAGGCTGAGGCAAGTGGATCACGAGGTCAGGAGTTCGAGACCAGCCTCACCAACATGGTGAAACCCCGTCTCTACTAAAAATACAAAAATTAGCCAGGCATGGTGGCGCACGCCTGTAATCCCAGCTACTCAGGAGGCTGAGGCAGGAGAATCACTTGAACCTGCAAGGCGGAGGTTTCAGTGAGCCAAGATCGTACCACTGTACTCCAGCGTGGGCAACAGAGCGATATTCCATCTCAAAAAACAAAACAAAACAAAACAAAACAAGATGACTTGGCAATACCGTATCTGCACTTCTGCATGTGCCGCTACCCACTAAATACAAATACCTTATTGCTCAAACCGTGTCAAGCTGAGATTTGCTGTTATTTGCAATCAAACTCATTCTGCTGATATACTTCTATTTTTTTTTTTTTTTTTTTTTTTTTTTTGCTGTTAAGCCTTCCCTATGTAGGACCACCTGAATGTGATAGTCCTGGGGAGATCATGTAAAAAATAGAATGGAATCATGCTTGTGGAAGGCATCTGAAGGCTCAATATTAATGCCAAGCAGGGCAATTATTACTACTCAAGCAACCCCAGAGGGAGAGAGGGAACCCCCAAGGACCACTCAGGAAATAATTAAGAAATGCTGGAGGAGTAGCTTTTCTTTTTTTTTCTCAAGACAGAGTCTCACTCTGTTGCCCAGGATGCAGTGAGTGGCGTGATCTCAGCTCACTGCAACTTCTGCCTCCCAGGTTCAAGCAGTTCTCTTGCCTCAGCCTCCCGAGTAGCTGGGATTACAGGCACATGCCACCACACCAGGCTAATTTTTGTACTTTTAATAGAGACAGGGTTTTGCCATGTTGGCCAGGCTGGTCTCGAACTTCTGACCTCAGGTGATCCACCTGCCTCGGGCTCCCAAAGTGCTGGGATTACAGGCGTGAGCTGCCTTGCCGGAACTGGAGGAGTAGCTTCTTAAGAAACCACATAACAGGCCGGGTACAGCGGCTTATGCCTGTAATCTTAGCACTTTGGGAGGCCGAGGCGGGCACAACAGTCCCAGAACCTGTAGCTGGAACTACAAGTATGCACCACCACACCCGGCTATTTTTTTTTTTTTTTTTTTTTTTTTGTATTGAGAGGGTTTCACCATGTTTCCCAGGCTGTTCTTGAACTCCTGAACTCAAGCAATCCACCCACCTCAACCTCCTGAAGTGCTGGGATTGCAGGCATAAGCCACTACGCCCGGCAAGAGTCTACATATTCTGAAGTTATATTCCCGTCAATTTAGATTCCGACTTTTCTCCAGGAAATCAAAGAATTCTCTAAATATTATCTCCTCGTAGCCTCTGCACTGCAAGCAGGCTGACGTCCTGTTTGGTTTGTGGTTAGTAAGGAGCAGTTTAACTCGGGGCCTGCAGCCATGGAGTTCAGAGGTTAACAATCAGGCAGCAGCTTTCTGTTCCTGAACTGGGTGGTGCTGCTACTGACAGACCTTCCTTCCCACCCACAGCCCCCGCTCTGTCCCTTGCTCTCTTGTTTGGAACCACACTTCTGGGGGCCACCCTTGACAGAGGTTAATTTGACGTCTCCACTTGGCTGGGCTATGGTGCCCAGATGTTTGGTCAAAGACCAATCTGGATGCTGCTGGGAAGGTACTTTTTAGGTGTGATTAACATTTAAATCACCTGGCCTGGCGCGGTGGCTCACGCCTGTAATCCCAGCACTTTGGGAGACCGAGGCGGGCAGATCACAAGGACAGGAGATTGAGACCATACTGGCTAACACGGTGAAACCCTGTCTCTACTAAAAATACAAAAAATTAGCCAGGTGGGGTGGCGGGCGCCTGTAGTCCCTATTACTTAGGAGGCTGAGCCAGGAGAATAGCGTGAACCTGGGAGGCGGAGCTTGCAGTGAGCTGAGATCATGCCACTGCACTCCAGCCTGGGCGACAGAGCAAGACTCCGTCTCAAAAAACAAACAAATAAACAACAACAACAACAACAAACATTTAAATCATCCTGACTTTGAGTGCAGCCAGTAATCCTCTGTAATGTGGGTGAGCCTCATCCAATCCAAAGGTCTTAGGAGAAAAAGCCTGAGGGCCAGGCATGGTGGCTCATGCCTGTAATCCCAGCACTTTGGGAGGCTGAGGCGGGTGGATCATCTGAGGTCAGGAGTTTGAGATCATCCTGGCCAACATGGTGAAAACCCATCTCTACTAAAAATACAAAAATTAGCTAGGAGTGGTGGTGCGTGCCTCTAATCTCAGCTACATGGGAGGCTGAAGCATGAGAATCACTTGAACCCAAGAGGCAGAGGTTGCAGTGAGCCGAGATAACGCCACTGCACTCCAGCCTGGGCGAAAGTGAAACTCTGTCAAAAAAAAAAAAAAAAAAAAAAAAAAGGAGAAAAAGGCTGAGATCCTCCTGAAAACTTGAAAAGCCAGTTCTACCTCCAGACCCTGCCTTCGGACATGAGCTGCAGCATCCGCTCTCTGAGGCCCCAGCCTGCCAGCCTACCCTGCCGATTTCAGACTTGTCAGTCCCCACAATTGAGGGAGCCAATCCCTTAAAATAAAGCTCGCTCGCTCTCTCCCCTACCTCTGTCTATAGATAGACATAGATATACAGATATATCTATGTACATAGATCCTGTTGGTTCTGTTTCTCTGAAGAACACTAATACACCGTTCAAAGACATTGAGTTGTATATTAAAATTATATTTAACCCCAGTCTGTGAGGAAAACCCCAAACAAACCAAAACTGAGGGACATCTTATGAAACTCCTAACCAACACTCCTCAAAGGAGTCAAGGTCATCAAAAACAAGAAAAGGCTGGGTGCAGTGGCTCATATCTATAATCCCAGCACTTTGGGAGGCCAAGGTGGGCAGATTACTTGAGGTCAGGAGTTCGAGACCAGCCTGGCAAACATAGTGAAACCCCATCTCTACTAAAATTACAAAAATTAGCTGGGTCTGGTGATGTGTGCCTGTAATCCCAGCTACTCCAGCAGGAGTATCGCTTGAACCTGGGAAGTGGAGGCTGCAGTAAGCCGAGATCATGCTACTGTACTCCAGCTTGGGTGACAGAGCAAGACTACGTATCAGGAAAAAAAAAAAAAAAGGAAAGTCAGAACAATTGTCACAGCCCAGAGAACCCTGCAGAGCTAGGGCAATTGAATGTCATGTGGGATCCTAGATGGGATCCTGGAACAAAAGAGGCAGGGGAAAAACTAAGGAAGCATCAATAAAGCATAGTCTGTAGTGAGTAATAATGTATCAATATTAGTTCATTAGTTGTGATAAATCATATTAATATAAAATGTTAATGATAGAGAAAAAATTAGATGTGAGTATATGAGAACTCTGTATTTGCAATTTTTCTGTAAATCTAAAACTGTTAGAAAATACAGTTGATTTTAAAGTATATTGCTTTACTTGTCATACATGTAAATTGTTCAACAAATGTGTGTTGAACGCTTGCTGTTTGCCACCTGCTACCATAGTGGTGGGAAAAATGAGCAAAGAGCCTATAGGTCAGCAAGAGACAAGGACCAAGGGAGCACACAGGTGGAGCTGGGCTTGTGCTGTGGAAGACATGGGGCAAAGGACAGGTATTTTCAGATGAGGAGGCAGAGAAAAGATCCTCCAAGGAATTTAAGGATGAGAGGGAGCCACCAGCCAAAGATGAGGAGCAGGGCAGAGGAGCTTAGGGACACTGCTCTGGGCAGAGGTAACAGCAGGTGTGTGGCCTTCTTGGTACAGAGTTTCTCTCATGGAGAGAAATGGAAAGGAGGCCCATGACTTGCGGGGAAGGGGAGGATGGAATGAGATGAGGAAAGAAGCAGGCAGGGGTGTCTATGCAGATCCCTTTTCGAGCTTGGGATGTTTTTCCCTTGCAACAAGAAGCCATCTGTATTAGTCTATTCTCACTCTGCTGATAAAGACATACCTGAGAGTGGGTAATTTATAAAGGAAAGAGGTTTAATGAACTCAGTTCCACATGGCTGGGGAGGCCTCACAATCATCGCCGAAGGTGAAAGAGAAGCAAAGGCACATCTTACATGGCAGCAGGTAAGAGAGTGTGTGCAGAGGGACTCCCATTTATAAAACCATCAGATCTCATGAGACTTATCCACTACCATGAGAACAGTATGGGAAAAACACACCCCCATTATTCAATTACCTCCCACCAGGTCCCTCCCACGACACATGGGGATTACGGGAACCACAATTCAAGATGAGATTTGGGTGGGGACATAGCCAAACCATATCACCATCCTAAGATGGCATCATCTGACTTATAAAACATACATTCATCCTTGACACTTTAGGAAATACAGAAAAGAATAAAAAACCATCATCCATGCTCCCTCCATTTTGCAATAACATTTGTTAACCTGTTGGTATATTTCCTGCCATCTTTTATGCTGCTCTTTCTTGCTTTTTTAAAAAAAGATATTATTCCCCAGGTGCAGTTGCTCATGCCCGTAATCCTGGCGCTTTGGGAGCCTGAGGGGGGTGGATCACCTGCGGTCAGGAGTTTGAGACCAGCCTGGCCAACATGGAGAAACCCTGTCTCTACTAAAAATACAAAAATTAGCCGGGCATGGTGGTGGGCGCCTGTAATCCCAGCTACTTGGGAGCCTGAGGCAGGAGAATTGCTTGAACCCTGTAGGGCAGAGGTTTCAGTGAGCCAAGATTGTGCCACTGCACTCTAGCCTGGACAAAAGAGTGAGATTCCATCTCAAAAAGAAAAGTATTATTATATAATGAATATTTTCCCATAACCTAAAATAGTCCACAAAAATCCTCCATCTGCATAATATTCCAATACATAGCTATGCCATAATGTATTCATTCCCCTGTTTTTATTGTTTTCTTTTGTTTTTGCCATTATAGATGACATAATGATGGGTCTTCTCACATGTAAAGCTTTTCTATCTATATTAATGCCATTATGGTCACTGTTAGCTCTGCTTGATGCAATTCTGGAAACACATTTTTCTATGCATAATTAGATGTGCCATTAAGTAGCCCTTAATAACTCGACTGGCTTCAGGTTTAGGCCTCAAATCTCATTTCCTGCGGCCAAATGCACACAGTTGGAGCAAAGTCAATGTGAGCAATTTTTATATGGCCAGGAGCTTAATTACTTTGTGGATGCTGTAAACGTTGCAAATATATTTTCTAATGCTGGCAAAAGACATTAACATTTTCCACGGAAGAGGAATGCCTGAAGTTTACTTATAATTGTCTTCACTTCTATTTCCCTAGCTCTGAATGACGCCATTTCTCTCTTTCTCAGGTTATTATTTCACTTATGAAGAAACAATTTTGTCATTTTGGTGCATCTGCTATAAATAAATTAACTCAAATGTTCTACTGACAGGATGCATCTTTCTGCTCATGCTATGTGGCAAATGATGGTGGACAAGAGGGCAGGCTGGGGCAGAAGTTATGGCGCTGCCAGTCCATTGGCAGCCCATTGGAGTAGTTGGCCATGCTACTATCATTCTCCATCTGATGTTAATATCACAATAATGATATGTTTGATGCAGAAACTAGAGAAATTCCCCACAGAGCTTACCTGTTGTCTAAAAGCGAAAACAGGTCAAACTGGTAAGAAAAAAAAACCATGGCAAAACCATCAGCTCCAGAGGTGAGGCCAGCCTCCCACTACAGACTCCACTCAGCTCACAGCACAGAGTGGCTGGCCAGGACTGAGAGGGCCCCACGGCCACACCTGGGCACCACCCCAGAGTGACTGTCTCAGCCTCTGCTGCCACAGTACACTGAGGGATGACAGCCACACATGGTACACAGGGACACACCCTTGTGCATCTGGTCAGATTCTTATAACATCCTTTCCAAATTTGCTTGCAGGTAAATCACACCGTGCAGATGTTATCAAGATATGAAGTGCCTTATAAATATGTGAGTATTAAAACACCTATTTACAAATCTCTTTCTGTGCATGTGTGTGTGTCTGTCTGTCTATGTGTGTTTTAATTATAAGGGGGAGAGATTTGGCTTTTCCAACTTTTTAAAGTGAACTTTTAAATGAAGTATTTTTCTTTCAATTTGCAGCACTTGCCTATTTTTCTAAATCCCCTTATAAAATTCATAAAGGAACTGAGTATATATTCCTTGGAAGACTAAGTGGATATCAACCTCATGTTGCAATCAAAGGTCAACTTTGCATGTTTTTCTCTCATTCAAATGAGTGGTGATACTGTCCATTTTGCTGGTATCATCACTTCAGCTTCTTAGCACACCACAGACAGATGCCTTCCCTTCTGGAAATGCCTCCCTGTCTCGGTGTCTTCATCACCATGTTCTCCTGGTCTCCCTCTCTCCTCCCTGCTGTTCCTTCTTGGTTTCTGCACTGGATGCCACCTCCTGGCTCTCCCCTGACTGTTCCCTTGATGTGATTCTCCATCCTGGACTCATCTCTCTTCTCTGACCGCACTCGAATCCTTGTCTAGTGCCAGGACTTTTAAAAGCATCCATTGGCAAATGACTTCCACATCGTTTGTCTCCCCCTGCCCCCAACTCCCGACACTGTGTCTGCTACATAATTGGCATCTCCCATGGATGCGTGATTGCCCTCTCCAGCTCAACACAGTCAAAACAATTCCTACCCTGCGAACCTGCTCCTTCCCCAGATTTTATCACCTTTCTTTTCTCACTCCCTGTATCTGGTTCAACAAGTCTTATTATCTTTGCCTCCAAAACATGCCCCCAACTCATCTACTTCTATCTCCACCACTACCATCCTGGTGTAAGGCACAGTCTTTCACACCTCAGCTACTGAAGTGGCTTCCTACCCTGCCTCCTGGATTCTGTTCCTGTCTCCCAGAGCCCACTAAATGGTGGTCTCCACATTTTCATGATTTTTTACAACATTGGAATGAGATCATGGCAGTCCTCTGCGTAAACCTTACTGATGGATCTACAAAACGCAAACACAATCTAAAGTCCCATCCCGGCTTACCAAGGTAAGCCTGACTTCAGCTTCCATCTCTGAACACATTTTGTTCTCCTCTCCAGCCATGCTCTGTGTTGTCTCTGGCCCTCCACACTTTCCACGGTTCTTCTTCAATGGCAGGATCCTTCCCTGCCTGTTACCTTTGCATCAGCTCTTCCCTCTGCCTGGAATGCTCTTCCTTGCCTTTCTACCTACCTGGCTGGCACTTGTTTGGAATTTTGCCAGTTGCAATCTCTTAGAGTGTCACCTTCACCACCCAGCTAGGATAGCACTCTATTACATCACCTTATTGCAGTTCTATTTATAGCTTCTGTCACCAATGGATGTTTTTATTGCTAGGTCGGTTGCTTGTTTATTGGCTGCCTTATGGCAAACAATGCTGGTTCAAATGGAGCAAGGGTCTTTCTCTTGAAAACCCAATGTCATTGCTCAAAAGAAATGGTGAAATAAAGAAATGACGTGGTATCTGGGGATGCTATTGCACTGCTTACAGAAATGTTCATAACTTGTATTGCCTGCATCAGCCCTTGCCTTCTTCCTCATCAAAAGATGTATCCATGGGTAAGATTACAGAAGCGTGGTATCTTTCACTTCCTGTGGGCATTAGCATAGATAAGATGGGTGAGGGTGCGATCAGCTTTAGCACGGCATGCTAGCTGTAGCTCCAAATGCCAGGCAGAGCTCTTATCAGAAGGGTAAGCATAAATCTACGCTGGCTTAGAAAACATCTTAATTATAACGCTCCTCATTTATAATGTCAGAGCTCATGTTACTGGATGTTTCACATGCACCACCATTTGGTCTGTTCCTCTACATTTTAAGAGCCCTTTCTCCGCGATTACCATATATGCTGGATTTTCTTTGCCATTACGCTGTATAGTACAATGGAAAATCTATACCTTCCATTAAATTCTATCAGAGGGAACAAAACCTTTCAAAGCCATTCTTACGCCCATACATTTCTATTTATGCTGTAAAATAATAAATTGAACTGTTTTACAGAATATAAGAAATTAAGTGACATCTTCACCCCATTATTGTTATTGGGATTATGGCCCGCTTTTTTTTTTTCTTGAGATGTTGTCTCACTCTATCACCCAGGCTGGGGTGCGGTGGCACGATCTCAGCTCACTGCAACTTCTGCCTCCCAGGTTCAAGCAATTCTCACATCTCAGCCTCCCAAGTAGCTCGGACTATAGGCACGAGCCACAATGCCTGGCTAAATTTTGTATTTTTAGTACAGATGGAGTTTCACCATGTTGGCCAGGCTGGTCGGTCTCCAACTCCTGAGCTCAGGTGATCCACCCGCCTCAGCTTCCTGAAGTGCTGGGATTACAGACGTGAGCCACTATGCCTGGCCTATAGCCTGCTTTTAAAAATTGTTTCTATGGCTGGGCACAGTGTCCCACGCCTGCAATCCCAGCACTTTGGGAGGCCGAGGCAGGCAGATCATGAGGTCAGGAGTTCAATACCATCCTGGCTAACACAGCGAAACCCTGTCTCTACTAAAAATACAAAAATTAGCCAGGCATGGTGGCATATGCCTGTAGTCCCAGGCTCAGGAGGCTGAGGCAGAAGAATCGCCTGAACCCCGGGAGGCAGAGGTTGCAGTGAGCTGAGATTGTGCATCTGCACTCTGGCCTGAGGGACAGAGCGAGACTCTGTCTCAAAAAAAAAAAAAAAAAATTGTTTTATTTGTCTTGTTTGCTTGTTTCACATTTTGTTCTGGTTTTTTGTTTTTGGTTTTGGTTTTGGTTTTTTTTAATAATACAGATAATCTATGACAAGGACTTTTTCTAGTTTAGTACATTTTGTAATCAAAGTACAGTAATTATACATGTTTAATTGATCTCAGTGCACACTGTCAGTCTTTTAACAACATCCCTCCCAACCTCTCATTTTTATCTTTGTGTCATCTTTAATAGTTCATTCAGGAAGTTATCCATAGGTGTAGTATTTGGGACCCTGCACACCTGAGACTATTTCACCAACAAAGGGCTACTTGGTAGCATGAACAATTTTTCAATCCATTGCAAAATCAAATTATATTTTGGCTTCAAATGTATCATTCTTGTAAAGCTAGAGCTTGGTGATTCTTTGATTGTGTTTCCTTTTTCTTTTATTCTGATCTTAAATTATATAATTCCAGGGATAACTGGACAGGGATAAAACACGCTGGCCATTTGCGTCCATGTTAGCATGCCTGGTATGCCGTCTAAATCATTTATCACATTAGCTGCACAGTACCATGGGGATACTTGGGCAACCTTCCATTTGACTGGGCTAATTAATCCATAGTGGACAGTACTAATTAATCCATAGATGATGCTGACCACTTTCCATCTGCCTCCTTTGCTGGCACTGTCTCTCTGAGCCAGGAGACCCTGCCAAAGGGTGAGGTTACATCCTTCTCTGTCTACTTTGACACATGGACTTTCGGCCCTGCAGATTTGGGTGTGTCTCCGGCAGCCTGAAGATAAGCTGGGATAGCCCTCTATGGGTCAGTGTTACACTCTGGGGCCCCATCGCATGTTTCTCTCTCCACCCTGTGCATATCTGTGCACGATGCCAGAGAGATGGTGTAGGAATCATCCTCAAACTTGGCACTGGATCTAAGTACATGACAGGAAGCCAGCAATTTAGATGGAGTTCACACCCAGCGACTACTCTGGCTAATGTCTAGGAGTTTGAGGTACGCCTCCCTTCCGGGACAAGATCCTCTCCCATCAGATGGCCATGAACTGGTTCCCTTCCTATAATTTCCTGGAATGTGCCCCACCTTAGAGAACAGAAGCTTTTAGAGTTATTATCATTTTTATATGGTACTATGTTCTCTCTGCCTTTCCTTCTTTTTTTTTTTTTTTTTTTTTTGAGACAGAGTCTCGCTTTGTCGCCCAGGCTGGAGTGCAGTGGCGCAATCTTGGCTCACTGCAAGCTCCGCCTCCCGGGTTCACGCCATTCTCCTGCCTCAGCCTCCTGAGTAGCTGGGACTACAGGCGCCCGCCACCGCGCCCGGCTAATTTTTTTTTGTATTTTTAGTAGAAACGGGGTTTCACCGTGGTCTCGATCTCCTGACCTTGTGATCCGCCCGCCTCGGCCTCCCAAAGTGCTGGGATTACAGGCGTGAGCCACCGCGCCTGGCATCTGCCTTTCCTTCTTAATGTGAAAATATGAGACATTGAAGCTATCCACCCCCCAAAAAATGTGATGACAACAGGAAAATCTCCCACCAGATTTGTTTAGGAGTCATCACAAAGAAAATGAATTTGAGAATACTACAGTTTTTTCCTCCTACAGACACAGCCCATTCAGTCTGTCTTGAGAAAGAACTGCATACTTTCTCAGCTTAACAGAGATTTCCTCTTGGCTTTATTTATGTCCATCTCTCCATGTAGAATCAAAATCAGTTCAGGATTTATCATCCAGGGGGTCCACTGCAGAATGGCTGATGGCCCACACCTCTGCCTCCAGAACTCCCTAATAGCAGCACCTGGGAACTTCCTACAGATGCAGCTCCTGGGCCCTCCCCTAGAGACACAAATTCAGTGGATTGTTGTCAGGTCCAGAAATCTGTCCTATTTGAAAGCTTCCAATCATCAGTCTCAGTGGAGGAACCTCAGAGAATCTCAGCATCTGAGATCTGTAAGAGCCACAGAGAGTAGTGCATTTAAGGCTCTGAGGGAAAAGAGAAGGCTGAGACCACACAGCTCATCAATGGCTTTGCTAAGCCACATTCAAAGTAGTTCAGTTTTATGTACTGATCACTCATTTAAGAAAGGGACACTTCTGTTACAGCTTATGAAAATTTGCATCAACATGGCTTGCATTTTCTAACAACTGTGCAGCAAGAAAAAACCCTTTCCCATCATGAAAATGAAGCTCAACAAATGATGGCTTCTTGGGGACTCCAAGGAGCCCAGGTTTCCCTGAAAAGTAGCTGGGATATTTAAATCAGTTACTTTGCTGCCCCAATATATTACAACATAATTATTTGCATTTTGGTCCCAGAATTTCAATTTAGAAGCCCAACTTAGGGGTGAGCAGTGGGCACTGAAATCTGTTTGAAATACAACATGAAGTCTTAGAAAAAATGAACTTACTAAATGAATTATCCTAGTTAGAGCTTCTACACACATTTGACACTTGTATTTCTTTTTGTTGTTGTTGTTTTTATTTATTATTATTATTATTATTATTTTTTTTTGAAATAGAGTCTTGCTCTGATGCCTAGGCGCGATCTCGGCTCACTGCAACCTCCGCCTCCCGGGTTCAAGTGACTCTTTTGCCTCAGCCTCTGGAGTAGCTGCGACTACAGGCACCTGTCACCACGCCCGGCTAATTTTTGTATTTTTAGTAGAGATGGGGTTTCACCATGTTGGTCAGGCTAATCTCGAACTCCTGACCTTGTAATCCACCCACTTCGGCCTCCCCAAATGCTGGGATTACAGGCGTGAGTCAGCGCACCCGGCCCACTTGTTGTATGTTTTTAGACTAGCTGGAAAGTCATTTAAATAAGAGGGGAAAGAGTGACCTCTTCTCTGTTTTTGTACTGCTATGTGATTGAAATCCTACCTGTTTATTGTAGTTAACATGTAATCTTTTTTGAAATGCATTTTAGTGTTTTGACACAACAGTTTTAACCATGATTTGGGATGAGTGGATTTCTTACATGGTTTATATTGGATTCTTAATTCTTTTTGGAGTCGGCGTGAGCTACACACAAATATAAGAGTTGGGCCAGGTATGAGAAAGCTTATCAGTCTTCATTGGAAAGTAGAAAGTTAATAATATTTAGAACACATCTGAGAATGTGTGAGTTAAACCCTTACGTTTATCCATCAGCCAGAGTGATGAAAGAGATAGAGTCAATTTTTAAGATGAACTTTTCCTGGGCGCGCTGGCCAGGCTAAGTCTCTGACAATAGTGATTATATCCTTTCTAGGACAGGGACTTCAGAGAAAGAATGTGAGCTATGCAGAGAAGTGAACGAGGAATGTGTTCACCTCTCAGCCTCAACCCATGGGTCAGAAAAAGACATCCCTGGAATTGGAGCTTTGAAAGCAGAAGATAAACATGATGGATATCACAGAACTTAAAAGAGAGTAAGGATCAGGTTCCAGGAGACCAGGATTGTTAGGCTGAGCAGCTGGAGAGCCCTGCAGGGCTGGTGGACTCTGGAGGGTGGTGGAGGGGACTTACATTCTGAGCACCTTTCCTGTGCTTCTCACTCACTTGCTCAGGTTTTCACAACTGTGGAAAGTGATGCTTAGAAGGGGAATTACCTGCCCCAGGATGCAGAGCGGGATCCCAGCCCTGGCAGGGCGGACTTTCCACTCTGCCAGGAAATACGCCAGAGGAGTCTGAGCTCCGCCATCTTGAAATCTTAAAGCAACTGAAATCTAAAAGCGACTGAAATCTTAAAGCAACTGAAGTCTTAAAGCAACTGAAATCTAAAAGCGACTGAAATCTTAAAGCAACTGAAATCTAAAAGTGACAAACCTTAAAGCAACTGCAATCTAAAAGCGACTGAAACCTTAAAGCAACTGAAATCTAAAAGCGACTGAAACCTTAAAGCAACTGAAATCTAAAAGCGACTGAAATGTTAAAGCAACTGAAATCTAAAAGCGACTGAAATCTTGGAAGCTCTATTCGTCCTGAGTGTCTCCTGTGGGAACAAATCAAAGGCTGAGGCAGGGAGAAGCACCGGCTGCAGCCCTGCCGGCCACTTCTCCAGGCCTAGGACAGAGGGATCTCTGGGGACTGCACTGAGCCCCGCCACCTCACACCACCATCCCGGGCCACCTCACACCACCATCCCGGGCCACCTCACACCACCATCCCGGGCTCTTCAGGCTGTGGCTTCCACTGCTTGCCCTAAAAGTCCCTGCAGGTCCACTGCATTCTAGAGAACCGGGCTCTGTGCTGGGGCCAACACAGGTTCTCCTGCCTCTGACATTTGAACGCCCTGCCCTGGACCTATGGACCCCCGCCCAAGCCCTCATCCTTTAGTGCCCAGCTCAAAAGCCAGCTCCATTAGCAGACCTGGTGACTCTCGGTTCCCCGGGCCATGTTGTTTCTGCCTCTTTCTACTCCCTGCCGTCTAAGGTTAATCCATCCAATTAATTTCACATATATTTACTGATTTAAAAATTATTATGTAATATTCACTACATCCTCCTCTAATGTGGATCAATTAGGTTTTTAATGGGGATCAATTATGTTTTTTGGGCATCAGGAGGAAGTCATGGATTGAAATGTTTGCTGAGTTTTATCTATTGTGGTATTGTTTTTATTAAAGCACAGATGGTTGTGTTGCAGGCAGGTAGGAGCCTCTTCAAGTTGATGGCTGAGTCCTTAAGGCTTTACTGTGGTTTTTATTTTATCTTACATTTTATTTTATTTTATTATTTTATTTTATTATTTTTAGATGGAGTCTTGCTTTGTCACCCAGGCTGGAGTGCAGTGGTGCAATTTTGGCTCACTGCAACCTCTGCCTCCCGGTTCAAGAGATTCTCCCACCTCAGCCTTCCAACTAGCTGGGATTACGGGCGCCCACCATCACGCCTGGCTAATTTTTGTATTCTTAGTAGAGAGGGGGTTTCACTATGTTGGCCAGTCTGGTCTCGAACTCCTGACCTCAAGTGATCTGCCTGTCTTGGCCTCCCAAAGTGCAGGGATTACAGGCATGAGCCACTGCGCCTGGTGCTGTGGTCTTTAATAACTGCCTTGCCCTTTGGCACAATATACCCAGGCTCATTCACCTGCCTGGATCAGCCACTTCTCCAAGCTGCTCCGTTTTCCTTTGTCACCAGACCTTTGAATTTTGCCAGTCTAGGAAGAGTAAAATGGCATCTCCCTTCAGTTATAATTTGTATTTCTCGGACTTTTAATAATACTGTACATGGTTCCATATGTTTATTTCCTAGGTATCTTTCCCGTTCTGTGACGGCTGCCTACGATTTTGTCTAATTTTATATATATGGATGTATATATAGGTATGTACATATATGCATGTACACAAATGTGTATATTCATGTCTGTATGTACATCCATGTACACATGTGTGTATGTATGTGTGTATATACACAGTCATGTGTTGCTTAATGACAAAAATGCATTCTGAGAAATGTGTTGTTAGGCGACTTTGTCATTGTGTGAACATCATAGCATGTTCTCACACAAACCTAGATGGCCTAGCCAACTCCACACCTAGGCTGTATGGGATAGCCTGTTACTCCTAGGCTTCAAACCTACACAGAATGTGACTGTACTAGTGCACTGAATATGGTAAGTGATTATAATGCAATTGTTAGTATGTGGAAGAGGTACAGTAGAAATAGGGTATAAAAGGTAAAAATGGTGGCTGGGCGCAGTGGCTCATGCCTATAATCCCAGCACTTTGGGAGGCCGAGGCAGGGAGATAACAAGGTCAAGAGATCAAGACCATTCTGGCCAACGTGGTGAAATCCATCTCTACTAAAAATACAAAGATTAACTGGGCATAGTGGTGGGTGCCTGTAATCCCAGCTACTTGGATGGCTGAGCCAGGAGAATCGCTTGAACCCAAGAGGTGGAGGTTGTAGTAAGCCGAGATCACACCACTGTACTCCAACCTGGTGACAGAGCGAGATTCCATCTCAAAAAGGCACACCTGCATAGGGTACTTACCACGAATGGAGCTTGCAGGACTGCAAGTTGCTCTGAGTGGGTGAATCAGTGAGTGGTGAGTGAGTGTGAAGGTCTAGGACAGTCCTGTGCACTGTAGAGTTTATAAACACTGTACACTTAGACTACACTACATTTATAAAAGCATTTTCCTGGCTGGGTGCGGTGACTCACGCCTGTAATCCCAGCACTTTGGAAGGCCAAGGCGGGCAGATCACTTGAGGCCAGTAGTTTGAGACCAGCCTGGCCAATATGGCAAATATGCATCTCTACCAAAAATACACACACACACACACACACAAAATTAGCTTAGTGTGGTGGCGCATGCCTGTAATCCCAGCTACTTGGGAGACTGAGGCATGAGAACTGCTTGAACTCAGGAGGCATAAGTTGTAGTGAGCAGAGATCGTGCCACTGCACTTCAGCCTGGGCAACAGAGCAAAACTCTGTCTCAAAAAAAAGCCTAAAACATTTTCATTTTCAATAATAAATTAACTTTATCTTACTGTAATTTTTTTACTTTATAACATTTTAATTTAAAAAAGTTGACTCTTTTAATAATACTTAGCTTAGAACACAAACACATTGTACAGTCGTATCAAATATTTTTTATATCCTTATTCTATATGCTTTTTTCTATTTTAAAATTTTCAATTTTTTTTTTTTACTTTTTAAACTTTTTTGTTAAAAACTAAGACACACATCAGCCTAGGTCTACCCAGGGTCCGAATCATCTATATCACTGTCTTCCACCTCCACATACTGTCCCACTGGAAGGTCTTCAGGGGCCATGACATGCAAGGAGCTGTCATCTCCTGTGATGATAGTGCCTTCTTCTGGAATACCTCCTGAAGGACCTGCCTGAAGCTATTTTACAATTAACTTTTTATATATATACACACACATATATACACGTATATACACATATATACACACGTATATACACATGTATATACACGTATATGTGTATATACGTGTGTATATATGTATATACGTGTGTATATACACATATATACACGTATATACACATGTATATACACGTATATGTGTATATACGTGTGTATATATGTATATACGTGTGTATATATGTGTATATACATATATACACATATACATATATACGTGTATGTGTGTATATTATATATAATATATATTATGTTATATATTTATAATAATATAATTATATATTATTTATATATTATATATAATATATATTTTATAAATAATATAATATATTATATATTTTATATTTAAATATATTATATTTATATATAATATATATTATATTTATAATATATTTATAATATATATTTTATATATATAATATATATATGTAGAAGGAGTGTACCCTGAAACAATGATTAAAAGCAGGGTGTTGTAAATATATAAGCCAATAACATAGTCATTTACTACTACTTCCAAGTACCGTGTGCTGTACATAATTGTATGTGCTACTCTTTTATACAACGGGCAGCATGCTAGGTTGTTTACACCAGCATCACCATGATGTCTTGTGCCACATGAAGATGGCTATGGCGTCACTGTTAGGTGATAGGAATTTTCCAGCTCCATTATAATCCTATGGGATGATCATTGTATATGTGGTTCGGCCTTGACACTGACTATATATTGATAATAGATTTATAGGCATTCATTATTTATTCTGCACAACAACCATTTATCAGTTTTATGTTTTACAGATATCTTCCCTGTCTTACATTTTGTCTTATTGCTTTATGGTGTCTCTTTTAGGACAAAACTTTTAAATTTTATATCCACAGATTAAAAACATTATTGTCTCAAAAAAAAAAAAAAAAACAAATAAAAACATTATTGTCAAATAAAGCACATTTAGAGGAAAAAAAAACCCCATGAAACCAAATGTACAGCTTAGTGAACTATCACAGAGTGAATACTTGCAACCTCCATTCATGTCAGAAGGAAAGTCACAGCCAGCAGCCTGCACCAGTCACTGCTTCTCCTCCCTTCTAGTTCCCATTTTCTTTTTTTTTTTTGAGACAGAGTCTTGCTCTATTGCCCAGGCTGGAGTGCGGTGGCGCGAGCTCGGCTCACTGCAAGCTCCGCCTCCCGAGTTCACGCCATTCTCCTGCCTCAGCCTCCCGAGGAGCTGGGACCACAGGCACCTGCCACCACGCCTGGCTAATTTTTTGTATTTTTAGTGGAGACGGGGTTTCACCGTGTTAACCAGGATGGTCTCGATCTCCTGACCTCGTGATCCGCCGCCTCGGCCTCCCAAAGTGCTGGGATTACAGGCGTGAGCCACCACGCCCGGCCTAGTTCCCATTTTCAAGGCAACAGTATCCTCACCTTTCCTTGTGATTATTTCTCTGAACTTGTATCTCTAAACATTGTAAGTTTAGTTCTTCCTATTCGAGGGGACTTTTATATCAATGAAGACACACAGAATGACTTTTTTTTATGTGTTCTTTCACTTATGTTTTTGGGAAATTCACAAAATGATTCTAAAATTACTATGAAAATGGACGTGCCAAGAATAACAAAACAAACTTGAAGAACGATGTTGGAGGACTTCATGTTACTTCTCATAGAGCTTTGACAATAAAGACTGCGTGTGCTGTCTTCCATTGTATGGATACACTGCGATGTATTCATCCATCGTGGGGTTGGTGGACGTTTGTATTGTTGCCTGCTGGTGGCGTTCGTGAATAATGCTGCTATACACATGCTTCTGTCCATCTCTTGTAACATCTGTGCAAGCATTTCTTTGGGGTATATGCCTAAAAGGGAAATTAGAGGTAGGTGGTTGCAGGTAGAGTGACCACACATTCTCTTTGATCCAGATAGCCGAAGTTTATGTTTTTGTCATGTACCAGCTTAATATATTGTCTTATATGAATATCCAATTGTTTTGGAATAATTTACTGTGAAGATGACCATTTTCCCAGTGCTCTAGAACGCCATCTTTGTCATGAGTTAAGTGTTCATATATGCGGCTTCCCCTATTGTCTCCACGTGAAAAAAAACTGAATTCATTTGCCAGGTTGAATGACCTCACCTTATGGAAATGTTTACTCTCTCCCTTCTAGGTGTCTCTCTAAGAGTTCATGCCCTCCACCACTTGTTGTAGGAAAGGGACTGTTTTGACCAGACTGTAGGGTCCTTAAGTTATGCCTTATTTATTCTTCCTTCTGCCCCAGCCCCTCTGCTAATTACCGAATGGAATGAGTGTACTACCAGCAGTCCTCATCATAACCATGCTGACATTTACCCAGCAGTAAGTACTATGTTCATTTGTGATTCATCCCTCCTACACTCTATATGAAGTAGGCACTTCTAGTATCCCATCCTATGAAAGAGAAAACTAGTGCTTTGAAGGAAAGCACCTTGTCCAGGTAACAGAGCTAGAGAGTGGTCAAGCCAGGACTGATGACCGTCAGTCTGGCTCCAAGTACTGTCAGTCTGGCTGTGATGAGAGTCACGCGTTCCATTCGTGGAGGTGTCCTTGGTGGAGCTGGACCTTAGAGCTGTAAGTTCAGGCCTGCCAGGTGCTTGCTTTTCTGGCATGTCAGCTTCACATTGAACTGACTGACCATGCGTTCAGGTCATTCCCCAGCCTCACGGCAGGCACCAGCCTCACCTGCAGCTGGCTGGAGGTCGCACAAACTTTTCCTCCTGTTGGGGGAAAATCCGGAGCAGTTTCTTTTCTTTTCTTTCTTTTTTTTTTTTTTTTCTTCCTCTAGGCTCTATATCAACACAGCAGAACTCCTGTTTCCTCTCCGTGGAACTCATTTCATTTCTTATTGTGTTCAAACTTCCTTCTTTTGTGTAGGGATTCCCCTATTTCCGGTCAAGCTCTTAATTTTTCTTTGCCTCCGTTGCTGTTCAGCCTGAGTATCAGGAAGGGTCCCGCCCTCCTTGGAGCTGAGCCCTGGAGCCTCCCGGAAGTCTTGTGATGGGACAGGTGCTGCTGAAGGGCATCTGTAGACTAATAGCAAAGACCCCATCCGGATGACATGTCTTGCAATCTACCTTAGTGATTATGGAGATGATCCCTGGTTATTTTTCTTACGAGAAATCACCTCAAGCCAGCCAGTTGATTAGAAATATTGACAGGTATTCATAGAATAAATTTAATTTGAATTCCTTACAAAGCAAGTTTTCAGAAGGTTCGTTTGTTAGTCGATTTACCTGGAAACCAGAAAGCCCCTTTTCCATAGAAGTGTAGGTCCACACAGCTCATCTAATATAACCTCAAATAACAGACCATTTTAATGAAAAAGGTAGTAATGCAATGCAGTGACATCATTAGTAATGATGCAATGTTAAAATCATACCCCAGTAAAACTCAATATAAAACCTGTTCAAATGTAGAATGCAATGAAAAGTCAATAGGCAGCCAGGCACGGTGACTCACGCCTGTAATCCCAGCACTTTGGGAAGCTGAGGCGGGCAGATCACCTGAGGTCAGGAGTTCAAGGCTAGCCTGGCCAATGTGGTGAAACTCCGTCTCTACTAAAAATACAAAAATAAGCTGGGCATGGTGGCAGGCACCTGTAATCCCAGCTACTCAGGAGGCTGAGGCAGGAGAATCGCTTGAACCCGGGAGGCAGAGGTTGCAGTGAGCTGAGATTGCGCCATTGCACTCCAGCCCGGGAGACAAGAACGAGATTTTGTCTCAGAAAACAAAAAGAAAAAGAAAAGTCAATAGGCTTTTGTGGAGATGTTACATGGAATTTAGAGTTTTTAAGAGCTTTAAAAAAAGCCTAACATTATACTTAATTTCACTTTAAAAGCAGAGATTTCTTTTTCCTGGAGCAACTGAATTGATTGTACTACGCAGCATACATTGTACACTCTTGTTGCTCAGGCTGGAATGCAATGGTGCTAATCATGGTAAGGTATTGCCATGATTAACACCATGGTGAGGACCGATATTTGTCAGACTGAACATGTCTTTTAACATAAGAATCAGTAAAAGCCACAGAAGGTATTCAAAAACTGTCCCCTCATTCTGTCCTCCCAACAACTATGTGAGAAGGATTATTGCCATTGTAGAATTGTGGAAACTGGAGTCCAGAAAGGATTAAGTTACCCATTAGTAAACTGGAGAGATCAGACCCAAGCTATACTCATTCTAATATCTCACATTGCTTCACAAAGAGAGGAAACTGAACAGAGAAGAAAGAGAAATGTGCGCGCCCCAGCATGAGGGAGGGAGAGAGGAATATTCTCCTGAACTCCCATTCTTGGATGTTCGTCCTCTGGCCAGTGCTTCTTGGGTATTATTCCATGTAATCCTCACAATAACCCCAAATGAGGTGCCTCCCATGTTGCATGTGGGGAAACTGAGGCACGGAAGGGTGAAGCTGCTTGTCTAAAGACGCATCTGGAGCAAGCAGGGTAGGCTGGGCTTTACACTCAGACGGGATGCCTCTGAGCCAGCCAGCTCGCTTGTTCCTTATGCTGCACTGGCCCCCTGAAGATGGCAAGAGGCACTCAGTGACAAGTTATAAGACGGGAAAGCAGGGTGATGGGATGGCCGCTGGGAGCAAGGAGACTTCAGCTGAGAAGGCTGCTCCAGGGAGACAACCTGCCGGAATGAAAAGGAGGAACATGCGGTCCTGGGACAGGGACAGCCAGAGCTAACTGGCATCACGTGTGTTGAGGCTGCAGCATGGGTCCAGTCACTGGGCAGTGAGCAAGCTGGGTCGACCAGCTGGTCGGCCTCCAGCGAACTCAGGCTTTCTTGGCCTCTCACTCTCTGGAGCTCGTGCAGAAGGACATGATGGGCATGCACATTTGGGGACTTCCAAGAAGATCTTGGGTGACATCTCTGGCCAAGATCCACTGTGATGGAAAAGGCAGAGACAGTCCTTCCCAGAGAGATGCAAAGGCCCCCACAGCTGGAAGGAGCTCTGCAAGTTTGGGGATTTGAAACACCAGGGAATCTGTGAATAGGGAAGGGATGGAAAGGGAGATAGAGAAAGAGACTGATAGAGAAAGAGACTGAGAGACAGACAGACAGACAGACAGAAAGAGGGGTGGGCAGAACCCAGACATGCAATTATTTCTTATTGCCCTGGAGTGCCACAAGGTGATTGGTGCAGGGAAGTAACAGGATTGTGCTCTGAGTAACATATTAAAAAGGTCCTGGAGACTGCAGTGAATCCTCCAGCAGTGGACTTGTTTTCTGTGGTCCTTGTCCTTCCTGGCTAGGTACTCTCAGTAACCCCACCCTGCCCATATCACACCCAGACTTTTAGCTCAAGAAGGGAGAAGACAAGTAAATGGGTGAGTCTTCTCTTTCTTTCTTTCCTTCCTTCCTTCCTCCCTCCCTTCTCTTTCCTTCCTTCCTTCTTTCCTTCTTTCCTTCCTTCCTTCCTGCATTCCTTCCTTCCTTCTTCCCTCCCTCTCTTCTTTCTTCTTTCCTTCTTTCTTCCTTTCTTTCCTTCTTCCTTCCTTCCTTCCTTCCTTCCTTCCTTCCTTCCTTCCTTCCTTCCTTCCTTTCTTTCTTTCTTTCTTTCTTTCTTTCTTTCTCTCTTTCTTTCTTTCTTTCTTTCTCTCTTTCTCTCTTTCTCTCTTTCTCTCTTTCTCTCTTTCTCTCTTTCTCTCTTTCAACAGAGTTTTGCTCTTGTTGCCCAGGCTGGAGTGCAATGGTGTGATCTCAGCTCACCACAAGCTCAAGCAATTCTCCTGCTTTGGCCTCCCGAGTAGCTGGGATTACAGGTGCCCACCATCATGCCCAGCTAATTTTTTTGTATTTTTAGTAGAGACAAGGTTTCACCATGTTGGCCAGACTGGTCTCAAACTCCTGACCTTGGCCTCCCAAAGTGCTGGGATTACAGGTGTGAGCCACTGCGCTTGGCCATGGGTGAGTCTTTCAGTATGAGTAAATCCAATTTGATCAATGACCATTTGGGAAGTCTGGGATTGTTTCACCACTTTTACTCCATAGTCACTCCTTTAAAAGAGCACCTTTGACTCCGTGCCATACTGGAAATGTGGAAAAACATCTATTCATACCCTAGTTTCCCAATAAATACTTGTGCATTCAATTGGATTTTGTTTCTACAGTTGGAAGCCAAATTGTGAATTCTTCATGTATTTCAAATTAGAGAAGAAAACAATGAATGCCAACTACAAAATGAGAAAACAGTTAACTACGGCAGGAAAAGGAGGCCACTCTGGCTGTAGTCTCCACATGTAGTTTTAATTTTAACATCATCAATGTTAGGTTCCATCATTATGAAATCAGTCACTGAGGTGTTTCTTGGAACAATAAAATGGCCTCCAAATGTTTGCCTTCTGGTTGTAATTGTTCTGCATGCAAAATGTGCCATGCTCTCAACATACGTTCCAAATGGACGTTTATCAAACATAAAAAGGAAGGAAGGAATGTCAAGCCAGAGAGTTCCCAATATCCGCCTAAGAACCCTGGGGATGGCTCAGATCCTAATGATGGCCTTGGATCACAGAGTGTATGAGTGTATGGTTGTCATCACCTTTAAACACCTGCATTTTCCACTCAGCAATCAGATTACTCACAGTGATCTTAAATTCTGAGAATGTTGAAGGCCTGAGGATGTGGGCCAGACCGTGCTACAGATACTTGTAATTTTCATTGGGAAGACCATTTTTACGAACTTATTCTAAGAAATTACATCATAAAATTTCTTACGCCCAGTTTCTCTTGACTCTAACTCCAGAAAGAAAGGCAAGATTTAAGAGTACTTTCTAATATATTAGGCACTGGACTGACATAATCTCACTTAAAGCTAACAAAACCAAATAATTTTATTTTTGTTACTCCCTCTTCCCCAGTTTTGTAGATAAAGAAGTGAAGGAGTAGAGGCAGCCTAAGGCCACACAACAATTAAGCCATTAAACGGAAGACCTGGGATTGGAACCCAGCCACACCTCCTTCAGAGCCTGATCCCTAACCCCTATTTTACTCTGCATCCCTGACTCCTTTCCAACAGGGAGATTATTTTTCCACAAGAGAGATTCTGAGATAGCTCACGGGCCTGCACTGATTCATCCATTCTCTCTCTCCCTCTCTTTTTTTAACTTTCAAGTTCAGGAGTATGTGTGCACTTGCATGCGTATGTTCATTGCAGCACTATTCACAATAGCAAAGATCTGGAATCACCCTAAATACCCGACAATGATAGACTGGATCAAGGAAATGTGGTACATACACAGCCTGGAATACTATGCAGCCATAAAAAAGAATGAGCTCATGCCCTTTGCAGAAACGTAGATGGAGCTGGAGGCCATTATCCTTAGCAAACTAACACAGGAACAGAAAATCATCCATGGCAGGAGTGGCTAAGTGCTTTGGAAACTGTGAAGAATGCGACTTTGGTTATCAAGAACACTGGTGGTTAGTTCCCCCCCCACAACCATTTTCCATTTGTCAATGGATATTTGGTGTGACCTGGAGCAGGTTAGAACTTTGGGTTCTTCAGCTACAGACTGGGATAAGAAAACTGGGACGATCGAATGGATAAAGTAGGTGAAATCCTTGTCCTGAATCTCAGGAAACACTCAACCACCTGAGTTTATTACTTTAATTCTTACTATGGTTATCTGTACGTGGATTTAGGAAAACATCTCAGAGAATGTTTGGTTTTAACCCTGAGATGGATGAAGATCAAGTACCCCTGACAGTTGTCCAGGTAGGGGGCCCTGATACAGGGCAGACCACACGCGTCCCAGACGAATAATAACTCCAGGGTTCTGGCTGCCTCCCTCTCTCTCCAGTGCCTCTCTGCTGCCCCAACATTATCTGGGGACACTGGGACTATCATGACTGCACCATTTTTGTGTCAGGGAAATGTAAAAAGCCTTATTCATTTTTCCATCTTTGCTTTGAATAGAGAGAGGAATGTGGCATTCTTCCAGCGGTTCTCACATGTTAATGTTCATGAGATTCTCTTAGGAAGTGATTTGAGGATGCAGATTCCTGTCTTACCACAGAGATTCCAGTTTAGCTGGCCCAGGGTAGTGGGTGGACCCCAGAATCTGCATTTAACCAAGCACATGGGTCATTCTGAGATCCCCTGAAAACTTGGGCCTCAAGAACTGAAACCTCAGGGGCACCCGTGACCAGGCCAGATGCAAACAGAAATTAGGACTCACAGAGGACTGCATTTCTGAGTGGTTCCTGGTGCCAGCTCTGCCTTACGCAGGGCTTTCTACACACCGTCTTTTTCAACCCCCACAGGAAACCTCCAATGGGCGCTGTTCCAGGCATTCCTGCCCTGGGTGAGATGAGAAGGCCCAGGCTTGTGAGCATAGCAGGTTTGGAGTCTGCATCTGGGGCAGATCCTAACAACGCTGCACCCATCTGCCCTCACGCTCTCACGTGCCTTTTAACCATCTCCACGGTTTTCAAATTCATCTTCTTCCCTCACTGGTCCCTGGTGTCCTGGGGTTCCTCTGACCAAGGTGCACGTTTGTGACCATGCTCCCAGGATGATGCAGCCCACCCACCATTGTATTCAAGCCTCAGATGTTTTGTGACCAAGCTCTCCAAACACCAACCTTAAATTCTGCCTTGGATCACTGGACTCGTCTCCAGGGTGCTGTAGCTCCCCGTGCAATTTAATGGGATGCAGGCATGTTGCATGGGAAGTGGCAATAGAAATGACGCATTGGGCCGGGCACGGTGGCTCATGCCTGTAATCCCAGCACTTTGGGAGGCCAGGGCGGGTGGATCATCTGAGGTCGGGAGTTTGAGGCCAGCCTGACCAGCATGGAGAAACCCCGTCTCTGCTCAAAATACAAAATTAGCCGGGCAGGGTGACACACTCAGGAAGGCTGAGGCAGGAGAATCGCTTGAACCCGGGAGGCAGAGGTTGCGGTGAGCCGAGATCGCACCATTGCACTTCAGCCCTGGGCAACAAGAGTGAAACTTGGTGTCAAAAACGAAAAAGAAAAAAGAAAGAAAGAAAGAAATGACGTATCGGTGCTGAGCTGTAGCGCTCGCGTTGGTGCCTGTGGTTGAGGTTGGATGTCTGAATCCCTTGCCAATACCCTCGCAGCACTGAGGCAGAGGAAATTATAGCCCAGGACTGCTTGAGGATGCTGATGATATGCAGCAGGATTTCCATTTTTTTCCCCCCACAGGGAAAGCACCTAGTAATTATACTCGAGGTTGGGACTTTGAAGGACAGAGAATGGGTCTTTTCTGACCTTTTGATGGTGAGGCCAAGCCGTGATTAGAGACCTGGTCTCCTGGCCCAGCAGTCAGTGGGGGGTGGGGCAGCCCACGCACTCCTAGCTGCCAACCCGGAGAATCTGTTGAGCAGCTTCTCCCTGGGCTGCAGCTGCCCACACCCCACCAGAGGAGGAAGAGCACCCAGAGTGGAAGGATGAGGGTGGGAAGGGAGGCTGAATAGACAATGCTTAGGAAATGAGATAGGGCAGATCTGGCCACGGATTCCACAAGGAGCAGCCAGAGAGAGAGCCGAAACTCCAGAAGTGAGTGGTGAACCACTGCGCTTAGATTTCTTGGGAATGGTCTGATTTAACATTTTGTGCCTCTCTTCCTTTAAGCCCTTTAAATTCTCAGATGCTTTGATGCTTCAGAATACAAACTCCATTTGCCAGACCCAGGTTTAACATTAAGAAATAGCATTGGCCGGGCGTGGGGGCTCATGTCTGTAATCCCAGCACTTTGGGAGGCTGAGGCGGGCAGATCACGAGGTCAAGAGATCGAAACCATCCTGTCCAACATGGTGACACCCCGTCTCTACTAAAAATACAAAAATTAGCTGGGCGTGGTAGCGCACGCCTGTAGTCCCAGCTACTCAGGAGGCTGAGACAGGAGAATCAATGGAACCCAGGAGGCGGAGGTTGCAGTGAGCTGAGATCACACCACTGCACTCCAGCCTGGTGACAGACTGGGACTCCGTCTCAACAACAACAACAACGACAACAAGAAATAGCATTGCAGCTTTTGTCATTTATTTGAAAAAACACTGAGTTTGCTCTAACTGAATTGGGAAATACCCATATCCCATAAGATGCACATTCTTAGGGAACATTAGCAAATCCTCTTTGAGTTTTTAGGATGTCAACAGTGGATGGTTGTGTTATGTAGCAAGACTCAGGGAAGGCCTGTGCTGCTCCCAACTCCTGGGGATCCCGCTTGCCAAACAAATTTAAGTCATCCAGCATCTCCTGCCGCCGACCGTGAGCTTGACACTGCATCCCACAGTGGACTGAGATAAGGAAGATGGCCTCTGCCACCTGGAAGCTCTCCGGATGGTCAGATCTCCTGAGAGTAACGGGAGCATAGACCCTTGAAGATGGCCAAGCCCTCGCCATTCCCTCGCTGACCCTGCATCCACTCACAAAGTTCATCTGATTCAGGGGCAACCAGAGCTTCGTGCCCTGCCACTCACAGCCCCCATCTAAGAGATGAAGCACCCATCTTGTCAAGCTCATTGCAGGTTTTCCTTGAGCAAGGGGTCAGCCAGTGGGGATTATTTTGGGGATTCTAGGAAGGCTCCTGCCTTGAAATGTCCTCCTTCACGGTGCTATGCCGCTTAAACCCTCCACAGCAATGTTTTTCAAAAAGTGAGTACCAAGCCCAGTGCAATGGCTCACACCTGTGAGTTTGAGACCAGCCTGGGCCACAAAGCAAGACCTTGTCTGTAAAAAAAATTAGCCCGGCACAGTGGCGTGTGCCTGCAGTTCCAGTTACTTGGGAGGCTGAGGCAAGGGGATCACTCTTAAGCCCAGAAGTGCAAGACTGCAGTGAGCTGTGATCGCACCACTGCACTCAAGTCTGGGCAACAGAGTGAGACCCCATCTCTGAAAGAGAAAAAACAAAAAGCAAGTGATGATGGAGAGTTTCAGGACAGATTTGTGCATATTTACCTTATATTTATATATTTGCAGATTTGCCTTATAATCCCTTAGGATAATTTTCTGTATATGCCTAGGAATGGAAGTATTAGTAGACCAGCCTGAGAAGGGACTGGTTAGTTAAACTATATCTTAGATAATAGAAAAAGAAATTTTTATTGCCCAGTGTGTTACAATGAAGGAAATGAAATCCTGAAGGTCCATGTACCCATCCCAGCTCTAGGGATGTGGATAGTGCGCTGGCGGATCCTGGCCATCAGTGAGGGCATGACTTTCCCATTTGCTGGTGGAACAAATCACCGCAAATGTAATGAGCTGAGAGCTTGTCGCCGAGGGGTTCTGCCGTGCAGTGAGCCGGAGCTCTGTGGCAGGGTGTGCAAGCAGCCCACGGAGCTGGCGGCATTCTGAGCATGGGGAAAGCATGTGTTAACAATGCACAGTAACATGTTCCATTAGTTATGTGTGTATGTGTGTTTCTAAGTAAATATTTCAGAGTTAAAGACCATTTTAGCAAATCATGCTAAAACGATGAGCATGCGTGAGGTAGCATTCCACAGCGTTTCCAGTTACTTCTGAACAGCTCTTCTGTTTTATTTGAATGTTTTACTAAGGAGGTATTTTCTTCGACAGCCACAGATCGCTAACACGGTAGCTTTCTACAGTTTACATGCAGCCAGTGTGGAGTGGAGTTTGGCCTTAAACTCAGGCAGTTTAGCTCCAGAAACTATGCATTTAATTCTGCCCCTATTCTGATGGAGTCAACGTCTCACTTACCACAGAGGACAGAGCTGTCGGGGTGTGTGGAGATCACACTGAGAAGCACAGTCTTGGGTGTTCCCAGCACCTGGTGCAGTAATGCGATCCCGGCCTGCGGAGCTGTGGTCATTAAGATGTTCTGGAAATGGCAGGCTCAGCCCAGCACATTAGCCCTTCTCACCAGCAGCAGGACAGGGACTACAGAGGGGTCTGCCTCCTCCAGCTGTCAGTTTGCGTGTCAGGTCTGGAGGCCATGATCTGACCCTGTGTGCTTGGCGTGAGTCTGGGTGATAGACAGCCCACCAGGCTGCAACCTTCTCCTGCCCTGGCATTTCAGATGGGTTCTTATGCCCAGGATTGTATCTCTGCCCTTTTGAGGCTCCGGAGGTAATCAGGTTCTCTGCACGCACAGGCGGTTTGCACAGGCCTGGCACCCTGTGGTATACATCAGCCCATCTCTCCACAGCACAGCTGCTCCAGTTACCCTGGCTGGGGGCCAGCTCAGAATCCCAAACACTACCACCTGTCTGGCATTGAGTCTGGCCACTTCCTGAACCTCCTCCTGTCTGATTAGATCCCTTTGATGGTGCTGCAGGAGGCGCTAGGTGAACCTCCTCCCCCAGCATAGTCAGAAAAGCTGCTTCCTTTCTCCTGGGACCAAGGGAGCCGCCTCCCCATCCTCCAAACCAGACTTATCTTTCCCCAAATCCCAAACACGTGCAAAACCCCCTGGATCCAGTGTAGGAAGTGCCCCCACCTCAACTCCAGAGATCAGCGTGCCAAGGGGGCCGTGACTAACCTGTAGGGACTGCTCCATCGATGGGAAAGCCAGCATCAACGTCAAATGAACCAGACGATGGAGGCCAACCTGCTGGAGGGCCAAAGGAACTGATCTCGCACAATCTGCAATGTTATCAGCTGCTCCTGGGGACACAGGCCCAGTCCTTCCATCTCCAGGTTCCAGTTCTTCATTCCTCAAGAGTCCTTCTGGAGAGCTTCGATGAAGAAGGAGGCAGCGGTTCCCAGCTTGTGGTAGCGAAACATCTTTCACTGACAGATGGTTCCCTAACTGGAAAGGTGAACCCCCTGGATAGAATGTTGGAAGGGCCACTGAAGGAGAAAGAAGTTAGCACAAAGAGCATTCCCTTCACCCCAAAGGCCGGGCTCGGTGGCTCACACCTATAATCCTAGCACTTTGGGAGGCTGAGGCAGGTAGATCACCTGAGGTCAGGGGTTTGAGACCAGCTGACAAACATGGTGAAACCCCATCTCCACTAAAAAAAAAAATTAGCCGAGTGTGGTGGTGTGCAGCTGTGGTCCTACTTACTTGGGAGGCTGAGGCATGAGAATCACTTGAATCTGGGAGATGGAGGTTGTAGTGAGCCAAAATCACACCATTGTACTCCAGCCTGAGCAACACAGCAAGACCCTGTCTCAAAAAAAAAAAAAAAAAAAAAATATATATATATATATATATATATATATATATATATAATTTCTTCCACCCCAAAAATCAATGGATGACACATGGCTTACATAGGATGCCCTGACCCAACGCCAGCCCTCTCAGGCCTCCTGGGCCATAGTTAAGCTGTGTGAGAAGACAAGGGTATTTCTAAGTTACTTCTACTTGTAATAAACACCGGATGTATTTATTCTATGAAAGAAACTGTGCCCCACTGGCAAGATGTAACACAGGATACAAAATCATGTCTCTACCACTCGTTGTGTGCTAAGCCACTGCTACCTGTACTCATGCTCCCCGCTCCGTCCTTAAGACCACAAAATGTGAAATGAACATATTTATATGCAGATGCTGAGGCACGAAGCAGCAGGATGCCTGGGTTCCCGCATGGTGTGACATTAGAAATGTGACCTTCATATTCATTGTTTTGTGAACTGCATATTGTTGAGATAGAATTTTAGAGCTGGCTCACACTGCGCAATGCCAGAAATAAACTCCCTCCCATCTTCCATTTCACTTTAAATTTTTACCTCCAAAATTAAGGGAAAGCAAAAAAAGGAACTGCAGTGATATCATGTTGCGATGGTTAAACATACCAGAAATCACAGAAGTGCAAGAAGATAATTTTTCAAGGTTTTAAATCTACAAATGGTAGTGATCATTTTGTTAGGTAAGATAATGGAAATGTAAGAAAATGTCTGCATCTTTGCAAGAGGCATGCCAAAGCATTTAGGTGTAAAATATCATGATGCCTGACTTTAAAATACTTCAGCAGAAATGAAAGATTTTTAGAAGTGGTAAAATGTCAACAACTGTTAAACCAAGACTTACAGGTGACGGGTATACTAATCTCTCTACTTTTCTGCCTATCTGAAAAATTCTCACGGAAAGGCAGGAAAAAGCAGTTCTTTGTTTTAAGAGCAGACTTTTGGGAGGAAGGCAGGTGTTGGTGTTGCTTTTCTTCCTCTGATTACTAAATCATACGGTTTATTACAGAAATGTTAGATTAGACTGAGAAACCACAGATAGGAAGATTAACGTCAGCTATCATGTTAACACTCAGAGACAAGTCAGGAGTGACTACGGTCAATATTCAAATGCATTTCCTTCCATGCATTTTACAAACCATTGAGACCTGCACTGTATAAAGATGAACCATATGAATTTGCCAATGTTTGACCGTCTTCACTGAGAAAACAGAAATTCATACAATTCTTCTCTCTCTCTTGCCCTTTCACCATGGGATGTTGCAGAAACAAGGCCCTTGCCAGATGCTGGCCCCTCGATCTTGGACTTTCCAGCCTCCAGAACTATGAGCCAGTAAAAGTTCTGTTCATTATAAATTACCCAGTCTCAGATATTCTGATACAGCAACATAAAACAGATTAAAACAGGGGGTTATCCTATATTCATAATATGCCAGCAGGAACCCAGGGGTGTGGCACATTTCCTGAACAGGCTTTGCAGATCATGAGCAGAAGGTAAATGCTACAGGATTCCTTGCATGTGTCACATTGGGGTAGACTGAATAATGGCCCCCAGAGATATCTAAGTCCTATTCCTGGAACCTCTGAATGTTGCCTTACGTGACAAAAGAGACTTTGCAGATGTGATTAATTAAGTTCAGGAATTTTTGATGGGAAGATTATCTGGGTAGGTCCTAGATGTAATCACAAGTGACCCTGTAAGAGGGAGGAAGCGGGAAATTTGACACAGAAGAAGTGGGAAATAGGACACTGAAGCAAGATGCTACCCTGCTGGCTTTGAAGCTGGAAGGAGGGGCCGTGGGCCAAGGAATATGAGGGACACAGCTCTAGAAGCTGGAGAAGACAAGAAAATGATTCTCCCCCAAAGCCTCCAGAGGGAGTGCAGGCTCACTGACACCTTGGTCTTGGCCTAACGAAACTGATTTTAGATTCTGACCTCTTCCAGAACTATAGAAGAATAAGTTATTTTTTAAAACTTTTAACTTTTAAAATTATTTTGTTATATTATTTATTAATTTGAGACAGGGTCTCGTGCTGTCTCCTAGGCTGGAACGCAGTGACGTGATCATAGCTCACTGCAGCCCTGACTTCCTGAGCTTAAGTAATCCTTCTGCCTCAGCCTCCCAAGTAGCTGGGTTTACAAGTGTGCACCACCAGGTCTACTAATTTTTTTTTTTTTTTTTGAGACAGAGTCTCGCTCTGTTGCCCAGACTGGAGTGTACCAGTGTGGCCTCGGGTCACTGCAACCTCCACCTCCAGGGTTCAAGCAATTCTCCTGCCTCTGCCTCTTGAGTAGCTGGGATTACAGGCACATGCCACCAAGCCTGGTGGCATTTTTGTAGTTTTGTATTTTTAGTAGAGATGGAGTTTCACCATGTTGGTCAGGTTGGTCTCGAACTCCTGATCTAGGTGATCCACCCATCTCAGCCCCACAAAGTGCTGGAATTACAGGCATGAGCCACTGTGCCCGGCCTGTATGTTTTATAGAGATGAGGGTCTCACTATATTGCCAGGCTTGATCTTGAACTCTGGGCCCCAAGTGAGCCTCCTGCCTCAGCCTCCCAAAGTGCTGGGTGGGAGTCATCGCTTCCTGCTGTGTGTGATTTCAAGCCACCAAATTTGTGGTAATTTGTCAGCTCATCCATAAGAAACTAATACACACAGCAAACACTGAAGCTCCTTCTTTTAATCCAAATTAGAAGTCTGGGATTTCTGTGTGTGTGCAACCACTACCAGTTTTCTAGACACTCTTTAGAAGCAAAATATCATGGGAGGGCAACACAGGTGAGAATGAGGAAGAGAATAACCTAGACCCCAAGCAGACTTCCGAAGCTACGTGGGAGGCTGGGTCCCAGCTGATACACTACTTAAGAACAAAAGGGTAAAAAAGAAAAAAAAATTCATACAATGCAACTGAATACACAGAGAGTATCCCATGCCACTAAAACTGACCTTTAACATAACTTTACTGGCTGCATAATACTCAGGAGGTGAATATACTTTAGTTTTTTTTACAAACATTTTACTATTTTGAAAGTTACTGGGCATTTGTATGACTCCTAAGTTTCTGCTACTATAATGATGTGATTTACATTTTGGTGCATACATCAGTATTTGATTCTCATATTATTTATTTAGGTAGCTTCCCAGAAGAGAAAGGTCATGAACGTTTTTAAGTTTCTTAACGCATATTGCCAAATTATTTTTCAAAGGTTCTGTTCTCTACCCGACAGGTAATGAAAGTGACTTCTGATGCATTCACAGCAGCATCAGAGACCCCTTTTATGAATACGTTTACTAACACAATGGAAGAAAACGTGCATGCCAAGTTGTATTGATTTACTTTTCTTTGTTTTGGAGAAGATTTTCAACGGTTCTTTCTCTATCTCTTTGTGCATTATTTGCCCACGTGTCTCTGAGAGTTGTAATTTTTTTTTTAACTTCCAGTATCAAAATCTTTTTATGAAGCTTTTCCCTCTGATTGTAACACTAGTACATTGTCATTGCAGAAAATGTAAAAGGTGTAAAAAAATAAAGTTATTAAGTCACTCTGTAATCTCATCACGCAGAGTTAACCACTGTCATTATTCTGGTATAATAATTTTCTTCATGATGTTTTTTGCTTTGCTTTGCCAAGGTACACATACATACACATTCACATGCACACATGGGTGCATACACATGTACACACATGCACACCCATCCACATACATGCAAACACACCACATATACACAAACACTCATGCACAAAACACATATACACACACACAGGCATACATGCACACACAGTTGAGTGCATTGTACATAAATTCCTCCCTCTTTTTCTAGTTGCCATTGGTCTTAGTCTGCTTTGTGCTGCTAGGATAGAACACCTAAGACCAGGTAACTTATAAAGGACAGAGATTTATTTATTACAGTTCTGGAGCTGAGAAGTACAAGGTCAAGGTGACCTCATCTGCTGAGGGCCTGGACTTGCTGCATCATCCCATGGCAGCAGGCAAAAGAGCAAGGGAGGGCCAAGCTCACTTTCACAGCAAACCCACTCTCACAATAAAGACCTTAATCCATTCATAAAAGCAGAGCCCTCATGATGTAAACACCTTCTAAAGGCCTCATACCTCTCAACCCTGTTACACTGGGGATTAAGTTTCCAACATGTGAACTT
Organism: Macaca nemestrina; assembly: GCF_043159975.1. Lineage (NCBI taxonomy): Eukaryota > Metazoa > Chordata > Mammalia > Primates > Cercopithecidae > Macaca > Macaca nemestrina. The sequence continues at coordinate 132,491,222 of NC_092135.1, read as the reverse complement.
TGAGAGACGCGTTCAAACCATAATACCATTATATTATGTGACTTTTAACATGTCATTAAATGTTCCTAAAAAGCCTTTATACTCCAGCATGTCATCTTATCATGGAGAAAAATTTAATGTTCTTATCATTGGATATTTTAATTGTTTTTACATTTTTGTAATATTGAATAAGCCTATAATTAACATGTTTTTCTGTAAGTACTTGGTATAGATGAATAATATTAATCTTACATCCCCATTTATCTGTGGTAAGCATTTTTCCAAGAGTTTTGGTCTTCGGTTTTGGCTTCTTATCTTCTTTTTACCTTTTGTCCCATTTGTTTCATTTTATCTTACTTTACTTATTTTTATTTATTAATTTTTTTTACTTTAAGTTCGGGATACATGCACAGAACATGCAGGTTTGTTACATAGGTATACATGTGCCATGGTGGTTTACTGCACCTATCAACCCGTCATCTAGATTTTAAACCCTGCATGCATTAGATATTTGTCCTAATGCTTTCCCTCCCCTTGCCCCACAACCCCTGACAGGCCCCGGTGTGTGATGTTCCCTTCCCTGTGTCCATGTGTTCTCATTGTTCAACTCCCACTTAGAGTTGAGAACATGCAGTGTTTGGTTTTCTGTTCCCGTGTTAATTTGCTGAGAATGATGGTTTCCACCTTCATCCATGTCCCTGCAAGGGACATGAACTCATTCTTTTGTGTGGCTGCTTAGTATTCCATGGTGTATATGTGCCACATTTTATTTACCCAGTCTATCATTGATGGGCATTAGGGTTGGTTCCAAGTCTTTGCTATTGTAAATAGTGCTGCAATAAACATATGTGTGCATGCGTCTTTATAGTAGAATGACTTATAATCCTCTGGGTATATCCCCAGTAATGGGATTGCTGGGTCAAATGGTATTTTGGTTCTAGATCATTGAGGAATCGCCACACTGTCTTCTGCAACGGTTGAACTAATTTATACAACAGTGTAAAAGCGTTCCTATTTCTCCACATCCTCACCAGCATCTGTTGTTTCCAGACTTCTTAATGATCGCTATTTTAACTGGCGTGAGATGGTATCTCATTGTGGTTTTGATTTGCATTTCTCTAATGACCAGTGATTATGAGCTTTTTTTCATATGTTTATTGGCCGCATAAATGTCTTCTTTTGAGAAGTGTCTGTACATATCCTTTGCCTACTTTTTCATGGGGTTGTTTTATTCTTGTAAATTTGTTTAAGTTACTTATAGATTCTGGATATTAGACCTTTGTCAGATGGCTAGATTGCAAAATTTTCTCCCATTCTGTAGGTTGCCTGTTCACTCTGATGATAGTTTCTTTTGCTTTGCAGAAGTTTAATTAGATCCCGTTTGTCAATTTCGGCTTTTGTTGCAATTGTTTTTGGTGTTTTAGTCATGAAGCCTTTGCCCATGCCTATGTCCTTAATGGTATTGCCTAGGTTTTCTTCTACCCTAGGTTTTCTTCTAGGGTTTTTATGGTTTTGAGTTTTACATTTAAGCCTTTAATCCAACTTGAGTTAATTTTGTATAAGATGTACGGAAGGGGTCTGGTTTCTGTTTTCTGCAAATGGCTAGCCAGTTTTCCCAGCACCATTTATTAAACAGGGAATCCTTTCCCCATTGCTTGTTTTTGTCAGGTTTGTCAAATATCAGGTGGTTGTAGATGTGTAGTGATATTTCTGAGGTCTCTGTTCTGTTGCGTTGGTCTATATATCTGTTTTGGCACCAGTACCATGTTCCATTTTTTTAAATTCAAAAGAATTATGACTTATTTTTTTCTGAATGATTTCATTGCGTAATTCTGTTGCTTCCCTTCCAGACAGCAGATTCTTCCTCTCTGATATTTTCTCTGACATTTGTATAACTTGGGTTTGTCTACATTTTAGCCTTTAATTGGCTGTGAACATATGATCGAAGGGTTTAGCTGAGTTTATTTTTTGTACCTGGTATAGCAAGTGAAAACTAATACACCATCTTTCAAACTCTACCAACTGTTTCATCATTATTGCTAGTTTTCAGGCTGTGTGGAGTTTGAGGTTTTTATTTGGTTTGTTTTGGCTTCACAATCAGTTTAGTGGGCAGTCTAGGGAGGGTATCAGGGGCAACCTTCACCTTGATTTTGTTGCGTAAGATGAATTACCTGAGCTGGAAGGGTCTGTCCCCAGGCATGCGTCCCACCTTCCTCACAGGGAAGCATTTGCATCTATCACAGGGGCCAGACTGGTTTGGAATAAGGGAAGCTACACACTTGACCTTAAATGACTGGAGTCTGTCCCCAGTAAGGCCAATGACCAATGGTGGCCAACAAAATCCCTTAGCACCATCTGGGGAACTGTAGAGGTGTGACCAGCATGTGGTGCCTCCTGCATAAAACAGCAGCTCAGAGGAAGGGGTAGCTCCCTGTGGATGACATGGTCCCTCTTACCCCCTTTCTCCTCTGACATAGCTGCTTATACTGGGGTCATCATTCCAAGAGGCCCAACAACCTATGCACAGGAGAAGAAGAGGAACAGGCCAAAAACAGTGTGTCTCCCTGGTTGGAATTTGAAATGAAAGAATGAAAATTATAAGGCAATTAAGAGAAGGAAGAGAGGAAAATTGTTCTAGTTGGGAATCTTGGCTGCAACTCTAACTTACACAAACAATGTGTTAGGAGGGTGTTTATGGAGCTCACATCATGGAGCCTTTGGCTATGCCACACTAGGTCCCGAGGGCTTCATGTCTATTCCCTTATTTAATTCTCTCAGAGACAGGTTTGATTAGTGTTGCCCTTTCACAGATGAGGACACCGAGGCACTGTTAAATTTAGTGACTTGGCCAGGCACAGTGGCTCACGCCTGTAATCCCAGCACTCTGGGAGGCCGAGGCAGGAGGATCACCTGAGGTCAGGAGTTTGAGATCAGCCTGGCCAGCATGGTGAAATGCTGTTCGTACTAAAAATATAAAAATTAGCCAGGCGTGGTGGCATGTGCCTGTAATCCCAGCTACTTGGGTAGCTGAGGCAGGAGAATCGCTTGAACCTGGGAGGTGGAGGTTGCAGTGAGCCGAGATCGCGCTGCTGCACTCCAGTCTGGGCGACAGAGCAAGACTCCATCTTAAATAAATACATAAATCTGGTGATTTGAGCAAGGCCACACACAGCTCGTAAACAGTGGAGTCAAGTTTGGGACGCAGGTTGTCTGACTCCAGAGCCCAGTTTTTTTTATCCTCCTGTCAGCAATCTCCACATATGTAAGATTATAATTCTCCCAGAATCTTCAGGAAGCCTGCCTTCCACGGGTCTGGGAACTCCTCTAAAGTAGGAGGAGTGACCAGCAGCTGGCAGCCAGGAGACCTGAAGGTCCTGGCAAGTGACCTCCCTTCAAGAGAACCCACCATGAGGGCTGCAGTTGGGTGATGACCCCTGGCAGCTGCATCCTTGCATCTGCTGAGACCCTGAAGCTCTGCCTGCAGCCACGGTCCCAGCACAGCAGGGGTATGACAGTCGGCCACTCCTACCCATGCCAAAGGCCCTTGAAGAGCCAACTTTTGCTCTGGGGCTGCCGTGGCCTGCCCGGCATGTTTTCTCAGAGCTGCACTGTGATCCCAGGCTCTTCCTACTCATTCATCCTTCCTTCCTTTTTTTTCCACCAATGCCAGCCCTGCTTAGAGGCCAGAAGGCTCTCCCTGCCTTCTCCTGCCCCACTCTTTTCATCCTCCCCAGGCAGTTGGTCCAATCAATCTTTAGCACATTGTTTTGGGTTGAATTGTGTCCCCCCAAATGATGTTGAAGGGTGGTGGTTAATTTTATACTTAACTAGGCCACCGGATGCCCAGACATTTGATCAAACATCATTATGGGTGTTCCTGCATGAGATTCATGTTTGAATCAGGAGACCCAGGAGAGCAGATGGCCCTCCCCAGTGTGGGTGAGCCTCTTCTAGTCAGTTGAAGACCTGAATAGAACCAAAATGCCAACCCTCCTTCAAGTAAGTGGAAACGCTTTCTTCTGATTGCCTTGCGTTGGGATATTGGTTCTTTCCCTGCCTTCAGACTCGAACTGCAGCATCCAGCTCCTCCTGGGTCTCGAGCCTTGTGGCATTCAAACTGGAGCTGCACCATTTGTTCCTCTAGGTCTCCAAGTTTCTGCCTACAGATTTGGGGACTTGTCAACCGCCATAATCATGTGAGCCAATTTCTTATTTTATCTCTATCTGTCTATCTATCTACTGATTGATCTTTCTACCTATATCCTATTGGTTCAGAGAAAGCTGACTAATACAAAGTCCTAACCCCCAGTACTGGTGAATGTGACCTTATTTAGAAATAGGGTATTATATGGTTTGACTGTGTCCCCACCCAAATCTCATCTTGAATTCCCACATGCTGTTGGAGGGAGCCAGCTGGAAGTAATTAAATCATGGTGGCAATTCCCCCCATACTGTTTTTGTGGTAGTGAATAAGTCTCATGAGATCTGATGGTTTTAGAGGGGAAATCCCTTTCACTTGGCTCTCATTTTCTCTTGTCTGCTGTCATGTAAGATGTGCCTTTCGCCTTCCACCATGATTGTGAGGCCTCTCCAGCCATGTGGAACTTTGAGTCCATTAAACCTCTTTTTCTTTTTAAGTTACCCAGTCTTGGATATGTCTTTATCAGCAGCATGAAAACTGATATAGTAAATTGGTACTATAGGACTAATATAGGGTATTTGCAGATGATCAGTTTAAGATGAGGTCAGACTGGATGCGGTGGCTCATGCCTGTAATCCCAGCACTTTAGATACCCTTAGGTCAGGAGTTCAAGACTAGCCTGGCAGCCAACATGGTGAACCCCCATCTCTACTAAAAATACAAAAATTAGCTGGGCGTAGTGGCGGGCACCTATAATCCCAGCTACTCAAGAAGCTGAGGCAGGAGAATCACTTGAATCCGGGAGGCAGAGATTGCAGTGAGCCGAGATGGCACCATTGCACTCCAGCCTGGGTAACAAGAGTGAAACTCCGTCTCAAAAAAAAAGATGAGGTCATTAGGGTGAGCCCTAGTCCAGTAGGACCGGTGTCCTCATAAGAAGGAGGATGCCTGGACACAGATGTGGATGCATGCAGAGGGAAGATGGTGTGAAGATACAGGCAGAGTCATCTCCAAGCCAAGGATCTCCTAAGGCTATGAGAAGCCAGGAAAGAGGCACAGAGCAGGAGAGCCCTCAGAAAGAGCCAACACCTGATTTAAGACTTCTGGCCTCTAGAACCGTGAGACGTTGTTTAACATGGCTGTTGTTTAAATCACCCAGTCTGCAGCACTTTGTTGGGGCAGCCCTAGCAAACTAACACAGACATCTAATTCAGTCTTGGCTTCTGCTGTTTAGAAGACCTGAACTGACAGAGCTGGGGAGCGTCATTCACATAGACCAAAGAAGAAATCATGTCCTCTTGAGTAGTACAATGTGCTGTGCTGCTCTGCCCTAGCACTGCCTTGGTTCCAGCCAGTGTATCTTTGAAATACCCACCACTCCCCTTCTTCTTAAGCACTTTGAGAGGCCAAGGTAGGTGAATCTCCATTCTTGCCAGCAACCGTTGGTTCTCAGTGTCTGCCTTAGGGCTCAGAGCCACGTAAGGCACGTGGCTGGAGATACTTGTTGGCTGCATGTCAGGGAGCTGAGGTGTGGACGGAGATAACCACAGAACACGTCATGCACAGTTGGCTCCTAGAGGGAGGAAAGGCTTTCCTGGAGGGAGGATTCATGCCGCAAGTCATAAGAAGGGGGCTCTGAAGCTGTTGACTGGGGGATACGCTGGACTAGACTAAGGACATTCCCAAGAGGTCTGCACAGTGGGAATAGGAAACGGCCAGCCATTCTTCTTGGGAGGATTCCCTGGACTATCCCAGTGACCAGCTCCAATGACATGAGGAGCAAGAGCCTGAAATGGACACTTGAGCTGGCTTTCCTATGCCCGCCTCCAAATCTCATTCTTAGGCTCCTGCCCCAGTCCTGCCTTAAGGGATGCTGAGGCATCACCAGCTCAGCCTGGACTCAGCCCCATCCATAACCTAAACTCTTGCATCCTTGCACACTGACTTGCCTCTCAGGGTAAACCATGTGGCAGTGGAGGTTCCAGGGACCCAGTGTTTCCCTAGGGAATTCTGTTGTGTTGTTGCCTCTCACAGTTTAAGTCTGAGCATCTGGTGAGTCTGTTTGTTTTAAATTTTTGTTAAAAGATAAGAAAGCAAGAAATATTAGCTAGTCTGAGTTAGCAATTACATTGCCTCTAACCTCAGTGACTCCTAGCCAGCCAAGACCAATAGGTTGAAACTTCCTAAGTCTTTGTTGATTTTATGTTAATATACATTGTTCCTAACTCTAAAATAAAACATTTCTAATGTAGAATATTGGGAAATCAGAGAAAAATAAAGGAAGACAGTAAGGATCTCACAAACTCACATCAGAGATAATTACCATTAATATTTTGCTATGGTAGCAATTTTCACAAGATAGCCACTTTTTAAAAAAAAAAAAGGCTTGATGAAGAAATCGACATTTAAAAAAAATACAGGCACTAATTTTAAAATAAAGTGACTCAAACTGCCTCCTGGGCAGTTTATACCTGCAATGTGATTGAGAGTATGGTCTAGGAAAAGAGGTGGCACCTACCTACCGGGCCATAGAAGATGTTCTGAGAGTACTGAGATTTTGCTCTGAGAATTTATGTAAACTTTGTATTTTTGTAAAAGAAAAACCACGACATGAAAATAATAAGGAACTCTTACATGGTATTTACTGAGTACTATGCATTTCACAAGTATTAGTTTTAAAATTTTCATACAATTCATGAGTTTAGACCTAGTTGTATGAGTTAGAAGCTGTTACTATCCCATGTGAGAAATAAGGAAACACCAGACCTAAATAACTTGCTCAGTCACTTAGCTTGACGGTGGCAAACTGAGATCTGAACCCAAGCATTTCAGGTTTGTTGTTGTTCTTTTTTTTTTTTTTTTTTTGAGACGGAGTCTCGCTCTCGCCCAGCCTAGAGTGCAGTGGCGCGATCTCAGCTCACTGCAAGCTCCGTCTCCCCGGTTTACGCCATTCTCCTGCCTCAGCCTCCCGAGTAGCTGGGACTACAGGCGCCCGCCACCACGCCTGGCTAATTTTTTGCGTTTTTAGTAGAGACGGGGTTTCACCGTGTTAGCCAGGATGGTCTCGATCTCCTGACCTCGTGATCCGCCCGCCTCGGCCTCCCAACGTGCTGGGATTACAGGCGTGAGCCACCGCACCCGGCCTTCTTCTTCTTCTTCTTTTTTTTTTTTTTTTTTTTGAGACAGAGTCTCTCTCTGCCATCCAGGCTGGAGTGCAGTGGCCCAATCTCAGCTCACTGCAACCTCTGCCTCCGAGGTTCAAGCAATTCTCTTACCTCAGCCACCCGAGTAGCTGGGATTACAGGCGCCCACCACCACGCCCAGCTAATTTTTGTGTTTTTAGTAGAGATGGGGTTTCGCCATGTTGGCCAGACTGGTGTTGAACTCCTGACCTCAGATGACCCACCCCCCTCATCCCCTCCCACAGTGTTGGGATAACAGGTGTGAGCCACTGTGCCGGTTCTCAGGCTCCCAAATTCTTAATCACCATGATATACTGCAAACATTGAGTGAGTACCACCAGGAGACCCCTGGTGAAATGCAGCAAAAAATCTCACTAGAGAAAGCAAGATGGAGGCTAGTCAAGTTGAACACGTGGCTGAATTACCATTGTTTACTTCCAATGTTACCTCAGTTCTTGAATTCATCTTTATCAAATACTAGATTGATATTCGAGTCTGTTTGGGGGATTTCTGTTGTATTTTATTTACCTGGCACTGGGCTGTTATTGCACCTACTTCAATGGAAAACTCCTCCACAGTACAACTCAGTGGCCGTGGCGGCAGCCCAGGGACTTGGGTTTCAGAGTCAGCCTGTCCAGTCTTTCCCAATGACTTTTCTAGATGAATTTTAAAATTGTATTCAAAGTTCTAAAAAGAATCAAAGGGAGCGTTTCAATATAATCATATTAAAATGATGATAAGGCTAAGCTCAGTGGCTCAAGCCTGTAATCCAACAACTTTCAGAGGCCAAAATGCGAGGATCACTTGAGCCCAGGAGTTTGTAACCAGCTTGGGCAATATAGTGAAACCCCCATCTCTATAAAAAAAGTTTTAAAAAATTAGCCGGGTGTGGTGGTGCATGCCTGTAGTCCCAACTAACTCAAAAGGCTGAGACAGAAGGATTACTTGAACCTGGGAGTTCAGGAGTTCAAGGCTGTAGTGAGCTATGATCGCACCAGTGCGTTTCAACCTGGGTGACAGGGTGAGACCCTGTCTCTAAAAAAATAAAAAGGAAACATTCATTATAGTAATATCTAAGTCTCCTTATATCCCTTGGCAAAGTTTTGTGTTCTTCTAATATGGCCTAAGCATTTTGTTTTAGTTATACCTTAGTTAGTTTCAATTTTATTCCTCTTTATATTATGTTTTAGGTGGTAATTTTTGCCAAGTAGGAAAACTATACGTGTATGTGTATATATGCACACACATAAATATGTACATATATACACATATACATTTATATTTAATTTTTATTTAACACAATCCTGCTATTCTCATTAGTTGTAATAGTTTTTGGTTATCATTGCCTCACAACTGTGACTAATGATAATTTTGGCTTCTTCTTCGTAATTATATGTTACTTATTGAGTTGGCTAAGATTTTTCAGAAGAGTGTTGAATAATAGCAAGGCTGTTAATATAGCAAAAAAAAAAAGTAAAAGAATAAAAGAGAAAATAATTAATTCATCCCTATATTTCCATGCATTAGGATTCTAAGCAAGAGTTTAAAACAGTGATAAAAATAATACTTAATGCAGTCAGAGCCATCATATACTTTTAAATAAGAAAAATTTGGCTCCAAAATTTTATAAGATGTTTTCATTTTCTTTTTGAAAAGGAGAAAAATAGAGATATATCAGGGTTCCGGTTGAACCTTCAGCATAGATTTGTTCAGAGTGAGGTGCTGTTCTGACATCTCAAGGATCCAGATCCAAATTTTTTGGTTCCTCTGAGAGAGAAAAGGAACAAAGGGAGGCAAGAGTAGTCCCAAGATGTTCTCAGACACCCATGGGACCTTCGCAGAAATAACTAGAAAAGCCTCTGCTGGGAGAGGCCAAGGTCCTGGTTTAGCCAGTGAAGCCCAGGGCTAGTATCACGGAAGTATCGATATTATCATACCCACCTCAGATTCTTGGGGGAAGTTTCTATATCCTATAAATATAGGTGGTAAGAAGAGAAGAGAGTCTTATATTTGTTTGGCTGTACCTTTAATCAGACCTAGTCATATGAGTTAGAAGCTGTTACTATCCCATGTGATAAATAAGGAAACACCAGACCTGAATAATTTGCTCAAACTCACTTTGTTTGTTAGTGGCAAACTGAGATTTGAACCCAAGCAGTTCAAGCTTCCAAGTGTGGAAGGTGTGGCCAAGACATTGCAGGGTGGAGTGGAGACTGTAAAAATCTAGGAGGATTTTACCCACATATTGCTTTGTGTATTTCTAAGTCCTTGCTGTGTGTTAAAGCTGTCTTAACCAAACTTCCCTTAACCACCATCGCTGGATTGACCAACGTTCTGTATGTCTTCTGCAAAATAGACTCAGCGTGGTCATATATATATGATACATAATATATAATATGGATAATATATTATATAATATATTATATATATAATATAATATATATAATATATATATAATATAATATATAATATGGATAATATATTATCTATATTATATATTATATATTATAAGTTATATAATATATAATATATGATATATGATATATGATATATATCATATAAGTTATATATAATATATTATATATGCATTTATATATAATATATAATACAAATAATATATTACATATAATGCATTTATATATTATATATTTATATATAATATATTTAAATATATTTTTATATATTATATATAAATATATTTTTGTATATATGAAATATATATTTTTATTTATATATTTATAAAATATAAAATATATATTTTATATATTGGAGATTATATATTATAATATATTATATAATATATTAGATATTAGATATTATATTGTATAAGTTATATATTATATAATATATATTTATATATGCATTTATATATAATATAATGTATTATATTATATTATATTATATATAAATAATATAATTATATGTAATGCATTTATATATTATATATTATGTTTATATTATATATAATATATGTAAATATATATTATATATAATATATTTTATATATGTGTGTATATATTATATATAATATATTGTTTATATAATATATTGTATATATAATATATAAATATATTTTATATATATGTATGTGTGTGTATATATATATATATATAGAGAGAGAGAGAGAGAGAGAGACGGAGTTTCTCTCTTGTCGCCCAGGCTGGAGTGCAATTATGCAATCTTGGCTCACTGCAACCTCCACCTCCTGGATTCAAGTGATTCTCCTGCCTCAACCTCCCAAGTAGCTGGGATTACAGGTGCCTGCCACCACACCCGGCTCATTTGTTGTTGTTGTTGTTGTTGTTGTTTTGTATTTTTAATAGAGATAGGGTTTCACCATGTTGGCCAGGCTGTTCTCAAACTCCTGACCTCAGGTGATCTGCCCGCCTTGGCCTCCCAAAGTCCTTGAATTACAGGCGTGAGCTACCGCGCCCGGCCTCAGATTTTGAGGCTAGTGGGTTGCTCTCTGATAAATCCTCCTAAGACTCGAGCTGGTTCCCAGGTCAACGGTGTGCAGGTCTACACAAACCTACCCCCAAAGTCCAAGGAAGCTGAGAGGCCAAAGAAAGAGGCTGATAAATCCAGTTTCTTAGAAAGAAACATTTTATAGGGACTTACAAACAGAAGCCATGATATCCCAGGAGGCCACAAGATGAGATAGTGGATGCCTTCGCACCATTATCTCCCAGACCCACTGCTTATGTACCCAGGCAGAGGAATGTGTAGGACAACTGCTTAAAGGCAGGATTTACCATAAGTACCTGCTCTTATGTAAGAAAAGTAGATAACATAGAAATCTCAGAGGCCTTCCTGGAACTGGGGTTAATGAGAAGTACATGGTGGATTAGCATTCAAGATGAAGTTGCTTTGGCCTCCACACTAAGCCCGTTTATGCCAATCGTATTGGTTGTTATAATGATGTACTTTAAATAAATACTACCTGACTCTATGAAGTGTAAGTGCAAAAGGAAAGAGAGCTATGGCTTATATGAAAATGAAGATGAATGCTCTGGAAAGACTAAGAATGAGTCTCTTAAAAATGTTTTTAAAAAGTTGTGGCCAAGACATTGGGGGATGGGGTGGAGATTGTAAACATCTAGAAAGATTTGGGCCAGGCGCAGTGGCTCACACCTGTAATCGCAGCACTTTGGGAGGCCAAGGTGGGGGAATTGCTTGAGCCCAAGAGTTCAAACTCAGCCTGGGAAACATGGTGAAATCCCAACTCTATAAAAAGTACAAAAAGTAGCCAGGCATGTTGGTGTGCATCTGTAGTCCCAGCTATTCAGGAGGCTGAGGTGGGAGGCCAAGGCTGCAGTGTGCCTTGATCTTTCCACTGCACTCCACTCCAGCCTCCTGGGTGACAGATCAAGATCTTATCTCAAAAAAGAAGAAGAAGAAGAAGAACCCAACAATTCCATTACCAGGTATATATCCAAAGAATTACAGATGATTCTACTATAAAGACACATGCATACATGTGTTTATTGCAGCACTATTTACAATAGGAAAGATTTGGAACTAACCCAAATGCCCATCAATGATAGACTGGATAAAGAAAATGTAGCACATATACACCATGGAATACTATGTAGCCATAGAAAAGAATGAGTTCATGTCCTTTGCAGGGACATGGATGAAGCTGGAAACCATCATTCTCAGCAAACTAACACAGGAACAGAAAACCAAACACCGTATGTTCTCACTCATAAGTGGGAGCTGAACAATGAGAACACATGAACACCGGGAGGGGATCATCACACACCAGGGCCTGTTGGGAGGTGGGGGGCAAGGGGAGGGAGAGCAGATTGCTTGAGCCTAGGAGTTCAAGACTAGCCTGGGCAAAATGGCAAAACCCCATCTCTGCAAAAAATACAGAAATATGCAGGCGTGGTGGTGTGTGCCTGTAGTCCTAGCTACTTGGGAGGCTGAGGCAGGAGGATCGCTTGAGCCCAGGAGGTCAAGGCTGCAATGAGCTGTGACTACACCATGCAATAAGTATTTGTCCTAATGCTCTCCCTCCCCTTGCCCCCAACCTCCCAACAGGCCCTGGTGTGTGATGATCCCCTCCCGGTGTTCATGTCTAGATGACGGGTTGATAGGTCCAGCAAACCACCAAGGCACATGTATACCTATGTAACAAACCTGCAGGTTCTGCATATGTATCCCAGAACTTAAAGTAAAAGAAAACACAAAAAATAAACAAACAAAAAAAACAAAGTATTACTATCTTTGTTATGGTATAGAGTCGTACTTTACACATTATATAGAAAAAAAGAAAGATTTTGACCACATAGTGCATTGTGTATTTGTAAGTTCTTGCTCTACATTAGAGAAATCTTATCTGAAAAGATTAGATGATGCAATGAAGAGGTAGTGTTGCAAGAAGGATGATGCAGAATTCCAGCAAGGAGACCTCACTCAAAGAACAGAACTTGCTTCTCACATCAAAAGAGGGATTTTTATCTCCAACAAATTATATTTGTGTCTCTTAAGTTAAAGTAAAATACTCTAAATATTTGTAATCTTTTAACTAGCTTTTTGTTTCACCGTCAACGACTCTGCTGAATGCATCAGATAGAAGGACTTTTTCTCTGTGTTTCTTTAAAATGAGAAGCTGGTCTGCTGTCGATGGCCTTTAAATACACCCTCCTCTGCCAAGACATGCTCTTTTTAGGTTCTGGGCACATCGCAGCATATGGTGTTGTGTCGGGTAAGATGAGAGGTGCTGCATTCAGCAAAAAAAAAAAAGGGCAGACTCAGATGTCCCAGAGCGCACCACTGGTTAATGGCTGTTTGGCTTTTGGTTTTCCTCCCAAGAAAATATGGGTGACTTCTCACTTTCACATGTCCCAAAGAGCTGTTACTTAGGAATGCTGACCTCATGGGTGGAATTAAAATGAAATGTTGTGAAATTCTGGTGTGGTGGGCGGGAGCAGATGTGCAGCTCTGGAAAAGATTCTAGGAAGGGGTACATGCTCATCCTGCCCCACCACAACTTACCCAGGAGTTTCTCTTCTGCCCTTAGGAAAGAAGTTGAAAAAGCTGGTCCCATTAGTCACCCTTGCTGGCGGCCTGGGAGGGCTGCATTCCCAAGCAGCATCCCACCGAGGGTCCGCCTGAGAAGGTCACAGCCTGAACCCAGTAATCTATTCGCAGCAATGTGAATGCTGTCAGGCATTGCTCGGAAGAAAGCTTAGGAGCACTTGCGGTTTCTGCCTTTGTGGATTTTGAGCATCAGCATCCACAAAACACACAAATTCAAACACATTAAATAATCGTCCTAAAACTCAGGCATGCCGCATCTGAAAGACACGCTGCTTCCTGACACACTGCCCATTTTCCCACACCCCTGCCATTTCCTTTCCAGAGCAGAAAACCCCACTGGCATCCAAGGCTAAACTGTTCATGCCCCTCTGAGCTCAAGGATCCTTCAAGAGTCCTCTGATAAAAGGGAAAAATGTCCTGATAATCCTAATGGGCTTCTCAGTTGCCAATGGAAATTCGAAAAATGTGAACAATAACAGAGCAAGAAAGATCGTTCAGAGGAGAACAGTTGGCAATAATTTGCCCATGGAGTTTTTCAAAGGCATCCAAATTAAATCATTCTTCATGATGCATTTTGCTCAATATATCTCCTGAAAATAAAGAATGGTATGACTTATAAAATTCAGCAATAGCACATATGCACACATTCAATGTTTATATTGTTATTTTCTTCATTTGTGGATTGATGAAGTTGAGACACCAGCAAGAACTGGGTTGTCTAAGATGCCTGCTACTTTTTGATGGCTTTTGGGGGGATAATCATCACATTTTCCAAGTATCCATTTTTATAATGTAAATGACTAATATTTCAGCCTTCATCAATCATTGTACATTGGAATAAATTGATCGATCAGATCTGCTAGAAGATGGGAGATACTCAATGCAGGACAAGAGGAGCAGGGAGTGGCAGGGCGCGGTGGCTCACACCTGTAATCCCAGCACTTTGGGGGGTGGGGTAGGCAGATTGCCTGAGGTCAGGAGTTCGAGACCAGCCTGACCAACATGGTGAAACCCTGTCTCTACTAAAAAATACAAAAAATTAGCCAGGCATGGTGGTGCACGCCTGTAGTCCCAGCTAATGGGGAGGCTGAGGCAGGAGAATCATTTGAACCTGGGAGATGGCGGTTGCAGTGAGCCGAGATCGTGCCACTGCACTCCAGCTTGGGTGACAGAATGAGATTCCGTCTTAAAAAAAAGAGAGAGAGAGAGAGAAGAAGAGAGTGAGTCTTCTGATATTAGATTGGTGCAAAAGTAATTGCGGCTTTTAATGGCAAAACCACAATTACTTTTGCACCAGCCATGAGAGGACACACAGAAGGCCCCATCTATGATGCAGAGACCTTCCACCAAACACCTGATATGCTGGTGTGGTGATCTTGGACTTTCTAGCCTCCAGAAGTATAAGAAATAAATTCCCGCTGTTTATAAATTATCCAGTCTCGGGTATGTTGTTACAACAGCACGAATGGACTAGGACAGAAAGTGTGGACCCAGGTTCCTCTTGCTGCCTTCTGCTCAGGCTAAGTCCTCCCCAGCACGGCTGGGCTGCTGCCCCTGGGTCTCACCTATCACCAAAGAGAAGCTGGACAGGGACTCAGGGAACTTCCAGAAATGTGGTGAGAGCATTTCTTCCCTGTTCTCCTCTCCTGGGGACTTCATGATGATGTATATTCTGTTGAAATTGATCACAAATCTGGAATGATTCCATTCATTTTGTTTCTCCATGAATCACAGTACTTGAAACACAGAAAGTAACATAGGGTCATCCTGTTCAATCCTTCTCTTTTTGTACCCTCTGCTCCACACTCCCCATACTAAGGAAGAGAATAAAAAATAAAATGATGGACCCATCTATGTATGGCAGAATTTTAGTTCGTCTTCTATTCTTGTCAGCTGCTCTTCATATTCCTGAGTTCACAGGCACAAGTAACTGAACCAGCACTTGGCAAATTGTGGAGACAATTAGCCATTTGTTACTTGTTTTAATGAGCCAAGTGGATAATTGTTTCTGGCTAGAGCCACTGGGGGTACAATCAGTCCTCTGCGTTCCTAATTTCTGGGTTAAATCTGTGCTAGCGGAGTGGTCCTATCTGAAAAAAGACTGGAATGTTGCTCTTAGAATTGGTAAAATGTCCTATCCCACTGCAAAAATCATCTCGTTACACCAGACTTGAGGTTTACAGTTCACTCCTCACTCCCTTTAGGCGATGACAAAGGTGTTCCTTATAAGTTCCTGCAGGACGGCTTGGAGAGTGCAGAGGACAAGGGAACCATTCTCTTCTGCATTTCCAGGGGAGAGGACAAAGCCACAGTCATCTGCACGTGCCTGCAGCCATCTGCATGGCCATCTCTGCCCTTTTCTCGGGAGAGCGCAGTTTTGCTTATGTGCAACCACTGTGAGCTCTCACTAAACTCATCTTTTCTATGTCTCAGCATTGAGGCACTATGGGTGGCTCTCATGGGAAGTCCCTGATAAGCTCTATCAGATAGGCAGCCGGCCTCTGCAGCCTCACCCATCAGGCCTGCTCTGAAAGCAGCTCCTCTCTTGCCAAGGCGAAAGCTTGGATTTACACTGGTTGTTCTGCACTCCGATTAAGACTGTCGTTGAATCCAACCCTTGAAAGCAGCCCTGATGCCCATGTTGTAGATTGAGTTTTTGTTCATGGTCTCTCTGTGTGGGGTCTTTAGCCAACACAGATTTGGATATGGCAGTGAGCCCAACTGGAAAGAAGTCCTAATCGCAAGCACATTGGTACTTCTGGATAAGTTTTGGTAAAAGTTACACATTTTTTTTTTTGAAGGGTTTGAGGAAGAATAAAGATACACGCAGTCCTCTTTGTTAAGTAGCTGGATTATTCAATTATGCACAGAAATGGAGGGAAGACTTGCTATGAGTAATTTCAAATGGCTGAACTATAATAAAATTGGCATTGGAGGATGGAGGACCCATTTGTGAGCGTGTGCGTGTGTGTGTATGTGCACATGTGCAGCAAGGCAGGGGGTTGCAGGGGTACAGAAATCTGCATCATTTGTCATTTGCTGGTGCAACTAACCCTGCTCTTGTGATGTCATCTTTTTTTTTTTTTTTTAATACTTTAAGTTCTAGGGTACATGTGCATAACATACAGGTTTGTTACATATGTATACTTGTGCCATGTTGGTGTGCTGCACCCATCAACTCGTCAGCACTCATCAACTCGTCATTTACATCAGGTATAACTCCCAATTCAATCCCTCCCCCCTCCCCCCTCCCCATGATAGGCCCCGGTGTGTGATGTCCCCCTTCCCGAGTCCAAGTGATCTCATTGTTCAGTTCCCACCTATGAGTGAGAACATGCGGTGTTTGGTTTTCTGTTCTTGCGATAGTTTGCTGAGAATGATGGTTTCCAGCTGCATCCATGTCCCTACAAAGGACACAGACTCATCCGTTTTTATGGCTGCGTAGTATTCCATGGTGTATATGTGCCACATTTTCTTAATCCAGTCTGTCACTGATGGACATTTGGGTTGATTCCAAGTCTTTGCTATTGTGAATAGTGCCGCAATAAACATACGTGTGCATGTGTCTTTATAGCAGCATGATTTATAATCCTTTGGGTATATCCCCAGTAATGGGATGGCTGGGTATGATGTCATCTTTCCCTGCCCCTCCTCTGTA
The DNA here is from genome assembly GCF_043159975.1 of Macaca nemestrina. Taxonomy (NCBI): domain Eukaryota; kingdom Metazoa; phylum Chordata; class Mammalia; order Primates; family Cercopithecidae; genus Macaca; species Macaca nemestrina. The sequence continues at coordinate 132,474,217 of NC_092135.1, read as the reverse complement.
ACCTAAAAGTTGTAGGAAAAGAGTTGTTCACCACATCGTTTGTGTATGATTAGTTATTCAGCTGTACAAGCTTTTTTCTAGTGTATTCACCTCCTAGAAATAGTGGAATTAACAGAAAAAGACAATGAACTTTTTGGAGAGTCTTACTACCTACTGGGTGCATCATCTCCATGCCTCATTTAAGTCTCAAGGAGACCCTGGATGTAGGTATTAATATTCTCTTTTTAAAGATGGTGAAATCTGAGGATCAGAGAGGTTAAGTTATTTGTCTAAGATCACACAGCTAGTAGGTAGTAGATACAGGAATTGAATAGCGGCAATTGGTTGCCAAATGCAGAGTTCCGTCTACTATAAAACTGTAACCCAGATGTCAGGGGGATGTTGTCAGTCTTCCACCATTCCTGCAAGTTCCTGGGGACTCCTCCTCATGGTCTCTTCTGTCCTCAATGCCTCTGCGTCTGTGTTGAGCTGCCTCTGTTCCATCCCTCAGACACAACGATAAAAAATCCTAGGCATCTCACCAGTTACATAAAGTATCTCCTCACACCAAGCGTTTTGTGGGGCTAGGAACTTGACTAACAGAAGGATTAGGGGTGGGATCGCAAGCTGCAGTGCCTTCCTCCTCTCTCTCCGTCTCCCCTTCTGTTCCTTCCCCTGCTCACCCACCGGGCTCCTGCTTTAGGAACTTTTGTAGAAGGTAAAGCAGCCACACTGCATGACCTCTGTCCACCCACGCTGGAGCTGGGAGCACGCCGTGGATGAAACACACGGTGAGGTGCAGCTCAGGCTTCTCCCCGGGGGCTTCCGAGCAGCCCCACAGAATTGTTCCAAAATGGAGTCACTCATACTTAAATTCCATGTCACCAAACTAAAATGACGTTGTTTATCCGACATTTGAGAAATCAGAAGAGAGATCCAGTTGTAAGCTATGTGATAAGAAAGTCCCTCTGCTTTAATCCTTGAGAGGAAGGCAGCCTGAGGTGACCTGATGCCGCCCCACCTCTGGTTTGTCCTGTGCTGTTTCCTTGTTCCTGCTCAAGCTGCCTTACGAAAACCGACTCTTCTGCCCAGGGGGCAAAGCACCTTTTCTATTTCATAGCTCGGATACATCATGACTCATGAATCAAAAACAAAATGGCAACACATTTAAAGATCGAATTGGCAAAAGCCAACTTTTTTTTTTTTAATTTGCTTTTGACAGAGTAAAACTCAACTTGTCCTTGAAGAAAAGCATCAAATGAGCTATTTTGTCTAAATTGCCAAATCCGATCTCATCTACACCACTATGGCAACAAGGCACTGATCAAATTTTCCTTTCTGTACATGGCCAGTTCTAATCAGAGGTGAAGTTTCATCATTTAGGGGAGAAAAAGGATGCAGTATTTGGGACACAATTATACTAAAAAAAACTATTTGTTGTTTACTTGAAATTTAAATTTAACTGGATGCCCTATATTTTATCTGGCAACCCTAAAAAGGAGGCATAAGAAAGGGATTATGGCCCAGTGTGGTGGCTCATTCCTGTAATTCCAGCATTTTGGGAGGCTGAGGCAAGAGGATTGCTTGAGGCCAGGAGTTTGAGGCTGCAGTGAGCCATGACTGTACCACTGCACTCCAACCTGGGTGACAGAGTGAGATCCTGTCTCAAAAAAAAAAAGAAGCTTAATTTCATGGAGCTAATTTTCATGCAGGATATGCTTAGAGATTCAGAACCTGATCGTGTTTCCAATGCACAACTGTTTTGGGAGAGAAACAGTTTCTTAAATCCTTTGAGTTCATTTTCCATGAATTAACCAAGTATTGAAAACTTGGGTGAAAAGTGTTGTGCTAATTGGAAACATTGCTATCACAATCTCCAAGTATGGTTTTTAAGTAAGCCTAGGAAATTGCAGTTTGAAAATGCCATTAGCATCAATCAAAATGAAACACGAGCGTGACACCCAGGAAATGCCCTGGGAGGGCAGAGAGGAGAGAAAGAGGAAAAAAAAACAAACAAGGCAAACTTTTCTGCCTCTTTTCTGCCTGGAAGCTCTCTGCAGCTTTGGGCATGTCACAAAGGAGGCTTTCTTGCCTCTCCACCTGCAGGAGCCTCACCTGAGAAGATGGAGAGCAGCTGCATCGGCTCCCGATATGATAAAGTGAAAACAAACCAGCCCTGGGAATATAGACATCATATAAATGTTTAATGTGGCTACATTAACTACATAAAGGCATGCTCATGCTTTGTAGACAAAATAGTTAAAGTCTAATGCATGGCAGCGATCAGCAAATTATTAAATGGTGCAAGTGCTGATGCTCCCGTTTCCAATTTCCTAATGTTCTTAATGCCATTACAGGTAAATGGTGCCGGCCCCATGTGCACAGAGGGAATTCACTTGCTATTGGTTTTTCCCATTAGCCTTATAAAAGTAATGCATGTTCATGTTTTAAAAAATTTACAAAAGCTAGCTTGAAAAATATAATCCATAATCCCCCCACTTCTAACTCCAGATGTATTTCTTTTCTGTCTTTTTTTTTTTTTTTTTTCTGACACAGTTTTGCCCTTTCACCCTGGTTGGAGTGCAGTGGCGCGATCTTGGCTCACTGCAATCTCCGCTCCCAGGGTTCAAGCAATTCTCCTGCCTCAGCCTCCCGTGTAGCTGGAATTACAGGCACCTGCCACCATGCCTGGCTAATTTTTGTATTTTTAGTAGAGACGGGGTTTCACCATGTTGGACAGGCTGATCTTGAACTCCTGACCTCAGGTGATCCACCCGCCTTGGCCTCCCAAGGTGCTAGGATTACAGGCATGAGCCACAGTGCCTGGCTCTTCTCTGTCCTTTTAAAATGTCATTTTGTATAGAGCATACTTTACTGTGTTCTCTGTGTGTGTGTGTGTGTGTTTTCACATTACCAAGAATTCCTTTTTAACATAATTTTAAATAGCAACAGCATACTGGAAATAAATTAAAGGTATGATTAGCAGAAAAATATATAACAAATGATCCTAAATACTAGCTAGAAGTGAGCCACAAATGCACTGGCTATCTGCTAGCTGAAGTCAAGACTAGTTCACACTACTAGTTCACAGGATTCATAATGTTTGTAAAAGAAAACACAATATGTGCTTCAGCAGAGGGCCGCGTTTTTCAGATATTGATACCCAAGGGGGAATTTCCTCCGTGAGTCCTTCTTGGGAGGATCCATTTATTCTACAAATAAGCCGGTGCATAAGAAAGAAGAAGGACACTGGTGGGATTCAGGACACACTGCCTCAGAGTATGGCATGTTAGCACGTTGAATATTTTAAACCAAAGAAATGTAGGCCTGGCGAGATGGCTTATGCCTATAACCCCAGCACTTTGAGAGGCCGAGATGGGAGGGTCTGTTGAGGCCAGGAATTTGAGACCAGACTGGGCAGCATAGCAAAAACTCATCTCTACCAAAAGTTAAAAAAAAAAAAAAAAAATGACCTGGGCATAGTGGCATGCACCTGTGGTCCCAGCTGCTTGGGAAGCTGAGGCAGGAGGATCACTTGAGCCCAGGAGTTTGAGGCTGCAGTGAGCCATGATTGCACCACTGCACTCCAGCCTGGGCAACAGAGTGAGACCCTGTCTCTTAAAAAAAAAAAAAATTGAGGAGTGGCAGGTGCAAGAACAGTGCTCTGACCTTCCTCTCAAGCAGGCCACAAGACCCTCATGTGAGAGAGGCCCCTCTTCTGAAGACACAGGGGCACAGAGAGGAATTGAACACACAGGCCTTACTCAATTTTCCTCAGTTTGCTCATCCCGTTTAGCCTATTACATTCTTCCATGGCTTTCTCATCTTTTGTCAAACGTAGCATAAAAACACTCAGGTTTAACTGTTTCTTCTGGTCTGCATGTCATCATGAGGACTCTGTGTTATGTAAAACTTATTAAATAAATTTGTTGGCTTTTTTTTTTTTTTTTGAGACAGAGTCTCACTCTGACACCTAACCTGGAGTGCAGTGGCACGATCTTGGCTCACATAAACCTCCACCTCCTGAGTTCAAGCAATTCTCCAGTCTCAGCCTCTCAAGTAACTGAGACTATAGGCACAAGCCACCATGCCCAACTAATTTTTGTATTTTTAGTAGAGACGGGGGTTTTGCCATGTCGGCCAGGCTGGTCTCAAACTCCTGACCTCAGGTGATCCACCTGCCTCGGCCTCCCAAAGTGCTGGGATTACAGGCATGAGCCACCATGCCTGGCTGGCTTTACTCTTATTAATTTGCATTTGGTTACAGGGGATCCAGCCAATGATCCTAAGGTGGGTAGAAGGGGAAGATGTTTTTCTCCTTACAGCACTTTCATCCAACTTTCATTCTCATAGCACACCCATTGCCAGCTGCAGGCAGCATGTCATAAGCTCTTAAAGGGGTGGCCTTTTCCACAGATTCCAGAAGATACAAGAAAATCAGCATCATTTTTCTTAGGTTTTTTGTAAATATGTAGTACCATTCTCTACCCCTACTATCTTGATTCTAGCTTTAATGCCCCCCCCAAAAAAAATCAAATAATCACAAGCTCATATTATGCACGAATTTGAAAATATAAATGTGTTCATAACAGTATTTATCATGGCAAAAATATAAAGTAAAAATCACCTAAGTGTTCAGCAGTAAGGGAGTTGGCTAAGTAAATTATGGAACATGCATATAATCCTTTTGGTAAGTGAAAAATTATTCAGCCACCAAAAGCAACTATGATGAAGAAAATCTATTGATGTTAATTAAAAAAAAAAAAGCTGGATACCAAAGTTTATGTAAAAGCGATTTTTAGATTTTACATGAAAAGGGATTGGAGCAAAATTTAAAAATAATGATAACCAAGATAATGAGGCAGTGAGTGCCTTTCTTCATCTGTTTTCTTAAATTTAGGGTTACCTAAATTGCCTTCCTCGTTGCAAATAATCCTATTTGTTTTTGTTGGTTGGTTGGTTTATTCTCTCCGGTTACCTGTTGGTTGTCAAGTCAATGAATGAAACTTCCAGGTCCCTTAAAAGCACCCCAGCCTTCTCATGCATCCACTTCAAGCAGGCTACAAACCTGGCTCAGATGTGAGGAGCTGATTGTGCCAGTTGCAAAGCACTGTTTGTTCTTGAGCAAATTATTTAGGACAGTTATTATTACTCAGAAAGTTTGTTTGCACAGACCTCACTGCTGCAGCTCATAAAAACGGGCTCTTGATAACACTGCATGGAAAAAGAACAAGCACAAACAGGGCACAATTGGAAATGAGCTCTGGCCCCTGCTGGCCCAGCAGGGAGGAGGAAGGGTGGGGCCTCCCAGGCACAGGCCCCTTCATGCAGTGACTCAGAGGTGCCCTTACTGGCAAAGATCTTTCCTGCCTCTTCTACTGGCTGAAAAGCATGTTGGCACCTTGCAGTGGGGCAACAGAGAATTAGAAGAAGCTGGGAAGGGTGAGGATCTTAGAAGAAGACACTAATTTGGACATAGGTCCTGGAAAGTAGAAAGTTAACCATCTAATTTAACGAATCCAAAAAGGGTACGAGGCTTGAACTGGATTTGAGGTTGTGTTTTTGTACCAGCGTGTCATTCTGGTCTTGGAGGTACATCCAGAGGTGATGTTTTTGGGGTGGAAGCCTGATGCTCCTAAATGGTCCTTTACAAAGTGGAACAGAAATCCAGCCAGAGGTGAGAAACACAGGCCCAGTTCTGGAATCAGAGGTTCAATCAGACGGGCCTGGATCTGGGTAGGGTGTTGAGAGGAAGTGCGGTGTAATAGGCAGAGGGAAAGCATTGGGGCCTCAATTTCCAGCCCCTCAAGGCTGGCCACAGAATGCATTATTGTTCTCAGCTACTGGCCCCTGGCCCGTGTAAGATGCCTGCGCAGCACACCATGAGCACAGCCACCGTGCCCTTTGTGGGTGGAGTCCATGAACCATCCTGCTGAGAATAGGCTTGGGCCTTGGGAGGGTGACTTGCTTTGGCCACTGAAATGTGAACAGAAGTCATACAGGGAGCCAGTTCCTGGCTGAACTATGAAGGGCTATTGTCAGATTTTTGGGTTTTTGTCAGATTTTTGGGTTTATTGTTTTGGTTTTGATTTCTTGCTTTCTCCTTTGACATCAGGACATCTCTCCCCGCAAATCAGCTGCCACAGTGGCATCTGCTTGTGGGAAATACACGAAGCAGAGCCACAGCCAACCTTCTGCCAACCTGTAATGCATGCAAGAAATAAACTTCTGTGGTTTTAAGGGACTGATTTAGGGGGCTGTCCTGTTTCCAGAGACTTATCTTGAAAATGCTGTCCCTGGCCAGGTGCAGTGGCTCACGCCTGTAATCCCAGCACTTTGGGAGGCCGAGGAGGGAAGACGGCTTGAGCCCAAGAGTGTGAGACCAGCCTGGGCAACATGACAAAACACCGTATCTACAAAAAGTGCAATAATTAGCCATGCACGGTGGTGTATGCCTGCAGTCCCAGCTACTCAGAAGGCTGAGGTGGGAGGATCACTTAAGCATGGGAGATTGAGGTTGCAGTGAGCCATGATCATGCCACTGCACTCCAGCCTGGGCAACAGAGTGAGACCCTGTCTCAAAAATAAAAAGTAAAAAAAAAAAAAATGCTGTCCCCTCTGATGAAGCACTTCACGGGGCTATTTCATACGGCTCTTTTGAGACATGAACAGGGAATGCATTCAGCCCCCCAAAAATGAATGAGAACTTAAGGCCTGCTCTGTCTCTCGGGTACCACATTTCTGGTGATTAAATGGGAGGGTCAGTGGTGAGAGTTTCAACAACTTCTGTTTTGTTTTTCTCTAAATTGTCACTTCTTTTCCTCCTTGAAAAATATTGATCTAGAAATGAAACTGTTAACGCACATGCATTTTGTGAAATTTTGGAGAAACCCCATGTTCCGGAGGGAAAAGGCACTCGTTGTGATTGAAATGGCCCTCTTTTTGCTAGCCTGAGCATGACCTCTCTCAAATGAGAAATTGCACAATGCTTCCAGGCCTTCCAAGCTCGGATTTACTTTTCACAAATAGCTGAGCTAGAAAAACCTGCTTGCATCTAGTAGAGCTGCTTCTGCAAGGGGACCCTGCAGCTCTGTTTGCTTATGCAGGGAAAATGCTGCCCCGCAAAGCTCACACATCTCTCCCCCGACAGTTTTGGGTGTAATTGTCTCCTCTTTCTCTCTCTAGCTCCTTATATTATGCTAGTTTAAGCCTTTATTACCTCTTTCCTGGAATCTTGAAATTGTTTTAGGTCTGATCTCTCCCTGGCCCTGTTTCTTCTGCACACTCCTGCAAGGTTTGTGTTCCTAAAGCCCAGCCCTACTAGTCTTCCTTGGGCAGGAATCTCTATGCACCTTGTCGTTATTAACATGGCCTCGTTCTCTGGGTCTCAGCTGTTCTCTTCTACTTCCTGCCTGTTCGGAAACTCTACCGGCTATTTGGAGTCAGGCATTTTCCTGTGTTACAGTCTTTACTAAATCTTTTCTAATCTCTAATCAAAAGTAATTTCTTACTTCATTCCAGTAAACTCTAAAATAATTCATAATCATGGTGGAAATGTTGGAAATTAAAGAAAATTATGGAGAAAGCAATGAGACAGAAACAACCACACCTCAGGAGATAATCAGTGTCAACATTTAGTTGTCTTTCCTCCCTGTGATAAAGACTAAAAGGGACTGGCAGGAGAGAGAGAAGTAGAAGTTATCAGGGAGTTGGTGGTGCACACTGGGAAAGTGGCACACTAAAGGGCAGTAGGAAAATCAAACAACATGTAAAGTGATCGAAATTGAAAGATGTCCATGTTATTTGATCCAAAAATTCTACTCCTCAGAATTTACCCTATGGAATTAATAGCATAAATATGCAAAGGTATTGGTTTGAGAAAGCTCATAACTTTTAATAGCGAAAAAAAAAAATTGGAAACAACCCAAAGTTAGATCAGTTGGGAATTAATTAGCTCAATTATGAAATATCCATTCAGTGAAATACTATGTCATCATTAAAAGAAGGTAAATTGCAGATGAGAATATGTAGCATGATCCAATTTGTTGTGCTGTTTTTTCCAAATGTGCATATTATTTTTATTTATCTGAAGTCTGTTCTAAAGTTCCTTGCTTATTTTGACAAAATATTTCATATGCATAGAAACGGTTTTAGCATGACATACATCAATTATTAATGGTGGTTAACTCAGAGGAATAAAATTAGGAGACAATCTTTTTCTGATTTGTACATTTCTGTATTTTATAACAATAAGTAAAATATGGTTGACTCTTTGTATCTGTAGCTTCTGCATCTGTGGATTTAACCAACATCTGGTCGAACATTTAAAAATTAATAACAAATGGTTGCATCCATTCGGAAAATGTACAGAATTTTTCTTGTCATTATTTCCTAAACAGTACAGCAAAACCACTATTTACAAAGCATTTACATTGTATTAGGTGTTATAAATAATCTAGAGATGATTTAGAGTGTACAGGAGGATGTGTGCAGGTTATTTACAAATACGACATCATTTTATATCAGGGACTTGAGTATCTGTGGATTTTGGTATCTGGACGGGGAGGAGGAGGGTTCTGAAACAAATCCTCCATGGATACAGGGGCAAGTGTACTATAGTCCCATGCTAAGACAACAATAATAAAAATGTATGACTGGAATTGTTTTGGTGGATCATTTATAGGTTCTCTAAAGGACTTATTTAACAACATAAAGGCCTCTTAGAAAACAAAACTGTATATTTAAAATTGCACATAGAAATGGGGTTAATGTAATAAATTAAAAGCCATGAAATACAAAGTAACATTGTATAAACGCTTGTCTTGTTCAGTTTTAGTAATGTTACCGGAAAGGAGGAGCCTGATCCAGGCCCCAAGGGAGGGTTCATGGATCTGGCTAAAGACAGAATTTGAGGTGAATCCATACACTGAAGGAAAGTTTATTAGGAAGGTAAAGGAATAAAATCATGGCTACTCCATAGGCAAAGCAGCAGCATGAGCGACTGGTTGGCCATTTTAATGGTTATTTCTTGATTATATGCTGAACAAGGAGTGGATTATTCATGAGTTTTCCGGAAAAGAGGTGGGCAATTCCCGGAACTGAAGATTCCTCCCCTTTTTAGACTATACAGGGTTAACTTCCTGAAGTTGCCATGGCATTTGTAAACTGTCATGGCGCCGGTGGGAGTGTCTCTTAGCACGCTAATGCATTATACTTCATGTATAATGAGCAATGACGACGACCAGAGGTCATCTCGGTTTTGGTGCGTTTTGGCCGGCCTCTTTACTGCAGCCTGTTTTCTCAGCAGGGTATTTAGGACCTGTATCTTGTGCAGACCTCCTGTCTCACCCTGTGACTTAGAATGCCTAACCTCCTGGAATGAAGCTCAGCTGGTCTCAGCCTTATTTTCCCCAGCCCCTGTTCAAGATGGAGTCGCTCAAGTTCCAATGCCTCTGACTGTAATGCTTTAGGGTTTTTTTTAGACAGAGTCTTGTTCTATTACCCAGGCTGGAGGGCAGTGGTGCGATCTCAACTCACTGCAAACTCTGCCTCCTGGGTTCAAGCGATTCTCCTGCCTCAGCCTCCCGAGTAGCTGGGATTACAGGCACCTGCCACCACACCTGGCTAATTTTTGTTGTTGTTTTAAATTAATTAATTAACTTTCTTTCTTTCTTTCTTTCTTTCTTTCTTTCTTTCTTTCTTTCTTTCTTTCTTTTTTTTTTTTTTTTTTTTTTTTAGACAGAGTCTCGCTCTGTCACCCAGGCTGGAGTGCAGTGGTGCGAGCTCGGCTCACTGCAGCCTCTGCCTCCGAGGTTCACGCCATTCTCCTGCCTCGGCCTCCCGAGTAGCTGGGACTACAGGCGCCCACCACCACGCCCGGCTTTTATTTTATTTTATTTTATTTTATTTTATTTTATTTTATTTTATTTTATTTTTTTATTTTTTAGTAGAGACTGGGTTTCACCGTGTTAACCAGGAAGGTCTCAATCTCCTGACCTCATGATCCGCCCGTCTCGGCTCCCCAAAGTGCTGAGATTACAGGCGTGAGCCACCGCGCCCGGCCAATTTTTGTATTTTTTTTTTTTTTTTAGTAGAGATGGGGCTTCACCATGTTGGCCAGGTTGTTCTGGAACTCCTGACCTCAAGTGATCCGCCTGCCTTGGTCTCCCAAAGCGCTGGGGTTACAGGCGTGAGCCACCACGGCCGCTTTAAGTTTTTACTTCCCTTTACAATAGGGACCCTGATTCCTTGAAGAAGGCAGCCCCCAGTGAGAAAAAATCAATGGCTCTCAGCATGCTTTCCTCCCGGGGGCTGCATGGCCTGTTCGCTGATGGCGGTAGAGGTGCCTTTGACCTGCAAATTTAGCGTCCCATTCTGCTACTCTTTGGACACAGTCCTTCAAGACACAGGTCCTATTTGCCTGAAGCAGTCAGCGTCTCTTCTAGTCCAGATGGTCTTCACAGTTCGACAAGAATTTGCATCAAAATATAACAAAGGTAAATAAACAGGGATTGCTCCTGGGTTCACCCCAAGTGACCAAGGGAGAAGGGTGTGGGCTTTCTCAAAAGCCAGGTCTTATCACCAGTGTCAGAGCACTCTCAGTGTGGTCATGATCTGCAGTTACTCAAGCATCAGCTTTTCAATAATAGAGACTTCAAAGAACAGAACAGTGGTCAGCCCAAGGAATCCAGCCTCCCTCATCCAAGATGCCCTGCTCACAACCCGCCTGCTTTGCCCTCGGTGGCAGGTTTCTGCTTAGCCGGGATGGACTTCTCACCTCTATCTTCTCGGGGCTTGGGGCTTGAGGAATGATGGGGAGCTGTGTCTTTCTTACGAAAGGAAAAATCACTCTCAGGTGTTTTTGTTGTTGTTGTTGTTTAAAGCAGAGTTTAAAAATAGTGTTTCGGCCGGGCGCGGTGGCTCACGCCTGTAATCCCAGCACTTTGGGAGGCTGAGACGGGCGGATCACAAGGTCAAGAGATCGAGACCATCCTGGCTAACACGGTGAAACCCCCCGTCTCTACTAAAATACAAAAAAAAAAAATTAGCCGGGTGTGGTGGCGGGCACCTGTAGTCCCAGCTACTCAGGAGGCTGAGGCAGGAGAATGGCGTGAACCCGGGAGACGGAGCTTGCAGTGAGCCGAGATCGCGCCACTGCACTCCAGCCTGGGCAACAGAGCAAGACTCCATCTCAAAAATAAAAAAATAAAAATAGTGTTTTTGTGATGCAGAAAACCTCTGCCACTTATGTTATTTGTCCACAGAACAATTTCACACCCAGGATCTCATAGTTTAAACCTGCCCAAGGTTTCTGAAGTGCTTCCTAATAAATCATTTTTCACATGCAACTCTGCGAGAGCTCAAATTCATTCTTTTCAGTGGTGATCTTTTCTGAGTTGCTGCCCCACCTCTGGGGCTGAACATTCACTGCAGAGAGCTTTTCAGACACGGGATTGTGGAACTTGTTAGTGCTGTTTCTAGCGTTTGCTAAAAACCTCAGCAAAAGGGAAGATGGGCAGTAAATATTTCCAAGGCTTTTCTGGCTACAAAATGAATGGCAGTTTCTCAAGGGACCTGCTGAGATTCCCTTTCAAGTGTCTTAGTGGCTCAGCATTCACAAATGTTAAGCAGGGCTCAGACCCAGCCCTTTGAAGTCTCCCATCCCACAGGTTAGAAAGGCCATGTGATTTAGGATGGTCAGCAGGGGGGAGAGCAGTAAATGGACCTTGTCACCAAACAAATAAACGAAACCAGCCAGGCCAGATCGGGCAGCTTGGTGCCTTTTACACCTGGTGGATCCAAAGGAAGAGAGTCCTGGGCAAAATGGAAGGATGCAGAATGGCTGTGATGTGCTGGGATGAGAAGACAATTCTTTACAGAAGGATCAAAGCCATCATTTTTGTCTAAAGCTTCTTTCAAGGAAAACATTTTTTTTTTAATTTTTATTTTTTTTAGAATTTAGGAAGAGGGTAGGAAAACAAACTCTGTCTATGTCAATATTCAGTGCCTTTTTTTTTTTTTTTTTTTTTTTTGAGACAGAGTCTTGCTCTGTTGCCCAGGCTGGAGTGCAATGGCGTAATCTCAGCTCACTGCAACCTCCACCTCTAGGGTTCAAGCGATTCTCCTGCCTCAGTTTCCCAAGTAGCTGGGATTACAGGCACCCACCACCACACTCGGCTAATTTTTGTATTTTTAGTAGAGAGGGGGTTTCACTATGTTGGCCAAGCTGGTCTCGAACAACTGATCTCAGGTGATCCACTCACTTTGGCCTCCCAAAGTGCTGGAATTACAGGTGTGAGCCACCGTGCCCAGCCTATATTCAGTTATTTCTACTTGTACTTCCTCACACAAGCACAGACCATGGGTCTGGTGATGAAAAGAGTCCAACTTTGTAGAATATTTGAAGAGATTCATTCTAAGTCAAATATGAGTGACAATGGCCCGTGACACAGCCCTCAGGAGATCCTGAGGATATGTGTCCAAGGTGGTCAGGGAGCAACTTGGTTTTATACATTTTAGAAAGACATGACCTGTCAATCAAATACATTGGGGGAGAGAGAGCTTCCAGGTCATAGGTAGCTTATTTATTTATTTATTTTTTATTTTTATTTTTTGAGACAAAGTCTTGCTCTTGTCCCCCAGGCTGGAGCGTGATGGTGTGATCTTAGCTCACTGCAACCTCTGCCTCCTGGGTTCAAGCGATTCTCCTGCCTCAGTCTCCTGATTAGCTGGGACTACAGGCACACATCACCACGCCTGGCTAATATTTTTGTAATTTTTAGTAGAGATGGGGTTTCACCATGTTGGCCAGGCTAGTCTTGAACTCCTGACCTCAGGTGATCCGCCTGCCTCAGCCTCCCAAAGTGCTGGAATTACAGGCGTGAGCCACTGCGCCTGGCCGGTCATAGGTAGATTTTAAATTTTTCTGATTGGCAAAGGTTGGAAGTTATTATCCATAGAAAGGAATGTCTGGGTTCCAATAAGAGGTTGTGGAGACCAGAGTTTTATCATGCAGATGAAGCCTCCGAGTAGCAGGCTGAAGAGAGAAGAGATTATAAGTGTTTTTTCTTTTTTTTTTTTTGAGACAGAGTCTCTCTCTGTCACCCAGGCTGGAGTGCAGTGGCGCAATCTTGGCTCACTGCAACCTCCACTTCCTGGGTTCAAGCGATTCTCCTGCCTAAGCCTCCTGAGTAGCTGGGATTACGGGCGCCCGCCACCAGGCCCAGCTAATTTTTGTATTTTTAATAGAAACGGAATTTCGCCATGTTGGCCAGTCTGGTCTCGAACTCCTGACCTCAGGTGATCTGCCTGCCTCCCAAAGTGCTGGGATTACAGGCGTGAACCACCACACGGTAGATGTTTCTTATCAGCATTCAGGTCTGCGTTGATGTTAATGCCAGAGAAGTATAATGAGCATGTCTGACCCCCACTTCTGTCAGGGCCTGAACCAGTCTTTCAGGTTCAAGGTAGAGCGCCCTGGCCTAGAGGAGGAAGTCCGTTCAGATGGTTGGGGGCTCTTCACATTTTCTTTTTGGTTTACAGGTCCTTAGTCAAAAGCTCTTTGTGACCTCCCCTTTGATGTTCTCACCGCATGCAGGCTACACGCACCTGCATGGGATGCTGAGATTTCTCAAGCTCTGTCCATTGGGGTCATGACAAATTGCTCAAAGCTACCATCTTCCCAGAGACTTTCTAGAATCTCGATGAAAACTAACCTATTTCTGATACTGGAGTCATTTCCTGGACGTCGGATGTGTAAATTGTGAAGTCAGTAGCCAAGAGAGAGGCTGATATGTTGATTCAGAGAGAACCAGTCATTGACATGTTGGCTTTAGTGCCTTGTATGGCTACCTCTATTGTAGCATGTCCCAGTGGGAAACCTGGGAGATGCTACACACACCCACATGGGCACACCTCCTACACTCACACGCAGACACACATACACACACCCACTTCCCCCACACATACCCCACACCTCATGTACACATGCACAAACACACAAGCACTCATGCTCCCCATACTCCCCCACCACCCATCTCCCATACATAAGGTTTCTCTGCTCAAACAAGTTTGGAAAGTCCCATAAACAAAATATAATTTCATTTTCCAATTGACAGTTTACAGTAACAACTCTGAGTAGTCCTGCCATAAAGAAAGCTGTGTAGCTTTGCACCAGTATGATCCAAGGGCAATGTGCAGCATAGCCCCTTTTCACACAGCCTCTGTGGTTTTAGGAAAATTCATTTAGAAACTGGTATAACAGATAGTGAAATACAACTGTCTGCCTTCTTGGACTTGCTTTTTGTTTTCTGACTTAAAAAAATTATATAATCTTTCCCTGAACAGACCAATAGTGAGATCTAAAATTGAATCAGTAATAAATTGCTTACCAACCAAAAAAAAGCCCAAGACCAGACAGATTCACAGCTGAATTCTACCAGATGTACAAAGAAGAACTGGTACCATGCCTACTCAAACTATTCCAAAGAACTGAGAAGGGGAGACTCCTCTCCAACTCATTCTATGAGGCCAACATCATCCTGATACCAAAACCTGGCAGAGATACAACAAAAAAAGAAAACTTCAGGCCAATATCCTTGATGAACATTGATGCAAAAATCCTCAACAAAATACTTGCAAACTGAATCAAGCAGCACATCAAAAAGCTAATCCACTGTGATCAAGTAGGCTTTATCCCTGGGATGCAAGGCTGGTTCAACATACACAAATCCATAAATGTGACTCATCACACAAACAGAACTGAAGACAAAAACCACATGATCACCTCAATAGATGCAGAAAAGACGAAAAGACTTTTTATAAAATTCAACATCCTTCTCGTTAAGAACTCTCAATAAACCAGGTTTTGAAGGAACATACCTCAAAATAATTAGCCATTTATGAAAAACCCATAGCCAACATTATACTGAATGGTCAAAAGCTGGAATCATTCCCCTTGAATACCAGCACAAGACAAGGATGCCTGCTCTTACCACTCCTACTCAGCATAGTATTGGAAGTCCTTTTCAGAGCAATCAGGCAAGAAAAAGAAATAAAGGACATCCAAATAGGAAGAGAGGTACCCCCTGTTTGCAGATGACATAATTCTGTCTAGAAAACCCCATAGTCTTAGTCCAAAAGCTCCTTCAGCTGATAAACAACTTCAGCAAAGTCTCAGGATACAAAATCAATGTACAAAAATCATGAGCATTCCTATATGCCCACAACAGTCAAGCCAAGAGCCAAATCAGAATGCAATCCCATTCACAATTGCTACAAAAAGAAAAAAAATTTACCTAGGAATACAGCTAACAAGGGAGGTGAAAGATCTCTACAATGGAATTACAAAACACTGCTCAAAGAAATCAAGGGATGGTACAAACAGAAAAACATGCCATGCTCATGGAAAGGAAGAACCAATATCATTAAAACAGCCACACTGCCCAAAGCAATTTACAGATTCAATTCTATTCCTATCAAACTACCAATGACATTCTTCACAGAACTAAGAGAAACTATTTAAAAATTCATATGGAACCAAAAAAAAACTGGAGTAGCCAAGGCAATCCTAAGCAAAAAACAAAACAAAACAAAACAAAAGACAAAAAAAAAAAAAAAAAAAAAAAAAAAAGCAAAGCTGGAGGCATCACATTATCTGACTTCAAACTATACTACAGGGCTACAGTAATCAAAACAGCATGGTACTGGCACAAAAACAAAAACAAACACATAGACCAATGGAACAGAATAATGAGCCCAGAAATAAAACCACACACCTACAACCATCTGATCTTTGACAAAGCTGACAAAACAAGTACCCTGAATAGGGGAAGGACTCCATATTCAGTAATGGTGCTGGGAGAACTGGCTAGCCATATGCAGAAGATTGAAACTGGACCCCTCCCTTACACATATACAAAAATCAACTCAAGATGGATTAAAGACTTAAATGTAAAATCCAAAAGTATAAAAACCCTGGACAACAATCTAGGCAATACCATTCTAGAAACGGGAGCTGGCAAAGATTTCATGATGAAGACGTAGAAAGCAATCACAACAAAAGCAAAAATTGACAAATGGGACCTAATTAAAGAGCTTCTGCACAGCAAAAGAAACTATCAGCAGAGTATAACAGACAACCTACAGAATATGAGAAAACACTTACAAACTATATACCTGACAAAGGTCTAATATCCAGCATCTGTAAGAAAAAAACAAATTTACAAGAAAAAAACAAACAACCCCATTCAAAAGTGGGCAAAAGACATGAACTGACATTTTCAAAAGAAGACATACATATCTGCAGCCAACAAGCATATGAAAAAAAGCTCAACATCACTGATCATTAGAGAAATGCAAATCAGAACCATAATGAGATATCATCTCACACCAGTCCGAATGGCTATTATTAAAAACTCAAAAAATATGGCCAGGCACAGTGGCTCACACCTGTAATCCCAGCACTTTGGGAGGCCAAGGCAGGCAGATCATGAGGTCAGGAGATCGAGACCATCCTGGCTAACATGGTGAAACCCCATCTCTACTAAAGATACAAAAAAGTAGCTGGGCGTGGTGGCACACACCTGTAATCCCAGCTACTCTGGAGGCTGAGGCAGGAGAATTGCTTGAACCTGGGAGGCAGAGCTTGCAGTGAGCCGAGATTGCACCATTGCACTCCAACCTGGGCGTCAGAGCGAGACTGTCTCAAAAAAATTAAAAACAAAAAAATTAAAAAGTCAAAAAATAACATATGCTGATGAGGTTGCAGAGAAAAGGAAACCCTTATATGCTGTTGGTGGGAGTGTAAATTAGTTCAACCATTGTGGAAAGCAGTGTGGCAATTCCTCAGAGTGAAAAAAAGAGCTGCCATTTAACCCAGCAATCCCATTACTGGGCATATACCCAAAGGAATATAAATTATTCTACCATAAAGACACATGTTCGTGTCTGTTCATTGCAGCACTATTCACAACAGCAAAGACATGGAATCAACCTAAATGCCCATCAGTGGCAGATTGGATAAAGAAAATATGGTACATATACACTATGGAATGCTATGCAATCATAAAAAAGAAAGAGATCATGTCCTTTGCAGGAACACGGATGGAGCTAGAGGCCATTATCCTTAACAAACTAACCCAAGAACAGAAAACCAAATATCTCATGTTCTCACTTAAGTGGGAGCTAAATGATGAAAACACATGGACACAAAGAGGGGAAAAACAGACACTAGGGCCTACTTGAGGGTGGGAAGTGGCAGGAGGGAGAGAATCAGAAAAAATATCTATTGGGTATTAGGCCTGGTACCTGGGTGATGAAATAATCTGTACAAAGAACCCCTGTTATGCAAGTTTACTTATGTAACAAACCTGTGCATGTACTCCTGAACCTAAAATAAAAGTTAGAAAAAAAAAAAGTGGCACACCTGTAGTCTCAGCTACTCAGGAGGCTGAGGCAGGAGGATCACTTGAGCCTGGAAGGTAGAGGTCAAAGTGAGCCAAGATTGCACCGCTCCACTGCAGCCTTGGCAATAGACTGACTCTGTTGGGAAAGGAAGGGAAGAAGGGGAGGGGAGGGGAGGGGAAGGGAGGAAAGAGAAGGGAAGGGAAAGGAAGGGAAGGGAAGGGAAGGGAAGGGAAGGGAAGGGAAGGGAAGGGAAGGGAGATATCATCCTTTGGCATCAAAAGGCCTTTGGGCTCTTAACTTCCAGTATGGCTTGTTCCTCTGGGTATTGTTTAGACAAAGTCCCCAGGGAGCTGGCCTCCCTCAGGTCCCCTTCCTGAGGCTCTGCTTGACCTGGGCCTGATCCCAAGTCTAGCCAGTTGTGCCAGTGTGTGGGGGCATCTTCTCTCTATTGTGACGCAGGGGAGCCTCTGCAAATTAGATGGAAAGAACCAGCATTGCTCAGGCTGGAGGTGGCCTAGGCTGTCTGTCACCCTCATTTCTTTGGTAAAGTGCCCCCATGAAGGCTCTGTTTGCCACTGGAGGGAGACCACAGTGAGAAATTCTGCTTATGCTGCTCTTCCTGCTCTCTCATTCTAAGTCCACACTTCACCTAGGTTAACTGGATGGGTGACGACCACACCAGGATGGCCAGAAATACGAGGCTGAAGGCTACTGGCATCACGGACAACAATGGAAACTGAGATCCCCTCTCCTTCCACCTGTTCCTGTGGTGGTGGAAAGAGGAGCTCACTCATGCCTACTTTAGAGAGCAGACAGCAGGGTCTAGAGGACCAGTTGTCCAGTAGGCAGTGCCACTTTCATTTGAAAGTCATTGTTATTGGGGGTCTTCTTTGAAATGAGAAGAAAAAATTGAAAATGGGGATGGATTTTGTTAAAAAAAAAAAAAATCCTCAGAAAGGCAGCCCTCCCAGGGCACCTGCTTTATGCACTGGAAACCAGTTCCTTGGCTCCTTTCTGAAGTCCTCATCCTCAGGTGGGAGCCGGTTTACTTACGGACAAAAAGGATGCTGTGTCTCAGCAGCCCTTCCGGAGACCAGAGCATCCAGCCTCACTGAGCACTGAGAACAGACTCCATGGTGAATTGCCTGCATGTGTCAGCTTTGTAGGGAACCACCAACTGTGATTTAATCTCATGTTTCCATGACCACGGAATGTCTCAGCTATGAAAATAAGTACTGGCTAGGTAAGTTGTAGTAAATGGTAGAATGCAGAGATTAAGCAAACAAAACCCATACTCAAACAGGTTTGGTTTTTATTTCTGACTCAGAAGCTTATAAATCTATGACCTGAAAACACTGTAAGCCTCAATCTTCTCAACTATAAAATGGGCATCCTTTTATACTAGTATCTCCTCTGGTTGTTGAAAGGATTAAGTAGGATAAATCTTGTAAACTCTCTTACATAGTGCCTGGCCCATAATAAGTATTTAATAAATATGAACTATTATATACATATGGTACATCTAGATTATATATATGCCATATTGTAAGTGTTCAACAAATACTTGTATTCCTATGCATTTCGAAGTCAACATACACTTGTGCTTTTTAAGAAAGCTGTCATGAGCCAAGATCGTCAACAAGTTTATGCATTAAGGAGTTTGTTTGTTTTTCTGGAGGTCCTTTTGCTTGTATAATTTATGGATGAATGAAATGATCCTTCCTACACTTTCTCTTAGGAAGCTGGGATTTAAAGTGATGCTGTTTGATTAATTCTGCTCTTTATGCCATCCCCCAAATAACTCACGATTGCATTGCATGGCGACAGCCCTGTATCATAGCATCTTAGAATATTGGGAATTTGCCTGTCCCGTGAACTCAGCCAGAGGAGCCAAGATTCTGGTTGTCAGACTTTCCGTGGGTGTCTTTGGTTGTCAGACCTTTACCAGAGGCCGGGGGCAGAGCCTGGTGCTCTCTTTGTTTTGTGGTTGATGTTTGGGGGCCTTGTTTGGAGGATGCAGTGGCCATTATTAATTGGTAAGGGAGGGCTGACTTGCCTCTGTGTCGCAGTTTCTTTTAAGTACTTTCTTTGTTTTGCTTGTTCCCAGTACTTCAAAGCTGAAGGGGTTTGCTTGGGAGCAGAAGCAGAGGTGACCAGAGTCCTAAACAGTTGAGACAGGAGGGAGTCTGTGAGTAGACAGTGATTGCTCATGAAGAAGCAGTTAAAAAAATAAAAGGGAGGAAGGGAGGAAAGAAAAGAAGAACAATTGGTCTTACACTTGCATTAAGTGTCAGATGTTATCTGACACTTGCATTTGGAGACTTGGTAAAGAAAAAGATGGTTTTTACCTCTGGAAACAAACCATCTCATACTTCCATGGGCAAAACAATAATCTGGGGGCTTGTTTAGAAAGCGATTCCCAGGACACACCCCAGAACCGCGCATTAGGGAAATCTGTAGAAATCTGCGTTTAACCTGAGCACCCTGGAAAGCAGCAGCCAGGGACACTGAGCCAGATTATCTGATACAGTTAGAGAGGGACCACTGTCACCAGCCACACGCAGCTGCTAACTCTATGTGGGCTGAGTACTTTGCTCTAGACCCCTAACCCACTGTTGCTTTCTGGGAAACCTTGCCCTGGTGAATAAGTGATGCAACAAAGGAAGATAAAGAGATGTTCAACCCTTTCTTCCTTGCTGGAAAAGTACTTCCAAGCACTTTGATAGCCCCGCTAGCTGAGGTCAAGCATTCAGCCTCGGGCTTGGGAAGGAGAGGATGGAATTGGTCCACACGGGTCTATGACTGGGATGTCAGCCTCAGAGTTACTGTGCACTAATAACCCCTATGAGCCCATAGCTCATCCAGGTGGAAATCCTCCTTGCCTTGCCAGAACAACCTCCACAAAAACAGCTGCCAGCCGGCCCCAGGCTGTCTCAGTCAGGTGGGGTGCGCACAGCACAGCCAGGTGTTTGTGAGCATGAAGATTCAAGGCTCACTGGAAAGACTCATGGTTGATGAAAACAGCAAAAGTAGAGACTGGCTGAGCTCACACTAAGGAAAGAGACTGTAATAAATAAAGACACAAGACAAAGAGATAAAGAGAAAACAGCTGGGCCCGGAGGGCCACTACCATCAAGATGCGGAGACCAGCAGCGGCCCCGAACGTCTGGGCTCGCTGATATTTATTGCATACAAGACAAGGGGGCAGGGTAATGAGGGTGAATCTTCTAAGTGACTGACACGGTGAAGCACCACGTGATTACAGGAATGGGGACCCTTCCCATTTAAGTAGCGGAAGCAGAGAGAGAAAGCAGCAAACATCAGCGTTTTCTTCTCTGCACTTATAAGAAGATCAAAGAATTTAAGACTTTCACTATTTCTTCTACCGCTATCTACTATGAACTTCAAAGAGGAACCAGGAGTACGGGAGGAGCATGAAAGTGGACAAGGAGCGTGACCACTGAAGCACAGCACCACAGGGAAGGGTTTAGGCCTCCGGATGACTGTGGGCAGCCCTGGATAATATCCAGCCTTCCACAAGACGCTGGTGGAGCAGAGTGTTCCCTGACTCCTCCAAAGAAAGGAGACTCCCTTTCATGATCTGCTAAGTAACGGGGGCCTTCTCAGACACTGGTGTTACCTCTTGACCAAGGAGCCCTCAAGCGGCCATTATGCGGGCGTGACAGAGTGCTCACCTCGTGCCTTCTGGGTCACTTCTCACAATGTCCCTTCAGCACCTGACCCTATACCCTCGGGTTATTCTGAGGTTATATTAGTATGCAACAAAGAGTAATATTAAAAGCTAATGATGAATAATGTTTATAATAATGATTGATAATTGTCCATGATCATCTCTATATCTAATTTGTATTATGACTGTTCTCATTCTAACTATTTTCTTATTATACTGAAGCGGTTTGTGCCTTCAATCTCTTGCCTCAGTACCTAGGTACTCTTTCGCCCACAATTTTTTTCCTCTATTGAGATAATCTGAACAAAATGAGTGGAAGAGCTAACAATTTCTATTAAAAATAAGTAATGATGAAGCCCTTAAGAAATATTATAAACCTGTAGTAATTAAAAAATAAATAAACATGTCTAAATAATGGAGACTGCTCACTCATGGACCAAAAGTATATGAGAAATTAACCTGAAAGCAGTGACATCATAAAATAGTGAGAAAGGAAAATTCATTTAACAAATAGTATTGAAAGCAAGATTTGCTACATTAAAAAAACTCACTTGATGTAGCCTAAAATAAATTTTAATTAAAGTAACACGTAACTTCCACATAAGAATCTAAGGCCAGGTAGTTCAACCTATGACTATTATTTTAAAATTTGAAAAGTCTGCGAAAACAGTCTATTTAGAGTAGCTAAATTAGAGCAACTCTAATTTTAGAGTTTAAAAAATAATAATTAGGCTGGGCACGGTGGCTCATGCCTGTAATCCCAGCACTTTGGGAGGCCGAGGTGGGTGGATCACAAGGTCAGGAGTTTGAGACCAGTCTAGCCAACATGGTGAAACCCCGTCTCTACTAAAAATATAAAAATTAGCCGGGTGTGGTGGCGAAGCGCCTGTAACCTCAGCTACTTGAGAGGCTGAGGCAGGAGAATTGCTTGAACCCAGGAGGTGGAGGTTGCAGTGAGCCGAGATCGCGCCACTGCACTCCAGCCTGGGCGACGGGGCAAGATTCTGTCTCAAAAATAAGTAAATAAATAAATAAATACATACATACATAAATACATAATTAAAAACTGTAATATCGTCTTTATCTTCAGTTAAGAAAAACTTTCTAGGCACGAAAGCAATGCAAGAATTTACAAATATAGTAACTAATATTTTTAGAATCAAAAAAGTTAAATGTGTAATTTTAAAAAACGAGAATGCTGCAAATAAAAACTTTGAACTAAGGTTGAAACTGATGTTACTTTTAGAATCAAATTCATGGCCTTAAATTCTTGCATTATTAACTAAGAAAAAGTTAAAGACACTAAGCAGTCAGGAAAAGGTTTTAGGGAAAAAGTCAAGAAAACAGTTGGGTGCTGTGGCTCATGCCTGTAATTTCAGCACTTTGGGAGCCAGAGGCAGGTGGATTGCTTGAGTCCAGGAATTCAAGACCAGCCTGGGCAACGTGGCAAAACTGTGTCTCTACTAAAAATACAAAACAATTAGCTGGGTGTTATGGTGCATGTCTGTAATCCCAAGAGGGATGTAATGCCTGAGAGGCTGAGGTGGGAGGATCACCTGAGCCTGGGAAATCAAGGCTGCAGTGAGCCATGATAGCACCACTGCACTCCAGCGTGGGCAACAGAGTGAGAACCTGTCTGAAAAAGAAAAAAAAAAAAGGAAAAGAAAGAAAGAAAGAAAAGAAAACAAATATGGGAAAATAGTAAATAGTAGAAAGAAAATAATTAAGGCAAATGTAAATATTAATAAATTTGGGGAAACATTTGACAAGTGAATCTGTCTTTGAGAAACATTTAACAGAATAGATGGTGCTAGGCTATATCTGCACAATGAAGACAGGAATCCTATCCTATTTTCCCCTGGGTATCCTCAACACCTAAAACGTTACCATTATTTCTTTTTGAAGAAATGAGAATAGATATATAATATGAAAATATTATAAAAAGAGAAAACATAAGTTTACAAAATTAAGAAGAAAAATGCGGGAATAATATGCAGAGAAGATACAATTAAAATATTTACTCAAATTTAAAAGCCTTTATGGGATGGAAAATAACATTTATCAAAATGAAGTTAACAAGAAAAAAAAACTACACAGTAACATCTATGAGAAACTTGTTTAAATTACTTCTGCATAAGAATCTAAGGCCTGGTAGTTCAATCTATGATTATTGTTTTAAAATCTGAAAAGTCTGCAATATCTGTACAATATAAACTGTTCCAAAGCACACTTTTAAAGTGTGTGGGCTGGGTACAGTAGCTCACACCCGTAATCTCAACATTTTGGAAGGCTAAGGTGGGAGGATCACTTTAGCTATGATCGCGACATTGCCCTGCGGCCCAGGCAACAGAGCAGGACCTCATCTCAAAGAATAAAACAGAAGTATGTGTGGGGGCTGGAGAAAGGGGAGAAAAATCCATCCTGTAAGTGTGATAAAGAATGTATTTATATTATAAATATTAGATATCTCATATTCAATGCTTAAAATGTTTTGACTACCATAAAATTAAAAGATTTTTAAAAATTTGTCAATAAATGTCATAAAGAATGATGAGTGAAGTACCAAACTCGGAAAAATATTGGCTATGCTGATAGAAAATTAGAAAAAAGAAGCAGGCCAGGCGTGTTGGCTCGTGCCTATAATCCCAGCATTTTGGGAGGCTGAGGCAGGTAGATCACGAGGTCAGGAGTTCGAGACCAGCCTGGCCAGCATGGTGAAACCCTGTCTCCACTAAAAATACAAAAAATTAGCCGGACGTGGTGGCACACACCTGTAATCGCAGCTACTTGGGAGGCTGAGGCAAGAGAATTGCTTGAACCCAGGAGGTGGAGGTTGTAGTGAGCCGAGATCATGCCACTATACTCCAGCTTGGGTGACAGAACGAGACTCGGTCTCACAAGAAAAATAAAAATAACAAAAAAAGAAAAGAAAAGGTAAGAAAAGAAAAGAAAAAAGAAACAACAGTGAGGCAGCAGGTCACATTTACTGAGAAATGCAAATGCATGATAAATAGATGTATTTTTAATGCTATCACTAGAGATTTAAGAAATACTAACTTAAACAACAAGACCAGATTTGGAAACATGAAAATAAAAGGTAATGCTCAATGCTGACCAGTGTGGTGGGAACTAGTACTCACATACAATGCTAGTTGAAGTCAAATTTGAACAACTTTTGTGAGGGTAATTTGACAAGATGCATCGTGGGCTTTATAAAATGTTCACATTCTGTCAACCCCAAAATTCCACTTTTGGAAATAACACTTTTTATCCAGGAGTATCACTTCTTGGAATATGGAAGATATACTCAAGAATGCAACTGAAGAGACCCATTGTGCATTGTCACAATTATGGGACCAGGACGGACATTTTGTTGATATAAATGTTTCAAAGTATTTTCACTCACACGTTCTCATTTAATTCTCGCAAAATCTTTTGATGATAGGCTTAGTATCCCCATTTCAAAATTTCCAGAGCAATAGATAAGAAGCTCAGGTAAGTCAAGGAACTTCCTCAAAATCCAAGAGCTAACTGGAGCTGGAGCTTAACTGACCGCAAGTCTTCTAAGATCTTGCTCAGTGTTCTTTGTACTTGATCCCATGGCTCTGACCATGTTCAGATGTTAGACGTGGACCTCAGAAAGTCTCTGGTTCACACAAGCCCCTGGGTTGGATAAGTAATTTAGGGTCAGAGGAAGTAAGTCAGCATTGGTTAGCAGATGGCTGAACGTGACTTCCTGCTTCCAATAAATATTCTTGTGGTCATAACAAGTGTTTCTCTAACTTTCAGAGCAAAGTGGAGAAGTATTCCAAGTCATGCCTGCGCCATCAGGAAAAGATTTTGGGAAGCCACGAGGCAGCTGAGACACTCCTGAGGGTTGTTTCATCCCATATTTAGCTCCCTCAATCCCCCTCGCCTCACGCGCTGCCCAGCATTCTTCTTCTTTGTGCCCACTGGGGCAGTTGCATCCTCATCTTTGCAGAAGTGAATAATATTTTGCACATGTTGGGGAGAAATAATCTCCTGAAAACATAAGATTGGGGATTTACAGTCCCCGATACCAGTGGGGCTTACACTTTATTGTGAGCAAGAATCACCTGGAAGCCTTGTTAAAAACGAAGATTCCAGGGCTCTGTCAATCACGTTTCTGATCCAGCAGCTTTGGAGTAAACCCAGAGATGTTTTAACAGTTGGTCTGAATCAATCAGAGGCAAAGAGTCCAAGGAGCACAATGGCAGTGGAACAGTTTTATATCTCCTGTTATTTCTTGACTTATGATCACTTCCCTAGGGCCTGATGGGCATTTAAGTTCAACCTGTAGGACCATTCTTCCTCTGTCTTTGATGCATTTTAAAGCATCATTTTTGCTTGTCTTTTTCCAAGACCAAGTAGCAGCCAATTCTAGACTTGGCCTATTTATTGATGCTGTCTTGAATCCCCAGAATATTAATAGCTGGCTTTACCACTCCTTTCTTCATGTTGGCGTTTGGAGAAGAAATTATCTTACATTCCCATATCAGCCATTACCTCATGCCACAGGCAATTCATTTATTCAACACAGGTTGAATGGGAGCTCCCAGGTGGTACAGAAACTATATTGCAAGGCTCTGAAAAGACTTTCTTCGCAGGTGACTAAGATGGCTCTGTCTCCTGGCCAGCAGAGAACCATGCACCCCTCCTCTGGTTGTCATGACCAGCTTCACTGGTGTGGGACCAGTGCAGCCCCACATGGCCCTAAGCATAGAAGGGCCCTGCATTTGGTTTAATATTCTGCTGTTACCTTCCTAAAATTCTTAGTACTTTTTGAAGCAAGGACCTTGCCTTTTTGCTTTCCACTGAACCCTGCAAATTATGTAGCTAGTCTTGCTAGTTGTAGTCAGAAGGTCTCAGGTCAGATGTACAAGAAGAGAAATCAGCATTTGGGTGTCCTGATGTATCTCTGGTGGCTGGTGTTGTAGCCATGGGACTGCTTAGCCTGGGGTTGACATATACTTATTTGTCTTTGCTGCACAATACCCTTCTGGTTGAATTTAGTAGTACTTCTCTTCTTTTAGTGGTAAGGAGTTCAAGGTCACTACTTCTACTTTGGGCAATAATATCAAAGAAAGAAAAAGAAAATTCCTTTCTTTTTTTGAGACAGAGTCTGTCGCCAGGCTGGAGTGCAGTGGCGCAATCTTGGCTCATTGCAACCTCTGCCTCCTGGGTTCAAGTGATTGTCCTGCCTCAGCATCCTGAGTAGCTGGGACTACAGGCGCCCACCACCACGCCCAGCTAATTTTTTGTATTTTTAGTAGAGACAGGGTTTCTCACCATGTTGGCCAGGATGGTCTCAATATCCTGACCTCGCGATCCACCTGCCTTGGCCTCCCAAAGCGCTGGGATTACAGCCAGAGCCACCGTGCCAGGCCAAAAGAGTAGATAAATTCTTAGAACAGAAAGAGCTCATGAATGGCAGGGGGCAGGTCAGATGGCTAGCTCTTCCACTCCACACTGTCTCTGTCTCAATCATTTTAGCTCAGAGACAAAAGATGCATAGAGACATAAGATTCAGAAAAGCCATAGATTCATTGATAAACCAACGCTTGAATATGAGATACAGCTATGGCTTTGTGCCGTGCGAGTGTGGTTGTGTTCTCTGACCATTTGGTTGTCAGGTAGAGCAGCCCACTCAGGGAAGCTTCAGCAAACAGCACCAGCACCTCCAGAACTCAGTGGAAGGACAGATGGCCCAGCCACAGGACAGCCTAGAAGTGAGATTTAGAAAGCAACCAGGGACCAAGAGGCCATTCTCTCCAGCTCTGTCTGGGGAGCCATCTGCTCCCTCTTCCCCGATTTTGCTGTGTCCCCACATCTTCTTTGTTTCTCATTCTCCACAAGGAATGGATCTTTCTTCCTCACTTGTGCACAGCAGAAATGTGACCGCCCAGGTGCAGCTTTTCATGATCTGTCAGTTCACATGCCCTGCAGTGATTACTCGGAGCCCCAGGAGACAAATTCTAAACTCCCAGGAGAAGAAATCAGACTGGTACTTTGATTAGGAATTGCTGTTGGTTCTTACAACGGTGCCGGTGGATGGGTCATAAAGTCTGCAACCCACTCAGAAGGGTCGGTAGGAGCAGGGTCTGTAGAAGGGAGGTGAACGAGAAGTCCATCCAAAGGACTCACATGTTATCTAGGGTGCCAAAGAAAAAGTATGATCTATATGAAGTTCTGGATGGAACTTCTGGGAGGGTGGGCTATGGGTGAAGCCTGTTGCTAGGTGAAATTCACAACTGATGATCTAGTTCTTGGGTTGGTGGTGAGTTCATATGTGTTCATTTAGAGCATACATGCAAATAAAGAAACTACATAAAAGACATCATGGATTAATAATGCTGTACCATGAGCCAAGGATTATGATTAATATGATTAAAATATAAACAAACCAAACAATAAAACAAACAAGGGAGATGGATTTGGAGTTCATGGAGAAAGAAGGGAAGCCAAGTTTAGGAGTGCCTGCATCCCAGAAAATTTTCTTTACATAGACACCACTTACTGAGTACCATGTGGCACACACTGGCTCATACAGAATTCAAAACACTTTAGGAATTTAGTATTTTATATTATACCTACTTTATAGATTAGAAAAGTAACTCACAGAGATTAAGTTGCTCCATATTAGGGCAGATCTAGGGTCTAAATCCATGTTTCTCTGATGCTAAATACTAACTGGTAATATAACACTTCAAAGTGAAAAGCAGGGGAAATTTTCTTCCTTCCTTCCTTCCTTCCTTCCTTCCTTCCTTCCTTCCTTCCTTCCTTCCTTCCTTCCTTCCTTCTTTCCTTCCTTCCTTCCTTCTTTCCTTCCTCCTTCCTTCCTTCCGTCCTTTCTTCCTTCCTTCCTCTCTCTCTCTCTCTCTCTCTCTCTCTCTCTCTCTCTCTCTCTCTCGCTTGCTTGCTTGAGATGGAATCTTACTCTGTCACCCAGGCTGGAGTGCAGTGGCACCATCTGGGCTCACACCAACCTCTGCCTCCTGCGTTCAAGCGATTCTCCTGCCTCAGCCTCCTGAGTAGCTGGGACTACAGCCACCTGCCACCATGCCCGGCTAATTTTTGTATTTTTAGTAGGGACGGGGTTTCACCACGTTGGCCAGGCTGGCCTTGAACTCCTGACCTCAGGTGATCTGCCCACCTCGGCCTCCCAAAGTGCTGGGATTACAGGCGTGAGCCACGGTGCCTGGCCAGGAAATTTTCTAACACACCCTCCATCCCTGTTATGGTTTGAAATGGGTGCCCCCAAAAGATTTGTTGAAGTCTTAAGCCCCAGTACTTGTGAATGTGCCTTTATTTGGAAATAGGGTCTTGGCAGATGTGGTTAAGATGAGTTCATTAGGGTGGGCTCTAATCTAATATGATTGGCGTCCCCCAAGAAGAGGATAATAGACACAGAGACACATACAGAGGGGAGATGATGTGTCGAGACACAGGAGAACGCCCGCGATGATGGAGGATGAGACTGGAATGATGCCGTCGCCAAGCAAGGAATGCCAAGGAAGGCCAGTGAACATGAGAAGCTGGAAGAGGTCTGGAAGGATCCTCTGCAGAGGCTTCAGAGACAGCGTGGTCCTGTCCATACCTGTTTTGGACTTGTGAACTCCATAGCTGTGAGACTACCAATGTGTTACTTGAAGCCACTCAGTTTGGGGTACTTTGCCATGGTAGCCTTTGGGAACTAATACAGTATGCTTAGAAAGAGGGAAGAAAGTGAGGAGGTGTTGGCCGGGTGCGGTGGCTCAAGCCTGTAATCCCAGCACTTTGGGAGGCCGAGATGGGCGGATCACGAGGTCAGGAGATCGAGACCATTCTGGCTGACATGGTGAAACCCCGTCTCTACTAAAAAATACAAAAAAAAAACTAGCTGGGCGAGGTGGCGGGCACCTGTAGTCCCAGCTACTCGGGAGGCTGAGGCAGGAGAATGGCGTAAACCTGGGAGGCAGAGCTTGCAGTGAGCTGAGATCCGGCCACTGCACTCCAGCCCGGGCGACAGAGCAAGACTCCGTCTCAGAAAAAAAAAAAAAAAAGAAAGTGAGGAGGTGGGGAGGCCCTGGCCAGGGTGAATAGGGGTAGAAAGGAAGGGTTAAACTCACTCTCTAGATGGAAAACATTCAGGAAATGAAAGCTCGCCCTGTCCTGACACCACGAGACCTACTGTGAAAGCAGTCAGATGAGGGACATGGAGAAAGTGCTCTGCAGGGCCCCCAGTGAGCAGCAGTCCAGAGGAAGGGGTAGTGGAGGTGGGGCAGGCCCTGAGATTCCTGCAGAATTGCTGGACTCTGCATCTCAGTTGTCTTGGAGCCCAAGTGGTCACTGGGGCCTGACAATGGCATGGATGAAGCATCCCAAGGCCCACCCCTGCACACGCACTGGAACTGAGGAGAAGAGAGGGATGGGACTCAGGTCTCAATACATCAGCAGGTGGTGAGCCATGTTCCCCCATGGTGGGCTTCGCCACTCACCCCTGACTACACTCCTGCTCCAGTGGGCCTGCCGCAGTAGCTCCCAGCAGCAAATCCATTTCGTAAATGCACACATTTTAAAGTTATTAATTTTTTCTTATATGTTTAAATAATTACAAAGGGTGAAATTTCCAGTGGATATGAACCACAGTTGACTCTTGAACAACACAAGTTGCGAATCTACTTATGCATGGGTTTTTTTCTGTGCATATATTGGAAATTTTTTTTGGAGCTTTGCAACAATTTGAAAAAAACACAGATGAACCACATAGTCTAAAAATACTAAAAAAATTTTTTTAAGCTAAGCATGTCATGAAAGCATAAAATATATGTAGATACTGGTTTATTTATGTATTAATGAAATGTTTATGCTATCAGTAAGGCTTTTGGCCAATAGGAGGCTATTAGTAGCTAAGTTTATGGGGAGGTAGAGCGGGTTGGGCCTTTCCCACTGGCCTGTGGCCTCAGTCAGTTTTTGGCAATCTATAAAGGGACCCAAAGGAGACTGCTGACAATGCCCAAGGTCTCCTGAGGGACACAGGTCACAGTATTGTAAGAAAATCAAAGTGTGATTTACAGTTGTGTGGACCCAGACTTCAACTCCAGCACAGACAAAGATCAGACACTGATTTCACACATCTGATAGAAAAATGAAGCATTCAGAACCTGAGCATAAGCTCAAAACAAGCTGCAAGAAAAAGAAGAAACATTCAAAGGCCTTAGAACAGAATTCCAGTATTGTCAAACCCAGGAACATGGACCCACAAGTTAGTCATACATTGCAGGACCTACTCCACCGCATCCAAAAGCAGGTGGGGAACCATCCCCACCACCTGCCAGTCTCTACCAGTGACATCTCCACTCAGGAGAGTTATTTCTCCTCCTCCAATTCCTTTACCTGTACTAAGTGATAAACCATCACCATCATTTTTGTTGGGGACTCTCTGCTCTATCTTATGGAATGAAGCAGAAATAAATTTATGAACCTGAACTCCATGATGTGATTCTCCATGAAGAGGATCAATTGGTTCAAAGGCAAAACCATCCCGAGAGGTTTTTGGCATCTTCTAGTCATTGGTGGTCATGAATGTGCAAATAACTGCATGGCTATGTGTATGCCATAATGTTAGAGTAAGTGATTGCAGGCTCTCCTGCTTTCCTTGGTGAGCTGATTATCTTATTTTCTTTTCAATGTAGTGTATCAATTATTCAGAAACTCCGTAGAGTGAGAGACAGTGGCTCATGCCTGTAATCCCAGCACTTTGGGAGGCCGAGGCATCTGGATCACCTGACGTCAGGAGTTGGAGAACAGCCTGGCCAACATGGCAAAACCCTGTCTCTACTAAAAATACCAAAATTAGCCAGGCGTGGTGGTGCATGCCTGTAGTCCCAGCTACTCAGGAGGCTGAGGCAGGAGAATCACTTGAACCTAGGAGGTGGAGGTTGCAGTGAGCTGAGAATGCACCTCTGCACTCCAGCCTGGGTGACAGAGCTAAATCCTGTCTCAAAAAAAAAAAAAAAAAAAAAAAAGAAAGAAAGAAAGAAAAAGAAAAAGAAAAAGAAACTCCATAGAGAATATGAAATGCATGTAGAAGGCATAGGGGAAATCAATAGAGTGGTGTAAGGATCAGTATGTCAGTTTTCTAAGGCCGCTGTAACAAATTACCACAAACTGGGTGGTTTATAAAAACAAAACCTCACCTCTCACAGTTCTGGAGGGCAGCAGTACCAAATCAAAGTGTTGGCAGGGCCACACCCTCTAGGTCCCCAACCTTTTTGGCACGAGGGACAATTTTTCCATGAACCAGGCAGGGGGGATGGTTTGGGGATGATTAAAGCGCATTACATTTATTGTGCACTTTATTTCTATTATCATTACATTGTATTATACAATAAAGTAATTCCACAACTCATCATCACGTAGACTCAGTGGGAGCTCTGAGTTTGTTTTTCTGCAACTAGATGGTCCTACTGGGGCTGATGGGAGATAGTGACAGACCATGAGGTATTAGATTCTCACAAGGAGTGTGCAACCTAGACCCCTTGCATGAGCAGTTACAGTAGGGTTTGCGCTCCTATGAGAATCTAATGCCGCTGCTGATCGGACAGAAGGCAGAACTCGGGCAGTAATGTGAGCAATGAGGAGCAGCTGTAAATACAGATGAAGCTTCACTCACCTGCTGTGTGGCCTGGTTCCTAGCAGGCTACTGGCCCATGGCCTGGGGACTGGGGACCCCTGTTCAATTGGATGATCTTTCCTTGCCTCCAAGCTTTTGGCAGCTATTGGCATTCCTTGGCTTGTGGCCACATGTCTCTCCACTCTGTCTTGTCATTGCTTTCTCCTTTGTGTTTCTGCGTGTGAACTCTCCCCACCACTCTGATAGAAACACATGTGTTTACGTTTAAGGCCCACATGTCTGAGTTTTGCATGCTGCTCTTATACTCTGTACCGTCTCTAAATTCCTTTTAGCTCTAATCATTTGTGTGTGTGTGTGTATTTTTCTAGATGGTCCATATATTAGAATCATTTCATCTGCAAACAGTTTTACTTATTCATTTCCAATTTGCATGTCTTTTATTTTATTTTCTTAACTAATTCCTGTGGCTAGGACTTGCAGGAAATCTTGAAGAGAAGCAGTGAAAGCAGATATCCTTGTCTTCTTCTGGAATTTAATGGGAAAGATTTCAGTCTTTCACCATTGAGTAGGACATTAGCTGTGGGTTTTACCTACAGTCCTTCATCATGTTGAGAAAGTTCCTGGCCGTTCCTATTTTACTGAGTGTTTTTATCATTAAAGAAAAATGGATTTTGTTAAGTGGTTGTTCTGCATCAATTGAGATGATCAAATGGTTTTTCACCTTCATTCTATTTCTGTGTATATTACATTGATTAATTTTCTTGCATTGCTACACCTTGCATTCCTGGGAAAAAAGCTGACTTGGCCCTGCCATACAATAATGTGTTGTTGGATTGAGCTTGCTAGTATTTTGTTGAGGATTTTTGTGTGTATGTTCATAGAGGATTTTGTTCTGTTTTTAAAAAAATGTTTATGAGGAGTCAAAAGTAGTATATGGATTTTTGACTGCACTGGGGTCAGCTTCCCAACTCCTGAGTCGTTCAGGGTCAACTGCACTGACACTTAGAAACAAAATAGCAGCATCACTCTTTGAAATTATCCAGTGGACTCTAAATAGCATAGTAATTGGACAAGTACTGGCATCCATTAAAACAGAACCAGCACCGACAAGCTCTTCCTGAGCAACTGGAAATTTTACTTCCCTCCTTCTCTCCTTGAACTCACATTTTCATTCCCACAGAATTTAATCCAATGTAAAGCATATTATGCTTGAAAGTATTTTATTGATTATACATCTCTGGATCAGAAACAAATGTGTTCATGGGCAGGAACTGAAATATGTCAATATCCTGTGACCATAAGAATTTAGGTGCTAAAAATTTCCTCTGGATCACATTATCATCACACTAGCAGCACATAATTGATCAAAAACACAAATGGATTTTACATTTTGATGGACAAATATTACACATAAAGAGGAAGTGTTATCAAAAATTTATCTCTTAATTAGGTGGATAGAGCTGCTTTATTTTTCAAGTAGTTCATGTGTCTAAGCATAAATATTCCACTGCTAGAATGAGTTGAAATTCTGCAAAAAAACTATGCTTATTTTTCTTTTCTATAGCCCTGAGAATCTTGCCCTTTACACATAAACAAACAGTTGGAAGTATAAGAATTTTTTTTTTTTTTTTTTTTTTTTTGTAAATCAGTGTCACTCAATTCTCTGAACTGTTTCTGAGTTATATCCAAACACATGTAGTGCTCTTTCATCAAAAAAAATTTTTAATGATTGGTCAACTAATTTTTTAAAAGCAAACATTTAGAAATTACTGAATGGCTTGTAAAATAATTTGTTATCTAGTCATTAGCACTGTTTATTTTTTCAGTCAATAGCAATGTTGAAAGGTCCTTTTGTAAGGAGTCCTGGAGGTAGGTCAGGGGGTCTTTGCAGAGATAAGTAAGTTTAAATGAGGTCATTAGAGTGGGCCCCAATTAAATGTGACTAGTGTCCCTATAAGAAGAGAAGAGAAGGGTGAAGTGGGTGAAGGGTGACTGTGGGGAGGGAAGTGGGAAAGGGGAACATCACATCCATCGCAAGAATATTTTCAAGGGACATTCATTTAGAAACTGAAAGGCTGAAAAATGACTCTGTAAACTACTTGGGGCTGGTTCCTGTTGGAAACAAACTCTTCTCATGCTGCATGGGTGTGTGGACCCCTGTGGAAGACTTTCAGCCAAAAGGGCTCTGATGTGCTTTGGCTCTGTGTTCCCTCCCAAATCTCATCTCAAACTGTAATCTCCACATGTCCAAGGAGGGAGGTGATTGGATCATGGAGGCAGTTTCCCCTATGCTGTTCTCATGACAGTAAGTTCTCGTGATATCCAATGGTTTAATAAGTGTATGACAGTTCCTCCTCCACACGGTCTCTCTTGCCTGCCACCGTGTAAGACATGCCTGCTTCCACTTCTGCCATGATTGTAAGTTTCCTGAGGCCTCCCCAGCCATGCCAAACTGTAAATAAATTAGACCTCTTTTCTTTATAAATTACCCAGTCTTTTATAGCAGCATGAAAATGAACTAAAACAGGCTCCTTGCCACCTGATTCAACAACCACAGTTGAAAAGAATAATCAAAGAGGGTGGAGGATCAACTATGCATGTCTAATTTTGTTCCCTCCAGAACAATATTCAGTTAAACTTCACTAAAGTAATGAGAGAGAGAGACCCAGAGAGACAGGGCAGGAGAGGAGATGACAGTGACAACATTTGAACAATTGGAAAGCAGAAAGCAGATGGTTATGGCAATGACTGACCTGAGAGCACCTTAGAACATTGACTTTCACTTGGTAGGAAGAAGCTGAGAAACAATCTGATCTCAAAAGGCACAGGAACAGGCATCTCTAGGAACCTCTGGAACTGGAGATGAATCCAGGACCATCCATGTACACTGATGGAAGACAGCACATTTAGATTAGACCCATGTGACTCTCTTAAAAATTATTGGGTTTTTTTATTATTTATTTGAGATGGAATCTTATTCTGTTGCCCAGGCTGGAGTTCAGTGGTACAATCATGGCTCACTGCCGCCTCAAACCCCTGGGCTTAGGCAATCCTTTGGCCTCAGCCTCTCAAGTAGCTAGTGCTATGGGCGTGAGCCACTGCACCCAGCCCTCATGCGACTCTTGAGACAGATCCATTAGGGGCATGAGCCCCAGGTCACAGCCGCCATTATTGTTCGTGTCTTTCAACCCAAGGACAGAGTGCCTGGGCCAGCCTGGGCTAACACAGCTGCCTTGCCTGTGTGTTGATGAAGCTCCTTCTCTTCTCTCAATATCCTGGTCCCTGGGTCTTGTATTACCCTATAAAAATATTAGACTTGACTACCTTCTTGCAGCAGGAGGTGAACCAGCAAACACTGACCCATCCACACCCTCTGACCACATTTCTGCTGGTGGTCCACAGCCTGGCTGCTCTGCCACCCTACTTATGTTCTCACTGGGGTGGTCCCTAGGGCTCTCAGAATTAATTCAACATCTTTCTTCTGAATCCCCCAGAAGGGGCCTTGTAAATTCTCAGGAAAGCTGAAGGCTGACTGAGACCCAGACATCATTCTGCTTATTTTACTGGGAATCTGCATTTTCTAGGGGTGGCATAGTCTATTTTTTTATACAGCTCAATTTGCGCTTATTACTCAGTTTTCCTAAACTTAATAATATGTTGTTTAGGAATCTATCTATCTATCTATCTATCTATCTATCTATCTATCTATCTTCTATCTATCTATCTATCTATCTATCTATCTATCATCTATCTATCTATCATCTATCTATCTATCATCTATCTATCTATCATCTATCTTCGTTGATCGATTCTTAAACAACACATTGACACATAGACATTTAACCTCAAAGTCAGAAAAAGGAGAAAGCTGCTGGAGACAGGCACCAGGGAGCCTTGTGGTACTGGTAATAGCTACTTTTTGTCCTGACAGTGGGTACCCAGGTGCTTTTTTATTACTATTTTTCAATGTCCATGTATGTGTCTCACACACACACACACACACACACACACACACACACACACACACACACACTTCTGTGGGTTTAGCTACTGCCAGTAATTTCCCAAGAGAGGTTCAATTCAGAATTCCCTGCTTGATTGAGAGCCTGACCTAAACATCTGAGGAGCAGCTCTGAGGTCAGTGACCTGCCTGGGATGTCACCCTGGCTGTGACCAAGGCCATCAGCCTCCTTGGTAAGGCTCTGGCTCACTGAGCTTTAACCA
The DNA here is from genome assembly GCF_043159975.1 of Macaca nemestrina. Lineage (NCBI taxonomy): Eukaryota > Metazoa > Chordata > Mammalia > Primates > Cercopithecidae > Macaca > Macaca nemestrina. The sequence goes on along the minus strand of NC_092135.1, from coordinate 132,438,281 downwards.
CAACCCCAGAAATATGGCTAGAGAAGCAACTTCTTGCAGGGGACTCTGCCCTCCCTGGCCACCTCCCTTGTTAGGGGTGCCTTCCTTCCACAACACCACCAGCGGACCTAACCCTTCAAGAACCGATGAATGCCTAATGCCCACACTTGTATCACTCCTGGCTGGAAGGAGGTTATTCTGAGAGGCTGGCTGAGCCTCCTTCATGCAATTCATGCCCAACAGTGGAAGTGCTACCCCTAGTGAAGCACACTTTCAGACAGACCAGGATCGCAGTGACCTCAGGATGGCAAATGAATCTACAGCGACAAGGCAGCAGTGGGGAGTGGGAAACACCAAAGACAGATGTCAGGTCCCCAGCCTCCTTTCTCCTTTGTCCCTTGCTCCCCTGAGTCACAGTTGAAGCTGTGCCCTTTCATGTCACTCAGTCAGGTTGATAAGAGACAACACTAGAATGGGAGATATGAGAATATGGATAAAAGAAAAGACAGCCACAGAGGCTGGAAGCCACATCTCAGTCCATGGACAGGTCATGTACTTGGAGAAGCCTGTGTGGCTCCTCCCTTCTCCAGTCACCTGAGTTTTGGCACAAGAAGCATTGACATAAGAAGCCAGTGGTGGCCGGGCACAGTGGCTCATGCCTGTAATCCCAGCACTTTGGGAGGCCGAGGTGGGCGGATCACAAGGTCAGGAGTTTGAGACAAGCCTGGCCAATATGGTGAAACACCATCTCTACTAAAAATACAAAAATTAGCCAGGCATGATGGCGGACACCTGCAGTCCCAGCTACTCGGAAGGCTGAGGCAGGAGAATCACTTGAACCCCAGAGACAGAGGTTGCAGTGAGCCGAGATGGTGCCACTGCACTCCAGACTGGGTGACAGAGCAAGACACCATCTAATTTAAGAAAAAAAAAAAAAAAAAAAAAAACAACGAAGCCAGTGGTACAGGAAGTTTCATTACTGAGATTGTGGGCTCCTGACAGTGGAAAGCAATTTGGGGATTAGAGTCACAGACAGAGGCTGAGCCTCAGGTCCTGGAGTCAGACCTCGCCTAATTTGCTTTTGTTCCCTAAACTTGTGTCCCTGTCTTTAAATTAAGACACTAACAGTGGGATGGCATGCAGCACGGTGCCTGCCCCCAAGCCTCAGCTCCTATCGCGTAATGTCCCAAATGCTTCATTCATTCTTGGGTTTGTTTGTTTCTTTTGTTTTGTTTGAAATGGAGTCTTGCTCTGTCACCAGGCTGGAGTGCAATCTTGGGTCACTGCAACTTCTGTCTTCCAGGTTCAAGTGATTCTGCTGCCTCAGCCTCCCAAGTAGCTGGGATTACAGGCACGGACCACCATGCCCAGTTAATTTTTATATTTTTGTAGAGACAGGGTTTTACCATGTTGGTCAGGCTGGTCTTGAACTCCTAACCTCAGGTAATACACCTGCCTCAGTCTCCCAAAGTGATGGGATTACAGGCCTGAGCCACCACGCCCATTCAAGCATCTGTTTCGTGCTGCTGAAAGCCAGAGTGAGTGCTCTGAGTGTACTGAGAACCACAAAGCGGCTCTGTGGAACATCTCGCATGAGGACGCCGCACAGGACATGGGCTTGTGGTTTTGAGGAAAGGCGCGTCACCACTGTCCTGCACCCTGTGCCTGGCACACACCCCAGAACAGACATCGCTCTGCCTTCCTGCCCTTTATCGGAATGTCATCTAGTCAGCGGACAGCTGTCACGAGTCTAGAGTGTGACAGGCTGGAAGCAAATCCTGCTAAGATGCCTGGACAGGCTCTGAGAGGGGGGGCAACCTGAGAGCTGTTAGCAAGACGCTGTCCAGCAGCAGGGACTTAATTTCATGAGAGGGAGTGGAGGAAGAGATGGACGCTGACAAGGCCGGTTGTCAGCTCTGACACCCACACACGTGAGCCCTGGCTTCCTGGTAATTTGGGAGGAAGGACTGCAAAATCCCATGTCAATAGTTTGCTTTGGGAACCCCCATGTCTTCAGAAAACAGGTGGTTCCATGGAAATGAAACATTGTTGCATAAGTAGCTGACCCTCTATAGAGATTAAATGTTAGCAAAAGAAAACTCTAACATTGAAACAGAATTGGAAAGGAATGGGTAGACATCAGACAATGTTTCTTATTTTCCTCTGAGTCCTAAAAAGGATCTAGCAAGGTCTCCTCAGGGGAAATGGCATTAACCCACCAAGCAATTGAATCACTGAGTTTCTACTGCTCTCTCTCAGGTCCATGTGAACATGGAAGACCTGGGCTGTGCTCCCACCCCTTTAGGCTACAGAACTCTGCCTCTCCCTGTTTAGAAGGCAGCTGTCCTGTTAATACAAAATTTAGGCAAACCTGAATCTTCCAAAGGGTGATACAGAACCTGAACTGTTTAAAACCTTACCATTTTTTTCCTGAACATTTTATTCTAAAATTATTGACTGTATGTTTTTAAACTGTTAAACATTTTCATTGACTTACTCCTCAAATGGTTAAACCAGTTGAATGTAAATAAAGAAGCAGGTATTATACAATTGTGGTTTCCAAACTGTGGAAGAAAATCTTGTTTCCTGGGCCAGAAGCCCACACCTGGGATGTGTGAACACAAGGCTGCACAGACCGACGTGCTTCCCTGGGCCCCTGGGAACCAGCCTGCCCTCTCCTTCTCTGAGTTACTCTGGGAGCTTGGGGGGTCTGGGCTGACGGAGGAGGGAGTCCCACTGCAGTGAGAAACATGATGACTCACAATGTAATAATGCAACGAGAATACACTTAGAGTACAAGGTATTAGAAAATGGGAATCTCAGGAAACGTGCACAGACAAACATGTCAGGAAAAACCATCCATTGTGGCAATCTCTGCTCTGCTTAAGGCACCCTTTTTCTCATAATTTGCTGCAGATTAACAATTGCAGCTAGGAAGCACTGTCATTGGAATAAAAAGAAACATACTTCTCTTTATGGTGTATCTTTGAAAAGAGACGTGCACCATAGTTTTCTTGAGAGGGATGTAGAATAAAGCTGGCACAGAGGGGGTTTTTGGCTCTTTTTTAGGTTTGTAAATATCTCTCAATTTCAGCAGTGCTCTCTGTGCTTACGTAGGTTCTCTCTGCCCCCTGTATTTTTCCTAAACCTTCCTGAGCTCTCCTGACCTTATTTTCTCTCCAAGCCTTGAGGCCACTTTGACTTCTGGGTGATTCTGAGACTGGCTGCTCGCAGCCCCAGATAGGATGATGACCAAGTACCCCAGGAGGTGATTTTTACTAGGAAAAAATGCAGCAGCTCTCTCGTTTGGGGGTGGAATGTTACAGCAACCAGGAAATCTGGTGATGTCATTCATCAGGGACTTTCAGGCTGGGAAAGGTGTCACTCAGGCCTCTGGTTTAGCTTTGAATAGTATGGTCTGGACACGTTGCAGTTCAGCTTCACCAGCATTCAGCGACCAGCGTGGGGTGGTGGAAAAAGGCACTGGCCTTAGTCAGGGGGCCTGAGTTCTGATTCTGTTTCTGATCCCAGGACCAACCACGTGATTTGCAGGGCCTGGTGCAAAAAAGAAAACGCAGGGCCTCTTGTTCAAAAATGACTAAGAATTTAGAGATGATAGCAGCAGATCCTTAAACCAAGAAGGGCCCTTCTGAGGATGGGTCCCTGTGTGACTGCATGGGTCACATGCCCATATGCAGGCCTTTTTGCAGGATCTTGATCCCTGTGGAGTGTGTGACTCTGAGCTTCAGCTCCTTCACCTGGAAAATGAAGACATGGGGCAAGCAGAGCTTCCCTCTCAGCTGCACAGTAGGTGCTCTGCTCACGATGCGGGAAGTGGGAAAGGGGCCCAGCCATCTCAGCAGCCTCTAATGGGGTTAGGATTTGGAGATCCCAGGAAATTGCACCCTGAGTTTGGAACAACTGACAGAGACCAAGGAGGAGCCGATGAAGATCAGATGCAGGCCCTAGTGCTGCCGAAGCTGATTGCAGAGCCTGCAGCCACCACGGGCTTCCTGACACCAGACCCCAGGAGAACGGACCTGTGCCTGCAGCCCCTGGCAGCTGGACAGCGCAGGCAGCACATGTCTCCACGGGGGCAGTGGGTCTGGGGGGACCCGCGCTCTGTCCTTCATAAAAGGGCAGGCATGAGTTCCCTGCCTGTGAGTTCCCTCCCAACTTGCCCATCAGATCAATCCCCCACCTCCACTGAAAGCCTCCAGAGGCCAGGAGCACTACGTCCATCAAGCTACCTTCAACTAGAAGGAAATCTCTGAAGCAGACAGTGCACCCCCAGTGGGTGTGAAACAGGACTGGCTGTGGTGCCAGCATCTCCCCAAGGAGATTTGTTTTGCAATGGTTGCTCCCTTTATTTGGAATGCCATGCTCCTCCCCGTCTGCCTGGATAACTCTGAGGTGTCCTCTCAGACTCTGTTTAGATCCTTCCCCTCTAGGTTTTCTGTTGACGCCCTGGGTTTGCTGCACCCAAACCCGCATGATGCCTCATCCTAAGTCCATGTTTTGCTTCCTCTCCCCCTCGTTGGGCTAAAGTTCCCCAAAGACGTTATAGGTGCTTCCTGTTTTCTCAATTGATAAATGAATGAATTTGGAATCTGTCGTGGAGTTTGCTTTCCTGGCTTAAGCCATGGAGGATCGATTCCTTGCTCATGTCCATATTGTTGGAAGCACAGGCAGGATGTGAATGAGCGGAAGATGAAGGCCACTGAGCCAGGCAGAGACATGGAACAGCAGCCATTGGGACAGACAGAAAGACACAGGGCAGTGGCCATCCAGACAGACAGAGAGACACGGGGCAGCAGCCATTGGGACAGACAGAAAGACACGGGGCAGTGGCCGTCCAGACAGACAGAGAGACGTGGAACAGCAGCCACTGGGACAGACAGAAAGACACGGGACAGTGGCCGCCGGGACAGACAGAGAGACATGGGATAGTGGCCGTCCAGACAGACAGAGAGACACGCGGCTGCAGCTGCCAGGACAGACAGAGAAACACAGGACAGTGGCCGCCGGGACAGACAGAGAGACATGGGATAGTGGCCGTCCAGACAGACAGAGAGACACGGGGCAGCAGCCATTGGGACAGACAGAGAAACACAGGACAGTGGCTATTGGGACAGACAGAGAGAAAAGGGATAGTGGCCGTCCAGACAGACAGGGAGACACAGGGCTGTAGCTGTCGGGACAGACAGAGTGAAACGGGACAGTGGCTGTCCAGACAGACATACATGGGGCAGCAGCCATCGGGATAGACAGAGAGACATGGGACAGCAGCCATCGGGATAGACAGACATGGGGCTGTGGCTGTCGGGACAGACAGAGAGACACAGGACAGCTGCCATCAGGACAGACAGAGAGAAATGGGACAGTGACCCTAGGGCCAGAGAGACACAGGACAGTGGCTGTCTGGACAGACAGAGAGACATGAGACAGTGGCCTTTGGGAAAGACAGACAGAAATGGACAGTGGCCATCAGGACAGACAGACACAGGACAGAGGTCATCTGGGCTTGGGTGAAGGGCCAAGAAGCACTGGACCTATTCAATGAACCTTAATTTCTTATTGTGAATAGGCACCATCTCAGCCTTATGAAAAGGCTGCAATTTATCGGATGGAGAGATTGTTGTGTCTTAGAAACATGACTAACTGGTGATTTTGGTATGATCTGTGTGTTTGGGTCACATGACTGTAGGGAAACCAGGGTCAAGATAATAGTTGAATGGTCACACGCAGTGCTCCTAGGCTACTGTCTACACCTGCTATTCTGGGAACTCCATTTGCTTGTTGTGAAGTCTCTCTATTTCCTTTTCCTTTTTTTTTTTTTTTTTTTAACAGCTAGTAATTAATTTACTAAAATAGTTGACTTAAGCAACTGCAATGGTGACTTCCACCTCAACTCCTGGCTCAGTACTGATGGAAGTCATCGCCTGACAACCTCAGCAGGACTGTGCAAGTCAGTGAGTCGCTTGTGGATTCTCATCTGGAAACCATCCCGTGTCGTAGAACCTTCACCACAAGGAGTTTTTCTTGTAGCGATTCTCGAAGTCTTGGTAGGCATCCTAACTGGTCCTTTCACTTTCAGGTTCTTTTCCTTTGCTCCTCCCAGCAAGTCAGCACACACCTTTTCCAGGGATTTTACATTGCGGCTTGTTAGAGTGATTCGAACTGGGTGAATTGCCACCTCCAGCTCCACGGGTGTTTTTCCGGTGTCCTTAAAAACCACGACTGCTGTGCGGCTTCCTGGCTGACTTATTCCTGGGCCAGAGCGAACAGTGGTGAGTCAGGAGCAGGAGCGTGCAGATCAGCGACTGTTTCAAGAGGGCTGTCTCAGCAGTGGTGGAGAACAACATAGCCTCAGTGTCACCTACACCTGCTGTCTCCCTGCCTTCCTCCTGGGACGGGTGCTGTGAGCTGTCACTGGGGCAGAGTCTGGAAGCTGCTGTTGCTGCAGGAGGTCCCGGAGGTGCACTGCTCTTTGCCAATGCCTGCAGTGCCTGGGTCGAGGCTGCCAGTGCCGGGGCCTGAGACCTCCTGTAAGGCAATGTCCTCCATCCCTGCAGACTTCACAGACACCAGACCAGGGCTCTGTGCCTCTGAGCCATGCAGCCAGCCCTTAACAGGACAATGCCCTGTTAGGGGCTCTGGGGATGTCATGATCAGTAAACTCAGTCCTTCCCTTAAGGGCCTGGCAGGATCAATTGGCATAATCTGTGCTTTCACACAAACAAAAAGCGCCCACCTCAGCTTTGGGGGTTCAAGGATCTCCAGGAGAGAGCCTGAGCTGTGAACGTTGGGCTCGAGTTGTCCAGGTGAAAAGTAGAAAGAGGGGCACCCCGCTGCAGAGACGCAGGTGAGGCCGGTCCCTGTCCTGCACTCACCTCTCCTCAGGATGCAGGCCAAGTCCCAGGGGCAGGACTCTGGCTAAGCTGAGGGGTGGACTGTGCTCAAAACAGCACTTCCCCTCTGGGCCCTGGACTAAGGGGATATCCCCTGGCTCCCCGGCCTTCCCTGAAGGCCCTTAGTCTGCTGTGCAAACAGCCCCATAGGGCTCTCCACAGGAGCTCCTGGAATACCAGGTCCACTGCCTTGGGGGTTTCCCAGCTGAGTCCAGCCCCCTGCAGGTCCCCAGTGCCCCTCCCTCCAGAGTGCACTTGTAATACACACAGCACCCAGCCATAACACCAGAGTAGGAAAGTCCTGTGTAAGGAGTTCTGGCTCGCTTTTTTTCATAATGTACTTTGTGTCTTTATTAAAACATCTCTTGTCAACATCTTCCAATTGCGCCGTTTTTCCCCAGGCTTGCTTTTATGACAGTAAAAGCAGAGACACTCATATCCCGTGGCCTTCCTTGCACACTTGGTCTTCTCTGGCAGTGACCAGCATCATCACTGACCCTCTACACATGCCAGGCAATGGGACTGTCCTGGCATCCAGTTTCCCCCTCCAGGGGTCCGCATGGGCAACACCATTGTGATTTTGGTCCCGATCATTGGCGGGGATGGTCTGTGCATTGCGGGGGTGTTGAACAGCTCCCCTGGCCTCTACCCACCAAGTGCCAGTAGCACTTCTCTCTGTGACAACCAGAAAGTTCTCCAGAATCTGGAGGATTCAATCACCTCCAGTTGAGATGTACTGCGTGATCTTTATCTTCTAGATCTGTTCACTTTTCTTTAATGCCACTTTACTTTAATGCCACCTTCACCACTCCATCAGGTGCCCTTGCTGGCAGCTCCATTTCCAGTCTCATCCCCTCTACATCTCATTTGCTATCCCTTCTGCAGCTATGTTCATTTTTCATTTTTCTTTTCTTCTTTTGTTCTTTTTTTTGAGACGGAGTCTCGCTCTGTCACTCAGGCTGGAGTGCAGTGTGGTGATCTCGTCTCACTGCAGCCTCCACCTCCCGGGTTTACGCCATTCTCCTGCCTCAACCTCCAGAGTAGCTGGGACTAGAGGCACCCACCACCACGCCCAGCTAATTTTTTGTATTTTTAGTAGAGACGGAGTTTCACTGTGTTAGCCAGGATATGTTAATTTTTCTTTTTTTTTTTTTTGAGACGGAGTCTCGCTCTGTCGCCCAGGCTGGAGTGCAGTGGCCAGATCTCAGCTCACTGCAAGCTCCGCCTCCCGGGTTCCCGCCATTCTCCTGCCTCAGCCTCCTGAGTAGCTGGGACCACAGGCGCCGCCACCTCGCCCGGCTAATTTTTTGTGTGTTTTTAGTAGAGACGGGGTTTCGCCATGTTAGCCAGGATGGTCTCGATCTCCTGAGCTTGTGATCCGCCCGTCTCGGCCTCCCAAAGTGCTGGGATTACAGGCTTGAGCCACCGCGCCCGGCCGATATGTTAATTTTTCTAACATTGTCCAATCATCTCACCTTTTGTTTAAAATGTTTCAGTAGGTTCTCATTGCCCCTAAGTCAAAGGACCGTATCATTTGCACAGACCCAAAACCCCATCTGGTGAGACACCACATCCCCCCAGCTTCGTCGTGCCCCCTGCTTTTCATGCTCGTGGTCTTCGAACTTCAGGTGCTCTTGTTCTCAGGCTCTTCCTGCATGTGCAAGGCTCTCCTCTCTCCTGCTTATCACTTAATTTAGTTGACGGGGTGGAGAATGTGACTTCATTCCCGAGCGTCATCCTTATTCCTGCACTCTGCACCCAGGGCCTTTTTTTTTTTTTTTTTTTTTTTGAGACACAGTCTCACGCTGTCACTCAGGCTGCAGTGCAGTGGCATGATCTTGGCTCACTGCAACCTTCACCTCCTGGGTTCAAGTGATTCTTCTGCCTCAGCCTCCCAAGTAGCTGGGATTACAGGCACCCACCACCACACCCAGCTAACTTTTTGTTGTTGCTGTTGTTTTTGTATTTTTAGTAGAGATGGGGTTTCACCATGTTGGTCAGACTGGTCTCAAACTCCTGACCTCAAGCAATCCACCGGCCTTGGCCTGCCAAAGTGCTGGAATGACAGGCATGAGTCACCATGCCAGGCCTGCACTCAGGGCCTTTCTACCCCAGCACCATTCACATTATTGTGGGTGGAGTGGGGAGGCAGAGAGAGACGGCAGGATTCTCCAATGAAACATCCTTGGGAGCTGTTGAAGCATCATGCTGTGTGCAATGGCTCATGCCTGTAATCCCAGCTACTCAGGAGGCTGAGGTGGGATCATATGAGCCCAGAATTCAAGACCAGCCTGGGCAACAGAATGAGTTCCTGTCTATAAAAGAAAAAAAGTTCACCCAGGGTAGTTTCCAAATAAAGGGCCTTTGTTTGCAAATCTTCACAGGTTAATTTGGTTTCAGTCCAGACACAAGTTTGGAAGAAGAGAAATGCTAATTTTGTCTGAATTGCTAAGAAGGAAAGAGTCTTCAAAGTCACAGACTGATGACAGTACAAGTAACTAATGAGCAGAAGGTGGGCCCTCAAGGGGCAAGCAGGTTGCACCTGAACTAGACACCCGACAAGACACACCTGAGCAGGCTCTGGGCTCCATGGTTGGAGTGATAGGGCAGCTGATCCCCACCCAAGCCATGGCACCTGGTATCCCAGGTAGACCTGGTGCATTCGAGGACTTAATTATAATTTTTAATATTTTTCTTAAAACACATTTATTGTTTCTTTATTGTATAACTACATATTTATGGCCCCAAATTTAAAAATAACACAAAATAGAAAGAAGCAAATTAAAATCACTTATAATTTTGCCTCACAGAGTATCTGCTGACAATGTGGTTCATTTCCTTTAAAAAAATATTAGACGTATACGCTCCATATTGTTTCACAGTCTGTTTTTGCACACAAGCTTTCATTTCAGCATTTCCCGTTGCTGCTTCTGAGTCCCTGAAAACATGATTTTCACGAATGCACTGTCCCACTTCAAGGATGGAATTAAATGGTCTCGGGGCACTGAAATTGCAACAAAAATTTAGAGCTCTAGCATTTTTCAGGAATTAAGCTCTTCTTCCTTGTCAGAATTGTTTAGGAATGTGTTTAAAGGTTTGCAAATTATTGTTGCTTTGGTTTGCTTAAATTTTAGCTATAATTTGTAATTTAATTGCAAGGTTTATAAAACATCCTATACAACAAGGCCATTTTTTTGTAATACTAGATGTTCTTATCCTCTAATAGTCACTTTTGAAAATATTCCTTAGTTGCTTGAAAGAAGGTACATTTTTTATTGTTTTGAGGCTCTAAATTTGTTTTTAGGTTATGCCCTAATTGGCCATATTATTTTATTATCCAAATTTTCTATGCTTCTTAAAGTCTTCTATACATTCCTTGACTTGCAAAGGAAAACTTTTGGTCTATTAAAATCTCCTACCATAAAATTTTTTTGTGTGTGAATTTCTTCTGAGATTTTAAACTGTATCTGCTTTAGAGATGTCAGTGCTGTATAATTTGGCACATGAAGATTCATGAATGTTGTAATTTCATCATGACTATATTTTTACTAACATGAAACAATCTTTTCTGTTTATTTTCTCTTGCATATTGTTTTGTCTGATGTCATATTTTAAACTCCTGATTTATTTTACTTATGTATGTCTAACATGTCTTTGTTCATCTTTTAAAATAATCTATTTTGGGGCCAGACACAGTGGCTCATGCCTGTAATCCCAGCACTTTGGGAAACTGAGATGGGCAGATCACTTGAGGCCAGGAGTTTGAGACAAGCCTGGCCAACATGGTGAAACCACGTTTCTACTAAAAATACAAAAATTAGCCAGGCATAGTGGCATGAGCCTGTAATCCCAGATATTCGGGAGACTGAGGCATGAGAATCACTTGAACCTGGGAGGTGGAGGTTGCAGTGAGCCAAGATTATGCCACAGCACTCCAGGCTCGGCAACAGACAGAGTGAGGCTCTGTTTCAAAAAAAAAAAAAAAGAAAGAAAAGAAAAGAAAAAAAATCTATTTTTTCCTTTTGTTTTTGGTGAGTCTCATATCAATGACACACACTTACATTTCTCTTTCAATCCAGACTTAGAGTCTCTGAAAGAGAGACTTTAACTGTTTTTTTGTCTGTTTTCTCAAAAAATATGTTTGCTGTTACTTTTGCCATCTTATTTTTCTGCTCTGTATCTTTTTAATGGATGTTTGATTTTTCTGTTATTTTCTGTCTTTTGCTCTATAGACTACATTTTATTTTCTTTCTATAATTTGGAAGACACATATTCTATTTTTAATTGTACTAATATTATCTCTAAGTTATAAGATTCTTCACCATCTGTCCAAAACCTGACATCTCTTGACTGACTTCATATCTGCTAAAATGATATCCCTAGACCACATTTAGAATCACACTGTAGTCACCTAACACATTGAGCTGGGCTATAGAAATGTCTAGCACATGCCCCACGATCCCCTCACTGTTCACTCTGTTGCTGACAGAATTCTCTTCTCAGATCCTTAGCAGGAGGGAGGACCATTACCCACATTTCTGGTGTTTATCAATGTGGGGTTTCCTCTTGCCCCTTCTGCCTGGAATAGAAAAGTATTTTAATGACCCAGGACCTCTGATGGCTTCGCTTTGGGGGTTGCACTCTTTAAGATGTACAGATTAGCAAGACTGTTGCGGTTGGGGTTAAAGAAGTGGCCCTCTTTGTCTTGGGATGCAACTCCATCTTACTTAGAGTCTGGTACTCAGCTTCTCCTGGGCACTTGCGGGGCACCTCTGCGATGGGCTTGGCTCCCTCTTTTCTGACCTTGGTGCTCTGCCTCAAAGCCGCATTGTGCATCAGCTAATGAGAGTTTCTCAATCTGTCCTCATCTGCACTGCTATTGGCAGAAATCCTTCCTAGACTGTGGCCAAGCATTAATTGGTATTCTTAGCTTCTGGTGCAGTTGCAATTTTGCAATTTTGCATGTGCCTTCAATGGTGTTTTAATGGGAGGATGGGAGAGGATGAATCAGGCAATCAGGCACCTGCTATGAGCCACCATATTAATCTGGGAGTCTGCAAGTTTGGCTCTGAATGACAGAAAGAGAACCATGGTGCTTTCAGTGTTATATAAAGCTCATGGCTCTCATTTCAGCCGATTCCATAGTCCAGGGTTTCCTAAATAATGTGTTGAAAGGAAAGAGATAATAAAACATGCCACATTTTTTTAAAAGCAGGGGAGAAAGAGGGATTCCGTGGTCAACCAAACTGGAGAAATCATACACTCTACGCCTCTCGCACATTCAAGTTAAAACCTGGTGTGTTCAAAACTATAAGTGTCCTGCAGCAAAAAAAAAAAAAAAAAAAAAAAAAAAAAGAAAAAAGAAAGAAAACTGATTTAACATTGTTTAGTCCATCACATCTCAGTACTTGACTTTGAAACCTTTCTGGTAGGGTCCCTGGGAATGTGTAACTGAATTGGTGTTTTTCCAAAGTATAATGTGGGGATCAATGGTCAGTGTGGGCATAGGAGAGTCTGGGAGAGAGGGTAGCTCTGCTCCTCCAGTCCTTGCCCAGGTTTCACCAGATCCTGAAGGTGCCAGACAGACTAGCTAGGGACACATGGCTTGACCATTCTTTGATGTTATTCACTTTACTTAGATCTTCAGAAAACAAAATGCCTGAACCATATTTTTTTAACCTTCCATGGAGCCAATACTACTGATTTACAATTAACGATGTATTTTTAAGCTTCATAGAGAATGAAATCAGGAAGCTTTTATTTACATGGCATCTCTAAGTCTTATATAAAACAGCGAGCAAAGGTTATACTAGTGTTCCTCAATATCCAAGAATAATATCAGAGATACGTTTCATCAGAAGTGTAGTTTTGTTATGAATACAGGTAAATGTATCTGATTTTACTTTCTGGTATCATCTGTGTTTTGCTTTTAGCCTTGGTTACCAGAAAACTCAGAAACAAATATGGTATCCTGTTTCCAAGACACTTTCTCAATGCTACCTGGAAATATGAGCTTTCTTTGTTCATTCTGTATAATCTCTGAATTTTTAAGTCTTTAATTCTCCTATGTTTCTTTATTTCTTATGTCACTGAAAATTCCTTTAGAATTAAACAGGAGTTACATTCTCGATCTTAATGTTTTGAACGGGCAGTTAAAGAGCAATTAGTGATAAACAACTTGACTCATAAAAAGGAAGTCAAGAAAATTTTAGCATTTCCCAGTATATACAAATATGTCCCTAGCATCTGATGCGTGAAACAACATCACGAACAGTAAAGTTCACAGAGAAAAAGAATCCACTAAATCTCGTTTTTCAGTGTCAGTAAAATCTAGAATTACCCTGAATTAATACACCGAGACCCAAGATTATCCTGATATTCATTTACTTTTATTTTCATAACTGCAGCCAATTGTATTATAACTTTTTTCTTCTTCAGAAAATTTTAAACATACCCCAAAATTAAAAACTATAATACATATCAATGTGCTCATTACCCGTTTCAGCTTCAATGATTATCATCATTTTAAAAATCTTATCTCACATTGCTCTATTCTACATTTTTAAAAATTTTAAAGCAAATCTCAAGAATCATTTTTTATGTGTATCTGTCTCTAACAGGTAAGGACTTCTCTTTTTAGCATAACAACCATGACATTATCACACCTTAAAAAGTTAACAATAACTTTTAATATTATTTTATACCCATTTCATAGTCAAATGTCCCCAGTGTTCTCAAGAACCTCTTTTTATAGTTGGTATCTTCAAATCAGATTCTTCATAAGGTTTATACGCTGCAGTTTTTGTTATTTTGGAGATATTTTTAAGTATCATTCTACTATGTGGAATAAGAGGTATGTAAGGATGTAAAGGTATTTTTCTTAACTATAAAACTTGTTTGAAAATCCCACAGAATACACCATAAAATAGTTTCTCTTTTGTACTAAATATTTAAATTAAATAACTAAATAAAAATCGTAACACTACTAAAAATTATTCATTATCTTCATTTTCATAAGTAAACAGAGTACCCACTAAATTTTATATTATGCTCTTTTTCCTTGGTGTTATACCAATACCATTTCCATGTCGTTAGATTCTTTACAATTATTATTTTTAACAAGTGCATATTATTTTTCTCTCTTGGCCACTGTTGCTTTAGCCATTTTTTAGCATTTGTTAAATCCATTGCATGTATTGGAAGGGCAAATCCTAATCAAGGTTGGAAACTTTTGCTCTCTTCCTCCTTTAACCCTGTAATTGACATTGTTTATGGGTCTATGAAGGAAAGGAAGAAGAAAGCAGACAGAGAATGAAGGGGAATAGAGAAAAGGTGGAGGTTTGCCTGAGATGCATTCGAAAGACTTGCTTTTCTTCCATCCTCTTGGAAGGGCCAGTCCTTGGAAATCATGTGCTCTTCCTTCTCTGAGACTAGTTGTAGCTATAGAAGGGGCCAAAATGTGCTGGCTCTGTGTGTTCACAATAAACCCGGAATGTCAGGTGCCCGTCATCAGACAACCGATATGAACCCTGTCTTACCATGCAAAGGAGAAGCCTCCCGCTGTATCCCCACTGGTGATGAACTGGTGTTGGATATGGAGTTCTGGAAAACCGAAAGAAAGTCAACGTTTTTAATGTGAAACATGTGCAGTCTCTCATTTATCAATTAGACATCCTGGAATAACCTTGGGCTCAACGACTGGTCTTGCCAGGTTATGGTATTCAGGGAAAAACACCATCACCTAATTCGCTGTGGCAAATAAAAAGGAATATCGGCAAAGACCATAATCTGGGTGCCTCTTGTGGTGACAACTATAATCAAGAATATTTAGATAACAGTATCTTTTATTGTTATTAAAGAAAAGTTTTCCAGGAGCATTTTGTGCTTTTAGTTTTTTTTGGTCAAAATTTTTCTCTAGGATTAATTTTTAGGAGCAGGATTATTGGTTCTCAAATTGAATATTTTTTAGAAAGAGAGAAAAGGAGATGGAAAGAAAAGGTTATGTTGTTTTTTCAAAAGAATAATACTAATCACCAAGAAAATAAACATAAATACAAGTCTCAGGTATGTTAGTCATTAAGGTTTTAGACAGCATGAATACAGAAATTTGGAGAGAAACACGGAAGACAGTTTTGTCACACTGAGGGTCTGAAATGAAACCTCTCAGATACATGTCCCTAACCTATTTCAATAAAAAGAGCCATGACAATAGAATTAATTAAGCCAAGGACTCAAGTGGGATGGACCTATGCAGCTGAAGCCTCCGGAGATGGGTCCAGATGTAGAGAGACCAGTAGATTGCAGGTCCACATCAAGGAGTGGCTCAGAATTATTGCATCTTCGTATTTTGAATCTGCAAAAGATAGCACAGCTAGAAAACCCTTGGAAGTCACTTGATGATATCATTTTTATTTCTAAAGCAACAATGAACAGTATTACTTGCAATATCAGCATAATTAGGCCAACATAATTAAGATGCCCATTAACAAGAAAGACAGCTGGCACATTGTGCATTCAGATTGACATGATTCCAGCCACAAGCATAATTGATGTTTGTTCAGTAATATGGAGCTATGTTGCAGAATCTGTGAGATGATGCTTATCTGACAGCTATAGGAAGTGCAAAGTCAAGTATAAGAAAAAAAAATATGTTCCAGACAGCAGCAGATGTTCTTAGATCAAATATTTCTGTGAAAAATTGTGGTAGAAGAATCAACTGATAAAATAGCAGAGGCTAGTTCAGTGGCTTACATCAAGATGAGGATGAAGAGGAGGAAGAGGGAGGAAAAAGAGGAAGATGAAGGAAGAGAAGAAGGAGGAGGAAAACAACAAGAACAACAACAACTTTGGGAGGCCGAGGCGGGCAGATCTCCTGAGGTCAGGAGTTCAAGACCAGCCTGGCCAACATGGTGAAACCTCATCTCTACTAAAAATACAAAAAATTAGCTGGGCGTGGTGGTGCGTGCCTGTAATACGAACTGCTCGGGAGGCTGAGGCAGGAGAATTGCTTGAACCTGGGAGGCAGCGGTTGCGGTGAGCCGAGATCATACCATTGCACTCCAGCGTGGAAAACGAGCAAAACTCCATCTCAAAAAAAAAAAAAAAAAAAAAAAGAATAACAAAGAAACAAACCCTCTGGGCTGAGCTCGATCTCCCCATCTTTAGTGGGGGGCTGAGGTCGCATCATCCCGAAGTTGGGGCCCTACATGTAGTTCTAGGCTGTGTGTTGCACATTGGTAGATGCAGGTATGTTTATCCAGAAGGCAATTTTATGGTTGGGGGATGGATTTGAAGTATTACTATCAAATAAATAAGCCAGGCCGGGTGAGGTGGCTCACGCCTGTAATCCCAGCACTTTGGGAGGCCAAGGTGGGTGGATCACCTGAGGTCAGGAGTTCAAGATCAGCCTGACCAACATGGTGAAACCTCATCTCTACTAATAATACAAAAATCAGTCAGGTTGCAGTGGGCTGAGATCACACCACTGCACTCGAGCCTGGGACACAGAGTGAGACTCTGCCTCAAAAAAAAAAAAAAAAAAAAAAAAAAAAAGAGGCTTGGCACGGTGGCTCAAGCCTATAATCCCAACACTTTGGGAGGCTGAGGAGGGCAGATCATGAGGTCAGGAGTTTGAGACCAGCCTGGCCAAAATGGAGAAACCCCAGCTCTACCAAAAATACAAAAATTAGCCAGGTGTGGTGGCAGGTGCCTGTAATCCCAGCTACTTGGGAGGCTGAGGCAGGAGAATCACTTGAAACCGGAGGCAGAGGTTGCAGTGAGCTGGGATCGCGCCATTGCACTCCAGCCTGGACGACAGAGCAAGACTCCACCTCAAAAAAAGAAAAAAAAAGAAATGGGCCAGAAGAAGAAAATAACGAGGTAACAACAAAAAAGGAAGAAAGCAATTAAGAGTGAGGAATGTGACTGGAAGGAGGAAAAGGCACCCTAATCATTAATTAGCACAGCTGGGTTCTCAGATCCCAGTTGCTCCCTGAAGAGGTGAAAATAATGCCCCAAACCAAACCCTCTCCGCCACCACTACCATTTCATGTCATATGGAATTTTGGCAGACTTCTCAGTGAATAATCAAGAATCTCACAGAACTGGCATTCAAACTCAGCCATTTTTGCAGTCCGGCAATTGTCCCCATTTCCTGGCCTCTTCTGCCTTCTCCGTGTCACCCTGTCTTGCAGCTTGGCCCCTTCCTTCAGGAACTCGGTCACTCTTTTGAGTTCCGTAGATTTTTCTGAAGGTGTCAGGGGGTGTCACGGGGGAAGAGTCACTTTGGTACACGTTTTCTTTCCTTCCTTCCTTCCTTCCTTCCTTCCTTCCTTCCTTCCTTCCTTCCTTCCTTCCTTCATTCCCTCCCTCCCTCCCTCCCTCCCTCCCTCCCTCCTTCCTTCCTTCCTTCCTTCCTTCCTTCCTTTCTTTCTTTTTTTGACAGAGTTTTGCTCTTGTTGCCCAGGCTGGAGTGCAATGATGCAATCTCGGCTCACCACAACCTCTGCCTCCGGGGTTCAAGTGATTCTCCTGCCTCAGTCTCCTGAGAAACTGGGATTACAGGTGGGCACCACTACGCCTGGCTAATTTTTGTATTATTAGTAGAGATGGGGTTTCTCCATGTTGGTCAGGCTGGACTCGAACTCCTGACCTCAGGTAATCCACCCACCTCAGCCTCCCAAAGTGCTGGGGTTACAGGCATGAGCCACTGCACCCTGCCCGGCACACATTTTCTACCATGCCCGATACTTTGTCATCTTTCTGGGCCTTCTTTTCTTTCTTTCTCTCCTTTATCACTTCCTGTCCTCTTCCTCCAGTACGAATCAAAAACTCCAAATTCTTCTTTATTTCTGGAAAGCAGTCAACCCTGCCCCATTCCATCTCCAACCCTGCACATCCAAACCCAGCAAAGTGCGCTGCTCACCTGGGTCTTCGCGATTGCCAGGAGCAGTCTCCTTAGAGGCTGTCTTAGTCTGTTCAGGCTGCCGGAACCAAGTTTCCTAGACTGGGTGCCTTAAAAACAACAGGGTTTTATTTTTCACAGTTCTGGAAACTGGACAGCTGAGATCGGAATAACAGCATAGTCAGATTCTGGTGAGGACCTCTTCTGGGTTGGGACTGCCAGCTTCTCCATGTGTCCTCACATGCACAAAGAGGGCTGGAGAGCTTTTTGAAGTCTCTTTTACAAGGGCACTAAGCCAGGTAGGTGGCTCATGCCTATAATTCCAGCACTTTGGGAGGCTGAGGCAGGTGGATCACGAGGTCAGGAGATTGAGACCATCCTGGTTAACATGGCAAAACCCCATCCCTACTAAAAATACAAAAAAAAAAAAAAAAATAGCCAGGTGTGATGGCATGTGCATGTAGTCCCAGCTACTTGGGAGGCTGAGGCAGGAGAATCGCTTGAACCTGGGAGTTGGAGGTTGCAGTGAGCTGCGACCACCACTGTACTCCAGCCTGGGCAACAGACTAAGACTCCATCTCAAAAAAAATAAAAAATGAAAAAACAAGTAAGGGCCCTAACCCCAGCATGAGGTCTCTACCCTCATGATGTAATCACTCCCCAAAGATCCTGGTTCGTTTTTTTGTTTTTTTTTTTTTAGACAGAGTCTCGCTCTGTTGCCAGGCTGGAGTGCAGTGGCGTGATCTTGGCTCACTGCAACCTCCACCTTCCGGGTTCAAGTGATTCTCCTGCCTCAGCCTCCCAAGTAGCTGGGATTACAGGCGTGCATCAACATACCCAGTGATTTTTTGTATTTTTAGTAGTGACGGGGTTTCACCATGTTGGCCAGGATGGTCTAGATCTCTCGACCTCGTGATCTGCCCGCCTCGGCCTCCCAAAGTGTTGGGGTTACAGGCGTGAGCCACTGCACCCGGCCCTGGCTTTGGTTTTGCCTCTGCTATTCCTGATTCCATGTAACTGGGACCACTAGCACCCTGTACCTACAGAATTGGTTCTGCTCCCATTCTGAGTTTGTGGGAGTCAAGGACCATGTCAACATTCCTGATCACATCTCCCTTGCCATATTGACATGTGATTAGAAAGAAGTCACCTCCCCAGGCCTGGAACCTAAGAGTCCTTTGGCAACCACCTGGGTTCTATATCATTCTCCTAGTGTCCCTTTATGATGGTACCTCTGTCTACCTAATTCCTCAAGCCAGAAACCAGAAGGTGGTGGGGGGGCGGTGAAAATCACCTTTTTGGTTTCCTTTTCTTTAGGATTCTGCCCTCCATAAAAGCAAATACATGGTCAAGTCTACCTCTGGGACATATCTCCAACATGCCTGCATTTCTCCATCCCCAGACACTACTGTGGTTCATTTCTCACCAAGATTACGATGGTCTTTCAGTTGATTTGACTTATAAATGGATCTTCCCATTTATCTCAACATATATAATTCGATCTTTTAAATAAATACAAATCCCATCTCACAGTCCCACTACTAGATATATATCCAAAGGAAATAAAATCAGTATGTCAAAGAGATGTCAGCAATTTTGTGTTTATTGCAGCACTATTCATGATAGCCAAGACATGGAATCAACCTATCTTTCCATCGACAGAAAGAAAATGTTGTATATATACACAATAAGATAATACTCTTCAGCCATAAAACTAGTGAGATCTTGTCATTTGGGGCAACATGGATGAACCCGGAGGATGTTATGTTAAGTGAAATAAGCCAGGCACAGAGAGATAAATACTGCATGCTCTCAAGCATATGAGAAATCTAAAAACGCTGTTCTCATAGAAGAATAAAGTAGATAGTGGTTACTAGAGGCTGGGGAGGGTGCGTAAGAGAGGGGATGGAGTGGGTACAAGGTGACAGATAGGAGGAAAATGTTCTGGTGTTCTATAGCATATTAGGGTGACTGGTTAACAATATTATATTGCATATTTTAAAATAGCTAGAAGAGAAGATTCTGAATGTTCTCACCATGAAGATATCATAAATGTATGAGGTAATAAATATGCTAAATACAGATTGAGCATCTCTAATCCAAAAATTTGAAATCTAGGCCAGGTGTGGTGGCTCATGCCTGTAATCCCAGCACTTTGGGAGGCTGAGGCAAGCAGATTGCTTGAACTCAGGAGTTCAAGATCAGCCCAGGCAACATAACGAAACCTTGTCTCTACAAAATATAAAAAATTAGCTGGGCATGGTGGCATGTGCCTATGGTCCCAGCTACTTGGGAAGCTGAGGTGGGAGGATCACTTGAGCCCAGGAGGTTGAGACTGCAGTGAGCCATTACTATGCCACTGCACTCCAACCTGGGCAACAGAGCAAGATTCTGACTCAGGAAAAAAAAAAATCAAAATGTGAAATACTTCAAAATCCAAAACGTTTTGAGTGCTGACATGATGCCACAAGGGACAAATTCCACACAAAAGTGTTCAACACAAACTTTGTTTCACACATAAAATTAATAAAAATATTATATTTCATTATCTTCAGGTTATGTGTATAAGGTGTATATAAAACATCAATGAAGTTTGTATTTAGACTTGTTAGACTTGGATTCCACCAAGATATCTCATTATGTATATAAAAATATTCCAAAATTAAAAAACAAAATTGAAATCAGAAACACCTCTGGTTCCAAGCATTTTGGATAAGGGATATTCAACCTGTAGCCAGATTTAATCATTTTAATCATTATACACAGTAGGTACACTGAAACATCACACTGTACTTCATGAATATGTACAATTATTATGTGTCCATTTAAAATAAATAAATTAAATGCAAATCTGATCATGTTAATCTTCTGATTTCCCCTTCTATGTTTTCCTATTGATTTTAGGATAAGTGTGACTTTGTATTTGATGTTCCCTTTGGCTGTAGGCCCCTTGCTAAGCTATAGGAACGTGGCTTGACAATTTCACTTCCTTCAGACCTTTGCTCAATTATCCTGTGACCACCCTGTATAAAACTGCAGTACACATACTCTTTGCCTCCTTATTCTCCTTGCTATTCCTCTACAGCATTCATCATCCTCTGGCTCAATCCCTTCCTACCAGCGTAAGCTGCATGAACTCGGGACCTTATACATTCTGTTCATTGCTCTAGTCTCAGTACCTACAACAACACATGTCACCTGATAGGCACACAACTAATATTTAACGAATATTGAATTAAATCAAGGTTTTAGTAGTAAGTGGTGAGACTCTGGATTTAGATTCAAGCAATCTGACCCCAGAAATCTTAATATTTATAACCAATGAACTTCCATGTACCAGGCAACATGGTACCCATGAACTTCAAGTAAAAACACAAAATACGTTACGGAATCACACTCATGGTAGAAGCTAGTAACAGATCACAACTAATCCACACAAGACCATGTAGACACACAGGAGGTAAGTAGTAACAAGTAAAGTCATTATGTAGCACTTATAGATGACAATTGTATACACCACCAAAAGAAAACACAATTCGGTCAAAAACCAGGCGTTATTTTTGCAAGTCACCAGATAACGCCATGTGGTGAACATTTTAAGGAGAAAAACAAAAAGATGAGGTTCTGGAGGGAGGAGACTGGTAAAACCCTAGCAAGCAAATATCCAACCATAGCAAAACAAAGGGGAATGTTTTTGTTTGCATGTCCCATAGACAGAGGCAGAGGGTGGGGATCTGCAGAGTACCCCAACATCCCACTGGTGAAAGAAAATAGAAAAAGGCAGGGATCTACCCTTCTTCAGTCTAACAGGTTGGCCTGGAGCCAGGCCTGAGCAAGTCACCTCAACAGCCTCCAGAAATAGAAATGCCGTGGGAAGAATCCTGCCCAGGCTGCTCCTCAACGTAGGGGCTCCTCACCCGCAAGATGCAAGGTGCAACACACCATCACAGCTGAAGAATCCATTAAAGAGGCTGGATTTGAGAAAATGAACACAAATCAGTGGCTACAAAATATAACAAGGTTTGATTTATAAAAACAGCCTAAGTGTCATTGTAACAAGGAAAAGGAGAGTCGCTGGTGGGAGAAAGGAAGGATCCCCCTCAATGGGAAGGTGCCACAAAGCCCAAAGATTCAGATTGAATCATCTAGAACCTTTGAGGAACCCCAAACTCCTGCCTAGGATGGCCCAGGGAGAAGGGAGGGGATCAGGATTGAGGAGGACAGCATTGAGGGAGTCTGCGGTTTTGTTTTGTTTTGTTTTGTCTGAGTACTCCTAATTTTTCTACATAATTTATAACAAGAAAATTTTCATCTGTTTTTTAAAGACAAGCAACATTGATAAATAAACCCCGAAGCTGGTTATCTGAGAGTTGGTTAAAGATATCTTGGTAAAGCTCATTGAGAAAAATCACACATGAAAATCAGAAATTAGGCTGGGTGCAGAGGCTCATGCCTATAATCCTAGCACTTTGGGAGGCCGACGCAGGCAGATCACCTGAGGCCAGAAGTTCGAGACCACCCTGACCAACATGGCGAAACCCTGTCTCTACTAAAAATACAAAAATTCGCCGGGCATGGGGGCGGGCGGGCACCTGTAATCCCAGCTACTCAGAAGGGTGAGGCAGGAGAATTGCTTGAACCCGGGAGGCAGAGGTTGTAGTGAGTTGAGAATGCACCACTGCACTCCAGCCTGGGTGACACAGTGAGTCTCAGTCACGAAAAAAAAAAAAAGAAAGAAAGAAAGAAAAAGAAAACGAAAATCAGAAATTAAAAAGATAAGGATACTAAACTACATGAGACCAGGCAAGACAATATACCCACAAACTTTAAACTATCAATAAGAAGATATTTTTCTTGCCCATGTATTAAATAAAAATTGTTGTTGCAAGTAAAAACGTGGATACATTTATAACAATGTAAAAAATTACAAAACAAAACTCCAACTATAAAATATAAAACTTAAGCATTGCTTTCTTCTCAAATCCCTGACCCAGGGAGAAGGGAGGGGATCAGGATTAAGGAAGAGAGCATTGAGGGAGTCTGCGGTATTTTTGCCTGAGGACTCCTAATTTTTCGACATAATTTATAACAAGAAAATTTTCAACTATTTATTTTTAAAGACAAAAAACATGTAGGGAATAAAGGAGAATTGATAAATAAACCCCAAACCTGGATATCTGAGAGTTGGTCAGAGATATTCTGGTAAAGCTCATTGAGAAAAACTATGCATGAAAATCAGAAATTAGGCTGGGTGCATGATCCCAGCACTTTGGGAGGCTGAGGCAGGCAGATCACCTGAGGTCAGGAGTTCGAGACCACCCTGGCCAACATGGCAAAATCCTGTCTCTACTAAAACTACAAAAATTAGCCTGGAGAAGGGAGGGTATCAGAAAAATGCCAGGAGTCATTTTTGCTATGAAGTCTCCAAACTCTAGCTAGGTTTAATGGTGCAACATCTGCATATTCGTATTAGTCTGTTTTCTTGCTGCTGATAAAGACGTACCTGAGACTGGGCAATTTACAAAAGAAACTGTTTAATTGGACTTACAGTTCCACATGGCTGGGGAGGCCTTACAGTCATGGCAGAAGATTTCACTGGGAAATTCATTTAAGTTTTCAAGGAAAAGAGACTTTCCATATTTTGTAAACTCTTCCAGACAACAAAGAAAATTATAGTATCGTTTTTAATGTAAATAATCTTTTTTTTTTAACATCAGTAACTTTGGCAAAGACAGCATGTTATTAATAAAATTGCAGACATCCTAAATAAAACACTTGAAAATAAATTCATAGATGTGTTACAATAGTTCAGTATATCATTGAAGGCTTATTCCAAGAAGACAGAGTAATATTAATATAATGGTAGGAAGTCTATTAATGCATACTTTAAATTAAAATACAAAATCAGAAAAATATAAACAGATGCTGAAGAAGTATTTAATAAAGCTCAACTATCGTTATTTTTAAAAACCCTCTTAACTAGATATCATAGGATGATATCTTATACCAACGAAAAAATATTATACTTTAGAGTGAAAAGTTGAAAGCGGCCAGGCACGGTGGCTCATGTCTATAATCGCAGCACTTTGGGAAGCCAAGGGGGGGGGGGGGGGTGGATCAGCTGGGATCGGGAGTTCGAGACCAGCCTGACCAACATGTAGAAACCCTGTCTCTACTAAAAATACAAAATTAGCTGGGTGTGGCGGTGCATGCCTATGATCCCAGCTACTTGGGAGGCTGAGGCAGGAGAATCGCTTGAACCTGAGAGGCGGAGGTTGGCAGTGAGCCAAGGTTGAGCCATTGCACTCCAGCCTGGGCAATAAGAGTGAAACTCCATCTCAAAAAGAAAGAAAGAAAAAAAAAGAAAAGAAAAGAAAAAGAAAGAAAAGAAAAGTTGAAAGCATTTCCAATAAATTCAGAAATGCCTGCCATTTCCTATTTTCTAATGTTGCTCTAAAAGTTTTGGGCAATGAAAGAAGTCCAGAAACAGCAATACAAGGTATAACTTTTTGAGTCAAGAAGACAAAATGATCTATATTTGCCTGTGATATGATATTTGATTTGTGACTCTAGGAAACTTTAATCACAAATTAAAAACTATTAAAACTAATAGAAGAACCCATTAAAAAGAGACAAGGTTTAAGTTAATGAACACGAATCAGTGGTTATAAAACAGCCTACATCGAGTTCCTCAAGGCAGGTGGCTGATCAACATGGGCTAGAAAGGGCTCCTTGCTGGGCCTTCACAAAGAGGAGTGACGGTCAGAGGATGGAAGCCTGAAGTCGCTGCTTCACAGTGGATGTGGGCCAAGACATTATAAACTGTCATATTCTGAAACTGTGGTGTATTCCGAAGCCTTCTCTCTGTTGATTATTAGTGTTACCCTCCATGTCTCCATAGAGATTATTGCTTACAAAAGTAAGAAAACTGACCTGTGGGTTAGTCTTAATGGCCACTTCCAGATGAAGCAGCAGTAAGAAGGTGTGTTACTTGGTGCACAGAGTCCCAGCCCCAGAGGAGTGGTTGGTGCAGCCCCATCTGGGCCATGCAGCCACCACAGCGAGTTGGGGGTAACAATTTGAATCTAAGGGAGAGATCCTGGGAGCTCAGTAGGAGAAAAGCCCAGGGGTTGTTCCTGGATATATTTCCTGCAAATCTCCAGGCAAGCTCCGTTGTTTCAGGAGATGAGTGTTCCGAAGGTATGTCCACCTGCTGCTGGTTCTGCCCCCTCTCTCCAGTGTCCTTCAAAGCATGGTTGGGGTTAGAAGCAGAGTTGCTGCTTCCTGGGTTGCAAGCAGGAAAGATATTCTCATCCAGTGCTGTCTGAAACAGTGGTTTTCAAAGTTGTTGGTCATGACTCATTAGAGGATAGAGAATCTGTTTAGTGGATTTTGAGAAACCTTTTTTTTTGTTAATGTAACTAATTGAAGAGAGGATAAAATGCTGAAGGACTTCACATGCAGCAAGGGTATGCGCTGTTGTGGCATGTTGGTTTCCTGATTTTGGAAGAAGAAGGAGACAGACGGTCTATACCACAGTGAGGCACAACTTCATAGACAAGGGGTTCCTGGACAAAAAGTTGCTAGTAGCACCAGAAAGGTAGAAGCAGAAAGCGAATACATCCCACACACCTGGAGGCACTGAGGCAAGAGCTGTTCAGGCTATGGCCTTGGTGTAATCCTTGCCTTCTCTTTTCTCTCATGCCCACATCTAAACCATATGCAAATTTTGTCAGCTTGACCTGCAACCTATATCCAGATTCCAATCACTTCTCACCATTTACTCTGCAAAGTGGCAGCTGGAATATTGATATGATTTGGCTGTGTCCTCACCCAAATCTCATCTTGAATTGTAACTCCCACAGATCCCATAAGGGGAGGTGATTGAATTATGGGGGTGTGGGTCTTTCCTTCACTGCTCTCATGATGGTGAATGAGTCTCATGAGATCTGATGGTTTTAAAAATGGGAGTTTCCCTGCACAAATTCTCTTTCTTTGCCGGCTGCCCTCCACGTAAGATGTGATTTGCTTCTCCTTGCCTTCCACCAGGATTGTGAGGCCTCCCCAGCCATGTGGAAATGTAAGTCCAATTAAACCTCTTTCTTTTGTAAATTGCTCAGTCTCAGGTATATCTTTATCAGCAGCTTGAAAACAGACTAACACAAATATGCAGATGTTGCACCCTTAAACCTAGCTAGAGTTTGGAGACTTCATAGCAAAGACGACTTGTAGTATTTTTCTGGTTATTTGCCATTAAATTTGTGAGCCAGTGAACTGAAAAACAGCACACTTAAAAGAATAATTTTATCCACTGTTTTCTTTCATTTCACTGACAACCTTCTCTTCCTCCCTGTGATGCTGTAAACCCCACGTCTTTTGTGAAACTGGCTCCGTAATGAGACCACGGACCATCCAGCCTTGAAGCGCTCTCCTGCTTACACATGGGGTTTTGACATTATGCCTTTGGGTTTTGTGGCACAGAGATTTCCACCTCTTCCTCATGAGCCCAAGCAAGCGTGAGCTGTCTCAGCTACTTGGAGACTGACGTCAATCTTTCCGCATGAGCCAGGGGAAACTGCCTCCTTTGTCTGCCTTGTGGCTTCTCTACTTTTTAAAAAAGGGAAATCAGCTATTCTCTGAGTCATGTTATATTTTTTGTGACCGATAGTAAACCTCTGAGAAGTATCTCCAGAAGTTACACAGTTCAAATCAAT
This sequence comes from Macaca nemestrina, assembly GCF_043159975.1. NCBI lineage: Eukaryota > Metazoa > Chordata > Mammalia > Primates > Cercopithecidae > Macaca > Macaca nemestrina. The sequence continues at coordinate 132,411,774 of NC_092135.1, read as the reverse complement.
GACTTATAAAATTAAGCATTATGCTCTCTCTCCTTCTGAAAGGTCCAGAAAAAGAGCATCAGATTTCAGAGAAGAATCCGCTCTTCAGATCAAGGGCTAACCTTGTATATGCAGTTGTTAGGTAAAGATAGATCAACCCAACCCGCATGGCTCTAACCACCCACAATTTGGTTTCTCTGCACAAGTTCCTCTGGTTAAGAAGCCTGGGATACCCAGGGAGATGCTGGGTGATGGGCTTGCACACAGTATAATTGGCTGCTTCCCAAGACGTCAGGCTGAGCACATCCATGGTTTGATTTTGGTGTCAGCCATCAGTTGCTTTCAGGCTTACAGCAATTCTCTATTTTATCAACTCAAATAAAATTACAGAAGGAAAGCTGTCAATTACTTTGCTTTCCACATTAGAGTGTCTATCCCTAGTCCTCCACCTGACACCACTGTAGGCAAACAGAGCATCTTACAAATGATGCATCATCAAGATGCACAGGGAGGCCGGGTGTGGTGGCTCACGCCTGTAATCCCAGGACTTTGGGAGGCCTAGACGGGCGGATCACGAGGTCAGGAGATCGAGACCATCCTGGCTAACACGTGAAACCCCGTCTCTACTAAAAACACAAAAGAAATTAGCCAGGCATGGTGGCAGCACCTGTAGTCCCCGCTACTTGGGAGGCTGAGGCAGGAGAATGGCATGAATCTGGGAGGCAGAGCTTGCAGTGAGCTGAGATCGCACCACTGCACTCCAGTCTGGGCGACAGAGTGAGACTCTGTCTCAAAAGAAAAAAAAAAAAATGCACAGGGAACTTTTTTTTTTTAAGGACTACAGGAAAAATCAGTCACATGTTTAGCTTTTTCCCTGGAACAAATTTATTTTGCTGTTTCAGAGGTCGGTGGTCTGTGGTGTCTGTCCTTGGTGTCTGGACAAGGAGATGCCTGCTCAGTGACTAAGTTGGGGTTCTCCACATCAGCAAGGCCCTCACTCAGGATTGGCCAGGGATATGGACCGACCCAACTGCACCTTTAGAGTCCCACAGCTTTCCTTTGCAAGATGACCGACCAGAGGTGAAGGTGGATTCTGTGGCCCTGGAGCCCAGGAAATTAACTTGTTCCTATGTGAGTCAAACCTTGGGTTTGGTCTCAGTTGTTTCCAACTGTAAGCAATTGGTCTTGTGTTCAATGCAGGGCAGGCTCAGAGCTGTCTGGTTATTTGTTCCTACCTTGTTCGGTGCAAGTGTTATTTTGGAGAAAACTTCCTTTCTGCCTGAGAAGCAGGCAACGAAAGGGAGCCACTGGTAGACAAGAGTCTCATTCTTAGGCTTTGTTAACCTCCAAGGCAGAGTCTGCACCTTGTTTCTCTGAAGCCGAATGGTACCTATTGAGTTCCTTTCTATAGCACCTATTAAGTTCCTCTCAGGTTAGTAGCACATATCACTTACCTTATTGTAACTGTTGCTTCCTCCACCAGATTGTAAATTACTTGCAGGTGGATATTTTGTGTTAATTCATGTTGGTATCCCCAAACTTAACATAGTAGCCACTTGTATCAGTTACCTCTTGCTGTGTAACAAATTACCCCAAACTCAGTACCTCAAGACAACAAGCACTTATTATTGTGGCTCATGTGTCAGCAGATCAGCTAACGGTTGGCTGCTAATCTGTCCTGAACTTGACTGACCTCAGCTGGGTTCATTCGTGCATTTGGGGATCATCTGGGGTCACTGCTCTAGCCTGGGCTTGGCTGGTGGAATTTAGCTGAGGCAGCTCTGCCCCACACATCTCTCATCCTCCTCACAGGGCCAGCGAGCTAGTCTGGGCATGTCCTTCTCATGGCCATGGCAGAAGATCAAAACAGCAAAAAAAAAAAAAAAAAAAAAAAAAAAGCATTAAGGTCTCTTGAGACCTAGCTTCAAAACTAGTACTGCTCTGTCACTGTTATCTCATTCTATTGGACAAAGCCAGTCTCACGATCAAGGTCACTCCCAAGGTGGGAAAACAGACTCTGCCCCTTTGGGGTAGTCACATGGCAAAGGATGAGCCCAGTTAACCTAATTGGGTACACTCCTTAACTCATAACATTAGCAAATTCAGATTCAGCTTGGCCCCAGTTCTTTTCTCAGTCAGAGGGAAGTTAGCTGGGTGCAGTGGCTCACACCTGTAATCCCAGCTACTCAGGAGCCTGAGGTGGGAGGATCACTTGAGGCCAGGAGTTCAAGACCAGCCTGGGCAATGTAGTGAGACCCTGTCTCTGAAAAAGAGGGGGAGGGATTAAAGGATTCCTTCTTTGGTGCAAACCCAGCATTGATCCAAGCTTGCCTCCTCAAGCCATCTGGTTAATGTCTGGCACACAGCCTAGGAGGTGATTTGAAATGGGTAGGAGGGGCTCACAATATCCAGGGATGAGACTCCTGTCCTGGAACTACTCCCTGCAAGCTAGGACCTGCTGAGTCCTGAGAAATAGCACTGCCGCTCCCTGCCTGGAACTTTACACATGCCCTGCTCTGAGATTCCTCTTCGTTATGCTCCTACCACCATCCAAATCATCCGCCGTTCCTTAGTGGATATTTGTTACCAAAGGCTAAGCACGAGGGTCTTGTCTACGAGTGGAAGCCTCTTTCCTTGCCTGCACCTGAGTCTTTTTCCTGCTTTCAGGAAACTGTCAAGTGTGAGGTCTTGAAACGCAGGCTTTGATGTCCAGTTTTCAGCAGTCTGTTCTGCTGTATGATAAGCAGCCAAACAGAAACAAAACAAGAATAAACCTTGCTTTTTAAAAACTGCTTTCCTAAGTTTATTTCCTTTTGTCCTATTAAGAGACTCATGCGATGAGAGAACTTTCAACTGAGAGGACCAAACAGTAACAGATAATGTGATAATGTAGGTTACTTCCCTGAAATCAACCACCAAGCAAGTAACCAAGTCCTGGCCAAAACCATGGTCACCTGATGACTAGCTAAGATTCTTTTTCCTGTCCTCTGACTCTTCTCAAGGTTAGTAAAATTCCTAAGAGCGACTGACGGAGGCAGGCACATCATAGTGAGGAGTGCTCTATGTGTTAATGAGTGCATTTAGGAATCCTGTTGGCCCCATCCTTTTCACATCCACATGTCTGTCCTGACTCCGTGAGGCATCAGAGAGATTGTAAAAAGGCAGATCACCCATACACTTAGAAATTGCATATGACAGTGGTTCTCAAAGAGTGTCCCCAGGGCGTCCAAATCCACATCACCTGTTTACCTGGCCTTCACCCCACAGCTATCAAATCAGAAATTCTGGGGATAGTGTGCCCCACAGTCTATGTTTCCACAAGCCCTCCGGGGGATTCTAAGGAATGTTCAAGTTTGAGAACCACTGATCCAGAGATTTCTAAGCCATCACCAGCCTAGCAGTGATGGCTTTGGTGGTATATGGGGTGACTGAAGTAAAGTTTTCCTTAAATACATCAAGAAACCCTTCCCATCTCCACCAGTACTATAGTCAGACACAGGAGAAAAGGTGGAGAATGGATTTAAGAAATTTGGAGGGTTCTTACTGTTGTTGTTGTTTTAATTTGACGGGCACGGGTTGGAAACTGTGTAGAGGGATATGGAAACACTGGAAGGATTGCCCCTCTGAGTAGTGGGACAAGATGATCAAAATCAAAACCTTTTTGTGTTTTGTGACATTCCTAATATTTCACAGTTCTCTCTAGTTCTTTCCTAGGTGTAGATTCTTATCTTGGTCTCTTTTAGCAATTATTCTCAGTTGTATTATTTCTGGCACAGAATATATCTAGCTCCAAAAGAGAGCACATCAGTCATGCAATATTTAATGCTAGGTGACACTGGCTGACCCCACATGTGGCCCCGGGGAAGGGAGGGACTCTCCATTGTGTCGAAGATGCCTGCCGGGGAGCAGGAATGTGAAGCTGATTCAGCAGAGGCAGGGCAGACACTCTTTACCCCCTCCTTAAAGAATCATCCTGGCTCAGCCTGGCGCGGTGGCTCATGCCTGTAATCCCAGCACTTTGGGAGACCAAGGTGGGCGGACCACAAAGTCAGGAGATCGAGACCATCCTGGCTAACAAGATGGAGCCCTGTCTCTACTAAAAATACAAAAAAAAATTAGCCGGGCATGGTGGCGGGCGCCTGTAGTCCCAGCTACTTGGGAGGCTGAGGCAGGAGAATGGTGTGAACCCGGGAGGCGCAGTGAGCCAAGATGGTACCACTGCACTCCAGCCTGGGCGAGCGAGACTCCCCCTTAAAAAAAAAAAAAGAAAAGAATCAGCCTGGGTCGCCTCTTCTAGGCAGGTCACCATGTGCTTACCTCTATGGCATTAGTCTCATCCAGTGTTAACAAGATAATAAGCCTTATTTAAGTGCCTGTTTAGCTCCCATCCTCTCTGAGTCCTTAAGCAGAGGGTTCATGATGCATGCCTTTGTATTCCAGCCTTGAAGGTTTTTTGTTTCTCTCTTTGTTTTGTGGGTTTTTTTTTTTTTTTTTTTTTTTTTTGGATTTAGTTGATATACAACTTTTTTTTTCTCTTTACATTTCAGAGGATTACACAATTACATTTTCTTACTTTCTGACCTGCAAACAGATACCTTAAATGGAATTTTAAAAAAATTGTCAAATTAGGTACATCCAAAATGCAACAATTACACATATGACAATTAATTCACAAAGTGCAGTTTTACTGGGACATATCCTAAGAATTTAGGAACAGCCAGTCAGGAGAAATCTGACCAAATTTAGCAATCAGCTATTTACAAATCCAAAATCAAAACTGTCTAAATTCCCAAATGAGAAGCTTGAAAGTATTTATTAAATCCCCACTGGACAAAAGAGAGTGATGACTAACACCTACCTATCCAGTCTTGACAGTTTTAACCCCAAATACTGGGCTATTTCCCCAGTCTGTAATTGAATGGCAAGCATCTGTTTGTCAAACGCCTAACCATCTAACATTCACACCATTAGGAGCATAGAAAGGCTAAGTGTTCATTAATTAAAAAACAAGTAGTCATTACATATCCACATTATTGGCGAAACCCCATCTCTACTAAAAGTACAAAAATTATCCAGGCGTAGTGGCAGATGCCTGTAATCCCAGCTACTCAGCAGGCTGAGGCAGGAGAATCACTTGAACCCGGGCGGTGGAGGTTGCAGTGAGCCGAGATCATACCACTGCACTCCAGCCTGGGCGACAAGAGTGAGACTTCATCTCAAAAATAAAAAATAAATAAAAAATTTAAAAAATCCACACTATTCCCCCAGCCCACCAAGCCCTTCCTGCAATCCCAAATATGCAATCTGTGTCATACAGTGACAGGCTATATTTCATACATATGTATAGATAAACAGGATTAGATACAAGTGGCAATTAACAATCCCTACAAAAATTCAGTTTCAGTTGAGGCTATGGCTTCTATGCCTTGAGATGGTTTTGGACTTCAAAACTGAAAAACGCTGCTAAAATCTCACTTCCTTAACACAAAAGTTGATTATATGTTCAGTTTAAGCTTCTCAGTCTAAAAATGGCTATAAGGTAAGTATTAAAAGGCCAGCCATCCAGCCCTGAAGGCTTAACACCGTCAGTGACCACACATCGGTGCCCAGTCCATGTTTGCTGAAGGAACAAATGACCCAGAAAAGCTTTTCAAACTCCATGCTTGATAGAGGGGAGCTAGGGAGACTTTGAACAGAAAACTAGATTAGGGTGCCCCTTACCTGTGTTTGCAGCAGGCGTAACCAGTGAGCAATTACTAGAATCAGCCTCCTCAGGGAACCCCAGGTCACAACTAGGGAAAATGCAAGATCACTCATCTAAGCAGATGAGATAAAGAAAATCCAAAACAGAAAGGTAAATGAAATGCAGGCTTACCAGAATATGTAAAGCAATACTTTGTGCCTATGGCTGCTTTTTAAATAATTTTTATTTTTTATTAATTCAAACTTTTTTTGAGGTCATTATAGATTCATACGCAGTTCTAAGAAATACAGGGAGACCCTATGCAACTGTTACTCAGTTCCCCCAGTGAAACTCTCACAACGCTACAGTACAACAGCACGGTCAGGATACTGACATTGATACAATATCTTCAGATTCTGTATTCTGGGCACCTCACCTGCCTGTCCGGTTCTGGCCCTGGAGATCACTCTTAAAATAGACCTGTGGGAGGTATCCATTATGAGACTAGATTAATAGGGAGTCATGAGTTTCAAGCTAGGGAGTTTTAGGATTTTTAATAAGGAGATGATTAGGTGGTTTATTCCCAGCTTACAAGTAGCCATGCCCATGATGAGGGTGAGGACAGAGCAGTGGTGCCTAGTGATAGGATCTGCTGGAAGAGGACTTGGAGGGTCTAGGTGCATTCACCTCCACCAGCCAGCCTGGTGTCTGCATGAAGGAGCCAGGAGGGGATGGGGGCCAGATTCCAGCATACACTGGCCCTGCTGGGTCCTGCGGTGCTTGGATGGAATAAGATTTGAAATGGTGAGCAGTAAACTAGACCAGCTATCTTACTGAGCAGGGATTCAGGGGCTCTGAAATGAGAGGGAAGAGGCGCCAGGGAGGCGAGGGAGGTTCATATGAGCGGCTTTGTAGCAAAGCCGTATGGCAGTGGGAGGGAGGTCAGTCATGCACAGCCTGGCTGAGTCCCTGGAAGGAAAGACGTGGTCCCTGGTGTGTGCACCTCTCCCTAATGCCGCCTCCTCATCACATGATAGCTGCCTCTGCAAAATACACAATAAAGTACCAGTTCCCCCGAATCACAGATATTAGAGAAACCAGCCTCTGGGGGACTTGGTTCCTGCAAGGACTGGCTTCAGAGGGACACCCAATTTACTATTCTTGCAACCTGGGTTGGACCTAAGGACGTGTGTGCTTCCCTGACTTCACTCTTGCATGTGGTTTGCTGTTGTTGTTTTGTTTGTTTTTTGAGATGGAGTCTTACTGTGTCACCCAGGGTGGAATGCAGTGGTACAATCTCAGCTCACTGCAACCTCTGAGTCCCAAGTTCAGGCAGTTCTCCTGCCTCAGCCTCCCAAGCAGCTGGGATTACAGGCACCCACCAACCCGACCGGCTAATTTTTGCATTTTTAGTGGAGATGGGGTTTTGCCATGTTGTCCAAGCTGGTCTTGAACTCCTGACCTCAAGTGATCTGCTTGCCTCAGCCTCCCAAAGTGCTGGGATTACAGGCGTGAGCCATGGCACCCAACCCATTCTTGTGTTTATAAAGAAATACTTTGTATAAAACCACCCACAGTTGTTTAAATTTCTCTTTCCAAGTGAAATGGGATTCAGCTAGAACACTGAGGATAACTTCTGTCCCCTCTGACTCCTTCCAGCAAGAGGGAGGTTAAAAGCCAGGACCCAAACCAGTGCCACAGGAGCTGTGGACTGCATCCAAACGCTGTGGGACACCTGGGGGCAGAGACGTCACCCCCGACAGCAGGCGGCTGTGCAGGAGATGTGCTGGGTTTGTGCCTGGGAAAGGGAGTCTGGCTACCAGCCTGCAGGGCTTCTGAGCCCATGGGGCCTGTGCAACCTCCGGTGGTGGGACTCCCTCAGCTTCTAGCACCACAAAGACAATCAAAGAACGTGGCAGGAAAAGAAAAGGTGCTTTTGAGGGAAAAGGAGCGTAAGAAAAAATGACGGCACATGAGGGGTTTATGATCTCAACCCAAAATACTGTGTCAGCAGAGAGGCCCCGGCCGGGCCCTGCTGAGAGCTAGAACTGTCCTTCCTTGGCCCAGGCCTCTGTTGCTACGGCTGTTTGGCAATTTTTACTTCTTCAGAACTATAATTACCTGACTTCAGAGGAAAACAAAGGGAGGGTCAAAGAACAATTGGGAAAGAAAATCCACATGCACGGCTGGCAGGACATTGTGAACTGGAATTTCTGCCAAGAAGTTGTGTGCGGGTGTATCCATTTGAGTACATGTGTGCAGATGTGAGCAGCAGTGTCTGTGTGTTTGAGGGCGTGTGTTTATGTTTATATGCGTGTGTATACGTGTATGTGTATGCATGTGTCTGCCTCTGAGTGTGTCTGCAGTGTGACTATGTGTGTGTGTATGTGCATGTACATGTCTCTGGGTTTTCCCATGGTGACTGTGACTTTGTGCATGTGTACGTGTAAGTGTGTGCATGCATACGTCTGAGGGGGTGGGCAGATGGGTGTCGGGGTGTGCAGAATGGAGCAGAAGCAAAAAGAGAATCAGAAGCAGGACCCCTAAGCAGAGGGCTGATGCAGAAGTAGATGTTAAGGCACTATGCTCTCAGCGGGCGGGTGCCAAAGTCCAAAATCAAAATGCCCCTATTTTCTTGCTGTGACATTTGCTGGGAATCAAGAACCCGATGCCAGCATCCGGTGGACAGCTTGGTCCTTTCTCTCCAGCAGAAGTGAGGAGGTGCAGTCCTTTAGCCTAAATGCCTTGACAGCTGGGTCCTGCCCTTCTGCAAAGAACCCAGCCTCCAGATTTTCTCTTTTCCCCACTTCTCCACGTCTTGGTGATGTAAGAGTTTAGCATCCCTGGCCACAGCACGCTAAAAGCTGCTGCACTTCTCCTTTGGTTGCACGGGGCTTTCAGGTTTTAAAGCAGGCACTGGAAACCTTTCAAAGGTTGCCAGTCAAGTCGCCATCTTTGCCTTTCTGTTAGGGTAATGGGGGGTGTGTGTGTGTGTGTGTGTGTGTAGAAGGAGAAGCTGAGAGACAAATGACACTAACCTTCAAGAAACAGGCAGAGGGACAAAGAAACAACAACCGTCCCTCACCTTCATGTTTCTAAAAACCCTCCTGCTGTTGTCTTCACCAGCTTCATATCTAGGTCAAGTAATTTAGGGCCAGGCTACACTGTTTCTAGCCATAGGAAGGTCAGTGTGTCGGTCAGCTACTGCCACAAAGACACTGGGCAAATATTATGCCAAAGCTGTGTTACGATTTATTTCATGACATTATTTTATTTATTTTCAACAACTGGGCTGGCCTAATCAGCTGCACCCTTACAGAAGACTGGGACTGCCTTGGAGACGGGGGTTCAAGGTGTGCAAGGGACTTCAGCTGAGGGACATCAAAGGCTGGTTTTGGAGACTGAGGGGTCACAGGACAAGGAAGCGGCAGCCTCCAATTGCTAAGGGTGGCCCCTGGCTGACAGTCCTCAGGGAAACAGGGACCGCAGTCCTGCAGCACAAGGAAGAAGTTCTGCCAAGAACCTAAATGAGCTTGGAAGCAGATTCTCCCCCAGGTCCACATGTGGGAGTGTGAGTTGAAGATGGCAGACATCCTGATCTCAGTCTTTTTTTTTTTTTTTTTTTTTTTTGAGACAGAGTCTCTCTCTGTGCCCAGGCTGGAGTACAGTGGCACAGTCTCGGCTCACTGCAAACTCCGCCTCCCGGGTTCACACCATTCTCCTGCCTCAGCCTCCCAAGCAGCTGGGATTACAGGCGCCCGCCACCATGTCCAGCTAATTTTTTGTATTTTTAGTAGAGATGGAGTTTCACCGTGTTAGCCAGGACAGTCTCGATCTCCTGATCTCGTGATCCATCCACCTCGGCCTCCCAAAGTGCTGGGATTACAGGCGTGAGCCACCGTGCCCAGCCCTGATCTCAGTCTTGTACCACCCTGAGCAGAGAACAGAGCTGAGCCCTACCTGGGCTTCTGACTAACAAATCTGTGAGCTAATATATGGGTTTTGTCTTATGTGGCTGTTTTGGTGGTAATTTGTGATACAGCAATACAGTCTGGCTACCTCATTTGAAGGAGAAAGAAAAAATTACCGAGGGAGCAAAATACAAATTAATATCTTACTGAGTTAGCCTGCACACCTGAATTGATATCTGGTCTCCCACAATGGATAGAAATTGCTTGCCTAACTTATCATACCTTCACCAGCATTGAGTTTTATAACTTTATTTCAATGGTTGACAAACGAAAATGTCAACTCATTGTTATTTCAATTTGCATTTCTTTGACTTCTAGTGAGACACACCCCTTTTCCTAGAATTCTTAGCACAGCGGCTGTCAGGAGCAGGCTTTCTTAATTTGTAGCTGGATGGATTTTCCATTTACCTTTTACAGCTAATTTCTCTGTTTCTACAGAACTTCCTACTCGTTAGGTACTTTATAAATATATGCTGAATAAACGTTCAAATTAATAAGTACTGAAGGAAGAAATGAGTCTTCAACAACAGGCAGGGACTTTTGCTGCTGAGAAATGGAGTGTCTTGGTTACAGGACAGGACTTTAGAGTGGCCCAGGGAATCCCAGCTCTGTAAAGCAGGGGCCCTCCTGACATTCAACCTTCCTTGGCCGTGTCAGCCTGTGAGGTAGGTGGCCAAGCAGTGGCCATTGAGGAAGAAGCAGTTACGGAGCAGATGAAGAGCTGAGTGTGGAAGGGGAGTTGGAAGTCACCGTGGACAGACGGCTGCAGCCAGTCTGTTTGCTCTGGGCTGAATGGTTGAGAACTGGGGACATGGTGGCTGCTTTAGTCCACTGCTTTATGTCATGAAAGATATAAGATTAGGTCAGAGTTACGATTTGTTGGAAAATACTTTTTTATTTTTATTTTTTGAGATGGAGTCTTACTCTGTTACCCAGGCTGGAGAGCAGTGGCACCATCTTGGCTCACTGCAAGCTCCGCCTCCTGGGTTCACGCCATTCTCCTGCCTCAGCCTCCCGTTTGAGACAGAATCTTGCTCTGTCACCCATGCTGGAGTGCAGTGGCGCCATCTCAGCTCACTGCAACCTCCGCCTCCCGGGTTCAAGAGATTCTCCTGCCTCAGCCTCCCAAGTAGCTGGGACTACGGGCACCCGTCACCACGCCTGGCTAATTTTTTGTATTTTTAATAGAGACAGGGTTTCCCCATGTTGGCCAGGATGGTCTCCATCTCCTGACCTCATGATCCACCCACCTCGACCTCCCAAAGTGCTGGGATTACAGGTGTGAGCCACCATGCCTGGCCAGAAAATACTTATTATTTCTTTTCAACAAGTTCACTTGTTTAGACACTTATTTTAAAAGTAACATATTTGCTATTTAAAATACTTCAAACAGTTTAGGAGTGCAGTATATATTTTTTAAGGCAAAAGAAATCTTTTCATCCCTTAATCTCACTTCCTCCAATAGTGAGCTTTGATTTATACACATAATATTGAAAGAAAAATGGATCGACTGGCGCAGTGGCTCACGTCTGTAATCCCAGCACTTTGGGAGGCCGAGGAGGAGAGAACACGAGGTCAGGAGATCGATACCATCCTGGCTAACACGGTGAAAACCCGTCTCTACTAAGAAAAATACAAAAAATTAGCTAGGCGTGGTGGTGGGCGCCTGTAGTCCCAGCTACTCGGGAGGCTGAGGCAGGAGAATGGCGTGCACTCCAGCCTGGGTGACAGAGCAAGACTCCATCTCAAAAAAAAAAAAAAAAAGAAACAGAGAAATGGAAATGGATCAAGGATCAAGTTGTATGCACTGCCTGCAACGTATTTTGTTTTCACCTAACAAAATATCATGGATATATTTTCATAGACACAGATTTCAGATCAGGAACTCAGGATCCATAGACTCCCAAAGGTCTTCATGGATATACTTGAGAATCTTATGGGCCCTGAATTTATATGTACACCTTCAAGGGCTTGCAGGCATTCCATAAGTATCCAGGCATTCTATCAACCCAAAGATATAAAAATCAAACAGCCCCATACCATTTTCAAGTCTTTTTTTTTTTTAACATTGCTGTGCCTTTTATGAAATTACCTCTAAATGCTGAATACCCTCAAGCTTAGCATTTCTAATTCTGTAACCTACACAAGCCTTGTTGTTTATCCGGGAGATTAAGAGTATTTATTAAGTCAAAGCAGCGATAAAAAATCCCAACTTGTTTTGCCCCTTTCCTCTCTTCCCTCCCATATGTCTGAGCAGGGGACACTGGGGGCTCTTGGGGACTCATTTTAGATTTGTCTATCTGTCCTGGTCTTGTTGCTGACTCTCTGCGGATTTGGTTGTTTCTGTCTCAGTGTGGGCACTATTAAACAGGCAATGGGTTAAACATCAAAGCCTGGGTCCTCATTGACCAGGTCTATGGGGACTCCACACACTGAGATTTGCACTGCCCCTCACAGGGCAGTGTCTGTACGACCTGTGAGGTTGCCCCCATGTGAACAGCAGCCACGACGTGGACCATCTCTTCCCCAAATGTGGCTGTGCCAGGTTGTAGGGGATGGTGGGGTGAGAGAAGACCTAACATCTCCTTAGGAAATACTAGTTTGAATAATTTGTTCATTCAGGTTTGAAGCTTGGGTTTTGCTAAACTGCCCTTTGGGGCGACAGAGTGGGATGGTGTGTGAGTGCAGGTATAGGACTGCCAACGCAAACCATGGGCCCCTATTTGGAAATGAACACGCTTTCTTGCCTGGAATGCCAGTGGCTTTCCTGAGATCCTGGAGTGCATAACAGGGCGCATAAACCAAGGCTCCAAACTCCACAAACTGGAGCGAAGTTGGTGCATCAGTCTGAGTCCTCTGAGAAGCAGAAGTCAAGACTGGAATGAGACGCTCGTGAGATTTATTGGACAAGATGTCGGTGGAGGATACAGAGGGGCAGACAGGAGGAGGCAGAGAGAGCCTTCAGATCTTGAGACAAGTCTGACTCCTTTGGCAGGTGAGAGGGCAGGAAGAGCCTCAGACCACAGTCTTGGATGGTCGGGGGTTCCCAGGCAAAGGCTGCTCATTAGAGGAGTCATGCATTGCACGGAATGCCCCAGTTCTGGTCCCCACACTGTGTTACATCATTGGCTGGGAGCAGCTGGGGGACACTGTGGCCTTGGTGCAAACACCCTCTGGAGCATCCAAAGTGCAGTAGCCAGAGGAGTCAGTCTGTACACCACTCAAGTTCTACCTGTGTGTTTGCCTGTGACACGTTCTCTTGAAGGGAGAACTGAGCAGCTCCACTGGGGACTTACACGTTATCTCAACAGGCAGATGTTCCTGCTGCCACTGGAATAGACACTTCCCCATCCTGATGGAAGAGGACCTGGTTGTGCCAGAAACACACTGAGCAATTCTGGGGACAGATGGTCATCTTGTATCTTGCCTCTGCAGTGACCCAAGAACTCAGGACCCTTCCTGGAACTGATCTTCTACGTTATAAATCTGGAAGTGTGAGCTGCTGGCCTGGCCTGAATGCATCACAGACATGGGCATGATCCTTATCCTCCAGCTCACTGGTGGGGCGTTTGAAGTCCAGGGATGGGGAGTAACATTCCCGAAGAGCACAAGTGGGAAGGGGGTGCTGGGGACAAACCCAAGTTCTCAGTCCTCAGAGCCGCCACCATAAACATGTGATTCACATTTGTTCAATGAGTGAAAACTGCTTAAGGAATTGCAGACTCCTGAGAATGAAGCAGAATGCTGAGCTACAAATGCAAAGATGGAGGCTGGGAGGACAGAGACCCTTGCAGGAGCCAGAGAGGCAGGTGGAGATTAGAAGCCAGGACCAGGTGAAAGTCAGCAAAATCTAGTTGAATGTGAAATTCACTCATTCACAAAACACAGTTTAATCAACTCCCCTTGTTTCAGGCAGTGCGTTGGCTGCTGGGTGCTACAGTCTCTCCCGCCTCAGCTCACAGACTGAGAAGAGCTGAAAATAAGCTTTTGTGTCCAGGCATGGAAACAGAAGAGGAAGCTCTTCCTGCTGCCTTCAGAGACCAGGGAACGCTCCCTGTGTGAGGTGACTCATGGGCAGAGTCTACTTGGAGACACAGGTGCTTGCCCAGTAAGCCAGGGAGGAGGAGACATTCCATGCAGAGCAGGCAGCATGCACCAAGGCCTGGAGACACAGTCATGGGAATGTCCCATGGGGACAACTGCAGCATTGCTGGTTGAAGGCAGCACAGTGGAAGGATGTGAGGCTGGAAAAATGGCAAGGGTCAGGCCAAGCTGGCCTCATCCTGCAGACGACCGCAGGGAGAGGATTTTAAGCTGGGATGTTTATTGCACCCCTACTTTATGGAGGCAGGCACTTAATGAAGGCACTCTGAAGGCTCTGGGGAAGATCCTTCCCTGCCTCTGTCTACCGCAGCAATCCAAGTTTGCAGCCAGTGTGTGTGTTGTAGAGCAGGTGGTAGGAGTGGTGGAGGGTCTGGTGTTAAACAGATAAACATGTGAGGAAGGGCCATTAAGGTAATGACCAGGTGGCTTGAAGAGAGGTCTGGGTCACAGGTGATCCCTCTGGCAGTTATCTGGAGGATGGAAGAGAAGGTTGTGGCCGGAGGCAGAAGGGGGCTGCATCAGTCCAGCAGGGAAAGGGGTCAGAGTGAAATTGCTGCCAGTGGGAACACAGAGAAGGAGGCATGCTGGAGAGACACGAAGGGAGCTAGAGGATGGCCTGACATGGGGCTGAAAGAGGGAGAAGGAACAGAAACCAGGAGCCAGGCTTTTTCCCAACTGCAGCCTCCCAGACAGCTCTCTACCTCTGCGATGATGGACAAGGCCTCTGGGGCTCCACTTGGGCAGCGAATGGGGAGGCAGGGGACAGGGCTGGTCTATGACCGTATCATGGAGAGGATGGAGGAACTCCTCTCCATCATCCCAGGAAGAAGAGACTCCCAGGGGCGTGACACTGAAGAGAGAAGCAGCAGAACCAGACAGGGGGACTGCAGCTGGTCCTGCTGGATGGACCAGCTGGTTGGCTGCTGTCTCTACTTTGCATCAAATAGGAGCCCGAAAAGGCCTGGGGAAGGAGCCTGGTGCAGTGAAAACCCAGGTGGATGGCCACAGGGACTCCTCAGGCCACAATCCTATGGATGCAATTTAAAAGGTGTGTGTTTAAAGATCAACAAATTTGTGGCTTTCAAAATACTTCCCAAGCCCCATGTGTAAGTGTCTGATCCCACACCACTGCCGACATGGTCCTCATTGGCATTTTTGGTTTTTGTTTTAAGTAAAAGCTTCTTTGGGTTTTGTTTTTCTGAAGCCCGACCTTGTGTATGTTTCCTAGGGCTGCCATAGCAAACTATCACAAACGTGGTGGCACGAAGCAACAGATATTAATTCTCGCACAGTTCTGGAGACCAGAAGCCTGAAACCAAGGTGTCGGCCAGGCCAAGCTCCCTCTGAAGGCTCTGGGGAGTATCCTTCCCTGCCTCTGTCTAGCTTCAGGTGGTGGACGGAAGTCCTTGGAGTTCCCTGGTGGGTGGATGCATCACTTCCAATTCTGCCTCCATCTTCATGTTACCTTCCCTTCCGTGTGTCTGTTTTTCCTCCTTTTTTATAAGGACACAAGCCATTGGATTAAGGGCCTGCTCTAATCCAGAATGATCTCATCTCCAGACTTTTAACTCAGTTATATCTCCAAAGACCCCTCTTCCAAATAAGATCACATTTACAGGTACCAGAGGTTAGGATTCAGACACATCTTCTTTGGGGCCACTGTTCGTCCCACTACACACATATATGTAGGATAGTCCATAGATCCTAAATAGAGAGTTTGATGAATTCATAAACTCTGAATGCACCTGTATAACCACATGACCGTCACTGAGAACACCATCAGAACTGCAGGGACATCCTGAATGCCTCCTCCCCACCCCAAAGCCACTTCCTTCTCTCCAAAGTCAGCCTTCATCCCGTGGTCACCACCATGATCCATGGGCTTGGCCTGGCTTAGAATCATGTGGATGGACTGCTGTAGGCCTGGCCCTGGGGTAACAGGCTCCCCGCCCTCAGTTTCTCCTAGAAGCATGCCTAGAAACTCAAGAATTTCCATCTAATAGTGAAAGACTTAATAAGAGAGGCTAACAAAGTAAGCAAACTCACTATGAATATACCAGGGTAAATGAAACTTCTGTTGAGAAGCATTTAACCAGTTAAAAAATATAATGAAAAAAATCCCCATTTATAATAGCACCCACAAAATAAAATAACTGAGAATATCCCCAGTAATAAATATAAAAGGCCAAATAAAATAAAATTTAAGCTGAAAAATATTTTTTTCAGACACAGCAGCTGTATGTCAAAATGTAAAATTATAATTTTTAAAGTGAATAATTTTCCCAAATAATTCTGGAAGAGTAAGTAGGTGGAAAAACCTAAGAAAACTTTCTACAAGAAGAAAAACGAAGAACTTGCTCTACCAGATTCTATAGTGTGGTAAATCTCAAACAAGTGATTCTGAATGCCACTGTACAAGAAGCGAATCAATGAAGAAGTGGACTGTTCAGTAAAATCTGCTCAGTATTGGCTGGGCACAGTGGCTTATGCCTGTAATCCCAGCACTTTGGGAGGCCAAGGCGGGCAGATCACCTAAGGTGAAGAGATCGAGACCATCCTGGCCAGCATAGCAAAACTCCATCTCTACTAAAAATACAAAAATTAGCTGGGCATGGTGGCATGTGCCTGTAGTCCCAGCCACTTGGGAGGCTGAGGCATGAGAATCACTTGAATCCAGGAAGCAGAGACTGCAGTGAGCCAAGATCACGCCATGGCACGCTAGCGTGGCGACAGAGTGAGACTCTGTCTCAAACTACAACAAAACAACAATAACCCTCCCACCCAAAAAAAAGCACCTGCTCAGTATCTAACACACGTTAAAAGACACATCACTAATGGGTACAGAAATGAAAGATTTCTCTATCAAGGATGACGAGCAAGATTTTAAGAGGAAGTATCAAGATTGACTTTATTAACACCAAAATCAATTGCAGACTGAATAGAGCTCAGTTGTTTTTTTAAAATAGAAAAAATTAAAAGAGAATAACTCCTTGGTCTCTGGATGAAGTAAAGATTTTCTGAGCTTAGTAATGGAAGACATTAAAAAGGAAAAGATGAATAGATTTGAGTACCCACAAAAATTATATAACAAGCATTACAAAATAAATGAAAGGCAAATTATGGGCTTAAAAAAACCTCACTCTTCCCCCAGGAAGATTGAGAAAGGACTTAAAGTGTTAGCAAATAAATTGTTCATATGAATCAATGAGAAAAGCCAGAATATTCCATTAAGTAAAGTGGCAAAGAAAAAGTTTAGGAAACTCAGAAAGATGAAATATAAACATGTTATAAAGAAATGACAATTGTCTGGGCTCAGTGGCTCATGCCTGTAATCCCAGCACTTCAGGGGGCTGAGGCAGGCAGATCACCTGAGGTCAGGAGTTCCAGACCAGCCTGGCCAACATGGTGAAACCTCATCTCTACTAAAAATACCAAATATTATCCGGGTGTAGTGGTGGGCACCTGTAATCCCAGCTACTTGGGAGGCTGAGACAGGAGAATCGCTTGAACCCAGGAGGCGGAGGTTGCAGTGAGCCGAGATTGTGCCACTGCGCTCCAGCCTGGGCAACAAGAGTGAAACTCTGTCTCAAAAAATAAATAAATAAATAAAAAGAAAAAAGAGAAATGACAATTTAGTCAACCTTCGTAAGACTCAAAGAAAAAAAGAAGGTGAAGAAAATATACCAAATTTTGCCTCTTCAACTAGTAATTATGCTAGCTATTATGAAGATGTGGTAGGAAAGCCATACATTTTCATATCTAATGATTTTGGAAAATAAAATTTTACGATCCATTTGAAAATCCATTTGGCAGCTTGTCTCAAACGCTTAAAGCATTTTAATATACTTTAAGTGGGAAAAAACCACATGAGTTTAAATTGTATATGTAATCAACGTCGAGTAGATAAAAGTACTGGGAAAAATTAAGAAAATATTAATATGCCCAAACCTTACACTCTGGATACTTGGTGTTTTCTTTTCTTTCTTTCTTTTTCTTTTCTTTTTTTTTTTTTTTGAGATGAAGTCTCACTCAACTCTGTCACCCAGGCTGGAGTGCAGTGGCGCAACTTTGGCTCACTGTAAGCTCTGCCTCCTGGGTTTACGCCATTCTCCTGCCTCAGCCTCCCAAGTAGCTGGAACTACAGGCGCCAGCCACCACGCCTGGCTAATTTTTTTGAATTTTTTAGTAGAGACAGGGTTTCACCAGGTTAGCCAGGATGGTCTCGATCTCCTGAGCTCATGATCCACCCACCTCGGCCTCCCAAAGTGCTGGGATTACAGGTGCGAGCCACCGCGCCCGGCTGGTGTTTTCTTTTCTATATATTTTTTCTAATTTTTAAATTTTTTACAATGACTTTTTCAGAAAAAAAAAAAAAAAGATTAATGACAGGCAGTGCTAAGTGGATTCTATGCGCTGCTCCAAAGAAATCACTGTTGCTACATTGTAACAGCATCACAGACATTAAGATACAAACAATGCTGAAACAAACAAACAAACAAATATACCACTTTGCTCATAATAGAATGACAGCACATTAATCCAATCAATAGATAGTCATTTGGTGATCTCCATGCAATCTCCCACTAAATGGAATTTTCTATATTTTATTCAACAGAAGACGTCATGTTTAGACTAAAAGGTTAATGAGTAGGGCTTCTTCAGGCAGAGAGGCAGGAGGAGCCCCCCCGACCCAGCCCCCAACTCATCCCCTGGCTCAGGAGGACCATGCACCTGGACAGGAAGCCCAGGCCTGCTGTGTGGGCAGAGAAGAAGGTGGATGAATTAGGAGGTGCACAGGAAGGCTGAACCACTGAGAGCCACAGAGGAGCTCAGACCTGCCCCCTGTGGAAGTCGGGGGCGTGAGTGGTAGAAACTCTGGAAGGATTTTGACCCTAATCATGATGTAATCAGCAGTATCTGTTGGGGAAGGATCAGCAGTGCAGAGAATAAACTGAGGGGTGGGGAAAGACTCACAGAGAGCAGCTCCTCTAGAAGATGATGAAATTCTAAATAAGGGCAATTATAGTCGAGACAAAACCGATAATGGATTAGAATGTCAGATACCCAGAGGGTTTTTTGGGGGTGCCATTCCTGTTTTCCTCTAGAAAAATAGTGGGCCAATAGTAGTATATAAATATTTGTTGAATGAACATTTGTTGAATGAATGAATCAGTAAAAAGATACACTATATTCCTTCCTTCCTTCCTTCCTTCCTTCCTTCCTTCCTTCCTTCCTTCCTTCCTTCCTCCCTCCCTCCCTCCCTCCCTCCCTCTCTCTTTCTTTCTTCCTTTCTTTTTTCTTTTTTTCCTTCCTTCTCTCTCTTTCTTTCTTTCTTTTTTTCTTTCTTGACAGAGTTTTAGCTCTTGTTGCTCAGGCTGGAGTGCAGTGGTGTGATCTCAGCTCCCTGCAACCTCTTGGGTTCAAGTGATTGACCTACCTCAGCCTCCTGAGTTTCTGGGATTACAGACACGTGCTCCATGCCTGGCTAATTTTTTTTTTTTTTTTTTGTATTTTTAGTAGAGATAGGGGTTCACCCTGTTGCTCACGCTGGTCTCAAACTCCTGACCTCAAGTGATCCACCCGCCTCGGCCTCCCAAAGTGCTGGAATTACAGGTGTGATACACTATATTTCTTATAATGTAATGCTGAAAGGGCCTGATGAGTTTCTGAATGTAAAAGGTAGTGATGGAGGATTTCAGAAAGGTCACAAACAATAATTCCTCAAAACAATGATATCACTATCTCAATCAGTAAATTCATTCAACGTTGCCTCCTACATTTCTTTAAATATTACTGCATTGCAGTGATTCTGGTTATAATTCTACAGGCCATCAAAATATTTTCAAAGGCTACTTAATGTTTTTCTTGTAAATGTGAACATACTCATTGTATAGAATAAAATCCTTGCTAAGAGTAATACAAAAGCTTTTTTTTTTTTTTTTTCCTGTTTGGTTTTCTTGTAATTTAATTTTAGTTTTTTTTTTTTTTTCAATACAGAAGTGTTACATTTTTATCCAAACATGAAAAGGTATCTCCTTGATATCTGATACCTTCTCAAAACTGAACTATTGTTTCAATGCCAATTTCCTCATGCAAAGTGTTACCATTAGGGGAAACTGGGTGAAGGGTACACAGAATCTAATATTTCTTACAACTGCAGGTGAATCTACAATAGCTCAAAA
Organism: Macaca nemestrina; assembly: GCF_043159975.1. Lineage (NCBI taxonomy): Eukaryota > Metazoa > Chordata > Mammalia > Primates > Cercopithecidae > Macaca > Macaca nemestrina. Next base: position 132,391,855 of record NC_092135.1, on the reverse strand, counting down.
TAAAAAGCTATTTTAAAAGCCTGAATGATTCACCTTCCTCACTGAGGATCTTTCACACTGTTATGTCAAAAGGAAATCTTGGATTTACATACAGTCCCTGGGAGATGGTTCAATGTCTTGTCATTTTTTTATAGATGAGCCCAGAAGAGAAGATTGTTGCTATGCTGTTGTCATTGCAGCTTTTCGTTTTTTCAGTTGCATTTCCAAAGTAAACATGTCTCTTATTTGCAGCCTCTAAATTGCAAGATTGTCGCCATGGTTATTCTTGCTGCTCCTCTGAGCTTTATCACTTCCTCTCCGGATGTGGTTTGTTCTGCTTGTAGGTTTGCCTTCGTCTCAAAGGAGTGAAAAATGAATCATTTCAGAGTGCTCTGTGAACCAACATAGCACGACGTTGTCTACCTTTATATGATTCAGTCCAAACTATGTGGAAAGGTTCCTAGTTTAATTGATGTGGTCCCCTGATTGTTGTTGACAACTACAGATACACAGTCCTAGCCATGTGGATGGCAAAAGCAGCCCCATGTAGGTCATCTGAGGTGGCGTTCAGGTGGTGAAGATGGGGATTGTTTGTGCAGACAAAAGTTGTGCCTGAGTCTCTTCCTGTCCTTTGCTCTCCTCTTGTTGATTCTGCAAGGCTGTCTCTGGTCTCGAGACATGCTGAGGCTCATATGGTCACCTGTGGCCCTCCAGACTTCTATCACTCCCAGGCTCATTCCGAAGACCACAATGCCAGTGGTTAGAGGGCATCTGCATCTGACCCATAGGAGGTGAGATTCTCTTGGCTGGGCATGTCTGGTTGCGCGAACACCCTATAGTCGACTCATTGCCCTGTTTATGTGTTTTCTGTCACTGTTGCAGCCACTTCCTTCCTGGGAACTGTAGCACAGCCTCCCAGCCGGTGTCCCTGAGTCCCCTTTGGCCCTTCTCCAATCCATTCTCCACAGGCAGCTGGAGCAATCACTTTAAAATGCAGTTGATTACATCACACCCTTGCTGACTGCCTTTAGTGACTCCCAAATACCTCAGAATAAATTGAACCATGGCACGTGCTCCCCTGTCCCCTCCCCCCCACATGCCTGCCAGCTAATGGTCCCATCTCTGCAGGACACCCTCCAGCTGTGTGCATCAGGCACACGCAGGCCAGGGCCCCTTCAGAACAACTGTGCAGCAGCCACAGGGCACAGCATGGAGCTCAGGGATTCAGAAATGGGGAGGAATTGGGCTTGGTGTCCTTACCAGTGTCCTATGAGTTTAGGAGTGTGATATTATGAGATATATATTTGGTCTTGGACTCCATTTCCTGACACACAACTCCTAAAATCCTTAGAATCTCCAAAGTGATGTCCTTTTGAATTCTGATGAGTTGGCTAATGACTGGCAGCCCCTAGGTAGCTTCAGGGTGGGGCTGGTCATTGGAAAGACCAAGGCAGGATTAGAGGGTTGAGATTTTCAACCCCACCCCCAACTCCAGGGAAGGGAGAAAAGCTGAAGGTTAAGTTGACCATCAATGGCCGGTCCTGCCTATGTCATGAAGCTTCCATGAAAACTCAAAAGGACAGAGTTCTAAGAGTTTCTAGGTAGCTGAACCGATGGAGGTTCCCGGAGAGAGTCACACTCAGGGAGAGCGTGGAAGCTCCGCACCCCTTCCCCCAGACCTCGCCTATCCATCTCTTCAACTGTATCCTTTGTAACATCTTTTATGGTAAACCTAAGGGTTTCCCTGAGTTCTGTGAGCCACCCTAGCAAATTAATAAAGAGGGGGTCTTTATCAATTTATAGCTGGTTGTCAGACTTTCCAGAGGCCTGTACTAGTGACTGATGTCTGAAAGTCAGGGGTGGTCTTGGGGGACTAAGCCCTCAACCCCTGGGATCTGACGCTGTCTCCAGGTGGAGAGGGTCAGAACCGAACTGGAGGACATCCAGTTCATCCCGGTGTCCATGTCCAGGCGGTTTGCTCGGTGTGGGGAGAAAGCCCCACACATTTGGTCATAGAAGCCTCCTGTGTTGATTGTTGTTGCGTAGCGTGAGAACAGAAGAAGAACTGTTGGAGTTTTTCCACCCTCAGAGTGTTCTCACTTCTGGCTCCACTTCCTCCTAAGGTGTCTGGGGCACGAGTTCTGCCGGATGGCAGCGTAACTGGCTTTGGTGTTGATCTATGAGTCACCTTTAGGGTGAGATGGGAGAGGCAGACTCACGCATGTGATTGCAGGGCACCAGGAGACCACCTGCCCAACAGATCTTCACTCACTGCCTTACCAAACCTGAAATTACCTTAGCAAAAGCAAGCAAATGTGGCCACTCTAGGGCCCCAACCTGGATTCGAGCCAGACAAGCCACTGGTGCTCTCCATCTGATGCAGCCAGGTTGGTCTCTCTGCAACCTCCCCAACCATGCTCATGCGTTCTTGCTCCTCTCTACCTGGGCATGGGCTGTGCCCTCCTCCAGGAGGTCCACCATGAAGGCGTGAGCCCAGTAATATGGAAATGCCTGTTATCAGGGCCTTTAGGGTGTCCTGTGATGGTGGGAAGGGGACGCTAGCATGGGGCCAAGAACAGCAGGATGTTTGAGGCTGCGTTGGAGGACAGAGCTTGGCTCTTGAATCCTAAGGCTCTCAGCCCAGGCATGAATCTGGTGACATCAGGACATTCTCCAGAGCCCAATGGTACAGGCAGATTAGGGTAGGTTTGAGAGATTTTAGAATCAGGTAGAGAGTACCGTTTGGCATGTCTAGATAATTGAGCTTAGCAATGAAGCAATCCAGCCTCTCACTTTACAGTTAAGGAAATGGAGATTCAGAGAGATTCTGAGATCTTCCCCATCTTACATCTGGAAGAGGCCAGGCCAGGGCTCAGATCCAGGGCCTTTCATGAAGCAGCCAGGGCCACATGCCTGGATCACAGCTGGAAAGCTATGCCCTAGCAGGGCTGCTGCTTGCAGCTGTTCAGGCCTTGCCTTGCTTTTTATAGACTGAAGTAGGAGCAACACTGCCTGGGGGTGTGCAGTGCACACACTGCACCACTGTACAGGGAGGCTCTGAGTCAGAGTCAGGGCAAAGGTCTGAGAGCTCCCATCAGACAGAGAAGTCCCGTCTCTTGGGCTGGGTATGTGGTGAAAATGGAGGCAGGAGAGTGACTCGGAACCTGGACAGCAGTGATGGGTCCCCATCCATGGACACTGGAATTTAGGGTGGAGGATTGGCATTTGGAAAGGCAGGTAAGAACAGACCAGTGCCCAGGGGGAAATTTGGGTCTGGGTATAAAAGCACAGAGTGGCAAGATGAGGACTGCTCCCCAGAGTTGAGGGTTCATTTGGTCATGAGGGGTCATGAGGGAGGCCCTCATCACTGCGCCTGGAGTTCAAAGTGCTACTCACTGAGCCCATGAGCACCTGGCCAGGATACAACGTCCTTCCTCCTAGGCTGTGGGCCACACCAGAGCCCAGCCGGCTGGTCAAACTGAGCCAGGAGCAGAGTCCAGCAGCTTTTACAGCAGACAGACCCTGGAGCTCAAAGGGCAGGAGTAGGGCATGGACAGGGGCCACAGTCCCTACAAGCAGGCAGATGCCAAGACCTCTCTGGGAGGTGAAAGTTCAGTTAGAGCCAGCCCCACATCACCTGGGGGTTCAACACTGAATAAACTATTGACAGACGTTGGTAATCCCTTGGAGTCACAGGAGTTCAGCTTGCACGCCATTTGTATGTCACTGTTATATTTGATTCCGCAAGAACCCCGTGATGAGGTGTTGTCACACGCACGTTACCCGCGTGGACTTCACAGGTTACAGGAATGGACAAAATCGGAATTTGAACCTAAGTCCTGGCCTTCCTGGGACGCCCATCCTGCACCACCGCGCCCTCTTCTGGTCACAGAAGGAACTTTTGATGTTAGGCTCAGCTGGTCCTAGACCCTAATGTAGGGAACAGAGAGGCGTAGGCACTTGACTCGGGTGATGGTGGAGAAGGGGGTTGTAATTAGGGCACAGGTGAAACAGGAGCTTCTGGTAGGTAGATCCTGACCATGGAGAGAGCATCACGTGTCTGAACCTGTAAGCAACATATTGCCGCAACAAGGGTGGGAGAAAAATTCTCCCAGGCAGCTGCCTCCCACATAGCATCTCTGTGTGTTCCCCACAGGCCGCTTCTCCTGCTGAGACACTTTTCCTCTTTCCTACAGGTGAACCTTACAGTGTTCAGATGTCCTTCCTCCCGGCAGGCCAAGGAATAAGCCTAGGCCCACAACTCTATCTTCTGTGTTTCTGCAGACCTTATATCATATGGTGTTAATTGTCAAGTGTTTTATGATTTTTCTTTCTTTAAAGGAAGCATGGGCTGAGCTCAGTGGCTCATGCCTGTAATCCCAGCACTTTGGGAGGCCAAGGCAGGCGGATCACCTGCAGTCAAGAGTTCGAGACCGGTCTGGCCAACATGGCGAAACCCTGTCTCTACTAAAAATACAAAAATTAGTTGGGCATGGTGGCATGTGCCTGTAACCCCAGCTACTCAGGAGGCTGAGGCAGGAGAATCACTTGAACCCAGGAGGCGGAGGTTGCAGTGAGCCAAGATCGGGCCATTGCACTCCAGCCTGGGAGATAGAGTGAGCCTCCATCTCAAAAAAACCCCCAAAACAACAAACATACAAAGTAGCATGTTCTCCTTGCATGTAATGTGGAAAATGTAAAAAAAGAAAAACAATGCAGAAGCAAAATAAAAATTACTCTCAATCCAGCCCTCAAGATATAAATCCCATTAGCATTTGCATGTGTCATAAGTGTGCCATTGGATATGTACTTCACTAATCATGCTATATTCAATGTTGTTGATTAGCATTACCTATGGAAGCATTAGGAAATGTTCTAAAAGCCCTCTTTTGCATAGCCTCATCACGTTTCATTCTGTGGCTGGCCCATAATTTATATAGTTATTCTCCTTTTTTTGGCCGTTTCTATTGTCTTTAATCTTACTATTACGAACCATGCTATAAGGAAAAGGTGGTTTGTGAATCTTGGTTGCTGGGGTGGAGCCCTGGAAGTGAAATAATGAGGTCAAAGGATCCAAACAGTTTTAAAACTCACTATGATCATGGCCCGCTGCCTCCCAGATGAGCAGCAGGGGTTTCCCCATGGACAGCTGTGAACATACCCGTTGCTCCTGCTCCATCCTGAACAGCAGGGCAGGTGGGCACAGCCTCTCACTTTTTTTTTCTTTCTTTTAGACAGAATCTTGCTCTTGTTGCCCAGGTTGGAGTGCAGCGGCACAGTCTCAGCTCACTGCAACCTCCATGTCCTGGGTTCAAGTGATTCTCTTTCCTCAGACTCCTGAGTAGCTGGGATTACAAGCGTGCACCACGATGCCTGGCTAATTTTTTTAAAAAATTATTTTTAGTAGAGATGGGCTTTTGCCATGTCGGCCAGGCTGGTCTCAAATCCCTGACCTCAGATGATCCACCCACCTCAGCCTCCCAAAGTGTTGGGATTACAGGCGTCAGCCCCTGCACCTGGCCCTTACTTTTGTTTTAATGTGCACTTATTTAATTGTCAGTCCAGTTGAGCATCTTCTGCAGATGTGGCTGAAGTCTCTGAAGGAGCACAATGAATAGCAGTTATTGTCCCTCCCATAAAACCAGCAATTTCAGAAATCAGGCTGAGAGGGACAGAAGGGGCTAAAATACTACCCCAATTCTTGATAGAACAAAGGCGGAGGATGCAGCCTCCTGTGGATGTCAGCTGGGCCCGCTAGATGAGTTACAAATGCAGCAACAGCCCCTCTCTCCATCCCAGGCTGACTTGGCTGGACTGACAGACAGACAGAGAGCTGGCTGGGCCTTCCTTGGTGTGGGAACTGCCTGGGAGACTCAGCACAGAGGAGCAGAGGAGGATCGCTCCTGCAGGCATGGGGTTCCCAAAACAGGAAAGGGGACAGGTGAGCTGAGAACCCAGAGTTTACTTTTCTGAAATGGACTGGCCAGAATTATCCACTTCTCTTAGGGTACAGCTAAGGAATGGGCTGCAAAGAGGTGGTAGGTGTGGGGAAAATTTCCCAATAAGGATGTTTGGAGAGTGGGAATGAAGCATTTCTCTGCTACTTTAATCAACCAATTGTATGTTTCTTCTATTAGTATTATTAGTGTTCTATTAGTTTCTTCTATTAGTGTTATTTTGCATACTGTCTACTGGTCTTGACATGTAAAAGTGCTTTGTTAAAGTCTTTTAAAATGTTTCATTTGTCTTTTACTCTTACATAAAGTGTCTATGAATTATGAGAGTTTTCAATTATTATTTATTTAGCCACATCTACCATTCTTGACATGCCATTCAATCCTGCAAATCAGCCACCACTGTCATCGTCTTTATTGTATTTGTGTAAGTTCTCTGTGCCGAGCAATCTGCGAACAGTTGCACATGTATCTTGTCATTATATCCTCACAGCAGTCTCTGTGAGGAGGGAATGATTGCCCAAGACGAGGTTTTGTCAGGTGCAGTGAATCACCAACAACACAGATGAGGTCGTGTCAGGGTGGTCTGACTCTGACCGCCACCGCAGTGGCCACGTCACTCTGGAGTCAAGAACTGTGACTCGGGGCTCACATACCAGGCCCAAGCGTTTGGGAAATAAAAATACTCATTTATTTGGGTTTCTAATTATTACGCCAGGAAATGAGCATGTTATTGCTGGTAATTCTTTGTAAGAATGATAAGGATTCCAATTTAGGAAAGATAAAAAGCTATGCGAGAGGCTGTGACTCATTTTAATGCTCTGTTTTGAGAAACATCCAAAGCTGCCACAGATTTATCCCTCTGCCTAGGAGCTCAGCTTTTCTCAGAAGCGTTCTCATGCCTGGTACTGTTGGTGGTCCTTTCCCCACATTTTATTGTTTTTTTTCAGTTACAAAAGTAAATTGTATTCATTGAAAAAGTTTGAAAACTGTAGTAATATATTTTTAAAAAGTCAATAGCCAGCTATCCCCCCTCTTTCATCAACCTATTAAAATAATATTTAAATAATAGTAATTCCTTAAATAATAAATAACTTGAATATTATTTAATACTTAATAATAAGTACAACCATTCATACAGCATGTACAAGGTGCTGGGAACACAGCTTAGCTCATTTAATCCTCAAAATACTACACTTAGGTCAGCGCTATCCTTATTCTTGCTTCACAAGGGAGGAAACTGAGGCACAGAGAAGTTGATAAGCTGCCTATGGTTCTGTAATTAATGTGTGCCACTGTCAGAATTCCGACACAAAGGCCCAGCTGCAGAGCCCAGGATCTTAACTACTCTGCTAATCCTTGTGGGCAAAAATTATGCATATGTTAATGCTCTTTGCTGAAATACAGATGTGGATGAACATATGTAGGTCAGCCTACCACCGTTTTTCCCTTTTCCTCTTGCTTTTTTTTTTCTTTACGGGAAAATTACTTGCTTTATTTCACAACATATTTGCATGCTTTTTCAGCTATAAACATAGAGAATTAAGTGCATCTTTGACAATAGTTGCCTCATAATCCGTGGTCGAATATGCTGTATGTAGCCATTTCATTACTCATAGGTATTTAGATTCTTTCCGTTTGTTTTCTCTCGAAATCAGTGCTGCAATAAACATCCCTATGCACAAAACTGTATGCAGTGTTCTTTTTCAATCGATAGAATAGATTGCTAATGTTGCGATTTCATATTTTAAAAAATTTTTTTTAGATGGAGTCTTGCTTGTCATTCAGGCTGGAGTGCGGTGGCATTATCTCGGCTCACTGCAACCTCCACCTCCTGTGTTCAAGCGATTCTCCTGCCTCAGCTTCCCAAGTAGCTGGGACTACAAGTGTCTGCCACTACGCCCGGCTAATTTTTGTAGTTTTGGTAGAGACGGGGTTTCACCATGTTGGTCAGGCTGGTCTCAAACTCCTAACCTCATTATCTGCCCACCTCGGCCTCCTAAAGTGCTGGGATTACAGGTGTGAGCCACCACGCCCGGCCTGACCTCATCACCTCTTAAAGGTCCTACCTCTCAACACTGTTGCTTTGGGGATTAAGTTCCCAACATCATGGGAACACAGTCAAACAGCAGCAGTGATGGAAGGTGCTCATGGGACTGTCTTTTTGGGGGAATGAGCCTGTAATACACAGACTGTAACTCAGAGGCACGGGCAAAGCTTCCCTCACTAAATGGATATTAGAGGGCAGGGAAGACAAGAATGAAGATGTGCTGTGATTTCGGCATCTGTGTGTGCTCATTTAAAATAATGCTCCTAAGCACTAAAGTCAATAGCCTATTACTGAGCTCAAGCTCCGGGCAGAAAATATTAAGAAGATAATTCTATTCACAGTAGCGACAGAAGCAGAATAGTTAGACATAAGATAAATAAGAAGTGAACATGACTTACATGAAGAAAACTATGTATAAACTCTACTGATGGATATTAAAAGAAAAACTATTAAAGTAGACATAGATTTGGAAACAGGATACAAAAATGTCAGGCCAGGCACGGTGGCTCATGCCTGTAATCCCAGCACTTTGGGAGGCCGAGGCAGGTAGATCACCTGAGGTCAGGAGTTTGAGGCCAGCCTGGCCAACATTATGGAACCCTGTCTCTACTAAAAATACAAAACATTAGTCAGGCGTGGTGGTGGACGCCTGAAATCCCACCTACTTGGGAAGCTGAGGCAGGAGAATTATTTGAATCTGGGAGACAGAGGTTGCAATGAGCCAAGATCACGCCACTACACTCCAGCTTGGGCAGCAAGAGAGAAACTCCGTATCAAAAAATAATAATAATAATAATAGTTATTCTCATACCCATGTGTATATTAGATATAATCCAATCAGTATCCCAATGGGATTTTAAAAACTTGACCAAATAATTCTAAGTTTTATTTGTAGGAAAAAAACCTGTAGAGGCCGGGCGAGGTGGCTTACGCCTGTAATCCCAGCACTTTGGGAGGCTGAGGTGGGTGGATCACCTGAAGTTGGGAGTTCGAGACCAGCCTGACCAACACGGAGAAACCCCATGTCTACTAAAAATACAAAATTAGCCGGGCATGGTGGTGCAAGCCTGTAATCAATCCCAGCTACTCGGGAAGCTAAGGCAGGAGAATCGCTTGAACCTGGGAGGTGGAGGTTGCAATGAGCGAAGACTGCGCTGCTGGACTATAGCCTGGGTAACGAGCAAAACTGTCTCTCAAAAAAAAAAAAACAAAAAACAAAAAAAAACAAAACAGAAAGAAAGAAAAGAAAACAAAGAAAAAGAAAAATACTTGTAGAATAATCCAGACATTTCTGAAAAAGAAAAATTATACAAGGTATATCTTTTACAAGGTAAAGAGGTTTAATGAACCTTATAATATTACAAGGTGAAGAGGTTTAATTAACTCACAGTTGCACATGGCTGGGGAGGCCTCACAATCACAGTGGAAGGTGAAGGAAGAGCAAGGCAAGCCTTACACAGCTACAGGCAAGACAGCTTCTGCAGGGGAGCTCCCATTTATAAAACCATCAGATCTCGTGAGACTTATTCACTACCATGAGAGCAATATGAGGGAAACTGCCCCCATGATTCAATTATCTCCGTCTGGCCCCACCCTTGACACGTGGGGATCATTACATTCAAGGTGAGATTTGGGTGGGGACACAGCCGAATCCTATTAGTGTGTGTGTTTCTTATTAAACATTAACGTTAATTATAAAGCTAAAAATCATGCATTTAATCCACAAAGCACACTGAATGCCTTCTGTGTGGGAGATGCTGTTCTGGGTCTAAGGAACTTGCAGGCAGAAGCAGGAGACACCCGTGAGTGGGTCTGCATCCTCCCTTTTTCCCTGCAGTGGGCACCAGGGAGGCCCATGCCTGAGGAGGCAGCTTTAGTTCTGAGAAGCACTGAGATTTGGGGTTATCACCACACCATAATCTAACTTATCTTGACTACTATGTATATCAGTACCAGAAATGGGTCCTACTGTCAATAAAAACCCTGGAGGACCTGGCATTGGTGTTTGCTCGGCCGTGGGCATCAAGGAGACAGACACTGGAGGCTGCCATCATGGTTCAAGAGGCAGATGGGCATCTAATAAGTTTGTAGTTGTTGTTGGGGAAAGCATGGAGAACAGAACACTAGAAATGACCCGCATTTGACCGTGTGTTACAAGAAAGAACAGCTCACGGAAGAACTGGCTAGTTTGCGAACACAAATGCAAGAGAACAGGGAGAACTCAAAAGTTCAATGTCTTGCTGGGTTGGATCAGCCAGATGTCTCTTCAGCAGAAGCACAAAAGATGATCAAGAAGACCCTGGAGGAACAGCACCCAGCAAATCCTTCCAGCTGGGTAAAAATCCAGACGAATCTGAAGAAAGCCTCAGAGAAAAGAGCCCGAGTGTGTGGGTTTCCCAACAATGCGAATGTAGCCCCTTCACTCAGGAGAGGTAGATACGGGTGTGAGAAAGCCTGAAAGAGAACCCATCTGAGAAGGGTGTGGGACCAGAACTGCAGATGTGAGGACGGGCTCACAGAGACCAATTGGAACCAAATAGATAAGAAGCCTTCAGGCTGGGCATGGTGGCTCACGCCTGTAATTTCAGCACTTTGGGAGGCCAAGGGGTGGAGTGGATCACTTCAGGTCAGGAGTTCGAGACCAGCCTGGCCAACATTGCGAAACCCAATCTCTACTACAAATGCAAAAATTAGGCCAGGTGCTGTGACTCACGCCTGTAATCCCAGCGCTTTGGGAGGCTGAAGCGGGTGGATCATGAGGTCAGGAGTTTGAGACCAGCCTGGTCAACATGATGAAACCCCATCTCTACTAAAAATACAAAAAATTAGCTGGGCGTGGTGGCAGGCGCCTGTAATCCCAGCTACTTGGGTGGCTGAGGCAGGAGAATCACTTGAACCTGGGAGGCGGAGGTTGCAGTGAGCCGAGATTGCACCACTGCTCACTCCAGCCCGGGCAACAGTGCAAGACTCCATCTCAAAACAAATAAACAAACAAAAAAATTAGCCGGGTGTGGTGGTGCATACCTCTGGTTCCAGCTGCTTGGGAGGCTGAGGTGGCAGAATCACTTGAACCTGGGGGGCAGAGGTTGCAGTGAGCGGCAGTCACGCCATTGAACTCCAGCCTGGGAGACACAGCAAGACTCTGTCTCAAAAAAAAAAAAAAAAAAGAGCCTTCAGGCTGTTAAGAAAGTTGGCATTAAGGCAATCACAGGCCCACACTAACAAGGCGCATCTATTTCCTAAACCCTTGAACTCCATACTTGCCTCAAGCAGAAAGTGTGCTGAGGACCCTGGAGCCTCCAAGTGGGATGAACTCACTTCAGATGCATGCAAGGAGGAGGATGGAAAAGGAGAGGCCTCCTGGGGGGCAGAGTCAAGGAACAGTGGGCAAGGCAGCTCCTTCAGACGGCGGTATCTGAACCTAATCAAGAATCACTCTTGACCCCCAAGAGCTCTGAAGAGTGGGGGGCCTCATATGGTCTGCTTGACCCAGAGTTGGAATTCAGAAATCAGCGATGCCTGTGTCTCCCATGCTTCCCTTTCTAAACGAGAGTGTGTTTTGCTGTTATCCTGCCATGTTCCTCCACCCATTTTGGATGTCTTTGTAGTTCCTAGATCTCCTGGTCAAAAGGTGGTGAAGGCCAAACTTCAGATGTTGTCAACAAGCAGCTTCCTTCTCCACTGGGATTGCTAAACTGAGAGAATGCAGAATGGACGCGGGCAGACGTCCTTCTAACCAGGTAGAGAGCACCGACCTGCAAAGTGAAGCCAAGTAGACTTGAGAAATCAGAAAGAGAGAGAATCCCGATGGTGCTGAGCACTCTAGCCGGCCCCCAAGGATCCGATTGTCACAGTTTTGCTTTCAACTCTCTGAGGTGGCAGGATTATCCCCAGCATCTGGAGCTAACACTTTTCTGCTTACTTCAATTTTCTTTGTCCCATATTTTTACCACTTACAGCCAAAGCCCCAACTGAACTAAGAGAAACCAGAATTTAGCTGATCTGTTGTCTTGGTCTTACAGTTTATGGGAAGATGAACAGCTTCCACTTGAAATGTGTGCTTGGGAGAAGGTTGTCTTGCTTGGCTAGCGATTCATAGCAAAACGCCTGAAGGAGCAAGAATCACGTTAACACCTCTCACAGTTCCTGTGGATGTGATTTGGAAAGGGCTTAGCTAGGGGGTTCTGGCTTATCATCCCTTGTGGGCCGTGGATGGTAGATGGAGCAGGAACAGTGGGGGCCGCCACAGCTGAGGGTGAGCCGGGCAGTTCTCTCTCTGTGGTCTTCCAACTTCTTCATGAACCTCTCCAAAGGGTACAGGTTGCTCATCCTCACAGTATGGCAGCCTCGGGAAGGTTGGACCATTGACATGATGCCTTCAGCCACTGGACAGAGTCCTGGTGGCTAAAGATCTTAGATCCTCAGCTAACCCTTCTGAACCATTAATATTACTGTCTGGGGAGCATAGGTCTAATTTTAATTATCACTTTAAAATTCAGGCTTTGAATTGTTTTCTTTCCCATATTCCTGATGCTGTTGAGCCCTGAAGAATCAAGGATTATGATCAAGGTGAAAATCTGTCCGTCGTGTAGAACGGTCTCATATTTTGAAGCAAATTCCCACTGTTGGACCCTTAAAACAAGCTAATAAAGGAGGCAAGACCGAAATTTCCATGGACTCCTGCCAGGTGGTTTTTCCAGGACCTCTCACCTGCTTAACTCAAGAGGTAGAATGAGAGCTCACCTCCAGACTCCAGGCTGGGCGCTCGTATGGCTAAGAGGCTAAACAAACACAAAGGAACCCTGTTTCTCCAGCTGATGGGTCAATCAATTTGATCACCGAAAGCAATGCTTGGAGCCCATGGTTGTAGGAGCTCACACGCAATTTTTTTACCAGCATCCTAGACAGAAAAATTTTGGAAATGAACTAGAACAGTCAAGAAATGAACAAAAACTGTTGCTGCGTGGTGGGAGGACTCACAGTCCCGTGCAGTCCTGCACCAATATGGCAACTGCTTCAAGTTCCTGAACTCTTCCCTGCAGCCTTGGTTCCCCAAACACGGTGGGGCAGAGAGAGCTTGCCCTTCAGGCACAGGAATCCTTAGTGGTTCTGGACACACACTTCAGGTCCCAAGGGTTGCTCACCAACCACCTCTTGCTCCCTCTGCATTGGCTGGCCTTGTCCATTAAAGCCAAGTTAACCAAGATGGGCAAGAACAGAAATTATGGGGAAAAAATCACCCAGGCTTCCCCCTCGACTGTGGGCAAAGCAACTTTGAGCTCCAATCTTGTTTCTTTTCTTTCTTTTCTTTTCTTTTCCTTTCCTTTCCTTTCCTTTCCTTTCCTTTCCTTTCTTTCTTTCTTTCTTTCTTTCTTTCTTTCTTTCTTTCTTTCTTTCTTTCTTTCTCTCTCTCTCTCTCTCTCTCTCTCTCTCTCTCTCTCTCTCTCTCTCTTCTTTCTTTCTTTCTTTCTTTCTTTCTTTCTTTCTTTCTTTCTTTCTTTCTTTCTTTCTTTCTTTCTTCTCGTGTGTGTGCTCCACAGTAGCCTGGCTCTTTGAATCCTAGGTATGGAGAATGACTTGGGTCTGAATCTCTAGGGACCAAAGAGATCCTCGACTGAGACCTAAATCCCAGTAACTAGGCTTGAGATTCAGGATTTAGGAATATGGGGCATTAGTTCTTCCCTGTAGTCTCCTCTAAAAAGCCTTCATTAAGGAGGAGCATGAGAACTCCCTGGCATTCCAAGGACAGGCCACCTGTCCAGAGCTCTGGTCCCAGCCCCCAGCCCCAGCCTCCAGCCCCCAGCCCCCAGCCAGGGCCCCACAGGCAGACCCTGGGAAGAAGGAGCAGGCAGCAGACAGGTTTGGCCTGGATACAGTTTTAAACAGATTTTCCTGAGTCTTTCTCTCCCTCTTTCCCTTACTTTTCCAGAGTTCCTTTTAAGTATGGCAACACTTATATGGCAGCTAGGACAAGAGAAACTCAGAGTATTGAACAAAATGGAACGGACTCGCGCAGCCTTGAAGCAGTCTATTGTGCAGCCAGTGGACTCCAGATAATCAATAACAGTTAGTGATTGGAAGCCTGCATTTGCACGGGTATGGAGGTTCCCTCAGCTCCGCAGGTGCCAGATGCTTCACCCTCCACTCCACTGCAGAGGACAAGGCCCCAGAAGCAAACGCTCTAGGAGGAGGCAGAGAACCACGATATCCTAAGTGCCTCGGTGCCAGACATTCTTTACGTGTCATCTCATGATCTCCCTGGAATCCTCTGCCAACCCTGTAAGGATTATTATACTCATTCTGCAAATGAGAAAACTGAGGCCCAGAAAGGTGAAATTAGTTGCCTAAGGACAAAGTATCCAGTGACAGAACTTAGACACACACAGGCATGGTTCCAAAGCCCATGAGTCACCCCGTGTGGCTGCTGCTTTTTCACTCTTTCCTACATTTGACATTCTCTGTCTCCTCCTCTGACTCAGAGGAAGCTGCAGGGACCCTGAAAGTTAGTGTCCAGGTTGTGCACTGCACAAATCCAGGGGCTTTATCTGAATCATGATGGTGCCCTCATTTCCACTGCTAATCCTGCCACCTCTGCCCTCCATTCCAGCCCTCCTGCAGGGCCTGGCTGCATCCTCTGCTCTCTCTCTCCCAGCTGCAGAATCAGTCTCCTTAATTCCTTCTAGCCTTAAAGATGTTCTCAATCCTTTCCTCTTAACAAATTCAATTCCTCAGTCTTCCTCTTTCCTTTCACTAAAAAATGGACTTCTGCAAAGAAAAGTTGGCATTCCTCTTCTTGGTCTCTGATTCTTAACTCCTTGAAATCTGGCTTTGGTTTTCACCCCTATAGAACTCTCTCTCTCTCTGTCTTTCTGAGCAAGAACAGCAGTAGTCCAAGTGAGTCACAGTGCTACGTCTTCTCCTTAAATTCTTGCATCCTTGGCCTATTGCAGGCACCTCTTTTTTGGGGCAAAAGAGAGAAGAAAGGAGCATTTGGGCTCCCTCCCCATTTATTTCCCAGGCACACTCTCTTAAGTGTCTCCTTGCTCTGCTGCAATAGATTTCTCTGGCAATTGCTCTACCTCCTAAGCTGCAGCAGAGGCGCACATGAGGCTCCCAGCTCTTTACTTCTCCAGTCTTCAGGGAGGGGGATAGCAGCCCAGCTCTCACCTCCCTCAGGAGAAAGCGTGAGAACAGCAGCCATTCATCAAGAACCAACTCTCCAGGAGGCCCATCCTCCTCCTCACTTACCACTCACTTTATTGTGGTTGGTTGCGTTGGACTTCTTTTGAAGTTTAGTTGTCGGGCTCCAAGTGTCAGCAGCCCACTTTAGGATGTGGACTCTTCAGAAAGTCCTGTTTTCAGCTGTGTAGTGTCTATACCTGGGGAACAGGGCACATTTCACTCAACCAAGGTGACACTTATATGGGAATCATTCGTGTAGTTATTCTAGGATCTGTTGATCACCTCAGCTGCTTGAGAGAGTAAACTGTGCCGTAGCACACTTAGTATCTTACATGTCTCCTACAATGCTATCTTGCATGAAAAAATGCATGATAAGTGCCAAGGGAAGGCGGCATGGATCCCAGCAGATCAGATCCACTCTGGATTACGTTGGCTTAGGTTATGACTCACTGCACATGTAATGTAATGGTAATGGCAAGAAAAATGATGACGAGCACCAGGAAGCCGAATCTCTGCAAGGTATCGGGCAAAGGTTTTATTATCGTCACTATTATTGTTATTATTAAGCTTTTTAGCTTGGGATGATTGTGAATTTACATGCAGTTGAAAGAAATATATCCTGCTGTGGTAACATGCTTCAAAGTTCTACTATGATTTTTTTTTTTCCCCAAGACGGAGTCTCGCTCTGTCGCCCAGGCTGGAGTGCAGTGGCACAATTTTGGCTCACTGCAACCTCTGCCTCCCAGGTTCAAACAATTCTCCTGCCTCAGCCTCTTGAGTAGCTGGGATTACAGGAATGTGCCACCGTGGCTGGTTAATTTTTGTATTTTTAGTAGAGACAGGGTTTCGCCACATTGGCCAGGCTGGTCTCAAACTGCTGAATTAATGATCCGCCCGCCTCGGCCTCCCAAAGGCTTGGGATTACAAGCATGAGCCACTGCCCCTGGCCTCTACCATGATATTTTGATCAGGATATTAACAATCCTATGTCACGATCCAGAACATTCCATCACCACAAGGATCCCTCCTGTTGTCTTTTCAGAACCTTGCCCACTCCTTTCCTCTCCCACCTAATTCCTAACCCCTGGCAAGCACTACTCTGTTTTCTATTTTTATAATTTCCTCACTTTAGGAATGTTACATAAATGGAACCATATAGTACAACCTTTTACATGTGGCTTTTCTCACTCAGTATAATTCTCTGGAGATTCATGCAGGCTTTACAGGTAACTGTAGTTCCTTCTTTTTCATTGCTGAGTAGTATTCCATGATGGAGGCACTGAGTGTGTTTAGGTATTCACTCACTGAAGGACATCAGTTGTTTCCAGCAACTTACTTCTACGAATAAAGCTGCTATGGACATTAGCGTACAGGTCTGAGTGTGTGTGTGAACATAAATCTTCATTTCCCTGAGATAAAGGCAAAAGGATTTTCACCTTCAGTGCAGCCATTGGGGAGAGAGCTGTTTCATAGTGCCTGAAAACCAAGAAAAATAACTTCTGAGAAAAAGAAGAACGAACAGGAAGAACCAAATAATGTGTCAACCTCCTCGTGTTGTGATGGTGCAAAAAAACCCCCACAAAAACCATATTGCTGAGTTCATTTGTATTTCACAGTCTACATCTCAGTATTCTCTTCCTCTCTGCAGACACAAATGAGAATAAAAATAGTTAGAGAAGCAGAAATACAATCTGTGAAACCTCTACTTTAAGATTAATTTTAACACACAAAACTGAGAACTCTGCAATTACTGTATCACTTTTGCTAACAGTAATGACAATAGGGTGGGGATGTCTGGTCATGCCACTATAAGGAGTGCCTCTGGGTATTAACAAGGGGAGTGATTGACATCAGGGACCTGCTATGAAAGCTGACTCGTTGATATGGTTTGGATCTGTGTCCCCACCCAAATCTCACGTTCAGTTGTAATACCCCACGACGGAGGTGGGGTCTGGTGGAAGGTGCTTGAATCACGGCGGTGGATCCTTCATACATGGTTTAGCACCATCCCTTTGGTGCGGTTCTCCTGAGAGAGCTTTCGTGAGATCTGGTTGTTTAAAAGTGTGCGGCACCTCTCCCCCCCTCTCCCTCCTACTCTGGCCACGTAAGATGGGCCAGCTCCTGCTTTGCCTTCCACCATAATTGTAAGTTTCCTGAGACCTTCCCAGAAGCCAGGCAGATGTTAGCATCATGCTTCCTGTCTAGCCTGTGGAATTTTGAGCCAATTAAACCTCTTTTCTTTATAAATTACCCAGTCTCAGGTATTTCTTTATAGCAGTGTGAAGACAGACTAATATACTCATAGTGATTATGTAGCAAGTATTAAATTCTCAAAGAAAGGATGTCCTTTGAATACAAATTTATTTCATTAATTAAAAACAGAAATTTAAAAAAGAAAATTTTACTTTTCTCTTAATTATATAGGATGATGCTTATAAAAAGATAAGCAAAGGGCCTGCATGTCAATCAAGAGCATAAAAGCTCAATAAAAACTTACATTCAAGGCAATGAGCAGAGATTAGTTCCCTACAGAAAACCAAATTTGTTCTTGTGGAGAAAAAACTTGAGAAACAGCCTCAAAACACAGGAGAAAGGATAAAGAAGTAAAAAGATGATAGATAAGATAATATGTGGAAAAATTTTAATAGAAAGCCTAACAATGTTCCCAGAGAGGAAAGAAGACGAATGAAGCAGAAACAGTAATTGACTAGAGAAAAGGATTTTTAAAAAACAGCTTTTCAGATCTAGTAAGACTTGAATGCGAAAAGCAGTATTGCCAATCAAACTCAACAAATTTAACTGAAAGGTGGCAACATCTAGACTTATCTGACTACATTTTTAAAAAATCAAATGCTAGAACAGAATTTTATAGATGTTCATGGGAAAAAACCCAAACGTGTAATGTGTCAATAAATAAAAATCAGATTAACCACAGCATCATTTGTAATTTCAACGTGAAGAAAATGAACTTGTCTTGAAAAACAAAAGCAATAATATATAACCTTTAATAATTTTTATCCAGAAAATTCATAATTGCTATTATAAATTATATTACAAATCCTAAAAGCAGGAGTCTGGAAAGCATTTTTTTTTTTTTTTTTTTTTTTGAGACAGAGTCTCGCACTGTCACCCAAGCTGGAGTGCAATGGTGTGATCTTGGCTCACTGCAACCTCCACCTCCCAGGTTCAAGCAATTCTCCTGCCTCAGCCTCCCGTGTAGCTGGGATTACAGGCGCCCACCACCACGCCTGGCTAATTTTTTGTATTTTTAGTAGGGACGGGGCTTCACTATGTTGGTCAGGCTGGTCTCAAACTCCTGACCTCGTGATCCGCCTGCCTTGGCCTCCCAAAGTGCTGGGATTATAGGCTTGAGCCACCGCTCCTGGCCAAAAAGCATTCTTAATGCAAACCTCTCTTGTAATACAATATCATATTGCACTTTCTAAAACAATAACTTGTACATGTTTTTAAGATTCCAGACACAGAATCACATTAAAGATAGAGGAAGCTTTGTTAAAGAATGTTGGATAGGTGATGAGGGTTAATACCAGATACTATATAGAAAATAATAATTCCTTTAAATTTTTCACATGAATTTGAAATCATACTTAAATCGTAATGATAAGGTGTGGTTACAATCTCAGATAAAATTATAGAAGATCGGGTGATGTTGGAGTAATAAGTCAAAGCTTTAAAATTCTCATCTTCCATAAAAAAGAAAAATAAGTTTGGCTATTCTTTCACCATAAACATTTGTAAACACAGCTTCAATTTTTTTTTTTTTGTAAAGCTATAAAGTAAATACTGGTAAAGATAAAATAGGATTTTAAAATTCCAAGTTCTTAAAGAAGTAAATAAAAACAAAGCACAAAGTTTCAAAAAAAAAAAAAAAAAAAGAGGAAAAATAGGGAAGGGAGAATGAGAAAATATATACAAGATTAGAAAAGATCTAGCAAAATATCATGGCAGTAAAAGTGCTTTAATCCTCTTATTGAATTCCAATATTTGTACTCTATTAAAAATTATTCACTAGTTTTCTATAAGAAACCCACTTAAAACAAAATAGAAGATTTAACTTTTAAAAACCCTGGACCAAAAACAATAATAACAATAATGAAAAAAAAGATAGACATTGCAAAATTAATATGCAATTAATGAGACAAAGGGTTTTAGACAGAAAACATAAACCAGGACACAGAGTCACTTTACAGATAGATAAAAAAAGCCATTAATGGCTAAACTACAACATACAAAAAAATCTGTGCACCAAATAACATAGGTGTAAACCTTCAGAAAAATATTTGTTTTTAGTCATACCTGAGTGGGTGACTTTAGTGCCGCTCTCAAGAGCTGTCACCATTCAGTGAAAAAGAAGGACCGTATTTGAGCCACACAGGGAGCGAGGTAAAATAATAGATAAATGCTTTCTTACGCCTGGTGCTCCATATGGTTTCAAAGTAAATACTCATTTTGTAAGCCCTAAACTTTTGCTGGGGAGGTTTGGGCAAAGGGCCATGGAAAAATGAACTCTGATTCTCGTTGGCCTAATCAGTCATATAGTTTCCCTGACAGGTGCTCTGTCTGGGGTTCATACAGAATGCCCATGGCTTGCTTACCATTCCTCAGGCACTGAGGCACATAGGATCGTGCTGGGACACTCTGATCATGGAGCAGGAGGTGACTGGGATTTGAAAGGACCTTCAGCCACCTCAGAATTTGGTGGTTATTTTTGCAGCAGGCCCAGAGGCTTCCTAAAGCTTCTATGCTAGTGTAATTATCACCAACTTAACTACTTTACATGATCAATCAGTGCCCATTAGGGCCACTGTATGTTTGACCTTGGGGTGAAAATGTGTTTTATTAATTTATGCCTAAACAGTTGGTCTGGGAGAGTTGGAAATCAATTTCTGGGGGGTGGGGAGAGTAAAGAAATTGTCTTTTTTTTCTTAAAATACACAACATGATATATGAATACATTCTCATTGAAAAAGATTCAAGGATACATAAATGCACTGAACAAGAGTCACCTTCCATTTCTCTGCCTAATCCTACTCATCATCCTATACTTACCCACTGCCAACGCCATGTCTTAACACCTTTTCAAGGTCTTTTCTAGACACACATACACACTTTAAAAAAAAAAAACTTTATTTTTAGGTAATTGTAGGTTTACATGCAGTTGTAAGAAACAAAGTAGAGAGACCTCAGTTGTTACCCGAATGGTAACATCTTGCCTATTTTTTTTTTTTTTTTCTTTTGAGACAGAGTCTCACTCTGTCACCCGGGCTGGAGTGCAACAGTGCAATCTCGGCTCACTCCAACCTCCATCTCACAGGATCAAGGGATTCTCCTGCCTCAGCCTCTGGAGTAGCTGGGATTGCAGGTGCCCACCACCATGTCTGGCTAATTTTTTTTTTTTTTTTTTTTGTATTTTTAGTAGAGATGGGGTTTTGCCGTGTTGATCAAGCTGGTCTCTAACTCCTGACCTCAGGTGATCCACCTGCCTTAGCCTCCCAAAGTGCTGGGATTACAGGTGTGAGCCACCATGTCTGGCATCTTGCATAATTTTAATACAGCATAACAACCATGAAATTGACAATGAAAATGATGGGGCTCAGGGCACATCACCCCAAAATATGCCTCTTTGGCATAAGGATTATTTTGAGCCAATTATTTTGGGAAAAGGCAGGCACAGGAAAAGCTTTGAAAACAGAGTTCCTTTTGTAAGGAAATTGATGTCTATAAAGGAAATCTCTATTTGTAAGGGCATCTCCTTCTGTGCACCAGGAAGAGGAGGATGACTAAATCACTAGAGACTCTAACCAACGGAGAAGACTTAAATTTGATAACAAAGCTTACCCTGGGTTTACGGTGCTCTTCCTGGCCATCTCACCTTAACCGGAACTTTGCCCACATCCTCCTATGTTTCAGCGAGTGATGGTATTTAAGCCTGAAGACAACTCTTTGAGATCTACTCTAATTTACTCATCTCTCTGGGTATCTCTTACATATATAAGAGATATTTGTGTTATTAAACTTGTAACCGCCCAGTGGGTTCACCTTGCCTACTGCCTAGATAGAGTTGATTTATCAAGACAGGGGAATTGCAATAGAGGAAGAGTAGTTCATGCAGAGGCAGCTGTGCAGGAAACTGGAGTTTTATTATTACTCAAATCAGTCTCCCAGAGTATTCAGGGATCAGAATTTTTAAGGGCAACTTGGTAGGTGGGAGGAAGCCAGTGAGCCAGGAGTGCTGATTGGTTAGGTAGGAGATGAAATCATGGGAAGTTGAAGCTGTCCCCTTGCACTGAGTCAGTTCCTGGGTGGCGACCACAAGATCAGATAAGCCAGTTTATTGATCTGGGTGGGAGCAGCTGATCCATCAAGTGCAGGGTGTGCAAATATCTCAAGCACTGACCTTAGGAGCAGTTTAGGGAGGGTTAGAATCTTGTAGCCTCCAGCTGCATGACTCCTAAACCATAATTTCTAATCTTGTGGCTAATTTGTCATTCTTACAAAAGCAGTCTAGTCCCCACACAAGAAGGAGATTTGTTCTGGGAAAGGGCTGTTTTTGTCTTTGTTTTAAACTATAAACTAAGCTCCTACCTAAGTTAGTTCAGCCTACTCCCAGGAAGGACCAAGGACAGCTTAAAGGGTAGAAGCAAGATGGGGTCAGTTAGGTTAGATCTCCTTCATTGTCTCAGTCATAATTTTGCAAAGGTGGTTTCAAATGTGTTTGTTTTTCTCTTGTTAATCTGTCTTTTGTTACAGAATTCCAGCTAAGAACTCATGAAGAATGGAGGAAAAAGTTATTTTCCTCCCTTACAGTTCAATATACCTACCTTCCTCAGCTTTCTCCAGTTTTATGTGCTGTCTGTTATGTGTGTGGGTATTTAGTTCCATGCAACTTTATCACATATGTAGATTTGTTTGACCACCACCAAAGTTGAGGCACACAGCAGTTCTGCACACCTTAAGCTTTTTATTGAAGTGTGTCAACCTGAAATAACAACAGACAGAGTGGTTCTCTAAAGAAACTAGTTTACTGAGAAATAGCAGAGGAATTATAATTTGGAATACATGTGCTGTAGCAAACTATAGATGCATCTGGAGAAGTTGAGGCTAGGGAAACTTTTAAAGGCAAAGAGGGGAAGTATATGCAGGTTGTTTTGAAGGAAAAGTTCATTGTCTACAGAGGCTTATCACAAGCAGTGGTGTGTGTACTGGCCATTTTTAGGAGAGAGTCTTCATAGAAGTGACTCTGACTACAAGGTTGTGATTTAATAAGGCTACTTAAAAGGTTTCAGTTAGGACTGGCTGTTATTGGAAAGGTGTTCTCATAGGAGTGACCTTCACTGCAAGGTGCAGTTTGTCGATTCTCTGTGATTGTTCTTGCTATCAGGGAGATATAGCATGAGGACCCTCTCTTCAAGGCCTCCCAACTCCATTTTATTAGGGTTTGTCACAAGTGACTCCATTTTGATTCTGAGAATGTTCACAAGTATAATATACATTTAGAAAAGCACCCATATCCTAAGCGGGCAACTAGATACATTTTCACAAATGGAAATGCACCATGTAACCAGCAAAGAGATTAAGAAACAAGCACCCGCAGAAGACGTTCTCATACTCCTACCAGTCACTATTTGTTAAGGGTAACCACAATCCTATGTAACGTATAACAGCAATGATGAAGTTTTGCCATTTCTTAAAGTAAAAATAGAATTGGATATATTCTCTTTTTCACTCAGTATTGACTTCCTTCTGTGAAAGGAAAATAGGTCTTGGGACCCCAAACTCACTAAGTCAAAGGGAAGAGTCAAGCTAGGAACCAGATCATGCAAACCTGCCTCCGATTTTGGTTCCAAGATGGCTGCAAAGATGAAAAGCTACATACCTCCCTCACATTTTACCCACCAGGAAATTCTTTTTGGGCCCCAAGATTCTTACCCTAAAGTGTTTCTGTTAAAGTTCACCATGGCAATGTACATTGATGGCTTGTCTTCACAGGTGCGAGGACATAGGACAGAACCCAAAGCCATCCCTCTGCACACCTGAGACAAACGCATGTCTGGTCCTTTCCTCTGCCCTATTGTCTGTGTTGTCTTATGTATAAATGCAGATTCACTGAGCCAGACAGAGGCATGAATGGCTATTTTCCCCTAACCCCCTCTCACAGGAAAATTGTATATTTTTCAATATCCAGCCCTTTCCCCTTTAAATATTGAAGCTCTCAAAATCGTCTTCAGAGAAAGGCACAGACCTGTCTCTTTGGCACGTCCTTAGCTTTGGCAAATAAACCTCCTAAAATGATTGAGACTTCCCTCAGTCATTTTCCTTGATTGACACTTCAAATATGACTTCTTTCATTCAACGTTATGTTTGTGAGATTTTAATGATATTCTTGCATGGAGCTGTAGATTATTCATACACGAACTGTGTGGTATTAGGTATTATACACTGTGAATATACTACCATTTATTGATCCATTCTATTGTTGCTGAGCCTGTGGACAGGTTCCAATTTGAGGCTGTTTTGAATAGAGCTGCTATGAATATTTTAATAAAACTATTTTGGTAAACATGTGTGTACATTTCTGCTGAGGATGTACCGAGGGGTGTGATTTCTGGGTAATGAGGTAGTGTATGTATTCAGCTTATTAAATACTGGTGATTGGTTTTCCAATGCCGACGTACACCCTCACCAGCAGTGTATGAGAGCTCCAAGCTGCTTTGTTTGCTTGCCAAAGGCTGAGTATTTCAGTATTTTTTATTTTCCCCATTCTGTTGTGCACATAGTAGTATCTCTTTGTGATTTCATTTTTTGTTTTCTTGATAACTAATACAGCTGCATAGCTTTTTATATATGTGGGTGCCAATTGAATACCTTCATTTATGAAGTACCTGTTCAAGTCTTTTGGTGATTTTTCCATTGAATTTTCCCTTTAACTTACTGATTTGTAGGTGCTATTTATTGCTGATACGAGTCCTTTGTTGGCTGTAATGCAATGCCAATATCTTCAAGTCTCTATACCACCTTTTCACTCTTCTAATGAGGCGTTTGATGAAAAGAGACTCTTCATTTTAATATAGCTTAATATTGATTATTTTTGCTGTAGGTTAATGCTTTCTGTATCCTATTTAAGAAATCTTTGACTGTTCTACTCATAAAGCTCTAGTCCTTTGTTTTTTTCTAAAAGTGTTATTATATTGCCCTTCTCGTGTAGATTTGAAACATGTCTGGAATTGATTTTTTTGTGTATGGCATGAGATAGATATCAAGATACATTTTTTTCCATATGGAAAGCCAATCCATCCGGCAACACTTATTGAAAAGTTTATTCACGTCCTAACTTCCATGCTTGTCACGTCACTTTTATCATAAATCAAATGGCTTCATATGTGTGGCCTGTTTCTGGATCTTATCCTATGCTGGCAGTCCATTGTCTATTCATTCACATGTCAACATTGCATCCCCTTCATGCTTGCAGCGTAGCAGGTTTTGAGAGCTGTAGTTCAAATCTCCTGGTTTTGCTCTTCATGAGATTGCCTTATGTATTAGTCTGTTTTCACACTACAATAAAGACACACCTGAGACTGGGTCATTTATTTAAAAAAGAGGTTTAATTGGTTTACAGTTCTGCCAGCTATACAGGCTTCTGCTTCTGGGAGACCTCAGGAAACTTACAGTCGTGATGGAAGGCAAAGGGGAAGCTGGCATGTCTTCACACAGTAGAATAGCAGAGACAGAACAAACGGGAGGTGCTACGCACATTTAAACAACCAGATCTTGTAAGAACTCTATTGTAAGAGCAGCAAAGGGACTATTCACCTCCATGATTCAATCAACTCCCACCAGGCTCCTCCTTTAACACTGGGAATTGCAGTTTGACGTGAGCTTTGGGTGAGGACACAGAGCCAAACCACATCACCTTGGCTCTTGTTGATGATGGCCAGGCCTGGCACGACTGGAGCAGGGTGTGAAGGTCTTTGTGGACGTCAAGGAAGAGGTGGGTCTGAACAGATTAAAATTTTTAAAAGTTGGCTTTGGTCACAGTGCAGGGCACAAGGAGTGGTTAGACCAGCTGGGCAGCTACTGCTCCAGTCCATGAAGGCTGCAATAGACATAGAGCCCATGCTTCCTCTCCAGGCACTGAGATCCCTGCTCTTTGCTCAGCGACACCAACTTTTCTTAGTCCCTCATTCTCCCCATATGCTCCTTCCTGACTCTAGGCCTTTGCCCTTGTGGTTCCATCTGCCTGAAACTCCACCCATCACTTTTGGCCTCATTCCTGTTCCTCACCCTTCATATGTCAGCTCAGATGACTTTTCCACAAGAAGCCCTTCTTGGGAAGTATGATGCAATGACAATGATAACAACAACAGTAATAAAAGTAATGTACATTTTTATTCAATGGCTACCAAGTACCAGGTCTATTCTAGATGCTGGAGGAATAGTCGTAAACAGATAAAGTTCTTGCTGATACGGGATTATATTCTGGAGAGAGAGAGAGAGAATAAACAAAAGAATGTGCAATATGTTGAATATGGATCAGTCCAAAAGGAAAACTTAATTATGTGTTCACTTCTCTGTGACTTAAAGCAAATTACTTAACTCTTTTGAAATAAAGATACCTTTCCTGCACATGTGACAAACTCATATTGGGGATAAAAATTAATAGTATATCCCTAGGTGCTTAAAGAGTGACCAAGTGCTGTCCGGGCACGATTGCTCAATCCTGTAATCCCAGCACTTTAGGAGGCTGAGGCAGGCAGATCACGAGGTCAGGAGTTCGAGACCAGCCTGGTCAACATGGTGAAACCCCATTTCTACTAAAAATACAAAAATTAGTTGTCATGGTGGCGCACGCCTGTAATCCCAGCTACTTGGGAGGCTGAGGCAGAACTGCTTGAACCTAGGAGGCAGAGGTTGCAGTGAGCTGAGACAGCACCACTGCACTCCAGCCTGGGTGACAGAGCAAGACTCCATCTCAGAAACAGCAACAACAACAACAAAAACCCCAAAGAGTGACCAAGTGCTATACTCAAGGTACCGTTAACTAAGTGTCAGTGCTTCTTAACTCTGCGTTTCACTTGCTAATCCCTCTCTAACTGAAGGGCATTAAGATCACATATCCATCGAGAATTCTGGGGGACAGTGCTGTGCTAGACAGGCATGCCCCTCCCCTTGCAGCATTCCCAGCTTCCAAACCAGCCATAGCTATGATTCCTACAGAAGCAAGGGGTTCTTGCCTATGATGACCGCACACGACACCTCCCATCTGAGCTGAGCTGAGGAAGAAGCAGCTTATATGCTCTTTTATTTTCATTTACTGCCTGTCTCTTACAGGAGATGGAAAAGTTTAATTGCTGAGTGTGCAGATTTATTTTTCTGTTTTTCCCTGCTAGGAGATATTTTAAGATATTCTTTGAGGGGAAAAATAATTCCAAGAAAGAAACTTCTGGTGTTGCAAAATCTGGGATTTTCATGAGATAAGATGTGGCGTGAAAGCAAAAATTCTCGCTCTGTCATCCAGGCTGGAGTGCAGAGGTGCGATCTCGGCTCACTGCAAGCAAGCTCCACATCCTGGGTTCAAGATATTCTCCTGTCTCAGCCTCCTGAGTAGCTGGCACTACAGGCACATGCCACCACATCTGTCTAATTTTTGTATTTTTAGTAGAGATGGGGCTTCACCATGCTGGCCAGGATGGTCTCGATCTCCTGACCTCATGATCCGCCCGCCTCGGCCTCCCAAAGTGCTGAGATTACAGGTGTGAGCCACCACACCTGGTCAAAAAATTCTTTTTAGAAATGTTCAGTGTTTTTAACCTTCTCCAAGAAAAGTCGATTAGCATGTGTAGCTTTAGGCATGGAGTTGCCAGTGCCCACTAACGATCAATGGGCTGCCCCTGCTGATGGTTCAAAATTCTTGGAAATACTTATTACAAGGAGAAGCTGGAAGGAGCCTTTGATATAATTGGGGGCAAGGGCTTCAGTGTCCAGTGCAGTGAGGGAGCAAGCCCTGTTTCAGGTCCCCCTTCCCTCATGCCACTACCTCAGTGTGGTTTCCTCCCTGACTCCTGCTAACAGGCCTAGGCCCTTTGAACCTGGCCTTGACCGAGCATCTGTAGTGCTTCAACTTCCTGGGCCACTTCAGAAACCAAACGGGATTCCTGAGAGCCCAGATTGGGGGTTGTCAGTCAGCTGCACTCTGCTGAGGTGGAGCCAGGGTCAATGTGGCCCTGTGGCTTTCACATGGTTTAATGGCACCTGTCCTGTCCACCCAGCTGGATCTGTCTCCATCTATGCACAAGGAAAATAAGCTGCTTTTCACATGGAGCAATTCTCCAGGGGACACCCACTGGGTGTGTTACTATTTCATTCAATTCTGACACTACCTGCCTGAAGTTTAGAGTCAGAGCCTACAGGTGAAGGACTCAGTACCATAACACTGCCCCCAACTTCAGATATCAATTGCAGTGGAAGCTTATCACCTGTACTTCTGAATAATAGACTGTAAATCAGGGCTCTCCCTACTCCCTCCTTGAGTCCAATTAGTTTGCTAGGATGGATCACAGAACTCAAGGAAGCACTCACTTATGTTTACCAGTTTATTATGAATGATACTAAAAGATAAAGATGAACAGCCAGATGAAGAGATGGATGGGAGGTGGGGCTTCCAGGCCCTCCCTGGGTGAGCCATCCCAACCCAGTACCTCCAGCAACCCACAAGCTCGTCACATTTTGCTGTCCAAGTGTTTTCATAGAGCTTGACCTCCAGCCCACCTGCACGCTTCCGAGAGGTTGGTGAGTGGGGCTGAAAGTTCCAGTGTTCTAACCACTTGGTCTTTCTGGTGACCAGTCCCATCCTGAGGCTATCTGGGTGCTCCATCCTAAGTCACCTCAAAAAGACACTCCTATCCCTCAGAAAATCACAATAGTTTCAAGACATGAACTGGGGACAAAGACCAAATGCATTTTACATTATATCACAATCTACTTATGTCTTGTTCTTTTGTTTTGGAGATCACTCATCATACCTATTCTGAATTTCAAATTAAATTATAGAAAGCAAAAAAAGAAAAACCACTTACCCCTTCTAATCTGTTGCCTCGTACATAGCTGCTGTTAATAGTTCCTGAGTCTGTTCTAAATCCATTCAGATCTATTTAAACTCATAGGCAGACACATTTGTATATATCAAAATCATTATTTATATATGTGTGTGTGTGGTATGTATGTACATATATAATTTTTAAAAATTTATATGTCATCAACGTGTTTCCACATCAGTGTAAGTAGATCTATCTCTCTCTCTCTTTTTTTTTTTGAAACAGAATCTCGCTCTGTCACCCACGCTGGAGTTCAGTGTCTCGATCTTGGCTCACTGCAAGCCCCACCTCCCAGGTTCATGCCATTCTCCTGCCTCAGCCTCCCGAGTAGCTGGGACTACAGGTGCCCGCCACCACGCCCAGCTAATTTTTTGTATTTTTAGTAGAGACGGGATTCCACTGTGTTAACCAGGATAGTCTCGATCTCCGGACCTCGTGATCCGCTCGCCTCAGCCTCCCAAAGTGCTGGGATTACAGGCATGAGCCACCATGCCCGGCCCAGATCTATCTCATTTTTAATGGTTTCATAGTGTTCCTCTGTTCAACTGTTTAGTAATGTACTCAGACATTCTTCTCTGTTAGAGATGCAGTGCTTCCCCATTTTTTTCTCCTATTTTTTTCTTTTTCTTTTTTTTTTTTAGCAATACTAACGACACTGAACATCTTGGAATATATTTGTGCTATTGCTTCTATACAACAGATTCTTGGAGAGTCATTATTATTGGATCAAGGAAACAGTATTTTAGGGGTGAAGGGAAAACATCCTTTCAGTTCTTTCTGATGTTTTGCTGGAATAGATTGACAACAGAGAGATCAATAGGAGAAAAGGCAGACAATTTTTAAAATGTGAGTAAGTACAGTGGGCATTTAAATATGAGACTCAAAGAAAGGCCAGAGTTGAAGCTTCCATATCCTCTTCACAGGGGAGAGGGAAATGGGGGAATGTAGCCAATTGGGAGGAGTAGTGAATGATTTTTGGGGAAAATTAGTGAGTCCAAGGAACAGTGGCCTTGGACAAAGAGTTCCTGTGAGCTCTGGGGGAGGTGGTGTGAAGGTGAGAGGCAAAACTTCACTGTGAACAAAGGTTGTCTTATACAGATAATGTGTCCCACGTGATTTCTTGGAGCTATCTCCAGAAAAATACATGAAAAGTCTATCTAGATGTGACAAGTTTTAGTCTCTTCTCTTCTCCTATGGTTAATCTTTCCTGGTTACTTGTTCATATTCCTAGAGACAGAGTTTTAAGACAATTGCATTTCTTCTGGAAGAACTTCCCTTAATTAGATAAGGGAACTTCAGAGAAAGCCACTCTAGTGCTTTGGGGAAAAAAGGGATCAGAGAAGCGGAAAGAAGGAGAAGGTCAGAGGGAGACCTTGGTTCTGAGGATTATTTCGGAGGCTTTCCAGTTTCCTTTAATCCAAAGCACTCAGCATGCCAAGGCACCATGCTTTGGGATCTCATTCTCTGTGCCCCAACAAAACACTGTGGCAATAGCCCAAGAACAGACAGTAAGTGAGAGACAATATTCAAACAAATCTAAAGCACAATAATTTAACATTGTGAATATGTGGTGATATGGTTTGGCTCTGTGTCTCGTCCCAAGTCTCATCATTATAATCCCCACGTGTGGATGGAGGGACCTGGTGGGAGGTGATTGGATCATGGGGACAGTTTCCTTCATGCTGTTCTCATGATAGCGAGTTCTCACAATATCCGATGGTTTAAAGGTGTAGCACTTCCCTTCTTTCTCTCTCTCTCCTGCTGTGGTGTAAAATGTATCTTTCTTCCTCTTGGCCTTCTGCCATAATTGTAAGTTTCCTGAGGCCTCCTCAGCCATGTGAAACTGTGAGTCAGTTAAACCTTTTCTCTTCACTAATTACCCAGTCTCAGGTAGTTCTATATAGCAATGTGAAAATGGACTAATACATGTGGCAGTTTTAAACATTGAAGGATAAATTATCAAATACATATCATTTTTATAATTAACTATCTATTTGAAAAGATGTAGTTGAATCTCCTCAGGCAATATCCAAAACAATTTCCATGAGGATTAGAGATCCAAATTCCATAGCAACTATATAAGCATTAACAGAGAAAACAGATTTACTTTCCTAACCAAGGAGGGGAATGGGGCAGGGTGGGGATGGGGAACAGATAAGGGAAACCAGCCTTAATAAAGAACAAGCTTGTAATGGACACATTTGATTTAATGCAAGTTAGGGTTGTGAAAATTGGTATATTTATACACTGTTGACTGAAGTTTAAATTGGTATATTTTACAAAATAATCATGAATGATCTATTTAGATTTCATATGCACTAACATTCCTCTTGATAAAGTGATTTTCACTTGGACTCCAGCCATAGTCTAGGCCCAAGGAACTGGGCTACAGGTGCTGCGTATAGCTGCCTGTCCCAATGCAGTTGATGGATACCAATGTCACTGATGCCTTGGAGAGGGGAACCTGTCACAGGCCAGCTAACCCTACCTGTACTCATACTATTCAAGCAAACTGTCCTTGTCTGAGACAGCTCCCATGTAGGAGTTGGAGGGGCCCATTTGCCTATAATTCCTGGGCTTTTGAACTCCAACTATATTCCAGGCACTATTATTGGCACTTGTATACAGTTAAGAAATAAATCAGCCAGGTGCTGTGGCTCACGCCTGTAATCCCAGAACTTTGGGAGGCCAAAGCAGGTGGATCACCTGAGGTTGGGAGTTCAAGACCAGCCTGAACAACACGGTGAAAACCCGTCTCTACTAAAAACACAAAATTAGCTGGGCGTGGTGGCGCATGCCTGTAATCCCAGCTACTTGGGAGACTGAGGCAGGATCATTGCTTGAACCCGGAAGGTGGAGGTTGCAGTGAGCCAAGATCATGTCATTGCACTCCAGCCTGGGCAGCAAGAGAGAAACTCCATCCCCCTCCACCAAAAAAAAAAAAAAGAGAGAAAGAAAGAAGGGAGGGAGGGAGGGAGGGAGGGAGGGAGGGAGGAAGGAAGGAAGGAAGGAAGGAAGGAAGGAAGGAAGGAAGGAAGGAAGGAAGGAAGGAGGAAAGAAAGAGAAAGAAAGAAAGAAAGAAAGAAAGAAAGAAAGAAAGAAAGAAAGAAAGAAAGAAAGAAAGAAAGAAGAAAGAAAGAAAGAAAGAAAGAAAAAGAAAGAAAGAAAGAAAGAAAGAGAAAAAAGAAGGAAATCAATGAGTTAACAAACTATTTAAAATAAGCATCAGGTTCTTGGTTTAGAAGCACCCATTTAAGATCTGATTAGTACTTTCTAGAATACTTAAAAGTGACAAGAAAGCACAGTGATCACCAGGTATTCTCTTTACAATTGTTCTTGGTTAGAGCAAATAACAGTTTTTCTATTTTATTAATTTTTTCAAAGAACTACTACTTAGATTTATTCACCAATTATATTGCTTTTTCATTTTCTCTATTAATTTCTCTTTTATTTTTTCTTTTTTCCTCACTTCTTGTGTTAAGTGTGTAGTTTTTATTACATTTTTATGTTAATGAACATGTTGAAGGCTATGAATTTATCTCTAGGAACAACTTTGGCTGAATTACATCTATTTAGACATGAGGCATTCTTATTGCTATTTTATGAATATTTTGCATTGAAGTTGTGATTTGCCTTTGATGCAAGCAGGCTTTTTCTTGCTCCAATTGTTTGCATTTTTATTGTTGGTACTTGTGTTTGTCAATTTGCATTACTATTAAGGAATACCTGAGACTGAGTAATTTATAAAGAAAAGAGGTTTAACTGGCTCACAGCTCTGCAGGCTGTACAGGAAGCATGGTGCCAGCATCTGCTCAGCTTCTATTGAGACCACAGGTAGCTTTTACTCACGGCAGAAGGTAAAGCAGGAGCAGGCAACTTCACATGGTGAGAGAGGGAGCAGGATAGCGAGGAGCCACTCTCTTAAACAACCATAACTTGCATGAACTACCAGAAGGAGACTCAGTTATTACCAAGGGGATGGCGCTGAGCCTTATGAGGGATCCACTCCCATGATCCAAACCCTGCCTCCACCCCCAGTCCCAGGCCTCACCTCCAACACTGCATATTATATTCAACATAAGATTTAGAGGGGACAAACATTCAAACCATATCAGTACTTTATTGGTATAGTTTGTTTTCTTTTTCATTGTAGTTAGACAAGGCAGATCGTTTTTATTATTTGAAATTCATTGAGGTTTTTCATGCATATATAATATTTAAGAGAGTAATGGAACAATCAATCAAATGAAAATGAATTAGTTACAGATTTCAATAAATTTGAGAATTGAATATAAGACAAAGGTTCAAGCCCATCTGAAAAGCAATCATTGCTTAATAGATGGTACTGGCACAACTGGCTCTCGATCCAGAAGAAAAGAAAACTGGACCCTTCCCTTCCTGATAGAACAGTCACTGTGGGCCAAGGAGAACAAGGAGACAGCTGTATAAATGGAAGACAAGGATAAGAATGTATTTGACAGAAGAAAGGATGGAAGAAACAGAAACACACCGTCACGAAGAGGAGAGGGATTGGGCCACATTCTTCTATCTGCTGGAGGAAAAAATGTCTGTTTAGGGACCAGACTGTAAGTATCAAAAAGGGAAGAAATTGCTGTGGATTGAGTGGCCACACATCCCAGTTTCCAGGGTCAATCCTCACGTGTACCTGCTGTGTCAGTATCCGGTTGAGTTGGTGCCCTGTTTGACTTTCCAAAGTGTCTTGGTGAAGACAACAAATTGTTCAGTCACTCTTCCTACGAAACATCTTCCTGGAGAGTGTGGTCCAAACTGCAGGTGAAGGCAATGACCTTAAACAGTAAGAGGGGAATCTCGTCTTCCAAGACATGAAAGAAAACAATGGCAAAAGTGGTGCTGAAGTCTTCACTATAGGATGCCCAAGACTCCACAGTCAGCTTTAGCTCCTTGTTCAGTGGGAAGAGAACAGGCTGAGGCATGCCCTGCCTGTAACATTCTTCAAAACATGTCAGGAGCTCCCACAGTGTAAAATTTCCACCCTTTCCCTTCAGGGTTTTGGGGAGGCAACTGAAGAAAGAATGCTATTGTGCTCTGCGAGCACCTATCTTGATATAGAACAAGGATCAAAGTTAATTTTCTTAAATAGTAAATGTTGATCATTACACCAGGTAGATTAATTCCAAATCAAGAGACATGTGGCTTGATAAGAAGGAGGCAAAAGGAAGAATTAAAGATAACAGGAACAGACATGGCTTATAATTTATCCCAGGACTCAAGAGGTGGGATACCAAATCTATTCTTTTTCTTAGCAACTCGTTTAATGAGAATGCCCTAGATCCTGACCCTCTAGCAATATTTTACAGTTTATATTACAGACTAGTTAATGCATACAAAGAAAATGTTTCAAAAATCAGTGAGGGGATATAGCTGGTGTTGTAAGGGATAGAACTGGAAAAAAAATTGGCTTTATGGTAATGGAAAAAGAAGCCACATGTAAAGGTTGAGGATAGTATGTAAGGAAGTGAAGATTGTGAGGGTACACAACTCTTCCAAGACCAACAGGAAAGAATGTGATAGAAAGTGGATGGACAGGAGGGTGCAGTCAAGAAATAAATTTCTTTTTTTCTTTTTCTTTTCTTTTTTGAGACGGAGTCTCGCTCTGTTGCCCAGGCTGGAGTGTAGTGGTGAAATTTCAGCTCACCACACCCTCCGCCTCCCGGGTTCAAGCGATTCTCCTGCCTCAGCCTTCCGAGTAGCTGGGATTACAGGTATGTGCCACCATGCCCGGCTAATTTTTGTATTTTTAGTAGAGATAGGGTTTCACTTTGTTGGCCAGGATGGTCTCGATCTCCTGACCTAGTGATCCGCCTGCCTCAGCCTCCCAAAGTGCTGGGATTACAGGCGTGAACCACTGCACCCGGCGAGAAATTTCTTTTAGATCTGAGAGAAGTAAGTGCATTTAAATGTGAATTGATAAGAGCCATTGAGAGGAAATAGTGATGAGTGGGAGGAGATACAACAGAACGAGGTATGCAGGGTGAAAGGTGAAGGGAACCTGAGCACTCACCCAGGGCTCCTTTCAACCCAGCAGTCACTCTGGCCGTGTTGCTCTGGCTGCTTCTGGAGACCTGGCAGATCCTCCGCCCACCGCTAAGCCCCTCGATTCTGTGTCTGCTCATCCCCACCACCCTGCTGGAGCTCGCCAGGTTTCTGTGTTCTGGATTCACTGGGTCCTACAGGAGGAAAGTAGACAACACTGCCTCCCAGCATGCAGACCCTCCGTCTTTGCAGCGGGAAACCAGACAGTGCTGCCTCCCAGCATGCAGACCCTCCATCTTTGCAGGGTTGCTCTTGGCTCTGCCTTAGGCTGAGCCTGCTGGCTCGGTCCAGCCGTGGGAGAAAAGGGGTTGATCCAGAGGCAGGCTCAGTTCAAGTTTCAAGGGAAACTACACACGGCTGCTTGAAACAGAGGTCTCTGATCCCCCGCCCTCCCTGATCCCTGGTCCGAAGCCTGCGATGGCTCCCCACTGTAGGCACAATGAGTAAACCCTTCCAGTGGCACCTGAAGTCTTCTATGACAGCTACAATTAGGCATTTATGTGTCTTCCCACTGTGCTCTTTCTCTAGGTCGCTATAATATATCCTCCATTTTCCTTTGCCCTTGCCTTTAGTAGTAGAAGTTTCTTTCCTACACACTTACTGCAAATGCCACATCCTTATGAAGCACAAAAGCAACTAAATTTCCATCACCCAGAAATCATCCCTCATTTTCTAACTGCTAAAGCACTTTCTCTGTATCCTCTTTCTGCAACCAGACTCCCATCTTGAGCCTAAACTATCTTATCTTTGAACTCAGACAAGCCCAGGTGTGTCTGTGGGACTCAGGGTGAAGGTTCTAAGCTAAACCGTCTCTGCACCTGGGAGATCATGGAGCCTCTTAGACAGGAACTCATCCTTGGGAGAACAAGCTGAGGCAAACAAAGAGGTCAATGACAAGGGGCTTAAAACACCAGACACCTGGGCATTTGAATCTGAAAAAAAAGAAAAAGATAACCTCATTAGATCTGACCTTTTCTGAGTGAAGACCAGCTCCAGGGTCTTGGTGCAAACCTCAGAGGCCTGTGTGTTGGCATTGGCAGCTCCAGTGGGGACATCCGGGCCAGCTGCAGTAGCAGGAATGATGCTGGAAGACAGAAGAAAGTGAATGTGGATCAGCATGAGCTGAAAGGAGGATCTTTTGGCTCACCCATCTGGGAAGGCCGAAGTTAGAGTTGGCCTCTGGAAAAGCTGGATCCCAGGATCCAAATGGTATCTTCCGGTGTGACTTTCTCTCCTTTCTACTCTTCCTCTGGCTTGGGCTCTTTCTCTCCAACTGCAGTGAGCTTTTCTTTCTTTCTTTTTTTTTTTTTTGAGACGGAGTCTCACTCTATTGCCCAGGTTGGAGTGCAGTGGTGCGATCTTGGCTGACTGCAACTTCTGCCTCCTGGGTTTAAGCAATTCTTCTGCCTCAGCCTCCCGAGTAGCTTGGACTACAGGCACCCGCCACCATGCCCGGCTAATTTTTGTATTTTTAGTAGCGATGGGGTTTCACCATGTTGCCCTGGCTGGTCTTGAACTCCTGATCTCAAGTGATCTACCTGCCTCAGTTTCCCAAATTGTTGGGATTACAGGCATGAGCAACCATGCCCGGTCATGCAGTGAGCTTTTCTTGGTGCAGCGGGAGATGTGACCATTGGAAGCTCCAGCTATTCTCATCCTAGCTTAGCGACCTGAGAGTTTTAGTCCATGCAAGGTTGGGATTGGCTTGGCAAGGGCCTCTGTGCCCACCTAGGGACTGGGAACTGATCAAAGAGGCCAGAGGGATGAGGGATGCAAATTGATAGTCACACCAGAAAGATCTGGTTATGACGAGTGGGGGGAAACAGTTTCCTGCAGAAAATGAGGATCCTGTTAACAGAAAGTGAGGGCAGGAGGATGTTAACAGATCACAATTATGTATTTTCTCTCTGACGGTGTCTTCTGTGGGTGTTGGTAGTAGAGCTGTTACAGGAACATTGCCAGAGAGCTCTTCAGGAGAGGAGGATGGTGGTGAATCCCAAGGAGGAGACCAGGGGAATGGTTTCCTGAGCACCTCAGTAGAACCTTCAGGAGACTCCCAGAGGCCCAGGGTGGGAGCGGCTGAGGCTGAGGCTGAGGTGAGACTGAGGCTGAGGCTGAGGTGAAGCTGAGGTGAGGCTGAGGCTGAGGTGAGGCTGAGGCTGAGGCTGAGGCTGGGGCTGAGGCTGGGGCTGAGACTGAGGCTGAGGCTGAGGCTGGGGCTGAGGTGAGGCTGAGGCTGAGGCTGGGGCTGAGGCTAGGGCTGAGACTGAGGCTGAGGCTGGGGCTGGGGCTGAGGCTGGGGCTGAGGCTGAGGCTGAGGCTGGGGCTGAGGTGAGGCTGAGGCTGAGGCTGGGGCTGAGGTGAGGCTGAGGCTGGGGCTGAGATGAGGCTGAGGCTGGGGCTGGGGCTGAGGCTGGGGCTGAGGCTGAGGCTGAGGCTGGGGCTGAGGTGAGGCTGAGGCTGAGGTTGAGGTGAGGCTGAGGCTGGGGCTGAGGTGAGGCTGAGGCTGAGGTGAGGCTGAGGCTGGGGCTGAGATGAGGCTGAGGCTGAAGCTGGGGCTGAGTTGAGGTTAGGTGAGGCTGAGGCTGGGGCTGAGGTGAGGCTGAGGCTGAGGCTGAGGCTGAGGCTGGGGCTAAGACTGAGGCTGAGATGAGGCTGAGGCTGACGCTGGGGCTGAGACTGAGGCTGAGGCTGAGGTGAGGCTGAGGCTGGGGCTGGGGCTGGGGCTGAGGCTGAGAGCTCACCAAGCAGAGCTCCCGTGATGGTTTTTCCTCTCCTGAATAGTTTTTATACACAGTGGCCAAGGCCTGAGTAAAATGCATAATACCACTTTGTGCTGTAGATATTTGTATATGAATTTACATTCTTTACTAAATTACCACCTCTCTGACAGCAGGACCTGTTTCTGATTCAGCTTTGGATTTCTCAGAGAGCATAGTACAACATCTCGTATAAAATAAGTGCAAAGGATGTAAGTGTTGGTCAAATGAATGAATTTTATTCTGGTCAAAAGGCCCAACTTTACCTTCTTATCCAACACTCTGTTGTCATTTGGCATGTGTTTATCTTCTTTTCTTTTTCTTGAGACGGAATCTTGCACTGTCACCCTGGCTGGAGTGCAATGGCGCAAACTCGGCTCACTGCAACCTCCACTTCCCAGGTTCAAGCGATTCTCCTGCCTCAGCCTCTCGAGCAGCTGGGACTACAGGCATCCGCCACCACACCTGGCTAAGTTTTGGTATTTTTAGTAGAGATGGGGTTTCACTCTGTTGGCCAGGCTCGTCTCTAACTCCTGACCTCGTGATCTGCCCGCCTGGGCCTCCCAAAGTGCTGGGATTATAGGCGAGAGCCGCCGCGCCCGGCCTGGCATGTGTTTGTCTTTAACCCCAAGTCAGCGATGGTGCTTGCTGCTTAGTGCATGGTGCATAGTACTGGGTGCATGGTACATGGAACGCTGTTTGTGGTCCCATAGGAATTGTGCGTCAATGGATACTATACAAATTCAACTATAAAGAAACTTTTATCCTCATATTGTCTTCTGTGACTTGCAAAGAAACTCATTCAACAGGTTCTCATGGTATTTCCAGGTGGGGCATGGATGGCTCAGGGGTCTACTGATAAGCAGCAGGGGCAGCCCCGACACCTGGGTGTTCTTACCTACAGCTCGGGGCCTGTTTCCACACATCTCACTGCCTGCAGGAAAGATGATTCCAGGTGAATTACTTCTTTTTGAAATGATTAGTTTTTGCCCATAGCTCCTTTGTTTTTGCTGTTAACTACAGCTTTTCTAGCGTGCAACCATGTTTTACCACTAGATTACTCAAAGGCTCAGACCAATCACTGCAAACCATAAACGGCAAATTGCAATATGGATCGTGAGTTGAATTTTCATCTCATTGTCTTTGAATTTCTGCAATCAAAGGACCCAACGCTTCGTGAGCTCTAGGGAAATATACTTGGTAGCCAGTCCATTTTATTGCAAAATTGCCTGTGTAGGTTCAAAATTAAGAGAAATAAGGCATCCCCCTCTCTCCTTTGCTGCAGCCTCTGGAGTGCCTTGCCCTCTCCCTACCCTCCGCCTCCTCACTGTCTCATATCCTGTGACTCACAGGACGTGTGCTCCCAGCCACAGAATCCCACAGTGAATGTGCTTGGCAGCTGCCAGGTATTCTCCCCATCAGGAGGCTCCGCACAGGCTCCGTGAAACGTGCTGCAGCAAGCTGTGGTGAAAAATGCACTTTCCTGTCGCTTGACTTGGAGAGAGTCCTGTGTGTTTGAAGGCTTACCAGATGCCACAGAAGCCTCAGAAATGCTGTCTCCCAGGTTAAGCTCCCTCTTCCAGCAAGTGTGACATTTTCACATCCACCATCTTAGCTTAGGGCAGTAGGGATTTCCTAAAGATGAACAACCCTGTTTGGTTACAGGGAGATTGTTCTTAAGACACACGCCACACCCCTCCTGGCCTTCCCATCCTTGGCAGGGTCCTGGAATGCTGTTCCCACTTTTCCAGATGCAATAGTGAGAAATTTGGTGGTGAATACTGAGAAAACCAATGCTGGCTATTTCTGACAAAACCAAAGTTGCTTGGTTAGGGTTAGGGTTGTTAGGGTTAGGGGGTATATTAGTCCATTTTCACGCTGCCGGTAAAGACATACCCAAGACTGGGTAATTTATAAAGGAAAGAGGTTTAATTGACTCACAGTTCCACATGGCTAAGGAGGCCTCACAATCATGGAAGGAAATGAAAAAGGAGCAAACGGATATCTTACATGGTGACCAGCAAAGACAGAATGAGAGCAAGCGAAAGGGGTTTCCCTTTATAAAACCATCAGATTTGTGAGACTCATTTACTACCACGAGAACAGTATGGGGGAAACTGCTTCCATCATTCAATTACCTCCCCCCGGGTTCCTCCCACAGCACGCGGGAATTATGGGAGCTACGATACAAGACACATTTGGATGGGGACACAGCCAGACCTTATCGGCGGGATTTGCAAAAGTCACTCCTATCATAATGCCTGAGTGTTTGTACTGCTACATGAATTAAATTCTATTTTTCTTTCCCTCCCTCCCTGTCTCCCTTCTTTCCTTTCTTTCTTTATTAAAATGTAAGCTTCCTGAGAGTAGAGACACTGACTGTCTTACCCAACTCCTGGAATTTGTGCCTGACACCTCATAAGAACTCAGTATACACTTGTTTGGTTGAACGACATTTCAAAATTGATATTGACATGTACCGAGACCTGAAAGGTAATAGAACTCTGTTGCCTTTTCTCATCCTGAGTTGCTCTCTCTGTTTATAAAATGATGCTTTTTTTTTTACCAAATCAGACCCAGTGTTATACATTTACATTGGATTAGCTTATTTAGTCCGTATAAAATTCTATTGTCATTGTTATTATCCGCATCTTTATAGACAATGAAACATAGGTTTTTAGAGTAAGCCATTTTTCCAGGCTCTCTTGCCCATAAGTGGATGAGTAGGGATTTGAACCCAGGTCCTCCTGGCTTCCGAGTTCACATCTATCCCTAGTTATCTGTCAACAGGTGAAATCTACTATCCCACATGATGATCTGTGAGAAGTGGCTTTTCATTAGAATTTTAGCAGGGATGAATGCAGGGGTATCATCACATCAAGGTTCTCAGGACTTTGATGGCCAGTAACAAACAAGCCCATGATGGTGGCCAACTCAAGGCAGGTGACACCCACCATCTCTTAGAGACACCCGCAATCTCTTGAGTGGACAGGACCAGGACCAGGACTCCAGGGGATAGCAGTTATTTCAGGAATGCTCACCTGGTAGGATCAGCAAAACTGGGTCACATGAGGCCAGAATTATCCTCATCTTGACAAGAATGCAGGCTTACCCCTTCCCTCTCTGGTTATAGCAGTGATCTCAGGAGTCATCTAATTCCTCCATCCCCCCAGCATGCACTGGGTGAGGAATGGGTGTGCTTTGTATCCCTGCCCTGAGCAAACACCTCAATCTCTTAGTATGGGCAATCTCTCTGTCTCTTAGTTGCACTTAGACAAGAAGGACATTTAAAAAATAAGTTTCATTAAAAATGAAAAATATTTCAAATACACACACACACACCCCTACTGAACTCAGAGTTCTTTGCCCAATTCAACTAAAGACTGGTGGTATCCACCTATATATAGTTTGACCACACCTAAGAACAAATGCCAGCTGTTTAGAACAAAATTATTCTTCTTCAACCCTGACCTGGTTGAAATCCTGACTTGTTTGAAGTAATGACAGGTCCATGGCTGATAAGCTTGGGGCACTCATTACAGGAGTATTTGCTTAGCTTTTGGAATGTCTGCACCTCAGTAAAAAAAACTTCGTGGTTTGCTCAGGTGTTTTCCAAATGATTTGGTTTAGAAAGAAGTTTCTGTTTGGATTTGTAAGGGCCTCTTCTGGTGTTGACCTGGTTTGCCACTTTGACCTGCTGGGATGACTAGGCTGGGCCATTTTATCCAGGTATCCGATATTGCTAATGGAAGTCATATTTGTGCTTACATTTTGAATGAGTGACTCTGACTTCTTCGTTTCTATGAGTCTGTATTTCAAGCACCAATAATTATGTAGTTGCTAAATCAATAGGTCTAATACTTTTTTATAAAAAGTGTTAACATTGAACAAGGAAGGCTATTCTGGTTTATGTATATTGCATACATTTTCTCATCATATCGTACAGATTCTAGAAAATCCAATCACTTTGATTTTTGAAGCTAATATTTCTTTCACTGTGTGCAGTATTGAAGATTCAGGAAAAACATATTTTGGTCTCACATATATTTCTACTTAGCCCCAAACAGACCCAAAATCCTGATTGTGCTTCAAGCCAAAATTCTGATATGAAGATAAATCACGTCTTTGTTGATACTTACTTTAGTGTCTTTTAAAAAAAGTCTCCTTTCTCCACTAAAATACCAGACAGCAGCAATTGGCATGCAGCAAGCATGTATATAAGCGGGCTCTTTTTGCGTAGTGGAAGCACAATGCCATCTGTACCCTCTTTTGTTTAGCCAAAGTACCTCACTTTCTTTCCATCAATAACAATATACAATGAAGCCTCCTCTGCTTAGAGGATGGCAAACATGGACTTTGAATCCAATTACATGTTATACTTATTAATCATCTAATTCATTTGGCTGAAGAATAGCGTTGCCTAGAGCAATGTAAATTGTTTCAACCAAACAGTATTTGCTTCATCAGGTTTTCCAAATCAGCTAATGGAAAAATACAGAAAGATGTAGAAGACTCTCTACTGGGCATCTCTGGGGGGCATTAGGTAAGTAAAACCTGTCCTGTGTTTGAGGATCTTACAATCTGGTTGAGGATCTGAGAGGTGGGGTTTCTGAGACAGGTAGAAGGACCTCAAGGGAGCATGGGATTCCTTCTCCCTCCTCATTGTTCTCATTTAAACAACCACAGCATAAACCACCTCAAATTGTCTTCAAAGCGACTATCAATCTATATGTCCACATCTGTCTCTATGTTCATAGACACATGGACATCAAAAACATAAAATAGAAAACATGTGCATCCTCATTGCAAAGTGAAACCAGAAATTAACCACATCCCAGCATCCATGAGGGATTTTTGCAAATGCAGTGTGGACAGGACTACACAGAACACATCACTGATTGCTGGGAAATGCTTCACATCCAGAGACAAATACGCCTGGAAAGGAAGCTTGGTTGTGCCACACAATAGCCCACTAGCACCCTCCCATTCCGAAGCATGGGCTCACCAGGCATGTTGGTGCACACCTATAATCCTCAGCTACTTGGGAGGCTGAGATGGGAGGACTGCTTAAGCCCAGGAGATGAAGACCAGCCTGGGCAACATAACAAGACCCCTGTCGCTCTTAAAAGAAAGAAAAAAAAACAGCTTAGCTGAGCATGGTGGTACATGGATGATGGCTGTGGTCCCAGCTACTCAGGAGGCTGAGTGGGAGGATCTCTTAGGCCTAGAAGTTTGAGACTTCAGCTATGATCACACCATTGCACTTCAGCCTTGGCAACAGAGCGAGACCTTGTCTTTAACAAAGACAAAAATAAAATAAAAGCATAGGCTCTTGGGAGATGGGGTCTACAGGCTGCCTGGAGTGCTCTAAAGTCTCCTAGGTTGAATTTGCCTCCCATCTGCACAGCAGAGGCTCTAAGCTTCACCAGGGCATGCAACTTGCTTCTGATGAGTTGGACATTCTAGGTAGAGAGCCAGGGGTGTGTACATGGTGTGTGTGTGTGTGTGTGTGTGCGCGCGCGCACGCGAACGCATACGGAAATGCAGGCAGAGGGCACAAACATTTCCTTTGGAGTCCCATTAGCATCTCTTCTAGGAAGCCAGACTGGGGGTCAAGATGAGAAGAAGCTTCAGGCTGCTTCTACCAACCTGCCTGTCTTGACTGACATCTATCTCTCATCCCCAGGTCACCCCAACCCCCAGATTCCTGGATCTCCAAACTAGTAATCCACTTCCAATGCTAGGCTGACAAATCAAATACAACATGCCCAGTTAAATTTGAATTTCAGATAAACCACACAAATTTTTAAGTAAAAATATGACCCAAATATTCCATGGGACATCATGTACTAAAAAATATTGTTATTTATGTAAAATTCAAATTTTACTGGGCATCCTGTTTCGATTTGTTTGTTGTTTTCCTAAAACCCCATCCCTGAATGATTGATGTGGCATATACACCAATCTGAGCAAGGCATAGTGATTAACAACAGCACGGGGCCTTGGAACAAGTTGCCTGGTTTGTAACCCTAACTCCACCACTTGCAGGTCACAGAACCCTGGGCGGGTCACTTAACCTTGCTGGGCCTCGGTTTTCTCATCTGTAAAACAGGGATAATACTGAATCCCCCTAA
The DNA here is from genome assembly GCF_043159975.1 of Macaca nemestrina. Classification (NCBI taxonomy): domain Eukaryota; kingdom Metazoa; phylum Chordata; class Mammalia; order Primates; family Cercopithecidae; genus Macaca; species Macaca nemestrina. Next base: position 132,348,610 of record NC_092135.1, on the reverse strand, counting down.
TATTTGTATTTATTTATTTATTTATTTATTTATTTATTTATTTATTTATTTTTGGGACAGAGTCTCACTCTGTCACCCAGGCTAGTGTCCAGTGGCACAATCTCTGATCACTGCAACCTCTGCCACCTGAGTTCAAGTGATTCTCCTGCCTCAACCTGCCGAGTAGCTGGGATTACGGGTGCCTGCCACCATGCCCGGCTAATTTTTGCATTTTTAGTAGAGACGGGGTTTCATCATCTTAACTCCTGACCTCGTAACCCACCTGCCGCGGCTTCCCAAAGTGTTGGGATTACAGGTGTGAGCCACCGTGCCTGGCCATAATTTTATGTATTCAAATACTGAGAGCAGGAGAAGAGGATTACTCCCAGTCTGGGTGAGGTTGGGGAAGAACGATGTGAGCAGATCTGAACTGGAGAGCCAAAATAGTCATCGACTTTACCATCAACCCTTCCTAATGCAGATGAACTTTCAAAAGAATGCCAAGGTAATATAACCGAGAGGGGCTCTTCTGTTTCTTTCTTTCTTTTTTTTTTTTTTTTTGAATACTCACATAAAAACAGAATTCACGCATAAACAGATAAAATCTTCTGACAAGCTGGCAGAATTGTAGCCCCCAAACAGCAACATGTTAATGGGAAAATAGCAGGTGCATGGTTCCCACGTCAGCTTCCACTCCTGCTCCTGCTGGTTACTTGGCAGCCACCCTGGCAGTCGTGAAAATGACTGACACGTCTATTTTCACATGTTTGTATGCCAAGAATAAGACTGGAAGCATTGACTGAAACAATTGGCTTTTCTCACTGCGGGATGCGATTGTCCAGTGTGCAGAGGGAATGGAAGATAGGAGGAGGTGGTGGTGCCTCTCCTCTGCCACATTGACAGTCCCCTCTCCCTTTCCAGACTGGACCGTCCCTTGGGGATACAGACTTTGTTGTTAGTTCCCTTCCGACCTATAAACACGTTTGTAAATTCTACCGCCTCATCTGTTTCTCCTTCCCCATCCAGATGGGTGTGGAAAAGCCAATTTTAGTGAATGCAAAGGGCAATGTGATTTGGAAAGAGAGTTGTCACCCCACCTGAGTAATGCTCATGGACAAGGCAAGGGCAGAAGCGGCATCCAGTTCCCTCATCCACGACTTCCTAATCGAGCCTCTACTATGTGCAGATGATGCTCCATTCAGGCAACATGGAGTGAACTGGACAGACAAGTCCCTGCCCTCGGGAGCTCACATTCTAGTTGGTCAGAAAGAAAACAGACAAGGAAAGAACTGACTGAAAGAAGGGAGCTGCATATTTGCATGTTCCTGGGAGAACCACTTGTTGAGTGGTGGGGCCTGGGAGACAATGGGTTGCACTTCAGAAAAACCATAGACAAGTTTCTTGCTCACTGGGAACAGAGCTCAGAGTTCTCAGTTCTCTACACAGGGTCTCCTTCCAAAAAGAAGGGATCTGCAGGTTACGTATTTTGGTTAAGTAACCAGATTGTAAACTGTCACATGCAGCTCATAAAACCAGCCTCGAGGTTGCGCATCACGGATGGAGGAAGTCCAGGTTCACATTCCAGAGTGACCCCTGATGCTTTGTGTTCAGCAACTGGGCTTCTCATTTCACACCAGGGTTCTTTGTTTCATACGTTGGCATTTGAGAGAGGTTTCCTGGAATTAACTGTGATGTTTGCTTGAATCTTGTTGAGAACATGAATCACACAGTTTCTTAAAGGTTATTCTTTTTCAGAAGAAAAGTTATTTTATAGGAAGTCAGACCCTCAGGATCTTCCAGAGCCCGGGGTCTCTTTTGTCGGCACAGAGTTGAATTGTCATGGCTTCAGGATTTTCATTTCTTATTCAATTTATTGGAGCAAGCCTTACGCTTGACCAGCATCGGCAAACAGACAGGCGGGTGTTCAGCTGGGACCCGGCAGAGATGACTGTAGATTCCGCCAATATCTTTCACAGAAGGAACTCCAGGTCCAGTCCCAGGAAGGCAGGGAGAGGAGGAACAGAAAAGGCAGGGAAATTGTCAATCAGCTCAGGACAGGGAAACTGGGGATGAGGGGCCAAGCTGCAGGTAGAGCATCAGTGGGAGCTTCATCCTCAGTTCCTGAGAGGGCCAGAGGTCTAAGAAAACCTGTTTTGCCATGCTCACCTCTCAGCATGGTGTGGTTGATCATGTCAGGAGCACACACCAGCTGGGGGATTCTGAAGCTGCCCGTCATCAGAGGGGGTCCGTGGAGTAGGGAGTCATCTGGTGGGCTTCCTGTTGAGCTGCTGGGCGTCACATGCTTAGCCTGCAACAGGGCAGCTCTCATTGCTCTGGGAGGATTTAGGGGCATCAGGGATGCTCACTGGGCTTCTCCCAGGATCTCTGAGTTTTCCTCTTTTCTGTTCCATTCAGTTGCTGATCTTTGCTTTTGCTTAAGGCCCTGAAGTGAAATTGGAGTTGAGGTGAATCTTGTAGCAAATTGAATTAAGACCACACCTTCATCCTTTGGAACAAACGTTGCAATTCTGCAACTGTGGGGACGTGGAAGCATTCAGGGCATTCTGCTGGTTGCTTGGGAATGGATTATGCATTGGCACAAAAATCAACAGCAGTGACTTGGGATCATTCTTTCCTCATGATTTTCTCCTTTTAAGAAAACACTGTATTTTAATTACATTGTTCATACTCTGGAAAATATAGCTGAATTTTTAAAATCACATATAAATGACCACCTAGAGCGAACTGCACAAGATTTTGCTATTTAGCATTTTCTATCATCCATCTATCTGTATTTTTATTCAAAAATGGATCATACTTTACATATTGTTTTGTAACTGTAGACTAATACTTGACAAGGATTGCTTCTAGCAGTGGTTTAGTTCATTCTGCCCCAATTTGCTTAGTTACAGACATATTATACTCAGTTGTAGATCAGAAGATGGTTCTTAGGAAGACTTTGAGGCAAAGAGGTGAGAGGTGAGTGGATTATTGGAAAATGGTCATGGCTCCCCACAAGAGATTGGCCACCCTGGGATGAGCTACTTACGTTTGCAAATATCTCTATCTCTGAGATCCTAGGGTCTCATAGAGTCTTCTCATTTCCTACTTACATGTCTTTGTGGAAACCACATCATCTATAGCATTTTCAGGATAAGCAACTATTCCAGGAGACAGGTATGGAGGTAACCGAAAATACTTGTATGTCCTCTCTCTCTTTTTTAATGTTGAGGACATAGCAACAAAATCTATTGATTTTGTGTATGCTGACATCAGTTGATTAAAGTTAGACAGTGATCCTAATCCACACTGTAATGTGATTCTTTGTTAGTCCTTTCCCTGTCTCAAGTGTATTTTACTTGTGAATGAGTCTCAGAAAACATCACATTGAGGGATCAACTTTCGCAGGCTTGTGGATCCAAAATCAGGCCCCTTGTGGGTTCTGGTCAACTTTCTGCAACAGAATAATGAACTTGAAATGTAAGAGCTGGGGTTGGCCTAGAGGGACGAAGACTGACTGAAGTGAATAACAAGGTCAAACAGGCTTCCAAGATTTCCAGAACCAAACAGCCTCGGGCTCCAGTAAGTGATTCACATTCCCTTCCCCTTTGTTATAAATGTTTCTCATTGTTGAATACCTTTGACTTGTTAGGGCTGAGCCCTTTTCTCTAAATAGCTGAGGGATGAGTTGTCAGTTGAAAAAAAATCTTTAATGAGTGAAAGTACTGTTGCCTGGCTTCACGTTCTTAAATTATGATGGTATCGCCTGTCTCTAATCAGGATAGAAAGAAGGAAAATCTCGGAAAGTTTCTTGACAGGGGACTAAATGGCATGGCACACAGGTGCTCTTGTTGTGCCAAGTCAGAGTTCTTCTCCAAATGCTCCGAGATTGAATCCACTCTGCAATAAACCTTTTCCCCTAGCTGTCACTACTGTATGTCACATCCAGTCTATGCTGTTATCTGCAGCGTATTTGTGTTGAATGACTTTCTAGAGGTGGTCCCAGGAAGAATGGTGCAAGCATCCCAAAGCCTTCTGCTCTGATGGGCAATAAATGAAACAGCCAGCATATACCCCAGAGAGGGAGAAAAAAGTCCATTGCAGGAGACAGTTTCTTAGAGCAATTGACCAAGAACTTGGCACCACGGAGGAGAACTTTACTGATTCCAGAGTCAGAAGACAAGGATGGATGATCTGTTTACATATTATTGAACATTTTAAGTTATTTTCTTTTCTTTTTTTTTTTTTTTTTTTTTTTTGAGGTGGAGTCTTCACTCTGTCGCCCAGGGTGGAGTGCAGTGGCACCATCTCGGCTCATTGCAAGCTCCGCCTCCCGGGTTCGCGCCATTCTCCTGCCTCAGCCTCCGGAGTAGCTGGGACTACAGGCGCCCGCCACCGCGCCCGGCTAATTTTTTGTATTTTAGTAGAGACGGGGTTTCACCGTGTTAGCCAGGATGGTCTCGATCTACTGATCTCGTGATCCGCCCCCCTCGGCCTCCCAAAGTGCAGGGATTACAGGCGTGAGCCACCGCGCCCGGCCCATTTTAAGTTATTTTCAATAATTTGCCAACAGTTTTGTAATAAGAATATTTATTCATCAACTTTATGATAAGGATTATTTCCTTGGAGAACGTCCCAAGAAGGGTTATATACTAGAAATTATTTTGAGATTGTTTATTTATATTACCAGAAGAATACTGATTTCTACCTAGCCATAACTTCTTACCATAAATAAAATATTACTCAATGGCTCCTCAAAATCTTCAGGGATCCAGGCTACGTTTATTTTTTTCTGCTTTGCCATCTTTATTTTTAGCTTGTGCCTTTCTGTCTCATGACCACAAGGTGGCTGCTGTGCCTTCCAGGACATGGTATCTACATTCCAGAAGGGGTGAAGGGTAAGGTTGAGGGCAAAGCTTTATTACCCCAGGTAAGCCCTCCCCAAGGTCTTTTGCTTATTCCTTGTGTTAGTCCATTCTTGCATTGCTATAAAGACATACCTGAGACTAGGTAAGTTATAAAGAAAAGAGGTTTAATTGACTCATGGTTCTGCAGGCTATACACGTTTCTGCTTCTGGGGAGGCCTCAGGAGATTTACAATCGTAGTGGAAGGTGAAAGAGAAGCAAGCATCTCTTACATGGCGGGAGCAGGAGGAAGAGAGCGAAGAGGAAGGTGTCCCATACTTTTAAACAACCAGATCTCTTGAGAACTCTATCTCAAGATAGCACTAGGGGGATGGTGCTAAACCATGAGAAACCACCCCATGATCTAGTCACCTCCCATCAGGCCCCACCTCCAATAGTGGGGATTACAAGTCAACATGAGACTTGGGTGGGGATACAGAGGCAAAGCATATCATACCCCATGACCAGAACTGAGTCACACAGACACTCCAGGCTGCAAAAGAGGGGACGATGACACACAAGTACATTGCCTTTCTGAATAAAATCTGTTGGAATGGAAGAAAAAGCAAACCTGTGTTGGGGAGACATCAGTACTATCTGCCACACATGTAACTGTGCTGTGTTAAAACTGCTAATATTTTTTCCAAAGCCAGTTTAAAGAAATGCAGTTTTTGTAGATGTTTTGAAAAATTGATCTAATAATATGGGTAGTCATTGGTAGGAAGAAGCCAGCTTTGAGTAAATCAAATGTCAAGAATTTCTGCAGTCAGGAGGAGACTTTCTAAAAAAGTAAAAAGAGAAAATACTGTGGGGACACTGAGAGAGCAATGTGATTGCCACACTGAAAAAGCATAGACCTGGAGACAAATCCTCTCTCTGTAAGGTTCACTCACTTTCTGTTTTCTCTGGATGAGTACATCCTTATAAAATTATCCCTCTATGTATTGTTTTTCTCTCATTTTCTCCAGATCAAACAGTTCTGAAATATCATATCACCATATCTAGGCATCTAATATAGTTCTAAACCACCTGTCTCCAAAAGCACTATGGATCTCATCCTTAAATGTGACATCACAGAGTTTTTTTAAGCTGTATTTTTCTATAAATTGAAGACATTTGCATTACAGACATCATTTAAGATTGGAATTTTTTGCATATTTGTAATGTATGTCAACAGTTGTTAATCGGGATGAGGGGCCCTCCTATGACACCATCTAAAGCCAACTTTATATGTATTCCTTTCTCTCTTCTCTCTCTTTCGTTTTTAACAAAAAATTTCAACCTCTACGTGACTTGGTCAATAATCAGCTGAAGAACTTTAAGCAGGCCTTCAAAGGGCCCTCACTCACCAATGCCCTTCAAGGTCTAGATTTTGTTAGGTATGAATGGGAAAGCTTTGGATCAATCTTTCATGCCCCTTATATTGCAATGATCAGTGGAATTTTATATTTACCATAAAAATCTTGGAATTCTGGCCAGCTGCAGTGGCTCACACCTGTAATCCCAGCACTTTGGGAGGCCGAGGCAGGTGGATCACGAGGTCAGGAATTCAAGACCAGCCTGGACAACATGGTGAAACTCCGTCTCTACTAAAAATACAAAAATTAGCCGGGCGTGGTGGTGGGCGCCTGTAATCCCAGCTACTTGGGAGAATCACTTGAACCTGGGAGGCAGAGGTTGCAGTCAGCCAAGATGACGACACTGCACTCCAGCCTGGGCAACAGAGCAAGACTCCATCTCAAAAACAAAACAAAACAAAAACAAAAAGTTGGAATGCTAGTGCTAGGAGAAGTCCTAGAGAGACTCTCTTCATATCTGTACACACATGAACTTCCCTAAGCCCTGCAAGATGTCTGTGGCAGAGCTGAGATGAGAACACAGGTCTTGACCAGCCAACACAGACATAGTTTTGCCAGTACTATGTCCTGGGCTTTACTCATTAAGAAACTCACACTTGATTTTAATGAAAACTAAAAAAATTAAGGTTATTAAAATTTTTCATTTCTACTACTGATGGCATGCATTATTCCAATAGAAAAAAAAATTCTTTCTCATCAAGTCACTCAGTATACACAAAGATTACATGAGGTTATTCCATTTCTTGTCATCTTATTAGATCTAATATTATTAGGTTTAAATATTCATTGGGCATAATATTTTCTCCTAGATTAAAATAATTTATAATACGTTTCTGAGATCCTCTTGAGTGGTTGGATAATTTTAAGTTGAACGTTATAAAAAAATCAACCTTGAAACTATTGAGACTTTCCACTGGATACTGTCTTCTTTCAGTTATGTTGCTGGAGAAAAGTAGTTTGTGAGTCATCCAATTTATATGCCATCATGGATAAAGAATGCTTCTGTGTGTATTGTTTTACCGTACAGACGGGACTTTTTTCCCTTTTAGTCTCATCCTGCAAGTGTGGCTTTCTCGGGAAATTGGTAACGCACTCTTTATGCTGCCTTAGCCAAGACTCAAAGTCATCCCGAGCACCAGGTCCCGCAAAGTCTTGGAAAACCCACGAACAAGCAATGAATGCTCTGGGTAACTTTGTTCAAAGACCAGCTGTGCCTTCCGTGTTTTCAGCTTCTCTTCAGTGAAACTCATTTTGTAAGGTGGGAGAAGAGAAGCTTGCCATGAGCCTGGAACGCGGGGAGCAAATGGGGCAGGCCCATATTGGCGATGCCCCTAGCTCCCAGCAGAAGCAAATCCTCTGTGGACAAAAGCCTCCTCAACAGACAGCCTTGGGATTGCCTCATGTTACATGCAGATTAACGGGAATTCAAAATTAATGACAAAGCATGCAAAGAAATAGGCTGCTATGAGTGAGAGTCAGCAGCAAACAACAGAATTCCCCAAGTTTCTTAATGAGGGGAATTATACATAAAAAAGTAACCATTTTTATTTGAAGAAATAAAAGCTAGAATAAAAATAACCAGAAATAGAGGGTGGAGGAGATGGGGCAGCAGATGGATTTTGGTGCAAACTTTCAGTCATAAGTTGAATATATTCCGGAGATCTAATGTACAACACGATAACTATAGGTAACAGTAATGTATTGTATACTTGAGGTTTGCTGAGAGTAGATCTGACACTGTTCTCACCACACACACACAAATACACACACAAAGATGAAGTAGTGGATATGTTCATTGTGGTAATCATTTCACAATGTATATGTATACCAAAACGTCACATTTTACACCTTAAATATATAATTTTTATGTCAAAAAATATAAATAAGTAATAATAATTACTTTTTTTAATGACCAGAAAATAAGAGACAGTCAAAAATTTCAGGAATATTTTTAAATTAATTGTCAAGTTTTACAAATGAAAATTATTTAATGAAATAAAAAACTCCATAGATGAGTTATTTTTTATTTATTTATTTTTTTTTTTTTTGAGACGGAGTCTCACGCTGTTGCCCAGGCTGGAGTGCAGTGGCGCGATCTCGGCTCACTGCAAGCTCCGCCTCCTGGGTTCACGCCATTCTCCTGCCTCAGCCTCCTGAGTAGCTAGGACTACAGGCGCCCGCCACCGCGCCCGGCTAATTTTTGTATTTTTAGTAGAGACGGGGTTTCACTGTGGTCTCGATCTCCTGACCTTGTGATCCGCCCGCCTCGGCCTCCCAAAGTGCTGGGATTACAGGCTTGAGCCACCGCGCCCGGCCGATGAGTTATAATTAGATGATTAAATACAGTTGAAGAAAGAACCGAAAAGCAAATTTGAAGAAATTAGCCAATAGCACGGAGAAATAGGAGAGAGAAAACAGGGAAGAGAAGTGAAGAAATAGAAAGTAGAAAGTTAAAAAGCATAATGTGCATCTACTCAGAATCCCAGAGAATGAAAGAGGAGGAATATTTGAAAAGATCATGGTTCAGAACTTTCCAGAACTGAAAAGAACATGAATTCCCATTACAGAAAACACAATGAATCCCAAGCTGCTTACATTTTTTTAATCCACACGTTAGACGATGATGAAATTACAGAAAATCCAACAAAAATGAAAAGATCTTAAAAACAGCCAAAGGGAAGAAATAGATCACCTACAAGTGAAAATTAGATTGAAAGTAGGCTTGTTATTAGCTGCAATGAAAGCCAAGCCAGAGAGAATAAAACAATACCTAAAAGGGCTAATTTAGGATTGTCAACCCAGCAAACTAAGGTTTAAAAGCAATGGCAAATTGGAGATAATTTGATAAACAAAAATCGTTTTACCGCTGAAGAGACTTTAACCAAAAGGACTCCTAGGTATGTTTCCCAGAAAGAGGAAACCATCCCAGAAAGAAGGTCTGATTTTTTAAGACATAAGGAGTCAAGTAACTTTCTTTTTTTTTTTTTGAGACAGAGTCTCGCTCTGTCGCCCAGGCTCACTGCAAGCTCTGCCTCCTGGGTTCACACCATTCTCCTGCCTCAGCTTCCCGAGTAGCTGGGACTACAGGCGCCCGCCACCATGCCCGGGGAATTTTTTTATATTTTTAGTAGAGACGGGGTTTCACCGTGTTAGCCAGGATGGTCTCGATCTCCTGACCTTGTGATCTGCCTGCCTCGGCCTCCCAAAGTGCTGGGATTCCAGGCGTGAGCCACTCTGCCCGGCTGGAGTCAAGTAACTTTCATACAAGTGGGTGCATTTTTTAAAGTCCATGTAAAATAATAATAACAATTTTAACAAAGAGCAAATGCTGGGATGCAAGAGCAGGTAAGTCTGGAGGTTGAACAACTGTTCAGGAGGGGTCAAGGTACTGATTAACTTTAGAGATGAGATTCAGTAAGCCTGAATTCCAGATGTAACAATCATAAATAAATAAATAAATAAATAAGAGTATCACTTTCAAACTGAGGCAGGAAATAGGGTCTAGAGGCAGGGAACTTAAGGACTTCCTAGAACTAAATTAAACAGGAAAAACCAAACCTTCTAAGCCCAAGTAAATAACTTTGTAGCTCTATTTCAGCTATGGCAGGAAACGTCCTCTTCATTTGCATAGGGTGTGCACCAAGTACCTAATTTTGTATCTTTACTTCATCCTCTTCGTTTACATAGGGCATATACCAAGTTATCAGTGGGAAACCTCTCAAGGGGTACTCAAACCCTGGAAAATTCTGTAACCAGTGGCCTTGAACTACTTGCTGAGGGCTGCTCCCACCCTGTGGAGTGTGCTTTCATTTTCGATAAATCTCTGCTTTTGTTGCTTCATTCTGTCCTTGTTCTCTTAGTGAGTTTTGTCTGATTCTTTGTTCAAAACCCCAAGAACCTGGATACCCTCCACTGGGAAAAAATCTAGTAGAAGAGAAAATGGAATGATAATAATTATAGTAGTAGAAGAAGAGCAACAACAAATCAACTTATTAAAAAAAAATAGATAATTAGCAGGATAAATAGAAACCACAATGTAAGATGAGATGAAAAAGGAGACTTAGTATATAATAATTACAATAGATAAAAATAAACTAAACTTTCTCCTCAAAATACAGAGTATCAGTTTTCATTAAGGAAAAAAAAATCTACTATGCCCATTTAAATGAGCCACGTCTAAAACATAAAAGATCCTGGAAGTTAAAAGTAAAAGAATCAAAGATAGTAGGCAAATATTAACGAAAGCTCACACAGCTATGAAAATATCAGATAAAATAAATTATTTGGGATAAGAATGGTTACTGCATATTGATGTAACAATTTTAAATTTGTATGATCTTAAATGGTTTCAAAATATGTAAAGCAAAAATTGCTAAAACTATAGGGGGAAATTGACATGTTCTTTGCCAGAGTAGAAGATTTCAACATACCTTTTTCAATTATTGATAGGCCAAACAGACAAAAACGTTAGTATAGGTATAGAAGATCTGTCCAATACTATTTAACAAATTCAATTTGACAGACATTCAGATATCAGCTTGCAACAATGGGAAAATACACATTCTTCTTTCACATAAATGGAGTATTTACAAAAATATGTAGTAGACTATAAAAAAAACTCAAAACTAAAAAAAAAAACACACAGAACATCTTATGGATTATATGGACAATAATATAAATTAGTTAGAAATTATGTACGTATTTTTTAGAAAATTTAAAGTCCACTTGTTCCATAGACAAAAGTGTCTGCAAGACATTGGGTTAAGCCAAGTTAAGTAATAATGAGGAGCAGGGAAAGAGGGTGAGAGAATATTTTGCTGCAGGAGTTCCCATATGCCTTAATATATAATGTAGATGATGAATTTATAAGTGAAGAGATGCAGTGTTTTTATATCTCTATTTTGCCATGCAATTTGCTATCCATGGAGTAGCTCACGGGACTTGTATTCTGTGGAACATACTTTGGGAAATACTGTTCCACAGCAACCCCAAGGCATACTTCATGTAAACCCTACTCTTGTTATTAACCCTATTTAACTTCCTATAACAACTGCAAGCCTGGATATTACATCTCACAGTATGCATTCTAATAAAACCATGAGTTTTATTATCACTCCTGATGAGGGTGATAAGATTAAATCTTTCACAGCACACTGCAATGAACAGGAAAGAATCAATTTGGCAAGAAGGCATTTGAAGATAGGAATATTTGTATTTTAGTATCCTAATTAAAAAAACAACAACACATGAGCTACTTTGCAATCCACGTCAAAACTCTGAGACCTGCTATAAAATGCTCTAAACTACTTTTCAAACTTTTCAGGACAGCTGTGACCCTGTGGGGGTTGACCGTCATCCAAAAAGTCTCATTTTCTAGACGGTTAGGAGACCTGAATTCCTTTCCAGATCAGTGAGGCTGTGACTGGGCGATGAATCACTGTGGATGAAGAGTTAATTCATGATGTTCCCTGGAGCAATGAACCGTTTCTGCCCCCTTTCCAGCTTTCTCATACATACTTCCCTTTGCATTGAAACAATTCATTAGTTCCGCTTTGTCAGGGGCCCACCTGTGCCATGTTAATGAGCAGCCAGAAGGGATCAGGGAAGATGAGTAAGTAGCCAGCCCACTCTGCAGCTGGCACAGCTCTTAGGAGCAGTTTTTAATTCTACAGAAATCTTTCATTCTAAGATGTAACACAAGCTCCTACATTAGGAGTTCACCTGACAGTATTTTCATACACCTGAAAAGGTCTGTATGATAACCCAGCATGACGATTTAAAATGTGTCCAAAAATTCTTCCCACTTCTTCTTCAAGAGATGGAGCTTAATTCACTTTTCCTCAAGTGTGGGTGGACTTAGTGACTCACCTCGAATGAATAGGATATGGCAAAAGTCATGGGATGGCATTTCTTTCTTCTTCTTTTTTTTATTTTGTATTTTTTTTTTTTTTTTTTTTTGAGACAGAGTCTTGCTCTGGCGCCCAGGCTGGAGTGCAGTGGCATGATCTCGGCTCACTGCAGCTTCTGCCTCCCAAGTTCCAGCGATTCTCCTGCCTCAGCCTCCTGAGTGGCTGGGATTACAGGTGCACACCACCACACCCAGCTAATTTTTGTATTTTTAGTAGAGACGGGGTTTCACCATGTTGGCCAGGCTGGTCTTGAATTCCTGACCTCAGGTGACCCACCTGCCTCGGCCTCTCAAAGTGCTGGGATTACAGGTGTGAGCCACTGCGCTTGGCCATGGGATGGCATTTCTGAGATAAGGATGCTGGGGCCTCCACTTTGGATGTGCACTCTTTCTGTCTCCTGAATCACTTGCTCTGGGGGAAGCAGTAGCACGAGATCTGTGGAGAAGTCCGTCCATACAGCAAGAAATGGAATCAGCCATGTATGTGAGCTTGGAAGTGGAAACTCCAGCCCCCGTCAATCTTCAGAAGTAATGGCTGGACTGCCAAGACCCTGAGCCAGAACCGCCTAATCTAGAAGCTGAGCTGCTCTCAGATGTGCGACCCTCAGAAATTGTGTGAGCTAACAAGTGCCTGTTGTTTTATGGCGCTAAGTTTTGGAGTAATTTTTATGCAGCAACAGATGACTAACACAGCCATTGATCAGACTGCTCAGGATATAGGGAAGCCAGGGTGAGATAATCCGGGTGATCTGTGTCCACCCCACATGGCTGGGATTGTACTGGGTTGCTGGGAAAAGGAGGTTTCCTGTGGCTGGAAGGCTGGACTATTGGTGAGGAGGCAAGGATAGAGCTTTGCTCTGGAACTAAAGGTTGCCCACAACCTTAGACCCGAGCGGTTGAATAAACAGTGATACAGCCACACAATGGAGGGCTCTGCATCTTGAAAAAGAATAAGGAAAGCCTTGGCCAGGCGTGGTGGCTCACGCCTGTAATCCCAGCACTTTGGGAGGCTGAGATGGGTGCATCACCTGAGGTCAGGAGCTCGAGACCAGCCTGGCCAACATGGTGAATCCCCATCTCTATTAAAAATACAAAAATTAGGCAGGGCATGGTGTTCACGCCTGTAATCCCAGCACTCCGGGAGGCCGAGGTGGGAGGATCACAAGGTCAGAGAGATCGAGACCATCCTGGCTAACATGGTGAAACCCTGTCTCTACCAAAAATACAAAAAAATTAACCGGGCATGGTGGCGGGCCCCTGTAGTCCCAGCTACTCAGGAGGCTGAGGCAGGAGAATGGTGTGAATGTGGGAGGCGGAGCTTGCAGTGAGCCGAGAACATGCCACTGCACTCCAGCCTGGGCGACAGAGTGAGACTCTGTCAAAAAAAAAAAAAAAAAAAAAAAAAAATTAGCTGGACATGGTGGCAGGAGCTTATAATCCCAGCTACTTGGGAGGGTAAGGCAGGACAATCACTTGAACTGGGAAGGTGGAGGTTTCAATGAGCCAAGAACTGAGATCACACCATTGCACTCCAGCCTGGGTGACAAGAATGAGGCTTCATCTAAAAATAAATAAATAAATAAGGAAAGCCTCTATGAATTGACATGGAGAGTTTCCCAGGATATGTCATTGAGTGAGAGACCAAAGTGCGAGAGATCATCTACAGTATGCTATGTTTTGTTTAAGAAAGAAGGAATTATAAGAAATACTTTTATATGCTCATTAATGCAAAAAGACATGCATAACGGATAAACCAGAGACTAGTGAAAGTGGTTACATACATGGAGTGGGTTGGAACAGGGTATAAAGGATCGGGGAAAGGGAATAAATCCAATGGGTTGGGGTAAAGAGGCATCTCTTTCTCAGTACAACTTTGTGTCTAGTTTTAATGTTTAGAATCATGTGATCTTTCACATGCTAAAAATAATAAATAAAAGCAGCAAGATTGGGAATAAAAAAATAAGAAATGAAATACAAATAGAAACAAACCTAGTGGTATTTCAAATGAAAAGCAATCACACTGAAGTAGAGGGAAAAACAAACTAACTAAATAATCTTGGTAATATATTCTCAGGCTAAAGGCAAAAGTAACTATACATAATTATTGAACTCTGATTAATATATTTGTTTTGCACAGTGGTAAGGATTAGCAGTTAGCAATTCTGAAACAACTTAACGTATTCTGGAATTGAGCAAATAAATAAATATACTGTGGATAGTGAGAGTCATATTTCTCACCATTGGAGATGCAAGTAACAAATATGTAAAGAGAGAAGGAGAGAATTAACTTTGCGGTTAGGACTGGTTAAGAACTCATAGTTTTAGGTTAAAAAAAGTGTGTGAGTGTATGTGTGTGTGTGTGTGTGTGTTTCTGGAGGTATGTATGCACATATGCACAAGTAGATGCACACAAATACATATACTTATTTTTTAGCTGTATCCACTGGGGGCCTAGAAGCAATGGCATCCCAGTAGCAATGAGCACACCTAGAGCCTAGAGCTTGGTTTCTAGATACCATTCTCTACTAGAAGGAACCAGGGCACTTTGGAGAAATGTTTGATTCCAAGATTGGGTCTAGGAAAATACATGTGAGCCTGAAACTTGCAGTTTACTAGAAAGTAAGGAAGTGCTCAAAGAATTATCAGTGCATGTCAAAGGGCACAGAAGACAGATTTAAGAGGATCCCACTTGCCAGATATGAAACAACATGAGCATCAAAAAACGATCATAATGGGTTATAACCCATTGAATAAAATAAGAATATATGAATCTATGATTAATGAATTAAGTGAGAAGGAAGGGAAAACAAGAGAAAGCTCTTCCCTGGAACAGAATTTCAATTAATTTATGCAGAAGAAATGGTGGAATTAGAAAAATCATCATTTAGCAACAACCAGAATAGCAATTATTTCAGGCAAGAATCATCAGGGAATGCCAAAACTAGTAGATGACAAAGTATAATGAAAAACAGATACTCACATGGCTTCAAAGTGTCTCTCCACAATGTACTTATTAATTCCAAAGCAAAAAAATTATAACTTTACATTGGAGCAACATAGCAGGAAGTAGCATAACTAAGTGATCAATCAATGATTCAACTTTTGGGAGAGAGAGAGAATGATAAACAAAATAAAATATATTGAAGGGTATGCAGGAATTCTTTGTACTATTTTTGCAACTTTTCTGTCTGAATTTATTGAGTGCTGTATCTTTTGGGGAAATCAAAATCACTTTATTCCCATCGCGCCAGCTGCTAATGAGGAAGGATGGGCACTTATCTGCATCTTCCATGTAAATAACTGAATTTTTATCTTAACCCTCTTCTTGCCCTTGTGAGAGGGCTATCCGAAGCTTCTTATCAGGAATAAAAAGTGTCACTAAAACATTTCCACTGTTGTCTTCCTTGCTTCTTCTGGGAGGAGAGAAAAGAAGCTCACAAGAGACAGAAATGATCTCTACAGCTTAGCTCCCTACAGAAAGCATACAGGAGAGGGGAAATCCCCACCATGTGGGCACTGCAGTAGGATTAGCAAAATCTCAGGGATGGAGATGGCATTGGCCAACGTGTCAAAGATGACTGTCTTCACTGCTACAGAAGAGAAAGACGCTGGTGTGACAGAGGCACGGAGAAACCTGAACACCAACATTAGGTTTGGTTGGCCCGGGACAGTGGCTGTGTCTGGTCTAGGGTAGACTGGAGCAATTCCAATGGGCTTCACCAAAACCTTGCCTTTAGTAAAAAATGGCAAGAGGTCCAAGTGCTGGGGCATTAGCAGTGATGGTATAAGAACAAAAACTGGCCGGGTACGGTGGCTCACGCCTGTAATCCCAACACTTTGGGAGGCAGAGGTGGTTGGATCCCCTGAGATCAGGAGTTCGAGACCAGCCTGGCCAGCATGTGGAAACTATGTCTCTACTAAAAATACAAAACATTAGCCAGGCATGGTGGCACGCATGTAATCCCAGCTACTCAGGAGGCTGAGGCGGGAGAATCATTTGAACCCGGCAGACAGAGGTTGCAGTGAACTGAGATTGTGCCACTGCACTCAAGCCTGGGCAACAAGAGCGAAACTCCATCTCAAAATAAATAAATAAGTAAAATAAATAAAATAAAATAAAATAAAAAGAACAAGACCTGTGCTGAGCATGAAAAAGAGTTGGCTCGTCCATGACGGGCTTAAACTGATAGTTTAAGATGAAGGTGGGTGAGACATCTTGGTTTCTCCTGCCCACAAAGGATGAAATGGTCACATTTGGACGTTTAAATTAGAATTTAAAACTAAAGCCTGAGATGTACTCACCCTTTTGAGACTGGAATTACTTAAAGTTAAAAATACTAGAGATCTTTCTTTATCATTTCTCCAATAATTTATTTTGAGATTTAATGAAAGGGAAAAAATGGTATGATAATACGTTTTTAAAAGCTTTAAGAAATAAATAACATTTTCATCACTTATTGACATGAATGTTTCCCTCCGAATTCCTATCTCATAAAAGTTAATTCTAAAATAGTAATATCATAATGTATCTCGAAATAAAAACTTGACATGAAATTGGATTTCCTTTCTTGATGTGGTAATTGTTCAAGCTCTGTCAACTTAACATTGTAACAATATTTCACTGGATAAAGTAATTGATTCATTATCTTTAAATCTGTTCAAAGAATAGCTCTTACATTTATTAATTGAGGTTCACTAACAACAAAAACATAGTGACTCACAGTATAATATCAGAAGTGCATGGTAAAAAGAAGGAACAAATTTATATATTTCTTCAACAGATGCTCATTGGATGCCTGCCACATGTCAGTATACAAAACATTTAGAAGATTAGTTAATAGCTTAACAGCAAAACATAGTTGTCCAGAGGAAGGCAAGCACGATGAGGATGATGATGTAGTTGCTGCTGATCACAGTAGTGATGAAGGCTAACGTTTATTTATTTGGTATTTTATACCTTGACCTGAACTAAGTCTTGTTTGAGCGTTAGCTCATGAAATCATTACAACACCATAAAGTCGTTACAATGAAGGTCTTCACTTTGTAGATGAGAAAAAGAAGTTTATTAAGTTAACTTGCCCAAGGTCACACAGTAAAGGCTGGAGCCTATGTATTGACAAACTAAATCTATCTGATTCCAAAGGTTTGTGTTTTTTATTTTCACACCAGCGGGAGAAATAGAGAGGGAGCTGTGGAGACTGAGAGAATATTATTAGAGAGGCTAGATAAAATATCAAAATTAAAATGTGCACATGGAAGCAGTAAAAAGAAGAATCAACATCTGTGATGTGGAGAACCATATTGAGAAATTGTCTCAGAATGCAAATGAACAGTACCAGAAATCATGCACTGGAGAATGTGAAAAATATAAGGGTAAATGGAATTTACATGAAAGAGCTCAGAATCAAGAAAAATAAGTAATAATATATAACAGAGTAAAAAATTCTGTAAAAATTTCTGATTCTGCAGCTTACAAAGATTTACTAAGTACAGGATAAAATTACTGATAAATACAAACAATGTGTTCTGAACATTTTTATTTTTAGTGCAATTCAATAAAGTACAAATATTAAGAGTTTGCTACTATGAGTTTTGACACACAAACAAGATAAAAAATAATTCCAAACCCTGTTAAATTCCTATGTGTCCCTTTTTAGTTAATCACTATTTCCAGAGGCAACCACTATTCTGATCTCTTTCACCGTAGTTTAATTGTTCATGCTCTTGAACTTCGTATAAATGAAACTATGCAGTATGTAACTGTCTAGCTTCTTTTACTCACCATATGTCTTCAAAATTCATCAGTAGTTTATTTCTTTCATTGTCGAGATGTATTTCATTATATGAATGAACAACAATCTGTCATTCCTCCTGCTAATGAATGTTTGTATTTTTTTCCAGTTTTTTGGCTATAATAAGTGAAGTTGCTATGAATATTCTTGTGTAAGCCTTCTTATAGATGTATGTTTTCATTCCTCTTGTGTGAATATCTAGGACATGATTTGCTGGGATGTAGCATAAGTGTATGTTCTGCTTTATAAGAAACTGCTGGTTTTACAAGGTGGCAGTATGACTACACTTTCACCAGCAGCATGTTAGAGTTCCAGTTGCTCCACATCCTGGCCAACATTTGATGCCATCAGTATTTTTTGTTTCAATTTGGGTATGAAGGGGTATCTCACTGTGGTTTTAATTTTCATTGTTTTAAATACTAACAATGTTGATCATCTTTTCATGTGCTTTTTGGTCATTGTCTATCTTCTTTAGTGAGGTTTAAGTGTCTGTTCAAATCATTTGCTCATTTTTAATGTAGTGCTTCTTATCATAAGCCAGGTGAGAACCGATGAAGACCTGAACTGAGATGGTCACAAGGATGATAAATAGAAG
This sequence comes from Macaca nemestrina, assembly GCF_043159975.1. Lineage (NCBI taxonomy): Eukaryota > Metazoa > Chordata > Mammalia > Primates > Cercopithecidae > Macaca > Macaca nemestrina. The sequence continues at coordinate 132,330,073 of NC_092135.1, read as the reverse complement.
ATATATATTCAAGAGATAAAGATGTAAAACTAACAGAATGCCATGAGGGTAAGAGAAGACATGTTGAAGGCTGATTACCAGGTTTCTGGTGTGAGTGGATAATGGTGATACTGGTGAGTGCATTCATAGATGAGGAGTTGTTTAACAGTAACTGGCATGATTCAACAAACTCTTGAAGGAGGTGTGCTGGGGCTGGAATCCCTTTACACTTTGTTTTCACCCAATACCCAGCTCCAGCCTAGTACCATCATGGGATGGTACCATCATGAGACAACTTAGAGCTAAAACAACTGCTGTTAAGTTATAAGCTTATAAGTATACCAATTATATTCTCATTATTTGAAATATCCTAAATACTTCATTAGTTTAGAAGTTTCTAGGAGATCTTCATGGGAGATGAAAAAATAATTTTCAAAGTCAACAAAATGTTAACCTGAAGTTTTGTGCAATATTTATGCTCACTGATATGTTTAATTTGCTTTGGGATTATGTAAGATAAATATTTCACCATCCAATCTCAAAATATTTTTGTCCCAGAACACTGCTTTCTTGGAGTTGTGAAAGTCATGGCTCTTGTATTTTAAGAAAATATAACTGATGTTTTCTTGGAGCTTGCCACATAGATATAATTATGTTTGCCACATAATTTTCATGAGGACAAATCTTTGTAATAGAGTAAATCCACTTCTCTTTTCGTTTTTGTTTGTTTGTTTGTTTTTGTTTTTTTGTGAGACAGAGTCTTACTCTGTTGCCCAGGCTGGAGTGCAATGGCACGATCTCGGCTCACTGCAAGCTCCGCCTCCCGGGTTCACGCCATTCTCCTGCCTCAGCCTTCCGAGTAGTTGGGACTTACAGGCACCCGCACCATGCCTGGCTAATTTCTTTGTATTTTTTTAGTAGAGACGAGGTTTCACCGTGTTAGGCAGGAGGGTCTCGATCTCCTGACCACGTGATCCGCCTGCCTTGGCCTCCCAAAGTGCTGGGATTACTGGCGTGAGCCACTGCGCCTGGCCGAGTAAATAAATCCACTTCTCAATTGATCCACAATTACTAGATCAATACGTGTTTGGTTTAGACCAAGCTTAATCACAGAATGTGCTTCATGGAGCCATTACAAACACTCTAGAAACCTTTTCTGAGTCATTTCCAGGGACAGCTTATTGCCTTTATTGTTTGGTCTTCAATTTCCCATTATTTTTCTTCGTTTGGGTATGTATTTGAACACATGATTTATCATAAATGCTTTTGAGTAGAAGTTCGCAATTCAGGAAGCATAAATGAGTTCAGTTAGCTTCGTTGTATATATTTTTGTTTTCACTCTGCCATGAATGTGCAAATCATGAAATTCATTTGCTAGTAGTCACATTAAGGTATAAAAATATATTCATATAGAAAGAAATGAATACAAAGTGAATTTTGGGTAGTGTAAAAGTAATGGAATAGTCGAATATTTCTTAGATTGTAATATGCATACTGGTGGACTTACAAGTTGCAATCTCAGTGTGCTTTTCATTCCTGTGATATCTTGTTTCATTTTGTCCTGGGAATTATGGGAAAGTCATTGCATTAAAAATTGTAATAAAATGCTGTATTTGAGAAGTTCATTGAAAATTCATGAAAGTTAGACAATAAAGATGTTTTAGTCTATTTTCTGTTGCTTATAACAGAATACCTGAAACTAGGTAATTTATGAAGAAAAGGAATATATTTCTTACAGTTATGGAGGCTGGGAAGTCCAAAGTCAAAGGTAAGGGCCTTCTTGCAGAAAGGAACCCTCTGCAGAGCGCTGAGGTAGCACAGAGCATCATACAGTTAGCAGCCTGAGTGTCCCAGCTCAGGCCTCTCTTCCCCTTCTTATAAAGCCACCAATCCCACTTCCATGACAACCCATTAATCCATTAACTTGTTAATCCACAAATTCATGGGTGAATTAACCCATTCATCAAGGCAGAGCCCCCATTACCCATCACCTTTTAAAGACCCTGCCTCTCAATGCTGCTGCACTAGGGATTAGTTTCAACATGACTTTCAGAGGGCACAAACATTCAAGCCAAAGCAGAGCCCAGAGGCCAACTCTAAATATAAGAAAAATTATCAAAAGCATAAAATGTTGCACAAAGAATACATGCAATAATCACATGAGTGACACAATGAAATTTCCCTTAGCTGAACGCAGAAGTCTTCATATTGAAAGGCCCACAATGCTCAGAAAAGTTGAACGAAAAGAGATTTATAGTTAGTGATAAAGTTTTTTAAGGCTAAAGAAAAATTTTTTTCTGGGACCAAAAAAAACATTTTAAAGGTTGCTTCAAAAGGAGAACACATTATCAGGTTAGTGTCAGACTTAACTTCTGCAGCATGAAGTGTTAAAAATCAATAAATCATCCCTACACTTTTGAGGGAAAATTATTGTAACTCAAGAATTCTATCATTTAACAAGGTATTGTTTATATGTGTGAGAATGACCCCAACATAAATTCTCAGATACCACAGACTTTAGAGAGTATACTGTTTTAGCTTCCTACCCCTTCTGTAATACATTATCACAAACTCAGTGGCTTAAACAATACAAATGTATTCTCTTACATTTCTGGAGGTCAAAAGTCCTAAAATTAAGATGTCAAAGATGTAAAATTAAGATGTGCTGTATTCCTTGTGGAAGCTCTAGGAGAGAATTTCTTTCCTTGCCTTTTTCAGATCCCAGAACTCACCAGTGTTCCTTGGCTTGTGGCCCCTTCTTCCATCTTATAAGCCATCCAAGTTGCAGCTCATTGATCCTTCTTTGATAGCCACACCTCCCTCTGACCCTCCTGTTCTGCCTTTCTCTTCCGCTTAAAAAGACCCTTGTGATTACACTGGGCCATCTGGATAATCAAGGATAATCTCCCTATTTTATAGTCAGTTGATGAGTAACTTTAATTCCATCTGCAACTTCCATCTAATATTCCCCATCTTAGTTGCTAGAGGCCACCCACAAACTTTGGCTTATGGCCTTATTCCATATTCAAACCAGCAGCATAGCACCTTCAAATCTCTCTGACTGTAACCCCCGCCCTGACCGTGCCACCGACTGCCTCTTATAACCATCCTTGTGATCTCATTGGGCCCACCCAAATATCCAGGATAAACTCCCCATCTCAAGATACTTCCCATAATCACATCTACAAGGTCCCATTTTTCATATAAGGTAATGTATTAGCAAGTTCTAGGGATTAGGATGTAGACATTTTTTTTTGTTTTTGGAGGTAGTAGGACAATATTAGAAATACCACATATACCAAACAAGGCCTTTCTTGAGAAAAAGTAAAGGTCATATAAATTTAAAATTCAGTTGGAAGAAAACACATGAGATCAGTCAGAACAATTTTGAAAATTAAAAAGGAATGACGGGAGCATGTCCAAATAATCTCCAAAGGTTGTAGAGCTACAATACTATTAAACCTAGACTAGACAGACAGAAAGCCCACTCACAGGTCCACCCATGGATACATAGGAGTTTAAATCAGTGAGAAAATGAGAAGGAAATCCAATACATGTTGTTACAAAAATTAACAAATCATTTGAGAAAAAGAATATTTAGATTCTAAACTCATATCTATGCCCATAGACAGTAAAGATTTACATAGTATACATATATACATATATAGTTTACTCTTTAGGAATAATGTTTCAAACTAAAGATATAAATTTTACATTTTACATTCTTTATACACTCATCTCTGTATATGTATGTGTATATACCTGTGTGTGTATATATAGGTACATGTATGTAAATGAAATATATATATAACCATGAAAATATTGAGACAAATTTAAGTGAATAATATATACACATATGAATAATATATATTAAAGTGAATAATATATCTATACATGAAACATATATATATAACCATGAAAATATTGAGACAAAATTTAAGTGAATAATTCTGCAATGCTAGGGTGAAAACAAATTTCTCAGTGTAACTCCCAAACCAGAAAACCCTGAAGGAAAACAACAATATATTTGAAGACATAAACTTTTATTTATTTATTTATTTATTTAATTTTTATTTTTTGAGATGGAGTCTTGCTCACTTGCCCATGCTGGAGTGTAGTGGGACAATCGTGGCTCATTGCAATCTTCACCTCCTGGGTTCAAGCCATTCTCCTGTCTCAGCCTCCTGATTAGCTGGGACTACAGGTGCTGACCACCACTCCAAGCTAACTTTTGTATTTTAGTAGAGATGGGGTTTCACCTTGTTTACCAGGCTGGTCTTGAACTCCTGACCTCAGGTGATCCACCTGCCTCGGCCTCCCAAAGTGCTGGGATTACAGGCGTGAGCAACCATGCTCTGCCTGAAGACATAAACTTTTAGAAGCAGTGGTTTCCCCTTATCCATGGCTTCACTTACAGATTTCAGATACCCAGAGTCAACTGCAGTCTGAAAGTAGATGGGTATAGTACAAAAGATATTTTGAAAGAGAGACCACATTTATATAAATTTCATTACCTTATATTATCAAAATTGTTCTATTTTATTATTAATTATTGTAATCTCTCACTGTGTGTAATTTATAAATTAAACTTTATCATAAGTATGTATGCATTAAAAATTATATACATATATATGATTTGGCACTATCTCCAGTTTCAGGCATCCAATAGGTGTCTTGGAATGTATCCCTGGCAGATAAGGAGTAACTACTGTAATAATAAAATAATTCCTATATGGCCAAACTATCTCAAAGTTAATAGTTGAAAGATCAATAATAAATTATTTATACCATAAATGACAAAAAGTTGATACCCTTCTTATATAAAGAACTTTTACAAATCAATGATTAAAAGATAATCATCATAACATAAAAATGAGCAAAGGACATCAATAGACACTTTGGTAAAGAAGTGAACAGAACCAGCAAACATAAAATGTGTTATGTCAAATTAACCAGTGATTTTTAAAAAATGGTCATGTCTAGTTTTGGTGTGAGGGATCTTAATTAGGTCGAACTTTGTGCAAAGTATTCAACAGCATGCACCGGACTTGCACATCCTTTGTACCAGTAGGCACAGTTCTCCCGTTGGCTGAAGTAGTGCCTGGGCTGTCAGGGGGCAGGTGATGCAGCTCCCCAGGGTTCCCCCTCCACATTGGCATGTGACCTTGTATACTCTACAGAACCTTCCCTGCCTTCCTCCCTCCCTTTCCATCCCATCCTATGTATTGATCCAGCAGAGCTCTTCAACTCACGCTTAACTGTTACAAATTCAGTTATGGCCCTTTCCACGGCAGCATCAACATGGGCAGGTGAAGAGTCTACACTCCTGTGGCCCTTGCCTAGGTTGGTGGCGTGTGCCTGCCTGAGACCTTCCATGACTGCATGGGCAGTCTCTGCTCTAGTTATTGTCCCTAAGCACAGTCAAGCTCCTTCTTTCTCTGAATTTAAAAGATTGATAGCAAGTAAGCTCCACTCTTCTCTCTCCCTCTGAGGAATATTTTGGGGGTTCCTTACTCCTTGGATATCAAAAATCACATCTACATAGTCCCACTTTTCACATAATCACATGTATATAGTCCCATTTTTCACAGGAAGGTAATGCATTAGCAGATTCTGGGGGTTAGGATGTAGACATTTTGTTTGTTTGTTTTTGGAGGTGGTAAGACAATATTAAAAACATCACAGGAAAAATGGAGGGATATGTGAATCCTTTAGCTAAACTTGAAATGCAAAACAAATACTTTTGGATAAACTGAATCATTATAGCATTTGACATTCCAACCGTCTATGGTTTTTATCTCTAGTTAGACGTTTACTCCTTTGAAGATCAGGCCTGTCGCTTCTCCTTGGGGAATAAAGTCTTGGCATTTAAAAAATGAATTAGCTGCTGCTTAGCCAGAAGGGCCAAAGGCAGAAATACATTTAAAATAAATTAACCCCTGACATAATTAAAATATTAATGCTATCTCTGGGGCATGCAGGCACACCCACACACTCATACATTCACATATAGACACACAGTCTCCTCCAAAAATTAGGCAACATTTTTTCACTGACAACATATTAACCTCAAATGACCACAACACATCTATATTTACAGACTCAAAGTTGAAAACATTAGGCGATTCTAAGGCACAGTCTTCTCTTGCCGGTTCTTGTCACCAGCGTGTCACCTACCTGCAGTTGAGCTTGCACCATTACTTGCCCCAGCCCTGCCACTTCAACCATGGATGTGTATTTTTTCATTAAATTATTTAAGTGTGATTTACTGAATTACAAAAGTAATGCCATTTTTTGGTAGAAAATTCAGAAAAGCCAACATAATCGAAATCCTTCAGAATCCTCCAAGATCAAGCACTGTTAACATTTTAATGAATGTCCTATATTCATCTTTGATAGGGATGATTTTCTTTTCTTTTCTTTTCTCTCTTTTTTTTTTTTTTTTTTGGAGACAGAGTCTCGCTGTGTAGCCCAGGCTGGAGTGCAGTGGTACGATCTCGGCTCACTGCAAGCTCCGCCTCCTGGATTCACGCCATTCTCCTGCTTCAGCCTCCTGAGTAGCTGGAACTACAGGCGCCCACCACCATGCTTGGCTAATTTTTTGTATTTTTAGTAGAGACCATGTTAGCCAGGATGGTCTTGATCTCCTGACCTTGTGATCCACCCGCCTCGGCCTCCCAAAGTGCTGGGATTACAGGCGTGAGCCACCATGCCTGGCCTGATGGGGATAATTTTCTTTCAAAGATAGGATTACACTGCGGTTGGAAACCTATTATTTTTATTATTATTTTTACATCGAGTATTTAATGAACGTTTTTCATGAAATTATATGTTTTAAATTATTTCTAATGAGATATTTGCTCCATTACATGGCTTATTATAATTTATGTAACTTAACCTCTACCCGTGAAGTGTTTTATGCTTTTTATTTTTTATGGTTTTGTCCCACCCAGCTAAATCTTTGTGCACATCCATGCTTACTTATCTAGGATAAATTTCTGGAAGTAAAGTTTTCAAGCTTTATATATTTAAAAAAAGTTTTACTATTATTATTCATTATTAGCAAAGTTATCCTCTGAAGGACTGTAACAATGTGTGCTCCAGTGTGTGAAATGTGCTTGTTCCCCAGTATCCTTACCAACCCTGAGTATTGTGTTTTCAATCTTACCTCTTTAGACAGGCCAAGTGTTTGCACACATTTTGTTAATGATTCTACTCTTTAGGAATAGTGTTTCAAATTAATAATACAAATTTATGTTTTACATTTTTTATACACTCATCAAAGAGATATAGAATAAAACAATGGTACAACTTTATATATAAAAGTAAGAATCAGCCGGGTGCGGTGGCTCATGCCTGTAATTTCAGCACCCTGGGAGGCCAAGGTGGGAGGATCACTTGAGCCTGGGAGTTCAAGACCAGCCCTGACAACACGATGAGATGCCGTCTCTACAAAAATACAAAAATTAGCCTGACGTAGTGGCACATGACTGTGGTCCCAGCTACTCGGAAGGCTGAGGTGGGAGGATCACTTGAGCCCGGGAGGTAGAGGCTGCATTGAGCCGAGATCATGCCACCGCACTCCAGCCTGGGCAACAGAGCAAGACCCTGTCTCAAAAAAAAAAAAAGGCTGGGCACAGTGGCACACGCCTGTAATCCCAGCACTTTGGGAGGCCAAGGCGGGCAGATCACGAGGTCAGGAGGTAGAGACCATCCTGACTAACATGGTGAAACCCCGTCTCTACTAAAAATACAAAACATTAGCCGGTCATGGTGGTGGGCACCTGTAGTCCCAGCTACTGGGGAGGCTGAGGCAGGAGAATGACATGAACCTGGGAGGCGGAGCTTGCAGTGAGCCAAGATCGTACCACTGCACTCCAGCCTGGGTGACAGAACGAGACTCCGTTTCAAAAAAAAAAAAAAAAAAAAAAGGAGGAGGTAGAATTAATAGTCTACATTGATTTGCTGACCTTGATTTCATCTTTGAATGGCAATGGCAGTGAAGTCATGATCATATATACCTGACTCCTTCTGAAAATGACGAAGAAAGGGAGACATTCCCTTAGTCACAATTCTGCAGGTAAAACTGTAACTCTTCAGGAAATGAAGTAGTAGGAAATTGGCAGGGCAATTTGCCTAAACATAGCTAACAACGATTTACATCTTTTCTAAAAGTTCAAAAACAGGGATGATGAGTTCTTGATGTGCAAAACTTCACTACCTAACTCAAGTACTTCTATGGAAAGAACACATAGGGATAAATAAACCCTAGTCAATAACGTAATAACACCTAATATCAGTATGTAAACACGTAAGGTATTGGTAAAATACACAAAATGCTGCTCTTGTCTTTTTTAAAGAGAATATTAAATTTGAAATGTTGTACAGCATTTATTTCCCAGCAAGCGAAGAAAAAATTCTTTAAATTAGAAAAAAATCTCCAGATCATTCAGTCACTCAACAACCTTTTATTCAGGGCTTCCTATGTGCCAGGCTCTCTAAATAGCTTCTGCCTTTAAGGAGCACACAGTCCCATGGAAATAAATAAGCATTCCAGCCAAATAAATGTGTTCCTTGGTGGGATAGGCCAAGTAGAATAAACTGGGAAGAAATCAGGAAGTGCAGTGACCAAACTCAACTGGCCAGAATCACATAGCAGAAGTTTGGGTCCCAAATGCCCGCACGTACAAGGTGGAGGATGCGTCTCAAAGGTATGAGAGCATGCATGTACGCTCTGGTCCTGGATCTTGCAAATGTTTAAGAAACCACTGGCCAACAAAGACAATGGCTGAGGTCAGCTGAGTTCTGCTTCCCATAATTGGGTGAGAAGCATAGTTCAGAGGACCCTAGCCATTGTTTATGACGGCTGTAAGCTACAAGTTGGGTCTGGGCCTGCTCCACATGTTTCTCATCCTCCTTGACCAATAAGCTTGTTAAGGTATATTCTCTTCATGGAACAAGGGGCAAGTAAAATCATGAGACCTTGTAAGACCTAAACTTGGACCTAGGATATAACTCTCACTTCACCCACTGGATTTACTGGGAGAAGAAGGTAAGCAGGTGTTGTTTGCTCCATCTGGGACCATTTAAATTGAGCATTTAAATTAAGCATCTCTGGCTGGGTGCCGTGGCTCACTCCTGTAATCCCAGCACTTTGGGAGGCCAAGGCGGGCGGACCACGAGGTCAGGAGTTTGAGACCAGTCTGGCCGACATGGTGAAACCCTGTCTCTACTAAAGATACAAAAAAGTAGCTGGGCGTGGTGGCACATACCTATAATCCCAGCTACTCTGGAGGCTGAGGTAGGAGAATTGCTTGAACCTGGGAGGTGGAAGTTGCAGTGAGCCAAGATCACGCCATTGTATTCCAGCTTGGGTGACAGGGCAAGACTCCCATCTCAAAAAAAGAAATTAAAAAATAAGATAAATAAATAAATACATTGAGCATCTCCTACCTATGATAAGATCCTCGGCAAATCAAAGCTGCCAGGGAAAATAATCCTGCCTCAGGTAATTGCACCTCTCAGTTCATTCTCACCCTGTCAGTGGTTCCTTGTTCATCTCTTTAGTTTATAATTTGTATCATAACTCTGCACCCAAACTTCTGTTACATGGTTCTGACCACTTGAGTTTGATCAGTACACTTCCTGATCTATTCCCAGTTTATTATATTTGGCTTCATGCTCAACTCTGACCTGCACATATCTCAGATGCTAGAATATTATACAATTCATCCACAAAATACCTGTTCTCTCCCTGGCCCTGACCTCCATACAGGGAAGGGACCTCATTATGAAAAGTGGGGATGATATGGGTTCAAGCAATTCTCCCTTCCTTAGCTTCCTGAGTAGCTGGGACTACAGGTGCCCACCACCATGCCTGGCTAATTTTTGTATTTTTTAAAAGAGACGGGGTTTTGCCATGTTGGCCAGGCTGGTCTTGAACTCCTGACCTCAGGTGATCTACCCACCTCGGCCTCCCAAAGTGCTGGGATTACAGGCGTGAGCCACTGCACCTGGCCAGGATGATACTTTATAATCCTTGAACGAAATTGAACTGGTTTCTTGGATTAAAAAGAAAAAGAAAACTCAATTCCAGTGAGCAGTAGATCCAGGGACTTTAGATGTATGCCTAGTCTGTGATGTCTTACATTAGGCAACATTAATAGAAGAAAGTAGTACATCAGTTCCTACAGTTGACTAACAAGACGGACAGCTGTGTGTTCTGAGATGCATGCCGAAGAGAGGTGGAAATGCAAATCAGCATTGGAAATGCAAATCAGCATTACCCTTAACAAAGCTGCATAAGAGTAGCAGAGGCTCCGGAATTCTTTTCCATGATCCTTTAGGTTATTGGCTAAATAAAGCTTCCTGTTGCTAACCTGCAGAAGGGCCTGTGCAGAGGCCGTGTGCTGGGTGATGTCATCCTCCTTGGGCCCTGATGTCAGCCCGCTCCACCTCCAAACATTGCTTCTCATCTCTCTCAGGTTTCATGTCTTCGCTGATCCTGAGAATAGATCTCCCTTTTTAAAGTAGAAACTGATATTGTAAGATATACTCATGATTACATTCAAATATACCAAGAGCCATTTCTGACCCTCCAGAGGCAGCAAGAAAGCTTTAGGATATTTTCATGTAACTATTCATCAAAACAGAAAAAAAGAAAACTTCAGTAAGTTTGCACACTTATCGATAATTGATCCAGCTCCACATTCTCATTAGAATAAAATTATTCTCTTTTTCATTTGGCTAAGCTGTCTTCTTACATATCCACTGCTTTTCCATTGTGAAGGGGTGGGGAAGACTTGATTGCTTGCTTCAATGTAAGGTATGTAATTTTCCTGAAAAGCCTACTTACACAGATGCATTTTCAATCAGGGCTTCAGAGCACAGGAAAAAAAAATGTTTGATTAATATTCCTTCAAGGGTTTCAACATATGGTTCTGTGTTGAAAGGATTTTAGATAAATCCATTGAGAAGACTGTAACTCTGGTTATGGAGATAATAGTATCTGACCCTCCCGTGCAAATGCAGCTGCTTTAATAGTAAGACAACTGATCCTCTGAGGTCCATAGCTGTAGAGCCTTGAAGGCAGGAACCTGATGTCATTCAGTGGGATCTCATTGCCCAGGACACAGTGACAACACAATCAGGGTTTAAATAAAGTTGTTTTGTGCCTAACAAAATCCATAGAAACTGTGGAGAAAAAAAAAAAAAACAACCAGTACTTTTTGAGAGATTCTCTGAAGGCCAGATCTGTGTGGTTGCTGCCCATTGCTATGTACAATTCCAAACTTTTAAAATAGACCCATTCATCCAGCAAAGATATTGAGCACTCACTCCTATTAATATTTGTTGAGCACTCACTCCTGTTTGTCCACTGGACAAATAGCTGTTATCTGGCAAGTGGCTGTTAGCCCAAGCTCTTTTCTCTTCTCCCTGAGGACACCGACAGACCTCCTTTCCCAGCCTCCCTTGCAGGGTCCATGGCCAGGTGCCTGGGTTCCAGCCAATGGAATGTAAAGACAAGGGTGTGTCTTCCTAACATCTTCCTCAGTGCACTCCTGCATGCTCCTTCTCCATTTCAATTGGCCGGAATGGAACCAGCCATGATAGCTTTGGAAACCATGTGTTGAGGATGATAGAACCTTCTTCATCCTGGGCCCTTGAAGGATTGCCCAACCTGAACCTGTATGTGAACCAGAATAGAGCTTCTAGTGGGCTATGCCAATCCCAAGGAACACATTGGAGATGCAAAGTCAGAGGAGAGGCAGCCCCTCCCCTCAGGGAGCATCCAAACCTACCTTTATGCCTCGACAGAAGAGAGCCACATACATAGAGAGACTATCCACAATACATACGATGAGAATGGAGTGGACAATGAGTGATTAACAATCAGCAGGTCCTTCAGAAGGCTCAGGAGAAGACCCTGGTTGGAGACAACCAGCAATATACAGCCACAGATCCACTGCCCTCAGGGCTAATGGGATGTCACCACCGGTCGGGTGCAGAGCCTGAGCATCAAGGGACGGATTTCCAGAAGACGGCCAGCCGTGGCCTCTGACTCTTCAAGCCTAACCAAGGCACATGGGCCAGTGCTTGCAAGGACAGGTCCCTCATCCGCAGAAGCGATTTCTGGCATATGCTTAGTTCCAAAGCACAAAGCATGATGCTTGTTAGAAGGAAACCTATTTCCAGCACATTCATGTAAAGGGTTTTGGAATCCTCAGATTTTAAGGTACTTTTGTTAGTCTGTTTTCACACTACTATAGAGAACTGCTCAAGACTGGGTAATTTATAAAGGAAAGAGGTTTAATTGACTCACAGTTTAGCATGACTGGGGAGGCCTCAGGAAATGTACGATCGTGGCAGAAGGCAAAGGGCCCCTTTTTCACAAGACAGCAGGAAGGAGAAGTGCTGAGCAGAGGGGAAGAGCCCCCTTATAAAACCATCAGCTCTTGTGAGAACTCACTCACTATCACAAGAACAGCCTGGGAGGAAACACCCCCAAGATTCAATTACCTCCACTGAGTCCTGGGCCTCTCCCTCGACACGTGGGGGTTATGAGGATTACAATTCGAGATGACATTTGGGTGGGGATACAAAGCCTAACCATATCAGTACTTTTGTATGTATCTCTCATTTAACCCTCAAAATAGCCTTGCTGACCAGTAAGACAACCTGGAGAAGTTAGAACACACATATCTGACGCCTGACTCAGTGTCCTTTCCAACAGGGTTGAGCTCCAGTTTATGTCAGGGATCAAGACACTCTTTCCTCAAATAGTCCCTAGAATTTCTTTTTTTTTTTTTTTTTTTTTTTGACAGAGTTTCACTCTTGTGGCCCAGGCTGGAGTGCAATGGCGTGATCTCGGCTCACTACAACCTTCACCTGCTGAGTTCAAGTGATTCTCCCGTCCCAGACTCCCGAGTAGCTGGGATTACCAGCGTGCAACAGTACATCCAGCTATTTTTTTTATTTTTAGTAGAGATGGGGTTTCTCCATGTTGGTCAGGCTGGTGTTGAACTCCCAGCCTCAGGTGATCCACCTGCCTCGGCCTCCCAAAGTGTTGGGATTACAGGTGTGAGCCACTGCACCCGGCCTCTTTTCCTTTTTTTCTGTTTTTGAGACAGTTTTACTCTGCCACCCAGGCTGGAGTGCAGTGGCACAATCTTGGCTCACTGCAACCTCTGCCTCCCAAGTTCAAGCGATTCTCATGTCTCAGCTTCCCAAGTAGCTGGGATAACAGGCACTTGCCACCACACCCAGCTATTATTATTATTATTTTTGTTTTGTATTTTTAGTAGAAACAGGGTTTCTCCACGTTAGGCATGCTGGTCTTGAAATCCTGACTTCAAGTGATCTGCCCGCCTCGGCCTCCCAAAGTGCTGGGATTACAGGTGTGAGCCACTGTGCCCAGCCAGACCCTAGTATTTCTTAATAGCCCCTGTGAACCCACAGACTAGCAGCAGATTAAAGCTCAGTCTGAGACCAGGACCCCACAACAGGTGCTCTGCCCCATCTCAACTAACCTAGCACCCTTGAGGCAGCACTGCAGCCATGCAGTACAGTAAGAAATCATCACGAGGTCAGGATCAAAATGTCATGATGTCAATCTGAGTCTCATATTCAGTTCCCCAGGCAGAATACGTATGAAAAGGACCTGAGAATTATGAAGAGGAGTGTTGAGATATTTGCTATGATTGTCAGGGAGGTGCTGGGTCTGAGGTTGAACCTGTATGTTTGAATCTCAATTTCTGTAGAAGTTAGAACTTCAGGTACCCTATTTGTCTCCTTTCTATATATTACAAACATCCCCTGCATGCCTGGCGATCCCAGCACTTTTCCTGTAATCCCAGCCTGTAATCCCAGCACTTTGCCTGTAATCCCAGCACTTTGCCTGTAATCCCAGCACTTTGGGAGGCTGAGGTGGGAGGATCATGTGAGGCTGGGAATTCGAGACCAGCCTGGCCAACATGATGAAACCCCATCTCTACTAAAAATACAAAAATCAGCCAGGCGTAGTGGCATGTGCCTATAATCCCAGCTACTTGGGGGGCTGAGGCAGGAGAATCCCTCAAACCTGGGAAGCAGAGGTTGCAGTGAGCCAAGATTGCACCACTGCACTTCAGCCTGGGTGACAGAGCGAGACTCCATCTCAAACAACAACAGCAACAACAACAAAAAAACAAAAATAATAAAAAAAATTCCCTGCACATTATTTATTTCGATTGAGCAGGTATTTACTGAGCACCTCCTAAGGGAAGGGCCAGCTGACATCCATATGTTCTCTGTATCTTTGATGGTATGAATTTTTAGACTGAAATCTATGAAAATATCCTACAGATGGAAGAGAAAACTCCACCCCTGACCAGGGACTTCCAATCTGAAATAAGGATCCTTATTTTTTTTCACCTTGAACTAGGAATTATTTAAGACATAATCAATTAAATTCAACTTGCCTGACTGTCAAAGTGAAGTAAAATAATCTCAAATACGGGTTTATGTCAGAAGTACACAGATGCTTTTTGGACACACACTTTCTACGGCTTGTGTTTATTTTCATATGGAACTCTTAAAAGTGGGAGTGTTCATATCCTGAATTTAGGGTTGAGGGAGAAGCAACAATCTTAAAATAGGCTACTTGAAAATGTTGCTGCTTTTGTAAATAATTGTATGAAAACCTAATGAAGTGAAATTGTATGAACCAAAATTGTTAAACTTGAGTGGCTTTATTATTTAAAAAGTGAAACATCACGAAGCTCTTGAAAGCTCTAAATGATAGAATACTTCCGAAAGAGTGTATTTTATTAGATTTCAATATACGGTACAATATGTCGTGACAGAGTATGTAGTATGGTAGAAAATTACCTGGAAACAAATTGGAGACCCAGTTTATAAATTTTGGATTATCTCTGCATTGTTGAGACTTCACACTTCTGGACTTCACTTTTTTTCTCAAGTTCTTTTTTTACAAGTTTTAGATTTACGAGAAATTGAGAAAAGACTACAGTTAGTACAGTTAGTATCTCACACCTGGTTTCCCCTATTACTGACATTTTACATCAGTATACTCTCTCATTAATGAATGAATATTGGCGCATGATTATTAAATGCACTTAATTCTGATTTCCTAATTTTTTCATAATGATCTTTTTCTGTCTCAGGATCCCATCCCAGATACCACATTACTTTTAGTTATCCTGTCTTTTTGGGTTCCTCTTGTCTGCGACAGTTTCTCAGACTTTTCTTGTCTTTGGTGACCTTGAAAGTTTTGAGCATGACTGGTCAGGCCTGTTATAGGATGTCCCTCAGTTGGGGTTTGTCTGATGCTTTCCTCACGATCAGAGTTATTGGTCATCTCACTTTTTGTAACTGTAAAATGATTACACTTATGAGATCAAATGAGGATGGGATGCGGAGCGGATGCCTGGAAAACAGTGGCAAACAGGAGCTGTCCTGAGCACATGATGACAGGGAGTACCCCCATTTCTCAAGTCCTTTTTATTGTTAAAATGTCCTTGACCCTCCGTACAAGTACACATAACTGAACCAAGCTGAAGGAAATGTTCCACATAGCTTCTTATGAAATTCATTCTAATGTAATGAATAAATTAGATATCTTTTAGCAATTATAAAAGACTTCAAAAGCTATTTGTTTGTAATTGCTTGCTTTTTCAACCTTAGGAAGGGCTATCCTTTCTCTCAAAGATTCATTAATATATTAACATGTGCAGGGAATGCTTTTTCAATCTTCTGCACCAAGTAGGACAACTCAATCCCTATCAAAGTTATCTAACTATATGGAGGTACCAGGACTTTAATATTGGAATAATTGACTCCGAATGCCAAAATATCATCCTTTCAAAAAGCAACTAAAGTCAGCTCTATCTATTGCTTCTGTGTTGCTGAAAATCTAGAAATTTGGGGAGGAAATATTGACTGACCACTGTGGTTTCTACATGCATTTGGTGAGTCTCCCCAACTCAGTGCCAAGCTCAGTGTATCCATTGAGACTCTGCTCATTCCTTCAGTGATGAGCTCTTGTTTTTCATGTGAGAATGCAGATCAGGGTGTGTCAGAGCAACAGGAAGACCTTCTAGCAGACCAGGGCCTCCTCACTTGGAAGAAATTGTGGCTATCCCTCTTCAGTGTATAGCAGTCGTTTTTAAGTTTTGGTTGGAAATGGGGATGTAAATCTCCCATTGTATCTTTCATTTCTGACTGCTGGTGGGAGAGGGAAGTGGCTCCCTTAATCTAAGCACTAAGAAAAATTTAGACACTTATTCCCACTCACTTCATCCCACATCCAAACTGTTAGCAAGTCCCATACCATCTACCATCTAAAATGTGTACCAAATCCATCTACTTCTACCTACCCCTTCCATGACCACCCTAGTTGAAGCTGCCAACACCTTTCCTCTGAAGGACTTGCTTTCCCACTCAATTCACCGCCAGATATCAGCTAGCGTGGTCCCTTCAAAATGAAAATCAGAACAGGTTACCCTCCCCTACTGAAAACTACTCAGTGGCTTTCCGTTGAGATGGAACTAAAATCCAATCACCCACCACCACAGCTTGGGAGGCCTCATGTGGTCTAGGCCCTGATTCCAGTTTCTTGTACTCATCCTTCACATGCCAGGCTGCTCCCAGCCCAGGGCCTTTGCACCAGCAAAGGTGATGATCTTTGCATAGCTGGCTTCTATTTGTTACTCAGTTCTTGGCTCAAATATCACTCCTCCAAAAGGCCTTTCCTGCCAATCTAATTCAGAGTAGCCCTTAAATTACTCTATCACCCTCTCTTAAACTAATTCTCTATGTATTGCAACCAGTTATATCTCTTACTTGTTTATCATCTGGTTCAACACCTTGAATGAAATGAGAACAGAGACCTTGATTGTCTTCTTAACTGCTACTTCTGCAGCACCCACAATGGGGCCCAGCACATCATATAACAGGTGCTCAATTAGTTTTTGTGCAATGAACCAACACAGAGCTAGAGCTACTCTGCACACTGAAGTAAAAGGCTGTTTTCCTTCGGAGAAGGGCATGTGTATTTTTGTTTTGTTTGGCTAAGTCCTGGGAGAGGCATCCCAAAAGATCCAGAATCTGCAGAAAGAGAGGGAATGGGAAAAAGACTTTGAGGTAGGATGAACTGCAGCAAAATTTAAAGCTTCTGTCAATCAACACCATTGAGAATAGAAAAAGGCAAGCCATCAACTAGGAAAAATATTTTATATATATATATATATATATATATATATATATATATATATATATATATATATATGTGTGTGTGTGTTTACCAAACGATATAAGCACATATAAGAATTCCTAAAAATTAACAGAAAAAATAATTCTATCAAACATGGGCAAATGGCTTTAATTGAAGCTTCTCAATAGAAGATATAGGAATAGCCAATAAGCTCATGAAAAAGTGCTAAACATCATTAGATATTAGGAAAATACAAATTCAAACCACGATTAGATTGACTTCACACGCACTAGAATATCAAAAATTTAAAAGGCCTGTCAGTAAAGGAAAGGTGTATATATAAAAAAGTTAAAACTACAAAGACTTACAGCCCCAAATGTTGACAAAGGCAGTTTGCAAAACCATTTGGTAGATTCTTGTGAATTTAAATATCATACAAATCCATTTATCTGTGTTTACTCAAGAGTAGTGAAAACATATTTAAACAAAAGACTTGTGCAAGAATGTTTATAGAAGTTATTCATAATGGACAAAAACAAATACCCAAATATCCATCAACAACTGCACTTCTCAGCAATAAAGATGGATAAAACATGAATTCATATATCAACATGAAAGCATCTCAAAAAAATTCGTTGCACAAAAGAAGCCAAACAAAAACTGTGTGCTATTGATTTTATTTATATGACATTTGTGACAGGTTAAATGAATCTATGGTGACTGACATAAGAAAATGTGTTGTCTGTGAGAAAGATGTTGGGCATTGACTGGAAAGGGGCACAAGGGAACTTACTTGGGTGATGGAAATGTTGTATATTTTGTTTCTATGTTGGTAACATGAGAGAATACTGTCAAAGCACATCAAGTACACTTAAGATCTGTGCCTTTCACCCACTATATGTAAATTTTATCCGAAAAAGTCTAATATGAAAGATAACTATAAAAAAATGATGGAAACTGATTGTCCCTAAGTTGTGCAGTCTTTGGGGGGACCTTTCTGTTCATGTCTAAATGGAACTACTTGAGCTCCTTCCCCATTAACTGTGGGAAGTCCAGTACTCTACTGGGAATTTGAGGGTTGCTGGATAAACAGCAGAAAGTGTCCTACTCTCTATAAATGTCTGTTATCAGCCCAGCTCTCAAATCCAAAGCATTCCCTGTCCTCCTGCAGCTGCTGTGTGCTGTTCATTCTTGTGTTTATTCAACAAATGTTTATTGAGTTTATACTAGTTTCCTAGCACCATTCTACATGATGATCATGACAAGGCCCCTGGTGTCATGACAGTGTTCCTTACAATCCAGTGAAGTACCCAGCCAATTAGCCAACCAATAGTTATCCAGGATAACAGCCACTCTCATTTCACCTGCAACACAAACACAATCACTCCTTTATTTCTCCTGGCTCCACCAGCACAAGTGATATGGTTTGGCTCTGTGTCCCCACCCAAATCTCATCTTGAATTGTAATCCCCATATGTTGAGGGAGGGAGATGATTGGATCATAGGGGCTGTTTCCCCCATATTGTTCTCATGATAATGAGTGAGTTCTCATGAGATCCAATGGTTTTGTAAGTGTTTGGAAGTTCCTCCTTTGCACTTCTCTCTTTCCTGCCGCCTTGTGAAGAAGGTACTTGCTTCTCCTTCACCTTCCGCCATGATTGTAAGGTTCCTGAGGCC
This sequence comes from Macaca nemestrina, assembly GCF_043159975.1. NCBI lineage: Eukaryota > Metazoa > Chordata > Mammalia > Primates > Cercopithecidae > Macaca > Macaca nemestrina. Next base: position 132,311,205 of record NC_092135.1, on the reverse strand, counting down.
TTCCCAGCCATGCAGAACTGTGAGTCAATTAAACCTCTTTCATTTATAAATTAGCTAGTCTTGGGTAGTTCTTTATATTAATAGCAGTGTGAAAATGGACTAATATAGCAAGGCTGTTACACACAGGTCTTGTATTAAAGGCTTGGAGGAAAAGAAAGTGATTGTAGATTAAAATTAGGAACTCCTTCAATTTCTTTTTCTTTTTCTTTCTTTTTTCTTTTTTTTTTTTTTTTTTTTGAGACAGAGTCTGTGTCACCCAGGCTGGAGTGCAGTGGCACTATCTCAGCTCACTGCAACCTACCCATCCCAGGTTCAAGCAATTCTCCTGCCTCAGCCTCCGAAGTAGCTGAGATTACAAGCATGTGCCATCACGCCCAGCAAATTTTTGTAGTTTTAGTGGAGGTGGGGTTTCATCATGTTGGCCAGGCTGGTCTTGAACTCCTGATCTCAAATGATTCACCATCCTTGGCCTCCTAAATTGCTGGGATTACAGGCATGAGTCACCGTGCCCAGCCAGGATTTCCTTCAAATTTAATAGCAGACTTCCCTATTTGTAACGATTTTCTGGCCATTCTTCACCAAAGGGCTTGCTCTCATAAGATCTCAACCTCTTAATCTCTTGCCTAGTGAGCATTTCCTTCGTCTCCTCTTGTGATAGATTAAATTGTGTGCCCCCAAAAGGTATGTTGAATCCTAATTGGCAGCACCTCAGAATATGACTTTATTAGGAAATAGCATCTCTGTGGAGGTTAAGGCCATTAAAGTGGGCTCGAATCCAATAAGACTGGTGTCTTTGTCAAAAGGGGAAATTGGAATACAGACACAGACTTGTTCAGAGGGAGGATGACATGAAGAGACATGGTAAGAAGGCCATGTGAACACAGAGGATTGAGTGATGGTGTCCACAAGTCAAGAAATGCCAAAGATTGTTGGCCAATCATCAGGGGCTAGGAAGAGATGAGACAGGATTCTCCCCTACAGGTGTCAGAAGGAGTATGGTCCTGTCAACACCTTGATTTTGGACTGCTAGCCTCCATAACTGTGAGGCAATGCATTTCTGTTGTCACCCAGTTTTTGGTACTTTTTAATGGCAGCCCTAGAAACCTAATACACCTTCATCATTGAGATGCAAGCTCTTCACCCTCAGTCCACTGGGCTGCCTGCTTAAAAAGCAAACATTCTGCTACTTCACCATATAAGGCAAAATAATTCATTTTTATCTCCCATAGCCTGACCCACCTCGAAGGGTTTTCCAAAGCAAAAATGTCATTTGCCGCTATGATGAATTTTATCACTTCCCTATACATAAGGAGTGACAGAAAATCATTTCAAAGAGATGAGTCTGGAAGGTCTGGTTGAAATAGGGCTGCTGGCCTGGATCTGCCCACCAGAAGGCTGCTCACACCCATGGAACACTGGGGCTCTTCAGATCCAGTTGGGAAACCCTGGACTAGACAGGCGACTCCCTGTGTGAGTTAGGACACACTCAGACTTCTAGATTTGAGGTTCAGTTCCTAAAAATCTAAGAGAGAGTACACTGATCCCCTATTTGGGTTTTCTCCCAGGATGCCAGTGCATATGCAGCCACTCTTTATGCTCCCCACTCCCCTTCCTTAAAGGTTCTGCATCAGAGGAGCAGCAATGGGGCGGGCCAATGGGGGAAAGAGATGAATGACAGCATAGAAGAGCCAAGAGAACTTTTGCAACAAATGGATATGGTGGAGACAGGGGAGAGAATAAGAAGACAAAGATGGCACTGAGGCCTTCATTCTTGGTGATGGGTGTAAACAAAATAAGAATAGACATCCTAAGTCACAGCAGAGGCCCAGATCTGAGGGGAATGGAGGTGGTCTTCATCTGGGATTCGTGGTGTTACTTTTCCTTCCTTGCCCTTGAGTTTCAACATCTGACTCCAAAAGAGGAAAATGACATCCATATCCATGGCCTCTCTATAACTGCGAAGGGAGTCAGAGCATATGTCTTCTCATCTAAATCTCATGTTCTTTGTGCAAAAAGAATTCTTGATTTCTGAATTCAATGCCTAATAGAGAATTTAAATGTAGTAAAACATCAAACATCAAGAACTTAAATGTAGAAAAACATCAAGCAAATGTAGAAAAGTCACAAGAACTAATGAGTCACCTACAGAATTGATCCCCAAGGCCCAACACAGGTCAGTGACAGTTCAGTTAAAGGTCATGAACAAATACAAATTGTAATTAATTATTTAAATATAATTTAAGACAAATGTAGTACAAAGCCTTCCCAAACCAGACACAATCGATTTACTGAAAATAATGTCGTAGTTCCAAGAGACCAGCCAGGCCCCAAATCAATAAAATTACTCCTAACCATAAACCTTTTATTCAAGGCCAATTTATCATCATCAATACCTTTTAACAAAACCAATGTTTGATGTGCCACTAAAAAATTCTTTGTGGTTATTTTCCTGAAAAAGGTGATAAACAAAGAACATAATCTGTCCCTCAGCTCACAAATACCATCCCCTCTGGGTGAGGTTTTTGTTCAAAGGAATGAAAGGGAATCCATTTTTCTATCTGTACTCTTCTGTTCTGAATAGAAACTGCAAGATTCAGTGTTCAATTCAACTCAGTAATCATTTATTGAGCGTCTACAACAGTGGATCTTAACCTTTTCCTTTTGCACATTCTTCAAATGTGCAAAACCTTTCCTGGATGTCCAAGGACAACCCTTGATTCTACCATTTCCTCTCACACTTAAGAACATGCAGCAGAATGCAGAAGAGTGACTGTGACAATATTATAAGGACAATCTCAAATATATTCTAATTCTTGCAAATAAAAACAAAATGCTCACAGTTTGGTGCCTAAACTACTATTAGAGCCACTTTAATGGCACATTAGTGGTTGAAGACCACAGATGTAAAAGATACTCGGTGTTTGTGATCAAACCCCTTTCCCCAACAGATTATTTTAATGACTTTTACAAAGAATATGCATTCATAGAAGAGAGAGAAATGTGACCTTGAAACCTGTTCATTACACAAATGAGCATCTGCTTCCTCCATTAATAGCTGAAAACTCATTCTGCCTCTGCAGTGAGGTTCTGTAAACCTTCATTCCGATCTGCAGTTCATTTAACTCTTCATGGGGCAAATCGGATTTTCCTGTCAAGTCCTTGGGAGGATCCCCCCTGTTGCCCCAATATTCCAATCAGCCTAAAAGGAGGAGACAGGGATGTGGGGAGAGACCCAGGGGTCAGGTAATAGACAGAGAGGACAAAAGGGTCTGGTCACTAGATTCACTTCTCCTTTGGCCATTTCAACAAAGCGGGCAGTCTGGGGAGACAGTGGAAATGTGGGCTACAGGCAGACTGGTGGGTTTGAATCCCTGCCGCACCAGGACTGGGCCTCAGCCAGAATGCACAGGTGTGGGCCTCCCAGTCATTTATTCCCTCTGATTGTTCAGCATCCTCACCAAACTGCGTGTTTAACACAGTCTTTAACTTTTTATTATGGAAATTTCCAAACATAAAAAAAGAGAATAGAGAGAATGGTATAATGCGCCCCATCTGCTAAGACCAGCTCCAACAATGATCAACTCATGGTCAATCTTGTCCATCTATACCCCCAACTCCACCACTTTACTGGGCTAAGAATTCTAATTTACCCCAGATGCATCCATTACTGCTTGATGAACTTTGGCAAATTACTTAAATCTGTGATTCTGTCTCCTCATCTCCGAGCTAAGAGCATCTTCTCCCAGGGAGCTGTGAAGGTTAAATGGGATAATATTTAACCCGTGAAGGTTGAATGTGAAAGTCTTAAGAGCAGAGCTTGAAAGGCAGTGAATGCAACATTAGCTTACTACTATTTCTCCCCTGGAATTCTAAATGTAACCAGCACATCGAACCAGAGGACTCATTAGGTATAAGGATCACATCATTTGGTCTTCTGATATTCCTTGCAATGAATTCCATGCACTGGGGTTTTCTCTGCCCCAATAAAAAGCTGGGCAGTTTCTTGGCTTTTCTGGCCATTCTTAGATAACACACAGTCTCCTGCTAGTCATTAGAATGTAAGTTCCATCTAGAAGTTGAAGTTTACAACTTCATTCAGATGTCCAGCCCCTCCTCCTCCTAGCCCAGGCCTGCGCAGGAAGTAGGCTGCACTTGAGCTGGAGATGGCACTGCTCCTCTTCTGCTCTACTTCCCTCCCACTTGTTCCCACTTAACACCCCACCCCCAAACACACACACACACACACACACACACCCCCCCTTAGGACCTACTGTAGAGCTACAGGAAGAGTGGAAATTTGAGTTGGGGATGTTCCAATTTGACCAGCAGATATTTACACTGACTCTTTTTTGCAGAAGGATTTCTTAATTTTTTGGAGAAATCTTCCCCCTGTCCCTGAGGATTTCTTGTTTGTCGTTCCCATAATATGGACAAATGCCAGCTGGCTTCTTACCCCTTTGCCATTCCCTAGGAATCCAGCAATACCTCAAACTTCTCTGATGACGGTTTTTTCCGTCTAAGGACTCTATTTTGCAAGACCGAACATCTCCCTGCAATGGTATCACCATGTGGACCGAATGGGAATGCTCATGGCTTCTTTACCCCAAGAAACTCTTGGTTCACACCCCAGTTCCTATGCGCCCGCCTGTCAGCCCACTGACAGCAGCTGCTCAGCGTCTCTCTGCCTTTTGTTTTCTTTTTTTATTTTTAGACGGAGTCTAGCTTTGTCACCCAGGCTTCTGGAGTGCAGTGGCCCAATCTCGGCTCACTGCAACCTCCGCCTCCCGGGTTCAAGCGGTTCTCCTGCCTCAGCCTACTGAGTAGCTGGGCTTACAGGCGCGGACCACCATGCTCAGCTAATTTTTGTATTTTTAGTAGAGACAGGTTTTCACTGTGTTAGCCAGGCTGGTCTCAAACTCCTGACCTCGTGGTCCACCCACCTCAGCCTCCCAAAGTTCTGGGATTACAACCGTGAGCCTCTGCACCTGGCCTTCTCTCTGCCTTTTCTACCCAAGAAACTCTGGGGGCACATCCCGGTTCCTATGTGCCTGCCTCCCTGTCAGCTCACCAACAGCAGCTGGTCAACGTCTCTCTGCCTTTCTACTTCTCAGGTGGAAGTCAGAGGCCAGTTCAGCCCCACACTGCGGGGAACATGCCTCAAGTTCTCCAAAGAGTCTGTGAAAATCCTCAAACTAACCTCACAGTGGGAGCAGATATCCTCACCCTGTACCTGGCAAAGGGTTGGGACTAACGGCCACAATAGCCTGCTCCTGGAGGGTATAATGCATCCAATCTGCTAACACCAGTCTTCAACAGTTATCAACTCATGATCAAACTTGTCCATTAGTCCGTGGGTCCTGCTGTTAACGATTCATCTGGACTAGAAGGGTCTGTCCTGCCTTCCAATGCCAGGTGGAAGGAAAGCTGGAGCATCTGCCCAGGCAAGAACATTGCAGCTTTTATCGCTGACACGGGGCCACATGTGAAAACCTGTCCAGCACATTTGAAAGGCATCTCCCTAACAACTGCTGCAGCCTTCTGAGTCCCAGCAGGGACTGTATGGTGTCCCACCTTTGGGCTTCCAGCTCAGCTTTCGTGGGTCATGGTCAGATGCTCAGTTTCCCTTCCCAGGAGAAACCACTTGGCAGGTTGGCTGGGTCTAGAAAGCTTCCAACTTTGACCACATGCTTTGCCAAGTCCAAGATATTCATTGGTTGTAAAATGCTATAACCACACGTTAAGATGAGACTCAACCCATTGGTTCACCTGAGGCTTGAGACCTTGCATTCCCATGAGACCTCTGTACAGAAATATCAATGCAGATTTTAAAATCTATTTGTGCAGCTTTTAAACACCCTCATCCATGTTGGGGTTGAGACTTGGAAACTGAGTGGGAAGGTTTATGAAGGGGATTTCTGGATTTTTATGGGATTTTTTTTGCCATTAAAAGTAATGGCAAAACTGCAATTACTTTTGCTCCAACCTAATAAAACCTAAGGGAAGAAAATGGAAATGAATCTTCATAAAATATTCAGGTAGAATAGCGTGATATCAAAGGCAGAAATAAAGGAAAGTAATATCATGAATGATCTTATACATTTCTGTGAAAATCAGTAAAACCACCACCACAGATTAAGAACATTGACATCCTGGGGGAAATATTCTTAATCTATATGAACTTTACTATATAAAGATCTCTTAAAATAAGAAAAGTATTCTAAGGGGACAATAAAGAGACGTTTAATTCAAAACAGCATAAAAATATGTAAAGTTTTAATCTTAGAATTAATCAACAAACTGAAGGTTAAATAACCACATGATGTTATTTTTCATCTACATGTTGAAGGATAAACAAGAAGAAGAAGTGTTAGTGAGACTGGGGATCTCTCATATATTTCTTCTGGGAATATAATTTGGTACAATATTCCCTAAAATATATTTCTTCCATATGAATTAGAAGCCCTAAAAAAAGTACATGCTGCTCGATGCAGTCGTGGCTGCTCTGGTTTAGGGTAAGGGCTATATTTCAGACCAGGCTGTGTGCTCTGAGTTCATGGTGAAACCTACGTCAAGCAAGAGCTGTCACAGGGAGGATGACCCCACGGTGGGAGGTGTGGCCTCACCAGACTCTCTGGGCAAATCTCAATGGGCCATACTAGAGCTGATACCCATATAAAGACCACATCCTAGAACCCCAGGGCTCCATCCTAATTTGCCTTTCTGTAGCCATCATTTTTCACTTACTCTGCAAATACATATTTGTCCCTCATCTCCAGAGGGTTAATTTAGAAACCAGAATAAAAGCAAAGGAACATACAAGCAAGTGTTTATTATAAAGAGAATGGATTTGATTTGCTTCTATTTACTCATATTTCTTTATTACAAATATAGACATTCGGGCGGGGTGCAATGGCTCACTCCTGTAATCCCAGCACTTTGGGAGGCCGAGGTGGGCGGATCACCTGAGGTCAGGAGTTAAGACCAGCCTGGCCAACATGGTGAAACCCTGTCTCTACTAAAACTACATAAATTAGTCGAGCATGGTGGCGGGCGCCTGTAATCCTAGCTTCTAGGGAGGCTGAGGCAGGAGAATTACTTGAACCTGGGAGGCGGAAGTTGCAGTGAGCTGAGATTGCGCTACTGCACTCCAGCCTGGGTGACAGAGCAAGACTCTGTCTCAAAAAAAAAAAAAAAAAAAGACAAATATAGGCATTGAAACACACTCTGAGGATTCCCTACATTTTCCCCTCTGCTCTTCACTGTCTGCATTTTGAACTAAGGAGATATAGAGAGGAGCCAGGCAGGAGATGAAAATACCAACCTTATCGCTGACCAAAGCCCAATGGAGATATGGCTTAAGATCTCAGCGAGGTGCACTTGCTAATGTTTTGCCATTGAATTAGCAGACGCTCACGTGGCCGGGACACAGCTAGACACCTACAGGGCTTGGTCCTTAGAGGCAGTCCCTGACAGACCAGAGCACACTGTCTCTGAAGGTAGGCAGGCTCAAGAAGAAGAAAGTAAAGAGCTGGACTGGAAACATCCAGGTCATCCTCCAGTAGTCACCTGGAGCAACTGACTTCTCTTCCTCCTGGAAGGAGTGAGTGGCAGATGAAGATAGGAGGTCTCCACCTGGCTTAGTGGTTCTCAGGCCCATCCTGCCTGCACACCAGAGCTGTTTGAGGCTCCTAAAACAGCACAGACACCAAAACACTACCCCCGGAGGTTCTGATCAGATGGTCCAGGTAGAAATCAGGCACCAGCTTTTAAATGCCCCGCAGGTGATTCTGATGTGCAATCCCTGTTCTAGCCAAAGTCCACCCATGTGGAAACCTCATGTGTCAGGGATCGGTGCAGCAGTTTGAATGAGGAGGTGCAAAATACAGCTCCGAGGACAACTTGTTGAAAATGTACTACTGAGTGGTCCTAGAAATGATTCTAGAAGTTCCATTATCAACTTTTCCTGTGATTAGCAGATGATCTACCTATATTGCTCCAACTTATGGTTCCCGCCAAGCTTCCTGGATGATGGAAGAATGCGTGAAGAGTAGGTGCAAACAGTGGAGCTCTTGCATTTTTCCCAACTCATTCAAGTCCAGCTGGGGATCTCCATGGGACTGGCTCCTGACGCTGACATGTCACATACAGAGAAACACTGCCGAGCTCTCATTCAAAGGCAGAGCTTTTTGCAGGGTCTACCCCAAGCTTGCATTCAATAGGGCCTAATGGAGACAGCTCATATGAGGTTCCTAATCACACAGTATTTATTTATTTTTTATTATTTAGTTATTCAATTTTTTTTTTTTTGAGATGGAGTCTCGCTCTGTCGCCCAGGCTGGAGAGCAGTGGCGCAATCTTGGCTCTCTGCCACCTCTGCGTCCCGGTTTCAAGCAATTCTCCTGCCTCAGCCTCCCAAGTATCTAGGATTACAGGTGTGGTCCACCACGCCTGGGTAATTTTTGTATTTTTTAGTGAAGACAAGGTTTCACCATGTTGGCCAGGCTGGTCTCGAACTCCTGACCTCAGGTGATCCACCTGCCTTGGGCTCCCAAAGTGCTGGGATTACAGGCTTGAGCCACTGCGTCAGGCCACTAATTACACAGTATTTAAACTAAAGGGAGGTAGATCCAGAGACATCACTGTTTAACAATATGTGGGTTGTAAATAATTAGTGCTGATTTGTGCAGGGAAATGGCAATGATTTGGGGGCATTAACCATAACAAAGAAGGCCTTTCATTAGAACTTGCTATGAGTAAAACAAGTATTTAGAAACTGATCCATGCTAATGATCTGTTCATGTACTTGGAGGTCAGGGTTAACTATTATGCACTTCACTCAGATGTGCAAAAATATACACTAGTGTTATTTTCTATCACTGTTTCCCCTGTAGGTCAGAATCCCTGAACTGGGACTGATGAGCTTGGCAGGACCAGGAAGTGGGGCTCCATTTTTGGTGGTCCCTGGCCCCCTCTTCCAACTTGATGACATCTGAATGGAGAGGAAGGTAACTTAACCTCACTGCACCAGGAGGCCAGGAAGTGGCAAATTTCCTAAGGAAAGGTGTCTGGGGCTCCTTTTCAGTGGTCCTTGGCCCTTTCTAGGTTGATGACATCTGGGTAGAGAGGAAAGTGGCTTAACCTTAACATTGGGGCAGGGAGGACCTTGAGCCCACATGCTGGTCCCTTTGTGTCCTTGGGCAGGGCAAGGGCCTCGTCACCTCTCTCCCTGCTTCACGCCACTTCTGACTCTGAGTTTTGAGAAGCTGACCTGTAAGGGCCACGTCCATAGGGGCATCGCAGGAGGTGGGAGGGAGGGGGTGATGAGGCCAGGGTATTTATTGCCCTCGTCTTTTTCTCTCCAGTGTCACTGGGGGCTGCCTGGTCCTTTGTCAAGGTCTCAGCTGGTGGGAGATACCCTCTCCATACACCATTCCCCTCTCCATGCACCCTCCCCCTCTCCATGCACCCTCCCCCTCTCCATGCACCCTCGCCATCTCCACACACCCTTCCTGTCTCTGGCTTCAGTGACCCCCCCCAACCCGAGGAGGCTGAAATGACCCTTGCAGGGCCCCTGCCCTCAGACGCACCTTTGGAAATAGTTCCTTTCTCCGCCTCCAGTCCAGGTGTCTTTAACTTCAGTGTTCCCTCTGTCCCTGGGAGAAATTCAGAATCTGGGACTCCCTCGGGCTTCTGAGTCACGTCCTGATTCCACTGGCGCCCGTCCGGCCCTACTGTTAATGCCTGAGTTATGGAAACTCAGGCAGCTCCCCCAGCACACTCTGGGACCTATGGGCCCCATGCTCATTCTCACTAGAGCTGCTGGTCCTCAGGGTCTCAGTCACAGACAGCAGCTCACCCAGCAGCCTTGGCCATGGTGTCTGCCCAAATCTGCCACGGGCCCTAGGTGGGCCTGACTTTTGACTCTCAGCCTCCCCCCTCTGGACCACTCCCCGCTGCTGCGGTGACCGGGGCAAGCTGTTTTCCTGGAGCCCCAGTGGGACAAAAGCGTCCTGCTTTCCCCTTTCCTTTCTGTTTTTCCAGGGTCTCTAGCCTTTTCCTACCCACAGGAGAGCGCAGTCCGAGGAGGCCTCAGGACTCTGGCTTTCCACTTCTTTGCCCTCCTCGCCTTCCTGCAGCCTGCCAAGTCGAGTGGGCTTTCTCCTCCCTTTCATGCCCCACAGGGGTCTCCTCTAGGTCACACGTGCCCCTTTCCCCATCCTACGAACCTCTTTGCTCTAGAGGGCTCACCCTCTTCTTCCTTGGGACGCTAAGCCATATGCTGAGTCTTATATAGGGCACAAGGAGAGAAGCATCAATACTGGAATTTCCCCACACCAATGAAGGCTCAGAAAATCATCTTTGGCTAACATTTGGGAAGTATTTTGTTGAGAACTTCAGGCTATAATGGTGGTAAAAGCCCTCCTAAAAAAATAACTTGGGAAAACAAAGACAGGCTCCTCCCCATCCCCTGCACCCACCACAGGACTTCTCAGAGCCTTTACTACACTGCTGTGCTTGAAGGCTCTCTAGGGCGTAGGTAGCACGTAGTGTTTGACCACAGATCTTTTCCTTCTTTCTTTTTTTTTTAAAGATTGTCTCATGGGATGAGTGTTCTGCCAAACACTCTCTGGCAAGCACTGTTCTAATAGGATTAAATTTAGAATGTCAAAGTTCAAAACCATTTCAGAAGATAAGAGCGAGCTAAACATATTTCTCTAAGGCAAAGGGCAGACAGGAAAGTGAGCAGGAGGCAGCATTAAAGCTGAGAGCATAAAACACAGCAACATAGCAGGACCACAAATGGATTAAACCCACTTATTAAAATTCCAAGAGTCTCCCTGACATGCTACTTACAAAAATACACCCAAAGGGGGAAAAACAGGGAAATGAAAAATGAAAGGGTGAACAAGTATACAATGTGCAAATGTTAGCATACATAAAGCAGAGAGAAACACAATTGAAGAGAAATTAAATTTCAAGCAAATACTGTTGAATGGGACAAGTAAGACCATTTTAATGGACACAAAACCCAATGCAATGTAAGAAAATAATTGTGTTAGAACTTTGTGTGTTGAATCAAAACTGGTAAAGCAAAAATGATTTTAATTCCAAAGAATGCCAAACAGAAAAGCAATGGTAAAATTTTAAACTAATACAGTCAGTCCAAGAAAGATTAAACACCCAGAAAATACATATGAGCATAGTAGATTTGATCAAAGTAGTTAATAAAGAGAAATTTATAGATATATATAAGCTTTTTTCCTTATTTTAAGTGTCCATGAAAATTTAGAAAATTGGTCATAGGATCACCCCTACAGAACATATATTCCCCAAAAGTAGAAATTGTACAAAACATATTTTTAAACAAAATGCAAACAAACCTACAAATTAATAACCTGGGTTTAAAAGAAAGTACCCAAATCACTCATAAATTCAAAAATAAATAAAAATGAAAATCATTTGTCTAAAAACCTGTAGGATTAAAAGGTAAATTAAAATATACAATGGTGGGTAACTTAGATGGAATGAAAATGAGAATGCACAGTTTTAAAATACATACGTCTTACTGAATAAGATTATCAGACAGAAAGGCACGACTTTTAAGAAAAGGAATGACACAGTAAGTTTCTAGACTAGATATTCACCTCAGATTGTGTGTGCACGTGTGTGTGTGTATGCATGTGTGTGTACGTGTGTATGATTTGTTTACTTATTTGCTATGATTAAAAAACAAAATTAGTCCTAAGGAAACCAGGAGAAAAGAAATAAAAGAAATATGACAGACATTACTTAATTGTGAAAAAAGAAATCTATAAATGGAATCAAGAGCTGCTTCTTTTTACAAAATCAGTAAAAAGGAGAAATCAAATTTAATTTTTAAGAATCCACCATACAAAGACATAAAATTAGAAAGTTGTAATTGTGGTGAGGTGCAGCGGCTCACGCCTGTAATTCCATCACTTTGGGAGGCCGAGGCAGGCAGATCACGAGGTCAGGAGATCGAGGACATCCTGACTAACATGGCAAAACAACTCTGTCTCTACTAAAAAGTACAAAAAATAAATTAGTCGGGCATGGTGGCACGTGCTTGTAGTCCCAGCTACTCAGGAGGCTTAGGCAGGAGAATCACTTGAACCCGGGAGGTGGAGGTTGCAGTGAGCCAAGCTTGCACCATTGCACTCCAGCCTGGGTGACAGAGTGAGACTCCATCTCAAAAATGAAAGAAAGAAAGAAAGAAAGAAAGAAAGAAAGAAAGAAAGAAAGAAAGAAAGAAAGAAAGAAAGAAAGAAAGAAAGAAAGAAAGAAAGAAAGAAAGAAAGAAAGAAAGAAAGAAAGAGAAAGAAAGAAAGAAGAAGGAAAGAAGGAAAGAAAGAAAAAGAAAGAAAGAAAGAAAGAAAGAAAGAAAGAAGGAAAGAGAGAAAGAAAGAAAGTTGTAATTGTCACAAAAGTTATAATGCTATTTCCGAAAGCCATGAGCCTACTTAGCAGAAATGATACTTGAAAATATCAATAAACGAAAATATTCTGTGAGAGTTTTTTAAATAATAGAAACTTTTCCATGCTCATGATACAAAGACTCAATATAGTTAAAATGGCCACCCTGACCAGAGTAATTTATAGATTCATTGCTATTTCTATCAAACTACCACTGACATTCTTCACAGAACTAGAAAATAATATTTTAAAATTTATACGGAACCAAAAAAGAACTCAAATAGCCAAGACAATCCTAAGCAAAAGAACAAAGCTGGAAGCATCACACTACCTGACTTCAAACCATACTACAGGGCTACAGTAACCAAAACAGCATGCTACTGGTACAAAATCAGACATATAGAGCAATGGAAGAGAATAGAAAACTGAGAAAAAAGGCCACACACCTATAACTATGTGATATTTGACAAACCTGACAAAAACAAGCAGTGGAGAAAGGATTCCCTTATTCAATAAATGGTGCTCGGAAAACTGGCTAGCCATATGCAGGAGATTGAAACTGGACTCCTTCCTTACACCATATACAAAAATCAACTCCAGATGGATTAAAGACTTAAATGTAAAACTTAAAACTATAAAAACCCTGGAAGACAACCTAGGCAATACCATTCTGAACATAGGAACAGGCAAAGATTTCATGATGAAGACACCAATAGCAATTGCAACAGAAGCAAAAGTTGACAAATGGGATCTAATGAAACTAAACTTCTGCACAGAAAGAAAACTACCAACAGAGTGAGCACAAAACCTACAGAATGGGAGAAAATTTTTGCAAGCTATGCATGTGACAAAGGTTTAATATCCAGCATCTATAAGGAACTTAAACAAATTTACAAGAAAAAAACAACCCCATTAGAAAGTGAGTAAAGGACATGAAAAGACACTTTTCAAAAGAAGATATACCTGCAGCCAACAAGCATATGAGAAAAGGCTCAACTTCACTGTTCATTAGAGAAATTGAAATCAAAACCATAATGAGACAGCATCTGACATCAGTCAGAATGGATTTTATTAAAAAGCCAAAAAATAACAGATGCTGGCTAGTTTGCAGAGAAAAAAGAAGACTTATACTTTGTTAGTAGGAGTGTAAATTAACTCAACCATTGTGAAAGACAATGTGGTGGTTCCTCAAAGACCTAAAAACAGAAATACCATTTGACCCAGTAATCCCCTTATTGGATATATACCCAAAGGAATATAAATTGTTCTGCCATAAAGACACATGCATGTATATGTTTATTGTCCCTGCACTATTCACAATAGCCAAGATATGAAGTCAACCTAAATGCTCATCAATGGTAGACTGGATAAATGAAATGTGGTACACATACCCCATGGAATACTATTCAGCCATAAAAAAAGAATGAGATCATGTTCTTTGCAGGAACATGGATGGAGCTGGAGGCCATTATCCTTAGCAAACTAATGCAGGAACAGAAAACCAAATACCATATGTTCTCACTTTAAGTAGAAGCTAAATGATGAGAACATGTGGACGCGTAGAGGGGAACAACACACACCAGGGCCTTTTAGAGGGTGAAGGGTGAGAGGAGGGAGAGAATCAGGAAAAATAGCTAATGGGTACTAGGCTTAATACTTGGGTGATAAAATAATCTGTATAGCAAACCCCCATGACACAAATTTATCTATATAACAAACATGCACATGTACCCCAGAACATAAAAGTTAAATAAGAAAACCTTTAAAACAACAGGGCCACTAATGAAAAAGTATCATAGGGATTTTCAAATAATTACTCTTTAAAGGCTCTGGCTTTAGTTATCCTTTCAAGTAAGTTACATAATTTCACAGGCAATGAGTTTTTGAAATGCTAACCTAAAGCTGATTTCAACGTGGATTAGCACAGCACAGATATGACAATTGTAAATCAGTCTCACGTATGAAGATTCTAATCAAAATTTTACCACAAACCTCCATACTAAATCTGAACATACACATACACAGATATGTAGGATTTATTCCAGGATTAGAAAGATGTTATAAAATTTAAATAATGCATTAAACAGACATATCAAAAAAGAAAAAGATATAGAACCATTTCAAAAGGTGTTGACAATGATTTCAATACATTTTAATCCCCTTTCCAGATGTAACTTTTTGAAAAGTAGGACTGGAAGGATTCTTGCCTAGCAGGTTAAGAATTGTTCTTTCCAAACAATGCTCATCATCATAGGAGGAATTCATTTGAGGTGCACTCAGGAGAAAATGAGAATTGTGACTATGGCTACATTTTTTTTTTCTTTTTTGAGACAGAGTTTTGCTCTTGTGGCCCAGGCTTGAGTGCAATGGCATGATCTCGGCTTACTGCAACTTCCACCTCCTGGTTTCAAGCAATTCTCCTACCTCAGCCTCCTGAGTAGCTAGGATTACAGGAATGCACCACCACGCCCGGCTAATTTTGTATTTTTAGTAGAGACGGGGTTTCATGAGGTTGGCCAGGCTGGTCTCGAACTCCTGACCTCAGGTGATTCACCTGCCTCTGCCCCCCAACGTGCTGGGATTACAGGCATGAGCCACCACACCCAGGTATGGCTACAAATTTGTTCATTCATAACAACAAATATTTGTTGCAGGGCATTATAGGTGTTGAGAACACCTGCAATTTAGTGTTCTGCTATGTCATCGTCATGTTATTGCTGTAATTGTTATCTCATGATTATGATCGCTATCATTATTTTAGTCATTGTTAGGATGATTATATATCCGTAGTAGCAAAGCGTCCTGCAATGTACCATATCAGAAGATAATTCATCAAAGTATGTGGATAAAACCAATACCCAAAAGACCTTTCCTATATACTTTAAATCCTGAGTTACAGAAGACATGATAGAAAAAGAATACTATTCACTCTAATAACATGAAAGATTCCATAAAATACCTCAAAATAATCTCAAAAACAAACATATATGATAGAATTTAAAAGCTGCATTGAGAGCTGTAGAAGAACTATCGAGAGGAATGAAAGAATAAACATTCCATATTTCTCAATGGTAAGGCAGATATTGTTAAAAATGTCAATTTTCCCCAAGTTATTTTTTAAGTTTAGACAATACTATAATTTGAATGTATCCCCTTCAAAATTTAGGTGTTTACAATATGATAGTATTAAGAGGTGGGGTCTATAAGAGATGATTAGGCCATGAGCGCTCCTGGCCTTTAGAAAAGAAGCTTCACGCAGCATTAGTTTGGCTTGCTCTCTTGCACTTCTGCCTCTGCCATGTGAGGACACAGCAGTAAGTCCTCCCCGGAGGCCAATGCCATGATCTTGGACTTCCCAGCCACCAGAATCCTGAGAAGTAAATTTGTTTTCTTTCTAACTTACTCAATCTTAAGTATTCTGTTATAGTAGCACAAAGTGGACTAAGACAGATGATTTCAACAAATAAATAGAGATATTTTTGCTTGCTTGTTTGTTAGATAATTTAAAATTATATTCTATTTTTTTTTTCTGGAAAAGTAAGCAGACCAAAGAAGCAAATAAACAGTTTTAAAAAGAATATGGTGAGAAAGGCTAGGTCCATGTTAAGATATGATAGAGACAAACACTCCATTCAGGCACTTGGCCAACATTTATTGCATCCTGGTGTGCAGCAGGCACAGTCGTAGCTACATGTGAGGCCACAACAGTAAATGAAAGAAAATCTGCTTCTGCTCTCTTGGAACTTAGAATCCTCCACTCCATCAGGTGGTGGGAAGTGCTGTTAAGAAAAGGACACAGGGTAAAGAAGTAGACAGTAACCAAGGGCATAAGGTGGAGCTATGTTTGATTGGGTGGTTGCAGAAATATGTCTCAGGAGGTGACTCTCAGAGACCTCAGTGAAGAGTAGGCCCAACGGCTATATGGAAGAGGAGAGTTCTGTTGGAAAAAAGAGCACAGGCTTAGGATAAGGGCTGTCTTGACAGGTTTGAGGAATAGCTAAGCTATCAGTGTGACAGGGAAACCTGTAAGAAATGAGGTACTGAGGTAGCCAGAAGCCAATGCATAGCAGAGGACTTTAAAGTGGTGCATGGTCATTGTCCAAATTTTCCCAGATCAGTCTAGTTTATACCTGCTGACTGCTCCATAATTAATAGTACTTTCTTCCTTATAGAGAAGAACCAGAACTTTATATACAGTCCATAAGCAAAATCAAATTCAAGCAGGATTGTAGATCTAAGCATGAAAGCCTGTAGAAAAAAAAATCACAGGAAAATAATTTCCTGAACTTGTGTTAAGTAAGCAAGGATTTTCAAGTCAAAATACAAAAAGCAGTAGCCATAAATAAGGTGAACTTGTATTAAACAAGGATTTCCTAATCAGAGTACAGAGTGGTAGCCATATATTAATAAATTGAACTTGATCAAGAAATTATGATCATCAGAAGACTATGAGTAAGCCTGGGATATCTTGTCCATAAATCAAGGAAGTGTTAAAAGATCACACCCCTTCAACATGACATGTGCAAACTGGCATCAAGGGCCTTCCATTGGTGAAGTTTAGGACGGCTCTGTTTCTCAAAAGAATAAAAACAAAAGTGAATAATAACATATTGAATATAAAGTGAAAACAGGAGTCCATACTGTACTAAACATATAGATGAATGAATACAGGTAAAACATTTTTTACTGTAGAATGACAATTAGTACATATAAAAGGCATAACGAGTTTAAAATTGCCATTTTTATAACCACTATATTAATATTTACTTCAGGCAAGAATTTGGGTGAGTCTTTACTGGGAAACATGGTATCAACATGGTGTCAATCTCCCTATCGATTATGTATTAATTACATGGAAGGAAAATGAATCTTTTTAGTGGAGAAATCTAGTGGACACCTCTTTGTCTGAGTGATCAGAATGATGTCACAAGCTTTCTGAAGTGATGCATTGAGACGTAGACACAGCCTCAATTATGAAATATTCTGATAAAATAAGTACCTTTAACTTAGTCTTGGAGAAGAAACCAGAAATAGCCAAATTAGAGCACTTTTTACAACATGAATACTCTACATTCTTCAAAAAAAATTCAATATCATAAAAAAACAAGGCTAAGAACCTATTTCAGATTAAAGAAGACTAAACAGATGTGAAAATTAAAAGCAACGTATGATACCACATTAGGAGAAAATGCTATTCCAGAGACATTATTGAGATAATTGCCAAATTTGTATGATAATACATGATATAATATTAATATAAAAATGTTAAATTTATTGGATTGGATATAGTAATTTTGAAAGAAAATGTCTTTGTATTCAAGATATACTTAAGTATTCAGCAACAAAGGATTATAGTGTCTACAGCTTACCCTCAGTGATTCACGAAAAAGCTGATTGGTACATAGGTAGGTAGACAGATAGAAAAATACAACAAATGTGGCAAACATTTTACAGTAGAATGGCAACTCATAAATGTAGAAGGCATAACAGAGTGGATTTTGCAACCACTATAGTAATAATTATTCCGGATAAGAATTTTGGTGAATATTGACTGGGGAACATGATATCAACATGATTCATTCTCAATGATTCACAAAAAGTTGATATATAGAGAGATGGAGAGAAAAATACAAGAAATATGATTAATGGTTAACAGCTGATGAATCTAGATGAAAAAGTATATGATTATTCAGTAGGAAATTCTGGCAACTTTTTTGTAGATTGACATTTTTCAAAATTAAAAAATTAAAAAATATAAAAAACAGGCCTGGCACGGTGGCTCAAGCCTGTAATCCCAGCACTTTGGGAGGCTGAGACGGGCGGATCACGAGGTCAGGAGATCCAGACCATCCTGGCTAAAGCGGTGAAACCCCGTCTCTACTAAAAAAATACAAAAAAACTAGCCGGGCGAGGTGGCGGGCGCCTGTAGTCCCAGCTACTCGGGAGGCTGAGGCAGGAGAATGGCGTAAACCCGGGAGGCAGAGCTTGCAGTGAGCCGAGATCCCGCCACTGCACTCCAGCCTGGGCAACAGAGCGAGACTCCGTCTCAAAAAAAAAAAAAAAAAAAAAATATATATATATATATATATATATATAAATAAAACAGAAATTTAAAAATTAAACCCAAGGAAAAAATCTAGTAGAAAAATGAACAAAAGCTATTGAATAATTGGCTGATAACTACTTGAAAGTGGGGGTTCACATCATTAATCATGAAGGACAGAATTAATAGTTTCCAGTAAATAAACTGTGGATTGTTATGAATACTATACAGCAATGAAAAGAAACAAGCAATTGCTGAACAGCAATATGGATACAATGCACGAACCTAACAACAATTTAAAAAAAAGAACACCCAGACCAAAGAGTATATAGTATGTAATCCATTGATATAAAACTTCAGGGATGGACAAAGCTCATTTATGAATTTAGAAATAAGGGCCCATGGGGGCTTCTAGGGGCTGCTAATGTTTTGATTCTCTCTCTGGGTGCTGATTACACCAATGGGTTCACATTGGGGAAACCCATCCCACTATATGCTTCTTATGTATATTTGTTTCTTTATGTTACACCACGCTGGAGGGCAGTGGCACAACAACAGCTCAGTGCAACCTCTACCTCCTGGGCTCAAGCAATCCTCCCACCTTGGCCTCCCAAGTGGCTGGGACCACAGGCATACACCACCAGGCCTGGCTAATTGTTTAAAATTATTTTTGTAGAGATGGGGGTCTCACTACATTGCCCAGGCTGATTACAAACTCTTGGGTTCAAGTGATCCTCCCATCTTGGCCTCCCAAAGTGCTGGGTTTACAGGCACAAGCCACTGCACCCGGCCTAAGAATAATCTTATACTGGCAAAAACCTTTCATTTCAAACTCAGAAGAAGAGAAATAGCAGTCGTTTGCCAGCTTACTTCACTCTCGCTCATTTCCTGAAGTACGGACTGGATAGTCCCTGCTATTTGCTCTGGAATTGGAGAAAGATGAGTCATGCTGATGAATGCAGCATAGTTTTGAGAGGAGCTGTGAGTAATTCCCACATGAAAGAGAACCTGAAATTAATCACTGGCTATTAACACAGGACAAGTGTGTGAATTAGTAGCCAAAAAAATAAAACAAAACCTATTGAAACTTGTTTGGAACAGAGGATTTACACTTGAGACGTGTGCTCCAGACACAAGTGTGTCTTCACACTACATCAGTAGGAGTTCCACCAAGCACGGGCTCAAGGCTGTCAAGGCTATTTCAACTGCACAGACAGCACCAGGCTGCCACACACATGGATCTAGGAGTTTCAGTCTTGAGATTCATAACTGCAATACTATGAATTGCTTTTTAAAAATTCTAGACAGGGTGCAATGGCTCACACCTGTAATCCTAGCACTTTGAGGGGCTGAGGTGGGAGGATCACTTGAGGAGTTTGAGACTAGCCTGGCCAACACAAGAAGATCCTGTTTCTACCAAAGATAAAATAATTAGCCAGGCATCGTGGTGTGCACCTGTAGCTCCAGCTACCTGGGCGACTGAGGCAAGAGGATTGCTCGAGCCCAGGAGTTCAAAGCTGCAAGGAGCTGTGATTGCACCACTGTATTCCAGCCTGGGCGACATCAAGTGGGCTAACAACCCCCCGGGCCAAAGCAAACCACAGGGTTGAGTCCATCATAAAGATGTGGGGAAGTTTCCCTGCCCATTGTGGGTGAGCACCGAGAAGCTACATGGTAAAGGGAGCAGATACTGGGAAGAACACCGCATTCCCATTTGTTCTTATCTGTTTATGAGCTGGTTCAGAGGCTCTCATACCTTCGGTGCCTGGTGCCAGTTTCCCTGAAGGTCCCTGCCACCCCTCATCCCTCCCTTGTTCTGTGTTGCAATTGGCCGCTTCTACTCATGCTCATGTCTCCCTTTGCTCCCCTTGCTCCTCATGCTCAACTCCCCTCTCAGAGCTGCTGACTTCCATGGCCACAAAATAAGTAGGGTCCCCCATTTCCTTCTCTCACACTGCCCTGAAGTTTTCCTTCCTAACACTTACTTCTGGGGTGATAGGAAGTAAATTCTAGAATCAGAGGACCTCCACAGGCCTCTAAGGACCTGGGGATTCTCGGGTCTACGTTTCTTGCTTTAGTGATGCATAGTCTGAGGCTCTGGGTGGATGGAACTCATGCTTACTTGGCTGGTGAGGAGTGGTCAGGAAAGAAATTTAATTCTGCTAACAAAGGCCGCAGGAGAGAAATGGACAGAGATCCTGACTGGCCAACTCATACAAGAAACGTAAGCAGTCAATGAGCATATAAAGAAAATAATATTTTACTTGCATTCATAATCAAATAAATAAAAGTAAATCATCTATATATACATATGGAATTTTACTGGCTACAATTGTTCCAGACACTAAAACAACAAGCACATTTAGAGTTTTTAAATAGTACTGATGAATACTGTGAATATTCAACTTGAATAGGACAACTAGAATAGTCCCTCAATGTGTTCCTTTGGTTAGGTTTTTTAGTTTATTTTGGAGGGGGGGAGCATGTTAGTTTCAGCTCATCATGAATATTTATTCCCAATGATCAGTTTGAAAAAAATGGAGCTGAGAGCAGCAGAGACAATCGATCCACAGAAAACAAAGTAGGCAATCCATTGTTGCTAAGAAACGTCATCCTTAAAAGAGCAGCAACTTAACTCAAGCCCATCTGAAAACTTAGTCCAGATATTCCAAAGAGGATGGGGAACCTGCTCCAGGGTGAACCTGCTGTAGGGTGAACCTAACTCATGCCCATCTGAAAACTTGGTCTAGATATTCTGAGGGGGAAGGGCAAGGGGAACCTGCTCCAGGGTGAGGAAACCAGTTTGAAGTGGTAAGCAGGGATCCAGGTAGACACAGGAAGGAAAGATTCTGCAGAAAAAGCTTACATGCAGAATAAAATAACAAGAACTGACTTTGGAAACCTTTTGCATAAAATCAGTACAAATTCATGGAGTATCTAAAGATAAACCTACCTGTCATCTTTAAGCCATGGCAACTAGAAACACTGCATTTTATAAGCTAACTGTGCAGCTTTGACTAAGACATAATTAAGCAGTAATTATCTGTTAGCCCTGGAGGACAGGGCTGACTGGACATATAGGTAACGGCATTATGCAGTGAGTGTAGCGACTATTGTCATTTTCATTAGACACCTGGCAGGAGGCAACGGAAACCTTCCACAGAAAGGCTCCTCCTTCCCCACAGGGAGACCAGGGTGTGAGAGGCTGCAGATACAGGGCTTCCAGTTAGAAGCACAAGATGATCTGCCCTGTGGTCTTGTCCACTAAGACAAACTGGAATTTGTGAATCTTTCATACATATGAACGGATGAAAAGTCAGATCTCAAAGCTTGAGCTCTGGACAAGTGTGTAGAAAGAAACCAAGACATAGCCAAAAGAAATCAGACCTCCTTGCACTGACAGAATGGACCAGAGCAGGATGGACCCCACAGGAGGGAACTGCAGAACCTAGAGCTGAGGAACACAGGTCAACTGAACTGTGCTCTCAGCCACACTGGCCCAGGAAGGCCACCACTTCCTCAGGACGGTGGAGCTGCAGAAAGACACATACGCGGGCCACAGGTCCTTAATGCACCCTTAGAGATATATAGGCATGATGGATTCTAGGTGGCTGTCTCATCAGCGTGGCTTCCACTATTCTTAAAAAAGCATTTTCTTACTTTCATAAAGATGTCCAGAATTTTCTTTTTAGTTCCTTAGGTGGTGTTGTCTGTATAGCTGGATTGGATAGACCCTACTTCCTAATGATTATCAGCATTTCCTGATGCCTGAGTGTGCAAATCTAGAAAATTGCCTATAGGTGCTCTGTAAGTTTTCTGTTGGGAAGGAAGGAAAGAAGGAGAAGAGGAAGGAAAGAAGGAGGAAAGGAAGGAAGGGAAGGGAAGGAAGGAGGAAAACGAAAGAGAAAGAATGAAAGAAGGAAGGAAGGAAAGAAGAAAAGAAAGAAAGAAAGAGAAAGGAAGGAAGGAAGAAAGGAAGGAAGGAAGAAAGAAGAGAAGGAAAGGAGGGAAGGAAAGAGGAAAGAAAGAAAGGAAAGAAAGAAAAGAAAGGAAAATAACAAACTGCTAAAATTGTTGATTAACTTTCTCTCTCTCTCTCTCTCTCTCTCTCTCTCTCTCTCTCTCTCTCTCTGTGTGTGTGTGTGTGTGTGTGTATGTGTGTTTGGATGTTATTTTTATAAGCGTCACTGGAGTTCCATCCCAACCATTGAACAAATTTATCCTAGGAAACACCTTTATGGCAGAGTAGGTTTGGAGAAGTACAGAAAAACTCTAATATCTTCTTTGTCTATGGAATGCATTTGCTGTAATAAATTTCCTTCAGTAAAAAATATTTCCAAAGGATTTTTGAAGTGCTTTTAACTGCTCTTGACATTTGAGTGGATATAGCTTTAACAATCATCACCAAAATACTAACTTTATATATTTAGAAACTTAAATTCTCTAATGTGAAATCATGGTTATAGAAACACTGTGTGTGTGTGTGTGTGTGTGTGTGTGTGTGTGTGTGTGTGTGTGTGTGTGGTCTGTGGCTTGTGTTTCTGAGCCCAGAATATTCCGTGGACTCCACCTCCCCATGGTTTTTGGTCCAAGAAGCAGCCTGCTGCCATGTTCCTGTCTCCTGTCCTCCTACTCCATCCTCATCTGTCTTCCTGGTCTCCCACTGCTCCTTCTTCTGTGGGCTGCACATGTTCAGATCTCTGAGCTTCCGCTGTATTTCTTTTGAAAATTCTATATAACCTGGGCACATCCCTGACTATGCCCAAAGCAGTCATGACTCTCAAATCTGTATTTTTAACCTCCAGTTTTCCTTCTGTCTCCCAACTGTGGCAGCCAGACATCCACTCCAGCATCCTAGCCTCAAGTCCCTTCCTCTTCAATCCATCCTCTTCTTCAGTGCATCCTCCTCACTGATCTCCACGTACACTTTTAAAGACTGATGTGTTGTTTTAACCTGTTGCTTAAAGTCCTGCTCATCACCTAGAATATGGTTGGGCTCTGTGTCCCCACCCAAATCTCACGTTTATTTGCAATCCTCAATGTTGGAGGTGGGGCCTGGTGGGAGGTGATTGGATCATGGGGATGAATCCTTCATGAATGGTCTGGCACCAGCACTTTGGTGCTTTTCTCAGGATGGAGAGTGAGATCTTGTGAGATCCAATTGTTCAAAAGTGTGCATCACCTCCCGTCTCTCTCTTGCTCCTGCCCCAGCCATGTAAGAAGGCTTCCCCTTCATCTTCCACCATGATAAGTTTCCTGAGGCCTCCCCAGAAGCCTTGAAAAAGCCAGCATCATGCTTCCTGTATAGCCTGAAAAACTGTGAGCCAATTAAACCTCTTTTCTTTATAAGTACTCCAGTCTCAGGTATTTCTTTTTTTTTTTTTTTTGGAGATGGAGTCTCACTCTGTCGCCAAGACTGGAGTGCAGTGGTGCAATCTCAGCTCACTGCAACCTCCACCTCCTGTGTTCAAGAAATTCTCCTGCCTCAGCCTCCCTGAGACTACAGGTGCGTGCTGCCACACCTGGCTAATTTTTTGTATTTTAGTTGAGATGAGGTTTCACCATGTTGCCCAGGCTGGTCTCGAACTCCTAAGCTCAGGCACTCTGCCCACCTTGGCCTCCCAAAGTGCTAGGATTACAGGCGTGAGCCACTGTGCCTGGCCTTCAGGTATTTCTTTATAGCAGTGTGAGAATAAACTAATACAACCTACAAGCTGAAGTTCCTACTCCCATCTCTCCTCTTGTCTGCGATGATCTTTCCCAACTCTTCTCTCGCTGCTCCCTGACACTGTTGACTCTTCAGTCAAGCAGGAATGTGTGGAGCTCCTCCAATTCCAATGTTTTTCATGTCTCTGTGCCTTTGCATGTGCTGGCCTGGCCCTACCACCCCTAATCCCTTCCCTTCCTGATTCCCCTGTATATTCCTCCTCCTCCTCAGAACCTCACTCAGTGCAGTCATTTCTGTTTTGGCCAGGGTCCCTCCTCTGCACCCCTCCTATTAGCATTATTTAAATTTATTTGCTTATGTGTTTGTTCCTCTCCTGGAAGGTGAACCCCTCCATTGACTTCCTCATTAGCATAATCCCTGGCATGTGGTATCTGCCTAATAAATGTTTGCAGAGTGGGTGCATGCGTGAATGTCTGTGGATCTGGTTCATTGACTGTGGTTTCATGGGGAAAGCAACTGAGGGATATAAGAAGTAGATGCGTTCCTAATAATTTAGGTAACGCCAAAGGTCAATCTAATGTAAAACTAAGCCAGCCAAGAGTACCTGTACTGAGTTTAATAGTGTCCCCAAAATTAATGTTCTTCTTGAAACCTTGGAATGTGACCTTATTTGGAAATAGGGTGTTGTAAATGTAATTAGTTAAGGTACTATTGGAGTAGGGTGGGTCTTTAACTCAGTATGACCCATGTCATTATAAGAAGAGGAAAAGAGATGCAGAGACAGTGACATGCAGGGTGAACACCATGTGCCAACCAATAGAAGCAGAGATTGGAACAACACATCTACAAGCCAAGAAATGCCAAGGGTTGCCAGAAACAGCAGAAGCTAAGAGAAAGGCATGGAATAGATTCTCTGCTGGGGCCTTCAGAGAGAGTTTGGCCCTACTAAGAATTTTGACTTCAGACGTCTAGCCTCCAGAGCTGTGAGAGAAGAAATTGTCATTATTTCAAGCCACCCAGCTCGTGGCACTTGGCTTCAGCATTCCTGGGAAACTAATACACCACCTTTGCCTGAGTTCAGTAATTCCTAAGGAGGAGTAAGGGAATAGGATGCTGATTAATTACTGCATCTCTTTGCAAATAGGAAACAGGGTACTACACAAACCAGTTTGTCAACGTGAAATGTGATATGCTGACTAACTAAAACTTTCCTCCACCTTTCTACAAGTGCCTCCAAAATAAGGATGATGATTGAGAGCACATCTAACGGAAAAGGCACTGGTGATTGAATGAGTGGCAAAGATTGTGGGCCAAGGCCAGAGTTATTTTCTGTCTTTTCTTTCAATTGATCCCTCGAGCAATTTGGTCTTTCAAACAACCATGAGATTCTGAGTGATCTGTGGGGCCACTTTCGCTTTAAATTCAGTGATTCTCAGAAAAGGGATAGGTCAGAGGACCAGAAAATGGCAAGGCCAAAAGACAGGGGAAGGGGAAGAGCCTCAGGTCAGGGGGCAGCTGGGGGAAGGCAGGGTCTGGGGAGGGAAAGGAGGTGAATCCTGGAGTCTGGGAATGCCAGGCTTCCAGGGATCCAGAGCCCTTACCTCCCTACTGAGGAAATGCCCAGGAAAATGACTCCCTGTCCCCGACCAGGCTTGGCCCACAGCCCCGGCCGCCATGCTGGTTTATGTGTTTGTCTTTCTGAGATGCTGAGTTCTACCATTGCGTTTTCAGCCTGACTGCCTTCAATAGCCTCCCTCCATTATCTCTCCTCTTTCTAGCTCTTTCTTCATTCTACCACCAGCATTTTCCACGTCAACAACAAATCCTATGGGGCCATTTCCTTTCTTTGATGTGTTAGGGCTCGCCTCTGTCCATAGAGGCAGCTCACACTCCTACCGCTCTAGACTCCTGCCCTACCTTTCCCTCCATCTCTACCCAGTCACGCTAAACTTCTAGTTTCCAGAATGCTTTTATTATGACCCAGGCTTTTATCTTTTTGCAGTTATTTATCCTTTAAAATCTAGATCAAATATCAGATGATATTTCAGTTAATTGTGTTCATTTGTCCTCACAAAACTCCCTGGTAATATCCTCATTCATACTTACGAACTTTTGAAGTATTCCATGGCAAAAATTGTAAAAGTATTAATAAAATTTTTTGTTTTAAATAATATTGTTTGTTTCAGTATCAGGAACTCTTATCATTATAATGGCTTCTACAATGCCTAGATTCTGTAATAAAATCTTAGCCCCATTGGGCTTGCAGATTCTTAGGAAGCTGTAATGTAGGGAGTAGGTAATAAAACATCTCAAACCCAGCTTGAAGAAGTAAACGTTGGCACATTTAAATTGTAGACAATGTCCCTATTTACGACGTGGGATCTTTCACAGTCTTCTCTCAGATTAGCTCTTCCTGCCCCTACCGTCACTATGACAATGCACACCCCATAATGAGCAATGGAGACTTTCTCAAGAGAGCTTGCAGGACTGAGCTTGCCAGTCTAAAAGCATAGAACGATACGTCATTACAGTGTTAATTTTCAGTTATCTGATTACTAATGTTTCTGAGCATGTATTTGCACTCTTCTAAGTTTCTTGGGTTTTTTTCTCTACCATGCTTATTCATCATTGTCCTTTGCCCATTTTTTTTTTCTGTTGGGATGCTATCATTTCCTTATTGTTTTGCAGGAGTTCTGTGTGTTCTAGAAAGCAATCCCCTGTTTATCATAGGTACGGCAAGAATCATCTCCTATTCTGTGATTTCTCAATGATTTCGTTTACACTGTTCTTTGATGAATGGAAATTATCAATGCTAATGTAATCAAATTAATCACATTTCACCTTCCGGCTTCGCTTTTGAAGTTTTACTGATTCAACTGGTAATGACAAAAGGAGCCACTTTTATATTTGCACAGTTGATTACTTACAGACGGAAAGAAAAAGTGTTTAAGTCAAAGGTGCCAGCATCCCTCAGTCCTTATCCCATACACCAGAAGGGTGACAAGAAAACAGAAAAGGTCAATGACTGCAATGAAATTATGGGATACCTCACTGGTGAGGAGCAAAGCCTAGACCACAGCTGAGTGGGTGGTTTATTGTCTGCAGTTCTGTAGGAGGCGCAGGACGGGCGGGGGGTGAGACTGGAAGCCCCAGACCTCATTAGAACCCAGAGAACCCAGGAAACCATGAGACACTGTCTCTTGATAGCCTCCCAGGGGAGACAGGGCAGTGGGAGGGCAATGGCCTCATAGCAGCTACTCACCAGTCTCTTATCCTCTTGTGTTCTGGGAGGAACACAAGGCATTTTGCCAAGACTCAGATTCAGCTGCAGTTCAAGCCTTTGCCTGCGTGGCCAAGTGGCTACATGCAAGGTTGCCAGTAACGATGTTCCTTGCTCTTCCAGGTTTGTTAGAGTTGCATCTTAACAAAGGCTTTTTCAGCACATTGGAGATAATTGCGTGATTTTCCTCCTTGAATGCATGAATGTGGTGAGTTACACAGATTCATTTTCTGATTTGAAATGTCCTCGTATCAGAGCAACCTTCTTCATCACAATGAATGAGATGTGCTGTTGGATTTGGGTAGCTGACACTTTATTTGGGCGGTTTGCTCCTACGTTCAAATATATAACGGGCCTATGGTTTTCATTTCATGAATTGTCCTTATCTAATTTTAGAATCAAGATTGCAGATGACTTATACAATGAGCAGTAGCCTATTCCTTTTTATACTTTCTAAAACAACTTGTGCAATACAGAAATTAACTACTCTCTGAAAGTTTGTCAGGATTTACGTGTGAAACCATCTAGATTTGAGTTCTGGGGAAGAGGGAGGGTCTTCAATGACAATTTCAACTTTTTAAATATTGCCAGTCTATTCTTGTTGTATTTTTTCTTTTTCCAGTTTGGCATTTTATTTTTTTCTGGGATTGAATCCAGTAGCTTTTCACATTAAATGTATACATGCTCCCAGTAAAAAACTTATTGCTAGACTGTACTTATTTTTGTTGTTTATTTTGATTATTTGCCTCCTCTCTCTCCCTCTCTCTTTCTCTTTCACTCTCTTTCTCTTTCTCTATCTGCCTTGCCAGCAATTTATTTATTTTAATAATCATTCCAAAGAACCAGCTTTTGGTTCTGTTAATTTTTCTCTGTTGTTTTCCTGTTGTTGTTTCTCTGTTGGATTTCTGCCCTTGCCTGTATTCTACCTTTCTATCTTGTTTATTTGGATTTGCTCTATTGGTCTTTTTTCAACTTGTTGAGATGAAAACTTCATCAATTTATTTTTAACATTCTTGTTTTCTGATAAATATAAATTGATGAATGTCGTCTTTGGATACAACTTTTTGGATACAACAATTTGGACATGAAATGTTTTCATTGTCGTTCAGTTTTAAATATGCCTTAATTTACTATTTCCTTCTTAACCCATAGGCTCTTTAGTAATAGGTTAGTTTCCAAAGATATGGGATTTAAAAACCAGCCATTTGATGTTAATTTCTAACTTTCTTGTGTTGTAGTTAGAGAACAGAGTATGTAAATGTTAATCCCTTAGAGCTCCCTTTATGATGGACTGTGCATTTTTCTGATAAGTTTTTTAGATTTAGTTGAAAAGCACATGCAGTTCTTTTGTTTATTTGATACTGAGTTCTATATATATCTAACATCTCAAGTTTATCAGTGGTATTGTGAAAGTCTTTGTATTTCTGCGTATCATGGTTATTTCTGAAAATGTTGCATGATTAATCTATTTCAGGGAAAGATGAGTTAAAGTCTCTCATACAGTTGATTTGCCTATTTCTCTGTCCTTTCATCAATTTTTGCATCTTATATTTTGAGGTTGTCCTGTTTGATACTTATAAATTTGTGAGAGAGATATAATTTTCATTCTATTGCACCTGTTACAGACATACAAATGTAAAACATCCTTCTTTGCTCCTTATAATTTTTTAATTTAAATCCATTTCATCAGATATTGAAGTTTCTACTTCAGCTTTATTCTGCCTTGTATTTAACTGCTTAATTTTTTTCTAATCCTTTCATTTTCAAGCATTATGTATCCTTTTCACTTTAGGGTCTTTTGTAGACAATATATTGTTGCAAATACCAAAGGCCAAGCCTTCATGACCTGCTCAACTTATGGAGAGATGAGGACTGACTTCAGAGTGGACAGTCCTGAGCCGCCCAGGCGGTGGCATCCTGCCTGTTGCCACCACAACCTTCGTTTGCTCTTCTGGTCAGGAAGAAGCAGTGGAAGGTGCAGTCCCTGGGGTTGAAATTGATCAAGTCTGTTGACTTGGAGGAGGGTGTGAAGACAGGACTGACCAGGAGAGGCTGGGCAGCCACCACCTGTTCCCATGAGTCTCCTCAGCACCCACCCAGCAAGGATTTTGCCTTGCTCCATGGTATCCTATCCTTATACAAAATCAGCTGAAGATGGCCTCTGTGTGTTGGCCTCAAGCTTGTTTATTTCTTCACTACAGGCTGAGACCCGTTAGCTCAAAAGCTTGTTGGTGCCAAACTCAGATTTGTACACATCCAATTACTTTAAAAACAGCCCAAACAAGCAAATTTTTAGCCATGTAGAACCTGCCTGCATTGCACATCCTGTGGAACCTCACCAGAGCTTGTTCTTTATAGATAGAGTTACAAGGCCATGAGCCTATACTGCCCTTCAGACGAGATCAGGCGCGTTCAGGGTGTTATGTCCGCAGACCCATGCTGCTTTTCAGAGTTCTCTGACCCAGGGGATCTGCTGTGCTGCTGAGCAGCATCACCTAGACATGGAGGCCCTCTCTTCCACCCCCTTCTGCCTTAGGAGTTCCTTCGCCTCCCTCCCCTTGGGAGTAGTGACCCTGCAAAATCCTGCTGTGAGGGGCGTTCTCTACATGCAGAGTTGTCAAAGCATCCCCAGACAAAGCTTGTGTGTGCTGCTGCCCCATGTGGTTATATCTTTTTCCTTGATTAGCCCCTAAATCCCTCAAACTCTTATTCTGGTCAACGCTGGAAGCAATGGCTGAGACAGTGGTTACAATGCCTGCAGTAAAGTGGCAGGTAGTGACTGTGCCAAGGGTATGCTAGCAGGATTTGAGAAGCTGTTCTCTAAACCATCCTCTTACTGCTGCCTCTTCCCAACTTCCATGCCAGGCTAAGACTTCCACCTACCCCAGACAGTAGTTTAAGGAAGCATCTGCCCTTCTCCCCAGGGGCTTCTCTTGGTTTCACTGGTAATGTTAAAAACATTATTTATTTCTGTGCTTGTTCTCTGGCTTTTACCAGTTAAAAGAACATGTTTTTTTCTGTTATCAAAGTAATATTCAGTCTTTTTTTTAAGTAGAGAAACTTTAAAAAGTGGAAGAAAATGCAAATATTTTTATCATCCAAGACATGCACAGTTAACAGTTGGGTGCATTTTTTCAAATCTTTTTTCTATTCATTTTTTGTTTTAAAGTTATTATGATCATGTGGTACATTCAAAATTGTGCATAATGACATTCAAGTCTATTTTTCCCTGCTTGTAAAGAAATTGCATGCTCATCACAGAAAAACTGCTTCTTGGTGATGTATTGACTGTTCTCATCTAAAAAATATCCAAAGATTCAGGCCCATCATTATGAGTTTTGAAGATGCAGAATCTCACCACCCTAGTTTTTGGCAGTGAAAATGGCCATTATGTTGTTCTATGCATTCATGCTGTTTTTGGAGTGGAAAGAAACAATCTTTTTGTTTAGCTGTTCTCATGGCACAACCACATATAGCTTGGCCATTATTAGCAAGTATTAGAACAGAATGGTCATTTTTTTAAAGTAGTCATCAACACTGACAAGACAGTCCATCTGAGTTGAGAAAACAAATGGAAGATGTGGAGTTTTTGTATGTTTCCTTAGACCAAGGATCAGAAGTATCCCTCCCCTCACTATGCCTTGGTAAGACCCCGTAATAGCCTTGACAAGACCCTGAGAAGGGGGTTGAAAGACGCAAGTTAATGCTTCCACCAACCAGGAAGAATGACTGTTCTGTCAGAAACTGACAAAACTATAGCAAACACCTGTGTGCCTGAAAGGAGAGTCACAACCACAGCAAACACACAAGCCACCTGGAGTCCTGAGTCTGTGAGACCCCAGAGGGCCCTCCCTTTTTCAGTGATGTGCTGGAGGTGACTTGTACAAGTTTATGAGACCTGATTTTGTGCAAATCTGCCTAGCTCCATGTGCAGTGAATCGGTACCTCGAAATTGGCTATGGTGGTAGTAGTTACACTACAGAAATTGGCAAATACTACAAGTCAGCTTTTTTTTCCCACTCCCAAAGCCAATTGCTAATCATTCATGAGCAACACTGCCTTTGATGCTCTGAGACAACAGAATGTAGGAAAAACAAGTCTCATATGATGCGGGACTGGCAGAGTCCTTTGCTATACTCATGTGAACTGCAACTCCCCAGGTGCAATGCGCCACCGAGAAAGAGCCCACCTCCATGTCTGCTCGGTGGTTTCCTGAGTCTGGTACAAGTGGGAAGGGAGAAGGAGATGGAGGTGGGAGGTTAGGGGTGGAACATGCTGACTGCCTTAAACAATCGCTCCCATGTATTAAAGGAAACGCTACCAAATTGTTTTGTTTGTAAAGAAAGTGTCATTTTCTTCTTTTTTCTTTGCTCTGTGTCTGAAATCTATCTTATCAATTCATGTCTTAAATATTTTTGATATCTACCAGGTACGAAGCACTGTTCTCTGTACCCGCAATGCAGCAATGCACCAGACAGACAAATCCCTGCCTTTACACAGCTTATGCCCCAGGGGTAGAAACCATCAATAAACTCACAAAAACAAACAAACAAAACAACAAAAAAACACAAAAGCAAAAGGCAGCAGAAGTGCTCTGCTAAAAATAAAGCCAAGTCAGGTAACTGAGAGTGAGTGGAAAGGCAGCTTGGCTCAGTCAGGATGGTGGCCATGGAGATGGAGAGATGGCAACAAGTTGAGAGTAAGTGCCAAAGACACCTGACACTCCTGTAATCAGAAAAATGTAAAAGTCAGTGTATTCATCCATTTTCATGCTGCTGATAAAGACATATCTGAGACTGGGTAATTTAGAAAGAAAAGGGGTTTAATGGACTTACAGTTCTACGTGGTTGGGGAGGCCTCACAATCATGGTGGAAGGCAAGGAAGAGCCAGTCATGTCTTACATGGATGGTGGCAGGCAAAGAGAGAGAACTTGTGCAGGGGAACTCCTTTTTACAAAACCATCAGATCTCATGAGACTTATTCACTATCATGAGAACAGCATAGGAAAGACCGGCCCCCATGATTCAATTACCTCCCACTGGGTCCCTCCCACGACACATGGGAATTGTGGGAGCCACAATTCAAGATGAGATTTGGGTGAGGACACAGCCAAACCATATCAGTCAGCTTACAAAGAATATGTAGAAGGATCATCTACTTAAAATATGGAGCGTGAATAAGTAAGGAGCACCGAGATGAGCTATCAAAAAATAATGGAGACTTCTAAATGTCCTAGAAATATTACCAAAAACACGAAAAGGAGGTGCTTTTAGAAAAGCCACATTTATTAATTAATAATATTACACTGTATTCTTATTTATTTAGTTGTATTATGTTATAAATGCCAGCTTATATTATCCAGACAGCCTGTGTGTGGCCGAAATTATTTAACCACAACCCATCAGCTCACTCTGGGATCACCTCCTCTATGTTCCTTT
The DNA here is from genome assembly GCF_043159975.1 of Macaca nemestrina. Lineage (NCBI taxonomy): Eukaryota > Metazoa > Chordata > Mammalia > Primates > Cercopithecidae > Macaca > Macaca nemestrina. The sequence goes on along the minus strand of NC_092135.1, from coordinate 132,278,340 downwards.
CATGCGCTCAATTCTGGAACTCAGTTTACTCTCCAAATGGCGGTGGCGGCAAAGGTGATGTAGCCCTTCTGGGAAGCCTTCCAGACCTCTCTGATCCGGTCATAGCCCTGCCGTGGACATCTGTGGCACTGCGTATCACTCCTTAGTAGTTAATTTCACTTCGTTTGTGTCATGAGATGATTGATGCCTGTCTCCTCCATCAGTCTGCAAGCCCCATAAGGACAGGACATGTGTTTACAGAGCCTGCCCTTACAACAGGGACTCCACCAAGATATCTTGATTGAATGGTAACTGCAGAAATTCTGAAGCCACATTTATAATTTCAATTTCCTGCCAGGCAGTCTCTTAAATACAATAAATAATGGACTTTATAAAAAATTGTATTAATTTACTGATTGAACAACTATATACAGAGCATCCACTGTGCACCAGGGACAATGCTAGGGGTATATGGCTGTGACCACCATAGTCACTATCCCTTTCTCATAGAGCAAACAATCATTTTCTCATTGTATACAATTTTCTTTTCAGCAGTATCTCGAGTGTGAGTTAATAATCTGCCCATGCCTTCATAAACAGAGCATGTTTAAAAAGCTGGTTAGAATTCCTTTGCACAACTGATTATGAATTTTATGGATGTAACAACATATCTCATTTTCTTCCTGCATTGGAAAGGCTAGTCACTGCATGATGTTGCCTCTGCAATTAACATGAAACAGAAACCTTTGTTTAATTAGTGCAATGTAATTTGGATCAACTCTTTATTATAACTCTTCCCCCCAATATGACCATCAGGAGGTTCCTATGGTCCTGGCTTTGCCATGTTGGTAAAACCTTATAGAAACCTAGCTGAACCCTGTTGTGTTTATAGTCCAGGAAAATCAATTGAAAAATATCTATATTCCTTTGTAAAAACTATATGTCTGAAATTTACATCCTACTATTGTGAATTCCTTTGGAAGGTTGACAAACTTCACATTAGCTTAAAACTAAAATGTCCTATTTGTCAAGAACTTGGAAGAATGACTTTCTCTATGACTAGCTAAAAGAAAAACAGAGCACATGTTTATTTATATTGTTTCTCTGGACATAAATTAGGTTTACATGAGAGAAGGATGCCTAAATTTGTATTCTAAATAATATAGGAAAGAATTCCAAAGCTATTGCACAGATTGGAGCAATATCCACAGCCATTTTTATTATCAATACATAAATTCCTTCAGATAAAATGTGTCTCTATTTCTTTTTTCTCTCTCTTTCTCAGTATATCTCCTTTCCATTCCTTCCACTGCCAACCTCTCCCCTTCTCACATCTTCACATAACCACACATGCATGGACACAGGCACAGAAACATGTCACAACTTCAAGGGAAGAGGAAGCCATCCTGTGAGCACTGCAATCAACATTTTCCATCTTCGTTTTCTCTGAATGCATTTTTCTAGAGCAGAAGACTCACAGAAATAAAGGACAATAGGTTCCAAATCTGCTTTCAGCTCTACAGTTCCCAATTCTAAAAATGTCCATCAAAGCACGTAAATGGGACAAATCTGCATAATCATTGGAAATCAAGAATAAGTTCCTTTTCATGCTGGAAAGCCAGAGGGTTTCCAGACCCACGCCGGACTCAGTTTCCCGGTTGTAGCACATGCTCATTTCCGACAGCTGCCATAACCAAGCACCACAAGCTGGGCGGCTGGAAACATCCAAAATGTATCCTTTCACAGTCTGGAGTCTCCGAGGGAGAATTCATTCTGTGCTCCTCTCCTGGCCTCTGGTGTTGCCGGCAGTCCTTGCTGCTCCTTGATTTGTGGATGCATCACTCAAATCTCTGCCTCCATGGTCACATGGCATTTTCTCTGTGTGTCTGTCTCCAATTTCCCTCTTCTTGTAAGGACACCAGTCATTGGGTTAGGGCCCATGCTAATCCATTATAACCTCATTTTAACTTGATTATGTCTACAAAGATCCTGTTTCCAAATAAGATCATATTTACAGTCATGTGATTTTTGGGGAGATGCTATCCGATGCATTACCCAACACATGGAATGAGAACTTTGGGGATGGTCATCATGGCTACCTCCCAAACATCCAGCCCACCACTAGGGAAGAGCCCTCTGGTTTGGTGGTACCATTCCCACACACATCCAGTTATTTTTTGTTGACAGTTGATATAGTTTCATCCTCTTTGTCACAGTGATTGATTCAGAAATCAATATGTCGTGAATCACTAATTAGTGATTAGTAACACTGATTAGTTTAGGAGTAGATGAATGACTCCATTTGGTTTCTTAAAAGGGAAGCCAAGACTTGTATCGATGGTCCAGGAGAGAGAAGTCTTTTTCCATCTCAACTGCCAAGGCACAATGATGCAAAGCATAGTGCTGCGGAAGCTGTTCAGCCAACACCAGGAACATCAGCCTAACAGTGAACCCAATGCAAAGAGGGAAAAGTGAAGCATCAGGGAAATGCATCTGGAGCTCTGATCACACCCGGCTGAACTGCCTCTATTGCTGGACTTCGTGGTTACTGGAGACAAGACTTTTGCCTTTGATGGTTTGTCAGTTTGAGTGGATTTTCTTTTTCTTTCTTTCTTTTTTTCTTTCTTTCTTTCTTTTTCTTTCTTTCTTTTCTTTCTCTCTCTCTCTTTTTTCTTTCTCTTCTCTCTCTCTCTCTCTCTTCCTTCCTTCCTTCCTTTTTTTTTTGACAGAGTCTTGCTCTGTCACCCAGGCTGGAGTGTGGTGACACAGTCTCAGCTCACTGCAACCTCCGCCTCCCAGGTTCAAAGGATTCTCCTGCCTAAGCCTCCCAAGTTGCTGGGATTACAGGTATGCACCATCAAGCCTGGCTAATTTTGTTTTTTTAGTGGAGACAGGATGTCACCCTGTAGGCCAGGCTGGTCTCGAAATCCTGACCTCAAGTGATCCACCCTCCTTGGCTTGCCAAAGTACTAGGATTACAGGCGTGAGTCACCACGCCCAGCTGATTTTCTTTTATTTATAGATGAAAGCATCCTCTTTGGTAAATTCCTTCTAAGAAAGAATACTTTCTACTGGAATATTCCAGTAGAAAGGAGAAGGGGCCTCCAACAGACATCCACTAACACCCTGGGGATATAGGACTGGAGGGAGGCTGGGATGAGGTCATTAGGAGTCTGCCCTGAACCCCCACTTTGTTGTTTTGTTTTGTTTTGTTTTGTTTGAGACAGAGTCTCACCCTGTCGCCCAGGCTGGAGTGCAGTGGCACGATCTCAGCTCACTGCAACCTCCACCTTCCAGTGAACCCCTTTTTGCTTCTGCAAGCAGCATAAGAGACCATGACAGTACAGGCAAGGATTGAAATCTTATGCACATGCCAGTGGCCACACCAAGCAGATAATTGGTCCAAAAATGAGGAGAACATGGTTTCCTTCAGTAGGAAATCCTTTCAGGCAGAGACCTGGGTGTGATATTTGGGAGATCCCCAAGATTTGATTCCTCTTATCAAAGAGCAGTGTGCAAAACCCAGACACATCTGGTGGTGGTAGAATGCGGTGCTTGAGCTTACTCATTGCACATAGTGAGCACTCAATAAATGCTAGCGATTGTTACTACTGCACGAGAAATCTCTTCAAGACATATTGTTAAATTAAAACTGCACATTATTGAACAATACACGCACCAAGATTAGTTTTATAAGGAAAAAGAGGAACCCACAATACATTCTGTATGTACAAGCATGCTGTAAATTATAAATTCCCCTAGACCGAGAGCAAGAGGAATACACACCAAAGTCAATAGTTGTTATCCCTGGAAAGTGAAGATGGAATGGGGGCTGGGAAGATGAAGAAACACTCTCACGTTTTACTACTGTTCTATTTTAATATACACAATTATACTATTTTACAATAAAATATGTACTCATGTACTTCCTTGGGTAATTAAAAATTATTTTAAAATGCTGAGACTCACTAAGAATAAAAAAAATGCCTATTGGAAACACAGAAAGATGTTATTTTTGTCCGTCAGAGTGGCTAAAGTTGCAGCAATTTGTCATATCCGGGGCTGCTAAGCATCTGAAAAATGAACATTCCAATATTCTCTGAGTAATAGAATTGGTACATAGTTTTGGGAGGAAATTCGACATTATCTTTCCAAATTTAGATGTGTTTACATTGTAACTCTAAAGTGTCTGTTCTGGAAATTTATTCTCCAGAAACCCTCCCCGTTACACAAAAGATGGATGTTCAAGAATGTTCTTCGGAGCATCTATGATAGTGGAAAGTAAGAAAGAGTCTAAATGTTCTTCAACAAAGAATGGTTGAGGAAACCTTGGCTCATATGTAGTGCAGAGCAGTGCTGGGCAGCAGAGCTTCCACAGGTGACGGAAATGCTCCCAGTCTGCTCCCTCTCGCACAGTAGCCACTAGCCACGTGCAGCTGCTGAGCACTTGAAATGTGGTCATTGCAATGGAGAAACTGAATTTTAAGCTTTATTTCATTTTAATTATTTTATTTTATTTTATTTTATTTTTGAGACAGAGTCTCGCTCTGTCACCCAGGCTGGAGTGCAGTGGCGCAATCTTGGCTCACTGCAAGCTCCGCCTCTGGGTTCATGCCATTCTCCTGCCTCAGCCTCCCAAGTAGCTGGGACTACAGGTGTCCGCCACCACACCTGGCTAATTTTTTGTATTTTCAGAGAGGGGGTTTCACCGTGTTAGCCAGGATGGTCTCGATCTCCTGATCTTGTGATCCAGCCTCCTTGGCCTCCCAAAGTGCTGGGATTATAGGCTTGAGCAGCCACGCCCAACCCATTTTAATTATTTTAAATGGAAATAGATCCATGTAGTTAAGGAATACTATATTGGGCAGTGTGGGTCTGCAGACTACAGCTCAGCCTATAAAAAGGAAATAGATATACAAAAATTGATATGCAAAGGGATTTTAAAAATTGTTAAATTTTTAAAAAGCAAGTGCTGAGCCATTTTATACATCATGTATGTTTTTTGTTTTCAAATATTTGTGTAAGTACAAATATATGTAAGTAAATGCATAGAGAATGTTTTGAAATAATACATAGCTGCTAATCTTTGGGAAAAGAGTAGAAATGGGAAGTGTAGGCAAAGGAACTTTTATATTTGACTTTATATTTTATGACAGTGTAATAATGTGCTACTTGAGTAATTTTTAAAATAATTTTAGAAAAGCAAGAGATAAGTAACATTGAATAAATCACTGTGATGCATATGTAATATTTTGAATGTATTCACACAGTCCATTTCAAATGCCCCAACTTCTTGACATCTTTCTTGACTCTCCAACCAAATCTACTCTCTCCCTCCTTCAAAACCACAAGCTAGGACTCTCCCCAAGGCCCTTGTCATATTCTGCCTTAATTGTTCTCAAGTCTGTTTCTCCCCACGAGACTGTCAGTTCCTTGAGGGAAAGATAGTTTCTTCCCTGTCTTATTCATTGCACAATATCCCCCAAGCACATTGCCCTGCATGTTATGGATACTCTACTTACTTATGCATGGAATTGGATTTTGAAAGTCTTTTATGGAATCCAGTAATCATTATTCATTTTCTCCTTTTTAGCAAACATCCTTTTCTTTCCATGATTATAATCAATACCACTTTCCAGGGCAAATGTGTATTCTCTGGCTGATGAGCTCAGCTAGTTAGAATTCTGCATTCACAAGACCGTAATCCTGGTGAATATCTGTCCTCTGTTCCGTGGCCACAAATGGTACCCCTAATTCCAGCCAGCTGTTACTAAAATGCCATTTGTATACAATAACAAATATTAGACGGGAAAGCTGGTGGAATCTGCCTAAAACTGTCATGACTATTCTGGGTAAGGAGATATATTTACATAAGCATGCTTCATGAGGGTGATTTCTGCTCTCATCTGCCCTTCTCACTGACTGCAGACCTCATAAGGAAAGGAGACATGACTCGTTCATCTTTGTATCTGCTTCAGTGCCTTGTGTTACTTAATGCATATGTTTAATAAGGGCTTTTTGAATTGAATTCTACTAAAAATGAATATTTTGCTGGTGGTGTGTTATTGCAATACATGATAGCTAAGTGGAAAAGCAGCCAGAAAACCAATGTTTTTATGTGCCTTCTATGTTATAGTTCCTATAGTGGGCTTTGAATCCACACTATTTTAAACCTATTAATAGCCTGGTAAATTATTCCATCACCACTATAAATTTTTAAAATGAGGCAAACAAAGTGTAAGTTCAGGGACACTTGGATAATAAAAGGCTGAAGTGATATTTAAACTCATTTAGGATCTAAGCCCATAAAAGTTATTGTTATGACATAAAAACACTCAGTTTTGTAAGCCCAGATTATCCTAGTCTATAACGAGGTATCTGCATGGCCCAATATACCAAGATAGAGTCCATATAGTGTGTGCAAGTCCTAGAAGTGAATCAGCCACATATGAGGTAATTGGATTTGAATTGTGGTATAATTCTGTTTGTGTTTGTTTAAGCATTGCCTGAAATTATAAGACTATAACATTGAGAGGGTTGGTATCCATAAGATAGAAAAGGCAAGCCTAAGGAGAACAGAACTGTCATTCAAAGTACTTTTTTTTTTTTTTTTTCCAGAGAGAGTCTTGCTCTGTTGCCCAGGCTGGAATGAAGTGGTGTGACCATAGCTCACTGCAGTCTTTAAATCCTGAGCTCAAAGTGTTCCCCTGCCTCAGCCTCCCTAGTACCTGGGACTACTGATGTGCACCACCTCATCTGGTTTCCTTCCTTCCTTCCTTCCTTCCTTCCTTCCTTCCTTCCTTTCCTTCCTTCCTTCCTTCCTTCCTTCCTTCCTTCCTTCCTTCCTTCCTTCCTTCCTTCTTTCTTTCTTTCTTTCTTTCTTTCTTTCTTTCTTTCTTTCTTTCTTTCTTTCTTTCTTTCTTTCTTTCTTTCTTTCCTTCTTTCTTTCTTTTAAGACAGGGTCTTGCTATGTTGCCCAAGCTGGTTTTCAACTCGTGGCTTCAAGTGATCCTCCCACCTCAGCCTTCCAAGTAGCTCACAAGACTATTTTAATGAAGTGGCACTGAAATATGGATGGCTTCCTTTATAGGATTTAGCAAACACAAATATGGGAAGGTGAGTTATGTTTTTATTTTCCACTAGTTCCAATATGAGAATGTTGCATGATACATATTCTGGGAAGATCTTTAAAACCAAATTAAACATCCAGACCCAGACAACCAACAGCCCATGCCATGTCTCCTCCAACTCCTGCAGACATATGAATATGAAAATCAAACTTCTTATTTTTCCTGAAGAAGCTGTTATGGGCGGCAGAAAAATGGCACCCAAAGGATGTCCACATCTGAATTCCCAGAACCTGGAACCTGTGGATATGTTACCTTCCATGGCAAAAGGGATTTTGCAGATGAGACTAAGTGAAAGACCCTGAGATGGAGAGATTATCCTGCATTATAGGGAGAGGAGTACAATATACTCACAGGACCCTCATAGGGGGAAAGCAGGAGTCAGAATTGGAAATGGTGACATGGCTGTGGAAGCAGAGATTAGAATTTTGCAAGGCCATGAGCCAGGGAATGTGGGCAGCCTGGAGAAGATGGAAACAGCAAGCAAATTGATTCTTCCCAAGAGCCTCCAGAAGGAACGCAGCCCTGCTGACCCACTATAGGTTTCTGACCTCCAGAACTGTAAGAGAATAAATTCGTGTTGCTTTAAGCCACTGAGTTTGTGACAGTTTATTACAGCAGCGGTAGGAAACAAACACATTTGTCATCCTTCTTACAATAGTCAGAAAAGCTGTAGGAAACAAGTAGCTCATTCAAAAAGGGTACTTGAGGAAAATTTTATGAAAGAGTCATTTTCAAGGCGTGGGCGAAGTTGAAGAAAACCAGCAAGGGACAGTGAGGCGCCTCTGCATCGGTCACACCAGGGAGCCATTCAGGCTGGACAGTTCTTGGCACCCAGAGTGCAGCAGGAGAGCCTGTAGCCGCTGTTTGCCTGCAGCCTGGCACGGAGGCAGCCAGGGATAAGTGGCCTCACCTCTCCCTCCTCCCGTTCTTTGATCCTTTGCTGGTGCTGCTGCTTGGCCAAACCCAGCCAGAAGCCACAGCATTAGGGGCCCAGTTGAAATAGTCCAGAAAGATCAGCCCCGCAGGGCACAGAGTGGAAAGGGAAAGAATAGAGGACATATCTGGTCTTTCTCTACATTCCAGATCGTGGTGAACGGTTCCATCATCACCCAACCGCCCGTTTGGCAGCCTGGAGTCGCCTCTGCCTCCTCCTTTTCCTCCCGGCTTCAATAGGAAGATTCAGCTCACACAGTCACATAGATTCGCGCTATTTCTCTTATCTCTCAGTGCCCCTACTCAATCACAATGCCTGCACTGCCCCCTCTCAGAACTAACCACCCGCATGAATGGACAGTTATCTTTCTTCTCACACAGTTCTTCATATCATGACTAGATTATCCCTAAACAATACAGAGCACTATTTCACATGCTTTAAACTTACTACAAAAATGATAAAAGAAGAAAAATGATACCTTACTGGAGATGATATTCAGTAATTTGTGGAATTTTTTTTTTTTTTTTTTTGAGATGGAGTCTTGCTCTGTTGCCAGGCTGGAATGCAGTAGTGTGATCTCGAGTCACTGCAACCTCCGCCTCCTGGGCTCAAGTGATCCTCCTGCCTCAGCCTCTCCAGTAGCTGGGATTACAGGCACACGCCGCCACGCTCAGGTAATTTTTTTTTTTTTAATTTTTAGTAGAGATGGGGTTTCCCCATGTCGGCCAGGATGTTCTTGATCTCCTGACCTTGTGATCTGCCCACCTTGGTTTCCCAAAGTGCTGGGATTATAGGCATGAGCCACCATGCCCGGCCAATTTGTGGAATTTTGGCATACACTTTTGTTTTACATAATTGCATAAATTATATTTGTGAACCCCATCATATATATATATGAACATATACAAACATATTCCCGGACGGCAGATCTAATTAGTCTATTGTCACTGCTGTGTAGGACCCAGCTGTGAATTTTAAGAAGCGATGCTTATCATGATGCCCTGAGAGGAAAGTGGCTCAACTTTTCAAAGCGGGGGAAAAAAAAAAAAGTCAAGGTAGTTCCAAAATCTGTTGTAACCAGAAGCCAAAGTAAAAACCAACAAACAGCAGGAGGGTGAGTTGAGTGTCATGGCCACAAATCTCCATTTATCTCACTTTGCACACCTCAGTAGCATTCCTAGGATTTTACTTTTTTCACTAAAGATGTGCTGTAATTCTCCACTTGAGAAAACCTGCACATATTCTCGGTGCTTGGCAAGTTTATGGGGTGGTGATTTTGAGATATGGGAGCATTATAAAGCAGGACATTTGCTAGTACTGTTGTCAGAATTGGGAGAACTTTTGACAATAGAGCTAAGGCCAGAAAACAATCCTATGAGGAAAAGAAGTTGAATCGATAGGCTCCTCTGCTTACATCACTCAAAAACACAGCGGTTTAAAATGACATATGTGACGCGGTTTTCCTGATTATAAAACAATATCATACGTTGGAGAATTTTAGAAAGCATATAAAAGTGTTTAAGGAAAAATACTCTTCAAAAAACAGCATGATAGAATTCTTTCCAGAATTTTTCTGTAAATACACTTACTTGAGATAGGGGCTTATTCTCTCTGTTACAATTTTGTTTCAATCAGTTCTTTTCATAAGCCATCATAAGTATGCCCCATGCCACCAAAACCCAAAAATCTCACCATAATTTCAAACCAATAGGGATTTTTTTTTTCTTTTTTTGAGACGGAGTCTTGCTCTGTTGCCTAGGCTGGGGTGCAGTAGCACAATCTCAGCTCACTGCAACCTCTGCTTCCTAGGTTCAAGTGATTCTCCTGCCTCAGCTTCCCAAGTAGCTGGGACTACAGGCGTGCACCACCACACCTGGCTAATTTTTTGTATTTTTTGTGGAGACAGGGTTTCACCATGTTGGCCAGGCCGGTCTTGAACTCCTGACCTCAGGTGATCTGCCTGCCTTGGCCTCCCAAGTAGCTGGGACTACAGGCATGTGCCACCACGCCCGGCTAATTTTTTGTATTTTTAGTGGAGATGGGTTTTCACTATGTTGGCCAGGCTGGTCTTGAACTCCTGACCTCAGGTGATCCACCTGCCTCAGCCTCCCAAAGTGCTGGGATTAGTCATGAGCCACTGCACTCGGCCCAGTAGGGATTTTTAAAAATGGCTTAATAGGTGGTGTCAGCACAATTTATTAACCAGTAGGAAGAAAAGAAAAGGCCGGGCGCCGTGGCTCACGCCTGTAATCCCAGCACTTTGGGAGGCTGAGGCGGGCGGATCACAAGCTCAGGAGATCGAGACCATCCTGGCCAACATGGTGAAACCCCGTCTGTACTAAAAATGCAAAAAATTAGCCAGCTGTGGTGGCATGTGCCTGTAGTCCCAGCTACTTGGGAGGCTGAGGCAGGAGAATTGCTTGAACCCAGGAAGCGGAGGTTGCAGTGAGCCGATATCATGCCACTGCACTCCAGCCTGGGTGACAGAGTGAGACTCTATCTCAACAACAACAACAACAACAATGACAAAAACTACAATACTACCACTAGTTCTCTCCTTACTCCAAAATAAACTCTAGATTTTAAAAAATTTAAGTATTAAAAAACAAAAATATAAAAGTACTAGAATCCAGCTTTAGAAGAATATTTATGATTTTGAAGTGAGGAAGTGTTTTCTAAACATGCCACAAGACCAAAACTCATAAAGGTTAAAGTTGGACCATAAAATATTAACTTCTTTGTGGAAAAAAAAAAAAATGAGCCAAGCTGAAAGAAAAAAAAATGACAAAAGAGGGATAAAGATTTGCAGGGAATGGGTTACTATGCAAAGAATACTTACAGTCAAAATTAGTTAAATGACTTAAGGGGTCTGTTCCCAAAAGGTTAGCTACATGTTCAGTATGACATAGTTCAGCTTTATCAAAAAGAGAGAGCGAGAGACAACTAAAGAAATCAAAGAAAGACAACCAATGAAATGCAAATCTGTGTTTGCTATCAGATTGCCAGATTGTCAATGGTTGGTAATATTGATGGACCCAGTGTTGATGAGTGTGTTGGAAAATGGGCACAGTCATGGCTGCTCACATTTCACTGGCCAAAGCAGGTCCCATGACCACATTGAACCTTAAGTAAGAGGGAAAGTCCCATTTTATTATGTTCAGAGAGAGGGCCGGTGAGTTCATCAACAGCCCCAATGACTACCATATTGAGTGTTGGAATACTTAACGTGATTTTTTACTTTCACCTTTGTACCTTTCAGTACCGTTGATTTAGTTCTACAATTAACATATGCCTTAAAACAAAAAAGTTGGTGGGATGGTTTGGATATGTGGCCCCACTCAAATCTCATGTTGAATTGAAATCCCCAGTATTGAAGGTGGGGCCTGGGGGAAGGTGACTAGATCATGGGGGTGGACTTCTTAGGAATGGTTTAGTAACATCCCCTTGGTGCTGTCCTTGTCATAGTGAGGGAGTGACTTCTCAAAGGATCTGGTCATTTAAAAGTTTGTGGCACCTCCTGTTCTTTCTCTTGCTCCTTCTTTCACCCTGTGATGTGCTGGGTCCCTCTTCGCATTCTGCCATGATTGGAAGCTTCTTGGGGTCTCCCCAGAAGCTGATCCTGCCATGCTTCCTGTACAGGCTGCAGAACTGTGAGCCAATTAAACCTCTTTTCTTAATAATTTATCCAGTCTCAGGTATTTCCTTATAGCAATACAGGAATGGCCTAATACAGTTAGTAAAACAGCATTATAAAAATAATTTACCAGCTATTCAGGAGGCTGAGACAGGAGAATCACTTGAACCCAGGAAGTGGAGGTTGCAGTGAGCTGAGATCGTGCCATTGCACTCCAGCCTGGGTGACAGAGCGAGACTTCATCTCAAAAAAAAAAAAAAATTAAAATATTTCTATAATAACTCATTGTGTGACAGAATCATAATTTAGTAATCCGGTATCCTATCTCGGGCATTTGACCTTTTCCAAAGGTTTTGCCATTATACATAACACTATGACAAATATTGTATTGTAAAATAGCTTTACTTGCATTTCATTAAGATAGATTGCTATCAGCAGAATTAACAGACGAAATGGCATCTATATTTTCTGACTCTCCTTTTCTTATCTTTCACACAACAAAACATAAACTTCATGAAATAAAATGAAAGACAAGGGGAACCAGGAAACTGATATCTGGAAAAAATGCCTCATATGCTTCAGCAATCTGTAGTGTTTTTTTTTTTTTAATTTTGCAGATAATTGCAGTTTTACAAACTTTATGGGCAATTTTACAAGCGGTAGGGAAAGAGACAAATGAGACATAGTTAAGTGCCCTTCATCTTAACCAAGAAATCAGAGCATATACCCAGAAGTCTGGCGACCTGAGCCCCTTTTATCAGCTCCTCTACTTTGGAAGCACATCTGTAACTTTGGGCCTCTTGCTTAAACTCCCCAAGCCTCAATTATTGACTGCAAAAGAGAGATTAAAATGCTCACCACTCAGTGATGAAAAATAAATATTTTGGAGAGGTCTGTTAAGGGCTAACTCTCAGGCAGGAATTGTTCCAGCTGCTTTTTTTGGTAATTTAATAATGTTGGTTTAAGAAACTGTTGCCAAGAATGGAGAAGGTTGTGAGTTCCACTGGACAGAAAAGAAAGAGAATCAATGCATCGATTAGAACACATTACTGTGTACGTTTCAGAACAACCTCCTTCTTACTTCCCACTCCCCTCCAAAGCCCAGGGAGCCAACCAGTGCTGGAAAAAAGATTCTGAAAGGGACAAAGATAGATTCAAGATTTGCAAGTTTCCAAATTCGTCTTTGAGCAAGGATAGACCTCCTTCTTTCTAAATCACTGGTTTTCACTCACACAATTTGGACTCCCAGGAGACAGTTTTGGTTGTCACACATGGGATGTAATGGAGGGCGTGACACTAGCATCTTTTGGTAGAGACCAAAGCTGCTGCTAAGTGTACTATGATGCACAGAACAGTCCTCCCCCACACACCACACACAAAATCATCCAGTCCAAATTGTCAATAGTGTCGTGATTGAGAAATCCTATTCTACACTGATGTAGTCTAAAATTTGATTCCATTTTTTCTCTGTTTAGCAATCTATTTTTTCTCCAAATTTATACATCCATACTAATAACTTCATAATTTTGTTTAGATGTCAAGCTTGACCATAGGTTTTTCTTCTTTTTTTAAATTTTATGTTTTATATATATGTATTTTTTGAGACAGAGTCTCATTCTATTGCCTAGGCTGGAGGGTGATGGCATGATCTCGGCTCAATGCAACCTCCACCTCCAGGGTTCAAGTGATTCTCCTGCCTAAGCTCCCTGAGTAGCTGGGATTACAGGCACCCACTACCATGCCCAGCTAGTTTTTGTATTTTTAGTAGAGACGGGGTTTCACCACATTGGCCAGGTGGATCTTGAACTCCTGACCTCAGATGATCCACTCCCCTCAGCCTCCCAAAGTGCTAGGATTACAGGCATGAGCCACTGCGCCTGGGCCATAGTTTTTATTCTAATTTCTCATTGGTTCTAGCACTTAAGGCCTTTATTGGCACTGGCATTTTTAGCAAAATTTTAGAAGTAAAACAAAAACCAGGCGAAAAAATTTTTAAGTGATGCTTCGATTAGTGAAAGGAGTTATCTTGTAGTTACAACGTATTTAGAAAACAATACCCATGGAAATTTTGCTTATACAAAACCATACAATTTGGATGAAGCTATCCCCAGATGAAAATTCTGTTTTAAAAGCTTTTATTATGTGACAAAAAAAGAGAGAAAAATATCAATAAGCCAAGGATTTCTCTTTAGATCTAGAAAAGGAGGAAAAAGAAAAAAAGCAAAATCCCAAAGGAAAAAATAACGATGACAAAATCAGAAATTATTAATTACAAAAATGAAATAAAATTATTAAATAAATCCAAATTAATTGTTCAAAAAGGCAATGACAATATGCAAGTTTCCCAAACCGAGAGGATCATAAGACAACCTCAGATGATTGGTAAAATTGAAGTTCCCGGTCTTCCTATCACCCCAAATTAAAATCCAGAACATTCGGGGAGAGGCCCTGAAATCTGTATTCTTAGCCAACACTCCAGGTGATTCTTAAAAATGGATATCCTTAGGAAACCCTGAATGTAGTCACTTTTTAGCAAGGCTAATTAAGAAAATAGGAGAAAAAATCCAAATATGGAGCTTTACACATGCAAGGTGATTCAGAACTGCATTTATGGAAAAGATTTTAAAAGTATGAGAGAATGAAATGTCATCTATTACCGGAAAACCCTTCTATGCCTGCTCTGAGCTTTGCTGCCATTTACATTCTGATAATGGATATATTGAATCTCCTAAATTTGTCCTCCTTGTCACTTATTTATCTCTACATGCCTGTCACTTATTTGTCTCTTCACTTTTGCTTTCTTCATTAATCTCTGCAGACTTTTCCTCTGAGAATTTCAGGGAATCTCATCTAACCTTCTCTGCCTCCACCGACATTTTTTCTTTTAACTCACTAGTTGTACTTTTTGTCAGGACGCCCTTTTTTTCTGCTCTTGTGTCATTCTCTACTCACAGATACGGTATCCATTGAAAACACAGATTGAGAGCACGCCAAAGCTCTCCTCCTGCTTCCCGGAATAAGCCCATGTCATGCCCAGGAATTAGGGAGTCATGATAGGGATAGTATTTGCTCTGAGTTCCTAGACCAGTTTCTTCCAGAGCCATCATCACGGGGCTTTTCGATGTCCTGTTGCTTTTCTTAGCTTGCTTAGCATGCCGAGGGGTTCTGATCTGTATCCAGGGAGCACCGGCAGTGAAAGTGGCTTCCGTCAGAGACCGGGCGAGATTGTGCAGGATCCTGCTGGAAGTGTCTCAACCCAGATTTACCATGCTTTTTACTTTGGCAGGTCAGAGGTTGTATTCTCTGCAAAAGGCTTCATAGCTGTAATGAGGCAGGCTGGGTCAGTGGCCACTTCTTTAGCAGCTGTGGAGCCTCTGGTTAGCAGCTGGTGGTGGCAGAGCCCACAGTGTTAGCTCACTCCCGCCTGTACTTGGAGACACTGTGATGAGGGCCTCCATGGACACCCTGCTCCGGTTGCCAGATCCAGGACACTTACTGGGAGGGAGAGTGGCTCCTCCTCGCTGCCATGCCATCACAACATCTCCAGGGACACGCAGGGGCACTGTAACACTATGGGCGCTGCCACCCCTGGCTGCTAACCAGGGGTCCCACAACGGCTGGAGAATGTCCGGTGACCCAGCCTTCCTCGGAACAGCCATGAAGCCCTCGGCAGAGAAGATGACCTTGCTTCTTATCTCTGTAGCATGGACCACAAGGTACAGATGGAGGTTGCGATTGCCTCCCCAGGCAGTGGAAGACACACACACCTCAACATGTCCCCATTCCTTTCTCTCCGTCTAATTTCCCTTACATGAACATTTTGCGAAGTGTCTGGCATGCTGTTGAAATGCACCCTCCCCGGTCTCCAGCGTTCATGTATGTTCTTCTCTTTTGGGTTACTTTCTGGATTTGACATTGGGATGGGGGAGGCATGTTAGAGGCATATGCTCCCTTCGCTATTTTAACTGAAAAGCTTACAGTGTTCTACTAAAAGGGAGTTTTCTTTTTCTTGCTAAAAGTGGAACCAAACAAGATAGACACGGCACAAACGAGTATCTGAGGTGAGAAACAGCAGATGGCAAGGAAGCCAGCTTCCAAAGGTCTTGTGGCTCCACTGCAAGGGATGGCAGAAGGAGCCCAGGACAACTCAACCCTATCCCCTTTCAGATGGCGACCTCCCTTCTCTCCACTCCTCCAGGCAACTGCCCACCTTTCTGCGAACAGCGCGGTGGGAGGACCACCTTTCCACAATTCGAGTCTTTAAAGCAGAAGCCTCCCTACTACGATTTCACTTTACAGGGTCGAGGTCTGATTTTCACGGGAAACTCATGTCACAGATGCTTTCCCTTCAACCCAGATCCAGTTATTGGAAACAAAGATGTACATGTCACACACACACAAAAACAAAAAACCAGAAAATAGTTCAAACAAAGGGACAGGAGAAAATGAAAATCTCTACCATTTGTCAAAGGGCCCATTAAGCTCATTATTTTCTGAAAGGCAATCTTTCGGCCGTCTTTTGTCAGTTCCAAGTTTAGAATCGCACATTCAGGATGTGAAGGTGGAAATGAAGCTAAGAGGGGCTTGACTGATGCTATTTTTAAGCCAGTCCACGTGTTCTCATGGGATGGGAGGGGAGATGCAAATATTCATTAGGAAAGGAGCACCTCATTGGCTGGAAGCTCTGCTTCTGCTGCCTCTAGCATTGGCACAGCTCGGAACCATTCCATAGCCCTCCCAGCCCCAGAACACCTCAGTGTCCATGGCTGGCTTCCTACTGTGGCTGCAGCTACTTCTGAACACCTGGCAGGGCTTCCCTGGCCTTACTACCTACAGTTCCAAGGGTCCCTGTTCAGTCCTCCCCTCTTCTCCATTCTTCAGCTTTTCCAAGGTTTCCACCTTTCGTGACATAGAAAAACGAAAAGTGAGCTCATTGTAACCCACAGGGCTGGGTATTCTTGATCCCCTTGACTGGGTAAGCAAAGCACTTTTGCTGGTTTTTCTAACCTGTTGGCCTCTGATACAAACAGCCCCTCTAGCAGTAGAGCTGGTGTTTGCAAGTGGGGCCCTGGAGCTGGAGTTCCTGGCTTTGAACACCTGCCCCACAATTTCCTGGTTGTATGACCCTAGAAAAGATAATTGGCTTCTCTAAGCCCCAGGATGATCAACATACTTACCCCAATAGAGTAATTGTGATGATCAGAAACTATTATTCATGGAATGCTGCCTAGAATGAATACTGTGCTCCAAAAATTCATGTGCACCTGAGATCTGTGAAGGTGACCTTATTTGGAAATAAGATATTTGTAGCTGTAATCAAGTTAAGAAAACGTCATATTGGATTAGGGTAAAAAGAGGGAAATTGGGACACACAGGCACACAGCGGGAAGATGGCTATATGGTAACAGAGACACAGATTGGAGTGACCCTATCATAAGTAGCTATTACTTAGGACCAAGTGAAAGAATGTCAAGAATTGCTGGCAACTACCAGAAGCTGGAAAGAGGCAAGGAAGGGTATTTCCTTAGAGTCCTTAGAAGGAGCACAGCCTTGCTTCCAGCCTCCAGAGCTGTGAGGCAATGTCTGTTGCTTAAACCGCCAAGTTTGTGGAATTTGTTACAAAAGCCTTAGCAAACTAATTGTAGATCCTTTCATATAATACCTGGTACATAGTAAGTGAACAATCAATATATAGGTGTTTTTTATTAGCCTATCAATGTGTCTAGACATAGTAGGTGTTCAATAAATGTTTATGGAATAAAATATGTAATGTTACTACATCTCCTTGAAGTGTATGTTAAAATATATTTCTAAATAAGTCTTTATGCAGAAAAAATTATAATATTAGGATATTTAGTGTTAACAGCTTTTAAACAATTTTAAACCTAAGATTAGCACAACAAGTAAATTATGGTATCTCCATATGGCAGAATTATATATATTCTGCAATAATTAAAAAGCGTTTGTGGCCGGGCATGGTGGCTCACACCTATAATCCCAGCACTTTGGGAGGCCAAGGCACATGGATCATGAGGCCGGGAGTTTGAGACCAACCTGGTCAACATGGTGAAACCCCGTCTCTACTAAAAATACAAAAAGTAGCCAGGCGTAGTGGTGCATGCCTGTAATCCCAGCTACTCAGGAGGTTGAGACAGGAGAATTGCTTGAACCCAGGAGGCGGAGATTGGGGTGAGCTGAGATCGTGCGACTGCACTCCAGCCTGGATGACAGAGCAAGACTCCATCTCAAAAAAAACAATTTGTAAGGATTTTAATATTATTAAATATTTTGAAATAAAATATATTATTTCAATGTAGAATTTTTTAGTATCATAGAAAATAAGTTATGATGAAGTTAAATGAAATAATAATATAACCCTATTAGGTTAATCTATATTAAAATATACATTAAAAGGTTAGAGTAGTTACCTATAGGTCATTATAAGTGATTCTTTTTCTTTTTTTGTGTGCTCATTTTCATATACATTTGCTATAGTGAGTGTGTCTTACACTGATAATAAACAGAAATTTTACCTTTAAAAAAAACCAATTCAGGTAGCAAAATATACATGTAATGTAACAGTATATACCTTCCCATTCTTCGTTATATTGTGCCATGGATTTTATAAACCAGAGTGATTTGTGCTTGTGTGTCTAAAAACAGTATTTGCAAAATGAATTACTTTGGACCAAGTTTATATCTACAGCATGAAGAGTAATCATTTGTTGGCTTGAAATGGCATTGTATTTTGCAGAGAGCTATGTTCCTGTGAAATATTGACTGAGGCCCTGTCTCAGCTTGAAAATATAAAATGTGTGAAATAAATCAATCAATAAGTACTATTTTAATGATCATGATGTGCTTGTTATTGTACTAGGCACTGGTGGTTGAAAAGAAATTTAACCAGAGAGTTTTAGAGTACAAAGAAGCATTAATGATCACTCATTTCAACATTCTACCCAGAAAATGAATGTTCTCTATTATAAAGCTAGTTGGGAATTGTGATAAAGCATAACTTTGGTGGACTCCAATGATGTGTTCATGTTTTATGTGGTTCCCTCCCCTTGAATTTGCTCTGGCCCAGTGACCCTTTTGCAACCAACAGAATGTGGCAGAAGTGATGCTACGCCAGTTCTGGGCTTAAACCTTAATCAGGCCTCGCAACTGCTCTTCTGTCTGGATGAAGGTAGATATAACATAAGAACTACTGGTGACCATCATGCTCTGAGAAGCCAGCCTAACCATGTGCAGAGGCCACATGGAGGAAAACCGAGGCCGCCAGCCGACAGCCCCAGCTGAATTTCTAGCTGCAATCAGCACTAACCTGCCAGCTATGAGTGAGGCCATCTTTGAGGTGGATTCCTCAGCCCCACTCAACCCACCCAGATGATGCCACATGAACTGCCCCTGCCGAGCCCTGCCCAGATTGCAGAATCATGAGAAAATAAATTTAAAAGGCTTTAAGTCAGTAAGTTTAGGGTTAGTTTTTCTTTGCACAGCAACAGATAACCAAAGCAGATATCTCGTCTCAGCTTAAACACTTTTAGGAACAGAAGACTCCACGCCTCATAAAGTAATCCATTCTGTTTCTTAATAGCAACAGTTATTAGAACACTGTTCTCTATATTTAACCAAAATCTGCCTTCCCGTCACTCACAACCTGTCTCTATGGTAAAGTCAGTCTGTGTGCCTGCCACATGGCAGCTCTTCCAGTTTTTTCAAAGAGTCATGGTCTTTATTCCCCACACCTCCAGTTCCCATTGCACCCCGCACACCCAGGTTGCACATGGACAAGTCTTTTCTTTCTAGACATAAACATCTCCAACTCCCTCATGTCCTGATTCTTTCCCTACACAGCTCAAACTCTTATTAGTAAACCAGATGCTACCTAGAAACACATGTGGGACCCACATCACTGTATAATAAAGTGATACCATCTAAAAGTGTTTCAGAGTGAAGTCAAGCAATCTTCTCTACGCATCCAGTTTGTCTTGTGGGTGGTAGGTATGTGTGCACATACATAAGGTTATTTTTGCTCTTGTTCTAAAATATTTCTGAGAGCATGGGAAATGGAATTACTCTGGTAGAACCACAAATTGAATAACTAGACCAGAATAAGTTATGGGCCTTGCATGTATCTGAGAGAAAATGGGTGGAATGTTCAATGTGGTCTCCCACAGCTGTAGAATGTGAGCCTTTCAATGTTTTCTTTGCCTTTCAATACATGGCTGCTCGGAAATATTTTTCTCAGATATTTACTGACTAGGCTGAGCAAGGGGGTTGGGTTGATTGGAGGCAAGTATGGAAGCAAGGAGAAGAGCTAGGGGCTTGCTGAAAGGAAGGCTGAAGCAGGCTGAGAACCAGAATCACAGGCACAGGGAGGCCTAGGGCCTGGGTGTCCCAGTCCAGCCCTGGGGCATCCACAGAAACAGGGCCTGTGATGCTGCCTCCTGGAGGGGAAAACAAGCAGGGGGTGGGACTGTGTGAGCAATGGAAGTTAAAAACTAACACAAGAACAGAAAAGCAAATGCCACTTTTTCTCACTTATAAGTGCGAGCTAAGCACTGAGTACACGTGAACACAGAGAAGGGAACAACAGACATCGGGGCCTACTGGAGGGTGGAGGGTGGGCAGAGGGTGAGGACTGATAAACTACTTATTGGGTACTATGTTTATCATCTGGGTAATGAAATAATCTGTACACCAAGCTCCTCCTACACGAAATGTACCCATATAACAAACCTGCACATGTACCCCCGAAACTAAAAAAATAGAAAGGGTACCCGAGGGATGAATGCAGAGCCTCGGCTGCTTGCCTATGATCTTCATAGACCCTCGGGGACTCACCCATGGATCTCCATGGACCCTCGGCTGCTCGCCCATGATCTCCATGGACCCTCAGCTACTCACCCATGGATCTCCACGGACACTCGGCTGCTCGCCCATGATCTCCATGGACCCTCGGCTACTCACCCATGGATATCCATGGACCCTCGGCTGCTCACCCATGATCTCCATGGACCCTCGGCTACTCACCCATGGATATCCATGGACCCTCGGCTGCTCACCCATGATCTCCATGGACCCTCGGCTGAGTCACCTACTTCACCCATGGATCTCCATGGACCGCTGAGTCACCTACTTCAATCCATCAGCGTGCAGTTGGCAATGAGATTTTAAAGCCTCACCCCCAGGCTTTTCTCAGCTCCTGGCTTTTAGGTTCCAGTTCAGGGAACCGCAAGGATAGTCACAAGAGCAAAACAGCTGAAAAAAGAGGTGAGATAAATCTCAAAGGGGACCTGAAGTTTCTTCCTCCCCCTTATATCCAATCTGTGCCTGACAACCATCCCTTGAGACCTGGCACTGGCCTCAGAGGAAGCAGGAAACCCGACGCCAGCCATCACCCCAGTGCCGTCCTGGTGCAGTCACGCTGCAGCGGCTCGTTTACACCAGCACCAGACTCTCAGCTGAGTGCTGTTAGCCCAGTAGACAGATGAGGAGGCAAAGGCTCCGAAGGGCCATGTGACCTGCTCATAGTGGCAGAGCCGGGTTTCAAAATCAAGCCTTTCTTTGCGCTGCACCACTGGGCTGCTCTGATCGGACGACCGCCTCTGCGTTGTGTTTCAGAAGCTAAAGGTTTTGCCCAAGGCCTGCCAGGGGTGGCCTTTCCCTCAAGTCATCAAGGCCCCAGGAGGCCTTCAAGGCGCCTTGGCTCTCACCTACATGGAGAAACTCACAAACCCTCCCCCAGGACACGGCCAAGGTCATAAGAAGGTCACCATGTAGAGAGCCTCAGTGCCTTGGCATTGGTGACCCAGGTCTCACCATGTAGAGAGCCTCAGTGCCTTGGCATTGGTGACCCAGGTCTGGCTCACAGCTGCGTTCATCCCTGGGTGGGACCGGTGCCCACGAGACCGAAGCCTTTGCCTCCATGGCTTCCAACTGGATTTGGTGTTGCCCGGGCTAGTCTCCCTCAGTCTTCTCCCCTTTGTTCCTGAGGCTCCGGGGCTCCCCAGTGGGTCTTCAGGTAAGATAATTTAATCCTTTGTTGTAAATGAAATAGGAGAAGAGATGGGCTCCATCAAGCAGCAGCTAGCCATTGTGGCTTGCATTATTTATGCGAAAGATACGAACATTTCTGCCTCTAATCCTAATGAGATGACTTCGAGGGAGAACCCTGGGATTCATAAATTTGTCTACAGAGCAGAATTCATAATAAAGCCAAATGTGAGTGCAGAGTCAGGCATTTCTTTTGTGTGTGCGATTGTTACTTGAGAGACAAAAAGCTTCAGATGTCAGGGAAAAAGAAAGAGAAACTATTTAGAGATGAACAGATGCAAATGTAAATAGTTACTGGAAGATAAATGGAAACGCCGGAGCCATAATGCATAGAAGATTTCAGGGGGAAAATTACAGCTCAGATCCAAAGAGGATCAGATAAGATAGACGATATTGCACGTAATTGTATTTTACTCTAATCCTCACTGGGAAAGAGACGGAGAAAGCTTGACTTCATGTCTCCCTCCCCGGGTCTTCAGTTTCCCTCCGGTAACACTCAATTTGGAGTTACTTCTTTGATGTTGATCCCCAAACAACTGTCCACTTTTCAGCCGTCCCATGAGCCTGCCCGTCATGGCCCTCACCTGGACAGCTGTCGTCAGTCTTCTGGAGCTCTGCTGTTTACCCCCATCTGTTCCTGGGCTGCCAGGACCACCTGGCTGGACACACATCACATTCTACCTCTCTGGACTGCCTGTCTCCTTCACCTTGGGCCAGTTTTACATATCTGCTTTAACTCTCTCCCCCAACAAGCAGACATATATGTGTGCACATGCCCATCCACACAACACCCAGATACGCACAACATCTGTATACACACACACAACAGACACACACACACACACACACACACCCCACTTTTTTGGTACACTCTGGAATGGTAACCTGATCCAGATATCTGATTTCTCCCTTTGCCTGTTTATGACCCTGGAACCTGGTATGAACCACCCTGCCTTGCAGGTTTGCAGAGATTCTTCCACCCCACGGGCTGTCTCACTGTGCAACTGTAAACATGTTCCTGTCTACAACTGGGGACGCAGAAAGGTTGAAGTCAAGCTCATTCTGAATAGTAGAGACACAAAGCTGGAGTATTTTGAGCAGTCTGAAGAGAGACCCCTTCCCAAAGACAACTCACCTAATGCTTGTCGTGGGATCTGAAATTGCAGCATGAATGAATCACAACACTGACATTTTAATCGAAGAGTAAATCTATGTGTGCATAACATAAAATACGTAAAAGGGATTGTTAACATTTGTCTGTAGGGACTTCAGCAACGTGCTCTTAGATGATGCGTTAGGGCTCCGTTGTGGCCTCCTCACTCAGTGACTCTTCAGACCTGTCTGTTGGAGAGGGTTCCGGCAGCACGTTGGTGGGAGGGGTAGGACCGGGTCACTTCCTTATAGATGTGAGTGCATTGGTCACTCACATCTATGAGGACTGGGAGGACAATGTGCTTTTTCAGCTACGGAGAGCTTGAAAAATCTAGAAGCTGGACAAATTCAGTTCGTTTCTCTCAAGGAAACAATGGCACAATGTCTAGAATATGCAGTGGCAGGAGTTAGCTTTTACTACATTCACTCAGATCATTTGTCAAGACATTCATGGGGCTCCAGAGAGCACCTGGTGGTTCTCAGTAGTGTGATCAGCGTGGGGGCACCATCCCTGTCGCAACAGGAGACAAGACGGAGAATGGGATTGGGAGTCAGCAAGAACTGGGTTCAATTCACTTAATGGTATACAGTCTTGAATTAGTAACTTAACCTCCTGACACTCGGTTTTCTTGTCTGTCAAGTGAGGCTGATAACAGAGCCTACCTCAGTCATTTGGCCAATGAACCCAGTGAACAGAGTGCAATCATCAGCACAGCACGCAGTAAATGGAGCCACACATCGGCAAACGCGCTCAGTCACTAAGTTTCCTGAATCATCCACAATAGAAACTCTCCCCAAATCGATCATCTTAGGAAATTGATGAGTCAAAGGCATTAATAATATTACTAATGACAAGTCATAGACAAACACCTTGGAGAGGCTTCAGGCTCTGGGGAACGGAACAGCAGGAGGAGCACAGGCTGAGGGAAGAGGGGGTCCCCAGGGGGATACCGACACCCTGACACCTTGTCTCAAGGTGAGTGGTTCTCACTCCAGTCAGGGGGGGATGAGAGTGGTCCTTCATATTTATTTTAAGAGATTTATTCTATGGGAATGGCATTTACACTCTTTAACAGTGGACTTTCCAACCACATTTTGGAACTCCAAGGCAAATAGCATAACTTAGAAAGGTCCCGGGTGCCTGGTTTTGAATACTGATCTGCCTCTTCCTAGCTCTCTGCCTTTGGCAAGGAACTGGGCCACCTCAGCACCCCATCTGTGGAAAGGGGGTACCTGTCACTCCTGCCACATAGGACCTTGTGCGAGCTGGACAAGTTCACCCCTGCAGAGTGCTTACGACAGCACCTAATGTTCAGTGAGTGGCTATCATTATGATTGCTGTATTGTATTCGTTCAAACAATATTTTCAGAGTACCTATTTTGGTGCATCAGGCGCTGGGCTCAGTGCTAGGGTGGTCCTCACCTTCTGCCTCCAGGGAGCTTGCACTCTTCCAGGCCATTGCCTCCACTTCTGACCTGGGCCTTGTCCCCACTCAGGCTACTCAACGACACTCGGGGCATTCTCTCCCCTCTGCGTGCTGCATCATCCACTTTTCCCTGTCTATGAGATTACTCCCGTCTGCACAAAAACATGCTATCGTGTCCTCCGTATTCATAAAAACTCCCTTGACCCACATTCTCCTCCAGCAACTAACCCATTTTGCCACTTCTCTTTATAACATGTTTCCTCAAATAATTGTCCTCACTCAAGGTTTCCCCTTCTTTCTGGAACCCTCTCCGTTTAGGTTTTTACCCCTATCCTGTCTGTGGAGCTGCTCTCTTGAGGTCACCAGGGACCCTCATATTGCTAAAACCAACAACCAACCCTTAGCCATCTTTTCTAATCTGCCAGCAGCTTTTGACGTAGTGATCACTTCCTCCTTCCTTGTGTACTTTCTCCCCTCATCCTCCAGACACCAGGCTGCTCCCAGTTCCCTCCTGCCTCAGTAGAGCACCTCCTCAGTCACTTCGATGGTTCCGTTCAAATCCCCAACCTCTTCATGTTGGAACAGTTGAGTCCCCTCTCCTCTCTATCCACATTCACTGCCTAGAGGTGTCATTCAGCCTCATGGCTTGAGGCATCCTCTGTGCTGACAGCTCCCTAATCTGTAATTCTAAACTGTTCCTCTTCCCTTAACTCCAGTCCCCTATCCAACTGCCTACTCAACGCTTTCATTCAGACGTGTAGTTAACATCTGATATGGCTTGGATATTTGCGCCCTCAAATATCACATTGAAATGTGATCTCCAATGTTGGAGGGGGCCCGGAGGTGTTTGAATCATGGGAATCGATCCTTCATGAATGGCTTGGTCCTCTCCATGAGTAATGAGTGAGTTCTCACTCTATGAGTTTGGGCGCATTGGCTCACGCCCGTAATCCCGGCACTTTGGGAGGCCAAGGCAGGTGGATCACCTGAGGTCAGGAGTTCGAAACTCGCCTGGCCCACATGGTGAAACCCCGTCTCTACTAAAAATACAAAAATTAACTGGGTGTGGTTGCAGGCACCTGTAATCCCAGCTACTTGGGAGACTGAGGCATGAGAATTTCTTGAACCTGGGAGGCAGAGGTTGCAGTGAGCCGAGATGACGCCACTGTACTCCAGCCTGGGCAACAGAGCAAGACTCCATCTCAAAAATAAAAAATAGGCCGGGCATGGTGGCTCATGCCTGTAATCCCAGCACTTTGGGAGGCCAAGGTGGGCAGATCATGAAGTCAGGAGATTGAGACCATCCTGGCTATCACGGTGAAATCCCGTCTCTACTAAAAATACAAAACATTAGCTGGGCATCGTGGTGGGCGCCTGTTGTCCCAGATACTTGGGAGACTGAGGCAGGAGAATGGCGTGAACCCGGGAGGCAGAGCTTGCAGTGAGCGGAGATTGTGCCACTGCACTCCAGCCTGGGCAACAGAGTGAGACTCCATCTCAAATAATAATAATAATAATAAAATAAAAATAAAATAACCAATAAAAGAGTGTGGCACCATTCCCCACTCCCACCATATGATGTGCTCCTCCTGCTTCACATTCTGCCATGAGTAAAAACTCCCTGAGACCTTATCAGAAACCAAGCAGATGCTGGCACCATGCTTCCTGTAATATAGCCTGCATAACCATGAGACACTTAGACCTCTTTTCTTTATACATTATCCAGCCTCGGGTATTTCTTCATAGCAATGCAAAAATTGCCTAACACAACATCTTCAGTTTAACATGTCCAAAGCCAGACTCTAATGTTCCCCCTACCTCAGTGTATTCCCCGAATGGCTTTCCCAATTTTGATAAATGGCAACTTCATCTTTCTAGTTGCTCAGGCTAAAGAGTTTGAATCATCCCTGATTCTTCTTTTTCTCATATTTCACATCTCATGCACCAGCAAATCCCATTGGCTACACCCTCAAAAGACATCCAAACATGTCTGGGTTCCAGCTGTTTCTCCCGTTTTCACCACTACACTACCACCCTGATCCAAGCCACCCCACGTCTGACCTGGAGTATTGCAATAAAAGCCTCTGAGCTGTTCTTCTTGCTTCCTTCCTTCTCCGTAGGTGAATATTTTAAAACATCATCACCCCACTACATTTGGGGTGGTCTGTTTTGCAGCAGTGGGTAACTGTAACTCACATCTTTATTTTATTAAGTAAATTTGGTTCAGGTCCCCACTCAGTAAGGCTCACTAAGGCTGTTAGGATATTCTATTTCAGTCATGTTTTGGGCCGGGGGGGGGCGGGTTCTTTCATCATCCTTGGGATGTAGAACAAGAACTTTAAATAATTTTTTGTCCTAATTACTTTGTGAGTCATCCGTCTTCAGCAGGAAGTCCTCTTTTCAGGCAAACCCTGGGGTTTATCATTCACAAATGTTGATTGATCTAGGCTCTGTTCAGATGCAGAGAACACAGGAGGGAACCAGACAGAGCAAGTCCCTGACTGCTGGTAGCTTACCTTTTAGTGAAGCAGCCCCGCAGTAAATAAATCAACAACACTGACAAGTTTGAAACCTTCTTATTTACCGGGATGGGTTTGTTGATAAATCCATTACTTTACCGCACATCCTGTCATTGTGCAAACCATTGGAGGTCTTCGATATGCAAAGAATTCATAAAGGCAAACCAACAAGGAAGGATCATCCAACTCTTATAAACTGAGGCATGTGTGTGTCTTGACTAACATCTCCCGTGCAGTGAAGCTTTGTTCTCACTTTGGGATTGGTCTTTGTTTCCCCTGACACCTGCATTAGAAGTTTGTCTGATCCTTACCTCTGCCAATTGGTTATAATCTGAAAACAATCAGGACTGGAAATGCAGGAAACCTTGGTGTAATCTAAAAACCTATCACTAACGTGTGCCTTTCTCTTTTTGGTTAATTTCAGGCTTTAATTGCCCATGTAATTGTCATTTTTAATGTACTTGCAATCAAAGACACGGACAATAAAATTTAGGTCAACCATAGATTAAATTGTGGAAGAAATGAAATTTTCTAAATTTGGTCCCGTCTCTCTCTCTCCTTTCATCTTTGCCCCAAATATCTGCATTTCCTCCATTCATTCCTCCCGTTCCTCCTATAGGGTTAGATGAACTCAGGGGAATCACACAGCCTGTGGTTCCCCCTGAACTCCTCCTACCCCCATATTTCTGAGGTCTCCACTTCCATTCTTACCATCCAAGCACCTCGTAGGACACTTTCCAATTTAACAGGGAAAACAGCCCCTAGACTGTGCGTCATGGAGGGGCCTTCAGGGATGGTTTGGTCCAGTCCCCTCATTTTGAAGCTGAGGAGTCTGAGGACTAGAGAGATGGTGTGATTTGCCCAAGGTCAGCAGAATCTTGAACCTGGAGTGAAACCTTAGGAAGGGGATCGGGGAGGGGGTTTTTCATACACCTCTGACAACCCGGGAGAATTATGTTTTAGCGAAGGGGCCTCAACTCACACCCTGTAGGCAGTTCTAATCAAACTGCAAACTCTAAATATAATTCGTGTGAGTGTGTTTTGGAAATCCTTTTTACTTCGCTATGTCTTCAATGATTAAGAATCCTTTGTTGGGGCTTATATTTATTTTCCTTGAATCTAAAATGGTTATTTCTCAGGGGCAGAAATTTGATGATTTTTCTCTTTAACTTTTCTCTTTCAGCTCCTTCTAAGCTGCTTAAATTCTTAAAAATAAGCAGACTTGATTTTTACAGAAATAAAAAGGGATCTTTTATTAAAAAAAATTGAATATTTTAATGATCTGTCTCACTTTAATTACACAGGTAATCACAGGTTTGCAGACCTGATCTTACAAAATTGGGTTAAAAGCTAAATAAGCAAGATGATAAAAGAGTAGTTTTGTTTTTTTTTTAAATCTTAATGTAAACAGCCCTTGAAGCAATGTGAAAAGTCTACAGATATATTTTGGCCTGAGCACATCTTAGAGTGTTCGGTTCTTGAATCACTCAGGACTGACAAAAAGCCCTTTCAGAGAGCA
This sequence comes from Macaca nemestrina, assembly GCF_043159975.1. Taxonomy (NCBI): domain Eukaryota; kingdom Metazoa; phylum Chordata; class Mammalia; order Primates; family Cercopithecidae; genus Macaca; species Macaca nemestrina. The sequence goes on along the minus strand of NC_092135.1, from coordinate 132,249,987 downwards.
GCGCAGGTCTGCTGGGGATTGATCTATCATTGAACTATAATTTTTAAGGACTTCTAGATTCATCTAGAAAGATGCAAAGAAACTGTTTGGAATTAGAGGAAAGAATCCAGGCAATTCCCAGGAGAAAAGCAATGAAATTAATTAAGGGTAGGCCTTTGCTGGGAAAAAAAGATTTAATAGAAATTTCCCTAGTAATTGTTGTTAAATGCTCAATATAAGGCCTAGCACATAGTCAGCACTCCGTAGACATTGGCAAGCATTGTTTTTATTATATATTCCTGTCAACCCAAAGCAATAAACTGAGGCAAAATTAATAGAATTTATTTGGGCCAGCAGCTTCCCAGCATACTCTTCCAAGTTGATTTCAGGAGCAAAGCAAACTTGGCCTTTGTTACAAGCAAAGTTTTAAAGGCAGAAGGGGGACGGGGAACAGGCTGATACAACGTTATTGTCAAATTCTCATTGCTTTACAGAAATAACATTGATTAGTGATTGGCTGTACATTGGTGAACGATAGAGTATATGGCACTTTATGGCTACTTGGCGTCAGTTAGTCTAGAGCCCACATAGCAGGTGGCTTCAAGAGGTAATTATTTAGCTCAAGAGGGAGTGAGACCTGACTGCTGTCACACGCTATCACATTTCATTGCCCCTCTGGGCCTGGTCATTAAGGGGGGCTCACATTCCTCAGATAAAAAGTTTCCTTTCTTTTTCACTCCTGAGGACCATAACTCCCAAAATGCTCTGAGCCTTGTCTACCCTGCCTCCCTGACTATCTTCATCACCTTTCAGCTGTGCTGCTTATGAGCAGAGATGAGCACTGGTGGGGAGGGGAAATGCAGCCCCAAGGAGAAGAGGTGACTGACCCACACAATTCTCTTGCTGATACAGACTCCAGGTGCCTAAGTTAAAAGATAGAGTGATTTGGAAGAAGAAAAAGAAAGAGGAGGGGAGAAGGGAGAAAAAGGTCATCTCAATTTTGTTTAGGGAAAGCCTGGGAATAACACTGGTTGAATCAGTCAACTGATGTTTATTTGTTTGCTTGTTAGATTCTACCCAGCTTTGTTTTCTGTTATGGTTGATGTTAATTCCTCCCAGATCATGGCATTAAGACTTTTGTTGGTTGTTACCACTTCATGTGGCAATCAGTTTTACTATTTTCCTATTTTCTTCGCTGTTAGTGAGAAATTAGGAGACACTGTATTATTTTAAACAGGAGATCTGATAAAATTTCTGAGTGATTCTTTGAGCTGTTTTAGATTTAGATCTAGAAAGACATCAAGTGTTGCATCGAAAGGTCCTACACAGTTGATTAAAATACATATAGTGCATTATTTCTCGTGCCTTAAAATTATCTGAAGCATGCAATGCATATTCAGGAAAAGGATAAAATGACTGTGACTCAACAGTGACCAAGTCAAAAATTTTCAGGTAATAATATTCTATCTTATGAACAATTCTGAGAACTGATAATATATATTGCAAATTTAATGATTTGAAAATTAATATATCATATATGAAGTGAACCATATGCAACTGTCATTTTTGTGGGTCAAAAAAAAAAAAGAATTGTATATTGACAACTTCATATAGTTCATCCTAGGAGTTGGATTTTTTACCAAACATTTATAGAGCACCTAGTATGTATAGAACTCTGCTGTGGGGCTCATAAAATTGAGGAAGCCATTGCCCTTGCTCTCCAAAGAGGTGTGGACAACATCCTCGAGGAAGCTGCAGAGCAAGGTGGCTGTCCTGAGAGAAAACTCACCAGAGAATCGTTTGAGCTACTCTTAGAGGTGATAGTGACAGGTGGACAAGCGAGATGCAGAGGCACGTGGACATGCATTATTGAAGCTCAAGGACCCTACAAAAGGTGCTGAAGGTAACAGGTACCCTACTTCACAGAGAACAGCCATGACTGCCATGAGAAGCAATTGCTGGCAGTTGTATGCTCCACATGGCAAGGTCACTGGACAACGGCTGCTGACCAAGCTGTGACTGGTGGGGCAGCCAGGAGGATTCACCATCAATTGACAGCAGGTGGGCTCCACAGCCCACATCATAACCTGGCTCTGGTGGAGGGTGGTGACATCAAGGAGTGCCGCAAAAGGCCACCATCATTGGCCATGGCCAAGCGAACCAGCTCTGGAAAAAGAGAGAATATCCTGCTGGGAAGATAGGGCTCCACCCACCCCACAGCAACCCACCCCAGGCATCCAGAGGAAGCAAGAAAATGTTGTTCTTTCATTATAATCCTTCACTCTGAAAAAACAGATAAACAATTTTCAAAAAAAACCCCCCCAAAAAAACCAAAAAAACAAAACCTACTGAGTTTGAAAACCCAAAATCTTAGGGTGAAGGCTCAGATCAGCCATAGAGTTTCACCTTTAGCAACCTTAGGATTCCCAGTGGAGACTATGGCCACAGTACAGTGTATACATCCAATGGCTACAGGAGCTTCCATCTTTTATAAACCTACTCAAAGGAAAGACAGGCATTTGAAATTGCTTGGATTTTCTCAGTGAGTATGTGCATTTTAATTTACCCTTAATAGTTTTGTGTTTGGCAGAAGGAAGCCATTAAGGAGAGTCAACAAACATCAAATCTTTTAAAATGTTTACCAGCCTGGGCAACATAGGGAGACCCTCTCTTTACAAAAAGATTTTAAAAGTTAGCTGGGTATGGAGGTACGTACCTGTAGTCCTAGTTATTTGAGAGGCTGAGGCAGGAGCATTGCTTGAGCCCAGAGGTTGAGGCTGCAGTGAGCAGTGATCGTGCCACTGCACTCCAGCCTGAGTGACAGAATGAGACTCTGTCTAAAAAAAAAAGTCCCAAACAAAACAAAAACACCTTTAAAAATATTTAAATATCAAAGTAAGGATGAGTAAAATGAATTGTAGTACAATTAGGCATGAAACAAGATGAATTAAATACAATTTAGATAAATATATGGTAATTTAAGCTAACTAAAAGGGAAAAGGAGATTCTCTCTATTCAACCATTAAATTATCAATGAAGAAAGTTTCATGAGCATCTGTTGAGATGTTTACTATTAAGCCAGATACACAAATTGAAAATATTATATCTTGTAATTACAGGGAGGAGGATTCCAAACTGAGATGTTGAAAATCCTGAGATAATACAATCATTACTTTCTTACTAAAGAAAATGAGTAATATGGCTTGGCTGTGTCCCCACCCAAATCTCATCTTGAATTGTAGCTCCCATAATTCCCACGTGTTGTGGGTGGGACCCAGTGGGAGATAACTGAATCATGGGGGCGATTTCCCCCATGCTGTTCTCATGGTGGTGAATAAGTCTCACAAGATCGGATTTTTTTTAAGGAGAAAAGCCTTTTGCTTGGCTGTCATTCTCTTCTCTTGTTTGCCACCATATGAGACAAGCCTTTTGCCTTCTTCCATGATTGTGAGGCCTCGCCAGCCACATGGAACTGTGAACCTGTCAAACCTCTTTGTTTTATCAATTGCCCAGTCTCAGGTATGTCTTTATCAGCAGCATGAAAAGGGACTAACACAGTAAGTTGGTACCAGTAGGGTGGAGTGCTGCTGAAAAGATACCTGAAAATGTGGAAGCTACCTTGGAACTGAGTAACAGGCAGAGGTTGGAACAGTTTGAAGGGCTCAGAAGAAGACAGGAAAATGTAGGAAACTTTGGAACTCCCTGGAGACTTGTTGAATGACTTTGACCAAACTGCTGATAATGATATGGACAATGAAATCCAGGCTGAGGTGGTTTCAGAGGAAAATGAGGAACTTCCTGGGAAGTGGAACAAAGGTGACTCTTGTTATGTTTTAGCAAAGAGACTGGCAGCATTTTGTCCCTACCCTAGAGATTTGTGGAACTTTGAACTCAAAAGAGATGATTTAGGGTACCTGACAGAAGAAATTTCTAAGCAGCAAAGCATTCAAGAGGTGACTTGGGTGATGTTAAAGGCATTCAGTTTTAAAAGGGAAACAGAGCATAAAAGTTTGGAAAATTTGCAGCCTGACAATGTGATGAAAAGAAACACCCATTTTCTGAGGAGAAATTCAAGCCAGCTGCAAAAATTTGCGTAAATAACAAGGAGCCAAATGTTAATCACCAAGACAATGGGAAAAATGTCTCCGGGGCATGCCAGAGACCTTTGTGGCAGCCTTCCCATCACAGGCCCTGAGGCCTAGGAGAAACAAATGGTTTCCTGAGCCAGGCCCAGGGTCCCTCTGCTGTGTGCAGTCTAGGGACTTGGTGCCCTATGTTCCAGCGGCTCCAGCCATGACTAAAAGGGGCCAAAGTACAGCTTGGGCCGTGGCTTCAGAGGGTCCAAGCCCCAAGCCTTGGCAACTTCCACATGGTGTTGAGCCTGTGAGCGCACAGGAGTCAAGAACTGGGATTTGGGAACCTCCGCCTAGATTTCAGAAGATGTATGGAAATGCCTGGATCTCCAGACAGAAGTTTGCTACAGGGGTGGGGCCCTCATGCAGAACCTCTACTAGGGCAGTGTGGAAGGGAAATGTGAGGTTGGAGCCCCCACACATCTCCTGGGGCACTGCCTAGTGGAGCTATGAGAAGAAGGCTACCATCCTCCAGACCCCAGAATGGTAGATCCACCGACAGCTTGCACCATGAGCCTGGAAAAGCTGCCAACACTCAAAATCAGCTTGTGAAAGCAGCCCAGGAGGGAGGCTGTATCCTGCAAAGCCACAGGGGCAGAGCTGCCCAGAACCATGAGAACCCACCCCTTGCATCAGCATGACCTGCTTGTGAGACATGGAGTCAAAGGAGATCATTTTGGAGCTTTAAGATTTGCCTGCCCCGCTGGATTTCAGATTTGCATGGGACCTATAGCCCCTTTGTTTTGGCCAATTTCCCCCATTTGGAATGGCTGTATTTACCCAATGTCTGTACCCCCAGAAGTAACTAACTTGCTTTTGATTTTACAGGCTAAATAGGCAGAAGGGACTTGCCTTGTCTCAGATGAGACTTTGGACTGTGGACATCTCAGTTAATGCTGAAATAAGTTAAGACTTTGGGGGACTGTTGGGAAGGCATAATTGGTTTTGAAATGTGAGGACATGAGATTTGAGAGTGTCTAGGGACAGAATAATATGGTTTGGCTGTGTCCCCACCCAAATCTCATCTTGAATTGTAGCTCCCATAGTTCTCTGATGTTGTGGGAGAGACATAGTGGAAGATGATTGAATCAAGGGAGCAATTCCCCCATACTGTTCTCGTGGTAGTGAATAAGTCTCACGAGATCTGATGGTTTTTTTAAAAGAGGAAACTCCTTTCACTTGGCTCTCATTCTCTTCTCTTGTTGTCACCATGAGAGACATGCCTTTTGCCTTCCACCATGATTGTGAGGCCTCCCAAACCACATGAAACTGGGAGTCCATTAAACCTCTTTGTTTTGTAAATTTCTGAGTCTTGGGTATGTCTCTATCAACAGCGTGAAAATGGACCAATACAATGAGATTTTTCAAATAGGTGGAAATGTAGTCAGTTCATGGATAGCTGCCATGAGGCCCCTTTTATAATCTAGGGGTAAGGTAAAAGGCGTGTTTTGCAGGTAATATTAGTATATCTCTCAAATGTAATCAAGGAAACCAGTGTACTTCTAAAATTCACCAGGAAAAAAAAAATGAGGCTTCACTGAAATTTACCATGGAAGAATTAATCATTGATGAATAGATATAGATAGATGTAGATATAGACACACATATAGACCCACATAATATACATACACACACATATATATATCTCTGTGTGTGTATGTGTGTATATATATCCGTGTATGTGTGTATATATATCCATGTATGTGATGCAAAAAAAAAAGTCATAATTGAACCTGTTACAAAATATTTGCCACAAAGTAACATGATTCAGGTGAGGGGCATAATGAATGGGTAGAGGAAATCCTGTTTCTGATGGCCACTGATAGTCTGGTCTCAAACTGACTCAACTGAGGAACAAAGGCTCATTAAGCTCATCATAACCGCTAAAATTGTATGTCCTATACCAAAATCTACAAAGCAGGCATTCAACAAACATTTGCTATTATTAACAAACGTTAGCTATTATTAACAAACGTTAGCTATTATTAACAAATGTTAGCTATTATTAATGAATGTTAGCTATTATTAACGAACGTTAGCTATTATTAAGAATTATGTTTTAAAAGCGCTCATCAGCTCCTCTTGTGCAGCTTATGCTCACTGACTTCTACTTGGCGACTCCATTTCTTAGGCGCTTTGCCCTCTGAAGGGAATACAGCCATGGACATGCTAGTGGTTAGAAAGGTTAATCCCAATATTTCCAGTCCCCTTCCTTCCAGGCACTGTTTTTCCCTGCTCCCTGGAGATGTGATGTGGCTGCATGCTTTGCTTTGGCCCATGAGTGGAGGTGGCTGTGTTACTTCAGGGGAGAATGTAAGTAGCAGTCTCTCTCCGTCCCTCATCAATCATAGCAACATGGTTGATGTGGAGGTGCAACACCAACCCATTGCTTGGAGGACAGCTGCCCTGGGCCTGCTGTAGCCTTTGCATCAGTGAGAATGAAGTCTTTGTTGCTTTGAGCCCCTGAGTTTAGAGCTATCATGGTGACATAGCCAGGCCTGTTCTGATCAACACAAGCTCCAACAGTAACCAAATTTTAACGCAGGTTGTAATTCGATCTCTTCTAAGTGTTGTTAATATAAATAGGTTTCCCAAGGCCTCATCAATTTTTGAAGCAGTTAAGAACATGAAATGTCTAAATCTTCTAAGCCAAAAAAGAGGTCCTGAAACTGCAGAGACCCTGCTGGGGTACAAATTGCAGGAAGAATCAGCCTTGTCTCGTCAACATTCCTCAAACGGAGGATCAGGACGGGGCTGCGAACCTCAGCTCAGGAGAAGCTGTTCACCACAAATAGAGGAAACCAAACATTCCCTCTGTCCAGAGCAACTATGCACAATGCAAGGCGGTGTCAATCCAGCAGCCCCAGGCTGGGTGCTCTGGACAGAGCTTGACCCCAAATCAGAAAACTGAATAAGTCTCCATCATCCTTGATAGCCCTGACATAGCCCATAAAGTACCATAAACTCTGTGTGTGTGTGTGTGTGTGTGTGTGTGGCGGTGAGGGGGTGTGTCTGTGTGTGTACGATCCTGTGCACTGATTTTTATGCAGCCTGAAGTCTGAAAACCAGAGGAAGGAAAAAAGGGAACTTTTATATGCACATGTCTGGTTCTTAACTCATTTTGTCCCTAGGAAATAATCACATCTCTAGCAGCAGACCTGGGCTCTTTGAAAAGCTGTAACAAAGGACTGTGCCACCTCTTCTCATCCCACCATGTCAGTATTGCCTGCAGTGGTATCAGGACTACCTTTCCCTCCTGGGCTTCTGATAACTGCTGTCATAAACCCAGAAGTGGAGCTGTATGTTACATGGAGGTAAGAATCTAAGTCCATGAATAACTGACATGCACGGGTATAATTGTAAGGCAAGTATAGGGTTATTTGCCAATCTCTTACTCTGGTAAATTCTATACTGTCTTAGTCCATTTTCTGTTGCTATAATAATACCATAGACTAAGCAATTTATAAAGAGCAGAAGTTCATTTGGCTCACAGTTTTGGAGGCTGGGAAGTCCAAGAGCATGGCTCCAGCATCTGGTAAGGCCCTCTCTGCTGTGTCATGACATAACTGAGGGCATTGCATGGTGGGAGGGCAAAAGCATTCCAGCTCAGGCCTCTCTCTTCTTATAAAGCCACCAGTCCCACCATGTGGATCACACCCTGATGCCCTTATCAAATTCTAATGACTTGCCAAAGGTGCCACCTTCAAATACCATCTACATATGAATGTATGGATTAAGTTCCTAACACATGACATTTGAGGGATATATTCCAAGCATAGCATGTACCATGGCCCTGAATGAGAAGAGGAGGATTAGGTCTTATTTTTGGCCTGAATTTTCTTCCCTCTTGGAGTTGATACTGTCAGCCCTATAAATCTGTTTCTGTGCCATGTGTTCGCCCACGGATGATGCTCATCTATCCTAGCCCATGACACACAGTTTCTTCCTTTATTAGAATACACTCATTGCAAAAAGACTCTGCCTGGAATTTCTTTCAACAGTCCCAAGGCTTTACCTGCATTCTTAATGAGGTAGGACTTTCCTCCAACCACAATAAACTCTCCTTATATTGGGGACGCCGAGAAGGTCTAACCGACGCAGCAGAAAAGAGTACTGTCCTAAATAAGTCACTGGAAGGCCCTCTGTGCAGAAATGATTCTGGCTCCTCTGAGCCATTGAAATGAGGCTGTTATCCGCTGCAAGTGAAGTTTGTGACCAGTGCGTTCTGCCAGACCAAAGCCAGACAAGGTCTGCCACCTATATGCTTTGGAAAGTAGCCTCAAGGTACAAGAAAATACTTGTCTGTTTTTGGCCAGCTAGTCCATTTCCATTTTAAATTTCTCCACTCCTGCAAAACAGCATGGAAGCCCCAAGTGAGCATGTTGAGAAAGGAAAGGAGACCTGTCTCTGGCTTGTACCCAGTAGGCTGGAGCTCAGGCTCAGCAGGGAGCAGGCTCCTCTTTATTTCCCTTCATTTTATATTGTTTTCACTTCCCAGGATGTCACCCTGGGACCCCAGGGAAGTCATACAGCTTGGACAGCAAAGAGGGAACAGCTCCCCAAGTGGTGGGGAGAATTGGATGAGACTGCACTGTATTGGGAGCTTGAGGAAGGCTCAAACGTAGTCTACTGCTTGTTTGAAGAATAGGAGATATCGGAAGGTGAAAGAAAGCCACTGCTAAATGTCCTTGAGTAGGAGTCAGCTCTTCTCATCCTATGTCTTGTCCTCCCAAGGCTACATACCTGGGAAGGAATCCCAAGAACTTGGACAAGTGAGGTTCAGAGTTGGCCTCAGCACAGCTAGGTCGGCCCCTGCCTCCTCAGAAGGACAGAAGGAAACACATTCACATCTCTTTCCTCTGTGAACTTGCCCTTGTGAGGGGTCAGCTATGGAATAAGCTCCCTTAGGGTAGAGTCTTCATGGCTGGGATCCTCCTGAAGAGGCTGCTCTGAAACCTAGAGGGACAAAAAGAGGAAGACTCTGGAATTGCATTGGGAGTAAACTACAGAACTGTGAAACACCATCATCACGTAACTCAAGGAAGATGGGCTTGAATTCAGTGCTGGGGAAGCCATGGGGCTAATTTTCAGATTAAGTTTATCTAAAAATTGCTTAGTTTAATGATTAATCTGACAGCTGAGGTGCACTTAACTTCCAGAGAGAGAATAAACAGCCTTATTCTAAGCAAATATTCCACACACATGATTGTCCAGACTTGATCATGAAGGGCAGACTCCACCCTCTTGCTGATCACTCTCTAATTAACTTTCCGTGCCCATCAGGGCAGAAACATGGTGAAAAGCATTTTGAAGAGTAAGATGATTCTAACCTGACTTGTCTGAAAAGCGATGTCAGGAGTTATGACTTCCTGTGCCTTTGATCTCCTTATCTGAGTCTGTCATCTAAGGGTGCCAATTAACATTTATAGTTTGTGGTTAGATGCCTTGGAAATGCTTCACTGAGTGTCTCCAGGAGCCCATGTCAATTATTTACTGGTCTTAATAAGTTTCTTTTTAGCGTTTTGATCCTTAAGGTCAATGCCAACTTAGAGCCCTGGGTCTGGATTACACCACTTCTTCCCATAGAACGATACTTGGAAGAAGGAATCATGAATGCTTTCACAGCCATTCCCTGAGACCTCTGCTTCACCTGGTTTGTTTGATAACTGAACCCGCAGCACAGTTCCCTCACGCCTTCCCCAGATATGGGTGAAAATTGTCCCCTGTGTATTCAGGGCAGTAGTTCCACAAGTGTTCTCACTGGTGAGGCACTGCATCCTCTAGTCACAGTCAACCCCCAGCAGGACCGAGTCCTAGCTCCTGCAGGGATTTTTCTTTTTTTTTTTAGATGGAGTCTCACTCTTTCACCTAGGCTGGAGTGCAGTGGCGCAATCTCAGCTCACTACAACCTCTGCCTCCAAGGTTCAAGCAATTCTCCTGCCTCAGCCTCCCAAGTAGTAGGGATTACAGGCACGCACCACTACACCCGGCTAATTTTTTTGTATTTTTAGTAGAGACGAGGGTTTCCCCATGCTGGCCAGCCTGGTCTTGAACTCCTGACCTCGTGATCCACCTGCCTCGGCCTCCCAAAGTGCTGAGATTACAGGTGTGAGCCACCGCACCTGGCCTAGGAAAAATTTTAAAGACATGCATGAAAAAGCAACTTTATAAATAACAAGTATGCGGCTTGGCATTTTATAAGTACATTCTCTCCTATGATTCCTTTCTTCCCCCAGTGGTTCTCTGAGACAATCAGTACAGCCCTTACAGACCCAGTGAGGAAACTCACTGCTCATTCTCCCCGGTAAAGGTGAAGATAAATGACCTCATGTGTGCCCAGGCTAACATTTGGGGCCATCTGGTGGCTTCCTCTCACAGGCAGCATGATCCTCACTCTTCCTTCAACATTGACTTTCTGGATGACCTTTGCTGACCTTGGGGAAGCACACACTCGTGAAAGTTAGAAAGTCTCCCTCGGTGTCTGTGAATATGATTAATGTCTGCAGCGCTCTCTGAACACAGCTTCCTGTTAATGAGAAGCAGAAATATGAGACAGGATGTGGTCTTCCCTATCCTGAGTGAGTCAAATTCTGGGCCCTAGTCACTCGGCCCGTTCCTGCTACTCTCTTGTCAGAGACCAGGACATAAAAAACACATTGATAGTTTGCTTTTATAAGTTCAGCACAGGGCCCAGCACAGCACTTTGCAGTTTAGTAGCAAGTAATTATATGTTTACTGAATGAATCTAGTGTATAAATTTTTTAAATTGATGGCCTGGTAAACAGTTAGACCTCTTTTTTTTTTTTTTTTTTTTTGAGACGAATGTTGCTCTGTGGCCCAAGCTGGAGTGCAGTGGCATGATCTTGGCTCACTGCAACCTCTGCCTCCCAGGTCCAAGTGACTCTCCTGCCTCAATCTCCTGAGTATCTGAAATTACAGGTGTGCACCACCATGCCCAGCTAGTTTTTGTATTTTTAGTAGAGACAGGGTTTCACCATGTTGGTTAGGCTAGTCTCGAACTCCTGACCTCATGATCCGCCTGCCTCAGCCTCCCAAAGAGCTGGGATTATAGGCGTGAGCCACTGTGCCCGGCCAATAGGTAGACCTCTTAAGAAGAAAGTTCAATAAGAATTGTTGTAACATGTTTTATTGATTCTACATGTTTTTGAGTTTCAGTCAACAATGGGTTTGACAGGAATAGATGGAGCTCCTGTTAGTAAATGCAGTAGAATCCTTGCTATCATTGGCTTAACCATTCTGAATTTCCACAGACTGCCACGACACTTTCTCATTCCATTCTCCTGCCTGCAGAAAATCAACCTAATCTACTGTCACCAGGACCACACTGTAACTGCCCAGCAAGTTCTCTTCCCTGCTGCCCAGATGGAGCCAATTTATCAAGACAGGGGAATTGGAGTACAGAAAGAGTTTAATTCACATAGGGCCAGCTAAATGGGAGACCAGAGTTTTATTATTACTCAAATCAGCCTCCCCCAGAATTTGGAGGCTAGGGCTTTTCAAAAATAGTTTGGCAGGCATGGGGCTAAGGAATAGGTGCTACTGATTAGTTGAGTGTGCAGTCACAGGGGTGTGGAAAATGGTCCTCATGCACTGAGTCCACTTCTGGGTGAGGACCACAGGACCAGTTGAGTCAAGAGTCATGGATCCAAGTGGTGCCATCCAGCCCTCGAAAGTGCAAAAGCCTGAAAGACATCTCAAAAGACCAATCTTGGGTTATACAATAGTAATGTAATTTACAGGAATAATAGGAAAAGTTGCAAATCTTATGATCTCTGGAATAATGGATAGTAATTGTTCAACTATGCCTACATCTTAGTGGAATTCAGGCCCCTCTCATTCTCCTAACCTAGTGACTTTTCATTAGTGTTACAGAGACAGTTGAGTTTGGGGAAAGACTATTGTCATTTGAACTATAAACTAAATTACTCCCAAAGTTAGCTTGGCCCATGCTTAGGAATGACCAAGGGCATTTTGGAGGTTAAAGGCAAGATAGAGTTGGTCAGATCAGATTTCTTTCAGTGTCATAATTTTCTCAATGTTATAATTTTTGCAATGGCAGTTTCAATACTATGATTATTGTCAGTCCTTTTGCCTTTGTGGGTCCTTCCCATAATAATAGATTTTTGTAGACCCTGATATGGGCTAAAGTGTGTTTCTCAAAATTTCATATGTTGAAGCCCTAATCTCCAGTACTTCAGAATGTGACTGTATTTGGTGATAGGGTCTTTAAAGAGGGGATTGAGTTAAAAAGAGGCCATTCAGGAGAGTCACTTGAACCCGGGAGGCAAAGGTTGTGGCTAATTGAGATTGCGTCATTGCACTCCAGCCTGGGCAACAAGCACAAAACTCCGTCTCAAAAAAAAAAAAAAGAGATGATTAGGGTGAACCCTGATTCAAAGACTGGTGTCTTTATAAAAAGAGGAAATTTTGCTACAAAAAGATACACAAAGAGTACATGTGCACAGAGGATGGCTTTGGGAAGAAGCAGCAAGTGAACACCATCCACAAGTCACGGGGAGAGGTCCCAAGGGAGTCAACCCTCCTGGCACCTGGGTCTTGGACTTCCAGCCTCCAGAATCCTGAGAAAATACATTTCGGCTGTTTAAGCCACCTAGCCTGTGATCTTTTATTCTGGAAGCCCTAGAAAACTAATATAGTTTCTAACATTTATCATTCATTTTTGATGAGAAAAAAAAATTAAAACATTGTTCACCCTAAAAGTTCATTTTTTTCGTCTGGTTTTAGAAGAAATTGAAACATTTTTGTGGGCTCCTAAAAGTATCATGGACTTTCAGCCATGAGTTTCCTGTCCTGATGGAGAAGTTGGCCCCGATGATCATAGGACCACAGAGAATGACTGAACAGTTTTATGATGAAACTCATTTTCCATCCCTATATTCCTCATGAGTCTCTTTAAACACCAGCTCACATTTTATTATGGTCTAAAGCTAGACCACTGAAATAAAAGAGCTTGGCCATTTTATAACCCAGCCTCCTTAGAGAATCTCTGAGGAGTGAGATAATTTAGAAATGCTTTGATAAACACCAATTTAAAACTCAGCCACATAGGTCTCAGATAACTGTTCATAGTCTGAACAATGTCACTTCCAGGTGTCTGTGCCCCAGCAGTGGGTCATCATGCAAGCCCTTCATTAAATTCGCTTATGCCTTTGAAATCAAAATAGGAAATCAGAGGTGGAAATGATTAGCAAGAGGTCACAGCTAATGCTTTATCTTGCATGAAACAATTACATAAATTTTATGTGACTTTGCTGAGACAGAGAGTTTATTAATTGCATCAAGCATCTACTTGAGCTCTTGTTTTTACCATGACAATGGCTCCTGTTTGACACGGCCTGGGCAAAATTGGGCCCAAGCAAGAGAAATTCTGTGGTGGGATATGGGTTCTTCCAGGATGCGGGGGGTGGGCAAGAGCATGTCACGTGGAAGGGAGAGTGCCTATAAGGACACAGGGACATGGAACAGGCACGTGGGCCAGGGCTGAGTCAGGAGTATGAGAAGAGGAGCCAGACTCAAAGGCAGAAAAGAGTGCTCAGGGAGGGTTTTTGATGCCACCAAGTAAAGGAGCACGAACTTTATCCTTGGGGCAAACTAGAGCCATTAAAGGATCTTAAGGAGGAGGAAAAGAGAATTAGTTTACATTTGGGAAAGAATATTCTGGGACAGGGTAGAGAATAGACTTAATGTGGTGAATGAGAATAGAAGAGAGAGCTTATCCGGAGGCCTATTAAGATGGGCCTTGCGGGAGATGATGGAAGCTCTGGCTATCTGTTGGTGATGGTTTTGAGTTTTATTCCATCCATCTGTCTTTGTGTACAGCTCACCTGATACAAGTTTAGCTCAAATGCCTGTTTAGATAATGCACGGTCAGACTGAGCCAGAACCCACCAGGTAAAGAACTTCTTTAGCTCTTCAGAAGATGTTAATGCCAACAGACCCGGCAAGCCCCTTCCTTCTTTTTGAAGAAAACAAATTGGCCAAACAGGGATGTTGGGGCAGGGGAATGGAAAGACATGTAGGAGTTGGAGAAGCCCTGAAAATTTTGGATGTTTTTGTGGTGTGAGTGGCCTGTGACCAAGTGCCTGAGACCTAGTCTGGCATCACACAAATGCCCAGGCTGCATGGATCACAGCAAAGAGGTACTTTTTGTTTTTTTCCTGAAGGTGAAATAAAAGTGTACCTGAGGACAGGCTAGGAAAATAAACAAGAGTATTATTGTAAAGCCCGTGCAGTTCCTAGAACATGCTGATGGGCACTACAAAGTGATGGGCACTACATGTAGCTGATGGGCACTACAAAGCACTCCAACTTTCCTAAACATTCTAAAAGGCATTTATTTGTCTTAGTTGGCTAGCCTGCCCAAACAAAATGCCACAGAGACTAGTGACCTAAACAACAGAAGTTTATCTTCTCACAGCTCTGGAGACTGTAAGTCCAAGATCAAGGCGTTGGCAGCATTGGTGTCTGGTGAGGGCTCTCCCTTTAGACTGCAGACGGCTGCCTTCTCACCATGTGCCCACATGCCCTCATGATATTTTCTTTGTGCATGGGCAGAAGAGAAGGAGAGGAAGCTTTCTGGTGTCTCTTGCAAGGACATTAATCCCATTGGATCAGGATTCCACCCTTATGACCTCATTTAACCTTAATTACTCCCTTATTTGAAATACAGTCACATTGGGGGTTAGGGCTTCAATATATGAGTTTGAGGGGGTTACCATCGAGTCATAACAATGTCTCTATGTGTCACATCTCAGAACTATGGTCCATCCAAGCCATCCTGTAGGTCAGGAATTGTAAGTGCTAGACAAGCCAAGTTTTTAAAATCCCTTCTTCCCTGCAATGAAAACTTCAAGGCTCATGCAGGCTATGGGGGTGACATTATACATGCTCTATCCCCCACTTATCATGTGAATTCAGGGCGGATCTTCACAGATCCCAATTCCCAGGAGGTCCTGATGTTTCCCAGAACATGACATGCGAACCTGTGTAAAGTGGGCTAACTAATGGCTCCCCAAAGATGTTTACATCCTAATTTCTAAAGCTTGTGAATGTGTTACCTTACATGGCAAACAAGGAACTTTGTTCATAGTGATTAAGGATCTTGAGATGAAGAAATTAACCTGTGTTATTGGGGTTGGCCCATGTAATCACAGAGTCCTTATAAGAGAGAGGTAGGAAGGTCAGAGTCAGAAGAGGAGATGTGAAAAACAGACGCAGAGGTGAGGGGCAGGGGGGATTTTGAAGATGCAATGGTACTGGCTTTGAAGATGCAGGAAGGGCTCTTCTGCCTAAGAATGCAAGTGGTATCCAGAAGCCGGAAAGGCAGGGAAGTGGATTCTCCTCTAGAGCCTCCTGAAGGAACATAGCACTGCCATCCTATTTTAGACTTTTGCCCTTCATAACTATAATATAATAAACGTTGTTGTCTTAATTCACAGAATTTGTGATAATTTGTTATAGAAGCAACAGGAAACTAATACGCTGTGTAGGAAATTGCATTTCATCTATCCCTGGGCTGCACAACTGTCCTTTCTGGTGGTGTGATCCTTCTGCTCGAGGGGCTCCACATTCAGCCAGCCCACGACTAAACTGCTGTACTCATAGCTTCTTCATCTTTGACAGGAATTTTAGTAGTTCACTGGGAGAGACTTTATCTGGAGATGCTATCTCAATGCAATTTTTAAGCCAGAAGTACATTACTACTGCAGTTTGGTAGATTTTTAATAATATTCAAAACAAGAATAGTTGCCATGGCAAAATATCATAAATATCACTTAAGCAACTCTCAGAGATGCTATTGCCTAAATAATTAATTGCGGTATTGCTGCTTTTGCTGCCCTTAGGTAAACACTGACTGTATGTGATATTTTATAAGACGGTTGAATCTGCATAATGGATCACAGTCGTATTTACTTTTGGTCCTTTTAAATATAGTATCCAAAGCAAGCTTCCAAGGAAATGCATTTAGCTTTAAATAAGCTCTGTATTATTGATTTGATCAAGTAATTGATGTTGTCCTAGAGTGACAGGTGAGAACTTAAAAGATGACCATTTTTAGCTCTATACACTGAAGAATGTTGTATGAACGAGAGCTGGGGAATGAGAACCATAGAGAGAACCGTTATGTGAATTACACAGGATGGTGTGATATACTGGTGAGATCTTCCCTTGTCCTGCAAGAGTTGCTGAAGGATGCAGCATCTTCCCTGAAGATGGACACTCCTACAAATGGTCACCACTCCCCAGCACTACCATCAGAGAAGAACTAATTCTCAGCAAGGGTGGGACTCCCTGTGCCCCATGGAAAAGAGACGCCAAACTGGTTAGAGGCTTTGGACATTGAGAGAAGCTCTAGAAGAGCAAAGACTAATTGCTTTTTGTGCAGCAAACACAGAGTTTAAAGGACCAAAAGCCACACATTCCCCCTCATCTTTCCATGGGACCTCCACTTAAACGTCCTTTCCTTTAAGATCCAGGATACCATCGCTAATTCAGAGAATGGTGACTTCCTATGCTCCAAATTTGAGAAAGGGAAGAACGGATTGTTCTTTGGTGGTAGCAACAAGTAACCACCGTGATCAATTTTAAAGCCATTCCAATCAATCAGCAGCATCTTCACATCAGTAGCTACACCTCTAAAAGCCAACCAATCAATAACAGTTAAATCCCAGGAGCCACAATTTCACAGCTACAGGACAACTCACCTTGCCTCCAAAAGTCCTCCAATCCCTGAAGATCATAGTTCTCAAAACCCTATATAAAGTCAGCAGTTTGTTTCTTCAGAGAGACTCACATCTCCAACTGCATAGTCCTCCCTTGCTTACAGGGCAATGTATATACTCAGCTTTTGGTTCCAGATACCAAGTAGCCCCCTCTTTCTTCAATAGTAGCGGTCGTCTCTTGTTTGAAAGTAGCCAAGCAGAGAAAGTCAGTAGTGTGCTAATACATTTTTAGTAGCCAGTTCTCTGGGTAGAAGACAACAGACCTCGTGTGCAGCTCTTGCCAATTCCTGTGGTGTAAATGCTCCCAGCAGGACATATTTCAAACTACCAAGGAAATATCAATCTGCTCACAAAATTCCTAAAAATCTGATCATCAGCTCCTATGGGCTGGTCCAAGCTGGCTCCCGCATACCACTGACTAAGGGAGAGAGTTCCATCATTATCCCTGGTAGAGTGGACATCATTGGCCAGAGCTCCCATGCCCAGGTACTCTTCCCACGTAAGAGCCCGAGCAGGATGCCTGCTGCAAAAGAAAATGCATAGCTGCTTCGTGCAGACAGAAAATCAGCCTTGGTCACAAGAACAGCACCTTGTCACCACCGAGGGGGGATTGCCACGGAAGGGAGCAATGGTTCCCCTTAACCCAAAGGGGATAGTCAATTGCCACATAGAGATAGAGAAGGGGATAGATTTTCCTCTTTCCCTCCTTAATGCCCCAGCCCCAGACCAGGAAGAAGGAGGCCAGACACAGCACCCTTCATTCCACACCATGACAGCCACAAGTGCCTCCAGCCTAGAGAGCTTTAGATCAGATATGAGACTGAAACTTTTAAATTGAACAAGATTGAATTGTAACAAAATGAGACTGCTTCAGTAACTGGACATACCTGGAAGGTTGTGGAGTCCAGCTGAGGTCGTGGGAATGGAGCTTGCTCCCTGGTGGAAAAGGCAGATGGAGCTTGACAGAGTCCAGATACAATCAGATCCTGTACATGAAGGAGCGAGGCCCCCGTAACAGCACCCCGGTGGGAGAGGCCTGAAAAGATGAGTCTTTGAAACACCTTCCCAGTAACTTCAAGACCCCTGCCTCTCCATCTGACTCCATCCTCAGCTTCCCCCTGCTTTACCATGGCCTCTTAGATATCGCCCCAGCCCCAATCCAGTGCAGGTTTAGGCTGGTGTACGTGTTGGTGCCATGTAAACCCCTGCTTCACGCAGTTCCTCAGGGATTCAGGATGCTGGCAGCTATGCCACCTTCACCATGTGGCTTCCAAAGTCAAGGTCACCTTGGACACTAACCTCCAGCCGGCAGATTGCCAAAGAATAATAGATGTTGGGACATGGGGAGTGTCAGCAGGTCAAATCTGGAGATGGTCTACATCAGCTCTGCCCAGAGGCCATTGACAAGGTGCAGCTATGACCACACCTCCCTGCAAGCGAGGCTGGGAAATGTGACCTGGCTGGGGCTCAGGGAGAGGAGGAAATGGTGGGACACTCAGTTGGGAGTTCCTGCCCCAACTGCTCCCCTTCAGATGTCCTTGCTCCTGCCATTAACAAGTTTTTCCTTCCAACTGTTTCTTTCTTATGCACATTTCTGTATTTTTCATGGAATCATTGGCTGCTTTATAAAACTGCTTATTTCACAAGGCGTCTTATGAGCATCTTTCTTAGTCAACCGATACTTCCGAATTTTAATGACTGCACCATGGGCCACTGGGTGTACATGCCATCCTGTAGTTAATTAATCAGGCTACCATGTGACAGGACCTCACTTGTGTGCATCATTTTTCCCCTTTTTTAATTGAACGTCTCACTTACTTTCATTTTTTTTTTTTTAAAGTAATTCACATGCTTGATGTTTTGAGGCATTTCCTGACCACTCTGGTTGTTAAACACAAGCACGGAGCTTAGTGTATTTGAGGTTGGGGGAAGGAGGTGGGGACAGCCACACATCAAATAATCACATATATTAGTATATAATTACTAATTAAGATGTTATGATGAAGGAACGACGGTGGTGCTGGAGGGCATCAGAGAAGGTCTTGACTGAATGATGGAGGGATCGGGAAGGCATGGCCACAAAAGGCTTCTCTAAGAAAGTGACATTTTAGCTAAAATCTGAGAATAGTTCCAAGCCCTTCTAATCACTGTAGTTTTCACATTATCTTGCCAGTAGTCTAAAATTCGATGCTTCAAAAACTTAATTTGAAAGAGAAGATATTTTGTATCCAAGTAATACCAACAGCAAAAGAGACATGAATTTAATTCCTACTTGCAAAGCAGAGTCTCCCGGCACAGGAGGCTGCCCGTGCCGCTTCATGCCTGGTCTCCCTGGAGAGGACCAGATAGATGGTGCAGAGCCCCACTGTGCCAACCAGGGACCTTTGGGACAAGGAGCCAGACTGAACCCGGAATGTCCCAGCTGGGGGCCAACTGCTTCTGGGTGGAGTGATTTTGCCATTGTGCTGGCCCCAGAGGGCTGTGAAGACTCACGTTCAGCATGCCCCTTTGAGGGGTTTTACCAGAATTAAAGGGCTTTAATGGCTTGACCCAATTGTCCTGGGCTGTGGAATTCTTTTTGGTTCCTAGTCAGTGTTCTCACCAAGACCCAACTAGTATAACAAACTTGCTATCGTTGCAGGAAAAAGAACTCACCTCAATGAAATGAGTCACTGGTTGGAAATGTAACCTGCAGGCATTGGAAGCTGAGGGAGTTCTAATTTCTCAAAGAACAAAGGCAGGCAATTTGACAGCTTTTGTTGACTGTCATAGAAATTTCCTGTGAGAGGGAGTCAGTTGCTTCATCCCAAGGAAGTCTGAAGAGGTAACACTTTTTTTTTTTTTTTCAGTTGAACAAAATTCATCTAAAACATTTTGCAGCCAGGCGTAGTGGCTCACACCTGTAATCCCAGCACTTTGGGAGGCCGAGGCAGGCAGATCACCTGAGGTCAGGAATTCAAGATCAGCCTGGCCAACATGGGGAAAACCCATCTCTACTAAAAAATACAAAAATTAGCTGGGCATGGTGGTGGGCACCTATAATCCCAGCTACTTGGGAGGCTGAGGCAGGAGAATTGCTTGAACCCTGGTGGTGGAGGTTGCAGTGAGCCAAGATTGCACCATTGCACTCCAGCCTAGGTGGCAGAGTGAAACTGTCTCAAAAAATGGCATAATCCCTTCTCTGTCACCTACTTGTTGAATGTGTTGATGAAAAGAGTCAAGTTCTGTAAAATCTTTGAAAAGATTTATTCTGAGCCAAATATGAGTGACCAATGGCCCATGACACAGCCCTCAGGACATCCTGAGAACATGTGCCCAAGGTGGTCGGGGACAGTGTAGTTTTATACATTTTAGTTTTATACATTTTATGCATTTATACATTTTATACATCGGCATCAATCAAATTCATGTAAGATGAACATTATTTCTGTCTGGAAAGGTGGGTCAACTGGAAGCTGCAGGGCTTGGAGTGGAGGATTCCAGGTAGATTCAAAGATTTTCTGATTGGCAATTGGTTGAAAGAGTTAAGTTATTGTCAGAGTACTTAGGAATGTCTGGGTTAAGATAAGGGGTTGTGAAGACCAAGGTTTAATCATGCATGTGAAACCTCCAGGTGGCAGGTTCAGAGAGAATAGATTGTAAATGTTCCATCAGTAATTCCAAAAGGGAGGAGGGCATAACGAGGCATGTCTGACCTCTGACCCCTGCTTCCCATCATGGCCTGAACTAGTTTTTCAGGTTAGCTTTGGAATGTCCTTGCGGAGAGGAGGGGTCCATTTAGATGGTCGAGGGGCTCAGAATTTTTCTTTCTTTTCTTTTTTTGGTCTACAAATGACTTTGAACAAAGTTTGTAATTTTCTTGTGCCTCAGTTTTCTCATCTGTAGAATGACAATGATGGTAGTAGCCAGTCCATCGTGCTTATGTGAGGATTAAATACATTGATATGCGGAAAGTGCTCAAAATGGTGCTTGGCCATTTTGAGCGACATGGGTGTTATTAGAGGCATCCCGAAAACCATCCTGGGGGCTGCAAGGTAGGCCTAGGCAGCAGCCTTAGAGCACAGCCCCTTCTCGGGCTTCAAGAGCTCTTCCTCCCTGAGGCCCGTGGGGCAGGGTCCAGAGGCCACAGAGACCCGTTCCGAGGTCCCTGGCTGCACTGCACATAGCCCTCCCACCACTGCTGACCCCCTGGTCTCTCTCATGGGCTGTGCCCCACACCCTCGCCTGCGGTCACTGCGCGTGAATGTAAAATCTGCTGCACGGAAGGGTTGAAGGAGGGTGTGATCCTTGGGTGAAGTCCTAATCCCCGCCGCCAGCCTCACTGGTCTCCCACAGACAATCAGAATGACAATGGCCACCTCCCAGCGTGGCGGCCTGGTTTGGAGGAGCCAATCCCAGGTCTCAGGTCCCAGGCAGTTGTTGGGCCTTATCGATGCCTGATCGCCATCTAGTGCCCGACAAGAGTCACTGAACCTCTCCCATTACAAACAGCTGGTATCGCTGACTGCAGGACTGGAAGATTCCACTGAAGCCCTTTAGGCTTGGGGTCACCCATTTTAAGAATCCCTTCTAAAGAATCCCGGATCCAGTTTCTGTTTAGAGTTCAATACGGGACTCTGTTGCATTTTTTAACAACTCTAGGTGTGAAAATCCTATTCCTCGGCTGGAGTCTTCTTCCTTACCTTTTAACATGCAGTTTTACCCCAAAGGTCCCCAGAATGAATAGCAATAGAGAGGAGAAAGTGTCAAAGCGAGAAGGCCTGACTCTTGGTATATACTTGGCTGATATGAGATCAGTCATTTCCTTTTCATTTCTTTCTGTCAAGCAGCTCCTGGATTTTGTGCACTGTGCTAAAATCTGGGAATAGAAAGGTAACAAGCCGGGCGCGGTGGCTCAAGCCTGTAATCCCAGCACTTTGGGAGGCCGAGGCGGGCGGATCACAAGGTCAGGAGATCGAGACCACAGTGAAACCCCGTCTCTACTAAAAATACAAAAAATTAGCCGGGCGCGGTGGCGGGCGCCTGTAGTCCCAGCTACTCAGGAGGCTGAGGCAGGAGAATGGCGGGAACCCGGGAGGCGGAGCTTGCAGTGAGCCGAGATCGCGCCACTGCACTCCAGCCTGGGCAACAGCGTGAGACTCCGTCTCAAAAAAAAAAAAAAAAAAAAAAAAAAAAAAGAAAGGTAACAAAAAATGCACAGACTTTGCCCTCACCAGGCTGAGGCAAGGTCAGCTAAGAGAAAGCTATGGTCAACTGGATGGGAAGTGAGAATGAGACCCATGTCCTCAGTCCCCACTGTCCCCAACGATCACCAGAGATCACCCAGGGGCCTTTCAACCAAGGGCCAGACTGCCTCCCAGATGCTCACATCTGACTCTGCAGGCCAGGCAGTGGCCTTTGAAGCCCCCTGTAGTGCAGGTGCCCCGTGGAGGGTGGGATTAACCCCCATCCAAAATTGGTTAGGATGCCCAGACTGGTCCCTTCCATTGTTAGGATGTGAAAAGGGTCACATAATGTGACTTTCTTGGGAGATCAAGTTGGGCTCAATACATTCCAGGGGGCTTCAGGAAACCAAGTAAGTGCGATAGCAGTGGCATTGGTTCTACTGTGGTTAAAAGTGAGCCAGCCAGGTTGAGGGTTCCTGCACAGAGGCCAGGATTTGAACTCCCCATGGGCATTCAGGCACCCAGGGAGAAAGCATCAATGTTCTCATCAACTTGCCTGGATGTGGTTCCGGGGGAGGGAGAGAGAACAGATTGAAAGCCATCAGTGGTCAAACATAAAAAAGGAAGTCTTTCTCTTTATTACGTTCCCCCAGGTCATTGCAGACAAGCCTGAGAACCGCTCAACTAGATGGTCTGTGCTTCCCCAGTCACTGAGGAGAAGAATCACCCTAGGGAGCTTGCTTCAACACTAATTCCCATGCCTCAACCCACACCCACTGACGAGAATTTCCAGGGATGAGGCTGGTCATCTGAGCATCTGCCCAAGGGGTTCTTATCATCTGGGAGGTTTGAGGAGTGCCCGGCTTGATTATGGCTCAGGAATGCACAGGTCACTTCCAGTGAGAGCCGCTTTCCAGGTGACAAGGGTTTTTACACACCATGTGACTGACCTTCACACTGTGAGGCAGAAAGGGGAATGTTCGTCCTCATTTTCAGATGGGGAGCCAGGAGCTCAGGGGCATCAGAGGAACCCCGGAAACCACAGTGCTGGGAACCTGGAGGCTCAGCTTCTGCGTCATGCTCCCCATCAGACCTGGCGGGCTTTGCGGTCATTCCTCTGCACTTACTTTTTCCTTCACTGTGCATATTGGGTCCTGCAAGAACAATCCCAAGAGATCAGGCCCTGGTCTGGAACAGGAATCAGCCATCAAGATGGCCCGGGCTCACTGCCAGGATATGAGTGTCTCAGCTGCGCATAACCCAGGAGGGGCGGTGCTGCCCAGCTGGTCTCCTCTTCTCTAAAGGCAACACAAGCAAAAGGCTTTCTTGGTGCAGACCCTAGTACTCTGGGTCTGGACTCCTGGGGGCAACCAGAAGGATTCCCTTTGGCCTTCTGAGCTCCTAGTTCCCACCACAGGTGCCATGTTCCTGTGTTTTGGATCTCACCATTTTCAAGCTGATAGTGGCAAAGATTCTCTGCTTGACCGAACACTAGTCAGGCTTCTAAAACCTCTGGGCCCGTCTGAGCTCTTTCTTGTAAAAACCAGTTTTAGCAAAGAACCTGCTAAATCAGTTTGGCAAGAATCCTATACCTTCAAATACCTGATTGCCCTTGATATCTAATCAGGTTCGTCATCCCCACCCCACCACCCCCCAGTTGCTGTCTGATCACCCTGGGCCCTTAGTGGTTTCCATCCACTCCCTCCACCATGTCCTTGGCTGTAAATTCCCACTTGCATATGTCATGTTCAGAATTGAACCTAATCTCTCCCCATCTGCAAAACCCCATTGCAGTGGTCCCAATGCCTATCTTGAGGGCTTCTTACATGCTTTCATAAGGGCCATTGAATAATTTTTTCTTTAACCATAGATGTAACTGCAAAAAAGTTGCAGAATCTCCTGTCACAGTGGAGCGAAAGAAGTGAACACTCCAAATGAGCCTCCCAGCCCCACTGTCCCCCTTGTGGTCCCCAATGAGTCATGTGAGGGATCAGCTGGATTTGGAGAGCTTGTAATTCAGCCACTCTTCAGAGAGAGTGCATCAGACACTAAATCAATTACTTCAGACATATGCTCTTGTAGAGCACAAAAACCTCTGACAGGACCACACTTGCTCAGCCCAGGAAACAAGCTACGTGTTTCTAGGGAGTGTGTTAATCCAGCTGGTTGGTAGGAATGTGAGTTTCTGCAAACCTACCGCATGGTCTTGGGCTCTGTAGGGAGGCAAGAGTGAGTAATGGCAGTGAGGGAACTGATTGTAAAATAAGATCCATGGCACACTTCATGTTTGGAAGGAATTAAAAATCCAGCTGGGTTGGCATAGCCACTTTTGAAAACAGTTTGGCAGTTTATTAAAAAGTTATGTATATACTTACGATATAACCCAGTAATTTCACTCCTAGGTGTCTATCCAAGAGAAATGAAAACATACATCCACAAAAGGGTTTGAACATGGATGTTCATAGCAACATCATTCATAGCAGCCAAAAGGCAGAAATAACACAAACGTAGATATACTGATGAATGGATAAACAAAATGGGGTACATCCCTACAATGGAAATTGCTCAGCAATTAAAAAGGAACAAACTACTAATACATGCAACCACGTGCTAAAACACTGTGTTCAGGGAAAGAAGCCAGGCAGGACAGACTACATGTTGTATTATTTCATTTCAATGAAATTCTAGAAAAGGCAAAACTATGGCAGCAGAAAGCCATAGATCAGTGGTTGCCTGGATGGGGATGCGAGTAGAGATTGACTGCAATTTTGAGACGTAATGGAAGTCTTCTAACACTGGGTTGTGATGATGGTGACGCAACTGTAACCATTTACATTTCCTTAAAGTCATTGAACTGTAGATTTTTAAAAGTTATGTAAGTTATACCTTAATGAAGCTGTTCTAAAAATCTAATTGAGTAAAGTGTAATACAACTCACACAGCAATTAGCAACACCATAGAAGTCTTCGGTTTTTAAAGCATTGCTTGATTTTGAACCTCACCTATGTATTCTCCAAGGCAGATTACGCAGTGCCTGTGTCCAGAAGCTTCACGACTATGTGTGGAATCACAAATGAATGAGGGTGCTGGCCTGCATGCTTACGTGGTGCTAGGCACCGTTCTAAGTACACACGTTATCATCTCATTTAATCCCCAAGGTAAACCTAGGAGGGTGGCACTTTATTATTATTATGCCCATTTTACAGTTGAAGAAACTGGGGACACAGAAGTTGCTTAGCTTGTCCTAGGTCACAGGCAGGCCAGCCGTGGGCTGGAGATGGCACCCAGAACCCCTGTCTAAGTTGCCCCCTATTCACCTGCACCATGTATCAAGGGCTTTGATTTTCTCATTTGCCCCTGGCTCAGCCCTGTGGGGAGGCGTCATTGCTCCCAAGGCTTACTTTGAACCGGGACCACATCCTGGATCTCCTCCGGTGGTTCCCACAGGTCTGCCCCCGCAGCCACAGCCTCCTTTCTCGCAGTAGGACCAGCGTTTCCAGCCCGGTGGAGGTAGCCCTGTGGGAACATCCAGCCAGCAGTGTTCACTCTGGTTTCCAAAACAAAGCAGGGCACCTCCTTTGCTGCTCCTCCTCCAGCATCAGTGCATATGAGTTTGCCAGAGCTGCCATAACAAAGCACCCATGGGTGAGTCCAAAACAACAGACATTTATTTTCCCACAACTCTTAAGGCTGGAAGTCTAGATGGAGGTGTCAGCTGGGTTGGTTCCTCCCGAGGCCTCTTTCCTTGGCTTGCAGGTGGCTGTCTTCTCCCTTTGTCTCCCTGTGTTCTTCCCTCTGTGTGTGTCTGTGTCCTCATCGCTTCTTATAGGGACCCCAGTCATATTGGATTTGGGGTCCACTCTAACGACTTCATTTAACTTAAGTACCTCTTTAGAGGCCCTGTCTTCACAGTCACATTCTGAAGTACTGGGGGTTACAAATTCAAAGTGTGAATTTGAGGGGATACAGTTCAACCCATAGCACTACGGGTGGAACAGGGACATAGAACTTCATGACTGCTGGGCCAGGGCTCTGAAAACAGAAGAAAGGAACCAGAGAAATGCACTGCTAAGCTGCTCTCTTGGACAGGGACCCTTCTGTCTCCCAGTGCCTTGGCATTTTGGGATTCTTGCAGTTAAGGAAACCCCAGGCCTTGCTTACTTGTTCTTCCTGGACCCTTCTGAGCTGGAAGTCCCTCTGGACATCTTATTCTACCATACTGTCATCTCCGTACTCTCTCAGTTAACTTTCCTCTCCTCTTCTGCCCCCAAAGTATTTCCATGTTCTCTGGAAAAAACTCACACAAAACTTTTCGTGGTTAATAAACCACCCCTATTGTAAAATGCTTTAGCAACTGTTCCTTTTCCATCCTTGCCTTAACAGAAGTCTGGCCACACTCTGAAGGAGGTGCTCCCCAGTGGTTTTCTAGTGGGTCCAATCATTCTCCTACACCCCCTAATCTCTCTTCTTCCTGCTGCCTTGACCCTGTTACTCCTCCCTCTTTGTAGCCAGTTGCCTACCAGACATCTCCACTTGACATCACAGCTTGATATAGCCAAACTTCACCATATTCCTCATCTCAATGAATGACTCATCATCAAGCCAGTTGTGAAATACAGAACCCACAGATGGGGTCTTCACTCTGTCACTCAGACTGGAGTGCAACAGTGTAATCATAGCTCACTGCAGCTTCAAACTCATGGGCTCAAGAGATCCTCTCACCTCAGCCTCCTGTAGCCTATTCTTGATCCCTCTCTTCCCCTTACATGTAATCCCATTGGTTCTGGTCCCCAGCTGTCTCCAGAATCTTCTTCCAGTCTCTATTCATCCCTACAATCACTGCACTAATTCAGGGCCCCGTTGCCTTTCTCCCAGATAGCTAAAACAATTCCATATTTGCTCTCCCTGCCTCCCTCTTCCCTCACAATCTGTTCTCCACACTGGAGCCAAGGACTTCTAAAATGCAAATCTGAGATGTCATTTCTCTGTTTAAGACAGTTTAATGACTCCCCATTGCCCAGAGTAATATTCGAAATCTTTACCATGGATTATAAGGTCATTCATAATGGAAAAGGGATAAAATAAAATCTACTGGGTAAGTATTTACATTCCTTCTCTCCTGTGAGCCCGCCCACTGCCCTCCAAACACATGAGTACCCTCTAATGAAGGAGGGTACTGTGATCTGAGCTTTAATTTTTCCTTGCTCAGGGCAGTAAGTGAGCTGCCCAGCTGGAAGAAGCCTGGAACACCTAGATTGATTTGCTTCAAAACGAACAAAAGCAAGTTGTTAAAGAATTCACAGACCTGGCTTCCAGTCCCCGAAGCCCTGAAGTGAAACTGGGTTTGGACCTCTTAGCCACCTAGTAAGAAGCCTCGCCATGGGGAGCCATTGGTTCACGGGCAGTGCCCAGAAAGAGGCAATGTTCCAATGGAACCTATTACCACAAGTATCAAAAACAAATCAAAGCCACTGCCTGGAGAGGTGGCATAATTATTTCAGATGTGAAAGAAAGCATACGTGCGGAGCTTAAAGTTTTAAAAGACATATTTCCTTGAAAAGTATATCTATATACTCATTATTATATTCATCTCTTGGAAATAATAAAAATAGCTAAAATTTCTCAAGTATTTATTATATGATGTGCATTTTACAAACCCTCTTTCTTTAATCTTCTTACCCTTATTATGTCCATTTTGCTGGTAGAGAAACTGTGACTTCAAGAGATTAAGTAACAGGTGTACATAGTTAGTAAGTGGCAGAACCAGGAAACAAACCTGGACTTTCCTGGTTCCAAAGCCCAGGCAGGTGATTGTTACACTAGAGCATCTGACAGCTCTGTTGAGACAAGGTGAATGTCTCAGGTCAGGTCAGATTCCCTGGAAGCACAGCCTGAGTCAGAGATTCAGGTCAACGTGATCTATAGGGAGGGGTCTCTTTAGGAGACACCTGTAAGGGAAGGGGGGAAGCAGGAAAGGGGAGAGAAAGGAGGAAAGCAAGAAGATGGCCTCCGGTAAAGTCTAACCTTGGCTTAACCCATGGAGTGGGTGTGTGCTGGTGGTAGGGTATTTGGTACATAAAATGCACCATAGAATTACACCACCTGGAGGCAAGGGAAATGGACTTTTATACTCCCTATATCAGTCAGCACTCATATAGATGAAGGATGAGTACCCCAAGAGGTAAAAAGAATCTAGCAAATTCTACTACTCCAAAAATACATGAACAATTAGGCAAACAAGCAGTGAAGTTTCTCAAAATCTCTCAATCTAAGTTGGGATAAAAACGTCATTCTTTCCTGCCCATTAGAACACATCTGAAATCTCTTAGATTTCCCTAAAGCATGAGGCCATAATCACAAAACAAGTGGCCAATGGCAGGCAGAAGTGTAATATGGCCCAGGATCCCTGCCCACAATGTTCATGCCCTGAGTCTCCCTGTACCCTTTGAGTGCTGGCAGGACCACACTTCTTCTCATCAATAGAATATAGCAGAGTTGATGAAATACAGACTGTTACTTCCTTGATTAGGTTACATTATTTCAGACTCTACCTTATTCTACGGCTTCTCCTCCTCTTTCCAACCTTCGAATACTGAATTCCTAAGGTTTGGGTCATGGTCCTTTCTCTTTTTAAAAATGATATTTTTCTTGAACTTTTCTTGTATTTCTATTTCACTTATTTTTCTCTTCCCAAGTGATTTTTAAATGTTCTTGTTGATTTAAATACCATTTTTATGCTGAAACACACGAGACTTATATCTCTAGGTACGACCACTCTTCTGAGGTCTAGACTCACATATCCACAGTTGATACTTCTAGTTGAATGTCACACAGTCACTTAAATTTAACATGTATAAAACACAAGTCTTATTTCCCCCAACTAGCCACACCCCCAAATGGATCCCCTCACATTTTAATTTAGAGCAGCACAATGCAAGCAGGGCTCATGTCAGAAGCAACGAAAGAAAGAGAGAAAGAGAGAGAGAGAGAGAGGGAGGGAAGAAGAAAGAGAGAGAGGGAGGGAGGAAGAAGAAAAGAAAGAAGGAAGGAAGGAAGGTAGGAAAGAAAGAAAGAAAGAGAGAGAGAGAAAGGAGGGAGGGAGGGAAGGAAGGAAAGAAAAGAAAGAAAGGAAAGAAAGAAAGAAGGAAAGAAAGAAAGAAAGAGAAAGAAAGGAGGGAGGGAGGGAGGGAAGGAAGGAAAGAAAAGAAAGAAAGAAAGGAAAGAAAGAAAGAAAGAAAAAGAAAGGAGGAAGGAAGGAAGGAAGGAAGGAAGGAAGGAAGGAAGGAAGGAAGGAAGGAAGGAAGGAAAGAAGGAAGGAAGGAAGGAAGGAAAGAAGGAAGGAAGGAAGGAAGGAAGGAAGGAAGGAAGGAAGGAAGGAAGGAAGGAAGGAAGGGGGAGACTCTATCTCAGCAAAGAGATTCTCCTGCTGGCCTTGAAGAAGTGCCAGCCATGCTGTGGGAGGCCTCTGGAGAGGGCCACATGGCAGGAAACTTTCAGTGCCCTCTTGGAGATCCTGACAGCAGCCCCTGCTGGTAGCCAGCAGCAAAACAGAAATCATCTTCAGCCCTAGGGGCACAAGATCAAAGCTGTCAACAATGGAAGAGGGCATGGAACCAGACTCTTCCCCAGTCAAGGACCCAGATGAGAACACAGCCCAGTCAACACTTGGACTGTAGGCTTGTGAGACCCTGAGCAGTGGACTCAGCTAAGCCATGGCCAGACTGCTGACCCATGGAGACTGTGAGATGCTTTAAACTGTTAAGCTTGCTCAGTTTGATAGGCAGCAATAGAACACTAATATAGTGTGATGTTGAGTAATGGACTGAATTTGTGATTCATGTGACGATTAACATTTATATAAGCTTAAATATACTCCAGAAATACAAGGATTATTATCATACCTGTAGGAAAAGGAATTAGAAAACTCTCATAGAGTGTGGCATAATTAATTCACTCAACAACATGTAATTAAATGCAGCAAAGTTCATTTTGGGACTCTGTACAAGACTTCATACCTATCATTTTAAGCAGACATCAGCACACAACAAATCATAATTTATCAAGCTATAAAGACACGTTGAGTCTCTAATTTGTTAATAAAATCTCACATTTTACATCTCGAATAATTGCCCCAAATTATTACGATATAATTACTCTATATTTTAGTAATAGGAACGTACTCTTTTTATTTTGTTTTAAAGAAAGATGTTTTGTGTTCTTTTATGGTTATTCAGGTGTGGCCACAAAAGGAGACAGAGGAGACAAAAATAACCTGTTAATATAATATTCACAGGTTCAAGAGACAGGAGGCACAGCATGCCACATAAGGCCACATGGGAAAGACACCAGGATAGTCAGAGGCAGAAGACATGAGGTTTAGGCCACTGTCTTTATTGGGGTTTCTAAAAGAAAACCAAGGTAGGGCAGGGCAGCAAGAACAGCTTCCCAATATGGTGAAACCCCATCCCTACTAAAAAAAAAAAAAAATACAAAGATTAGCCAGGCATGGTGGCACGTGCCCGTAACGTCAGCTACCCAGGAGACTGAGGCAGGAGAATTGCTTGAACCCAGGAGGTGAAGGTTGCCATGAGCCGAGATCGCACCACTGCACTCCAGCCTGGGCGACAGAGGGAGACTCCACTATGTACAGAGAAACCCTTAAACTGAACTTAAGATATGTATGGAGGCAGCTTTAAGCTAAACTCAATTTAACAGGAGTAATGGCCAGGCGCGGTGGCTCAAGCCTGTAATCCCAGCACTTTGGGAGGCCGAGACGGGTGGATCACAAGGTCAGGAGATTGAGACCATCCTGGCTAACCCGGTGAAACCCCATCTCTACTAAAAAATACAAAAAACTAGCCGGGGGAGGTGGCGGGCGCCTGTAGTCCCAGCTACTCGGGAGGCTGAGGCAGGAGAATGGCCTGAACCCGGGAGGCGGAGTTTGCAGTGAGCTGAGATCCAGCCACTGCACTCCAGCCTGGGCGACAGAGCGAGACTCCGTCTCAAAAATAAAAAATAAAATAAAAAAAAAACCGGAGTAATACAGGGTGTTCCTTCCAAGGTTGCTGAGAAGATCTGCACTGCAGCAGGCCTAGAGCATCAGCAAAGATAGATTCTTGTTCCTGCTAGTGCAAGATAGATGTTGACTCCTGTCCTGAACCAATAGCCATTTCATTTGTCCTGACCAAACTGGTAGTGAGTTCAGTGAAGGGTATGAGTCTTTGCCTAGAGGGGTGAGTGTCAGGCCGGGATTCCTCTGCACTCAGGGCTCCTGGCTTTATGCTACATCTGCTTGTTGTTAGGGAAACCCCAAAAACAGCCACTCTGGTGCATTCCCTGCCCTGTCCACCCTGTGGCCTGCAGAGAATTACAGTCTGTGAACATAAGTGTGGAGAGATCAGTCCACGTGGGGAGGGCTACGGGAGAGTGATGGGCTCTGGGCCTTCCTAATTGAGAAGAAATTGTCTGCAGAGCTGACTGACAAGTGGCCACCTGACTGCTTTGGCTTCTTGTTTGTTCGTTTTATTGTTTTAAAAAAGCAGCAGCAGAAAATTGTAGAGAATTAATTTTTTTTTCCAGTTCAGAAGATGAAGAATGTGTTTCTCAACCCATCTATAGAGTTTATACCATGGCAGAAATTTTACCTTGAAATTGACTTCTGGCTCTTCCTTTTCATATTTGACTATCCTTATGGATTTTTAAAGGGGTCTCTTTAGGAGACACCTGTAAGGGAAGGGGGGAAGCAGTGAGAAAAGTGAGAGATGCAATGAAGCCATTGCAAATATAGCTAGTGTTCCTTTGTTATTCTAACCCCAACATTTAAGCATTATTTCTCTGGCATTGTAAATATTTTTAAATTTTCTCTATATAGAAAATTCTCTGGCCGTGGTGCAGATCTTCACAGCAACCTTGGAAGGAACACCCTGTATTACTCCTGTTAAATTGAGTTCAGCTTAAAGTTGCCTCCATACATATCTTAAGTTCAGTTTAAGGGTTTCTCTGTACATAGTGGACTGTAACCTAATTGGACATGTAAGCAGGTTGTAACCTACCCCTGTGCCAATCACAGAGTTTCAGCCAATCACAGGCCGTCAACTGTTCACACTGTGTTCCAGTAAGGCAACGCGGAGCTATAGCCAATCT
The DNA here is from genome assembly GCF_043159975.1 of Macaca nemestrina. Taxonomy (NCBI): domain Eukaryota; kingdom Metazoa; phylum Chordata; class Mammalia; order Primates; family Cercopithecidae; genus Macaca; species Macaca nemestrina. Next base: position 132,217,803 of record NC_092135.1, on the reverse strand, counting down.
CTGGCTGTTTTCTGTCCCTCACTTCCGTTTTCCATAAGTCACTGGCCTTTTTCTGTCCATAAATGTTAACCAACCATGTGGCAGCCCCAGAGTTGCTCGGAATTTATTTTAGTTCTGAGGGTGTCCGATTCATCTGTTGTTCTTTGCTCAAACTTTGTCAGATTTAATTTGTCTAAAGTTTTTTTTCTTCTTCTTCTTCTTTTTTAAACACTCCATTCTGTAGATCTCAGAGCTAGTAAGTGGCTGAGTCAGGGTCTGAATCCAGGGCCTGGGCTTTTAACCACTGGGCCATATGGATTCCCAGAATTGGAAGTGCCTAAAAATTCTTGCAAATCGGCCATATATATATCTCCATTTATATCCATTTCCCAATTATATATATACACACACATGTATCTATATCTGTCTTTATGTTTAGATCTGAGAGCTGGAAGCTGCCAGACTCTAAAAGGAGAGGGGCAAAATCTGTTCCAGCTGTCCTGTGTGTCCTGTGTGTGGAGAAGCACTCAGCCTAGGTAGAATTCTGTATTCTTCATTTCTGAATGAACAGAAACGAAAAGAAAAAGCAAAAAGAAAAAAAGAAAGAAAAAGAAAGAAGAAAACCTACTCCTGGGCCCTGGTAGTTTCTGCCTCAAGACGGTATGCAAATGATGATGCAAGTAATTAGCATTAGTAATTAGGAAATGTGTTAGAGACACTGACGACCTCTCCCACAGATGCCGTTTGCATCCCCAGCAGCAGAAAGATTTGTTTGCAAATTACTTTCCACCAAGTCTATTAGAATTTCATTTCTGGCCTATTTATTTATTTATTTATGCCACACACAATATTCAGGAATGCATTTATTGCTGTCTGGAGATGACTGTCACTGATGAGGACAAAGTCGCTTCCCGTCACTCTTAATACTGTCATTAGCATATATCCTGTAGTCTCACTAGCCCCCCAGGAGCTACTGTTTTGACTCCTCATTGAGTGATTTGCAAATTTAACCTCTGCTATCTGAGATCTCACCAGGTCTCTCCAGGAGGGACGTGGGTGTCTCCCTAGGAGACTCTGATACTGACATGCCCCTGCGCCCACCCCTGCCTGGACACCACACCATCCCTGCAGCCATCACGCCCCTCTCACCTTTAGCTAACAGCTCAGGGTTTTTCTTTCCTTGATTCTAAACCTGCCTTCTTCAAACTCAGGCCCTGGACTCCTGGTTCCAGGCCTACACAGAATATGCCCAGGGGATCACCTGGAGTAGTGGAAAGAGAATACATCTTTTATTCAGAAGCCAATCAAGTTATTTGATACAAGGCATGTCCTCCCTGAACACTTTAAAAAAAAAAAATCCTTAAAAACATTTGTCTAGTTTATATCACAACCATCTTAGTATACGCCATCTCCCAATTTTACATCAACGCAACTGCTTCTAAAAGAGTTTACTTGCATTGTTTTTATTATACTATTTCTTTTAAGTGTACAAACAGAAAGAAGATGTCAATTTGTTATACTTAATGCCTTTATCTACTCCACAACCGAGACAAACCGACAAAATGATTGGAGAAAGCCCCAGAGGAAGAGCTGGACTGGCACCCCCTGGAGGCTGGTGGCGAGAGGCAGGGACAGCAGCAAGAGGCTGGCAGCTTGGACAGCCATCACAACTCCCAGGGACCCCAATCCCACTAGGGGGTGTGTGGTGGGTGGTGAATACCCCCAGGTTCAATCCGGGGGCCCATGAGAACCACCCTCTCCTCCCCCACTGAGGACTCCAAAAAGGAGCAATTGGGCAAGAAGGCACCAGGAAAAGATGGCACTGCCTACTAATCAGGCAGTGGGGGGCTCAGGGCATAGATATGGCGTCATCGGAAAGGAGGCACATCTCATTCATTGATGGGTGTGTTAGGGAAGCAGGAGCATAGGAGAGCCAGAGCAACACCATTTTGAAATCAAGGCACATTCCTTGCTAGTCATGACCCATGGTCATAAGATGTTTACGGCTGAGGAAGCAGCTTGATAACACCTGCAAGGACACCCTCCTCCGACAGCCGACTGGCTGGCCCAATATAGTTATGCGCTAAATGTATTTACTCAGTAAATGCCATGGATCATTTCCTTTAAATCAGCAAAGTAATAAATGTTGTCATGCTGTCAGCCCACCTGCACGTAGATACAGCGTAGCTTTTACATAGATAAGACCCCTATGTAAGAAAAACTTAAAGAGGAGGCTTTCCTCCTCCTGCCTTCTGAGGGCACTCTACTCTGAGTAGCTTTCGATAAACTCTGTGTTCTTGCTGCACTCTGTGACTCACCTTGAGTTCTTTCCTGCGGGAGATCCAAGAACCCTCTCTTGCTGCCTAGATAGGGACCCCCTTCTTCTGGCAACAGGTGCAACTAGAAGACCAAAGGTCTCCCCTCCTTACTAATCACACTTAGTTTCCAGAAAGTAGCTCTTTAAGGGTGGAAAAGTCAGTTTTGATACCTAGTGACCATTATTTTGTATAATAATCCTACTCATACTTATATTAAAGCCTTTTAAAAATAATATTAATACCATTATTATTATTAATTTTTCTTCCTCCTCTAAATTGAAAATCGCTGTCTTCATTCCAATTTCTCAGTTAATGTTTAGCAGATAAATACATTCTTTCATAAAAGTCCAGACTTTCAAACAAAAATATGAAATTCATTTAGTTCAAATTATTCTTTTGGGCAGGGCGGTGGCTCACACCTGTAATCCCAGCACCTTGGGAGGCTGAGGAGGGCAGATCACCTGAGGTGAGGAATTCGAGACCAGCCTGGCCCATATGGTGAAACCCCGTCTCTACTAAAAATACAAAAATTAGCTGGGCGTGGTGGTGTGCACTTGTAGTCCCAGTTACTCAGGATCCTGAGGCAGAAGACTCTCTTGAACCTGGAAAGCGGAGGTAGCAGTGAGTCGAGATCGTGCCACTGCACTCCAGCCTGGGCATTGCAGCAAGACTCCATCTCAAAAAAAAAAAAAAATTGTAGGACTTTGATTTCATCAAATTTGGCTACAGAAATCTGTACCTTCCAATTAGGAAACTAAAGAAATACAATTAGAGTAGGGTTCAGAAAGATGCTTTAAAATGTTTCCTTCTTTTTTGGTAAAAGTAGGAAAAGTCCCAGATTCTCTTTTTTTATTGATGTTATTATTATTGTAGTAGTCTGATACAATCAACCAAACTACCGAGAGTGATTCTGTAAGATGAGGAATGAACAATACATTGTCAGCCCCATCACATGGGGCCTCCCTCTCAATGCAGGACGAGCTTTCAGGGGCTACAGGCCCAATCATTTTCCCATTTTCCAACTGCCTGGCTTATTACCTCATCCTTTCTCCGGAGATTCCCTATATGATTCTAGGATATCTTTGCATTATTATTATGTGGTGATGTGTTTGCAATGTTTACAGCACTGTGCATCAGTGAGATGGTCTCTAGGAGATATCTGCAATCAGAGCTGTGAATTTTGATCTCTTGGTTCCAGATAAATGGTCACAGATATGTGTTCATCCCCATAAGATGATAGGGGTGTATCTATGTATCTTTTACTTCATTATATTGTTTCAGTGAATTACTCAAATCATTCTTTATAAAGTACTTATGCTTTCAGCATTTGATATTAATGTTACAGAAAGTAATTCATATCCCCATCTTTTTAATATTCAAAGCAAATTTAGGCTGGGCACAGTTTGGGAGGCCGAGGCGAGTGCATTGCTTGAGCTCAGGAGTTTGAGACCAGCCTGGGCAACATGGTAAAACCCCATCTCTACTAAAATATAAAAAATTAGCCAGGCGTGGTGGTGCACGCCTGTAGTCTCAGCTACTCAGGAGGCTAAGGTGGAAGGATTGCTTGAGCCCAGGAAGTGGAGGTTGCAGTGAGCCAAGATCACACCATTGCACTCCAGCCTGGGCAACACAGTGAGACTCTGTCTCCAAAAAGAAAAAAAAAAAAAAGCAAATTATTATGGGGTACTTTTCAACTTTTGGATATAAGCCAAAAAGTTGGGATGAAAGCAGAAGGGCAAGAATAAGAAATAGGACAGAACTTGCTTTATTGGGCACCCTCTGTTGAGGGCTGTGCGTTTGTACAGTGAGCCAAGGGCTGGGCTCACAGTACTTAGCGTCCACCTCTCCGATGGCTCTGTCCAAACACGTAGGTTGTAGGTCAGGCTGTCTCTTACACAATCACATACCTGTTATTTGCAGAAAGGGGTAGGGTGAGGGAGGACAAGGAGAGAGAGGGGGAGAAACAAAGGATAGCTCAGAATCACCCTTCAGGAAAAAGCCTTACTCAACTCCAGAAGATCCAGGGCCAGATTAACTTCCTTTAAAGTGCAAGGGGAGAGGGCAGACTCATCTCCCGGAAGAACTGTGGAATCAGCAGTGACTTCTGCCCAAAGCCTCAGGACCAAATGCTGGAAGGTTAATGGGTGGCTAAGCTGGTGAGGGTCAGACCCCTTACCTGGTTCACGTAAGGCAATTGTAAAACATGTTCTAGATCACTCCATAACTTGGTTGACATGAGGGACTTTTTTGGGGCATGCATGAGTATGTTATGGATATTATCAGAAGTCCCTAAAGCTAGCCAGGTGATATCATTGAATTAGTAGAAAACAGTACTTTGTAGATAAACATAGCAGTCTCTGGATGATCTAAAGTTAAAACAATGAAAAGTAATGGCAGCTCTCACTTATAAACCCCTTTCCTAATTCTGGATATTGAGCTAAGTGCTTTGCTGATGTTAACCTAAATTATCCTCAAAACAATTCTATTAGGTGGGCAGGGGAGAGCAGAGGAGAGGATAACTACGCCAGCTATCACCCACCACAACCTGAATGCACATCCAGAGTTAATTGCACGATAAGAATAATTGCTTTCATCTCTTGAGCACATCTCACATACTCCATGTTACCCAGGAAGCAACTGTGACCCAGAGACCCTAAGCAATTCCTCTGAGGCCATGCAGACACTAAGGAGCAGAGCAGATGCCAGCCCAGGGCATCGGACTCCTATGCCCATGCTCCTAAGGAACGTGGGGCCCATTTCAAGGTGGATCCTCAGAAACGTTCTGACTCCCATGCTGGGTACAGACGGGCTCTACCACCTACAAGAAAGAGAACCAAGTGCACGGTTCATTTTGAAGAAAGCCAAATTCTTCCATTTGAAGAGCACTTCTTTACTCTGATAGTGTCCTTTCTAACCTTTTCTTTCTAGTAGAATGTCCTTTCTTTGGTACATTGATGGTGCTAAGAGAAGTTAGTTTGTTTATCTTAACATCATTTTTAAAGTAAGACTTTGTCAACATGTATGGCCTCCAAAATATATATATCTGTGCAAATTACTGTGAGCCACATTATCCTAGGGTCTGTGAGTGACCCATCTAGCATCTGCGTCTCTCCTATGTGTTGGCAAAGGAAGGATGGTGACAAGGGCCCAGCACTGGGGGAGGGGGAGAAGATGCCACTGTGTCCTGGCCACAGAGCGGTTCTCACCTGGTCTTTCTCCATTACTGCTTGGTCAGGGAGTGAGGCTTCTGCTTCACATTCCCACTCTTGGGACTCGGTGCCCAGGTTCCTACTTCTCTGCTCAGAAGCAAGTGGCCACACCTTTGGACAGCAGATGTCCCCAGAACATGTGTCAGTGGAGGCCAAACTGAGGAAAGCTAAGTGCTGAGCTGTCTCTCTGTCCCTATTGCTCTCTTGGGACAACCTGAAGATCCTTCTTGCTTTGGGGCTGGGGGGATTCTGCCCCCTTCTTTCTCTTTCCAGTGGCATTGCCTCCCCCTTCCTTTGCTCGCTCTCTAGTCTTTGACAATGGAAAATGGCTTCTGCAAGAATCTTTTCACTTTTGCCTAGGTGTCTTCCTTCAGAGGTTTCTGAGTCTTTGTCTCAAGTTTGAGACCAGAGTGGCCTGGGGGACCCAAGAGGGAGAGCAGAGGAGAAGCTAACTATGCCAGCTATCACCCCCCACAACCTGAATGCACATCCAGAGTTAATTGGATGATAAGAATAATTGCTCTTATCTCTTGAGCACTCACCCATTATGGGGTGAAGGGCAGGACGGAAGTCACTGAGTCCCAGCAACTCTTTGAGGGAAGTTTTATTATTCTGTTTTTATAGAATGAGAAGACTGAGATATAGTGAGTCTGAGTAAATTTTCCCAAAGTGTCATGTTGGTGAATTAGGATCTGTCTAACTCCAGATCCGTCTAACTCCAAAGCCAGTGAGTCTCATTCCATGTGCACCTCCACCATCACCAGTGAGCAACCTTCCTCCTTCCACCTAAAGACAGGTCTCTCATGCACAAGGAGGTGCAGCTCCTCAAGCGTCTCTGAGCAAGATCAGCTGAGCCCCTGTTACCCTCCACAGAGAGGATTTCCTTGGTGAGAAAACTCGCAGTCCCTGTGCCGAATTCCAGATGTTTCAGTGGGCAAAAGTGAACCTGGCCTTGTAAAAGCCTCTCTGCATTTTAAACATCTTTGCCATATATCGCCAGAGAATCAGACTGGGATGTCTTGCTATCAGAATAGATACCACATACTCCATCTGTCCACCTGCCTTCAGGCCCCTCTGTGGAGAGCTTAATTTTTATGTGAGACTCGAATGCAGTTTTCTGCTCATGTCACCTGTGATGGCTCCCATAGGACCTGCCGGGGGCCTTCAGGTAGGCATAGAATAAACTAGAAAGACCAAGTCTCCCATCCAGGCAGTCCGAAAGTATCACCTGGATCCTGGGAGCCTGTACATTAAAGCAAAGCTCAGACTCCACTGTTCATGGGTCTATAGGGATTAATTCCAGAGCGTAGACCCCAAATCTACACCTCAGAACACAAGGAGATAGGGTATTGGGCCATGGGTTACAATTAAATCAGAACATACAAAACAATTCAAGGCCAAATGTAAGATGTCAAAGAACTTTGAATTTCAGATATTCAATAGGTTGAATATAGTTATCAAGGATGCATCATTTTAACATTTCATCGTGCCTACTATTATGTCAATAACAAAATCAGTTGTGTAAAAAAATCTACTTATGATACAAGGAGTTTCTATCTGGAAAAACAACTCAAAAAATTTTCAGTAAATTAGAAATGAAATGCCTGAAATATAACTGTAATAATAATAAATTTGGACTAGATAGCTTTAAAATAAAACCATAGCTAATAAATTACTCACTCAAAATAAGTTTTTAAAAAGGATAAAATATGCCTGAAAATTAGAGTTGAAAATATTTGTTTCTTGTAAACCCGTGATTGCCATTAACAAGTTTTTATTTTCCCAAAAAAAGAAAAAAAAATTGTGAATTATTAGAAATTAACCAAAGGTTAAAGGAGAAGAAAGAGCTATAATGATGAGCTTGATTTGATTTCTATAAAAATATCCAAAGTTCGATCATTAGCATATCTGTTATTTACTACTGCTATCTATTGTTTACTATGCTAGCATACTATTATTTACTACTATAGCAAATCACTACAAAACACAGTGGTTTAAAGTAACCACAATCATTTTTTATCTCGCTTGGATTCTGTGGGTCATAAATTCAGGAGTGGCTTGATTATGTGATTCTGGCTCTGAGTTTTTTGTGAAGCTGAGTCAGATTTCAATTGGGGCTGCCATTATCTGAAGGCTTGGTGGGGGCTGGAGAATTCAGTTCCAAGATGGCTCACTCATCTGCCTGGCAGGTCAGTTTTGGCAAGTCCTCTTCTCCCCATGGAGACTTCACTATGGGATTATTTGAGTGTCCTCACAACCTGATGCTAGCCTCCCCCAGGGCAAGTGACCCCAGAGAGCAAGGTGAAACCTGAAATACCTCCTATGTCCCAGCCCCAGAGTGCACACATTGTCACTTGTGCCATATACTATGAGGCATAAGAGACCAGCACTGATTCAGTGTGGGTGGGGATACAAAAGGGTATGAAAAAGAGATGAGAATCATTAAGGCCAGCCATCTTGGAGGCTAGTTATTACAGAAGAGTATGGACTAAGATATCATGGGTGAGATCATCATTATCTAAGCGTATAAGATAACACACAGTAATATATCTTTTAGTGCAGTGAATTAACAGCAGCCAATCTAGTACTTTATATGGCTATCTTACTAAAAGCAATGTTGCTATTTTTTCATTAATGAATAGGTAGCTGAAATAAATGATAGAAGTATTTTTACCAATCATAAAAGTATTTCTACAAAAAATCAAAATTCATTTTGATAAAATGTGGCATGGCCTGTGATAGTATGGGCAAAAGACCGGGCTATGCAGGTACAAAGGAGTCTAACCAAACTTCCTGAAATAAATGCCAATCACTGTATGCATATGATCACCATATATATGTGCGTGTGTGTGTGTGTGTGTATACATAATATATGTACCTACGCCTATATCTGTATATTTTTACACATATAATTTGAGGTTTTTGATGATTTGAATTATTTACAAAATGATATCACTATTGTTGTATCACTCAGGATTTGTTTCTGTTGCAGATAACAAAAAAATAGGCTGGGCGCAGTGGCTTACGCCTGTAATCCCAGCACTTTGGGAGGCTGAGGGGGGTGGATCGACTGAGGTCAGGAGTTCAAGACCAGCCTGGCAACATGGCAAGACTTCATCTCTACTAAAAATACAAAAAAAATTAGCTGGGCATGGTGGCAGGCGCCTGTAATCCCAGCTGCTCGGAAGGCTGAGGCAGGAGAATCGCTTGAACCCAGGAGGCGGAGGTTGCAGTGAGTCGAGATCATGCCACTGTACTCCAGCTTGGGCAACAAGAGCGAAACTCCATCTCTCTGTCTCTCTCTGTCTTTCGCTCGCTCTCTCTCTCTCTTTATATTTTTATATATATATATATGTTTTAGCCACGCTATTATATATATGTGTGCATATATGTATATAAATGTATATATGTACATATATACATACACACACATATACACACACACATATGTACACACACACACACACACGCACACACACACACATATATATATATATATAATATAGTGGCTAAAACAAAATAGGAGATTTTCTCTCTTCCTTAAGAGAAAGCAAGAGGTCAGCACAAGGTTGGTAAAGTAGCTCTATAGTCATCAAGGACCCAAGCTCTTTCTCTCTTTCTACCCTTCTAATGTATGGTTTCCATTCTCATGTTTGTTTCATCGTCCAAGTTGGCTACTGGAGCTCCATCAATCTGAATTCTAGGCTATGAAGAAGAGGGAGAAAGAGGAGAAGCCAAAAGAGGACACAGCTCCCAGTGGGGCCAGTTGACTTTAAGGAGCTTCTCAGAAGTCCCACACGATGCTTCTGCTTATGTTGCATTGACCAGGACTTAATCACATAGTCATATCCACATGCAAGTGCAGCTGGGAAATGTAGTCTTTATTCCAAACAGCTAACATTAGGGTTATTTCTCTGGTTCTCTTAAAAAAAGACAAGAAAATGGATCTTGCGTAGGAAAATAGCAATCGCTCCCAATTTGTCAATTTTTATAAGACACAATTTACATTGCAGTAGGTATTGAGTAGATTTTTAAGTATTTGAAACACTGGAAGTTTATGAAACAAATGTATTAAACAATATCTCAATGATATGAGTTTATAGACATTGGTCTAAATTTGAATTATCATATTTTTACCAAGTGAGTGCTATACACTTTTAAAAAAATGATTCAAAGTGAAATGAGGGATTTTCATTTTCAAAGGAAACAAAAATACTGTTGTGATAATTTCAGAGAAATGATGAAAGTTTCAAAGAAGGTTGGAAGGAGTAAAAGGGTTATGCCAAAATTAATTTCTGAAGGGTTTTGAAACCAAAATAACCTTCCTTGTTGAAGAGTTGAGATATTCAAAAGGAAGATACGGGGACAAGAATGACTTAATCTTAAATGCTAATCTGCCATCCCACTTCTAACTAACCCCAAGTCTAGGAATGCCTCCAAAATGTTGTTGATGAATTACTCTTTATGTAGGAACACCTATTCACTGTAAGTTTTCTTCCAAACAATCCTTGATATCGTTGCAGAAATCATAGGCTGTGACAGCCGTAGCTACCTACACATTCCTTCCAGAGCACGTATCCTTTCTCCCCAGGCATAATCCCTGGGTCTAGGGGGTTATGGTGTGGCCATCTGCCTGTCTTGTGGCCACCCAAGACCACACTTCTGACTCTAAGTTCTCCCACTGAATCATCCCACACTGACAAACAGGATTTGTCTACCTTTCCCTTTGGTCTCTTGGTTCCTTCAGCATTTTGGGGGGTTGCTTTGCATATGTGGCTCTTTTACGAACCAGAAGTGTTTTATAGGAATGACGATTGCAGTGATGTGGTTAGTGTGTTAAGAGAACAGTAAAAATCAGTGTACAGGACCAACATTTGCGTATATAAAATAAAATTTTAATTTTTATGGTAATTTACAGAAAAAGAAAAAAATTAGAGCCATATTTAGATGAACGGAGTCATTATATGTAATATAAAAAACCAACTATGTGTGAGAATTTTACAGATTCATTGCAAAACCTCATTCCAGAAGTTCAATACACTTGAAGCTCTCAAATTATTTTTCTGTTGCTATCTAGCTAAGCAATCTTGGCTGTTTGTTAGATGGTCTTCAAAAGAAAGTTATTGGGTTGTCAGCACTAATAGATATTGGGCTGACCTAGCCAGTCACTAGAGTGAGGCTCATTTCCAATTCTTATTTACCTAAAACTATACTTACATAGCTCAAGGGGAAAAAATAGACTCGAGGCCCAGTGGCCTGAGACAGATTCCTATCAAGCGGAATTTGTAACCAAATTCATGGAGCCTGAAGGACTCACTGTTGGTGTACAAAATTTGACTGCTAAAACTGTGAAAGGGTAATGGTTTATTAACGTAATTACCCTATGAGAATTTTACACTTCAATTGCTGTGCTAAAGTTAGAAATGTAAGACATAACTCTAAGGTTTATCCTGTGTTTATAATTGGGTCTCTTTCCTTCTTTTTACAATGTTAAATTTTAAATATTAAAAGGTTATTTTATGACGATATTCTATTCTGTTCAAAACAAATAAATGGACATTTCTGCTTCTGGCCAAGATGGAGTAACAGCGACCCTCCTGTCTTAAACAACTAGAGAATGGTAAAAATAATGTTTTCTATAAACTGGGCAATTTAAAAAGTTCAGGGGCCTGTAGAGAAGGTAAGCAAATAATTCCCCAAGGTTTCTCCAGCTCACTGTCTAGAAGACGTTTCCAAGATTCAGCAAAGGGAAGAGAATCCAAACAGAGCCTGGTGGTCTCCCCGAATTGAGAAAAAGAAATTGAAGTTTGATCAAGAGGGCAAGAATTTTCAAGGCAAAATACTGGAGAGGAGAGAGCTACAAAGAGAGAGTGAGAGTTCTGGAGATTGCCAGAGAAGAGCCTTCAAATCTTTGGCTGAGGGTTCATCTGTGATTATGGGAGAGGCAATTATCTGAGTCTGGCAAAGAGTCACCAGAAAGTAGAATGCAGAACAATTCTCTGAGCTCACCCAGAGCTGGAAATCATCTGTGTTCCCACCATCCAAAAAGACTTTGTGATACATGAGGCATTGGGTAAAACCCTCAGAGAATTGCTTTCCTCGTGGGGCTAGGAACTAGACCTAGATTAAAAGTTGCACTGAACAAGTCCTAACAAAGCTTAAAAGCAAGCCTTAAAAAATCTGATTCCAAGTAATTTAACTAAGTGATAAAACAAAATTAAACACCAGTAAGGAATTCAAAAAATCTAGCACTTGAGAACAAAACATTTACAATGTTCTGTGTCCAACAAAAGTTACCATACGAAGAAGCATGAAGAAAATTTACTCATTAGCCACTGAGCCAGAAATGATAGACACGATGAAACCAGCAGAAGAAGATGATAAAAACATTTATAAATAGCCCACATATGTTCATGAAGGTATAGGAAAACATAAGTATGATGAGGTGAAAGATGTAACATAGGAAAAGACCCAAATAGAACTTCTAGAGACGAAAAGTAAAATATCTGAAGAGCCATTAACAGCAAATTAGACACTGCAGAGAAAAATATCAATGAACAGGAATACAAAGCAATAAAAATCTATTCAAAATAAAACAGACAAAAGATGGGAGGAAATAACAAGGGTATCCATGACTATGTATACTATTAAATGTTCTAACACACATGTATGGAATTCTAGGAGAGGAAGGGCAGATACAGAAAAAACATTTGAAGAATAATGGCCACATTTGAATTTTACAAATCTTTAGGAAAACTGTAAGTCCTCAGATCCAAGAAGGTCAAGTAAAATAAACTTTCAAACCATTTCAAGCCACTTCATAACCAAATTTCTAAAACCTGGTGATCAAAAAACGAACACTAAAACTTGTTTTAAAAATGACACTTTAGGGCCGGACGCAGTGGTTCATGCCTGTAATCCCAGCACTTTGGGAGTTTGAGACAGGAGGATGACAAGGTCAGGAGTTTGAGACCAACATGACGAACATGGTGAAATCCTGTTAGCCGGGCGTGGTGACAGGCACCTGTAATTCCAGCTGCTCAGGAGACTGAGGCGGGAGAATTGCTTGAACCCGGGAGGCCAAGGTTGCAGTGAGCTGAGATCACGCCATTGCACTCCAGCCTGGGCGACAGACTGAGACTCCTTCTCAAAAAAGAAAAAAAAAAAAGACACTTTAAATAGAGGCAACAAAGACAAGGAAGACAGGAGTTATGCACATCAAAATACAGTAAAGCCATGTTTTTAAAGTGCTGAAAGAAAAAAAAAAACTATCAACCTAGAATTCATCGCTCAGTGAAAAACTTATACTGGAAATCCCTGAGGAACCATTAAAAAAGTAACGTGAAGAAGAATAACTACCATAAAAAGTGCTCAATCCAAAAGATATCAGGGAATAAAGAAAAATTACAAGGGAAATAGGAAATACATATAAAATAAGTCTCAGCATGGTAAATTTAAACCCAACTCTATTAATAGTTACATTTAATGTAAAAGGCTTGTGATCAACCTCACTGTGACAGCCTAATGATGTGTTGGCTTTTGTGGGCTACAATTCACAATATCTTAATCAAACATGAATCTAGGTGTTGCTATGATAGTTTCATTTACTTATCCTAGATAATCGGGGTGGGCCTCACTCAGTCAGTTGAAAGGCCTAAGAGCAGAGCTGAAGCCTCTCCGATGAGGAAGAAATTCTGCCTGTGGACAGCAGCATCCACCACGCCTGAGTTCCGGTTCCGCCTTCTCAGCGACCTGCCCAATAATGTCCAACTTGCCTAGCCAGTTACCACAATCACATAAGCCAATTTCTTACAGTAAATCTATTACTCTTATCTCCTACTGGTTTTGCTTCTCTGGTTGAAACCCAACTTGTATATCCATCAATTAAAAGGCTTTTGTGAATTGACAAAGCAACAAAATTCCATGGCATGTTGTTTAAGAGAAATGCATTTTAAATATAAAGGCACAGACAGGCTGAAAGTAGCATGATAGAAATACACACACACACACGTGTGAGATAGATAGATAGATAGATAGATAGATAGATAGATAGATAATAGATAGATAGACAGATAGATAGATAGATAGATTTGCATTATATATATATAATGCAAATATCAATAAAAAACCTGGAGGGCTTATATTAATATAGACAGAGAATTTTAGAACCAGCAATATTAAAAGGGATTAAGAGGAAGCATTTTATAATGATAAATGAGTTAATTCATTAAAAAGACATAATAACCTACATGCATATGTGTCTAGTAACAGCTTCAAAATACATAAACAAAACAATGATAGAAGTGAAAATAATTTGGCAAATTTGTAACTATAGTCTGGGATTTCAATCCTACTCTCTCAGTAAACTATAGAGCAAATAGACAAAAATCATTAAAGATATGGAAAATTTGAACAAGAGACAAAGGTAGGCCTTGAAATGCTTTTTGTGACTTATCCTTAGTTACACGCTGGCACCTCTGCCATATTCTACGGGGCACACAGGGCCAACTCTGATTCAGTGTAGAGGACCCTTCACAAGGGCATAAATACCAGAAGATGAGATCACAGACAGTCATCTCAGAGGCCAGCTATTACTGGCCTCTGAGATAATAATATGAACAAAGATGTCATGGGTGGGATTATCATTGTTTAAGATCATAGAGTACCGGCCGGGTGCCGTGGCTCAAGCCTGTAATCCCAGCACTTTGGGAGGCCGAGGCGGGCGGATCACAAGGTCAGGAGATCGAGACCACAGTGAAACCCCGTCTCTACTAAAAATACAAAAAATTAGCCGGGCGCGGTGGCGGGCGCCTGTAGTCCCAGCTACTCAGGAGGCTGAGGCAGGAGAATGGCGGGAACCCGGGAGGCGGAGCTTGCAGTGAGCCGAGATCGCACCACTGCACTCCAGCCTGGGCGACAGCGTGAGACTCCGTCTCAAAAAAAAAAAAAAAAAGATCATAGAGTACCATATAGTAATATACTTTCTAGTGCAATGAAAGAACAATAGCAGTCTAACAGTTGACATTTTCCATAGGCATCTTAAAGCAATGTTGTTCTTGCCTGTTTACATTCAGGAATAAAGAGACAACTGGAATCAACGCACACCACTTATAAAAACATTTCTGCAACACATCAACATTGATTTTGATTAAATGGTGGCATGCCCTGTGACGGTACTACCAGTAGGAAGTGGGGCCATACAACTGGAAATGCAGCTTAACAAGAGACTTGCTGATGAATATATGAATCAATACATATGTATAATTAATGTGTGCATATGTATATATATTTTTTCATTCCCATCATTTGAGGCTTTGTGCTGAGATGCCCGGCAAGAGTCAGCCCAGAAGTTTACCACAGCTAGAAGCTGATGCCATCATTACAGAAGGACAGTGCTGGCATAGAGATGATTCACTGGCAGATGATGATAATAAAGGTGACAACCTGCCCTGCTTTTGAGCTTATAGAAACCAAAAGTTTTTAAGCATATTGAGATTGCAATCTTCCACTTATTCTTTCCCTTCCAAAACTACAAAAGCTTGCCTTTCCTATCCTGTGTTTGCCAAAAAGCAAAAGAACACTCCTCAAATACTGTCATCCGAGACATTTAGAACCTTTCATCAAAAAGACATGTGTCACAACAGGCCTACTGAGCCTTGCTGGCAGAGGAGGATCTCAGCTTGTGAAACC
This sequence comes from Macaca nemestrina, assembly GCF_043159975.1. Taxonomy (NCBI): domain Eukaryota; kingdom Metazoa; phylum Chordata; class Mammalia; order Primates; family Cercopithecidae; genus Macaca; species Macaca nemestrina. The sequence continues at coordinate 132,202,607 of NC_092135.1, read as the reverse complement.
TGTGCATGTCTTCAACCCCTCTCCACTCATCATTCCCTTAACTCTCAGCCCAGGTACCTGTGATCCAGCATCACACCTCCGCCAGCCCCGAACCACAATCCTCACAAAGCACTGCCCAGATACGCAACTCAGAGGCTGGTCCCTAACTGAAAAGGACCCCCAAAACACCAACAGTTCCTCTACTGAGGTCAGTTTTGCTGTCCAGGTACAACTGGAAGACCATAGTCCAAAAAAAAAATATCCCTGACATCTTATTCCTTAATCAGGGCCAAGCATATGATGGGTTCCCAATGAAAACAAATGAGAAAGTTAATGGCTACCCTTCAGACAGCAGGGGAAATCTATGATTGGTTTCTACCATTTGTATTTTTTGTTTATACCAGGAGTGGCCATGAGGATCCGGAATGTAAGGCTTCAAAGAACCATGGCTGTTTAGAGAAACCCTAGAATACCAACCGCAGGAAGCAAGGAACTCGTGATTTTCTCGCCATTGACTCCTCAGCACCTAGGACAGTGTCTGGCACCTAGTGGAAAGTTCAATACTTATGTAATGATATTTAATTTCAATGAAAAAAAAAAAAACTTTTGCTGAGACTTTCCTCCACAGCTCTTTGGACTAAGGATCTGGAGGCTTTACTTATTGTTAAGATCTATTCTTTCTTTCCCCAAATTATTTATATAGGAAAGTTCAGACACAAGAAAATGTTGAAAGAAGAGCAAAATAAACAATCACGCACTCACTATCTAGGTTTAATAATTGTTAACAATTTATTTGATTTCTTTGAACATTTCAAATACATTTACATATGTTTGTTTGTATATATAAGCATAAATATATAAATGTTTATACAAAAATGAAATGTATATATTATATAACATAAATATGTATATACATGTAATATGCATACAGAAATATGTACTTATTTGTATACGTAGGTAGGCTTGTGTATCAGCTAGGTTCAATCAGAAAAGCAGAGCCACTGTTTATCTGTATTTCTTCATATCTGCAAGGCTGTTCTTCATGTTTTATGCTGGAGCTTGAGGCTCACAGAGCAGGAGTCAAGAAAACAAGATGCATGTGGAATGTGGGAGACCAAGAGCAGGCTGGAACCCACTAGTGTGAGCTGGCCTTCACCTGGATGGACAGACTGCTGGTCTTCAGAGAGCAGGTAAGTCTACCATTGATAGACTCCCTTCATTCTTGTCGCTTCCAACCCTGATGAAGTGGGTGTCCTAGTGAAGCCAGGGGTCCCTCCCTATGAAGATAAATGCACACACCTGTCCCAGAAGCTGGAACAGCTGGAGGAGGATTCCAGAGAAGGCAGAATGCTTGCAGGCCCCGCTGACTCACACCAACAGTTGAGGGGAAGGGGGAAGCCACGGGTCCCTCCTTATGAAGCTAAAAGCACACACATGACCCAGGAGCTGGAGCAGCTGGAGGAGGTCCCAGGGAAGGCAGAATGCTTGCTAACAGGTGAGGGGGAGAGGGGAACCACCTACTCTGTGATGATGCACCAGAGCTGCCAAATGGCTGTGGTTTCCCCTCTGCCTTCAAAATCTCCCATTTGTCTTTTGTGGTCCAATCTAATGTGAAACATACAGGAGAGGGAATCCTGGAAACGTAGTTCAGCTTAGTCAAGTTGACACATTATAAAGTCATGATTTCAAAATAGATTTCAAAAAATGTTGTCCCTTTACTTCTAAATACTTTAGCCTTCATGCCCATGGCCCACTCTTATATGGCAGAAGAGAACAGTGGACCAAGGAACGTACCACAGCCAATGCTCAGCTCTCACAAGTGGCGTGGATATAAGTGTTTGCAACAAGGCATGCGTGACTGCAGTTTGATGCTACTCTCATTTAATACAGTACCTTCTTTTTAAAGAAGATTTTGTTAGATTCATCTGGCCTGGTATGGAGATGATTTTTATTTTCCTCTTCTAAATGTAGAATGAAACCATCAAAATAATTTTGACACACACGAAACTTTTAAAAATTTCTGCAGGAAAAAGCACCACAAAACTTGTGGTGAGGACACTGCTTTCCAATTAGTAGCTTAAGCTTTAGGATTAACCTGTTGACAAATATTTTTTTCTCCTGTTCTCAAGCTATTACAGCAAAATTTCCATCCTGGAAAAGGCAAACCATTCCAAATCTTTCTTCTTAAGATCAATATTAGAACTCTTATGAAATATCACTCTCCCCTGCTCTGCTTTCTTCTCTTGGTACTGCTTGGATAGCCATTGCTAGAGGAAAGACTAAAACTATTTAAAAATTTATATATTTTCTCTCATTAGAGTCAAAATATCCCTTCAGCTGCAGAAACTTGAGCTAAATTAGAAGCAGCAGATGAAGAATTTTTAACCAAGCAAAACTCTATAGCAACAAGTAATTAAAGTTGATTATAATTGTAAGACATTTATTAAGGATTTCTTTAATTCCTATGGAAAATTCAACATGAAAGAACATGTCTCCGGATTTCAAGGCACACAAGTTGGCAACAAGTAAAACCATTCATGTTAGATTCAGTCATTCAAAAAGGGGTGCATATTTTAAGCTTGAGAAAAAGCTTTACTGTGAGAAATCCAGCAAAGTCCACTACCTCAATTAAGCCCCGGGTTGAATTCTGTGTATAAGCTGGTTGCAACCCTGAGTAGATTCTTCCTCAGTGACAACTTCATTCTTGGTGGTATGATTTCCAGACAGTGCGCAAAAGCTTATTTAACCCACAAACACTCACATTACATCTCTAATCATACTATTTTTACTACATCTAGCTGCATTGTTTTGTGAAAAATGCCTTGTGACTTCCAAGTTGCAATGTCAAAAACACATCTTTCCAGAACCTGAAAAGCAACTGTAGTGGAAAGGGGAGATGTTGGTCAAAGAGTAAAGAGTACAGAGTGAAGAGCACAGCTAGACAGGAGGAATAAGCTTTAGTGATCTGTTGCACAAAATGGCGACTATGATAAAACATAACACATTGTCTATTTCAAAAAGATAATCATGTGTTGTATATTTCTAAGAGTAGATTTTAAATGTTTTCACAGCAAAAAAAGTATATGAGGTGATAGATTGCTTAGTTAGCTTGATTTAATCATTCCATACTGTAAACATATATCAAAACATCACATTGTACCTCATAAATACACACAATTATTATTTGCCAATTAGAAATAATTTTTTTTTAAATTTAACTTTAAGTTCTGGGATACATGTCCAGAACCTGCAGGTTTGTTACATAGGTATACATGTGCCATGGTGGTTTGCTGTACCTATCAACCTGTCATCTAGGTTTTAAGCCCTGCATACATTAGATATTTGTCCTAATGCTCTCCCTCCCCTTGTCCCCCACCCGCAACAGGCCCCGGTGTGTGATGTTCCCCTCACTGTGTCCAAGTATTCTCATTATTCAACTTATAAGTGAGAACAAGTGGTGTTTGGTTTTCTCTTCCTGTGTTAGTTTGCTGAGAATGATGGTTTCCAGCTTCATCCATGTCCCTGCAAAGGACATGAACTCATTCTTTTTTATGGCTGCATTCCATGGTGTATATGTGCCACTTTTTTCCATCCAGTCTATCATTGATGGGCATTTGGGTTTGTTCCAAGTCTTTGCTACTGTAAATAGTGCTGCAATAAGCATACGTGTACATGTGTCTTTATAGTAGAATAATTTAGAATTTTGGGGGCATAATAATTTAGAATTTTGGGGGTATATACCCAGGAATGGGATTGCTAGATCAAACGGTATTTCTGGTTGTAGATCCTTGAGGAATCGCCACACTGTCTTTCACAATGGTTGAACTAATTTACACTCTCACCAACAGTGTAAAAGCATTCCTATTTCTCCACAGCCTCGCCAACATCTGTTGTTTCCTGACTTTTTAATAATCACCATTCTGACTGGTGTGAGATGGTTTTCTCCTTGTGGTATTGATTTGCAAAAAATAAATTTCTTAAAAAAATCTTTCTCTCTCCAATTAAAGTGATATGATACAGGTTCCTTGCTACTCAAAGTGTGGTCTATATATCCAGGAGTACCTGATATCATCTGGGAGCTCATTAGATGTGTAGACTATGGCCAGCTCTAATGAACTAGAATTCACATTTTAATAAGAACCCAGATCATTCACAGGGACATTAAAATTGAGGTGCACTCTTATGGATAATTGATTTAAATAATCAGGCAAAAGAATTGATGATTCCATGTTCCAACAGAAGGAGAGGGATGTTAGAGCTTGGCAAGAAACCTATCCATTCAAGTCAAAGGTCGTGAAGTTAACTTGGGGCACATTGGGACTTCAGGTGGCCAAACGCCACTCAACAATAACAATAAGCCTAATGTAAAAATAGAATTGGACATTGCAAAAGAAGGTGGAAGGGTCCCATTGAGGAGGCTTTGACACAATGAGGACACGGTTCAGTCTATCATTGTCCAACAGAGCTTTCTAAGGTATGGTAAGGTCTTGCTACTGGGCTGGGATTCAAGGAAAAGGCCACATTCTCTTGGGGGAGAAGTTGGGAGGAGCAGGGGAAAGCCAAACAATGCAAAGCAGTATCCCAGGCCAAGAAACTGAGGCCCAGAGAGACCAATGAGACTGCAACATGGGAAATGGGTGGCTCTGAAGATGAGAAGGCATCCAGGACTGAACCACCACAGACCAGCTGCTGGGGCTTAGATGCCATCTGAACCACTCTGCAACCAAGGTAAAGGCAGAACTCGGAGAAGGAAGCCATGGAGATCTAGTGAGGCTCACAGGGATGAAAAGCCACAGGCTCACTATGGACATCACTGGATATGAAAAGTCCCCACAAGAACCTCTTCCTTTCACAAATGCACACCAGCATAACAAGGTGTCCTTGTAGAATGATCACTCGAATGCTTGTTGCTGGAAAAATGCCAACCCTAAGACAGAATGCTCCCTTTCCTTTCCTTTTTCTTCTTATCCTTTTTTCTGACTGTGTGAGAGAACAACTCCTCTCCACCCCCATTAGTTGTGATTGAGATAATACAAAACTGTACACATCTTTTGGTTTCTAGCTGAAAGACAGTGAAGCTTCAACTGTTGGCTCATCCTTTTCATGATATTTTTAAATACATTATTTATTTCTTGAATAGATAATAAGTGTCTGTGGGCCAAAACTCAGAAAATAGCAAATATTAAACAAGGGAAAACATCTCTCTCCTTTACCTTCTCCAATACACAGGTTTTTTGTCTCCTGGTTTTCATCAGCTGCATAATTTCGACATGCCGGTAACCAGATCGCTTTGGTCTTAATCCTACACCTTAATGGAGTCAGTCAGTACTCCCTGGTGGTCTTTTTACCACATTTTTTTCCAGTAAAAAATTGCCTGAATGTCATCCTCTAGTAGTTTCTTCGAAAGTGACTCATGGGAACCACACTCCCTAAGCTCTTGCATGTTCAAAGATGCTTTTCTGCTCTCTTATTTATGATGCATGGTACAGACGGCTATAAAATACACGTTTTCTCTTTAGGACTTTACAGACTTTGCTCTACTGACTTCAAGGGTCGATTGAGGCTGTGAAGTGCTTTGAGCCAGGCTGATATTTTCCCGTTAAGAGGTAATTTGATCTCTTGATCTACCTGTCCAAAAGATTCTTTCTTTCTGTCTGACGTTCAGTAACTTCACTCAGATGAGGTTCCATATCAATGGTTCTGTAAATATTTCCCTCTAAGACACACTGTTATGATCTTTCAAGGTGAAGAGCCAAGTCTTTTTATTTTTAGTAACTGTACTTGGATTACATCTTTATTTTTTATTTTTTGGTAGGAAGGTTGAATTTATTTATGTTTTAATGATAGATAAAATTTACATATTTACTGTGTATGACATATGGTTGAAGTATGTACACATTGTGGAGTGACTGACTCTGGCTAATGAATCTATGCATTACCTCACATAGTTTTATCATGTTTGTGGTGAGCACACTTGACACTCACTCTCAGCATTTTTCAAGAATACAATATATTGTTAACTACAGTCACCATTGTATATCTAGTGTATAATACAATAGATCTCTTGAACTACTTCTCTAATGAACCAGAATTCTACATCCTTTGGACAACATCTCCCCAATTTCTACCCTTAACCTTCTTAAAATATGCAGTAACATATTTGGTTATCTTCTTTGGAGACATCAGTTATGGGTGTGTTTGAACTTCTTTGTCTGTCTTGCTTATTTCTCACTTTCTCTGCAATCCTCTTATGACTCTTGGCTCATATGAATTTTATTTTTCCCATCTTTCTCCATCTTATCATCCATTACTTTTGGCATTTTTGACATCAGCGCTCTGCACTGCTTCCCATCTGGCTTTCCTTCCTATAGTTGTTTTATTTCTCATCTACCCCTTTCAAGACCTCTCTCAATTCATGCTTTATCTCGTTCTCTTATCTGACCATGTCATCCCTGAGCTCCTATCTTTGGGCTCTGGTTTTCTAAAGAATTCTTTTTTTTTTTTTTTTTTTTTTATTAAGGCAAGGTCTTGGTCTGTTGCTCAGGATGGAGTGCAGTGGTGCAGTCATAGCTCATTGCAGCCTTGACCTCCTGGGCTCAAGTGATCCTCCTGCCTCAGCCTCCCAAGTAGCTAAGACTACAGGCACACACCACCACGCCTGCATATTTCTGTATTTTTTGCAGAGATGGGGTTTTGCCATTTTGCCCAGGCTAGTCTTGAACTCCTAGGCTCAAGCAATCTTCCCACCTCAGTCTCCCAAAGTGCTGGGATTACAGGTGTGAGCCACTGTGCCTGGCTTATTGTTTATAAAACTCTCCATTTCTTCACTAAGATTTTAGAAAATTCACAGCGATTGGTTTAATCACAATGTTCATCTGACCCATGGCAATGTTTTTTCTGTGATGCTTGCTTATCTGCAATATATGTTTCCTGTTTCTTTTCTCATTTTTTATATATTGCTGTTGTATAGATTCTGTGCTGATTCCTTCTTCATTCAGACTCATTGTTAGCGAGCTAAGCTCCTGGACAAACTATAGGGAGAGGCTGCTGGGGCCTATGGACCAGGGCCTTTTCCCAGCCTAAGGGACTTTTTCCTCGTGTCCAGTGAAGTTACTCATGACGCAGGTTTATGTGTGAGTTTTTTGTGTTGTTTTAGGTTTAGTTTCCAATTTCCTCAGTCAAGAGAGATCAGCAGTTGCAAAGGAGGTCTCCATTCAGTCTTTGAACACACCTGGACATACACATAGACTGATTTTTACACAGTGCCTATCTGGGCCTCTCAGTCCCTTGGTTCCAGACTGGCTTTAGGGAAGATCATGTTGCTTCCCTGCATATTCCTTTCCACATTTCTAAACAGAAGTTTCGGGTTTTGCCTTTTATTGATTTAAGAGGGAAGTGTGGATAGAGTGAGGATAAGAAAGCTATCCTCAAAACCAGGGGTAAAGCCAGGATTGGTGCATTTTCTCTGTGAATGGGTTAGTTCATTTATTATTCTTTTCCCTGGAACTATGAGAACAGTTATACTTGACTGATTTTTTTTTTCTTTCTACACTGTAATTCCTTCCTGCTATTCAGAAGAGTTTGCCAGACCCTGATAGGTAGGAAGATGGATGATGTATGGATGGATGGATAGATAGATACATACATACATACATACATACATACATACATACATACATCCTGAAGTTACTGGTTTATTGGGAAAACTCAGGGAAGAGGCAGGAAAGTGAAGGGTAGCCTTCTTTCCACCAGAGCTCCAGGAGGAAACTGGCAAGACAGGAAGCAGCGGCCCAGGCCCTGGCTTAGAGAGGCAGGGGAGACCCTGGAAAGCGTTTGCTGCCCATCCTTGTCCCAGGAATGGCAATGAGACTCTTGTTTCTTATTTATATTTTGGTAGATTGAATAATACCTCCCTAGCCCTACACTATGAATGTGTACTTTATATGGCCAAGGGCCCCTGCAGGTGGGATTAACTTAAAGTGGAGAAAGGTAACTCTGGACAGCAGCAGAGAGAGTTGATGCCGGGATAGCGTAGACACCAAAATCAAAATAGCGCTATTTATGGAGCACAGTTTTAGAAATTCTCCCATGTGACTCTCTCAAAAACGCTATGAAGTAATAAAGGCTCAGAGAAGTCAAATTTTTTGCTCAGAGAAATCCAGCTAAAAAGTAGCGTTGAACTGTAATGGAAATGTATGTCTGACTGTACACAAGGTCTCCCCTAGTAACTCAGCCATTTCACATCAGAGGTGGCTGACAGGAAGCAACCACCTGCAGTACTCTCTTTAATACAAAGGAGTCTCTGTAGTCCAGTGGTTTGGTGTGCGCAGAACTCGCCCGACCTGCTTCTCCCTCCTGGAGTCTGCAGGATGATAAGGACCTGTGCAGGGCATTGGGTACTCCTGCCTCCACCTTTCAACCTCTGTGTGACCTCCTGATGCTGATATCTCCAAGTCTATGGTCCCATTCTCTCTTCTCACCCCATCCCTTGACAAGTCATGGAAAACTCCAAAGTGCAATAAACTTGGTGCCAAAAGAACCTCTTACTCTTTCCCCTACCTCCCCTAAACCTTTCAAAACTTCAGAAGAAATTTGAGCTTACTCCTTCTCAGAATGGAAGGAATATTAGAAGGAAACAATAAGAACGGAAAGGGGATGGAAAAACCAGCCTTGAAGCAGGGAGAAGAGGAAGCCAACATTCGCTGAACATATCACATGTCATGGTTGGCGTGTGTTCATTCTTAATCCTCCCAACCCACTATGGTAGGTAGTAACATCCCACCCTACAGGTAGGCAACCTGAGGTTCAGTGAAGGTAAATAACACAACTGAAGTCAAAAGACTCTTAAATACAAAACCACTTTCAACTCTCAATCTCCCTGGCCCACGCTCTTTGCCCCAGAGCCAGCTAACAAGTGGCCCTGTAAGTGAATCAAGCAGAAGCTCCTCTCCTCAAAAATATCTCACAGAGAGCCACATCTCTGATTGGGTGTTAACCAGGAGCCAGATTGCTAACAGCCCCCTATATTGGCCATGTCCACCATGCCTGCTCCCTGGAGGATAAAAGGGAAGAGACTTTGAACAAGACTGTGTGTATGTGTGTGTGTGTGCGTGTGTATGTGTCTGCCTTTCTCTCTTCCTCTGTCTCCCTCTTTCCCTCTGTCTCTTTCTGTCTCTGTTCCTTTCTCTTTCTGTCTGCCTGTCCCTCTGTCTCTGTCTCTGTCTCTCCGTCTCTCATCACCCTCCCCCTACCCACAGACCACAAAGGTTTTCCCCTCCACTTTACCATGGGCAGAAGCATTCACGGGGTCTCCACTATACGTCCATGGAGAAATAGGAAGTCAATTTTGAACTTTGAATCATACTATAGTTTCTAATTCATCAGTCACAAAGCAGTTTTTATTCATACTTGATACTTATGTTTCTAAATGACACAATTTAGAACTCTGAGAACAAGGGATTTAATTATTTATCCCTTTAAATCTTAACCACAAAACGTGTCTTGTTATCTGCCATATCTCCAGTGCCAAGCGTAGTCCCTGGCATATAGAGCAGGCTCAATATATATGTAAAATGGTAGAGATATATATTAACACACATGTTCCAGAAAAGTGATTGAGTATGTAAATACAAGTATTGTGCACAAAATTTTATGTTAAATGTCAGCTGTGCTGCTGTTGTTTTTGCTTTCACCTACAGTCACAGCATTTCAGAGGACTGAGATCCTACCACAGATTTCCCTAAAATATCACAAAAGGAAATGATAAGAAGCCTTCATTTCTTCAATTGTCAATCTGTCTTATTTTGACATGGTCAAAAATATTACATTTCCAAAAATATATGAATCACAGAAAAGATAACCAAACATGGAGTCTTAGTTTAAGCAACAGTTTACCTACATTAAATATACTCTGCTCTTTTGTCCCTACAGATTTTTTTTTTTTTTTTTTTTTTGAGATAGAGTCTCACTTTGTCACTCAGGCTGGAGTGCAGTGGCCCAGTCTTGCCTCACTGCAGCCTCTGCCTCCCAGGTTCAAGCAATTCTCCCTGCCTGAGTCTTCTGAGTACCTGGGATTACAGGCACCCACCTCCATGCCCAGCTAATTTTTGTGATTTTAGTAGAGACAGGGTTTCACCATGTTGGCCAGGCTGGTCTCGAACTCCTGACCTCAGGTGATCTGCCCACCTCGGCCTCCCAAAGTTCTTGGATTACAGACATGAGCCTCCATGCCCAGCCATCCCTACAGATTTTAACCTATTAGATTAAGATAAGCTATCCTTTCTCTTAGTATCTGAAGATAGATGAGCCTCTATTGCTGACTTTAAGAGCCTACCCAAGAGTCCCCTCTGTCACCTGCACACTAATTACAGCTGGGACCAGACCCCACCACCAGTTTATAATGAACTCTATCCCAATTGAGCCTTCAGATGAGACACCAGCCCTGGCCAACACTTTGACTGTAGCTTATGTGAGACTTCGAAAGAGAAGATGGTAAGTTATGCTCAGGTTCCTGACCTATAGAAATTGTGAAATGGGTGTTGTTTTAAGTGACTAAGTTTGTAGTGATTTGTTATATAGCAATAGATAGCTAAATACAGCACCATTTGGAAAACAACCTTTTCTCAAACTTCTTCTATACTGTATTAGTCTCACAGAGCTTCTATAACAAAGTATCCCTAGCCCTCTATTTCTGTGGGTTCTGTATCTATGGACCTGACCAACTATGGATCAAAAATATTTGAAAGAAAAGAATGAATGCCTGCATCTGTGCTGAAGCATATACATAGTTTTTTCTTGTCCTTATTCTCTGGGAAATACAGTAGAACAACTCTTTACATAGCATTTTCATTGTATTAGGTACTATTACAAGTAACCTGGAGATGATTTAAAGTATATGAGAAGATGTACCTAGGTCATATGCAAATTGTACATTACTTTATATAAAAGACTTGAACATGTGTGGATGTTGGTATCCACGTGGGGTCCTGGAACCAATCCTCCAGGGATACTAAGGGATGACTGTGCCACAAACTGGGTGGCTTAAAACAACAGAGATTTATTGCTTCACAGTTTTGGAAGCTAGAAATCTGAAATGAATGTGTTGGCAGGACTGTGATTCCTCTGAAACCTGTAGAGAATACTTCCCTTTTCTGTGGTTGCTTCAGTCCTCGACATTTCTTGGCTTACAGTTGCATTAACTCTAATCTTGCCCCTGTTGTCACATGGTTTTTCCCTGTGCAGCTCTGTCTTCACAGACCCTCTTTCCACAAAGACACCAGTCATATTGGATTAGGGGCCCACCTTAGTCCAGAATGACTTCATCTCAATTTAATCAGTCACATCTGCAGTGACCCTATTTCCAAACAAAACGACATTCTGAAGTACTAAAGGTTAGAACCTTACATATCTCTTTTTTTAGTGGGGCAATGGGAGGCAGTGAAAACTTCAATTCATAGCCTCTACCAAGGATGCTTTTTACTAACATGCTACTGTAGCCTGAGTTAAACAAGCTTAATCTGTTTTGACTACAATGTTTTCACAGGGAGTAAAGGTTTGTGTTTTTCCTGATCCGTGTGAGACTGATTAAATAAAAAACGCAAAGTGAGAAGTGGTGGGGACATCCATCACTTAAAATATTTAGCCAGCACTCTCAAAACCCAGTGGTGCACAACTGCAGAGTCAACGCTTCACCGGATGACCTTTCTAATATTGCCGGTCGACATGGTTATTGCTCAGTGGAGGAAGGTGACAGAGCATGAAAAAGATGGCATTTTGTTTTTCTCTCTAATGCGAGTAATAGAAGAGCTGGGAAGTTTATGGAGGTGGACGAGGACCAGTAGTTGAAGAAGAAATACAATGTTTTATATAGTTTCCAGATGAGTGTTTTATTAATGGTGACAAAACCTTACATTTAGATAATGCTCCACAATTTACATTGATATTTCCTCCCTAGCAATGTGCCTTTTACATAGTGGTTACCCAAAACGTGTTGGAAAACTGGTCACCACAATGAGGTTGGGGTGTAGAGCAGCTCAGGTGAGAAATGTGTTGGGCAGATGTTGTTATTTTCATATTCAGATGTGTGAGTAGAACCTGGAGATACTAAGTTATTCTGTTCAAAGTCATTTCCAGATGTTATAGCAGGTTGTCTGATGTGCTGTCTAGTAACCTTTGTTTTCAGTATATTGCCCGGAACAACAACAACAAAAAAAGGTGTGTTAATGAGGGAAGGAGTCCGGGGAAGAATAATGTAAGCCACGAAAAGGAGAGAGATAAAAGAGGAGAGAGGTAAAAGTGGATTCACCTACTCTGAAAAATGTCTCAGCCTGTGGGAGGAAGGGATGTCCACAGGCTTCCCTGGTCCTCTCCTTTCCCTGAGGAGGCACAGGCTAGAGCAGGCATGTGAGGAAGATATCCTCAGGAGGTCAAGGCCGTTTCTGAGCGTTTCAATAGCAATGGGCAGGAACATTCCAATCCAAAAGCAAGAACTAATTGGAGAACTGGACTCTCAATTAGCATGCCTGCCCATATCAAAATGCTAAAATGTTATTGGCCAGGCACAGGCAGGCACCTTGGTGCTTCTGCAAGCCTCAAGAAAGGTGTCAGTTTGGGCGAGGAGGCTTAAGCCTGTAATCCGAGTGCTTTGGGAGGCAAAGGAGGAGGATCACTTGAGGTCAGGAGTTTGAGACCAGCCTGGGCAACATAGCAAGACCCTATCTCTACAAAAAATTTTAAAAATTGGGTGGGCGTGGTGGCAGGCACTGTAATTCCATCTACCCTGGAGGCTGAGGTGGGAGGATCGTTTGAACCTAGGAGTTCCAGGCTGTGGTGAACTATGATCGCACCACAGCACCCTGGCGCCCTGTCTCAAACAACAACAACAACAACAACAACAAAAAAGACAAATAAAAAACAGAAAAACCTCAATAAGTTGGGTTATGAAGATAACATGTCCCAAACAAATGCTGCCTCCCTGACTTTATCCATTTTCTCTGAACATTAAAGATGTCTCCGAGAAGCCTGTTTATCCACCAAAGCGCAGTGTGTTTAGAAAGGTGTGTGGAAGAACTGCTCCTGCTCGTAAGGACTGTGGACTATGAGACGGAAAGAACTGCAGACTGTTATCAGGAGACGGGGTCCTGGTTTCCGATCTTGCTCTAAACAACCAGTAATCTTGGACAAGTCCTTTAACTTTGGCCTGTTGGACTCTGGTTTCTTGCATAAAATGAAATGTATTGAACACTGTAGTATATCATACTTATGACCCTTTTGCAATAACAAGCAGCCCAAAATGACTTAAACAGTAAAGAATGCGTTGGCTCTGGAAGTGCAGGATGGGTTTGAGGCTCAATTGAACCCTGTGGCTCTGGCTCCATGTCTCTGATTTTCTCAGCTCTGCCCTCTGCCAGGTGGCAACTTCATATTCAGCTTTGTAGAGGAAGGAGAGACCCGTCAAGCAGGAAAATGTATCCAGCAGGCTCCAGCAAACTCACTCTTGCTCAACGCGGGCCTGCATGGACTCCTGGGCCCATTTCTGAACCAGTCACTGGAAGGAACTGATGTTCCCAGCGCTGGCTGAGATCCCACCACTGGCTGAGACCACATTGGCCCAAACTGTGAAAGAGACAGAAAGGATGTTGGAACAGACTTTGTGCATCTACTGTCGAAGGTCTCTAAAGTTTCATCTAACTAAAGAGTCAACAAGTTTTGTGAAACAATTTAAAAAATTAAAACTTAGAAAAATCAAGGAAACCAAACTAGAGGCATACTATTAAAGAAACTTAATTCCAAATAATTTAGCTAAATTGTCCCTGGGCCTTCTCGTGATGCTGTGTGCAATTTAAGGATGAACGTCTTTTAGTTTTTCATATACTTCAAAAGGGATGTTACATCATTCTAGCCATGACGATTTTACTAAGACAGCCTCTCTTCATGCTATATGGTGGTATTATCTCCTCCTAAAGAAGAGACACTGGGAAGAAGATGCTAGAAAGAGGAAGGCGAAGAGTTACAGTGCATCTGCTTTGTCCTTTTAGTGTGTGTGTACGTGTGCATGTGTTCATATGCATGTGTACGTACATGTGTGTATGAATGGGTGCATGTGTGCTTGTGTTTCTTTTTTTAGAATCAAGGAGTGTTATTTAATAGTTATTAGCCAAAGTAAGAATGTTTTTCTTATTTGATTGTACTAATCAACCTCTTTCTAGACTAGTTTTTTTTTGTTTTTGTTTTTGTTTTTTGTTTTTTGTTTGAGACAGAGTTTTGCTCTTGTTACCCAGGCTGGAGTGCAGTGGTGCAATCTTGGCTCACTGCAACCTCGCCTCCCAGGTTCAGGCGATTCTCCTGCCTCAGCCTCCGAGTAGCTGAGTACGGGCATGCACCACCACTCCCAGCTACTTTTGTATTTTTAGTACAAATACAAAATACCATGTTGGTCGGGTTGGTCGCGAACTCCCGACCTCACATGATCCGCCCGCCTCAGCCTCCCAAAGTGCTGGTATTACGGGCCTGAGACACCGTGCCCGGCCTCTAGACTGAATTTTTAATGTCATTTTAAAACTCTGTGTAATTTTGACCCTGAGTTAAAATTACACGGACTTTTTCTTTTATATAAGCTTATAAGAGGTCACAGGGCGCCTATAAACTTGCAATTAGTATTTGTGCCTCAGCACAATAGCTAGTTGGGTAATAATTTCATGATTTATTGTATTGTTTCTAATTATAACCTTGAGTATCAAGATAGTTGTTTATATAACAATCAAAAGTTTTATTCAACTGAAAAAAGCAACGAGCTCAGCTCCTGGTACAATTGCATCTGTTTAATATAATTATGACGTTTATGATGGTAATTTTAGCAAGGGCTTAACTTATGAATGCTGTCTTTGAGCACAGCACATGGAATGACTTGTCCAGATGATGTGGTTCAGACACATTTGCCTCAGTACTTGGGAATCGATGTGCAAGTGGCCTTCACATGGGCCATTTAAACGTTAGCAGGAGGATCAACTCTTGGAAGTCTTAGAGTTTACTTAGCCCACCGTCCTTGTTGCCCAGAATATGTCACCAAGTTTAAGTGACTCACAAACACTCCCAAGGAAAAAAAAATTAAAAGTTAGCAAAATACAAGTGGAATCCCAGATCCCCTGACTTTGGATGGACACAGTTTTCAGTAGCTCTTCTAGGCCAACTTCTTCAAAACAAAGATGCTCAAAGCCTTCTTGAGCTAACTTTACTGCCACAGCTGGTGGATTTATTTTATTAGGCATTAAAGAATAAGGACGGAGCTGACCCACACCACTTTTGTTCGCAGTACTTAAGAATAGTTTGCTCTATTTCAGAATTTGCTTTTAGAGTTGAGACCAATAAAAGAAAAGCCACAAAGAAGCACATTTTTAAATACACATCTGACACTAAATTTAAGGGATGTGAGCTAATTGTGACTAAAATATATTAAATGGGTAACCCAGACAGCCTAACTACTGGGTTGTGCCTGGTTTTCAGATGGTCGTTTTTCATGCTCACAAGGACTCATTTGAAATCATTGTTATATAAATGAATCATAGTTATTACATGTC
This sequence comes from Macaca nemestrina, assembly GCF_043159975.1. Taxonomy (NCBI): domain Eukaryota; kingdom Metazoa; phylum Chordata; class Mammalia; order Primates; family Cercopithecidae; genus Macaca; species Macaca nemestrina. The sequence continues at coordinate 132,187,053 of NC_092135.1, read as the reverse complement.
TTGTACCAACTAGTAGAAAATAATATTTATGGAAATTATAGGCTTTGAGCAATAGGCTTCAGGCAAGAGAGGCACGTATGGTGCCAATGCAGAGGGTGTGTCTCTTGACCCAGCAATTGCATCTCCAGGAAAATTTCCTAAGGAAATTGTCAGATACTCAAAATGTATGTTCAAGTGTAGTTAATTTCTTATTAGTTACTGTAGTTCAATTTTCAAATATTAAATATTTTATGATAAAGAATAGATTGGCTTCCTCATACTACATAATAATGTTCTGCCATTAGGAAAAATGTTTGTATTTTTGGAGGGGTATTAGTTTTCTGTAACTGCCACAGCAAAGTACTATGAACTGGATGGCTTAAAACAACAGACATGTATTCTCTCACAATTACGAAGGCCAGAATCCAAAATCAAGGTGTTGATAGGGACATGCTCCCTCCCGAGACTCTAGGAGAGGACGCTCCCTGTCTTCCCCAGCTTCCGGTGGCTCCAGGTGTTCCTTGGCTTGCGGTAGTATCACTGCTACCTTTGCTTTTGTGGTCACGTTGCCTTCTTCTCTCTGTGTCTCTGTACCTTCCTCTCTTCTTATAAGGACACCTGTCCCCTGGTTAGGGCTTATCCCAAACCCAGGATGATCTCATCTCAAGATCTTTGACTGAATTGTATCTGCAACAACCCTTTTCCCATCCGAGGTCACATTCACAGGCTCTGTTTGGACATGTTTTTGGGGGAAGGGGAATGAAGGGACCGCAAGCCAACCAGTACAACGGGTCAGAAAGGCAGTCGATATCACTGTACATGGTCCTCCCTCCACAGTGGAAGAACCCAGATATGTAACAGGATGCTAGGACGGGCCTGGAGAACCAAAATGACCAAAAGGACCCTGCTGCTAAGCCCATATGCAGAATTTTCAAAGGGAAGGGAGGAGAACTTGTGGCCCATGGCATGGAGCTCTTGGCAGGACCACAGATTTGCAAAGGGGTCAGAGGGAGGGAGGCTTTGGAGAACAGACTGTGAAGAGATCTCTGGAGAGAACAGTTTCCTTGCTGTGGAAGCCCACCCTTGGGAAAAAGGAAGGGGATGCTAGTGCTAAGCCATAGCCTTGGAGGGAAGTTAGTGATACCTGGTGTCCAATCCAAAACTGAGATGGAGAAAACGGGCAGAGGCCTGGGATCCAACTGCCACTAGGAGGTGGAGGGGCCAGAGCAGGGCTGTGCAAGGGCTTTGGAGGAAGGACCAGGAGAGGGCTGCGCTCGGAGGACCAGCCTGGCCTCCAGGGTTTATGAGGACAAACGACACATGGGTCCTTCCTGGGACTACATGTGGGCAAGTGGGGAGCAAGTCAGTATATTCTCTTCCGGGGGCTGCCATAACACATTATCTCAAATGCAGAGGTTTATACCAACACATACTAATTTTTTCACAGTTCTGGAGGTCAGAAGTCTGAAATCTGGTTGTTGGCAGAGTTGCTTCCTTTGGAAGTTCTGCGGGACAATCTCTTCCATGCCTCCCTCCTAGCTCTCGGCGGCTTCAACACCCCTCGGCGTTTTCTGGCTTGTGGGCGTGCACCCCCAATCCTACCTCCTTCATCACATGGCCTTCTTTCCTCTGCCTCGGCATCTCTGTTTTCTCTTCTTATAAGGACACCCATTATTGGATTAGAAACCACTCTAATCTAGTATGATTTCATCTTAAGCAAATTTAACTAATTTAAACTTAATTAATTTCATTTACGAAGACCCTATTACCAAATAATGTCACCTTCTGGGGTTCTGCATGCACATGAATTTTGGGGTGACACTATTTAACCCAGGATGAGATGGGGTCACCCTGAGTCAGTTCACATGAGGTGTGGAGGGGTAAGAGACTCAGGGAAGGAGGGCAGGTGTGTTGGAGATTAGCCTGGGACTGAGCGAGGAGCCGCAGGTAATATTTGGAATGGAGCTGGGTCCGCTCTGAGCCCAGGGGAAAAGAACTCCAGGGAGAAGGGAACACAGGGCATTTCTTAGGAGCCCTGAGTGGAAGGACCAGATTGCCAACTGCCAGGGCCAGGGCACCAAGCTACCCAGTCCCCTGCAAACTGTCCGGTCCCCAGCCTGTGCTTGCAGGGTGAGGGTGGATAACAGAACCACCTCCGTTTCCCCTTCACAGGTGCAGCTGCAAATGCAACTGAAAGGAAGAGGCAAGAAATGTGACAGTTGGCTTAGAGTGTTGACTGTATCGAGGACATATGCTAATACGTTTGTACTGATACGCACTATACCCATGTATCCTGCAACATGGCGTCATCCTAATTAAAGACATGAGTCTATTTTAGCACTGGAATTGACCACAGAGCTTTTAATTATCTGAGAGTAGCCACGATCAGCCAGCATGCCCATTCTTGGTCAGGGGAAGATTTCCCCAACAGATTTTAAAGGGAGCACAAGAGACACAAAATGTAGGTGGTGGGATTCTTGGTGAATTGATTTTTTTTTTTTTAATCTGAAGGATCCTTTTACAATGCAATGTGTTTTCTTGGAAATCTGAGTTTCGTCCCCACAGAAGCAAACCAGTGAAGAGATGAAAATGGAATGTTCCTAACACCAGGTGTGGTTTGGAATGGAAAACAGTGACCTCACCCACCCTCTGAGACACCAGGGTGCTACGTAGACTGGGTGATGTCCCAGCGGGCCCCAGTCCAAGCGAGGGAAAGCAGGCGAGGGGAGATGGCGTGTCAGGAAGAAAGGAGAGGAAGAGCAGGTTGAGAGACACGGGAGAACATCAGCAGCTGCAGCGGCCAGGAGAGCTCTATTTTGGAAGAAGCTGCGGCAGCTCCTGCAATTCTGTCCACAGAAGGACACGCATGTTCCAATTTAACTGTGATAATTGACTGGAACCTGGAGAAAATACCAAGCCTTGCTCTCGTAGTCACAAGCCTGGGGCCCTGGGAGCCCACGGAGCCACGGTGCTTAGCAAACTCTGCCACCGAGTGCCCTCTAGCTCAAAACACCCGGAGCAGCTGGGGAACCAACCTTGGAAACCCAGCTTTGTTTCTCTCTCCCTCCTCCTCCAGTTTATTCACAAAGCCATTAACTCCCCCGTATCCTACTTCAGAGAAAAATAAGTCTCAGATTTCCTGTCTGTTCATTAATTTTGTTTTCCCTTTTGAGGCAGGTTTTATTTGGCTTTTCAGGATGCCAATTTTCTGTTGAGTGGGAGCCAAGGGAGTGTCTATTTGGATGTCAAAAGAAAGAATGCCAGGGTCACAGGTAAAGGGAAACTTGAAATGAACCCCAGCTCCTTGTCTAATCTCATGAGCTGAAAACTTCACGCCTTCGGTCTAAGATTTAGGCAAAAGTGTGAGTGTTTAACAGGGTCCTTTAGGGTAAAATAATTCCACACCCGCATCTGCACAGTTTCTGTAGCTGCATCAGACTCAGAGAACCAAGTTCTCTGGATTTCCTTATGAAGCCACTCAATGCACATTTTTTAGAAAGGCAGGCAGGACGGCAAGGGGGGCTTGCAATCGCTGTGTAAGAAGCAAACACTGGCAACATCTAATAGCCAGAGAGGTACATCAGGCCTGCAGTGTGGCTGTCATCCCCTTTGCTTCGTATCTATCCGGAGAACTGCAATTCCATTGAATTTTTTTTTTCTTTTAATAGAAGGGAGAAGACAGAAACCAGAGAGCTAAAATGTAAGTCTTGCTTTTGCCTCTTACTAACAATGCAACACGTTTTCTCTAAGCTATCTTTTCCTTATTGGTAAAATTGGGATAGTGATGGTAGCTACCCAGTAGGGTTGATTTAAGAATTAAATAATATAATACATGTAAGGTTCCTGCCTGGCCTGCAACATTCAACACGTGGCAGCCATTTGGATGGTTTGTGGTGGTTGTGGTAGATTGAAAAATGCCCTCCCTACCCACAAAGATGTTCACATCCTCATCCCCAGAATCTGTGAATATGCTACTTCCATTTTGTTTGGGCTGCCATAACCAAATACCACCGGTTGGGTGACTTAAACAGTAGAAAATTATTTTCTTACAGTTCTGGAGGCTGGAAGTTTGAGATCAAAGTGTCATCAGGTTTGGATTGTCCTGAGGCCTGCCTCCCTGGCTTGTGGGTGGCCGTCTTCTCCCTGTATCTCTGCATCATGTTTCCTCTGTGTGTCTGTGTCCTAATCTCGTCTTCTTATAAGGACACTGCTCATGTTGACCCACCTCTATGAACTCATTTTATTTTAATTTCCTCTTTAAAGGCCTTCTCTCCAAATACAGCCACATTCTGAGAAACCAGAGATTAGGACTTAAACATACGGGTTTTGGGAGACACAATTCAGTCCGTAACAGTTCCCTTACATGGTAAAAGGGAAAGGTGTTATTAGGTTAAGGATCTTGAGATGAGGAGATTATTCTGGATTACCCAGGTGGACCCAATGTAACCACAAGGGCTCTTCCAAAAGGGAGAGAAGAGAGTCAGAGTCTGAGAGAAAACTGGCCATACGATGATGGAAACCAAGGCTGGAGTTTCACTTGGGGAAGATAGAGGAAGAGACCATGAGCCAAGGAATGCAGGTGGCCTCTAGAAGTGGAAAGAACGTGGAAACATTCTCCCCTGGAGCCCCCGCAGGAACCAGCCCTGCCAACATCTTGATTTTAGCCCAATGAGACCCATTGCAGATGTCTGTCTTCCAGGACTGTAAGGTAATACATTTGAATTGTGTTAATCTTCTAAGTTTGTGGCAATTTGTTTAGCAGCAATAGGAAACCAATACAAGTATAACTACCAACCCCCCAACCCCAAATGTGTCACATGAATCATGACATTGGGTCAGGCTCCTTCTTTGAAAATTAATAAACTTTAATTTTCAGAGAAGTTTTAGGTTCACAGTCGAACTGAGTAGAAAGGACAGAGTTCCTGCTACCACACATGCTCAGCCTCTCTCATGATCAACATCCCACACCACAGTGGTGCCTTTGTTACAACTAATGAACATGCATTGACACATCATCACCCCAAATCTATAGTTTCATTAGGGTTTACTCTTAATATTGTGCATTTTGTGGGTTTGGACAAATGTATAATGACATTTTCCCACCAATATAGTATCATACAGAATAGTTTCACTGCCCTAAAAATTCCCAGTGCTCCAACTATCCATCCCTTCCTATCCCCAACCCTTCACAACCACCAATCTTTCGACTGTCTCCATAGCTTTGCATTTTCCAAAATGTCATATAGTTGGAATTGTACAGCATGTAGTCTTTTCAGATTAGCTTCTTTCACTTAGTAACATATATTTAAGTTTTTTTCCATGTCTTCATGACTTAATAGTCCATTTCTTTTTAGCACTGAATAATACTCCATTGTCTGGATATGCCACAGTTTATCCATTTATCTACTGAAGGACATCTTGGTTGCTTCCAGGCTTTGGCAATTATAAATAAAGCTGTTGTAAATATCCAAGTGTATGTTTTCAAATCATTTGGGTAAACACCATGGAACAAGATTGCTTGATCTTAGGGTACAAGTATGTTCAGCTTTGTAAGAAACCACCAAACTGTCTTCCAAAGTGGCTGTACCATTTTGCATTCCCACGGTAATGAATGAGTGTTCTTGTTATTACACATCCTCAGGAGCATTTGGAATTGTCTGTGTTTTGGTTTTTGGCCATTCTAGTAGATGTGTAGTGGTATCACAATGTTGTTTTAATTTGCAATTCCTTAATGGCATGTGATGTTTAGCATTTTTTCATATGTGTGTTTGCCATTTGTATACCTTTGCCATTTGTATACCTCCTTCGATGAGTTCTACTTACATCTTAAAGTGGAGTAGTATCAGTCTTCTGGCTTTCTTGTTGTTCTTGATTTCTGTATTTGGGGTTTTCAGCAACTTTATATACACTTTAGAATCAGTATAGATACCAAAAAATACCTTCCTTGGATCTTTATTGGGATTGTTTTGAATAATTCTGATTGTACATTATTATATTTGATTTGTTAATATTTTGTTGAGAATTTTTGCATCTATGATCAAGAGCGATATTGGTCTATATATTTTTTATTTTCTTGTAACCTCTTTGGTTTTGGTTTTAAGTTAATGTTGGCCTCATAGAATTAGGAAGCATTTTCTTTGCTTCTAACTTCTAGAACAGACTGTAGACAACTGGTATAATTTCCTCCTTAAATGTTTGGTAGAATTCACCAGTGAACCCATCTGGGCTTTGAGCATTCTGTTTGGAAGGTTATTCGTTACTGATTCTATTTCTTTAAAGGTATAGGCGTATTCCAATTGTCTATTTTTTAATGTGTAAGTTTTGGCAAATTGTATCCTCTAAGGAATTAGTTTGTTTCATCTAGGTTATCAAATTTGTGGACGTAGATTTATTCATAGCATTCCCTTATTGTTCTTTTAATGTCCATGAGATCTGTAGTGATGTTCCTTCTTTTACTGTGATATTAGTAATTTGTGTTATCTCTTTTCTTTTTTTTCTTTTCTTTCTTTTCTTTTCTTTTCTTTTCTTGTTTTCTTTGTTATCCTGGCTAGAGGCTGATAAATTTTATTAATCTTTTCAAAGAATCAGCTTTTGGTTTTATTGACTTTTCTCTGTTGAGTTCCTATCTTCAGTTTCACTGATTTCTGTGCTAATATTTATTATATTTCTTCTGCTTACTTTGGAATTAATTTTCTCTTCTTTCACTAGTTTCCTAAAGTGTAAACTTAGACTATTGATTTCAGATCTTTTTTCCTCTTTGTCATATGCATTCAATGCTAAAAAAAATTCCCCTAAGCACTGCTTTTCTAGCACACCACAAATTAAGTTGTATTTTCATTTTAATTTAGTTCAATTTTTTTTTTGTAATTTCCCTTAAGATTTTCTTTGACCCATTTGTGACTTAAAAGTATGTTGTTTAATCTCCAAGTATTGGGGAATTTTTCAGCTATCTTTCTGTACTAATTTCTAATTTAATTCCACTGTGGTATGAAAGCAGACATTGTATGATTTCTATTCTTTCAAACTTGTTAAGGTGTGTTACAGTTCAGAATGTGCTACATCTTGGTGAATATTCCATATGAGCTTGAGAAGAATGTGTAATATGCTGTTGTTAGATGAAGTAGTCCGTAGATGTCAATTACATCCAGTTGATTGATGGTGCTATTGAGTGCAACTATGTCCTTCCTGATTTTCTGCCTGCTGCATCTGTCCATCTCTGATAGAAGAATGTTAAAAACTCCAACTATAATAGTGGATTCATCTATTTCTCCAAGCAGTTTTATTGGTTTTTGTCTCACATATTTTGATGCTCTTTTATTAGGCACATACACATTAATGATTGTTGTTTTCTTGGAGTATTAAGTCCTTCATCATTATATAGTCACCCTCTTTAACCCTGATAACTTTCCTTGCTCTGAATTCTGTTCTGTCTGAAACTAATACAACTATTCTTGCTTTCTTTTGATTAGTGTTAGTATGATATATCCTTTTCCATAGCTTTACTTTTATGTGTCTTTATATTTAAAGTGGGCTTTTTTAAGACAAGATGTTTGGTCATATTTTGATCCATTGAAACAACCTCTGTCTTTAATTGATGTATTAGGTTGGTGTAAAAGTAATTGCAGTTTTTGCAATTAAAAGTAATAGCAGGCCAGGCGCGGTGGCTCATGCCTGTAATCCCAACACTTTGAGAGGCTGGGTGGGCAGATCACAAGGTCAGGAGATCGAGACCAACCTGGTCAACATGGTGAAACCCTGTTTGTACTAAAAATACAAAAATTAGCTGGGCATGGTGGTGCATGCTTGTAATCCCAGCTTCTCGGGAGGCTGAGGCAGGAGAATTGCTTGAACCCAGGAGTCGGAGGTTGCAGTGAGTTGAGATCACGCCACTACACTCCAGCCTGGCAACAGAGTGAGACTCCAGCTCAAAAAAAAAAAAAGTAATAGCAAAACCCACAATTACTTTTGCACCAATCTAATATTTAGGAAATTGATGTTTAAAGTGATTAATTGAGATAATTGGACTAATATCTACCAAATTTGTTACTATTTTGTTTGTTGCACTTGTTCTTTGCTCTTATTTTTGTCTTCTACACTGTTTCTGCCTTTTATTTCAATTGAGCATTTTATATGATGCTATTTTCTCTTTTGTTAGCATATTATTTTTCTCTTTCTGTACTCTTCTTAGTGATTACCTCAGAGTTTCCAACACACATTACAACTAATCCAAGTCCACTTTTAAATAACACTTTGCCATTTCATGGGTAGTGCAAGTACCTTATAATAACAAAATATTCCTAATTTCTCCCTCTTCTTCCTTGTGTCATTGTTGCCATTTATTTCATTTATACATAAACATATTATATCTATATAAGAGCACAATGTAGCTATTGTTATTCTGAACAAACTATTGTCTGTTAGATCAAATAAGAATAAGAACAATAAAAGTTTTGCTTTATCTTCACTTATTCCTTCTCCAATGCTCTTCATTTCTTAATGTTGATACAAGTTTCTGACCTATAACATTTTCCTTCTCATCGAACAACCCTCTCAACACTTTTTTCAAAGGCAGGCCTACTGGCAACAAATTCTCTCAATTTTCATCTAAGAATGTTCTTATTTCTCCTTCACGTAAGAAGGATAATTACATGCAGAGTAAAGAGGTGGGTTTCTTCTCTCAACGTTTCAGATATTTCACTCCACTCCCTCCCTGCTTGCGTGGTTTCTGAGAAAACGTCACATGTCATTGTTATCTTTGCCTCTCTATAAGTAAGGTGTTTTCTTCTTCTGGCTTCTTTCAGGACATTCTTTTTATCTTTGATTTTTCTGAAGTTTGAATATGATGTGCCTGGCCCAGGTGTATTTCTTTTGGGCATTTATCCTGCTTGGTGTTCTCTGGGCTTCCTGGATCTGTAGTTTGGGCGTCTGACATTAGTTTGGGGAAACTATCAGTCATTGTTGCTTCAAACATTGCTTTGTTTCTTCCCCTCTTTCTTTGTCTTCTAGTATCCCCATTACACATATGTTATGCTTTTTGTAGTCATCTCACAGTTCTGGGATATTCTGCTCTGTTATTTGTTTGGTTTTGTTTTTGTTTGGGGATGGGGGGTGGGGTTGGTCATTTTTTCTTTGCTTTCCAGTTTTGGAAATTTCTATTGACATATCCTTAAGCTTGGAGATTCTTTCCTTGTCTATGTCCAGTCTACTAACGAGCCCATCAACAGCATTCTTCATTTCTCTTTCAATATTTTTAATCTCTAGCCTTTCTTTTAAATTTTGTCTTAGAAGATATATCTCTCTGCTTACATTATCCATCTGCTCTTGGATGTTGTATATTTTTTTCATTAAAGCCCTTAGCATATTAATCCTAGTTTTGGAGTACTAAAAATTATTCCTGTACTGAAAATTCCAAAATTCCTGCCATATCTGACTCTGGTTCTGATATTTGTTCAGTCTCTTCAAACTGTAAGGTTTTTTCCCTTTTCGTATGTTTTGTAATTTTTTTATTGAAAGGTAAATATGATTCCTGGGGGTATTTTTCTCCAATGTTCACGGTGAGGATGCTAGAGCATCTCAGGGTGAAACACAAATGTGTGGAGACTTCCTTTGAGTGCATCCCCTGGAATTTTTAAAACTCAGACCTGTCCATCCTGAGCCTTCAGCAATTCATCAATTACAGCTCAGCTTTCCCTACCCTGGCGTTGTTTCCCCAGAGGCTTATGCTTGTAGATTCTGCTCTGGAAAGTTGTGACTCTCTGTATTCACTCGTCTATCTCTCCAACTTTAAGATCAGCAGTTTGTCCTGTGACCTAACTTCTCTGACAAGCCTAAGAATATAAGAATCTAAAAATCTTGATTTTTCAGTTTGTTCAGCTTTTACTTTTTGTTAAGACAGAGTGGAGACTTCTAAGCATCTTACGTGATGGATAAGAAAATTCAAGATTTTTATTTTTATGAAAGGGATTTCCTCCCAGTCAATAGTCCAAGGGTTCGGTCAGGGTGAACCTATTAGCAAGTAAAATATTGATTGAGAAACTGACCATTAAATATATTAATATAGTCACGTTCAAATAGGATGTAGAAATGAGTAGACAGCATTTGAAATAAAGGTCTGCACAACAAATAGCACAAAACAATAATGGACAGTGAAGGGAAATATTCAGCTTATTTTATTACTAACTTAAGAAAGTTAAGAAAATAAATGCTTGACACTTTGCATAAATTGGATCATAAAAGAATAATAGCCAAAGCAATCTACTACCAAGGAAGGAAAACATGGGAATCCATCACAGACATTTGGGACCCAAACCACGTCCTACATTATAAGGGCACAAAAATACCAGGAGGGAGATGTACAGACTTGAGCTGGGCAAGGAAGAGGTCAGCTCTGGGGCCCCACTCAGGGGTGGTACAGAATATCCTGGTGTGGTGGAGGGAACAGGTGAAGGTGGAATCGAAAGAGGGAACAAGAAAAGGTGTGGTTTGGGGGTACATATGCAAACTCATATGTGTGCGTTTGAGAAATCTTCAGGTCTCAGACTGTGGTTTCTGTCACTGACCCATTGCTGTTCCACGGAAATAAACGTGGTTGGAAAATCAGTAAGAATGAGCAGGTTGAGGAGGTTTCTCTTTCTCTGCCTGTTGGTACCTCCAGGAAGATCGGTTCTTACCCTGGGGAGTCCTTTGGCAGGGTGATCTTGGGGGGCTGAACTGGGACTGTAGCAACTGTGAGAGTCCAGAGATGCAGCAGACGCACTCCTGCTGATCTGGGGAACTGGCTAGCACTGGATCAGGGAAGTGGGGGTGAAGTTGGTCAGCAGCTAAATATGTGACCCCAGCTCTCAGAGCTCCCGTAGTCAGAGGATTGTGTAACGGCTCTGGTGTATCTGATGCCCCATGACTGTTATGGACTGAATTTTTGTCTCCCCCTCAAAATTCATATATTGAAGCTCTAATCCCCAATAGGATGGGGATTACTTGGAGATGAGGTTTAGGTGAAGTCCTGAGGGTGTGGCTCCGTGATGGGATTGGCGGGTCTCCTTATAAGAAGAGGAAGAGGGGTCAGAGCTCGTTCTCTCTCCACTGCGAGTGCACAGTGAGAAGTCAGCCACCAGCCGGAAAGAGGGCACTCACCAGGAACCAAATCTGCCGGCACCTTGGTGCTGGATTTCCTGGCCTCTAGGACTGTGAGAGCCATAAATGTCTGTTGTTTAAGCATCCCAGTCTATAGTATCTTGTGATTGCTGCCCAAGCAGACTAAGACACTGCCACTGTTCCCCTGTCCCTGTCTAATCCTGGATGCTCCCTACAGCTCACCCCAGTTAGAGATTTCATGTGTTCCTTGGACCAGTGGCCCCAGCCACTCCCATAGCAACTGTAGCTGGACCCCTAACTATGCAGTGCCACTCACAGCCTGTGTTTAGACATCAGGCCTCAGCCTGGTCTGCTAAATATCTGGAAGCGCCACTTTCTCACTCAAATTCTTCCTCTTGCCAAGCAGTCTGATCTGACAGGGGTCTTGAGCAAGAAAGAAAGATAGAATTTGTCATATTTGCAGTACATAACATTCTATAGAGTAATTCGTAACTTGCCCCTTTCCCACTTCTCTTACATGCATCCTTTTGTGACTACTAACATTCCAAAATCACTGAAGAAATGAAACAACATATTGTGAAATGCAATATAAAATTATTCTCACGATCAAAATTAAATCTCTTGTCGCAACCTGGAAAGAAAAATAACATGGATCAGAATAGCCCTAGGAAGCTGCCTCCAAACTTGAGGAGGGCACCAGCTGATTTTCAGGCTGACACGTCACCAAAGGTGACAACAACTGACTGTCCAGCTTCTCATACACGCGGTAACCTGGGCAAGGGAGGAACAATGTGGTGTACCTGTTGGCAACAAGTCAGGCTACACTGAAACATTCCAAGGATAGAAAACAAGACAGAACATTAAATATTTGAACTCTGGCAATTTTTAATCCCAGCTGTGAAGGGACAGGAGGGTAAACACAGTCCATTTATAAAAGGTGTGCACATTCACAGGGGCGCTAAATAATGCAACATTGTTTCGCTCGCCCTGCTGATAGTTTCATAGTGAAAAAGTCACTCCAGACAAGTTGGCTCCAGTCACACCGGCCTCTGGAGAGAGGCCAAAATTGTTCTGCTGCAAGCCTCCCAGTGGCACCCAGACATTTTAAAAGAGGGGCTTTCCACTGTTTGTGTTGTGCCGGGATTTCTACAGAGGTGAGAGCTGAGAGAGAATCCTGGCAGCAACCACATTCTGCAATCCCACAAGTGGGGACAGGTGTGCTCCACTCAAAAAAAGCCACAGTTCTCTTCGTTTAACAGAAAATTAATGACGCACCTGGATTCCAGTCTGAAGGAAGTAGATCATGTTTGTTTTCAGAAACAGGCTCTGCTGAGGGTGCAGAGTATGTGGGTCCCACAGCCTCCATCTGCATCTTCTGTGACGTCTCAGTTGCTGCTGACAGCCGTGTTCCCCACTACGTGTATTTCTATTCCTATTGGTCTGCTAATGCCCAAGGAAAGGCAGTGTTCTGAGAAGGCATGGGCTGAGCTGGGGCCTGGTAGCCAGGTTAATGATGAAATTGCCTGCCACAATCCCAAAGGACACATTTCTAAAACACATGAGACAGTTCTGATGCCAGTACCCCTTACACACCCCAGCACTCTCCTGGGCCAATGGCCATGGCTAAGCAAGGATCTCACATTCCGGGCCTAGTATTTGTTTGCTACTATCCTCTTTCTTCAGAAGAAAGTGAAATAAAAATGAAGAGTATTTTTGCCAACTTTCCAGAAGAAAGTGGAAGAAAAAGGCTTGGAAAAGGTAGCTGAATTCAAAGATTGGGAGATTACAAAAATATGTAAATTAATATATATTACTTTAGATCCAGTTAATATTCTATTCAGACCATAAAGAAAAATCACACCCACCCTCCGAGGATGTTTAAAGATAGGTCCTTTACTAGACCAGAGTGTTGGAGGTTGTTGGGACAGGAGGCGATGCCATGGAGAGATGATAGAGATGGAAGGGACTTCACAACCCGGACACCAAAACCAAACAAAGACAGCATAGAATAAACTACAGTCGGTTCTCACTTAGGGAGCTTAGTATAAACAACCTGAATGAAACAGCGGCGTATTTACAGAGTGGTAAACCATGACCAAGTGGGGTTGTCCCAAGAAAGCAAAGATGGTTCAATACAGTGATTTGTTAACAATGCATTCTACTTTTTTTTAATCAAGGAAGAACAAAATGAGATAATTTCAAGACATTTAGTAAAGTTCAATATACATTTGTGTTGTGAGCTTTTAATAGTGGAAGAACAGATGCAACTTTAATGTGCTTAAGAATATAGATCCTCTTACACCCAAACTGACGTCAGCATTGTCCGTGGTGAAACACTAAAGTGCTTCTTAGAATGCTGTCAAAGTAAGGAACGGGACACAGCGGAGTCTATCATCACTCTGGCATTTAGTCCTGTTGGAATAGACTCATCAAAGAAAATAGGAAAAAGAAAGAAAGAATGTTTAAAAAAAATGAAAAGAAGGCAAAATTAATATTATTTGAAAAAGTTATGGCTGTAATATGTGGAATATTCAAGAGTGTCAGCTGAAAATCTATTAGTAACAATATGAAAAGTCAGCAGGAAGATAGGCCAAAATCTTAATATATGTTAGTCAATTTTATATTATGAAATATGATGACAAAAGATCCCATTTATAATAACATTGAAAAGAATTATAGCAATAAATAAATCTTAAGGGAAATATGCAGAACACATATGAGAAAATTCTTAAACTCCAGAGGGGCATAAAGGAAGACTTTAGTACATGGAAACATATATTTTAGTCTTATGGAGCAAAACTCAAAAATCCAAAGATGTCATGTTTCTCTAACTTAATTTGTAAATTTGATGTTATTAATTTGATTTGAAATGCTATCCGAGTTTTCTTCATAACCTGACAAGTTGATCCTACAGTTGAAATAAAATAAGCATATGAAAATATTCAGGAAAGTTCTGGAAAAATTATAGAAGAATTGGGGTGAGATAGCGACTAGCCTTATCAGACATTTAAAAGCTGTAATAAGTAAAGCAGTTTGCTATGGAGCAGAATTAAATAGCCACATCTACACCCAGGCACAAATGACTGATAATGACTTAGTGTATCATGCATCCAGGAAATAGTTTTCAAGGGTTCATGATGTCTTCCGCCACTGCCCTGGTAACGCATGTGGGCTTCAGTCCTAGCAGGAGACTGTGATTGGTTTGGGGGATTCTCACATCCTCAAATTCTTTCACTGCTCAATCAGCCCCAAAGCAGGCCTGGCTCCAGGAACGGAACCAATTTGGAGCACATTTCTAAGTAAGTGGCTTGGAGAACAAAAGCCCCAGTCCTCTGGACCTCTTCCTGGCAATACCTGCTTTGATAGAAAGCTTGCTTTGCTATTGATTCCCTAGGCTGAGAAACCCAGAGGAAAAGAAGCAACAAGGGTACTTTCATGGGGACAATGATGACTGTGATACCTCTTACTCCTAAGGCACCAGATAATTCTTTTATTAATAAACTTTATTTTTTAGACCAGGATTAGGTTTCTTAAAAAGTTGAACAGAAAACAGTGAGTTCTCAGATACCCCCTTTCCCCACCCTAAACCTCACCCCACAGAATTTCCTCTACCATTAACATCTGGCTTGAGTGTGGCGCATTAGGGTGTGCGCTCTGCATTGCACATCCTCCGGGTTTCCACAGTGCATAATGTCATGCATCTCCCATTTCAGTATAATACAGAGCAGTTTCACTGTCCTGAAAGTCCCCTGAGCTCCATGGATGACTTTTTCAAAATTAAAATCAGACACAGGCCGAGCATGGTGGCTCATGCCTGTAATCCCAGCACTTTGGGAGGCCGAGGCGGGCAGATCACGAGGTCAGGAGATCGAGACCATCCTGGCTAACACGGTGAAACCCCATCTCTACTAAAAATACAAAACAATTAGCCAGGCGCGGTGGCGGGCACCTGTAGTCCCATCTACGCAGGAGGCTGAGGCGGGAGAATGGCGTGAACCCGGGAGGCAGAGCTTGCAGTGAGCTGAGATCACACCACTGCACTCCAGCCTGGGCGGCAGAGCGAGACTCCATTTCAAAAAAAAAAAATCAAACATAAAGAGAAAGACAGAGCTCTTCTGACACTGAGCTGCTTGCCTTTCTAATAACAAGAAATTTACAACCATTGTAAATTGACCTGAAATACACCAGTCACTTTGAGAGTCCTCAACTCCTAAAATCCTTAGCTAATACCAATCTTATTAGTTTCTTTTATTTATCAAGGAAGAACAAAATGAGATAATTTCAAGACATTTAGTAAAGTTCAATATACATTTATGTTGTAAACACAAATCGAAATTGGCTGCCACAATCCCAAAGGACACATTTCTAAAACACATGAGACAGTTCTGATGCCAGTACCCCTTACACACCCCAGCACTCTCCTGGGCCAATGACCGTGGCTAAGCAAGGATCTAATATTCCAGGCCTAGTATTTGTTTGCTACTATTCTCTCTCTCCAGAAGAGAGTCCCATCTCTTCCATGGGAAGAGAAAAATTTCATAGTTAATGTTACTTTAAAAAACAAAAACAAAAAAAAAACAACCACCAGGCAATGAAAGACAAAGTCTTACCAGAAAAATAAGGCATTTATTACAGATTGAAAGTAATCAGAAGAAAAATCACAGAATTCACAAAATCATTCTTTGTTGGAACTTCTCTTCCTTCCAGTGCGTTTTGCTGTTAAGAGAAAAGGAGCATGAGGGTCAGACCACCATGGCATGCATTCACATTCCAGCTTTGGAGGCCCGGGACCCAGGACTCCTGGGCATTACTCAAAACCAGATCCGATGATACGAGACACTAGAGCAGCTATGCGAAGCAGCAGCTCCTTGAACAAACCAAAAGGGCGAGAGACGCCTACAGGAGGAAGAACAGGTAACTGGGTCTGGGGAGCAGACACACAGCCCCAGAAAGGAAGCTCAAATCTCATAAAGGGAAGAATCAAAGAGACCCCAAGCAGAGGCTGCAGCCAGGTGTTGGGCCCCAGGCTGGTCTGTGAAGGTGTTTGTGGCGTGAGGTCAGAAAGGAAGGAACCAAGCAAAAGCAAAAGAGTAGGCTGTCCACAGCTGCCATCGTGAGCGGGTGTGGGGCTGGAGATCAGGATACTCCCTCCAGCCATTCATCCATTTATCAATTCATCTGTTTGATAAACACGTATGCACTGAGCATTTGCTGGGGGTTACAAAGATCAATGAGGCATAGTTTTGACCTCAAAAATCTCCCACAACCTAGTGAAGGGGGTAGAAGTAGTTAGAGTACAGCTTGGTAAATGCCAATTCCAGAGACACCCATGTGCAGGAAACCCGAGGAAAAGGGTTCCTGGAGAGGACACGTACGCTGAACTCGGAGGATAAGCTGCGGTGGGGATACTGTATCCCAGCAGAGGGGGCCTGAGAGTGGAGGTGAGACCCAGACTCGGGCCCCAGGAGAACAGTCAGCTGTGTGAGGCTCTCCCATGTGACTCAGGAGACAGAAGCGGCACACAAGGCTGGGGACAGACAGGCAGCACACTGCCAGGTGTGTGGACGAGGACTGCTGAGGCGCATACTCCGAGGGAACTCATCCCCATCCTCCGGCAGAGCAAGGTCCCAGACTCGTGATAAAACGACTCTGATGACAGTGCACAGGTGCCTTTGAGGGCAACAACACACAGCCAGCAGGAAAATGCTGAACATAGCAGGCTGGAGATGCAGTTGGAACTGGAGCCAACAGCACGGAGCGGACAGAGCTGTGAAACATTTCGGAGGAAGGATTAGCGGACCTCGGTGACCAACTGGGTGAGGTGGGGAGGAGGTCTGAGATGCATCTGCTTCAGGCCTGGGGGCCCTTGGAAGATGGGTTGGAGACGGGGGAAGAGTGACTCTCCGAGGGAAGAATCGCATTTTGAAGGTGGTATGGAATACCCAGACGAAGGTGTCTGGCAGGCTGCCGTTGACTCAAGTTTGGAGTCCAGGCTGGAGGAACAGTGTGGAGGAGAGGGGGAAGAATCCCCAGACAGCTGGGTGTCAAAGCCCTGGGGGTGCTTGGCATCACCCAGGAGAGGGAAGGCCATGAGCAGAAGGAAAGCCAAGGTTGAAATCCTGGGGAACATCGTGGTTTCAAGGGCAGCAGGAAGAAGCCAGTCTGTGAAGAGCAAGAAGTCTTGGCCTGAGAGGGGACCAAATCTCAGAGGTCAGAAGGTTTCAAGAAAGAAGGAGTGGTCATCCACATCCAACGCGGCTGTCAGGTCCAGGAGGAGAAGGGGTGGACGTGAGGATGGGACAGCAGTGAAGTGGCTACAGAGCAGGGCAGTGTCGGGTGCAGGAGGAGAGACTGCGTGAGGCCCTGGGGAACTCATGCAGACGGCGTTTTTAAAAAGACAGGATGAGAAGAGATCAAGGGAGAGTAATGAGAAGCTAGGGATAAACGAGGGGCCCGAACCCACTCTGCAGTCAATCCTCATTGGTCACAGATGCTGTATTTGTGAATTCGCCTACTCACTGCTAACAAATAGTTATTTGAAATCCCAAAATCAGTACTCATGGTGCTTTCTCATTCATTCTCAGACAGGCACGGAGCAGCAAAAGATTGGAGTCATCCTTCCCACACCTTCCCAGCTGAGGTCAATCAAGGCAACACTCTACCTCCATGTCTCAGCTCTCCTGCTGTCAACAAGTGTCCTTTTCGCGGTCTATTTAATGCCCCAATTTTTGCATTTTTGTGCTTTTTGTTCATGATGTCACTGTTTAAAATAGCCCCCAAGTATAGTGCTGTCAAGTGTTTCTAAGTGCAAAAAGGCTGTGATGTGCCTTACAGAGAAAATATATGTGTGTTAGAGAAGCTTCACTCAGGCATGAATTATAGCGCTATTGCCCATGAGTTCATTGTTAATGAGTCAACAGTATCTATTAAATACGGCATCTAAACAGAAACACACATGAAACAAGGTTATATGCTAATCGGTTGAGGAAAACGTTGGGAACAGAGGCTCAGAGAACTCTAACCCTGGATTGCCTATATGAGCGATAGTTTAGTATTCACTAATTCAATGTTCGAAGCAACTTTATAGATGATAGCTGCCTCAGATAACAAGAACCAACTCTACTTGACGCAGCAATTAATACAGTGTGCTGTGAATGTGAATCAGAGAAAGTGTAAATGAATACAACTGCACATCACCATGTCTGTGCCTCTGGAGTCTCGGTTGGGTCTTTTCTGTCTTCTGTGGGGCATCTGGCTCTCTTCAGTAGGGGGACTGTCATGGGAGACCATGATGAGAAGTTGTCACGAATGAATCTGATACCTGAATGTGGAAATCACTCAGAAAGCTGGCAGAGGTGGTGCGGGTTTTAGGGACCGGTCCTCCCACATAGTTGATGATAAGCAGGTATGTTTCTAACACTTTAGATCAGTTAAAGTCTTTGCCATCTAGTTGGTGACTACATTTCTAGTTTCACCCAACACATGACAAATGCTTCTTAAACAAATAAGCCTTGAAGTTTTGCCCTCTCATCCTATTTTTTTTAAATACGGAGATGTGAGAAAAACAGGAAAGAAGAGGGAAGAGGCTTTGGAAACAGACAGACATCAAGAGTTCAGTCTCAATCCCAACACTATCTCTGAGGGCAGGGGCCTCTAAATGCCTCTGCTTCCTCCTCCATGAAACAGAGAGAATGACAAGAAGAAAACTTCATTTGATTGTTCCAACGTTTATGCAAGGGAATGTACGAATGGGTCCAAACACAGGCCCAGGCATTCTTGAGAGCTGTGATATTCGTGGGCACAGAGGCTGGGCACAGAGGCCAGGCACAGAAGGGCATTTAATGGACATCTGTTGAATAAAGGGATAAAATTATGAGAATGATTCTTTTTACTATGCCCTTATTGACAAAAGGCCTCAAAAAGAACTGCCCCCTTTGCTGCTCTTGGGCATAGTTTAGGAACTCCACACTAACAATCAAGATTGTGACATAAAGAAAAATGCATCACTCACACTGCTATGGTTTGGGTGCTGAGGGTCTTCCGGCCACTACATAATTGAAAAGTCAGAACTATTCCAGCTACAAAGATAAGAAAGTCTAAGATTCTCAAAGAGATTTTTTTCAGCACGGGAGCTGGGACCTGATTTTCTACATTTCCTACCTTAGAGCAATAAATGAGAAAAAAATTCAGAGTATTTTATTTAAATATTACATTTCACTATCTACTCATATATCAAATCGTTTTCTGGCAACATGAAAGAATCCTAGAACAGTGTTGAGGGCTCTGGGGATTTCATAACAAATAGCCACAGTCTCTACCTTTAAAGAGCTCCCCGGTGGAAAAATGTCACTCACAATTTGAAAAGAGGAATTTTGATTCTGGTCATGCATTCATTCACTCTATCCTCCCAGTCCGATTGATTGTATTCTATACACTGTTCTTAGCACTATGAAATTGATGAAGGATATTTTTAATAATTTCATATAGACATATCATTAATAATATTTTTACTTCTTGTAAAACTGAAATAATTAACAAGGAGAATGCATCCTCAAGAAGTTTATGGTCGGCATGGTGCCCCATGCCTGTAATCCCAGCACTTTGGGAAGCCAAAGTGGGTGGATCACTTAAGGTCAGGAGTTGGAGACCAGCCTGGCCAACATGGTGAAACTGCATCTCTACTAAAAATAGAAAAATTAGCTGGGCATGGTGGTGTGCACCTGAAATCCCAGCTACTTGGGAGGCTGAGGCAGGAGAATTGCTTGAACCTGGGAGGTGGAGGTTTCAGTGAACAGAGATTGTGCCACTGCACTCCAGTCTGGGCAACAGAGCAAGACTCTGTCTCAAAATAAAAAGGAAGCTTGTGGTCTAGTATAGACCAAAAAAAAAAAAAAAAAAAAGTAATAATAAACCCTTGAAGGAATTGCATCCTGAGAGCTTAAGGAACTGGATCACTATCGCAGATGGGAGAGCAGGCTCAGAATCAGGCCCATGGATTCCAGATCCCATCGGATTGGCCTCTTCACTAGACCCACTGTGCTGGCCTTACCAGCCTCATTCTGTGATTTCAGGGAACCCAGCATGGTGTAGAAACCTGTCCTGCTAAAGGTCACGGGAGGGCAGAGATATAACTGGGACTTCAGTCAAATCCCATGTTCAGGTCAGGGCTGCAGCTGTCTTTAAAAATAAATGTTTTGAGTGATCAACTTCTTCATAAAAAATCAGATGATGAATTTATATTGCAATACACATATGTATACACATCCAACGTTATCATGTTACAATAAACAAAATATAGCCAATCCACTGAGAACTCTGTCCTCCCTGCCCCAACCCATGATATTCTGTAAAGAAAAAGAAAGATATCATTTACATTTATAGAAGAGGAATATGATGTGTCTGTTTCTTCATAATGCGTAGATTCTCGATCTCAGTATGGAGCTGGTTTTTATATTTAGAGTTGTGCCATACATTCAAAAGAAAACCTACCATTTGTATCTTTCATCCAAGAAGGCCTCACTGGTGAATTTCCCTTCTATTTTAGTAAAATGTCAGTTGACTTCTTTCAAATCTCAATATGGTTAAAAATTAATTATACTATGCTTAACTTATGTTTTTGGTAAAAGAATTTCAAGAACCCAAAGTGAAGGATTTCATTCGCTTAAAAAATATTTACTGAGTGCTATTTATTGAGTGTGCTGGGCTATGTGCAGGGCACTGGGGGACAGTGGCAGTTGAAGTTCCTTGAGACTTCCTCTTGGGGAGTCCGGTAGTCAGATGGGTAACAGGAAACAACCAATTGCAGTGCCCTGTGATGAGGACTCTACAGAGGCCCAAAAAGGGACATCATCTCTGATTCAGTGGCGGTGGCTTGTGATGTCAACGTAGACCTCCAAAGGGAAGCGACAACTGAGCTGGGACCCGAACGGTGAGGCAGAACTAGTCAGGCGGATGGTGCCAGTAGAGGCAGAAGCTGGAGGGACTGCAAGTACCTCAGTGCCTCAGGAGCTGAGCAGCCAGGTAGGCTGGAGATGTGGGCAGACCCAGGTCATGAAGGCCACTGTGAGCTACACTGGGAGTTTGGACTTTATCCTGAAAGCATGCAGTGTTATGAAGACTGTAAAGCCCTTGAACGCTCCAGCTTCATTATTAACTTGTGTGTGCACATGTGTGCATGTAAAATACCTATGCATGGAATTGATGTCTATAATTCCTTCTTGACATTCCTCTTACGTGTGCCCTTCATGATAGCTACATTTGCTCCCATCCCGTCCCTAGTAACTGGGAATTTATACACATGTGAAACTCTGTGAAGCTCAGTGCCAGTGTGATAAACCAGGACTCCATCTCTAGCTTTCTATAGAACTGGGGCAGATAGGCTGTTCTTCCTATTGGGCCAGTGTCTAGCTGTTGCCCACCTCTGCTCAGTCCCACAAGTGAAGCAAGCATTAGTTTATATGGGGCAAGGATCAGAGTCTCCTCCATGTTTCATGATAAACCTGAAGACAGTAAGCAAGGTAGACAGTGTGGGATCAGAACCTGAGGCAAGAATACAATCAATAGTTCATTGGTGATGGTAGTGAAGCAATGGACCAATGCCAGAGAAATGTGTGGGGGAAGTGAATAAGACCGGACCCCAATGTACATTCCAAGAAGATGAAGGATGAAGGGGAGTCAGTGATGCCCTCAAGAGTTTTAGCTTGAGCAAATTAGGTGGATGTAATGTCATCAATTAAGAAAGGGAGCTTGAGGAAGCTAGTTGAGTTTCAGGGACACCCAGGATACACAATGGCAATGCCACATAGGCAGTTGATATAAAGGCCTGGATCCAGACATAGAGTGTGATAAGAGACAAGCGTTTGGAAATAATTATGCATCATTGATAGTTAAAGTCAAGCAAGAAGAAGAGATAAAAGAGTAATCTACAGAATAGGGGATGAATTAAACTAAGGAGATCATACAAATGCTCACCAGTATTTAAAGTATACATCAGCCAGGCGCGGTGGCTCACACCTGTAATCCTAGCACTTTGGGAGGCTGAGGCAGGCAGATCACCTGAGCTCAGGAGTTTGAGACCAGCCTGGCTAACATGGTGAAACCCTATCTCTACTAAAAATACAAAAATTAGCTGAGCATGGTGGCAGGAGCCTGTAATCCCAGCTACTAGAGAGGCTGAGGTGGGAGAATCGCTTGAACCCAAGAGGCAGAGGTTGCAGTGAGCCAATATCATGCCATTGCATTCCAGTATGGGCAACAAGAGCGAAACTCCCTCTCAAAAAATAAATTAATAAATAATAAATAAAATACACATCAAGAAAAGGAAGCTAGATGGTATTTCATAGATGTGAGGTGAGGAGGTTGAGGAAGCAACCAGAGACCACAGTTGTGTCAAAAAGTTTAGCAGGGAAGGAAGGATGGAGGGAAGGTAGTTGCTTAGATGGATGAGACGGGCCAAAAGAAGGGGCTGTGCCCTTGTTGTTTGTTTGCTCCTCAAATGGATAGACTTGATCACATCAGAGGCAACAGATACAAATGTCATGGGAAAAAGATTGAGGGTGCATGAGATTGAAGAGGCAATTGAGGAGAAGTCTTGGGAAGGAGGTCATAGAAGCCAAAAGGCAAAGATTTGAATAGTACATTGTAGATATTTGGAGGCCGGCAGTTTTAAGGCATTCACTCCACATAGCTTCTATTTCTAAATACACATGTGTGCACCTGCATTTTCTTACCTCAAGGCTGTTACTCAAAGTCAGCATTTATTCTTGCTCTGTGCTGGTGGTTTGGGTATCTTCTGTTTCCAGGAGGCAAAACCCTTCTCATGATCTCTAAAGATAGAAAAGGGAAGCATAGGCTCTGTCAGTCACATCAAGAGCTGAGACAGTGTGGACAATGTTACTACAAATTCATGAGAAGGATTGTGACAAGCATAACCTGAACCCATCTGCCATGAGAATACCTGAGGGCATGATAACTTCATCTTCCTTATTCCACTCTCTCTCCTTCTCCCCTGTGTTGTGTTACAGCTGGGTCCAGTGCTCATTTCTCCCCACTCTGTATTACTACATGTGATGTCTCAGCCACCATGGATGCCCTCGAGGGCAGGAACTGCCACCTTTATCTTTCAGTCCTCCATGAGATCTACCCAGTGTTTGGCACACACATTTGTTGAATTAAATTAAATCATCATGTTCAAAGCAGTCTCCAAGACAGCTGCACTTCTGTGTCAATGATGCTCATCCAGGCCCAATGTGTTTTTAGATTTTGGCTTAGAAATCTCTTCCAAGACATATAAAAGAATTGGTCACATTAATTTATATCCATATAACATTTTTAGTCCCAAATGGCATTTGTCCAATGCAATAATCAGTTTCCAAGATGGCTTCCTGGTATTCACACTCCTGAGCAGTCCCTTCCCACACTGGGGCAGGATTGGCCTGTGTGTTTAATAATAAACTATGCAGGAGTGAAGTCATATCACTTCCAAGATTAGTTTATAAAAGACCGTGTCTTCTGCCTTCGGTGCTCTTGCTTGCTCATTCTCTCTCTCTCTCTCTCTCTCTCTCTCTCTTTATCAAATCATCATCTCTGGCGGGATCCAGCTGTCATTATTTGAGAACATTCAGAAGTCCTATGGAAAGGTCACATGGGAAGAAACTGAAGCCCTTGGTCCACCAGCCTGTGAAGAACTGAGGCTTCCTAACAACATGTGAGTGGGCTTAGAGGTGGCTCCTTCAACCCCAGTCAAGCTTCAGATGAGATCACAGCCCAGTCAACATCTTGTCTGAAACCTTTTGATAGACTCTGAGCCAGAACCACCCAGCTAAGTTTCTCCTGGGTCTTTGACCCTCAGAAACTGTGAGGTAATAAATGTGTGTTGTTTTAAGCTGCCAAATTTTGGGGTAACTTGATACATAGCAATAGATAACCAACACACCCAAGTTGATTATTAATCTGATTAATCAGATTTATTTCCAAATATCTTTTGAATATTCCCAACACCAAATCCAAGGGCAAATGTTTGCCACCAGGACAGAGATTTAAAAAAAAAAAAAAAAAAAAAAGCCATGGATTCTGAGGACAATTCCAAAGGAAAAGCTCATAAAAACGTTTCAGCAGTGGTCATGCTGTTATAATAACTGTATATTCTCCCAAAGTGACAACTTGGATGAAATATAAAACTGGCATTTTAAAAAAACAAGCATCAGGTTATAAGTTCTAGCACTTCAAATAAACTGGAGTATGTCTAATGAAGGTCAGACTTTGAGCTCACTGAAATGTTAATATCTGTGTTATTCATTTTAATAGGGAATGCTGAACATCAGGTGGATTTCGCAGCTCTTCTGGGAGGCAGCATGAAACAGGCACAGGTTTTAGATTCTGACAAATCTGATTAAAGTCCTGCATTGGCAATGTAGCCACAAGCAAATTAGGGAAACTCACTAAGCCTCAGTTAGCTCACCCACAAAATGGGAAAGAACACAGTGCTACCTCACAGAATGGTTGTGACACTGAAGAAGAAAATTGTGTTAAGCAATTAGTACAGGGTAGGCAATTTGCATATGCCAATTAATGCCATGAGTTCTTACTGCTTTCTTCATCTATAAAAGCAGGTAACACACCTGGTTGACAGGGCTATCATGAGGACCAAATGAGAAAACTGATCTGTACAGGAGAGGGACAAAATAACTTTGTTTCATCCATTTGGTGAGAAGTTTGGTTGAGTATGGCAAAAAGAAGATCATTAGACACGTTGTATGCCTGCATCAAAATATCTCATATATGCCATAAATATATATACCTCCTATGTACCCATAAAAATTAAATTTTTCAAATTAAAAAATAGAAGGTTATTAGAGTTCATGCTACTTTTTAAATGCTCCAGAGAGTGTCAGAAAAAAATGGTGAATTCTTATTTCCTGAGCCAGATTTGATATTTTGATTCTTAGTAACTTTTAAGTCAGTTAGTGCCTCAAGGCATTCTTTTTAATGATTTGCAAAGCAAGTTTATACATTACTATTCTTTTCATTTTTACTTAAAATATTTTGTCTTTCAGAGATTTAACTCCTATGAAACTGGAAACAGCTATGAAATAGGATTTCTCAGGAGTCCAGATTGATCAGAAAAGGGTCTGGTAGCACAGCAGGAAAGAAACCACTTACCAAGTGACTGATCATAAAATTGTTCACTTGTGGACTCATCTGGAATGAGACCTGTAACACAGTAATAATCATAAGACAAGACCCCTCTCACTATTCCAGAATGTTCTATGACTTCATTATTAATGCCACAATATGCTTCTTAAGCAAAAAAGCAGTAAGAGATCACCACTGAGTTTTATTGCTATCAGCACTAATAGGAAAAATGCCTCCTAAATCATAGAACACTAACCCAACCCACTTTGTATTAAAAGCCACACAGGGAAAGAAAGAAGAGGAGCCCTTCCTCCCTGAACCAAGACATTCAAAGGGATGATCAGATCTAGTTGTATGGCTGAAAGACGATAGAATTCAGCCTGTTTACTCCTGATCCTCCCAGCTACACATTCTTAAGGGGAAAACCAACACTGGCTCTGTTTACTTGGCAGAGATGTTGGGGCCATCAAATGGAACGATGTATGGAAAAGCTCTGTCGTGAATACAAAGAAATATCTAAATGAATAGTTGTATCATTACTACCTAGTGATAAAAAGTAAGCAAAAGCAAAACAAAATATTAATTTTCTTTTTTTTTTTTTTTTTTTTTTTTTTTGAGACGGAGTCTCGCTCTGTCCCCCGGGCTGGAGTGCAGTGGCTGGATCTCAGCTCACTGCAAGCTCCGCCTCCCGGGTTCACGCCATTCTCCTGCCTCAGCCTCCCGAGTAGCTGGGACTACAGGCGCCTGCCACCTCGCCCGGCTAGTTTTTTGTATTTTTTAGTAGAGACGGGGTTTCACCGTGTTAGCCAGGATGGTCTCGATCTCCTGACTTCGTGATCCACCCGTCTCGGCCTCCCAAAGTGCTGGGATTACAGGCTTGAGCCACCGCGCCCCGCCAAAATGTTAATTTTCTATGACTGTAATTGTTGCAAGATTATATACATACGTATTTCTAGTTTTAAATGACTCACTAGGAAAGAACTGCAATATGAAGTTATTTTAAGAAAAAAAATTTAAAAGAACAAATCTTAACTTACCAAATAGAGAATTGTTTCTCCATTTACGAGATCCCAACATGTCCCCAAAAATCATCTAAAGAAATTCAGGCATCAGGATATTTCAACACATGAAAGAAAGAAAAAGAAAAGACACTGAAAAATGTAAATGTCATCTGGAAGACTCTGATATATGTTATATAATCCATTTTTAAAGAAATAGGCAATATATTATATTAAATAACTTTATATGGTATCAAACATGTAAGTCTAAGAAAGCACATGGGGAAGAGCAAGCTACATGAAGTTTAAATTGCCCACAGATCTTTCCCCAAGACTGAGAATGTACTCCCAAACATGGTCGACCTCCAGAAAAGCAAAACCCTGTTACACAGACTTGCACATAGACTAAGTTTAGGTCAAATTTTAGAGTTTTCTCTCTACGAAGTCACCGTAATATGTTCAGTAAGAAAAGGTGTCCACAAGAAGTTTGCATGAAACCACTAAAAGTCCATGCAATCATCGCAAAGTAAAGTGGTTGCTTGGCTCACAGTCTTTCTACCAAGAGTCTTGGTAGGCTGTCCTCCCCATCCTGAACAGTCACAGGTAGTCTCATGGCCTCCATCACAGTCATTGGACCAGGAAGGGACACATACCAAGACAATTTAAGAGAGAAAGAACATTCCTTTCAACAGATAGTGCTGATACTACCAGATATGCACATGCAAAAGAATGAAGTCGAACTCCTTCCTCACATCATATGCAGAAATCAAATCAACACGGAGCATAGACCTAATGTAAAACTACAGAAACAACAAAACAAAAAATTACTAAACTGGACTTCATCAAAATTTAATTTGGCTCTTCAAAGGGCACCATCAAGAAAGTAAAAGATAACCCACAGAGGGGGAGAAAATGTTTCAAAACAACTCAATAAAAAGACAAATAGTGCAATTAAATCATAGGCAAGGATTTGAACAGACATTTCTTCAAAGAAGATGTATAATGGCCAATCATTAGTCATTAGAAAAATGTAAATTAAAACCACAATGAGAGCTGGGCACAGTGGCTCATGCCTGTAATCCCAGGACTTTGGGAGGCGAGGCAGGCAGATCAGCTGAGGCCAGCAGATGGAGACCAACCAGGCCAACATGGTGAAACCCTGTCTCTACTAAAAATACAAAAATTAGCCATGCACGGTGGCACACACATGTAGTCCCAGCTTCTTGGGAGGCTGAGACACTACAATTGCTTGAACCCGGGAGACAAAGGTTATAGTGAGCCGAGATTATGCCACTGCACTCCAGACTGAGTGACAGAGTGAGACTCTGTCAACAACAACAACAAAAAACTACAATGAGGTACTATGTCACACTCACTAGAATGGTTAAAATAAAAAAGACAAGTATTGACAAAAATGTATAGAAACTGAAATCCTCATACAGTACTGGTGGGAATGTAAAATGGTACAGCTGCTATGGAAATAATGTGGCAGTTTCTCAAAAAGTTAAACATAAAGTCACTATATGGTCATTAAACATCGAGTTACTATATGATCCAGGAATTCTGTTCCCAAGAGAATTAAATATATGTGTACACAAAAACTTGCTCATGAATGCTTCTAGCATCATTATCTGTGATAGCCAAAAAGGGAGAAATAAACCAAATGTTGATCAACGAATGAATGGATCAATCAAATGTGGCTCTGTAAAATGGAACAATAAAAAGGAATGAAGCACTGATGCATGCTACAACATGGATAAACCTCCAGAACGTTATGCTAAGTGAAACAAGTCAGTCACAAAAGAACACAGGCTGTACGATTCCATTTGTATGAAATGATCAGAATGGACAAATCCATAGACACACAAAGTAGATTAGTGGTTGCCAGGTGTTGGGAGGAATGAGGAATAGAGAACGACTGTTATTAGGGTCTCTCTTCCACGTGATGAAAGTGCTCTGGATTTAAATGGTGGTGGCAGTTGTGAATATACTAAAAAGCACTGAACTGTACACATAAAAAGGGTGAATTCTATGGTATGTAAATTACATCTCCACCAAAATGTATTTTAGAAGGGGAGTATCAAAACA
This sequence comes from Macaca nemestrina, assembly GCF_043159975.1. NCBI lineage: Eukaryota > Metazoa > Chordata > Mammalia > Primates > Cercopithecidae > Macaca > Macaca nemestrina. The sequence goes on along the minus strand of NC_092135.1, from coordinate 132,158,761 downwards.
TCACATTGTACACAGTAAACATATAAAATTTAAAATAAATTAATAATAAAGTTATATGTATAAAAGAACAAAAAAAGGGGACACCTAAGCCAGGCCAGCAGGGGAAATGCTGAGAGGTTTCTCTAACTGGCAGCAGAGAGAAATGCCTCCTTTCCCTCCTAAGTACAGAGGACATAGTCTGGAGTAGCTTGAGGCTTTACTTCCTGCTGCAAGGAGGAAGCCTCTCTGCAATAAGGGTGGGCGTGGAGTGCGGGAGGCACAGTGACAGAGAGAGAGAGACACAGAGAGAGAGGAAGGAGGAGAAGATGGAGGAGGCAGAGAAGGAAGGAGAAGGAGAGGGAGAGGGAGGAGGAAACGGAGGAAGAGAGAGAGAGGGAGAGAAAGGGGAATGAGGGGAAGGAGGAACAGGGAGGGGCATAGGGAAGAGGAGGCAGGGAGAGAAGGGGAAGGAGAAGAATGTGGCACATACAGGACTGAAGGACCCTAAGTCGAGTTGTCCCTGAAGCCAACTTCTCTCCTTCCTTTCTGGGAATGTGATCCAGGGAATTACCTCTTTTTGGCTTAGACTACTTCTAGTTAAATATCTATCTCTTGAAATGAAAGGCAGTAAGTAAATTAAATGCCTGTCACCCCTCCCCTGAGCTCAGAATTCCTGTCATTATTCTTCCTCAGTTTCTCTCACTTGGACTATTTTGGGTCTCGTGTCGGAAACGCTAGCTGACTTCATCGTATCCACTCCAAATCAGAAGGATTTGTCTAAAGTCAAGCTCACTTATTAGAAACTGAAGAAAAAAAAAAAAGAGAGCGCCAACCTACAACTGTACTACGTTGTACCCTTTCAGCATTGTACTCCTGATGGCGCCTGCACCAGTATAAGACTGAGTGAGTGCTTATGCACCATATGGAAAGCTTTTCTCCTCTACACATTTCTCTTTCAGGATTGTAAAAGAAATAATAAAAACTACAGTAATTCACATATCTATTTAGTCAAGGATAAGAGAATACTTGCAAATTTAGAAAATTATTTTCTCAATTTTTTATTGTTGCTATACTTTAAAAAATTATGTCATGGAAAGTCCAAAGATTTTATATTCAGGTCTCTCATCATGTCCTTACCAGACTTACTCTAAGTCCTTATTAGTCATAATTTGGATTTTGGGGTTTATTTGCCATGGCTTCCATTTTTCTTTATCTTACATTCCTTACTCTGGAAATTCCTCTACATTCTCTATGTGTTTTTCAAGTGATCTTTATTTTTATTACTCTGGGAGTTTTTTTCAGTTTTGTTTCTTCTATTTCTTCCTTCCGACGATAATTTGTTTGTTCTATGACTAAATTTATCCTAATCTAATGTCTTTCATATTTATAATATCACCATTTTTTTCACTGAAAATGATTACCAGTTGTTCTCTCATTTCTTCTGTTTCATGCAAGAAATTCATTTCAGAGTTTCCAGGAACTACTCAAGTCTCTATCTGCTTTCTTCTTTCCTTTTGAATTGTAGAATTTTTTTAATTTGAGAATTTTTAAAAATAAATTTGCTCAAAAATGTTTATGATCACCTAAGCTTTAAGAACAAGCAACCTGGGAGTTTATTTTAAGATCTAGTTTTTTTACAAGGGCTAACTTAATATCTGAGTCTTCTTAGAAAACTCGAAATCGGAAGAAAAGAGAGTGGTCTTCACTATGCAATTAGAAAGTTGCAACAGATTTGTGGGCTTTGCAAACAACCAGAACCCATTTTCCCATTGAGGGGTGGAAGAGGCGTTAACTTAGCTGGCCATTTACTAAATTCATTTTGTGTTAAAGGTCATAAAATGAACCAGAATCCATTTCTCTCAACATTCACTACTAAGCCCTAGACCCAGTCAGCATTCTCTCTCACCTGTTATTTACTTCATATTTACTCCATATTTATTCTTACCTAGTTCCAATCTGTTCATCATCTGATTCGGTTACCCTCCTCCGCTCCCCACACACACACATTTAAAACCCTTTCATAACCCCATGTCTTCAGGATAGAGCCAGACATCCTCAACAGGACCCTCAAAGTCCATCTTGACTGCTAGTGTTCCTCCAGCTCCACCTTGTGCCTCTCTCCCCATGTTTTTCTCATTCCTGTTGTAATAGAGTTCTATCCATTTCAACCTACCAGCTTTCCTGGCAATTCAGGGTACTCCACATGATTTCCCCTATGCTTGAAATACCCTTCCCCCTCCACACTCTGCCCTGTTTGTTCTAACGTATACCCGCCTTCTGGATCTTGGCTGGAAGGTCAGTTCCTGGGATAAGCTGTCTGCTCCCCACGTGACCTGAATTCCTCTCACTATGTAGCCCCCAGTGCCTGCCTGACAGTGTAATTCCTGCTTAGTGGACACCTTTCCCCCAGACATGTCTATAAACTTCACAAAGGTTAGCACTGTGCTTGTCTTCCTCCCCACCATCTTTTTTCTCATATGAACCACGAATCAAGACTAACAAAAGACTTGTGAAGTGATAAGCATGGTCCTTGTCATTTCTGTGTTAGCTGGGCCACAGTGTATGAGTGTGTTACAACAGAATGTATTTGACTTCCTAAATATTTCAATAGGATCTAAGGAAGGAGGCCCATGGTACTCGCCCCAGCACTAAGAAACGAAGATTCTTCAACTATGGCTCCAGGACAAGTTCAGAGATCAGCTGGGAGATGACCTTCAGAAGTTGTCAGTGTGAATGGGATCAATCAATAAGGCCATGCTCAACTGAACTTTTTGTGGAGAAAGTCCTAATAAACTGTGTGAAGTTCTCTTTGTACCAATAAGGCCATCCTCTGTGATAGGAGTGTCTCAGTCATTAGTTTCATTACTTTCTAATTCTGAAACATACTTCCAGACAAAATAGTTAAGGCGTGAGTATGTTAATTATATGGGAAAATTAACTTTTATGTGTAATTCTTGAAGTAGAAATTTTATAATATTTTAATGTAATTTTCACTAGAGTTAAATCTTGAAAAACTGAACAAAAATATTAAACAGAAAGAATATGTTTGACAGAATCATCCATATAATGTTGGAAATATTTGAGAAATATCTGTCAATAATATTATCCTATTACACAGGAACAAATATGTCATGCTTTTATCCCTAAAGTGAAGAGATGGCCTCTTCTTATCATATTCTTGTCCATTTCTTCCCCAGTTTTCTTGCATTTATACAACAAGTATTTTGTGAGCTGTGTCAAACATTGTGCTGCATCAAACATTGTCCTGGGCTGACAAAAACAAACATTCCCTGCCCTCATGAGACACACAGTCTAGTAAGGAAAGCAGCCAATAATTGGACACATATATAATATAATTTCAAGGAAAAAATGTATATGTTATTAATATTACAGTATTATTGCAAATCACTTTCAATACAATTGAGAAAAAATAAGGGTCCTGCCATCCATTGAGTATCCCAGTGCCAGGCCAGATCCTTCATGTCCATCAACTTACCGGATTCTCTCAACAGCCTATAAGGTGGTCTTTATGACTGCTAGCATTTAACAGATGAAGAAGTCATGGATCATGAGGGTTAAATGAAAGTCAAGTGTCCTGACCTGGACTGCAGAGCTGGAAAATAGTTTTGAACACTGGTTCAACAAAAATGTCCTTCTTGATTGCACTAAACCACAGTGCCAGCAAGCCACATACTTAGATCTGAAACTTCAAAGGTTTGCTAATTGTTACTTTTTTTTTTTTTTTTTTTTTTTTTTTTTTGAGACGGAGTCTTGCTCTGTCACCCAGGCTGGAGTGCAGTGGCCGGATCTCAGCTCACTGCAAGCTCCGCCTCCCGGGTTCACGCCATTCTCCTGCCTCAGCCTCCCGAGTAGCTGGGACTACAGGTGCCCGCCACCGTTACTTTAAAGCCATTTCCCAATCCCAGGGAAATCAAGTGTGTGTGTGTGTGTGTGTGTGTGTGTGTGTGTGTGAGAGAGAGAGAGAGAGTACAAGAGTGAAAGAATAGGCTGGGAGAAGTAGGGGATGTGGACAGTGAGGCTGTAGGTGTCCAAGAGAGAATGCCACTGTGTCAGCAGAGTTCTGCATCCCCAAGCCCAGGCGATGACCCAACTACCCAGCAAACCACTCTGTTTTTCACAAACCCACACAGACCCTAAGAGCTGCGGTCTGAGAGAAGACAAGGCCCCGGTCATACCTCTTCGCTGCTGTAAGACTCGGACGTGGAGGAGGACCAGCTGCAGCGAGCATGCACGCCCTGCACCTGCTGGGCAGATACCTTCACGGTGCTTCTGCAAACAGCTGTGGGCTGGAAAAGACAAAGTGGTGAGTTCTCTCTTCAGCTGTTTGTGGAAAGGGGTAGCCTCCATCAAGTAAATCAGGAAATAATGTCAGGTTTGGCGAAATGACAAAGGAAGAAAATCTTCACAGAGGCATTTTATTTTTTCAAAATGAAAATTCCTCAAGACCGAAGCAGAAACAAATGAAATATTTAAATATCTCTTTGCTGTTTGACCCATTACAAGTCTCTAGAAAAAGCAAACATGTCCCCATGAGTGCTGAGTGGGCTGCCCTGAGTCAATTTTCATTCAGACAAAAAGAAATGATGAAGAACCCCACAGGACTTCACCCTTTTCTTCTTAGACCTCAGATTTCATTAGAAATAGAAGCTTCTGACACTTTGGTATGAGTCCTTTGTAAAACAGAGTCACAGCGAGTAGTTTCACAACAAATAACAAATCAAACAATCCTCTTTTAAGTAACAAAACCCACGAGCTCTAACCTCGGAATGCAAACACTTTGGAAAGCAAATTTTGGACTGCTGGAGTTGCCCTGTTCAGATGGGATTACTGCCCGTGGACGTTGACTAAGTGTCTGTGGAGACCAAAGCTATTCCAGCTTGGATGCCAATCTGCCATGTTACTTCTGATTAACCCTTTTCTGGGAATCCCTCTAAGATTTCCACTTTCATGTACATACTGTAAATCCTGGCCTTAGGTCAAATTCCCTACAGTATGTAAGCCCTGGATCTGGGAGGTAATGGCACAGGATCCACTGTCTCACCTCCACCTAAGATACGGGTTCTGTTTGTAAGTCCCTATGAAGTGTTTTGTTTTGGTTTTTTCTGGTAAGCTGGATGTGGGAGCCTCTTTCTTCAGCCTCTCAGCTCCCTTGGCCTTTGGGGTTAGGTTTGCATGGACCTGCTCACCATGGAGCAGTGCTGTACATGTTCTGGTCATGAGAGACACAAAAACGAACATGCCGTGCTCCTGATCTCACTAAGCCTGAAATAGTAGGGAAGACAGGTGTCATTCAACAGTCAACGGCAAAAGGACGTGACATGTGCCAGGAACAGTCAGTGTTTCATAATCCTTTGTAAGAGAATTTTAAGTGTGTCTGGGATTTGTCTCTGGTGTTGTATTCACTTTACCTGATACAAATACATCCTCATGTTAAAAAGCAGGAAACTGAGGCACCAGGGATTAAGTAATTTGTCAGGATCACTCAGGATCTCAGACTCCACAGCTCAATGCTCAGCCACAGAGTAACACATCCCCCACCAGGGGACACCGTGTCCACACTGTTAGCGGTGGGACCAGATGCTAGCCAGGCAGCGACCAAGTTCTTTGTGTGACTCCAGGTCATGGAAGAAGTGAGGCTCTTCCTTTTGTTCATTTCTGGGAGGGGTCTTCTCCCACTTACCACATAGTAGTCCCTCTGGAAGGCACATGTAGCAGGATCTTCTCCAGAATCCCTCCTGCATGTAGTCTCCCGGATGCTGAACTCTAAATTCATGACCAAGCTGTTCTCATCCAGGACCTCAACCTTCACAAAAATAAAGTATCAGAGTGTGATCAATGCATGTCTGAAGTTTACGATGCTATAAACCATTCTTTCTGCCCCATGAGAAAAAAATTACGGAATCGTCCACCATGAAAGCAATACATTATCTTAGCAATCACCTAATTCCATGCCTTTCTTCTCCAGACCAGAGAGGAAAAGTGACTTACCAAAGTCGTACAATAGTTTAGTGACAAAAATGGAACCAGAACGTAGGTGTGCTAACTCCAAGGCCAGTATGGCTTCTAACACTTTACAGTGACAATTGATACTCACTATTTGTGGATTCCGTATTGGCGAACTCATCTACTCACTAAAATTTATTTGTAACCCCAAAATCAATACTAGTAGCACTTACTTTGGCAATCATCTATGGACAAATGCCGAATGACAAAAATCTTGAGTCACCCAACGTGCATGTTACCAACAGAAGCCGAACAAGGAGACATTCTGCCTTCTTGTTTCAACTCTCATATTGAAAACAGGTGTGCTTTTTATGGTCTCTTTAGTGGCTTTTTTTGTTGTTGTTGCATTTTTGTGCTTTTTGTTGGTAGCTTTAGTGTTTAAGATGGCCCCCAAGCCTGGTGTGGAAGACCCCACTAGTGTTCCCAAGCACAAGGCTGTGATGCACCTGACACGGAAAATATGTGAGTGAGGTAAGCTTTGTTCAGGGAGGAGTCACAGTGCTATTGGTCATGAGTTCAATGTTAATGAATCAACAATATATGTTAATTTAAGTATCCTCAAGCAGGAATTCACACAAACAAGGTTAGTATTGATGGGTTGATGAAAATGTTGTGACCCGAGGCTCACAGGAACCGCACCTTCTATTTCCCCTAGGAGCAACGATTCTGTGTTTGCTAATTCGGTGTTCATGGTGATTTTATACAATGTAACTACTACAAGTAAGAGGAATCAACTGTACATATTTCTAAGTGTCATTTTCCTAAAAGACTGCTCCATAATTTTAAAAATAATTCCTGAAATAAATAATTAAGCAACAAGTGCATCTCTGCAGTACAGACTATTCTGCAGCCCTAGCTTCCTGCTTGAGCAGTTCTGATCTGTGAATGAGTGTAAATGATTTTATTCTCCTTTCCACAAAGGAAAATCATCTAAACTCTGACAAATCTGGGGAGTTCTGATGTCACAAAGTCCTGTGACTTCTTGAGTACTCACTGTGTGTTCAGTACCAGAGGCAGAGCAGGGAAGATGCCACGTGGCTTAAATTCCAGAGGAAGTGCCACACAGTGGACACATCAAAGAAAACTATACAAGATCCTCCCAGATAGTTATGGGGCTATCAAGAAAAACAACAACATGGCAATGGGGGTGAGGGAAGGAAGCAGCTGTTTTAGAGAAAATGCCAGAAAAATCCTCCCAAGGAAGGCAAATTTAAACTGAGCCTTGAAGGATGGGAAGGAGCTCATCCCGTGAATAGAAAGCAGAGCCAATGCCCTGGGGCAGGGACAAGTCCGGCTCTTGTGGCTGGAGCAACCTGACCAAGGCATGAACCATACACTACAACTTTGGAGAGATGGAGCGTGTCAGACAAGGTATGGTCTTGGAGCTCACGGGAAGGTGTTTAGATTTCATTGTCACTGCAGCGAGATGCTATCACAGGGTTTTAAGAGCTGCATCTGAATCACTGTGCCTGCTGCAAGGTAAACAGTTTGGGACAGGAACAAGGGGGCAGCAGGAAGTCACTGGGGAGCCCACCATGGTCCAGTACCTGACAACACCCCCAGGATCCAAGTCACTTCTTCCCTCTTAGTTTCTGAACCTACCTTGCAGCAAATTGAAGTCAGCAACACATTGAACATACTACCCAGGAAGGAGAGAGATGGAGGCAGCGCTCTTTCTGTGAGAGCGAGAACTGCTTACAATTAGGGAATAATAGGCACATGCAGAACATTTTGTTTTGGATAAAAAGTGGCAAAACTCCAAGCTTAAGATGGGGATCTTTATGTCTCCTAACATAGGACACATAATGAGTGCTGATAAAAGCAGAATTTTCTGAAAACAAGTAGAAATAAAAACTCAACCTCACTGTGAATTACTGCCTCATATATTTATAATTTTAATATTTTGAATGTTAAATCTGAGTCTCATTAAAAAATTAAAAAATAAAAACCTCTCCCATCAACTGAAGTCCATTGTTTGGGGCCCTCCACTGCGGAGCACGCTTCAGCAATTCACCGGAAAGCAATTCGATGGAAGCAAACTGGCAACACGAAAGCTGAAAAAATGAAAATGCGGGTTTTTGGGGGGTACAGATCGTTTTATTGAGCTGTGAGATAATTTTGCAACCTCTTTTGCATCTTGAAGGGGTCTTTCAAGAATAAGGAGAAACACCTAACATTTTTGCTGCTTCCTTTGAACTCACTTTCTGCCAGTAAATTTCTATTCTGTGTAATTCAAAAAATGTGGGACAGCCTAAATGCTCAACAATAAGAAATCAACTGGAGAAAATTAAAAACCCAGCATTACTACTGAAATAAACTATGGTAATTTACAATCAGTATTACAATACGGTCTTTTCTTTAAAAATGCATTTTATACCTTCATATGAATTTAAAAACCTCAAAAGGATATCCTCTCATGGGTTTATAGTGAGTATTTCTCACAGAAATGGATAATGAATGTTATTTTTCATTTTCCCTTTCTTGTATTTTCTGACTTTTTGTAATAATTACATTTTGGTTTTTATTTTTAAAAGAAATACAAATATATAAAAATAAAAGACCCACAGCAATTCTGTTTGACAATTGTAACGGTTAATTTTATAGTGTCAACTTGACTGAACCATGGTGCCCAGATATTTGGTCAATATTATTCTGAATGTTTCTGTGAAGCTATTCTTTGAATGGGATTAATATTTACGTCAGTGGACTTTGAGTAAAGCAGATGACCCTCCATTATGTGGGTGGGCCTTATCCAATCAGTTGAAGGCCTTAATAGAATAAAGTCAGAAATCTTCCCATCAGAAAGGAGCTCTGCCAGCAGACTGCCTTTGGATTCAAACTATAAGTTGTCCCTGAATCTCCAGCCTGCTGCCTCGTGAGATTTTGTTTTTTCCTTTTGGACTTGCCAGCCTTTGAAATTGTATGAGGCAATTCCTTATAATAAATCTCTCTCTCTCTCTCTCTCTCTCTCTCTCTTTCTCTCTCTCTCTCTCTCTCTCTCTCTCTCTCTGTCTCTCTCTCCCCCACCCCCCGCCATATATTCATATGCATGCATTTATATATGTATACATGTCATATTGGTTCTGTTTCTCTGGAGAACCCTCACTAATAGGGCATCACTGGTCACTTAGGTTTTTCAAATGAATCCTTTATTAATGCACAAAAAGTAAAGATCAGAAATGACTAGCTGAGAATAATTTAGAAAGTCAAAAACCAAAAAATGCAAAGAGGTTGAAATGTAAAATGGACACACAAAAAAGGGCATGGAGACCTCAAGGATCCCAAACCTCCATGGCTTTGCCTCCAAACGTACCACAAATCTATCTGCTCCCCCCATCCTCCCTCCCCTGACTTGAGACCCCACACCAGCATCTCACCATGCTCAGTTTCTCCCCCACCCCCTACTCCACAGGCAGCTAGAGAGATTGTAATGAACTGTTTGTCCCCTGCCCCAATCTGTATATTGAAACTCTAATCCCTGATGTGGTATTTGGAGGTTGGGCCTTTGGGAGGTTATTAGGTCTTCAAGATAGAGCTCTAGTAAGTGGGATTAGCATCCTTATAAGAAGAGGCTGGAGAGTTAGCTAGCTCTCTTTCTGCCATGTGAGGATACAACAGGAAATCAGCAGTCTGCAGCCCAGAAGAGGGCCCTCACCAGAATCGGACCATGCTGGCACGCTTATCCCGGATCTCAGCCTCCTGAACTCTGAGAAATAAGTTGGTGCTGTTTATGCATCACCTAGTCCATGGTTTGTTGTGTGTTCATGGTACTTTGTTACTGTGGCCCAAGCTAAGCAGAGATGGTTTGCAAATGCAGATGTCCCCAGGGGTTACCCATTGCCCTTAAAACAGACCCCAATCTCCTCATAATCATGACCTAGGCATGTCCCACTCATGCCCACCTCTCTGACCTCTCTCCACTCCCACCTTTTCTCTTCCAGGCTCACTTGGCTCTAGCCAGCCTCCCTCTCAAGGCCTTTTGTCCTTCAGGGCCCTCCCACTGACTCTGCCAGCTCACCCCAATATTTCCTCAAAAGGTCTTTCCATGGTGGGAACTTCCTGTCACTGGAGTGAGTCTTAGCTCAAATATGCAGCCTCAGAGGACACTTTTGCCCCATCTGACTGCTGCCCCAGACCGGGCCTGTCATGTTAACCTGCTTACCCTACTCTACGGTACTCTCCACTATTGGAAATGAATTTGGTTTATTTAACTGTGTCCTCTTCCTCTTCCCCTTTCTTCCCCTTCCTCTCCCTCCCCATCTCCCTTCCCTCTCTTTCCCCGGTAGAAACTGCTCCCTATGAAACCACAGCCTGACTTGTCCTCTTTGCTTCCCCCTGCCCAGCACAGGGCCAGTGCCCACCTTTCCTTTCTCTGCTTGTGTCCACTGAGGGAACAGTCCAAGTGAGCCTATTGTCAAGGTTGGAGCAAGAAAACCATCAATGCTAAAGTCATGTGGTTTTATCTTTTCTCATCGTTTTTCAGATTTGGAGTCCAGGAGGTGAGTAACTTGAAATCAATTACAAGAATATTTGATCCAGGTTTGTTGTTAATACCCAGTTGTTCTTCACTCAGACCACACATTAGAATGAGCAGGAGAACATTGAAGAATACGAGCCCTGCCCTCAGAGACTGGGGTTTAAGGAGTCAACCATCCGTCCTGGACATCAGAAATATTTAAATATTTAAACATCATCCCACGCGATGATGATGTGTAGTCTGAGTAGAGAATCAGTGGGCTTGGTAAGCAAACCTGGGGGCAAAGCAGAAGGGCCCAACCCTTCTCCCTACAACCATTGAACTGTACCCCCAAATATTCATGACTAAACCACTTACTTGCTTTGAACATATTCTTAGAAGTGAAACTATGCAATTGAAAGTTTTAAATATTTACTAGTTTTAACGTTTAACATGCTAGTAAATACGTTTAACACATATTTCCAACTTGCTTTTCAAATACAATTTTACAAAATTACAAACTCTTAAGCAGTAGTTGTGATTTTTTTTCACCCTGTTATTCTTTTACCTTGTTATTCTTCTTTTTCACATTGCGATTTTAATTCTGCACCTTTCTTCTATTAGAGAGGTTGAATACTTTTCCAAATCTTTCTTAGTCTTTTGTATTTCCTCTTTTGTGAATTGTTTGTAACCCTAGTGCTAGTGATCTATTCACTCAACTCTTTCCTGAGGGCTTTGCCTCTTAGTGTATCTCTCGTGTCTACTAGGGTAGAGAGAATTGGTATATTTGGAGCCATCTATAGGGTGTTTATAAAAGACGTGGTTAATACACACAACATAAATGAAAATATGAAACACTCCCAATAGGAAAAATATCACCAGGAAAGATGAAAGGAAGAGAATCTCCCTTCCAGTGGGGGAAGAAATAGAGTTCTCAACAAGAGGGCATGGTGACTGTAGCTTGATCAATGAATTTGAATAATCAGAAAAGGGTAGGGAGAGGCAAGAATAGGCAGACCTCCAGGTAAAGGAGCAGTGTACTTGAGGTGGAGAGGCAACATTTTTCACGTGCTCATCAAGAGTCACACACATCACATATAAGTGTGTCTATTTTTAGGTGCATGTGTGTCTGGGCTCAAGTCTGGGTGACCACACCAAGATGGTGCATGAGCCAGAACACGCTCTGGTGGTTGTACCTCACAATAGCTCATCCCCACAGGCCAGATTTCCATGGTGTCAGTAATTGGTTCTCTTGCGATCTGTCTTCATGCTCTTATTCATCTAATACACTGCTAACTTTCTTCTGTAGTGAGCAATAGCTAAATCAAAAGTAAATTTAAACTGTTCATCTGCAAGGTTGGCAACAAGATCCCGATTCCACATCACCACAAGTGGATTTCATTAAGTGCCCATGGAAACTGGCATTTGAAAGACAATATAAGCAAGGAAGAGGGTTCTGTATTCTGATCCAGGAGCAGCTCAACCTTTGGTGTGGCAGCTGACCAGTGCCTTCACACAACATCTCTGGATATTGCAAGTGACCCCCACTCTGGCCATGATTCTGGAATGGCACCTAAAAAAAACACAGCCCATAGTCTTCATGAACTATAACCAAACTAAAAAAGAAAACTGGGTCCATTTGATTCATTTCCTTGAAATTTGGAAAAGAGAAACTGGGAGCCAGGCTCTGAAGAAGATCAAGCTGAATATGTTGTATTTGGAGACTAAAACTAGGAAACCATGAGCCATGTGCTCTACAGAGTAGCAGAGGGAACAAGCTAAGCGTCAGTCCAGGAGGGATGGGGGAAGTCAGCAGGCAGACAGAGAGAAATCAACACCCAACTGGTCTCTGCTGCCTGGACCTTCGGCCGTGTCTTCATTCTCATTCCCATGCTGCCTGGCTGCACAGAGCCTTCATTCCTAAGACGTGCAACTTTATAGAACCTCTCTACCTCCCACCTTAACCTAAATTTGCTTGAAAATACATTCATTCCTACCTCCAAATGAGCCCCATGAAGATGATAATAAGGCCGTGAAATTACCTGGGGAACAGGAAGACAGGAGATGACTTGCTGCTCATGTTTCTCATTTCCTTTGAAGGATATTTTTACATTTCTTTCCTTGCATATCACAGACTTAGTCACTGGAAGCCCAAGTGATTACTCTCTCTCTAGCTCCCAAGGCTAAGAGGAAACAGACTATTACCAAATTGACAAGGAAAGGTGGATTTCTTTGGCTCAAAAGCCAGATTATTTCCAGTAAGTATTAGGAGCAGAGCTGCTGAATTTGAAAGGAGGCTCATTTCCAATAAATGAGAAGTTCTTAATAAAACACCTCAGAAAGAACCACGAGGACTTCAAGTACAAAAGCAAGATGCAGGAAACCAGAAGACAAGGTTAGAGAGGAGAATACAGCAGAAGAATCAGTCATCAAAAGTGGCTTGGAGAGCCTCATGACAAAAATTGTAATTAAATCCTTTCTCTGTCAAAGAAAAGAGACAGTATGAAAGACATGACTAGCTACTATCATTTTTAAACTGGAGAAAATTTCTTAAAAGTATATCCAATGAACTGACAAAAGGCAGACAGCATTGGAAGGAGGAGTAGAGAGGACTTCACTGTGCACTTACTCTTTTTAATGAGCTTCTGAATGCCCGAAACAGATACGAACTCAGTGACTGGGAATTCACTTTTGCCACAGAGGCACTGAGGGCGTCCCTCAAGGAGGATGGATCGTAGTCGTACACTGGGAAACCTGGACATGCAAGCACATGGGGCACAGTGAGACAAGACACAGGCACCAGCGTGGCTCTGCATCATCCAGAGCAGGTGGCCAGGTTGGTGAATACCTTACCTGAGCAAGACCAGTAGTTCGTTCCAAGAGCAAACATAATCAATATCTTCATCATCATCATCATCTTCTCCATTCTGGAAATAATGATTGTAATCGAAAGACAGAGAGAGTGTCTCTCTACGTGTTTGGAGATGACAGTTCTTTCTAAGAGGAGCTGTCTTTATCAAACACTGGCTGCTGATTTTGACTGCAGCAATCTGTAACTTAAACAGAAACAATTGATCCTGGGGTCAATATTTTCTGCTGACTTTTCCTATGGAAATGTTCCAGTTTGAGGACACTTTTGAAGTTTGCAACTCACCAGGGAACTTTAGCCCAAGGCAAAAGGCAGCAAGAGGCTCAGGATTCCACGTGTGCTGTTTATTTTGCTCTATTTTAATTTCATTCTTTTGGGGGAGGGGATATAATCTTACATTCAACAAAATGGTTAATCTTAAATTGTTGTGTATTGAGATCCCCTCATGGTTCTAAAGATCTTGCAGTTGACTGCTTATGAAAATAGTGTGTGTATAAGATCTTCTTGGAAATTATAACTTTGGAGACGATCATTTTATATATGGTTCCTAAATATTCAGAGCAAGTACAAGTGCGGTAAAAAACTGGGACACACCATCCTATTAACCAACCTTCTGTGCTACTGGACTCTTTTCCACATCACCTGGATAATCAGGTATTTACATATTGATGATTTCCATGCACTGTAAGATCCCGAGGTACTTTTTGAATGATTAAAAAGGAGAGCTACTTTATTGGAAGTACAGTTTGTGTTGCATATAGGTCATTATGTTCTTATTTGTGGATTTCATGCATAAGAAGCTGTGTTTTGGCTCAGAAAGACCTGGACTGAGATATTGGCTCTACCGTGTACCAGGTGTATACCCTTGGGCATGGCACTCAACACCTCTGAACCTCAATTTTCTCATCTATAAAATGGTCGTAAATGGTTAGATGTCAGGTGTGTTATTAGTCAGGGTTCTCCAGAAAGGAGAACCAAAATATACAGGGAGAGAGAAAGAGAGATATTTTTATATATATACTTTGAGTTCTGGGGTACATGTACAGAACCTTCAGGTTTGTTAGAGAGGTATACATGTGCCAGATGTATACATAGGTATATATCTGCACCCATTAACCCAACATCTACATTAGGTATTTCTCCTAATGCTATCCCTCCCCCAAAACCCCACCCCCCAACAGGCCCCAGTGGGTGATGTTCCCCTCCCTGTGTCCATTTGTGCTCATTGTTCAACTCCCACTTACGAGTGAGAACATACGGTGTTTGGTTTTCTTTTCTTGTGTTAGTTTGCTGAGAATGATGGTTTCCAGCTTCATCCATGTCCCTACAAAGGATATGAACTCTTCCTTTTTTATGGCTGCGTAGTATTCCATGGTGTGTATATGTGCCACATTTTCTTTATCCAGTCTATCATTGATGGGCATTTGGGTTGGTTTCAAGTCTTTGCTATTGTGAACAGTGCTGCAATAAACATACGTGTGCATGTGTCTTTATAGTAAAATGATTTATAATCCTCTGGGTATATACCCAGTAATGGGATGGCTGGGTCAAATGGTATTTGTAGTTCTAGATCCTTGAGGAATCGCCACACTGTCTTCCACAATGGTTGAACTAATTTACACTCCCATCAACAGTGTAAAAGCGTTTCTATTTCTCCACATCCTCTCCAGCGTCTGTTGTTTCCTGACTTTTTAAGGATCGCCATTCTAACTGGCATGAGATGGTATCTCAATGTGGTTTTGATTTGCATTTGTCTAATGACCAGTCATGATAAGCATTTTTTCGTATGTGTGTTGGCTGCATAGATGTCTTCTTTTGAGAAGTGTCTGTTCATATCCTTTGATGGGGTTGGTTTTTTCTTGTGGCTAGCCATATGCAGAAAGCTGAAACTAGATCCCTTCCTTATACCTTATACAAAAATTAAGTCAAGATGGTTTAAAGACTTAAACGTAAAACCTAAAACCATAAAAACCCTAGAAGAAAACCTAGGCAATACCATTCAGTACATAGGCATGGGCAAAGACTTCGTGACTAAAACAACAAAAACAATGGCAACAAAAGCCAAAATAGACAAATGGGCTCTAATTAAACTAAAGAACTTCTGCACAGCAAAAGAAACTGTCATCAGAGAGAACAAGCAACCTACAGAATGGGAGAAAAGTTTTGCAATCTATCCATCTGACAAAGGGCTAATACCTAGAATCTACAAAGAACTTAAACAAATTTACAAGAAAGAGAGATTTTAAGGAGTTTGCCCACACAATTGTGGAAGCTGGCAAGCCCAAAGTATGTGGTGTAGGCTGGGAGGCTGGAGCCCCAGTGAAGAGTTGCTGTTTCAGCCAATGGCAATTGACTGGCAGAATGTCTTCCTGCTCAGGGGACATCAGTCTTTTTCTATTCAGGCCTTTGACTGATTGGATGAGGCCCACCCACATAAGGAAGGGTAACCTACTTTACAAGAAGTCTATCAATTTAAATGCTAATCTCATTTTTAAAAATACCTTCCCAGAAACGTCTAAAATAGTGTTTGACGAAATGTCTGAGTACCATGGCCTAGCCAAGTTGACACATTAAATTAGTTATCATAAGCAGATTAAATAACAACCTCTCAGAAGAGTACTTTGCAATTAATTGCTCAACAAAAGGGAACCACTAGTAAGAATTCAATTCAATAGATACTTTTAGTATCTGCTATGTGTAAGGCAACAGGTCCGGAGAATATCTGAAGTGAACTAATAATCCAACCTATCCTTCATAAACAGTGCAAATGTGGGTGCCATCACAGGAAGTACAAATCCCTGGTGGAATTCAGAGAGAAGCTGAAGAAAGACTTCTTGGAGATGATGGAAACATTGGCAGTTTGTGTTCTTCTCTCAGGCTCAGTGCCCAGGAGATCATTTTTCTCTTTGACCTTGGCCTTGATGGATGCAAACTCATTCAACAGGAGAGAAGGAGCCTCAGCCCAGGACAAAAGACCAGAAAAGGGAACAATGGGAATGAGACAGCAGTCATTTGCCAAGAGATGTGGTGGGGAGCAGGGATGTTCTTTAAAGGCAGGCCAGGCACTGTTACCAACCAGGAGGATGAGGAGACGTAAACACAATAGATGTGCCCTGTAGGAAGGCAGGGATGCAAAGTTTAAATTACTGCTACCGTTATATAAAGCAACTTTATGAATCAAAGTATTGCCTCAGTTTTGCCTGCCCTCTTCACCAAGGGACAAAAGTATGCTTCTGATTAGTTTACATACTGACCAGGTCGTGATGCTCTCATGAGTATTTACTGCCCTGACCCAAAAGACGTTCTTGCTACAAGTCTTACTCATCAGCACTTTGGCACAAAGGCATGTTTAAAATCCCTGGATAATCTCAGGTTCTAAATGCTCATTCATCTCACTCACGCACAACTCTGGATCCAACAGGTTCTGGTCACTCACCAGCCTTATCTTGAGCCATCCTCCCTTCCCCACTAGGTGTCCTTGAGTTCCTTGGGGACACCAAATGACTTCTATCCCAAGGCCTTTCCACATGCTATTCACTGCATCAGACAATAATGACATTCCTCTTACATGCCCCCAAATCAGCTTCTCTCTACCACTTAAGTCTCAGCTTAAAGAGCACCTCCTCAGAGAGCTTCCCTTGATCAAGCCCTGACCTAAACCACTCTACCCTCTACTCCTCCATGCCAGTTCCGTGCTTCCCTTGTTCCTAGCACTTACCGCAAATGCATAATGATCTTGCTGGTTTGCTTGATGTTGTCTTTCTCCTCTAGTAGACTCTAAGCTCCATGATGCAGAAACCATGATTGTCTTATTTATGGTATCCTGAAGCACCCAGATAGGAATAGGATTAAATATTTGCTGAATGAATGAGTGAGTGAATGAGCACACTTGGTCTCTCCGAACTTTAATCCAAGTCTTTCTGTTTGAAACCAGCACTAATTTCTGGTATGTAACAGGTACACAGAGCAGTGTGCTATGAAGTGATGACCATTAAAATTTGTAATTCTATTACTTTTAACCTGCTTTGAACTCAATTCCATTAGAGTCTTCCAGATTTAACTAATGGCACCATCTGGCACCAAACTCCATGGTCTCATTAAATGAGCAGTAGTAATAAAACTAATTGCAGAAGAGTAGAGGAGATTAAGGACACAACAATAAAATAATGTTGCCAGCACAGGGCTATTGATTTTGTTTGTAGCTTGCTGGTGTGGGGAGAGATTCTTTCATTTCTCAGATTCTCTTGGCTACAATTAAATGTTGGCACCAGACATGTGGGGCAGGCACTGATTAGTGCTGAAAAGTGATGATCTAAAAATGTCTCTGCAGACTTCTGTCATGTCTAGTAAACCTAGAAGATTAAATACAAGACATCTATTAAATTTCAGGCCATAATGATTAATTTTATTAGTCTTTTTCCCATCTGCAGAAATGTGTATAGCATTATTGCCCCCCAGTTTTGCGCTGCTCCAACACAAATTATTTAGGTAAGGTATTAAAAATTATGTGGCACTAAGTGAAAAGAGTTGTGTATAATAGCTTTTTTCTTAACATAGCCTCTGGAAATTTATATATAAAATTTACCTCAGAAAGTTTGAGAAGAGCAATTGGAAACCTATCAAATGAAGATGGGTGCGCGTGTACATTATAGACTAATAAGTTTCATCGCTATAATCTTTATTATTTCTTTCGAGGTTGTTTCTTTTCATCTTGGTCATCTCTGTTATTTGAGAAAAATCATTGCATTTAGAGCAAATGTAAACCAAATCTTCATCTAATGCATAAACCATAGTTTTTGGAGCTGCTTTCCAATTTCATGTAATAGCATGATTTCTAAATTCCTGAACTCCACTGTCAAGATTTACCTTGATGGCCTATAGTTCACAACCCTTCCATGTTCAATGCTATTGTTACATTTATTTGGTAGGAACCACAGGTTTATCTGCTAAGGAAAGTAGTACAGATCAGCAGTTCTCACAGTGTAGGCCCCAGACCAGCAGCTTCAGCACCTCCTAGGAACTTGTAAATTCCCAAGCCTTATCCCAGACCTGCTAAATCAGGAACTCTAGGGAGAAGATCAGGCCATCTATGCATGTACAGGTCTCCCCATTATTCTGACTTACACTCAAGTCTGAGATTCACTGGTACAGAGTAATTGTTCTCAAAAGGGATGATTTTTGCCCATTAGGGGCACTTCACAATGTCTGAAGTCACTACCAATCGCCACAACCAGAGGAGAGGGTTCTACTGACATCTAGTAGGTGGTAGCTTGAGATACTACTGAACATGATTAATATAATTCACGGGACATCTGCTCACAAGAAAGAAATATCTGGTTCAAAATATGAATAGTGCCAAAGTTGAAAAACCCTGGTACAGGAAAGGACAAAGAAGAGTGAGCCCCATCCCTTTAAGGACACTTCCCAAAGCTCACACACAACATTAATGTTTGCATCTCATTGGCCAGAAATAAGTTACAGAGCTAACCTACTGTGAGGGACAGTAAGAAACGTAATCCACTCACTGAGAGGATAGATGTTGGAATAGTAAGCAAGACTTTGCCAACTTGAGTTGCAGAAACCAGGAAATTTGTGGTGCATAGTATAGAGATGAAGGGCATTTCCAGGAAGACAGTTGTGCAGGAGGCTAGAGAGCAATCCTTGGTTGGAAAGTCCCCAAGAAAAGATGAAATTAATAGAGTCCTTGATAAACAATATTCAGAAGAGATTTATATATCTGACGGAGAGTTTTAGAGTTTAATTTCTGATAAGTACAGAGAAAATAAAGCAAGTTTTTTCAATGAGGTGCTGCTATTTTCAGGAAAAAAAAATAAACATTTATTCAAGAAATGTTTATCAGTTGGGAATGTCTTGGTTATAGTGTGGTAACAAACATTTCCAAAGTCGCAGTAGCTGGAAACAATAAGGTTTCATTTTTTGCTTATACTACATATCCACCATGGGTTGAAAGAGGGGTTTTGTTCATCATAGTCACAAATGGATGCAAAGAAATGAAGCAACTATTTATTATTATGATGATGATAAATAACACATAGCAGAAGATCTGCTCTCTTAACAAACGTTAAGTGTACAATACAATATTGTCAACTACAAGTACAATGTCACAAAGCAGATCCCTTGAACCTTTACATCTTGCATGACTGAAACTCTACACCCATTGAACAACTCCCTTTCCTCCTTCCCCAAACCCCTATTCTCTAGCAACCACCACTATATTTTCTATTTCTGTGAGTTTGGTGACTTGAGAAACCTCATATAAATGGAATCATGCAGTATTTGTCCTTTTGTGATTGGCTTATTTAACTTAGTGTAATGTCCTAGCACAATGTTCATCCATGACATAGCATATGATAGGCTTATTTTTATGGCTAAATCGTATTCCATTCTATGTACATACCACATTTTCCTTATCCATTCATCCATCAATGAACATTTAGGCTATTTCCACCTCTTGGCCCTTGTGAACAATGCTACAATAACCATGGGAGTGCATATATCTCTTCAAAAACGTGATTTCAGTTCTTTTGGATAAATTCCCAGAAGTGGAATTGTGAATCACAAGGTAGTTATTTTTAAGTTTTTGAAGAATCACCATAGAGTTTTCTATAGAAGCTGCACCATTTTGCAGTCACATAAACAGTGTTGAAGACTTCCAACTGCTATACATGTTCACCAACACTTGTTATTTTCTGACTTTTGGATAATAACCATTCTAACAAGTGTGAGGTGACATATCATTGTGATTTTGATTTGCATTTCTCTGATGACTAGTGATGTTGAACATCTTTTCACATACCGATTGGCCATTTATATGTCTTCTTTGGAGAAATGTCTATTCAATCTTTTGCCCATTTTTTCATTGGGTTATTTGTGGCTTTTGGCCATTAGGTTGTAGAAGTTCCTTATATATTTCACACATTAATCCCTTATCGGATGTACAATTTGCAAATATTTTATGCCATTTTGGAGGTTTTCTGTTCACACTATTGGTTGTTTACTTCACTGTGCAGAAGTCTTTTCGTTTGATTAATCCTACTTGTCTATTTTTGTTTTAGTTGCCTGGCTTTTGGTGTCATGTCCAAGAAGTCATTGCCAAGACCAATATCATGAAGATTTTCCCTTATGTTTTCTTCTAGGAGTTTTACAGTTTTAAGTCTTCTGTTTAACTTTTTAATCCATTTTGAGTTGATTTTTGTGTATGGAGCAAGACTAGGATCTTTTACACATGGATATCCAGCTTTTCCAATACCATTCATTGAAGACACTAATGTTTCCCCACTGTTTACTCTGGGCTCCCTTGGCAAAGAGCAATTGATCAGTTTTTGTACGGATTAATTTCTGGACTCTCTATTCTGTTCTGTTGGTCTACATGCCTATCTTTAGGCAAGAACCACAGTGTTTTCATTACTATAGCTATATTTTGAAATCAAATAGTATAACACCTCCAGTTTTGTTCTTTCTGAAGCAATCTTCTGTCTTTTATCACTATACGATGTCCTTCCTTGTCTCTTGTGACAGTTTTGACTTCATATCTATTTTCATTGATATAAGAATGGTCACCCATGCTCCCTTTTGGTTACCATTTTCATGGAATATGTTTCCATTCTTTAACTTTCAGCCTATGTGTGTCCTTCATTCTAAAGACAGCATTTTGTATACAGTGTACAGTTGGATCTTGTTTTTTTAAGTATATTCCCCACTTGACAGCTTTTGATTGAGATGTTTAATCCATTTACATTTAAAGTAATTATTGATAAAGGAGTTACTATAGCCAATTTTTAATTGATTTTTGTCTTTTTTTGTAGTTATTGCATCCCTCTTTTCTTGTTGTCTTTCTTTGTGTTTTATGGATTTTTTTGTAGTGACATGTTTTGATTTTTTAAAATATTTTGGTATATCTTCTGTCAGTATTTTCTTTGTATTTACCACAAGGCTTTCATAAGATATCTTGTAACAATCTATTTTAAGCTCATTGCAACTTAATTTCAATTGCACACAAAAGCTCTGCACTTTAATTTCTCCATGAAATACTTTATATTATTATTTATTAAAGAAGGATGCTTAGATTTATTTTTAATTTTTATTTATATACAATATTTGTACATTTTTATGAGGGTACATGTGGCATTTTGATACATGCATAGAATGTCTAATGATCAAGTCAGGGTATTCAAGGGATCCAGCTGAATGTACTTATCATTTATAAGTGTTAGGGACTTTTTAAGCCATTTCTTCTAGCTATTTTGAAATACACAATTTATTGTTGTTTACTGTAGTCACCTTACTCTGTTGTCTAATGACAAAACTTATTTCTTCTATCTAGCTGTATGTTTGTACCCATTAAACAACCTCATTTCATTTCACCCCTCACACACACAAACCCTTCCCATCCTCTGGTAACTGTCGTTCTATTATCTACCTCCATGAGATCAATTCTTTTAGCTTCCACATATGAGTGAGAATGTATATTTGTCCTTCTATGCTTGGCTTATTCTACCTAACTTAATGACCTCCAGTTCCACATATGTTGCTGCAAATGAGAGAATTTCATTCTGTTTTTAATGGCCAAGTAGTATTCCTTTGGTTATGCATGCCACATTTTCTCTATTCATTCAAATCTCAATGTACACTTAGGCTGATTTCATATCTTTGCTATTGTGAATAGTGCCGTAATAAACATGGGGATCCAGGTTTCCCTTGGATGTACTGATTTTCTTTCCTTTGAATAAATACCCAGTAGTGGGATTGCTGGATTTTATGGTAGTACTATTATTAGTTTTTTGAGAAATTTTCATGCTGTTTTCCATAATGGCTATGCCAATTTACATTCTCACCAACGATGGATAACAGTTCTCTTTTCTCCACATCCTTGCCAGCATTGGCTGTTTTTTGTCTTTTAAATAATAGCTATTTTAACTGAAATAAAAGGATAGCTCACTATAACCTCAAACTCCTGGGCTCAAGTGATCCTTCTTTTTTATTTTTTTTTTATTACACTTTAAGTTCTAGGGTACATGTGCACAACGTGCAGGTTTGTTACATATGTATACATGTGCCATGTTGGTGTGCTGCACCTATTAACTCGTCATTTACATTAGGTATATCTCCTAATGCTATCCTTCCCCCCTCCCCTCACCCCACGACAGGCCCTGGTATGTGATGTTCCCCATCCTGTGTCCAGTTGTTCTCATTGTTCAGTTCCCACCTATGAGTGAGAACATGCGGTATCTGGCTTTTTTGTCCCTGCAATGGTTTGCTGAGAATGATGGTTTCCAGCTTCATCCATGTCCCTACAAAGGACATGAACTCATCCTTCTTTATGACTGCATAGTATTCCATGGTGTATATGTGCCACATTTTCTTAATCCAGTCTATCATTGATGGACATCTGGGTTGGTTCCAAGTCTTTGCTATTGTCAATAGTGCCGCAATAAACATACATGTGCATGTGTCTTTATAGCAGCATGATTTATAATCCTTTGGGTATATACCCAGTAATGGGATGGCTGGGTCAAGTGGTATTTCTAGTTCTACATCCTTGAGGAATCACCGCTCAAGTGATCCTTCTTAAGAGACTGATTATTACTGATTCAATTGTGTTACTTTCTATTGGTCTGTTCAGGTTTTATGTTTATTTGTGGTTCAATATTGGCAGAGTTTATGTGTCCAGGAACTTACCCATTTCCCAAAGGCTTTCCAGTTTGTTAGTGTATGGTTGTTCATAACAGTCTCTGATGATCTGTTGAATTTCTGTGGTATCAGTTGTTATGTCTGTTTTTTAATTTCTGATTAGGTTTATTAGGATCTTCTCTTTTTTTCTTGCTTAGTCTAGTTAGTGATTTATCAATTCTATCTTTTTAGGTAAGCAAATTTTCATTTTGTTGGTCCTTTGTATTTTTATAGTCTCCATTTTATACAGTTCTGCTCTGATCTTTATAATTTATTTCCTTCTACTACTTTTTGGTTTGGTTTGTTCTTGCTTTTGTAGTTCTTTGAGGTGCATCATCAGATCATTTATTTGAAATCTTACTCTTTTTTGATGTAAGCACTTATTGCTATAAACTTCCCTCATAGCACTCCTTTTGCTGTATCCCATGGGTTTTTGGTATGCTGTGTTTCTATCTTCGTTTGTTTCAAGGATTTTTTTAAATTTTCTCCTAAATGTCTTCACTGTGGTCTTTCAGGAGCACATTGTATAATTTCCATGTATTTGAACACTTTCCAAAGTTCCTCTTGTTATTAATTTTCAGTTTTATTCCACTGTGCTTTGAGAAGATACTTGGTATGATTTCATTTTTTAAAAATTGTGGAGACATTTTGTGGTCTAACATATGATCTATCCTGGACAGTGTTCCATGTGCTGACGAGAAGAATGTGTATTTTGCAGCTGTTGGATAAATGCTCTGTAGATGTCATTAGGTGAATTTTGTCTAAAGTACAGTTTGAATTCAATGTTTCTTTGTTGATTAGATGTCTACATGATCTGTATAATGCTAAGAGTGGGGTGTTGAAGTCCTTAACTATTTAATATTATCATATTGGAATCTATCTTTTCCTCTAGATCTAACAATAAGTACTTTATATATCTGGGTACTCAAGTGTTGGATGCTTATACATTTAAAATTGTTATATCTTCTTGCTGAATTGATCCCTTTATCATTATATAACTTTCTGTGTCTCTCATTACTGTTTTGGACTTAAAGTCCATTTTATCTGACCTAAGTATAACTAATCCTGCTTGCTTTTCATTTCTGTTTTTGTGGAATATATCTTGCTATCTCTTCATTTTCAGTCCATAAGTGTCTTTACTGATGAAACAAGTTTCTTATAGACAGCATACAGTTAGGTCATTTTTAAAAATTCATTCAGCCAGTCTATATCTTTTAAGTGGAAAATGTAACTCATTTATATTCAAGTTTATTACTGATATGTGAGGATTTATTCCTGTCATTCTGTTTATTGTTTTCTGGCTGCTTTGTATATCTTTTGATCCTTTCTTTCTCTCTTATTGTTTATCATTGCAGTTTTGTGGCTTCTACAGTGGTAATATTTGAGTCTTTTATCTTCCTCATATGTGCATTTGCTCTCCCAGTGAGCTTTATGCTTTCATGTGTTTTCAAGAATGTCGATATTATCCTTTGTATTCCAGGTTTGGGACTCCCTTAAGCATTTCTTGTAGAACCAGTCTATTGGTGATGAGTTCCTTCAGTTTTTGCTTTATTAGGAAAGATTTTATTTCTCCCTCATTTATGAAAGATTATTTTTTTAGGTACACTATTCTTGGATGGTGATTTTTTTCTTTTTTTTTAATTTATTTTTTATTATTATTATACTTTAAGTTCTAGGGTAAGCATTCTTATACACCAGTAACAGACAAACAGAGAGCCAAATCATGAATGAACTTCCATTCACAATAGCTTCAAAGAGAATAAAATACCTAGGAATCCAACTTACAAGGGATGTAAAGGACCTCTTCAAGGAGAACTACAAACCACTGCTCAGTGAAATAAAAGAGGACACAAACAAATGGAAGCACATACCATGCTCATGGATAGGAAGAATCAATATCGTGAAAATGGCCATACTGCCCAAGGTTATTTATAGATTCAATGCCATTCCCATCAAGCTACCAATGAGTTTCTTCACAGAATTGGAAAAAACTGCTTTAAAGTTCATATGGAACCAAAAAAAAGCCCGCATCTCCAAGACAATCCTAAGTCAAAAGAACAAAGCTGGAGGCATCACGCTACCTGACTTCAAACTATACTACAAGGCTACAGTAACCAAAAGAGCATGGTACTGGTACCAAAACAGAGATATAGACCGATGGAACAGAACAGAGTCCTCAGAAATAATACCACACATCTACAGCCATCTGATCTTTGACAAACCTGAGAGAAACAAGAAATGGGGAAAGGATTCCCTATTTAATAAATGGTGCTGGGAAAATTGGCTAGCCATAAGTAGAAAGCTGAAACTGGATCCTTTCCTTACTCCTTATACGAAAATTAATTCAAGATGGATTAGAGACTTAAATGTTAGACCTAATACCATAAAAACCCTAGAGGAAAACCTAGGTAGTACCATTCAGGACATAGGCATGGGCAAAGACTTCTTGTCTAAAACACCAAAAGCAACGGCAGCAAAAGCCAAAATTGACAAATGGGATCTAATTAAACTAAAGAGCTTCTGCACAGCAAAAGAAACTACCATCAGAGTGAACAGGCAACCTACAGAATGGGAGAAAATTTTTGCAAATTGACAAATGGGATCTAATTAAACTAAAGAGCTTCTGCACAGCAAAAGAAACTACCATCAGAGTGAACAGGCAACCTACAGAATGGGAGAACATTTTTCTACTCATCTGACAAAGGGCTAATATCCAGAACCTACAAAGAACTCAAACAAATTTACAAGAAAAAAACAAACAACCCCATCAAAAAGTGGGCAAAGGATATGAACAGACATTTCTCAAAAGAAGACATTCATACAGCCAACAGACACATGAAAAAATGCTCATCATCACTGGCCATCAGAGAAATGCAAATCAAAACCACAATGAGATACCATCTCACACCAGTTAGAATGGTGATTTTTTTCTTTTAGCACTTTGACTATATCATCCCGTTCTGTCCTGGGCTGTAAGGTTTCTACTGAGAAATCCTCTTCTAGTCCAGTGGGGATTCCCTTATATGTGGCCAGACTCCTTTACTATTTCTACAATTCTCTGTCTTTGACTTCACACAGTTTGATGTAACATGCTGTGGAGACTTTTGGATTGTATCCATTTGGAGATCCCTGAGTTTCCTGGATCTGGATTTCTAAACCTCTTGCTAGACTTAGGAAGTTTTTAGCTACTGTTTTGTTAAGGAAGTTTTCTATGCCTTTGGCCATCTCTTCACCTTCTGGAACACCCAAAATTCATATAATGGGTCTCTTTATGGTGTCCGTATGTCACATCTGCTTTATTCATTCTTCTTTCTTTTCTTCTTCTTCCTCTTTTTTTTTCCTTTTTGGCCTGACTGGGCTATCTTTAAAGACCAGTCTTCAAGTTCTGAGACTCTTCTACTTGCTTTAGTCTATTATTGATGCTCTTGAACAAATATTTTATCTTTTTCATTTAATTATTTAGTTCCAAAATTTCTGGGGTTTTTTTTTGTTTTGCTTATGATATTTATATCGTTGGTGAATTTCTTGTTTATATACTGAATGGTTTTCCTGATTTCTTTGCCTTGTTCATCTGTGTTCTCTTTTATCTCACTAAGCTTTTTTAATGTCATTTTTTAAATACTTTTCCTGGCATTTTATAAATTTCTGTTCATTGGAATATATTGCTAAAGAATTATTATGTTCCTTTAGAGGTTTCATATTTCCATGTTTGTTCCTGTTTCTTATATTTTTAAGTTGATATCTGTGCATCTAGTACAATGGTCACTTCTTCTAAGTTTTAAAAATGGCTTTTATAGAGAAAGACCTTCTCCTGACGATGAATCTATGGTGTTAGTTGGATAGGACATTTTAGCTTTTATTCTGGGTGTGTGCAGAAGTATAGTCTTGTATGATTTATTTGGCTATAACCAGCAATAGTGGTGTCTGATTTCTTCAGTGGCTTGGGCTGCAGTTATTAGTGGAGGCTATTGTGAGGTTTTGCTGGTAGCAGGGACACCAAGTGGACCAGTCTTTGGGCCCCATTGGTGGCAGTGGTTAGCTGGATGGGTCTTTCCTCAGGCCCCCAGGAGAAGTGCACAGAAATTAGAGGTGATGGACAAGACAGGGTAATTCCAGGGCCCCTGGGGATGTGCTTGGGTACTGGGATGTTGGGGGATACATGTGCATTGCCAGGCCAGGTAGGTCTGGCCTAAGGGCTCCTGGTGGTGTGCTTGGGTGCTGGCTATGGAAAGCAGAGTGAACTGATCCCCAGGCCCTCCCCAGCAGAGTGTTTGGCTGCCTACAGCAGTGAGAGCAGTGGTTGCAGGAGCCTGTCCTAGGGGCATGTGCAAGTGCATTATGACCCTGTTGCTGGAGGAAGCATGGCTGCTGACAGTAGCTGCAGCTGCAGGTAAGCAGTTCTCAGGCCCCAGGGAATACATGCTGCAGCTCTGCTGCTGAAGAGGCAGGGTTAATGTCAGTGGCATGCACTTCAGCCTCCATGGGCAACAGAAGTGGCTGCAATGGATGGTGGCTGAGTCTGTTCTCAGGGTGTGTATACAGCAGCCCTAATGCTAGAGGAGGCTGGAGTTGCTCTCTGTGGTAGCCACCCCATGTAGGCAGTTCTCAGGCTTTAGGAAGCACAGGCTTTGGCTCTCTTTGTCCCATGGGCAGCCACCATAGTGTCCTCCGCTGTCTATTCCCTCAGGTGCAAGATACTGTGTGTGCTAGAATGCTGGGGACCCTGCTGCTCCACTGAGTCCAACTGCCATTGTGCTGATACAGTCCTCTTCGTGCATGCAGTGGGAATGTTAGTGTGTCCCCAGAAATGTGAAAATGTAGGGGCTGTTGCGTCCCAGGGCAGGATGCAGTCTGGCAAGGGCTGAGCTCTCAAAATGGTGCCTTGCTACAGCTGCTTAGGATTGGGGAAAGGGGGCTGGTTGTGGAACCCAGTGTGAGGCTCCTTTCTGGAACGGTCTTCAGGCAGCTCCCTATGCTATCATAGGTCCCACAAGGGTTGAAGGGTTCTCCCATGGCTAGGGTTGCAGGAGTTCATGGTGGGAATGTGCACAGCTGGGGATCTTTTACCCTTTCTTTAGACTGGGGAGCCTCTCCAGACTCCCAGCCAATCCCAGTGAACTGAGGGTCTTGCTTCTGTCTCCTTCCATGCCTGTGGTGTTTTCTGTCACTTCTCTGTTAAATTCCAGCGTTCTCTCTCAGATGCTCTATTCAAAGGGTGATTATCTACTTGCTATTTTGATTTTTCGTGGAGGAGGCAAGCGTCAGATGCCGCTAGTTGGCTATCTTGAAGGTCCTCCTCGCACTGCCTTTTCGTAGACAGGAATATGGTGCCCAGATTGTAGGGTTAGTGGTAGAGACAGGTGCCTGAGCTCTCCACTGGGTTGTTATACACTTGGCCACTTGCCATGGCCATGGGGGTGATAAGACTCTCCCTTAGGGACACCACTATAGGTTTGGAGGGATTGGGAGCCAAGGCAAAGCCTAAGTAGGGAGAATAGGGAAAAGGTTCAACAAACATTGCAGGGGACTTTCTCTTGCCTTTGACTACAACTCCCTACCTCACCTTCTTCATGGCCAAATTACTTTGCCCTACCAGACTCAGTTCAGATCCCACCTCCCTTGCACAGTTTAATCCCATGCTCTCTGTCTCCACTCCAACCCTATGGGTCCTACAGCAGCTCCCTGGGATTTCCTCTGTTATCGTGCCCTTCACACCGTGTTAATATCTTGAGTTTGTATTTCTCTCTCATTAGACTGTGGATTTTTTGAAGGCAGCAGTTATGTCATTTATTGCAAATAATTCAATAAATTATTGTTGAATGAATAAATAAATGTATAAAGGAATGACTGAGTTCAGATGAGGAAACTGGAGCTTTGCGACCTGCCCAGCTTCACATAACTAGTTTTGCCTGTACATATGTAAAAGTTATGTCTCCTAATTTCTCATCCAGGGCTTTTTCTACTATACTACTATACTCCACTGAACTCTGAATGTTTTTCCTCTTTAAGAGTCCCCTATAAAGATCAGCTAACACTCTGGGAGAAATTAATGTACCCATTTGAAAGGAAATAGACCATAGATTAAGAACATAGGAGGAAAAAATGACAAAATTAGGAGAAAAAGAGAACATTAAAACTTGAGTAAATAAGAGAGATGGTCAATAAAACCTTTGCTTATTTCAGATTATCACGTAGGAGTGATCTCAAGAATGTAGTTTGCCTATGAGTAAGGGAAACAGGGACTTATACTCAAGACACTCACATGTTTTATTTCTGCACATCTTGATACTAAAGTCTAAGAAATATACAGAATGAATAGAATATAATTAATTAATTAATGTCAAAAACTGGGAAGGGTCTGAGATTTCACCAAACATGCAACTAGCATGAGTGCTGAAAGAAGACACAAGATTATTTGTTAGAGATGAAAGACAGTTTATTACTTACAGCAGGTGCCAGAGTTTCAATGTTTTTTGCATTGGTTACTTGAGATACAATTCCCACAGAACAACACCAAAATAGCCATATTATTCCTGCATATGCAGTCAATTATGTTCCCAGCAGAAGAACACTGATCTGAGAGAAATGGAATCACTTATTATGGGCAGGAAGCACACCTGCCCTTTTCTTTAGAGGAAAACATTATCTTTATTATATTGGGAAGCTAGCACGTCTGTCCTCTGTTCTGAAGGGGGCCTTCATCTGTATCTTCCAAGGCTGTTCATTATTCAAAATGCTTGAATAGACAGATAGTCAGAAACAAAGGTAGTCAATATCTCTATTCATAAGATGTGCAGAAACATAAGAAACCAATGGATAGTTACCCCTCAATAATGGGCTGATTTCTTTGTTGACTCGCCTATTGAATAATATTTGGTAATTATGTGTCAAATACTGAGCTGCATGTGGGGGATACAATAGTGAGTGGACCTCGATATGATTCCTGGCTTCAGGGAGCTTACCCTTTAGTGGAGAAGATTAAATATTAATCAAATAATCTCATAAATGCACACAAAGTGGCAACAGTGATGAGGATTCTCAAAAGAGGTCAATGGCACTCAGGAGGGGCTCCACAGAAAGTGTCGCAAAAGTGCATCACAGAAGCATTGGAGGTAGGGAGTCAAGAAAGGCTCTCCTGAAAAAGTAGATCTTGAGATGAGACCTGAAAGGTGAGTCCGAATTAATGAGGCAAAGAAGAGAGGCCAGAGGTTTCAAGGCAGATGGAATAGAGCAAGAAAAGGGCCTGCAGCAGGAAGGAGAATGTCATTCCTGAGTGAAGGCGTTATACAGTTTGCTCAGCGTAGCCATATTTTATGCCTGTTGTCCAAGACTAATTATTAACAGCATCTCTTTCCCTCTCCATAGTGTTCTTGAGAAACTGAGACAGTTAGAGATCAGAGAGGGAGAATATGTATCAGGTAAAGCTAGAAAGGTAAGTAGGACTAGAGACTTTTTTTTTTTTTTTTTTTTTTTTGAGATGGAGTCTCACTCTGTCACCCAGGCTGGAGTGCAGTGACACGATCTCAGCTCACGGCAAGCTCCGCTTTCCGAGTTCGAGAGATTCTCCTATCTCAGCCTCCTGAGTAACTGGGACTACAGGCGCCCGCCACCACGCCCAGCTAACTTTTTTTTTTTTTTTTTTTTTTTTTTTTAGTATCTTTAGTAGAGACGGGGTTTCACCGTGTTGACCAGGATGGTCTCGATTTCCTGACCTCATGATCTGCCCGCCTGGGCCTCCCAAATTGCTGGGATTACAGGCATGAGCCGCTGCGCCCGACCAGAGCAGAACATTTTGAGCCTTATAGGCTCCGGTAACAATCTTGTTCTTTAATCCAAGAGCAAGGGGAAGCTATGTAAGGGTTTTAAGTACTACATGATCAGAGTTTAATTTTGAAGAGATCACTTTGGTCTAGAGCTGGAGAAGAGTGAGAGGAGGGCAGGAATAAGTAGGTAAACAAGGAAGTGTCGAAGTTTATCACTGTGCTTCAGGCAAAGATAACAGTCCAAGCTGGACAAAGACGTAGCGGTAGGGAAGGAGAGAAGTGTTTAGACTGAAGAGATACTTAGAGGATACAATTAACAGGATAGGAGAAGAAAAGTTAGAGGGTACCAAACATGACTCCAAGATTTCTGTCTGGTAGAAACATTAAAGAGTGGCAGGGCACGGTGGCTCACGCCTGTAATCCCAGCATTTTGGGAAGCTGAGGCGGGTGGATCTTTTGAGGTCAGGAGTTCAAAACCAGCCTGGCCAACATGGTGAAACCCTGAATCTACTAAAAATGCAAAAATTAGCTTGGCGTCAGTGGTGCATACCTGTAATCTCAGCTACTTGGGAGGCTAAGGCAAGAGACTCACTTGAGCCTAGGAGGAGGAGGTTGCAGTGAGCCTAGATCGCACCACTGAATTCTGGTCTGGGTAACAGAGCGAGACTCTGTCTCAAAAAAAAAAAAAAAAAAAAGAATAAATAAATAAATAAATAAATTTTTTAAAAACCTTAAAAAATAAAAAACCGTTAAAGAGTGTACGTCGAGATGTCACTTGGCAGTTGGATAAGCAGAAAGGGCCTCAGATAGGAAACCTGGGCTGGGGTTATAAATCCAGGAATCAACAGAATCTAGACCATAACTGAAGCAATAGGTGTGAATGAGCTGACCCAGGTTCGTCCAGGAGAGAGCCTAGGACAGAGCAGGAAGGAAGGCCAAGATTCAGTGATCAGAGTAGAATGAATTGCAGTCAGAGGGGACTGAGAAGTAGCAGTCAATGGTATGAAGAAAACCTGCAGACTGTGGTTTCCAGAAAATCAACAGAAGAAAGGGTTCAGGAAGAAGGAAGTTGTCAACAATGTCAAATCTGCTGGGCAATGAGGTAAGAGGAGAATTGAAAAATGTCATTGGATATAAAGACATTGAGATCACTGGCCAGCTTAGAAGGAGGAGCTTCGCAGGGGAATGAAGCTGCAGCAGATCAGAGAAGGCTAAGCAGGGAAAGAGAGGGAAAGCAACGGAGACGATGAGTACAGGGACAACATTTCTGAAAACTCAGACTACGAAAGAAAGGAGACAGAAAGGGCAATGGGAAGAGGGAGGGCATAGGCTTTATATTGTGAGAATGGGAAAGGCTTGAGCAAATTGAAATACTTCTGATGAAAGTTTCCAGTTGAGAAAGGAAGAGTTAAGGGAAGGTGAGAGGAGGGGGTAATCACCACTACAAGGTTCCTGACAAGAATGGAGGGGATGGCGTCCTAAGCACGGGAGGAGAGAGTTTACCTTAGAGAAAACAAAAGAACGCTCCTCCACTGCAGTAGAAAGGAACCCCAACCTTCTGGTCCAGGTGTAGGAAGGTCTGTAACTTGAAAGAGAGAGATTGAGAGAATTCCCGTTGGAATAGAGAAGTAGAAAGTCGAACTATTTGCCAAGACTACAGAAGGAGATTGGGGAACAGGAGGAACCAAAGGCTTTGAGGATGATGGAGGTCTGAAATGGCCATGACAGAGAGCACGGAGTGGGTGGAAGGAGAGCTTCAGACAGAGCACATATTTACATGCACACACACGCATGCAAGCAAGGCAGGGCCCAAAGTCCTGCTAGTCCTCCTCTCCACGCTCGGTAAGTTCTCTCGAATGCAACCAGGCAGGCCCCCTTCCTTCTTTCCACTTGCCTGCCTGGAACCTTCCTGTTCCCTCATTTTTCTACCACCAGGTTCATTCCCACAACCAAAGACAGCCTGATGAACCAAGCAGGAAACTCCACCCTTCCAAAAACTGTGAGAGGAGAGGGAAGTTGCCAACACTCATCATTTGACACCTGTCCTTTCCTCCCTGCCACATGTACAGAAATCACGTGAAAGGAACCCAAATGGTCAAGAAGGTCTGTTGCTGTTTGTTTTGACCAAAGCCATGTGCTCTCCTTCCATTTATTCTGGCAGTGACAAAATGTCAGTATTTCAAAGCAGAGAGAGCCTGCATAATTATTTGGTTCAAATCGTTCCTTTTTCTGACGAGAGAACTGAAGCCCAAGGAAGCTTCATGATCCGTCTCATCAGTGGGGTTTTCACATTCGTTGAGAATGTGAAATACTGGAGAATTAATCAGAGCACATCGGATGAAGAGGTGAGCCGTGGTGCTCAATGAAAATGAACTTATCTTCCTTCTCTGAACTCAAAAGTGCTTCCATTCAAGTCAAATGCTCTTCAAGTCTGAAAATGAAAGCCTCCTCTCTTTTAATGGGGAGAGAAATTGTGTCACTTAATTATGGAAGGATCAGCAGAGGAAACCTCATAACAAAGGAACCTAAATCCAGGATTCTGGAGCTCTCAGCAGTGGAAGGAAAATGATTCTCCTGACCTGGAAATGACCTTCCCTTGGAATGAGAGTTTTGTGGTTTCCTGACACTCCGAAGAATAACAGGGCTCAAAGTCCTGTGGCTTTGATGGGTTTTGAAGGGGCTGGGGAGGGGGGGCTGGGGGGGGAGAAGGATAGGAGGTTCTGCAGGGGACAGAGCTGCTGCTTGGTGTTGGTGTCCTCAGGCTGTCCCTGGGGAGGGGGCTGCTAGGGAATGGACTGGGGAGAAACCTGCAGGGGGCCAGGAACTCGAGTCTTGTCAGTTCTGGGTCACTGAAGGCACATTGCTTAGAATAAAGCATCCATAAATCGCCTTATGCATCAGAAAGAAACTGACAGCGAGGCTTGAAAGGACATCCATTTCTGGAATAATCCGAGAGTGCTGCAGCTTTAGCCGAGCAGATTCAATGGGGAGGAGGGGATTTTCATTTTGCAGTGGTTTTGCCTCCATTGGGAGGTTTATTCAGAGGACATGAGAGGTGAAGTTGAAGGCAAAAGCCCTCACCATCAACCCAGAGGGCAGTTTCTCTCGAATTCTTCACTCATCTCTGAAAAAAAGGAACCAGACATCATAGCCATTTGCCAGTGCAGAAATGAAAGCAAGAGACAAAGAGGAAACAATAAAAGGAGGAAGCTCGAAGGTAGGGTGAAAGGCACAGAAAACAGCGACAGAAACCCCGCACTATTTACAGTCAAGTGATTGGGAGTTGCCATAGTCATAATAGAGACAGCGTGCACTCGGAAGCATTGTCTGTCCCTTTGTACTTACTTGAAAGCAACAAGGCAAAACGCGCACATGGAATTTCAGTTATAGCCACACAAAATTATTGCAAATGCTATTTTCCCATCTCATAACTTAAAAGGAAAAAAAAAAAAACAAACGCTGCTAAAGCTCTTCATTTGGGGACTGCAGCTTTGTTGTTGGTTTATTGTTTTGGGTGTGTGTGGGCAGGGGGGAAGCACTCTACTGGGTGGAAAATCCACTTTGGGGTTGAGAGTGGGCAGATGTGCTCTAATACCCACACCCCGTGCAGAGGTCTCCTGTGTCCCTGTAGGAAGCCTCCCTGGGGTCTTTACCCCACAGGTGCAGCTCCCAGAAGGCAATTGGCTTGTTTTCATTTTTCTCAGGCAAAATCATTCCTGACGTGTGAAGGCAAATTTCACAGGATAACTGTGAAACATTTTGCCCAAAACACAGATTTTAAAAGAAGTTGGTAAGTGACACGTAACTGCAACAGCTAACACTTTATGAGTACAGACTGCATGCCCGGCAAGGGTCCCAGCGTATTTCAGAGGCGGGATTTGAACCCAGGCGAGCCAGTTCAAACCCGTGCTCTCCACCACTAGCCCATATGTGTTCCATTTGCTTCAAACACTCCTCCATGATAAGTGCTATTTATCCCTTAGCTGGGTCCTGGGAAGCCTTCCTGCCTTCTCCCCCATAGCTAGGTTGTGACTGCCTCCTACCTGCTCCCCTGAAGCCTTGCACTAAAGCCCCCATCATAGTTCATGGCTCATGACTGCAACTAGCTTGGACCTGGCTTTCCATGTGGATTGTAATTCCGTGAGAACAGGTTTAGGTTATATCTAAGCACATTATGGCACAGAATTTATGTGTCTAAATGCATACATGTGTGAACTGGTACAAATGTCCAGGGCTTTGTCCCACAAGAGCTCCTAATCCGGGGAGTTGGGGAGACAGAGCTGTGATGGTTAATTTCATGTGTCAACCTGACTGGGTCATGGGGTGCCCAGATTCGTGGTTAAGCATTATTTCTGGATGTGTCTGTGCGGATGTTTCAGGGTGAGATTTGCACTTGGATTGGTGGTCTCAGTAAAGCAGATTTCCCTCCCCAGTGTGGATGGGTATCACTCAATCCGCTGAGGACCTGAATAGAACAAAAGGGCTGAGGAAGGCTGAATTCTCTACCTCTGCCTGACTGTTTGAGCTGAGACATTGATCTTCTGCCCTTGGACTGGGACCTATCCCATCAATACTCATGATTCTGAGGCCTTTGGACTCAGATTGGAATTACACACCACCAGCTTTTCTGGGTCTCCAGTTTGCAGATGACAGATTGTGGGACTTCACAGCCTCCATCATCATGTGAGCCAGTTTCTCATAGTAAATCTCCTATTGTTTCTGTTTATCTGGAGTCCCCTATACAATGACCATCATACCTTGTAGACAGGCTACAAGAGCTGCAGTCAAGTTTACAAGTAGGGTTCTGGCCTCACATAGGGCAGGACTGGTGGCCTCTGCCTGGGATTGCAAGGAAAGGATGCAATGGTGCTTAATTACGAATGAGTAATATTTCAACCAGGCAAGAAAGAAGAAGGAGCATGAATAAAGAAATTATACAGCACTTTGGAGAATGGTGAAGAAGAGCTCAATTCAACCACATAAATATCCCATCCAACTCCTGTAACAGGCCAGGCACTGTCTGGGTGTAATGAGTTAAACAAATCTGTAGAAGTCTCTTCCCTCAAGAACTTCCCAGTACAGTGAGGGAGGGAGATACATAAACAGATCATGATGGAACTTGATAACCACAGCTGCCTGACCTTGAATTGGCTACAGGGGTGTCAAGGCACTGAGCCACTAAGTAGGGTACGGCCAGGGCCTGTGACCAACAGAAGTCCTTGTCCAGCACCAGGTGACCTACAGGTTCTTCTATTTTCTACATGTGCCATGAGTGGAAGAGTCAGGAAGCCCTCACAGGACAAAGCTACCAGAGATTGCTCTGGGAGCAGAGGATCAAGGCAGGCTTTCAGGAAGAGGTGATTCCCAAGTTGGACCCCGATGGTAAAATAACAGTTTGCCAGAGAGACGGGTGGAAGAGACATTAGCCAGAGAGAACAGCTGAAAGTGGTGCTGACGGGGACAGCTAACATTCACTGAGCAGTTATAAAGGGCCAGCCCTGGATCTAGGGACTTCTCAAGTTATCTCATGGAATCCTCTGAGCCCTCTGAGGAAGGGGGTGTCATTTTACAGATGCAAAATCAAGGCACAGAAAACTCATAAAACCTTTTCAAAGTCACAGAGCGTTCGAACAATGATGCAAACTTGTCCTACAGTTCTGAATTAGAGCACTACGCTGCCTCCTTTTAGGAAACCCCTAGAGGAAATAAAACAAAGGAGGGGGGAAGCCATGGGGAAGAGTGGCCAACACAAGTGGCTTGATTTTTCCCCCTGGCATAGAGTGCTGGGCAGTAGGTGGTGGGAAGTGTCAAAGGAGGACACGCCACTCAGCTCAGGACAGGAGGGCCACAAGGGCAGTTGGCATGAGGTCTGTGCCCAGACGACTGTCCTTGAAGTTTGGGAACTAGGCAGGGAGGACTCTGGAATGCATCTGCAGAGGTCAGTAAGGGCCAGGCCACCGATGTCCATGAGCCCCATATTAGGAGTTAGGCAGGGGTTAGTACATAGGGAATCTCTGAAGACTTGTGA
Source organism: Macaca nemestrina (assembly GCF_043159975.1). Lineage (NCBI taxonomy): Eukaryota > Metazoa > Chordata > Mammalia > Primates > Cercopithecidae > Macaca > Macaca nemestrina. The sequence continues at coordinate 132,121,952 of NC_092135.1, read as the reverse complement.
GCAGGGAATGGTTGGCTCCATCCTGCATTTCAAAAAGATACCCCCAGAGCAGTGTTGAGAATCAATGGGAGAGGTGAGAACTTGGATGGAAAGGTGTTTGAAGGATCTTGCTGCAATCTAGCGTGACGGGAGGCTGGGGGGCTCACAGGCCTGCCATGCTCCATGTTCTAGAAGGTCACAGGTGTTCTGAAGGTACAAGTGTTTTGATTTGTGTATTTATTTTCTAAATATTTGTACCATCCCAGCGAAAGGGTCTTCAAAACACACTCCCCCTAACACATTCCTCTACCCTGCCCCCTTTCGCTGTTCTTATTCTCCGTTAATCCTCTTCAGGATTTTCCCAGCAACTTCAAATGCCTCCCCCTTGCCTAATGCACCGCAGTAAGTGACCACGTGTAGCCACCTGTGTCTTGCCCCCTACCTTGAGGAGTTTCTTGGGGCATTTCTGCTCTACAAATACAAGACTGGTCTCCTTGGGAGGAATTCAGGAGAAGCCAATGTTCTCCGTCTTGTTGCACAAGCAAAGATGAGTGCCTCCAGGCACTTCTCTCCTCCTGAACCCCACACAGGAGAATCTCCTTATTCTGCATGTGAATCTGCAGAATAAGGAGATACACACCCACTTAGAATTCTGCCTTGTAGTGTTAACTTCATTTCTTAAATTAACCTCAACTACTAAAACAGATTGTAAAATGATGGAAGGCACAGGCTACCAATCCCTTTCATTTATTTTGAACCATTCTTATCACCAAAGAAGTGCCCAAAGTCAACATTTAGTGACAACATGTTACACATATAAAGGAAGACGGGAAATTTCTTCTGGTCAGGTAAGACTTTTGTAGGGGAAAAACTGGTTTTAAAAATTTGATGCTATAAATGTGTACGTGCAGTACCCTAAGCCCCAACTGACTCCCACTAAATTAATTGTGGTTCAGAGAAGCCTGCTTGGGTCTGATAAACAAATGAAGTAGGCCAGCTACTGTCACTTTTCCCATAAAGATTTCTATCTTCAAGGGAATAAAGGCTCGCCTGCTTGTGTCCAGTTTGAGTTGGGAAGGTCAGAGGGATATGTACTCCCCGTATCCAGCACAAGCTCAACCCTGACTTCCAAGCCTTTTATTTGAGACCGAAGCTGCAACCAGCAACTGTATCCATGACAACAACACACTTCAGTCTGCAGGTGGACCAAGAAGCAGCAGTGTGGGAAAAGAGACATTTCCCAGATTCTTCCTGGAACGAATGTGTGTTTGGAGCAGGAGGACCCAGGAACACTCTGGGAACAATGTCTACAACAAGGAAATCATGTCCTTTGCTGGGCCCAAAGCTCCATTGTCACATGGTTTGTGGACAATTGACATTCATGTTGTCCCCAATACAGAGCAGAAGCACCTGTGAGCCCACATGAGGCCTCAAAAAAGACCCGTGACACATTGGGGTATCTCTGAGTCAATGCATCTGAAACCCCCGGGGCTACAGATGGGTGCCTGACTTGGGGGGGACGAAAAAGTGGGCCACAGAATTCAGTTCTGGATATGCTGACAAGAACTGGAACCAGAGCGGGGAATGCATCTGCTTGCATTTAATCAGAATGCTCTAGTCATCTGCTTAGAGAAGTCAGCTCATGTAACTCTCGGAACCAAATCCCTATAGAAGTGAATCTCACCGAATTAAGGAATTTTATTTTTTCACTCTCAATAGAATGACAAAAGCAACCCATGACAATTCCTCCATTATTTATTTCATGAACACACTCATTAAACCAAGCTGCAGGATTCTCAGTTGTGCAAAAGTACACAGGACACATTTAGTACCATACACAAGAACGTAGCACCTTTGATTAGAGGTATGTTCAATACGTTATTGTGAACTACGCTAAAAGTAATGATTTTTCATAAGCAAAATTCTCAGAGTAACCTGCAAAAACATCTACCAGATGAACTGGGTTGAAAACACTTAACGGTTCCCTCTCTAATGCAAGTTGCTTCTCAGTATTGGGCAAGTTTTCTGTCTTTAGTGTCAATGGGAGGATTTCTTTTGCAGCTGATACTGATGTAATCACAGGCCTATTTCTGAAGCTAACAGAAACAGTCAGTGGAAATATGAATATAAGGACAAATTCATTCAAAGGGGATCATCAAATAGGTTCTGCCAAATATGATTTCTGGGAAGTTTTAAATTTAATTTACTGGTCTTATTCAAATTTCCTGCTTGAATGGAGGGTAAGAGGTTGAGGCTGTTGTTTCTGCACAATCTTACGTACTGCCATAGACTTTATTTCTCCAGTCAGCATGGAGATGACATTACCCTCTTCTGGTTTCAGAAAAGGCAGACATTTCAGTTGCCATGGTGAAGTGAAAGTGACATTCTTTCACTAATAGAGAAACTTTGAATATTTCATTCATTGACGATTTTTGTCATGTAAATTTTGCCCATCTACTGTCAGCATCTGAAACCAGGAATTGATTGGCCCTATGAACAAGATTCCCTTTTAGGTCACTATTGGCGTTTAAGTAAAAAGGCATCTTTTACTTGTGTTAATTCCTTGCAAACATAGTGAATGTTGTGAGTAGTCGTTTTCACTGCTGCCCAGACAAAAGAAAAATAAACTTTTTAAATTAATGCTTTTGTAGTTTTTCTAATAGATCTTTTAGTAGCTTCTTTCTAAAATTTCCTCCTTCAGCCACTGAGTTTATAGTGTATTCACAGCTGAAAAACTAATTATGGGCATTTCAATTGCTTCGTGCACATCCTGCTCAAATACCACCACTTCCAGAGAAAGCTGGGACTACAAGTGTTCAGTAAGATAATCTCTCCAATTCTGTACTATTCCCTTCACCATCCACAATGTTTACTTATTTATTTTGAGTCGGAGTCTCATTCTGTCACCCAGGCTGGACTGCAACCTCCGCCTCCCGGGTTCAAGCAATTCTAGTACCTCAGCCTTCTAAGTAGCTGGGATTACAGGAGTGCACACCACATCCAGCTAATTTTTGTATTTTTAGTAGAGACGTGGTTTCGCCATGTTGGCCAGGCTGGTCTCGAACTCCTGACCTCAAGTGATCTGCCCACCATCCATAATATTTAAATAAGCATATTGACTTCTTCTTAAACTAAGGGTTAAATATTATATTTTATTTTAATAGTTTAGGTTCATGTATCTCATATCTTATGCTCAAGTTAATAATTCCTATTTGCTATACATTTACGAAAAAGCCTTATAAATGGTTTAATAATAAATATTTCTTGGAATCTAACCTTGGAAAATTTTCCCAAATACAGCAAAAAGATTCATGCACAAAGATGCTCATCCAATTATCAATTGGAAACAGTCTTCAATGAGCAAAATTATGGAAATCACTAGAGGTTGCCTATTATGCAATTATTGATATAATGTTTAAGAAGGCTATGAATACAATAAAAACATCTTTGATAAAATATTAAGTGAAAAAGCTTACATAAAAGTATATATGTAGTATGATAATATTCTGTAAAATTTTGTAAGATAATTGAGGCATACATAGAAAAAAAATAGACTGGAAAAATCATCCAGAAATTGTTAGCAGTGATTACCTGAAGGTAATGGGGGACAATGTATGTTCTTTCTACATCTCTACATGGTCTAAATTTTCTATAATAGCCAGCTATTATTTTTAATGAAAAAAATAATAAATAAGAGGAGTATCCAATAAGAACAAAGTCAGTAGTGCCTTTCAAGGTTGATTTTGGGTGACTTTTCACATATTTAGGAATGGGGATGATTCCTTTAATAGGAGCCTGGTGAGTCCAAGAGAGCAAGAGGCGGCCTCGTCACTCCTCTGACAGGTAAGAAGCATCCTGAGAAATGAAAACACTTATCCTGAAGACAGCAGGGCCCTCTGGCTGCGGCATGTTTCAGAATCTGGCCTAATTTGGGAGACTTTTAAGAATATGCCACAACTAATCAGTCACATAATACAAAAAAGGGAAAGGTAGACAATCAATTGGAAATAAACAAAGACACAGTACAGAGCATGACCAGGTTCTTATTCATAGGAGAGATGTTCTCCTATATACGTGTTCATCAAAAATAAGATTGAAGGAAAAAGGAGGTGGTAAGAACACACTCAAACTATCAACCTCCAGTCCCAGGCACTGAGACACAGAGAGAAACAGGCACCATTCTTGTAAAGGAAATGTTCTTCCTTAATATCCATCTTCACGTGTGAAACCAATCACACACTTTCTCAAGGTTTCAGCACACTAGGGTGATTAAAAATCATCCATCCTGTACCCAGCGTCCTGAAAATCTCTCATTTAGTAGTCGACAGCAAAATGGTTCATCAGCATTCCTTAATATGATCTGTAAAAACAAAGAAAGAACACTGTGTTAAGAATAGATTTCCCACTTCCATTCTCAGGCAGGATATGGTTTGCTTCAAAATATACTGGGAATATACTGGGAATAGATCCAAATATACCACCAAAGTTGAGAGATTTTTTTTAATAGAAGCAGCTCTGAGAACGTTTTTTTTTTTAAAGATGTGTATTCTGACCAGTTTGTCGGTGTGAACTGCGTGACTCAGGTTGAATGATCAAGGCTCAACTCGTTCAATCTAGGTTAAAATCCAGAACGTTTCTGAGCATTTTATTTGCTCAGTGGTTTCTGCATAAATTTAAAAAAATGAATTAAAACTGAAATAACTTACAAAAATGTGGGTTTATGATGAGCCCCCCCAAAGAACAACTTAGATTCTTTTAATGAACTAGAACGTAAGCGCAGCAAATGCAAGAATCAATGGATTATGATGCAGGAAATGAACAATTTCCAGGGGCCTTCCTTAAGGTAAGGTCTATTCCCATAGTCTTCGAGGAGGGTGCCCACTCCTTAAGTGTGAAGATAGGAGAAAACAAATGGCTTGCTCTCACCCTGGATTATTACTTCCTTTCAACTTTGGTGTAAGAGAAGGAAAACAATAGACAATTACCTGTTTATTTCATCTCAGCTTCCTGGATCAAAGGCTGATTCAGGGATGGAGACGGGGGAATTGGCAAAGGCTTGCCCCCAGGGTCAGCTCCTCGCCCACATCAAATGGTTGCCAGTTCACTCCCACAAGAGGCTGACGCTGTCTTCCCTGACCACTACCCCAGGGAAAGATTACCGTCACCCCTCTAGAGAAAGAAGCCTCAGGAGGCACTGGCAGAGTATACCTAGCTGGTTGCCTATAAAGTTATATTTTCAGTGACGTTAAGGATATGACAAACACACCATTCAAAAAAATGATCTTATATCTAGAATTAAAAAGCATACGAAAAATTGAACATGCCAAATTTGTTGTCTCTAAGACCACCAGTGGTTCTGAATTTTGGGGGCACCTGTTTTCTCACGGACTCTTTTGCTCCTCTTTTTTTCTGTGTAGACGCAAATATCTACACCTGCACACACATAAAAAGTAGGTGATGTCCTTCTCTCAGTTCCTTTTCATTCACCAATTACTTAATTCTCAATATGTCAATTAAAGTTTAAAGTTAAACAAAGGGCAAGTTGATAGGAAATCAGTGTGTCTGCCCATTTTACTCACAGCACATTTGAGAAAGAATGAGAGATGAGAAGATTGGAGATTTAAGAGGGGGATGTGTGTGTCTGAATCTGACTCTTTTCTGATGATTACAACTCTTTAATCACCTTTAGATTTGTATCATTTTAGTTGTTTTACGTTCCTGATTTTTTTTTCTACATTTCAGCTGACAAACAAAATAGCATGTGTTTCAAAATCCAAATTGTAATTTATTATAAGGTTTAATAGTGTTTTCATTAAACACAATTATGAAAGAGTTGAAATAAGTTCTCCCTTAATATGCAAGGCTTATTTTTTTGAGCACATTAGGAGGCTGTACCTCCCTTTCAGATTACATCAAATATGCATCAATCTGGCTCTAACAAAGCCCTCCATAATACAGTGCTTTTTGATATGAGCTGTAACTGTCAGAACCCAAGGAAAAGAATTCTGAGACCAGAAAGATTGAAAGGAACCTGATGCAACATGATTTCCCCTATAGCACAATCATCCCATGAATATAAATTTCTGCAGCTTAAGTACTTAATGCATAGACAGTGGTCAGTGTATGAGGTCAGTGCCAGGGTCAGCACAGTTCTGAGCACTGAGCAGGTACTCAATAAATACTCATGGAAGGAAGGGAAGAGAGGAAGGAGAAAGAAGAGAATTCTTAATTATGTTTCCATTCCTTACAATTTGCTTTCTCAAAAAAAAATTCTAATCCAGTGGAATGCCCATTGCTGTTTTTTTCCTAACTCGACATGTCCCTAAAAACATTCTTAACATTTGGTTTTAAGATTTGGACAGGTAATGAGAAAACATAATAAAAGCAAATGGTAAGACCATGGACCAAAGCCTTGGGTTAAATTTTGCCAGTAAATTGAATTGCATTTTAATTGTGCAAAAGAACTATTGTTAAAAACCTTGAATGCCTCACCAAAACATTTTTTGTTAGCAAAAAGATGATTAACATATTTGTATATTCATAGTAATAAATATAATATGAGAATAAGACATTTTTGGGTGCTGATCTGTAAATACATTCATGATACAGAATTAAGGAAGATTAAAAAATAGCAGATCTTGGAACAGTGTGGCCTTGTCTCAATTCATGCCAAAATAGCTGTATAGGTTACAAGTGTTTTAAAAGGTCCTACAGGACAAGATACTTAAAACCTGTCCCTAACAATGCTAACCCCTGGTGTGGGGGCCAAAATTGGTAGGGAAGGTAATGTGAGAAGGAACTTCAACTTGTTTCCTTCTGTATATCTGTAATTTTTTTTTTCACAATGCGTTATTTTCAAATTTGGTAATTTATGGAAATAACTGAGAAAAAATCATGATTTTAAATTAGTCTTAAAAGATGCAAATTTTCAGAGCAAAGTAAAAAGCCATTAGAATGACTCACCTTGCTATAATTAGATTTTCTCCATTAGAGTTCATACAGTTTTATTTTATTTTATTAGCAATTTCTTTCAGAAGACCCTTGAGATCATTAAGCTTGGAAAGAGAAAAAAATAGAACCAGTCTTAAGATAAATTTTCCAACTTTCATTTTTAAATTATTGCTCCGTGCCTTTTCTAAGAAACAGACATGTCTACTAAGTAGCAAGTACAGCACATCTAAAATAAGGCAGAATGAGAGTGGCATGTGATATTTCAGATCCTGATCATTGCTTACTTTCTGAAATCATATCACTAGCAAATAGTTAGTAAACCAATTAATATTAACTTTATTCAGAGGCAAATCATTAGTGGCTCCCAAATAGAGATAATAGATTTCAATAATACGAACAGGTAATACGTAAAAAAAAATGTTCTATGTGACTAACATTAATAAAATTATAAGATACTAATTAAGTTTTGCTTTAGTAAAAGTATAATACTAATAAAAATAATGTGATACTAATAAAATTTTTGCAAATAAAAGATCTCCCCACACACACAAAAAGAGCACACAATTTAAGTAAGAGGCATAATGAAATTAATCTTGACCCATGCATGTTTCACAAATTTATTACAAAAGATACATGAAGTCATTTTAAATTACATGTCATATTAGTACACTTGATGAAAGCAATTTCTGTATAGTTTGGTTTCTAATTTGCTATATCACTCACTCAAGAAACAAAAAATCTGTATTTAAGTTGGGCTTAATTTCAGTAGTAACCTTTTTCTTTAACTGTTTAAAAATAAAAGAACAAAATGAAACTATAAGTGCTAATGGCTTCCTAAAATAAATAAGGCATAGTAAGATCCATACCTTACAGACATAAGATGAATTGTATTGTTTTCTGGTATAATGAGATGGGGAAATTTTGTATTCCCTATAGGAGCTTTTGAGAGAGCCTTGTATTTGTTAATAGTAAAATGACTTTAGTAAGCTGTTTAAAGTAGAGCAAAAACTCCAAAAGCAAAATACATTTTAAAAAAGAGAGAGTCGAAAAACAATGGGAAAAAAATCATTGAAAGTAAGAGTTGGTTTTTTGAAAAGATAAACAAAATCAACAAACCTTTCTAAAAAAAGGAAGAAGACACAAATAAATACAATCAGAAATGAGAAAGACAACCTTACAGAGAGGGCATAGAAACGAAAGGAATCCGAAGGGGCTAATATAAACAATTATATGCAAAAAGGTAGATAAACCTGGAAGAAATGGAAATATCCCAGAAATGTACAACTTACAAAGACCTGAATCAAGAAGAAATACAAAGCCTGAACAGACAAACAACAAATGAAGAAGGCCGGGCGCGGTGGCTCAAGCCTGTAATCCCAGCACTTTGGGAGGCCGAGACGGGCGGATCACGAGGTCAGGAGATCGAGACCATCCTGGCGAACACGGTGAAACCCCGTCTCTACTAAAAAAATACAAAAAACTAGCCGGGCGAGGTGGCGGGCGTCTGTAGTCCCAGCTATTCGGGAGGCTGAGGCAGGAGAATGGCGTAAACCCGGGAGGCGGAGCTTGCAGTGAGCTGAGATCCGGCCACTGCGCTCCAGCCCCGGCGACAGAGCAAGACTCCGTCTCAAAAAAAAAAAAAAAAAAAAACAAATGAAGAAAAAAAAATCAGCAAACAAAAAGCTTTCAACAAAGAAAAGCCCAGGATGGCTTCTTGGGAAATCAGATGGCTTACTGGGAAATTCTGGCAGACAGTCAAAGAAGAACAAATACCAAACCTTAGACTCTTCCAAAAAATAGAAAAGGGAACCAGTACAAATTCATTGTGTGAGGCCAGCATTATTCTTTTACCAAAGCCAGAAAAAGAAAACACAAGAAAGAAAACTATAGGCCAATGTTCCTGAGGAACATAGATACAGAAATCTCACTAAATTACTAGCAAACTGAATTTCAGAGCACATTAAAAGGCTCCGTGGAGACACCACCACCCAGTGGTATTTATCACTGGTATGCAAGGGTGGTTCAACATATGAAGATTCATCAGTGTGATACACCACATTAACAGAATGAAAGATAAAAACCACACGATCATCTCAATAGATGCAGAAAAAGCAGTTGACAAAATTCAAGGTCTTTTCATGATTTAAAAAAAAAACTCTCTCAACAAAATAGGTATAGAAGGAACTTACCACAACACAATAAAGGCCATATATGAAAAACCCACAACTAACATCATACTTCATGGGGTAAAACTGAAACCTTTTTCTCTAAGATCTAGAATAAGGCAAGGATGCCCATTCTCACCACTGCTATTTAACAGCATGAGAAGTTCTAGCCAGAGAAATCAGACAAGAAAAAAAGAAAAGAAAAGCCATCTAAATAAAAAAGAAAAAAACTAAAATTATCTGTTTGCAGATAACATAATCTTATATGAAGAAAACCCTAAAGACTACACACACACACACACACACACACACACACAAACTGTTAGAACTGCTTGGCGCGGTGGCTCACGCCTGTAATCCCAGCATGTTGGGAGGCCAAGGTGGGCAGATCACGAGGTCAGGAGATGGAGACCATCCTGCCCAACATGTGAAACCCTATCTCAACTAAAAATACAAAAATTAGCCGGGCATGGTGGTGCGCACCTGTAATCCCAGCTACTCAGGAGAATTGCTTGAACCCAGGAGGCGGAGCTTGCAGTGAGCTGAGATTGCACCACTGCACTCCAGCCTGGGTGACAGAGTGAGACTCTACCTCAAAAAAAAAAACAAAAAAACAAACAACAACAACAACAACAAAAAACTGTTAGAACTAATAAATAAATTCAGTATATTTGCAGGATACAAAGTCAACATACAAAAATTAATGGCATTTCTATACCTCAACAAAGAGCTATCTAGAAGGGAAATTATGAAAACAATCCATTAATATAATTAACAAAAGGAATAAAGTTCTTAGAAATTTAACAGAGAAGTAAAATACTGGTACACTGAAAATTATAAAACATCGATAAAGGAAAGTTTAAAAGACACAAATAAATGGAACAACATCCCATGTTCATGGATTGAAAAAATGAATATAGTTAAAATATCCATTCTACTCAAAGAAGTCTACAGATTCAATGCAATCCCTATCAAAATACCATGGGTATTTTTTTTTTTTACAGAAATAGGAAAAAACAATCCTAAAATGTATATAATAACACAGAAGATTCTGAATAGCCAAAGCAATCTTGAGCAAAAAGAACTAAGCTGGAAGCATCACACATCCTGACTTCAAATTATATTACAAAGCTAAAGTAATCAAAACAGTATGGTACTGGCATAAAAAAGACATATAGACCAACGGAATAGAATAAAGAGCCTAGAAATAAATCCACGTATTTATAGCCAACTGATTTATCTAAAGGCATCAGTGGGGAAGTCTCTTCAATAAATGGTTTTGAAAAAACTGAATATCCACATGTAAAAGAATAACATTGGACCCCATCTCACACTATACACAAAAATCAACTCAAAATATCGGATCAAAGTCCTAAACATAAGACTTGAAACTGCAAAACTCCTAGAAGAAAGCCTAGGGAAAAACTTTCTTGACTTTGGTCTCGGCAATGAATTTTTGGATATGACTCCAAAAGCAAGGACAACAAAAGCAAAAATAATCAAGTGGGATTATATAAAACAAAATCTTCTTCACAACAAAGGAAGCAATAAATAAAATAAAAGGGCAACCTATGAAGTGGGAAAAAGAGATTTACAAACCATTTATCAGTAAGCACCTAATATCCACAATACATAAGGAACTCACACAACTCAATACCAAAAATACAAATAAACTGACTAAAAAGTGGGCAAAAACTTAAATAGACACTTCTCAAAAGAAGAAATTCAGATGTCAAACAGGTATATAAAAAGGTGCTCAGCACTTAATCATAGGGAAATGCAAATCAAAACCACAATGAGACCATACCTCACATCTGTTATGATGGTTATTATCAAAAAGGCAGATGATAAGTGTTGGCAAGGAGGTGGGAAATGGGGAACTCTTGTACACTATTGGTGGGAAGGTAAGTTGATATAGCTATTACAGAAAACAGTATAGAAGTTCCTCACAAAAATAAAAATATAGTTATCATATGATCCAGCAATCCCACCTCTGGGTTTAGATCCAAAAGAATTGAAATCAGGATCACAAAGAGATATCTGCCTTCTCACATTCACTGCTGCATGATTCACAATAGCCAAAATATGGAAACTACCTAATAATGTCCATCAAGAGATCAATGGATGAAGAAAATGTGGTATATACCTATAATGGAATATTTTGCAGCCTTAAAATAAGGAAAGAAATCCTGCCATTTTCCACAGCATAAGTGGAGCTGAAGGACTTTATGCTAAACAAAATAAGCCAGACACAGAAAGAGAAATACTGTGCTATCTCACTTATATGTGAAATCTAAAAGAGTCAAACTAATTGAGTCAGAGAGTAGCATGGTGGTTGCCAGGGGCTAAGAAGAAGGGGCAAATAAGGTGATATTGGTCAAAGGGCAGAAAATTTCTGTTATGCAAGATAAATAAATTCTAGAGATCGACTGTACAGCATGGTGACAACAGTTAACAATATTGGACCCATGAAATTTGCCAGGAGGAGAGATTTTAAATTAATCTCATTCCCTTACACATACCTACAACACTCACAGATGGTAAATATGTAGAAGTAATACGATGTTAATTAGCTGGGCTGGGTTGTAGTGATCATTTTGCAATGTATACATGCATCAAACCATCAAATTGTACATTTTAAATATATGTAATTTTATATGTCAGTGATATCTCAATAAAGCTGTTTTAAAATAAATTTAAGAGATTCCAAAAGCTTTCTTGAGAAACAAAAGATTATCCTTAAAATTCTGTGTGAGCAAAAAGAAGGAGGGTTTTTTGGTTGTTCAGAAGGGGAGGTAAGAGGACAGAGGGGAAAATTTAAAAGAGACAGAGAGCAAGGGGAAAGGGAGGAGGAGAGGGAGGCGGTGGGACCACCTGAGTGATGGCCAAGGCTCTGCGCTGTGCAGTGGGGGTCCAGGCTGACGAACATCGAACATTCTGGACCCTGGGAGTCAGGTCAGCTGGTCCTGTATCCACAATTCTACTGCTTCTCCTCTGACCCAGGGCCCAGGCTGGGGCCAAGTCTCCCACCCTGTCCCTCTCTTCCTGCATCCACTGTTGCTGCCCTCCTCTATCCACTCTCTGCATGTCCCACAGCAGAGTCAGAACCAAGGTGTGGCTTGGGGAAGCTTTTGCCCAAACCCTAAGACGGCTTTCCATTAGCTTCCTCCAAAGTCACCCCAAATAAACTCTCAAATAAAAAACAAAACAACAAAACAAACTAAAATACTGTTTTCTCTACAAACACGCCACGTAGAAGAGTTCCTACTGCGTCCAACTCCCCAACCAGATTGCTGGAGCCTCTCCTCCACGATCATTCTGATCACTCAGAGAGCACTTTGAAAGGAGGATTCCAGATAGGTCCCTCTTGGGTTTTAAAACTCCCTGAGCCTTCCCTTGCGTGGGAATAAAATCCAACTCTATAGAGGCAAGCAAGTTCCCAGGCAGAATAACCCAGACTCCCCTACTTCTTCCCACTGGGCTCTCTTCTGGTTCATGCTGCCCCTCATTGCAGCTGCTTAGAACAACCCACGGTTCTCTAGACTTAGGACCTTCACAGCTGACAACTACTACCTAGATTTTTTAAATGTTGGGGGTAAATAACACAAATAAATAAACAAGAAACTGTAAACAGATACATTCTTATATGAGAGCTCTGCAAAGGACCCCTTTTGTTCATTTATTCATTCAATAAACATTTATTAAGGCTCTATACTATGGACAAGGTACTGGGTGGTGTAGATTTTGCCAAACCAGATGGGTCTTGTCTACCCACCGAACAGCCACAATACTGGAAGGTCTATGAATGTCATTATCCAGGATGCCATTCTCAAAATAACGTGATAGAATACCAAATATTATCTCCTCTTCAGAGCCTGGCAGGAATCTAGCATATAGGAATCGATTGTGATTTGAACCTGATTATAATTTCAGCTACCCAGCTCAGAGTGAGGGCAGGCACACTCTGTCTATGCCTGGAGTTTGTATGCGTACTCACGCATTTCCAATGCCCTCCAAATAAAACAGGCAACAAATCAGAGTGGCAGCAAAGATGAGCATCGAGGCACACAGGCCCCCAGAAAGCTCTTTTGAGCCTTCCTTATGTTCCCTATAATTGTAAGCATCTTCACCTGCCTCCACAGCTGAAAGAAAGAGAAGAGGGGGCCCTGAGTCAGATAAGACAGAAAAGATTTTAGACATCATGGAATTGGGACTTCAAGACGCTTACCTGGGCGATGCTTACAGCATAAGAAGCAATTCCATTCCAGCACCCAGCTCTTAGATAGTGAATTAAGAAAGCTGAATATAACTTCTTTTATTTTCTGACCATAACTACTGGCCTCTAGTTGAAAGCTCAAAGATATTAGTGACCAAAAAAAAAAGAAAAAAAATTCCAAACTATTAACAGATCCATACCTTTGTATCCAGTTGTCTAAATCGATGCCTCATTCTGCAAAGAAATTAATGAAAAACAAAGTGAACAAGAGAAAAAGAGATTGAGAGAGGGCTATTAGGCTCCATTTTGCAGTCTTTTAAATTAAAGTCCAGAATACAAGTCATGTTCACTCTCAGCTAGATCAAGAATCAGCTGCATTTACCTTTCTTTCTGATTGTCTTCCTAGTACCCAAACAAAGCAGAATTTTGTCTCATCACAATTAGAAGCACAGCACATAAATACTATCTCTATTGATAGGGTGTTGAAAAATGACTTGTTAGTCTGTCTGTGCCTTGCAAAACCTAGATGTCAGAGTCTAGGGACAGAGGAGAGCTTAGGGCACTGTCTCTGCTGTTAAAAGAGAATGAGCATCCCATGCTTCTTTCAACAGCTGTATTGAACCCAGCAAAGGTATTCGTTGTGCTTATGTATACTCATATTTTGTTAGAGTAAAACTTGAGGTGTTTTGAGCTCTCAAGAAGAGTGACAGCTGTCAGTGAAGAACGTTAACCTTTACAATAAGAGCACACTCTACACACTTCACAGCATATTACTTGTGGGCCACCTACAGACTTAGCTATGACTTATCTATTTCTATAAGATGTTTTATCAATGTATTTCTTAATCACATGGATTTTATAACAGCTTCAGGCGATTCATAAATGAATTCAGGATTTTTCAGGGGCAGCCTGTAATAGATCAAGAAAATGGTTTGTCTATCTTCTCGTCTCTGTACTTCTTCACCACAAAGATAAATAGGTGTGTGGCACTTGCAAGATAATGCCAATGGCCCATGACCTGTGAGTCTTGCCAGAACCCACCTCTGCAGCTGCAGCAGGGGACCCACCCTCTTCTGGTTACCCAGTTTCATGGCCCTGCACTGCAGGCTCCAAATACCTCTTTCTCTCCCAGAGCCTTGAAGGGCAATTGGGATAGTAGATGGGTGTTTTTTCCCCTTCTCCAAAGGCTGCCACACACTTATGTGTTTGTCATCTTCAACTGCCCGGGTAATATCTTTGTGGTGGTATTGCTCTCTGTTGAAAATGCTCTTTACTGAGTTTGCTCAGATAAGCTGCCTACAATCTGTGGGCTTATGTCTAGAGGGAGCCTTGCAAAGTAGAAAGGGATGTCTGACATACTCCTCTGAGGTGTCGTTGGCTTTCGTGTTGATCTTGACAAGGTAATTTTCCTTCATAACACCCTCCCATGCCAAAGTCTCGTTGTCCTCATTTTTGAAACCTTGAATAATGAGAAAAAGAAAACATTCAAATTGTTTCCTTTGCCCCTTGCTTCCTAAATTAAGATCTTCTAGGCATTTTGTGAGACTCTGGAACTAAGAATGAGATTCATCCTGCACAGGCTGGTCTAACTAATGTTACCTCCTAGTGACAGCATCGGAGTGATGGAAAAGTAATGGCTTTCTCCGTAACAATGAGGAATTGAAGCTGCCTGCATGAAATAAGAATGCAATCTTTATTCTAAATAGACATCGATCCAAATCCTATCTGTGTGTTTTGTGACTTAGCAAAATCATTCCACTAATGAATTTAGTCCTCCCATTTGATATGTGCTCTTCTTCCATTTTGATGACATAAAAATGCTAAACCATTCAGCTAGATAATTGCTGATGAATTGTGTACCTACTCTCAACCTAAAATTGGGGTAGGAGATCTGGAGGAGAGGAAAATAAGCCCAAGGCATTGTTCCTGTCCTTCTGAAACATGAGACGTGGACCTCAAAGAAAATTCATCTAAGATAGAGCATGCCCTAAGATTGTTCTGGGACATATTCAAGTAAGATTCTTAGTTCAATTTATTATGGTGACTGAGCCTTTCAGATGATAAGACAACAAAAGAACAGATCCACATGTCACCTATATTTCAAGTACAAATGCAATGGATGTCAAACCTCCACACAAATTCACTGGGACAGGAGAGCACATATGCCCACACACACGTCCACTTGAAATAAATTTATGTCATTTTTAACTTTTGAGTTACCATTTAAATGTATTCATCAACATGTTAGAGTTTAGGAATAATTATAAAATTTCTCTGGATTTAAAAAGAATTAATTGGGGGTCAAAGACAGAACCAATATGCATGTGGCTGGATTAAAGCAAATTCTTTGTGTGTGTGTGTGTGTGTGTGTGTGTGTGTGTAGATGAAGTTTCACTCTTGTCGCCCAGGCTGGAGTACAGTGGTGCAATCTCGGCTCACTGCAACCTCCGCCTCCTGGGTTCAAGCAAATCTCCTGCCTCAGCCTCCCAAGTAGCTGGGACTACAGGCACATACCACCAAACCCAGCTAATTTGTATATTTTTAGTAGAGATGGGGTTTCATCATGTTGGCCCAGGCTGGTCTCAAACTCCTGACCTCAAGTGGTCTACCCACCTCAGCCTCCCAAAGTTCTGGGTTTATAGGCTTCAGCCACTGCGTGCAGCCTCGATTTAAGCAAATTCTACATAGCAAATATGGATTTATTTTTAAGTGTGGTTACTTTTTTTTTTTTTTTTTTTTTTTTTTTGAGATGGAGTCTTTGCTCTGTCACCCAGGCTGGAGTGCAGTGGCACCATCTCGGCCTACTGCAAGCTCCGCCTCCTGGGCTCACACCATTCTCCTGCCTCAGCCTCCCGAGTAGCTGGGACTACAGGCGCCCGCTACCACACCTGGCTGATTTTTTGTATTTTTAGTAGAGATGGGGTTTCACCATGTTAACCAGGATGGTCTCGATCTCCTGACCTCGTGATCCGCCCGCCCCGGCCTCCCAAAGTGCTGGGATTACAGGCTTGAGCCACTGCGCCCGGCCTGGTTACTTATTTTACAAAATAATTCTTAACTAATTTTTTGAATTGTATTTTTCCCAACAAAGAAGTTTCAATGTCTTTTCTTCAAACAAAATCAATGAGGAAGTCCAACAGGAGTGCTTAAAAATCAGCACGGAAAGGGTAGACACTCCTGGACACAGACAGCCAGAGAGCAAGGATGACAAATTACCAAAAAATAAAAATAAAAAATGACCAACCTCTGTAACAGTCAAAGAAATGCTGATTGAAATGATGGCATAGCATTTTCACTAACCATACTGGAAAATTAGCAGTGAAATAATGACTATATCCCGTATTGGCAAGAACGTGGATAAATAGTCCTTCCATATGAGGGGAAAATATGTCAATTGTTACTGCCTTAGGTTAATGGGGGACCAGAAGGTGGAGGAGGCGGGACAGGCAATATACAAAGACTTAAGAGGTACATACCCTTTATTTAGAAATTTCTCTTTAGAAATAACTCAAAGGAAAAAAGTATTCATTTGCTCAGAAACGAATGCATAGAACTCTTTAACAGCATTTTATGCTAGCAAAAGCATTGAAACAATCTACATGGTTAACAAGGAACTGATTAATTATGGTGCATCCATAGGCTGGAATACTACTCCACAGTTGAAGATTGTCATATAGATTAGATTGTTATTTGTGGATATGGAAAAAGTTGGCAATGTATTATTAGTTAAATGAGCAAGTTAGATTATGGATGTGTGTACACAGCGCAATCCAATCCCTACACACCCACACAAGAATAACAGAATAAACACCAGTGTGTTGACAGTATTTACCTCTGGATGGTGGGTTACATGTGCTCTTCATCTTTATTTGTGCTTTCCTATATTTTTCAAATGTCCTATAATAAATATGGATTGCTTTCTGAATCATGAAAAATAATATATTTTATGAAAAAGCAATTACTGGGTAGCATACTTTTTTATTACTTGAAAATGTCACCAAAAAAGTACCAAAAGTCAAACTTTGGATTCTACTTATCTGAAAGTCATTTGAAAAATCCAAAGAAGAACAATTTCAAAATTAAACCCATGATGTCGCTATCATTTGGAGGCAAAGCAAAGTACATGTAGGAAATGAATTGCCAACTAGAGGCCCTGCCACGTGCTGTGGTTTCAGGCATTAGTCATCGCCAAGGAGATGAAGCAAATGAGCAGGCAGTGACAGGCACCCTGGGGGGTCGGCAGTTAGTAAGTGGGGCTTCTGGCTCTCTCTGTCCCATTACCACCACACCACCCCAGGGTGGAGAAAGATCCTGTCCTTCTGCCATCTCCTATTCTCACTGTTTCTTTGTTTCTTCCTGAGAATATAAACTGTCTGAAGAGGGATAACATCAACAGTTACATCATTTCTCTGATTATTATGAGATCGCCACTCTCCCAGGGGCCCACTTGGGAGACAGGTCCAAATTCACTCATTCATGTCTGACTTATCTGGTGGCTTCCTTGAGCTGAAGCCTCTTGTCATTTGCTGGCCAAATTGGGGGATTTGTTTCCATTTTATAGTCATATTGTGCTTAATCAATAAATACGTTTTAGGGAAATGTAATGAATTTTGTCCTGCCTTTTCAACCTCATCCCTAATCTGGAGTACTGAATTTCCCGATTCTCCTGATCCTGGACTGAGTACAATGTATCTTTGGAGAATGGACCTTTATCCCATGCAGTCCCTTCCTCCCACACATCCTCAACCTGAATCCCACTAGTGATGGGCAGTTCACTACCTCCACAGAACAATTAATCTCATTTCCAGATAGCCCACACTGTTAGACATTGTTCTTTGTAATGAATCAAAATCTTCCTCACTGCAACTTTTATCCATTGTTTGTTTTTTCCCCTGAATCATTCAGAAAAAAGTATGACGCTTGTAGGGCTTCCGTTACATGAAGGCACAGAATGGCCCCCTAAGTCTTCTCCCAGGTCCTATAGCCACCAGCCATGACGTGGCTTCAAGACAGAACCAACGAGAGTCCTGAGGCGTGTCATTAAGTGTTTCTAGTATCTGGGTGCCATTTTTGAGTATAGTCAAATTCCAGATCTGAACTTCCAAATCCTCCCCCTGATATAAAGACTTTTTGTGCTTTTAGTTAGAATGGAATCACTTTGTCTTTCAAGGCAAAACGATGGAAAGAAAGACAGCAGCTTATCCAAATTGTCAAAACACTTTCTTCATTAAGAACGGCAGTTACATATGTGTGATTGTTAATGACATCCCCAAAGTGACATTTAACATCTTAAAATAATGCCGTTAAAAGAGTTGACTACGATGATTCTTTAAGGTGTGATAGGAGTTCGGGGTCGTGAATACATTTGCATTCTGAAAGCCAGACTTTAGGGCTCACAGCTATAGGGAGAACACAGAAATATGTTATGATCAATATTTAAAGTAATATTTATGAGTACTTTGTCTCCATTTCTAAGTAGTTCAAGAACCCCACAAAAAACGATGCTTCTTGGCAAGTTAAATGTTTCTTAATTGCCACCAATTACCATGTCTAGGTTAGCAAAATTTATATTTTTACTTTCTGAATCTTCAAAATATTTGAGATTACACTAAAGGCACAGACAGAATCAGCCCTCTATGGAACATGATTCCAGTGGTGGCCGCCATCAGTGACCATTTTATCAAATACCCTTAGGAAAAAAACAGAAGGCAACACCTGTCCAGCAGCCACTGAAAGACACAACACCTGCGAACAGTAGAATGAGGATTTTAAAAAAAGCGGAGAGAAGGACCACCTAACCCTATTCCTTTAGTCACATGTACTGGATTCTCCCCTAGATTTTCCACTTCCAAATTGCCCTTGACTCCAAATTTCCTATCTAACAGTGACTTTTCTTTTTTCAGTAGTGTTCCAGGTGGAAGCAGGGGAGCATCTCACAACCCTCCCCTCCGCCAACATCTTCCCCAAGTCACAGGAGTGAGCATCAGGACCTGAGAAGCCTAATTCCACGTGATGATCTGCGGGTCTCCCCAAACCGGCCCTGGGAGTTTCTTTGCTCACTTCTGCCTTGAGGGAAACAAGTCCAATCATCAATGAGGTGTCATGATGTATGTTCATGGTTCTTGTCACCATTTCTTGCACTGTCGTGTCTCCTGTCTACAATTTTTCCTTCCTCTGAGATTCAGGATGGCACATTGTGACTTGGTGGGCTGAGGGCAGGGAGAGGGGGACTATCTGGAGCTAAAACGTGGCTGTAGGATACAGCCCAAGCCTTACACTCATCTCCTACAACCCTCAGTCCCGAGGTCTTCTCTCCCCTGTCCTCCTACCTCTCTTAACTCCCTCATCCCTCTGCACACTCCTTGCTCTGTGGTGCCATCTCAGCCTCTGCCCCTTTGCCTGGCTAATTCCAATTCATCTTCTGGGTCTTAGCTTGAATATTCCCTTCCTCCATAAATATTCCCTGAGGCACTCTAGTCAAGGGTTTAAATGTCCTCTCTGTGGCCATCATAACCCCCTGCACAATCCCTAAAATTAGTGTTTCCCACACTTTTAAATTAAGGCCTTTCCATTTTCATTCTCTGCTCCCCACTCCCCCAGATGATGAGCCCTGCTCAAGGGCACAGATAGCTTCTATCTTATTTAGCACCATATCCACAGGGCCCACTATCATGTGGTAGGCTCTTGGCATGCATTTGTTGAATCGGCTCTCCTAGGCCCCCTCACTCCCTGCATCGCAGGCTCTCCATGAAATTATCTACCTCACCTCTGGTCTAGCTCCCACCAAATGATGGCCTCCAGGCCCAGCCCATGTGCCGTTGTTCATGGCTGCATCCCCAGAACTGAGACTTCATGTTTGTGCAGGACTGACCCCCTCCTGCAAGAGGACTGCTTTTACACTATTTATTTTTATAGGTGCTAAGCGGCGGGTGCTCCTTTTCATGCTGTGCTTTTCTTGCCTGTGCACAATTTCCACACATCCTTGTGCTCACTCAGTTTTCCAATTTAGATTTGTGGGTAGTGTGGGGTGCGTTTTACAGAACTCTGCCAAAGTGGACTGTGGCAGGAAATGAGGTTGGTAGACTCTTGCTTCTGAAATTTATTAGAACTCAATGATGTTCCTTTCTAACTTTTATCTGCCTACTTAGACATTTTATGAGCACTTTTTTTATTGGTTTCTGGGGGCCGTCCAGAATATAAGTGATGATAGGGTTTAGGACCCACTACCTCAAAATATGGCACCATGGCATATTGGATATTTTAAACGGAAAGAACTGGAGAAAAACCACACAATCAGGAAGGTCTCTCTGATCTGACTTTTCCTGCCCCTCTCCCCTGAAGCAGGTCATATCACCTAGGAAGGATTTTCTGAGCTTCCCCTACAGCAGGTCATAGGACCCTCATGTGAGAGGCACCCTCCTTATACGTAGAGGAAAAGAGTGTCCTCATCTCCAAAGACACAGGGATGCAGAGAGAAATGTGAATGCATAGGCCTTGCTAGGTCTCCCAGTTTATTACCATGGGATCATACTCTGTTTGCCCTATCCTATTTCTTCACAACCCTCCACTCTTATTAAACCTACCATTAAAAATGTTCAAGTTTGGCTGAGAACAGTAGCTAACGCCTGTAATCCCAGAACTTTAGAAGGCTGAGGCAGGCGGATCACTTGAGGTCAGGAGTTCGAGACCAGCCTGGTCAACATGGCGAAACCTGTCCCTACTAAAAATACAAAAATCAGCCTGGCATGGTGGTGTGCACCTGTAATCCCAGCTACTCGAGATTCTGAGAACCTGTCCCTACTAAAAATACAAAAATCAGCCTGGCATGGTGGTGCACCCCTGTAATCCCAGCTACTCGAGATTCTGAGGCAGGGGAATTGCTTGAACTCGGGAGGTGGAGGCTTCAGAGAGCCAAGATTGCACCACTGCCCTCCAGCCCGGGGGACAGAGCGAGACACCATTTCCAAAAAAAAAAAAGGTTGTTTCTTTGGATCTTCCTTTCCTTATGAAGGCTCCAATGCCACATAAAACTTACATTAAATTTCTATGCTTTCCTCTTGTTACTCTGTCTTTTGCTATAGGGATCTCAGCCATGAGCCTAAGATAGGTAGAAGAAAAGATATTTTTCCTCCCTGACCGTAACGAGATAACCGAATAATTTACAAATATCAAGGAAGCCATTAGCCATTTCAATCCCAAATTGCCAAAGGTCGTTTTCTGGAGCCAAGTTTATGCATTTTAAAAACATCATCGACACAGGGCCGGGCGCTGCATTTTAAAAACATCGACACAGGGCTGGGCGCTGCATTTTAAAAACATCGACACAGGGCCGGGCGCTGCATTTTAAAAACATCATCGACACAGGGTCAGGCACTGCACTTTAAAAACATCGACACAGGGCCAGGCGCTGCATTTTAAAAACATCATCGACACAGGGCCGGGCGCTGCATTTTAAAAACATCGACACAGGGCCGGGCGCTGCATTTTAAAAACATCGACACAGGGCCGGGGCGCGGTGGCTCACGCCTGTAATCCCAGCACTTTGGGAGGCCCATGCGGGCAGATCACGAGGTCAGGAGTTCAAGACCAGCCAGGCCAAAATAGTGAAACCCTTTCTCTACTAAAAATACAAAAATTAGCCAGGCTTGGTGGCGGGCGCCTGTAGTCCCAGCTACTTGGGAGGCTGAGGCAGGAGAATAGCTTGAACCCAGGAGGCAGAGGTTGCAGTGAGCCGAGATCGTGCCACTGTACTCCAGCCTGGACAACACAGTGAGACTCTGTCTCAAAAATAAATAAATAAATAAATAAATAAATCATCCACATTGACCACAGATGCTGCTCAGACAGAATGTGCTCAGGAAAGAATGTCCATTTCATAGTCATATTGTGCTTAATCATTAAATACGTTTTAGGGGAATGTAATGAATTTTGTCCTGCCTTTTCAACCTCATCCCTAATCTGGAGTACTGAATTTCCCGATTCTCCTGATCCTGGACTGAGTACAATATATCTTTGGAGAATGGACCTTTATCCCATGCAGTCCCTTCCTCCCACACATCCTCAACCTGAATCCCACTAGTGATGGGCAGTTCACTACCTCCACAGAACAATTAATCTCATTTCCAGATAGCCCACACTGTTAGACATTGTTCTTTGTACTGAATCAAAATCTTCCTCACTGCAACTTTTATCCATTGTTTGTTTTTTCCCTTGAATCATTCAGAAGAAAGTATGATGCTTGTAGGGCTTCCATTACATGAAGGCACAGAATGGCCCCCTAAGTCTTCTCCCAGGTCCTATAGCCACCAGCCATGACGTGGCTTCAAGACAGAACCAACGAGAGTCCTGAGGCGTGTCATTAAGTGTTTCTAGTATCTGGGTGCCATTTTTGAGTATAGTCAAATTCCAGATCTGAACTTCCAAATCCTCTCCCTGATATAAAGACTTTTTGTGCTTTTAGTTAGAATGGAATCACTTTGTCTTTCAAGGCAAAATGATGGAAAGAAAGACAGCAACTTATCCAAATTGTCAAAACACTTTCTTCATTAAGAACGCCCGCCTCAACCTCCCAAAGTTCTGGGATTATAGGCATGAGCCACCGCCTATAATGTTTTCTCAAGTAAACAATGTTTTCTCAAGTAAAACAATTGTAAGATTTTCCATTTTCCTAAGAAGAATCACAAACCCTGCTGGAGTCAGGTTTAAAGGTTCCTAGAGAATAAATTCCGTGGGAACAATAAAAAGCAAAAACAAAGTCATGACTGGACTCTATCCCATGATTTCTGCCCGTTCAACATACTATTTACATTATTACATGATCTGTCCCAAAGTCATTCATTCCCCGCAAAGTAGGCTATCCCGGCAGTTCCCCAGTGCTTTCTTCATCTATGCTTCCTCTAGGGCAATTCATTGGTTGGCCTGATGCCTGATCTTTACAGATGTACAGATGTGAACAGTGAAAGAACTTGTGAATAACTCCTTCCTGTTGAGATACACACCAGGCATCTTTCCCTGAAATTAATCGCTGCTTCTGATCCCAAGCCCACATGGATAGACCACTCACAGCAGACAGAAGACTCCATGTTTTTCTCCTTACAGCAACACTTGAAGCACTTCTTCACCACCATGTAGAAGTAAGCGAAGACGACGAAGGGGAAGGGGATATTGAGGCGGCTGCAGTACTCCTGCACCAGGAAGTACCTCTGGAACTTCCAGACCTGGTCATTGTTCTCCTGGACAGTGCCCACCGTGTAGCTGGCGAGGGAAGAGAGAAGGCCAAGACTTAGCATCGCGCATGCCTCATCGCTAAATTGCCAAGTATGGCAATAGTGGTATTAAGCTATTACTGCAATAGCTTAAGTCCAGACAGGAGAGAAGAACCCAGACTGATACAAGAGCCAAAATACCTCAGCAGGAAGTGAGAGTGGTCTTCAATTCATGCTGGGTCAAAAGTGTGTCTAGCTTTTAGTGTTTTGTTTTTTTAAATCACAAAAAAATGCTCAACAAACTTTAAAATTATTTTACTTCAAGATATTTCAATGATTCTCTTTTTGTGTTCATTTTCTCATGATGTTAGATACAAAGGGGTCCAAGATGTCAACACCCTTGGAACTAGCATGGTGGCCCTCATCCATGTCTAAGTGTAAACAGCCTGGGAAGAAAACAGCTTGTTAGTGTTTATCAAGAGCCTTAAGAATGTTCATCCCTTTGACCCAATGACTTTACTTCTGGGAACTTAACCTAAGAATAAGGAAATACTAAGAAAAAAAATATATGTAAATGAATATATATGTGTGACTATTGGCCACCAGCACCATAGGTAACAGCTGCCCCCACCTCCTACTCAAAGAGAAAGAAAGAAACTTAATGTTCATCACTAAGAAAATATGTCACACATTACGGTTAATCAATAGGATTACATTATGCAGCCATTAAAGCTATGAATAATTGTTTTACTACAGGGAGATGCTTATCATATATGTTAAGTGAAAATAATTAGGCTCAAACTTGTGCTTACAATATGGTTTCGTTATGCAAATCTCAGTTCACAAAGAGAAATAGATCAACCACAAATGGCGGTCACCTTGGGCATCACGTCTCGGGTGCTCTTTATTCTCTTTTCCATTTGCTTTCCAGCATGGCGAAATGAGTATGAATTACTTCCATAATGATTACAATGTTTATTTTGTGTCTTATTCCAAAATAGATAATGCCAAGGATTTCTCTGTTACAAATTAAACCAAAACTATAAAATAGCTAACACTTATTATAAACCAGACACTGTTCTAAGCGATCTGCTTAAATTAATTGGCTTTATCTACAAACAACTCTCTGATGTATGTCTATTATCTATGACGTCTATTATCATCTACAATGAACAGATCAGGAAATGGAGGCACAACAAAGGTAAGTGAATTGTCTGAGTCCCCCAGTTAGGAAGTGTTGAATCCGGGATTTGGACCCCACAATCCAGCCCCACGTCTATTTGCTTCACTGCTACATGATACCACCTCACAGAGGGGAGCGGGAAATGTTTTAAGCAATGCTCTATTTCAGAAAAGGGGTTTGAGATGTGCTTCATTTCCAAAGGATTTTATTGGGCTACTTGCTAGCTTAGCATTTTAGATAACTACAAAGTATATGACAATGTGCAAAGTTCAACCATCCAAGACATTTTTATTGCTAATATCAAATCATCCTTTCAAGAGCCAAAGAAGCTGCAACGAACTGTTTGAAGGCAAATCCTGATGGGGGAAGCATTAAATTATCTAAATTCTGGGGAACATCCTCAATGAGGTCAGGCAGAAAAATCGATTACATATGTTATGAGACCTCATTCTTGCACCTTAGTACATTACATTACATTAGACTTAAGTATCTTAAGCAAAAAAATGTCAGATATCTATGCAAAACACTAACCTACACAGACAATGGTTATGGCTTTGCTTAAAGTTTAGCTTCGTTTATCTTGGTGTTTAATAATGAATGGAACACCTCTGCAATCTACACTAGGGTCTGGATCCTGTGTAAGGCAGACTTGTAGCAAGTGCCTCTTGAACAGGGTGAGATCCTTAAAGGGAAAGGATTTATGTTTATTAAACATCTCTTACATGTAAGCTCCTATACCAGGCATGTAAATTGGTTGCTTGACTGATCCTCACATCATCCCTGAGTGGTAGATTGCTTAGGTGAAAAACAACCCGGACTGGGATGTATTACAGTGCAGCCAATCCAATCTAGCAGCCAGCCTGGCATTTCTTCTAAATGTAGGTCAGGTTGCTTTGAGGCTAATACCAAGCATCATTATCCACCCTCTCTAGCCCGCAGCTGATTCTGTTGCCTACAAAATGCACTGCATGCTTCTGCTGCTGCAACGAGACAGGTGTGCATGCAGCAGCCCCAGATTAGGGAAGGCCAGGCTAAGAACTTGCCAGAAATCAGAGTTTACTACTTGGACCAGAACAACTTACCATTCAAATTATCATCCCTGGAAGTAACTTGAAATATTCGAATTTGGGGAATTTAACCTATAAATAAGACGAGATGAACGTGAAGATATTTTAAGCAATGTTGTATTTCCAAAAAAGAATTAGATGCTCTATTTCAAAAAAGGAAATGGAATATTTGACTATATATCTAGTAAAAAAAAAAAAAAAAAAAAAAAAAAGGATTATACTGACTTCCCAGAACTCTAACACCAAAGAAAAAATTAAAACAACTGCATCCATTTTCGTGCATTGATGTTGTTTTCTGAGGTACTATTCCAAAGGAAGCAATAAGTCCTATTGAAAGGAGAAACTTCCAGGATGCTCAGAGCAGGGGAAAGCATTCTCTCCGGCAAGTGGGCCCCCGTCTTCCTCAGAGAGCTGAGAGTGGAAATGCAGCCCAGCAGAGTCCATGTAGGAAGAGATTTATTGCACCATGGCTTAAGTGGCCACTTGGAGTCAGGGAAAAACATATCTTCTAGATCATCTAAAATAGGGATTGGAAAACTGCAACTTGGGACCAAGCCAAGCTCCTCACCTGTTTTTGTACAGTCCATGGGCTAAGAATGACTTTTACAAAGCAGGGAAGTGCGGGTGGGTACAGCATCACTGAATACTGCTTCTTTTGACACATCTGACCAACGACCCTAGCTGGCCCTTACAGAGAAAGTCTGCGATCCCTGAGCTATAGTGCACGTAGGCCAGTGCCCATGAATAAGGCTTTGTGTTTATAACATTCCCTACTTTAAAGAGCTCTGCCTCATATGTCACCAATCATTTGTTCCCCAGGACAACCAGGTTGACTGCATGGCCCCTCCTGCTGGAAGGGTACCTTCCTCTGTACCTCAAGGGCAAAGGTGGATCCAGTGAGCAGCAATGCTTTCCCAGACAAACAGCACACATCTCAGGGGGTGTGAGTGAACCAGCTGATAACTGGACATTAATACCCAAAAGTCATTTTGCATAAATAATGCATATTCAGGATCGGCTAGGCTGAGGTTTATTTATACACCGAGGTCCACCTGACCCGGATGGCAGCAACTTCCAAAATGTTCTGTTTCTCTCAAGTCAGTCCAGGACTCAGCCAAATAGACATGAGGGTTCTCCAGAGGGGGGCTCCTAATGGAGTGATGCTTCCACCTGCTTTCTTAAAACAATGTTTTTATTCTGTAGACACTGTTTTCAAATTCTGTAAAGGGGAGAGTGAACTCTGCAGAAAAGGATTTTCTGGGCCAGCACGTGCACACCCCCTCAGCAAAGCAAGCATCAGAGCGGCTTACAGACCATCTCTCATGCCCAGGGTCTCACCCGCCCCAACTGAGATGGTTCTCAAAGTCTCCTTGACAACCAGTGGCCATCTGGTGTTGTCCCTGAGAGAATTCTGCAATTTTCCCTTTGTGCATCTCTCCAGCAATATCTTGTGCCCTTGGCGTCCTGTCCCTGGCAAACACCCAGCTGGCTGGAGACGTGCAGTGACAGCTGAGGTCCATCTCCTGAAACCAGTTGAGCACCTTCAGCTGAGCAGGAGAGGAGGAGGAAGGAGAGGCCCTGCAGAGGGACAGCAGTTCAGAAACTCACTGAGATTGGAAATGCTACCAAGAGGGAATAGACATTTAGAATTCAGATAGCTTTGTACATATATGAAGTCCAGAAGTACATTAAAAAAAAATACACCATGACCACAGAATAGGATGACTAAATATTAAAAACATTTATATCATTCATCATTTGTACAATACATCATAATACTAGATCAAAAGGAAAAATAGCATTTCAATAGCTGCTAGAAAGTCTTCTGGCAACATATAACATCCTTTTCTGATTAGGAAGAGAAAGAGAAAGGAGCTTAATAAACAAAAAAGAGGAGGAACTTTCCATGACATGATAAAAAAAAAAAAAAAGGTAATTTAGTAAGGAGAGTCATTCCAGAATAAATAAGGAAAACTTTAATATCCTTCCTATGTACCAAAAAGTAGTCACTGAAAAAACATAACAGAAAAAGTATCTTACTTTTTTTTTCCTCCAACCATAAGTGGCTGGAAATAAATTAACAAGGAATCTGCCAGATGCATATGAAAAAGACCATAAAACTTTACTGGGAAATTATATATGTTTGAATCAGTGAAAATCATACCATTTCTTCTCAATAGTAGGATGCTAAATTCTCTTAAATGATTCTACAAAGCTAACATCATCACAATAAAATTCACAAGAATTTTTGGGGGAAGGAGAAAGAAGAAAGAATTCACAAGACAAGCCTTAGGGTCCTCTGTACAATTAAATATACAAGAAATGCCAGAAAAGTTTGGAATAAGAATAATGAGGGAAACTTGTACAACAGATGTTAGAATGATTAAAAAAAAAAAAAAAAAACTTCAGTAATCAAAGCCATTTGGTAGTAAAAACCAAAATATAAAGACAGATCCACAGAACAGAATGCAAAATCTGCAAAAAAATTCACAAGGAAAAAGTAGATGCTAAAACAATGGCAGAATTTTCAAATACATTGAAATACAAGAAACTTGTCAGCTAGCTCTCTATCAGATGGACGCCTCATCCAAACTTTGCGTAGATTTCATGCATTTTCCTTTGTCGCTCCTTCCCCAGCACACAGGCAATATCTAGCCAGTACTGCTCCATGGCCCGTGGTGACACTGACTTTTTGCTCTCTCTGACGCACTGGTGTGTATGTTAAACTGTGTAACACATCCTGGTTCCCCTCTCATTCTACAACATCAAAAAAGCAAGTACAAAGCCAACAACAGCCAACAGTAAGAGATGACCAGCGATTGGATCGCACTGATTGGGAAGGGATAATTCAGGTTAGTATATTGCTAATAGAGTAAGCAACTAAGACTGTGCCATATACCTGCACAAAGACCCATGAAATTTCTCTTCACCTTCAGGAAAATGTCCAAATTCTTTAATATGCCATAAAAGACCCTCCGTGACCTGGCTCCTGCGCACCTTTCCACCCTCCCTGGCTCTTGATTCCTCCTCAGACTAACATTATCTCCCCTGCTTCTATATCTCCTACCAACACTCCGGGTTCTGGGTCCATGATCCTTCAAGCAAACATCACCCCCATCTAGAAGCTGTTGCAGATCCTAGGCTCCCCTAGCCAACAGTCTCACAATTAATAACTCCCTCCTCTGCAAACAGCCTCTCCATGCTGTTTATATTACATTACATTATATATATAATATTCAAATGTTTCCATGTCATCTCTTCCCTTAACAGCAGGGACTTAACCTTTCTCTGCCTCCCACTCCTTATGGGTAAAATGGCAATAAGGCTGCCTGCACCTGAAGCAGGTTGGATGAGGTGGTCAGAGCCTCCCTTGACAGGAAATAAGAAACTTGTCAAATTGATGAAGAGAACAAACCGCCTAACAGTGCACAGACCGCATCCTGAGCTCGTGGTTAGAACATCCTACAGCAAAAAGGCAGGAGCCAAAGGGAAGAATCCCCACACTTGCACAAGCACAGTAACCTGTGATTAGTGTCCTTGGGCTGAACTGTGCTCATTATAATAGTAAAAAACGCACCCCCGGGTGGAGATTTAAAATGCTTATGAGACATGCGATGGATGTACTAGCACGTACAGCCGCTGCACGTGTGGGTCTAAGAAACCACTCCTAACATGCTTAATAGCAACACCCCTTCCCACCCCTTCATGAATAATCATGCAAATTTCCTATAAAGGAACATCCCCCACTATTAGAGCTGTCTTGCCTTTGAACGGCCCGTTCTGACCAGCTGCTAGAGTGTGTTTTGGTTTTGCAATCAACTCTCTTGCTTGCTTTTACTTTTGACTCACTTTCAAATTCTTTTCTGTCCCGAAGTCAAGAACCTGAACTAGCCCACCGGCTACACACCTACACAAAAATGAGTCATCATTAAATGAGGTGACCCCTGTAAACCACTTGAACCTGCGCCCAGCATGGGAAAGCTTCAATAAATATTAGCTATTGTTACTATTACAATTATCTGCGCTCTTCTTTCTATTCTTTTCACCCCAATTCAATAACCTCCCTTAGACTGTTCACACACTACTCAAACCTTTAGTTTGTATCGGGTCATTAAATTTTCTTCTTTCTACTTTTCTGCATGTTTATATTATTCCTAAGATCTGAAAAACATTTTTAGAAACTATTCGACATCAGGATATGTTTGACGAGTCCTTTTCAGAACTGCATGGGGTGAACTTATGTTCAGGACATGATGCTTATAAACGCCCTAGCTCCTGGTAAGTCGACCTGGAGTCATTTACTTACTTTAAGTTCACTTCCTGCCTCTGATAAGCCACACAGGGCCTGTGATCGATAATTTTAATGTAGAATAATCACAGATGTTCACGTCCATTTCCTTTCTCTGTTGAACACCATCTAGAGAGCACTCCAATACTCCTTCAGAATTCCCAAGGGTACATTTGCATTGCAGTTAATAAGGTTGCCATTGTGTATGGTTAAGCTTTTAAATGAGTATTTTGATGTGGTACCAGGGAAGGGTCACAGCCTGGGGCCATCTGCTCACGGAGTAAGCCCTGAACAGCTTTAACAATGACCAAAAACAGTGTTCCAAGGACTTAACCTAAGGATACCAACACGGCGTCTCTCGCTGTTCTGGAGTTCCCCAGACAGTTATTAGCAAGAAAAGGGCCTCTGGTTTAAGCCGGAGCTAATCGAGGAGGCTCCCCAAGGACAGGGATGTTGCAAGTTGTCACAGTGGGGCAACAGTAGGATGTGATGCAGTGGCTCTGGCCTCATGGGGAAGAGACCTGAGTTAAGCCAGATAATGTGCAGCCAGGACCACAGTCACTGAGCTGTTGGGACTTCATCTCCTTCACCTGAGAGTGACAGACGAGGCTCCCATCCAGCTCAGCTCCAAATTCAATCATTTCATTATCAAAATGCAGGTAATGGATTACAAAAGTGTCACGGTTCTCGTGAATGACTCCTTCAGACAGCTCACAGTGTATAGATTCAAGAGAGCTCTAAATACCATGTGCCTCGCTGAGATGTACCAAGTTAGCACAACTCAAAGGCCATGGCTTTAGGAGCTGTCGGTCTTTTTGTTTAATGTCTGTAAATATAGTTAGTGGTGAGTTCTTACAGGACTATGCAGTGTAGCTATGATATCTTATCACTGTAAGGAAAGGCCTGAAGCCATCCCACTCCCCCCTCGCCTTTGCTTCAGGTTTTGGGATTGGTCTGGTTTCTTTCCCTCTCTTGTGGAGACATAATCACCCATCACCTGCTGCTTCTCTCTGCAGCTCAGATGTTGGCCCCTCTGATGTTTGGACACCATTTGGACATCATGACATTGGCTGGCTCCCTGTGAGTCAGACAGGCTTCTGGATGCCCAAGTCCCTCCCTGCCACCAGCTAGGTGGTGAGGGAGAGTTTCACCTTCCCTCCTTAGGGCCATGTGGAACTAGCAGCCACATAATCTTCATGGCCCAGACACCTAGCACAGAGCAGATGTTCAACATTTACGTGATGATTCTCTTGCCGATTTGTTACTCACCATTGATGCTTCTCAGTATATAATACACCAGGAAACTAAGCTCATAACTAATAACTAAATAATGAACTCAACATGGGTAAGAACCCATTTTTTTCATTCATTGAATAAAACCACAAAGTGCCAGGTGCTGAGATGGCAGGCACAATCTTCACCCTCCAGAGTTCACCGTTTGCAAGGAGAGAAGGTTGTTACTATGCGAGTAAAAAAGTGCCACAGGGGCTCAAAAAGTCTCTGTGTGAAGTGGGGAGGCCATCAGGTACCACCCTGGCAAAAGACGATTCCTGTCTCTGTAAAGAGCAAGCAGGAACTGGGCAGGAAGAGAAGTTCAGGATGGAACAGGCAATCCAGACAGAAGACAAGTATGTGCAAAGCATCAGGCATGGCAGATCACCCCGTTTAAGGACGAGCATATGGGAGGCCTGCCAGGGGACAGAGAGCAGGGAATGAGCATGGTGGGGAAGCTGAGAAGCCTGAAATTTATCCTGAATGCTGTAGGGAAATACTGAAATCCTTTCAGAATTTTAAGCAGAACAATGACTGTGTTAGTCCATTTTCACACTGATGATAAAGACATACCCAAAACTGGGCAATTTACAAAAAAAAAAGAGGTTTAATGGACTCACAGTTCTACCTGGCTGGGGAGGCCTCACAATCATGATGGAAGGCAAGGAGGAGCAAGTCACGTCTTATGTGGATGGCAGCAGGCAAAGAGAATGAGAGCCAAGTGAAAGGGGTTTCCCCTCTAAAACCATCAGA
The DNA here is from genome assembly GCF_043159975.1 of Macaca nemestrina. Classification (NCBI taxonomy): domain Eukaryota; kingdom Metazoa; phylum Chordata; class Mammalia; order Primates; family Cercopithecidae; genus Macaca; species Macaca nemestrina. The sequence goes on along the minus strand of NC_092135.1, from coordinate 132,089,873 downwards.
TCTTGTGAGACTTACTCATTTCCATGAGAACAGTATGGGGGAAACTGCCCCCGTGATTCCATTATCTCCCACTGGGTCCCTCCCACAACATGAGGGAATCATGGGAGCTACCATTGAAGATGAGATTTGGCGGGGGACACAGCCAAACCATATCAGCGACATTTTAGAAACACCACTTTTGGTCACAGTGTAAAGAAGACTGGAGTGGACTGCAGAAGGACATCTCCAGACACTGGGAGACCAGATCAACACACTGCTCAGTCCTTTTGATACGTGACGTCCCCAGAGGTATGTGCTTCCACACAGTCCTGCTCAGAGGGAGGCCACTGGCCAGAAAAGGCAGGTGACCCTCATCTGTAGTCCTTGCGCATCTTGAAATCTCAGGGCTCTATTTGACAATTGTCTTTTCCTTATATTCTTTTCTAAATTATGAATGTAATGTGTGATCATTGTAACCAGTGAAGTATATACTTGATTTTTAAAGTCCATGTTTTTACTGTTAGAAAACAATATTATGCTATAAAATTATTTGAAATTTGTTTTTATATTTAAAAAATATCATCCTTTCAAGTTAATAGATATAGATCAAACTTTGTCTTTTAGGAGCGGCATAATATTCTGCAGTGTGGATACAGCACACTTTCTTTAACCTTTCCCTAGTGATAGACATCAAATAGTGATCTAATAAACATCTTTGTACATACATCTTTAGGATAGATTCCCAGATGTGAGAGGTTCCAACAGAGGTTTGCATGTTTTTCCTTTAATAACTATTTACAAATTACTTTCCTAAGAATGGGAAGTGAGTCAGGTTCCCAGAAGCAATGTGCATTTCCCAGCATCATCCCAACACCAGAGACTCCCTTTAACTTTCGTTCATCTGCTGGGTTCAAAACAGTGTTTCATCGTTTCCATTTGAACTTTCCTATCCACAAAATTGAGTCCTTTTTTATATGCTTATTGGTCATTGGACTTTTCTTTCTCTGAATTATTTATTTTCTCTGACAAGTTTTCTATGGGTTGTCTTTCTCCTATAAATTCACAGGAGCTCTTTCTATTTTAGGAAATTCATTATATGCAAACATTTCCCCTAATTTATCAGTTATTTCCCCTAATTTATCAGTTATTATATGAAACTGTTTTATGTAATCAAATATGTTTATCTTTCATTCAGAGTTTCTAGGTTTCTGGTTTTGAATTAAGAGTTCCCTTCCACCCAAAGGTTTAACAAATAATGTATTCAATGTGCATATTTGTCAGTTAATTTTCTTTCTAACTGTGATGGGATTTGTGCACTGAAAATGCTGATATACCTTAAAGGAACAATATAAAACTAAGGCTCTCCCACTGAAACTACCACTGGGGCTCTTTGCAACCCTCCTAAGAAAGATGGAGAGGAAATGAAAAACATCATTTTCTAAATGTATAAAGAAGAATTACCCGTATTATTCCCTCCAACCTCATCAGGCATGAGCCCTAAAGGAGAGTCATTCTCCAGTCTCTGCTCTTTGTATTCTGATTTAAACTGAAAAATGTAAAACAGTAACTAACTAAAGTCTGAGTCCTGTAATCCTAGAATCCATACCACTGAGCCCCATAGCATATAAGGCACCTTGGAGACAAGTTAAACCACATTTCTGTCGCCAAGGGATGATGTTGTCACCAACCTCACGGAGCTCCAAAGAGCTTGCTAAATGGATGTCAAATACACAGCCTGGATTTGATGGAGATTGTCACAGGTGCTTGTCTTCAGTGTCAAATAAACTCAAGGCACAGCTTATATTTTTAATATGGTCCCTTTAAAAAGGCCCCACTCCCTCTAGTCCACCAATCCCCCAGAAGATCTCTAAAGTATGTTCCTCAAGGGTGGGACCTTTGCGATGCTCCCAGCACCTCCGGCCTGGCCCGGGGCCTGGCCCCGGGTGGACATCAGTGAACATGTGACTGAACACATACCCAAACATGGCGACCAGCAGGTTGACCAGCAGGATGTTGGTGGATAACATGTAGATGCACACCAGGGGGATGGTGATCCACTCAGGGAACCGGGGCAGGTTGTGCTCATCCAGCTCCACGCACAGTGGCTTGGACTCATTCCCAGTGAAGGTGCAGTGGGCAAAGTCATACGTGGTACCTGAGGATGTAGAAACCAAGAGGCAAAGTGAGGATCCTCTGGAGGGGTGAGAATGATGGCATCCCCAAGGCCTCAAGAACGTGATGGTCATGAAATGTCTTAGGTCGTGTTCTAAGGCACTTTATCCAAACAAGTCACAGTCCTTAGAATCACCTGTTCATCCACTCAATGCGTATTTACTGAGCAGCTACTAAGAACAAGGGGCTTTGCAAAGATCAAGATAAAAGGAAGGGCCAAGTGAACGTGTTCTTTGCCCTCAAGAAGGTTCCAGCCTCTTTGGATAGGCAGATAATCAACCACACACATTTAAAGTCTCAGCCCATGAAAAGTGCTAAGAAGGACACACACAGTGCTCTGAGGGGCGTAAACGGAGACAGCTCATCCAGGAGCAGCTTCCCAAGGAGGAAGGGTCTCAGAACTGAGAGCAGAGGATTAGCAGCAGGAACATGAACTAATGGGGAGGGTGGGAGCCTAGAGCACCCCACAGAGGCAACAGCATGTGCAAAGGCCCTGTGGTGGGGGCGAGGTGGGGGTTGTAAACATCAGTGGAAATGAGAGAATAAGATGTGCACTGAGCAGACATATTAACGTTTTACTTTTTTTTTTGAGACGGAATCTCGCCCTGATGCTGAGGCTGGAGTGCAGTGGCACAATCTTGGCTCACTGCAACCTCCACCTCCCAGGTTCAAGTGATTCTCCTGCCTCAGCCTCCCAAGTAGCTGGGACTACAGGCGCATGCCACCATGCCTGGCTAATTTTTGTTGTTTTAGTAGAGGCAGGGTTTCACCCTGTTGGCCAGGCTGGTCTCGAACTCTTGTCCTCAGGTGATCCACCAGCCTCAGCCTCCCAAAGTGCTGGGATTACACGCATAAGCCACCATCCCCAGCCTATTCTTAAAATTTTTACACTGAAATGATGGGAAGCCATGAGGCTGTTTTAGGCAGAGGAATGACACGTCAGATTCCCTTTTCCAAAGAATCTCTCTGGCTACAGCACAGATCAGAAGGGGCTCGAGGTGAAGGAAGGTGAGGAGGTTGTGCCTAAGACTCAGGCAGGCAAGCGATGAGGATGGCTCGCGGGGTGGCAGTGGTGACGGAAAAAACAGATTTCAAAAAAACATTTAGGAGATAAAAATCAACAAAACTAGTGGATGAATTGAATAGCGGGGAATGAAATCCGAGAAGGTGTTAGGGGCAACACTGAGGCTTCTGACAGCTCTGTTCACTCAACTGTGTGGAAGCTGGCAGCAAAACTTCACAGGAGGACACTGGGGGAAGTTTGGGTCTGGAAGTGGGCATCAAGACCCTTTTATTAGGATGTGTCAAGGTGCGTCTGAGAAATCTCAGAGGAGGGGGCACTGGGTACAAACGACTGGCCTCTGAGAGCTGCTCTGTGCCAGAGATCCTCATCCGAGTGTGTGTGGGGTCATGCCGGCCAGTGAGAGGCCCCATAGAGAAGATGTGCTTTACCAGTTTTGCCCATGAAACAGAGACAGCAAAGTGGAGTCACTTCCCCAGGGCACACAGCACATGAGTGGCTACCCTGGATCTGAACCCCACCTGCCAATTCCTCTTTAGATTCCGGTGGAACTAAAACCACGGACGTGGAGAGTTGTTATGAGGACGAAACGCATCTGTTTCTGTAAAGCGGCAGGCACAGTGTGCAGACTGGGCGTGACAATACCAAGGTGCCTTTCCACCACGGCAGGGGAAAAGAGCTGTTTCTAAGGTCTTGGAAGAGGCTTCAGCAGATGGGGCCAGAGAGACTTATGAGGCTGGGAGGATAACAGAGAAAACAACAGGCATGGAGAACTGTGACCAGGAGAAGCAGGCTCTGGCTCAGGGAAACCAGGACGGTTTTATCGCGGCAGGATAGGAAATGACGAGCCAAGGCTATTGTCAGCATCCTAAAGATGCTTCAGCCCGCCATCCAAAACACACACAATTTACATAGCCCCTCACTTTCCTTCTGTAAATTGGGTGTGGGCAAATTAAAACCATCTGTGCCACCATCAGCCTGCCTCCAAAAACCAGTTGGCAGTGGACTAACTAACGCCGGAAGTCTAAATTCCAGGTTCCAATGTGGATTTTCCAGTGTTGCTCTTTTTGAAAGAAACGGGAGCCCAGTCACTCTGTTACATGGGTGAGTACAACTCACAACCCTCGTTTCTAAACTAGTAAGCCTTGTTGCCTTCAATTACCAATTTTCAATTGTTATTGAAAATATCAGAATCACTATTTTTGAAAAGGTTTAACAATTGAAATGTTGGGCACCATCTGCAAGGCTGATGGAAAATCTTGCTTAAGAGCAAAGAAGAGGTTTCGAGGAGTTAGTTTTTACTGTGTGGTGTTAGAGTCTGTTTCACGTGCGTGCTTCTGAAGTGCGGTCTCTGGGGCAGCCCTGGGGGCTGGTTCAGGGAGCAAATGCCTCGTCTAAGCTGTTTCCACCTGAGCCAAGTCAGGCTTACCGTCCACGTCACTGGGCACCTGGCCGAACATGGCCAGGTAGGGCTCGTAGATGACCGAACGGAATATCCACCTCCAGCGCTGCTCATTCTGCCTGAGGATCCCTTGCCTGGCCACGCCAAAGGCCACCATCCACACCGCAAAGAGGAACAGGAAGAAGAACACGTCGATGAGCTGTCAGGGAGGACAAGAGAGCGGAGTCAGGACTGTGCCCACAGTCGGCAAGCCCCTTGGCCTGGCCGTCCTCAGTGGACCATGGAGAAGAGCAGTGGTTCCAGGGCTCAGAGCATCTAAGTCACCCAGAGTTCACTGACTAATTGACAAAGGCGGTCATCATCATCTTTGGATCTTAGGACATCTGTCTTCCAGGGTTAAAACCAGTTTGATGCATTTTTGCTTACTGATCTCCAAACCAGCCCAGCAACAGCAGCTTTCTGAGTGGGAGCCCAGCTCTAGAGCAAAGGAGGAATCTAAGTTTTGGAGGACCTCTCTGTCCCTATACCTCACGATTTTGATACACTTTTAACCCCAAAATTATTTTCGTAGTTTGTTTGTTTGTTTGTTTGTTTGGAAAATAAAAGCTATCCTTATTAGACAAGAATGGACCATTTCATTTTTTTTTTAATTTTGTGCACACATAGCATGACTTCATGGTGACTGGATGCCCCAGAAATGCTTTGAATTAAAACCACAAACTGAAAGAACCTCAATATTGGAATGGAGCTTCCAGATGAGCTCATCTAAATGCTCATCTGATTTAAAGACAGAAACAGTGGAGGTTTGGGTCATCTGGAAAACAAGTTTAGGAAAGCAACACCATCCGTGTGTAATTCTGTCTATTACGTGTATATATAACAAGCCTGCTATAGCCTTTCCCTGTATCTATATTACACAGTTACATGATTCAAGTTCCAACCCTCACTGTGCATCTAGCTCACCGCTTGTCTCTAGACAAACACAGTCCTCCTTGCACTCAACTGTCCCCATGTATAAAATTGGCATAAAAGTTCCTCCCCTGACCACACTCTTAGCAAACTGTCAAGACTCAAATGAATGTACATTGTAAAGTGTAAAATCTAAATAAGTATGAGGTTATTTGTTAACAATGCACTAAATGACACTGTTTGCTCCTCAGGACCATCTTTCATTAAATTTTAACCTGGGAGAGGCCCCTGATGAAATACATCAAAGAAAGCAAATGTTACTGATGGTGAAATGCAACAGTCATTCTAAGGACAAAATCCTCCTGTCAACCATTAAAAGAACTCTGGGCCCCACAAGAGAAATGATGACTACAAATATTCTTGACTCTTACCATCCTCTGCAGCATTATAATCTTGGGTCCTAAGTTTCTGCTTACAGTAAAAATGTGGATCAATCTTAGAGTGAAAATAATGTAGTCCAGACAGAAAATGACTCGTCCAGAATACAAAGAGCTTTTATTAGAAGAGTGGAGGCTAGGGGAAAAAGAAGGAACAGAATTCATGAGATATTGACAAAACATTCTAAAGTTTTGTTTCTAAAAATAACCCGATTTCAAGAAACAGGCAAGAGCTGGAAGGTTGAGTGAGTGCAAACAGGCCAGAAACACCACCCAGCAAAGGCCATGATCTTCTGCTTTCATGGACTCAAGTACAGTCAAGGACATGAAAAGCAAAGATATCTCACCAAACTGAGCTCTCAGAGGTTCCTGTCTCTTTAGCCTGCCATCCTCACACACTACTGCAGGAACCTAACCGTGCTATTGCTAACTTCCCTGGCTCACAAGGCTTCTATAATGATGCCAAACCCCAGCCCATCCCCGTGACCATTTGGGACTTCACCCTGCCAGCTTTCCCCTAATGAAACTTACCTCATTTGCACCAGATCATTTGATTAACCACCTGCTAATGTGCTCATTGAAAGCCATCTGTGCTTTCTAACTGGAATGATCTAGAATCATGTCCAACCAACTGTGGCTCAAATGCTGGAACTTTAAACCCAACCAGAAAGGGAAGCTATCTGAAGAGGAAATTGACATTTTTACCCCATTCAAATTGGAGAGTGAACACTCATTGTAAACCATCTCATTCTGTATAAGTGTAAATATGAATGGTTAAGCTTCTTTACAAAATGACATCATTTGAAAGTACTACTCACATATAATTGCTAGCTTTATCTTTTTTTAAAAAATTGAAACAGGGTCTCGCTATGCTGCTTAGGCTGGTCTCAAACTCCTGGTTCAAGTGATCCTCCCACCTCAGCCTCCCAAAGTGTTTGGATTACAGGTGTGAGCCACCATGGCCCAGTTGCTAGCTTTATCTTAAAAGTTATTTGGGGACAACAGGCCAGTTGGGATGCAGGCTAGGCAATGCAAACCATGGTTTGGGGCATACCCTAATCTCTCCATGATGTGGAATACACATTGTTTTTTTGGTGGTAATTTGTGGTTGGTTTTTCTAATCCCACACTCTGGCTGTGCCATTGAGGAAATATGCTTGTAACTGGAAGGGCAGACTCCACAGCCAGCATTCAAATAGAAGTTAAGTGCATATTAGAAGGTCATATGGCCCAACACGAAACAATGCTGTATGATATTTAACATTCTCAGCATCTTCTCCTCTTATTTGACCCAGCAACCCCATTACTGAGTATATACCCAAAGAAAATAAATCGTTCTACCAAAAAGACACATGCTCTCATATGTACATTGCAGCACTATTCACAACAGCAAAGACACGAAACCAACCTAGATGCCCATCAGTGGTGGACTGGATAAAGAAAATGTGATACATAAACTCCATGGAATACTACACAGCAATAAAGAAAGAACATGGATGCAGCTCGAGGCCATTATGCTAAGCGAATTCACGCAGGAACAAAAAACCAAATACCACGTGTTCTCACTTATAAGTGGGAGGTAAACACTGAGTACATATGGACACAAATATGGGAATAATAAACACTGGGAACTCCAAAAGGGGGGAACTGAGAGAGAGGGGCTAACTGCTGGGTACTAGGCTCACTACCTGTTGGGTACTAGGCTCACTGCCTGTTGGGTACTATGCTCACTACTTGTTGGGTACTAGGCTCACTACCTGTTGGGTACTAGGCTCACTACCTGTTGGGTACTATGCTCACTACTGGGTTAGTTCAACATATGCAAATCAATAATTGTGATTCACTACATGAACAGAATTACAAGCAAAATCTACACAATCATCTCAATAGGTACAGAAAAAGCTTTCGATAAAATCCAACATCCCTTCATGACCAAAAAAAAAAAAACTCAACAAACTAAGCATTGAAGGAACAGACTTCAAAATAGTAAGAACCATCTATGACAAATCCACAGCCAACATCATATTGAATAGGCAAAAGCTGGAAGCATTCCACTTAATAACTGGAACAAGACAAGGATGTTCACTCTCACTACTCCTATTCAACATAGTACTGGTAGTCCTAGCCAGAGCAATCAGACAAGATAAAGAAATAGAAGGTATCCAAATAGGAAAAGAAGTCAAATTATCTCTCTTCACTAATAATATGATTCTATACCTAGAAAACCTTAAAGACTCTGTCCAAAGGGTCCTAGGACAGATAAGTGACTTCAGTAAAGTTTCAGGACACAAAATCAATACACAATAATCAGTAGAATTTCTCAGTTTCTATTTATTTCTCCCCATGATCAGGTGCAGAGGCTCATGCCTGTGACCCCAATGCTTTGGGAGGCTGAGGCAGGTGGATTGCTTGAGCCCAGGCATTTGAGACCAGCCTGGACAACATGATGAAACCTCATCTCTACTTAAAAAAATAATTTTCCCCAAAGTCTATAAGAACAAAGAGAAAAATCATGCAGGACCCCTTTTAAATTACACATCAGTGGGACGGGGAAGAGAGGGGACTCAACTTGATGCTAACCAAGCTGCATCTCTATAAAGCAGACACAATGATCTTATGTAATAATCTCTAATGAGTAACAGACTTCCCTTGGGTTTGAAATGTCTGCAGAGCTTTTCTCCACTTTTGTACTCAAAACACGGAAAATTAGGAGAAGTGAAGAGAGTACTTACCGAAACACAATTCCTGCTATGAAGTAAAAAAGCCCCAGCGTGTCCATAACATTCCACAGGTCAGTAAAATAATTCACCCCATTTATGTACCACTGTGTACAGAAAGGGACAGAGAGGGACATTAGCAGCTTGGAAATATCAACCACTTCCAGATTTTTCAATGTCCACTCATTTTCTTCCAGGTCCTTTTTGAGCCAATGACGTGTTTGCTTATTCTTTCATATGCCAAGTGAGCCCTACCACACGCCCCACGCTAATCCGGGAGGATTGGAAAGTAGGTTGCACACTGGCTGTTCTGCTCTTCGTGTCTGCTGGCAAAGTCAGGAAAAAGGATTGACGTATCCTCACCGTTTTTTCAACAGGAACCTGCAGAGGGTGAGTACACCCTCCGTAGGCAGATGTAGACTGTCCGGTCACCACGTACAATGGTACAGACTGTGCACTACACAGTCCTACAGAGAATTACTCATACTGTTGTCATCATAGATTTGTGTCATTACTGTAAAATTTTTCTGTCACATGGCAGTAAAACATCTTGATTGAAAGGAATCTTTTTTAAAAAATGTGCACACAGGTGCTGTATATAACATCTATGAGGACAGATGTGGTCACAGATATGACTGACAGGAACAGTGTGCCTCAGGGATTGATGTGTATGTATTGGTCATGATTCTTGGAAGAAAGTATGTCACGAAAATACTGAAACAAACAGAGCGTATCCTTTCTCTTTTCTCATTTTCCCAAAGAGGGAAAGGAGAAGACCACATCTGGATGGCTCCTATATCAATCCATAAACTGGATTTGGGTAATTCCAGAGTGACCAGCTAATCCTTTCATTTGTCCATTCATTCAAAATATATTTACGGAGAGCACATGGAATTCCAAACACCTGTGCCAGGCTCCCGGAGCACAGAAACATTGGTGCAATGCTAATTCTCAAGGAATCTACTGTTTGGTGGGAAAGACAGATGTTAAACATGTTGAAAAGAAATGACACGAAGATCGGTATGGGGATAAGACCGAGGCCCTAGGTGAATTCAAAGAAGGAAACCCAACACTTGTGCAAGGCGGGGAAACAACACCAAAGAAATGTCAACAAAGCAACAGGGCATTTCTTAATGTTACTAAATGAACTCACCAATAGGAGTCCATCTGATATTTAGATATTTCCTACCTTGCTGTTGAAACCACAGCCTAGAGAGGCTAAGGAACTCACTCAGCAAGTGGCAGACCTCACGATTCTGAACCCAAGTCAGTTGCTTCTTCCCACATCACTCTGCTTCTTCAGATCCCACAGAAATCCTACAGTCTCAGATGTGGAAGGGATTCAAGACACATCATTCATTTCTCAAGAAGCATTTCCTTTCCTTCATTTGTAAATTCGAATAGCAACTTGAGTGGGCCAAGGGGGTGAGGGCACTATGAAATCAAGCACCCAGGAAATTTTAAATTCCCCCAGGCTGGGGCAGCACCGTGGGGTGTGTCAACAGTCCACTCACTATGTGAAGACTCAACTCTCTCTCTTTTTTAAATCAGTACATAGGATGTTATTGCAGCATTTTTGTTGCAGGGAAAAGTATAATCTGGGAAAAAGATGTGGTCCTTCATTAAAGAAATATTGAATATATTACAATCATGTTTTTTTAAAAGGAACAGAGTGATGTCATTTGTCTTGGAGAGATTTCCACAAAGTAAAAGAGAAAGCAAAACGCAGAAAAGTATGGGAAACGGAATCTTGTTTTTGTAAAACAAAGAATGAAGAAAAAAGCCCCCAAACATACATATGCCTACTCTATTTCATTAAACCTCAGATTGTAAGAAATTGCAGTTTCAGAGATGTTAAAATGTGAAAAAAGAATGACATCTCAGATTTGATGTAATACAGTGTGTGTACATAGCACATGGACCAAATAAAAGCAGAAAGAGACACAGCAGTTTATTAACATAGCTTGAGGGCGTTGTCTTTAGAGTAAAGGTTGAGAAAGTCCGTAGGGAGACTAACAAAGAAGGAAAAAAAGGCTCAACAAGCACACACACACACACACACACGCACACACAATATAATATTCCATTTCTGTGAAATATGTGTGTTTACAAAAAACTGGGTTGAAAAAGAGATCTATGTCTAAGATTAACTTGCAGGAAAGCCCATGAGAAATTCTCAAAAAAAAAAAAGCAAATTGTAGGGTGATGAACACAGTATGATTCTATTTGGATAAAAACAAATAGAACACCTGCATACATTCCTCTCTTTATGGGCATGAAGAAGGTTGTGGAAGATCATACTCTAGATTGGGCAGGATTATTCTTTATATAGTCCCACTTGTGATAAGCATTATTACTTTGTGATTTTATAAAACTAAATAAAATAAAAACGGACAAAAATTGAGGGGAAACATCTTGCCGTATAGCTAAAATACGTTTGATATTTTCATTTGTATTACAATTGTCTCTGCCAACAACCATTATTATCAGGACCATAATAAAGGACAAGAGATCTGCTAATTCCTCAGTGATCAATGACAAAATTCAACTAGGCAGTCCACATGGTTTATATCTCTTAATGTATCGTCAACATTCTTGTCACCCTATTCACTCAGTTCAAACATTCTGCCTAGGCTCAGAAACCAAGACAGGCTCCTTCAGGGAGCCACAGGAACTGTCTGCTTTGCTGGTGTTAGCAGCTCCAGTGGCCCCTCACCAACAACCTTTTCCTCTTCTGGTGCCTGGTAAGATAAGGGGGATTGGGAACGTCCCTCCCTGCTGCTAGCTCCCCGCTTAATGCCCTGCAACAGGAGGCAGGTAGGCACCGGGAGACTTGCACTGCCCCAGCCCAACTTCAGCCCGGGAGACTTTCAGAAGCCTGACCTACATGAAGAGAGACATCAGAAATAGGTCAATTCTGAGGCTCCAAGTTACCATCGCAGGGAGAAAACCTGTTTTTAAAGGAAAAGAGGCCTCTTCTCTGAGCGTAATGCCAGAGATAGGCTGTATTCACAAAATCCCAGGACACTGTGTCATCCTATCCATCAGGATTTGGGGATTCAGCATTCCTCAAGATTGAACGGTGCCCCCCATGAAGGCATGATGGGACTCATCCCATTTTAAATAAACATCCCCAATGTATGTTTCGCAGACCCAAGGATTATTTAGCAACTGTATTTGCACTTATTGACTGCCTCGTTTCAAAATTCCAAATTAGCATTTCGACATCTGCATTCAGGCAAAGGGACACAGGTACATACGGAAGCGCATGACTTTTTGACACCCAGACACAACTTAAATCAGGTCACACCCTGCTTGGGTTTTTGGGGTTTGTTTTTTTTTTTCCTAACAAGTGTAAACTAGGTTAATTAAGACAGCACCAGGCCAGCAGAACTGTTTCTTAGAGGAAAGCAATCCCATTTAGGACGTCAAATGCATGAGTCTGCAGACCGGAAGAGAAACAGCGACCCCGAGTGTTGGATTCTTTTAACAGTAAGAATCTCCATGGCTATGTTCTACAGACCCGTTCATGCTGCAGAATCACAGCTGTGAGGCCGGAAAAGGCCTCGGATGGCAGAGCCACCTGGAACACACACTGCTGACCCTAAGCACAGGGCGCTTCCCATACTGTTGATTTCATACCCAGGATTTCTGAGTTAAAAGTGGCCCATTCAAAGGTAATTCTTAAAAATAACAAGAAGAGATACTTAGTAAGCATCCCCCCCATATCCAGCATCACCCACAATGAAGGCAAACAGAATAGGTAGGGGTCAACCAGGCCCAGGGAATTACTTACAGCCCGTTGTCCTTCCCCAGTTTTCCTGCGCACCTGCCCCTGTCTACTCCCAACCCACGTCCCTGCCCTGTGTCCTCCCTGAGCAAAAACACCTCATGCTAACTCTGCCCAGGGCCCTTCTCCAATAAAAATGTACTTCTCCTGAGTCTCCTCCTGCATGACCCGAACAGGTGACTTAGTAGCTAAATGCACATAGGAAATTGGCACAGAGATGTCTGTGATTTACAGACTTTGGATGTCACTGTTGCAAGTCCTCTGGGCCAACCTCCCAGTAAATGTAAGACTCGCCCACTTAGTGCTGCTTGCCGATGCTCATCTCTTCTCCTTGAAAGCTCCCAGAAATCATCATGAACTGGTACAACTCTCCACGGGGGAAGAGATCTTCGTCTGTTTGGTCCATTGCTGCCGAGAACAGTGCCTGGCACAAAGTAGGGGTGTGAAATATTTGTTGAAAGGAAGAATGCATTAATGAAATACTTGGATGAAGCCAAGACCAATCTCCCTGCAGCTTACATCCAGGCCAAGGTCTGCTTCCAAAGCAACCCAGAACAAGTCCTCTCTCTCAGATTCTTGTTTTTTGTTTGTTTGTTTGTTTGTTTTGTTTCTTTTTGTTTTGTTTTGAGATGGAGTCTCGCTCTGTCACCCAGGCTGGAGTGCAGTGGAGCAATCTCAGCTCACTGCAACATCTGCCTCCAGGGTTCAAGCAATTCTACTGCCTCAGCCTCCTGAGTAGCTGGGATTACAAGCACGCACCACCATGCCTGGCTAATTTTTATACTTTTAGTAGAGATGGGATTTTGCCATGTTGGCCAGGCTGGTCTCAAACTTCCTGACCTCAGGTGATCTGCTCGCCTCGGCCTCCCAAAGTGCTGGGATCACAGGCATGAGCCACTGCGCCCAGCCTCTGGTTTCTTTAGATGCCTGAAGGAATCAAACAATGTCTGGACTTGCACAGCAGCTTCTGAGCCTTAATGCAGCAAGGGAAGCAGGGTCAAGGACAGGTAGAGAAATGTTTGGGAGCCTGAGGGGTGAAAAGTAGCAGAAAAAGGACTTTTGACTTTTCATCAACCATTCTGAAAAGAGGCCACCAAAGCACCCTCTGCCCCAGAGAACACCCTTGAGCCCCTGCCTGTGGGGCTGTGGACAGGGTTCCTCTCCAGCTCCCCAACGCTTGTCTCCTGAGTGTTACCATGGCCACCCCAGGGCACACAGCCTTTGGGTTGAACTATGAAGACCTTGCTTCATCAATCCTTTTACTAAAAACACACACGCTTGTCAGAAACATGTCAGTGCCAGCTCCTGTGCCAGCCCCTGAGGACCAAATGTGAATAAGAAATAAACATCTAAATCAAATCATTCCCATGCCACGCAATTCTGAGCAATAACAAGAGTATGTGTTAGGAACTGGAAACGCTCAAAGGAACCTCCCAGTGGAGCTGATGCAAGAAGAGATGCACTAGGGCACCATGCCAGACGTCCATCCTCTTATTCTCTAAATAACCTCTTGCAGGTCCAAAAAATTCAGTAAGTTACTACTGCACCAGCCATTCGTAATTCCAGCTGGTTTTTTCTCCCTCCCCACCTCCACATTTCTCCTGTCTCTTTCTCTCTCTCTCTCTCTCTCTCTCTCTCTGCTAATTTGTGCTCATACTCATTTCCCCATCAGGCTATGAATCCATTGTCACTTGATTCTACTCAGTGGCTACCTTTGAGATGTCAGGCTGGTCACCTGAGTCATGCAGTGTGCTGCTCCAGTTCCTACAGACCCTGTGCCTCTTCCAACAAACTCTGCTGCCCTCACAGAGCTCAAGTTCCTGCCTGTGAGTGGCCACCAAGGGTTGGAGGCCTGTGTGACCTCCCAGGTGGTCCAGCTGCCTCTCCTGTAAGCTGTGCCGGTAAGGGCCTGCCAGGAACCAGCGGGCTGCCCTCCAAGGCTACCAATTTCCACAGACCAGGCAAAACCCTTTGGTGGCCAGGCATGGTGGCTCACACCTGTAATCCCAGCACTTTGGGAGGCCGAGGCACACGGATCATGAAGTCAAGAGATCAAGACCATCCTGGCCAACATGGTGAAACCCCGTCCCTACTAAAAATACAAAAATTAGCTGGGCATGGTGGTGCGTGCCTGTAGTCCCAGATACTCGGGAGGCTGAGGCAGGAGAGTCGCTTGAACCTGGGAGGCGGGGATTGCAGTGAGCCAAGATCATGCCATTGCACTCCAGCCTGGGCGACAGACCAAGATACAGTCTCAAAAAAAAAAAAAAAAAAAAAAAAAAAAAAAAATTGGCACTTACCCTACTCTTGGGGCAGACACTGTCCCAGTTGTTTCCAGTACATAATAGGACATCAGCCAGCCCCTCAGGGAGTGAGAGGTAGGGGGTGTTGGGGCTCTTCCCCCTCCAGTGCTACAAAGCCCCCAATCTCACCCTTTCATCCCCTCCCTCTTGCAAAAGCTAAGCTGAGAATGCTGCTTTTTGTTTCTGAAGTGCCTTTGAAAAGGGTCTTGGTCATGGTCAACTACAAGTGAGAGTGGAGGACACCACGCCAGCTCAGGAGAAGGGAAAACGCAGGACCTCATCCAGAGTGAGCTCCCGCACCATGGCTCCAGGATTCCTAGCTGGATGAGGGCTGCTTCTCTCACTTTCTCACTCTGGTCTGGGCCCGCCCTGTTCTAAACGATGAATCTCCTTCAGTCTTTCTCTGCTTCCCTCAAATAGAATATTTCCATTCCCTCGCTGCTGCTGACACATACATAGCAAATCACAACACAGAGCAAGGAAGTAGGATGGCAGCTAAGAGAAAGAGACTTGTTGTAGGTGTTACAGGTTAAATTGTGTCTCCAAAAACTCACACATGGAAGTCCTAACTCCCAGTACCTTGGCATGTGACATTGTTTGGAAACAGGGGCATTGCAGATATCACTAATTAAGTAAAGAGGAAGTCATGCTGAAGTAGGGTGACCCCTGATCCAGTACGACAAATGTCCCCAGGAATAGTGGAAATTTGGACACAATCACTCATGCAGGAGTCACCCCTGAGGACAGGGATCAGAGTGATGCATCGACAAGCCAAGGAATGGTGAAGCTTGCCAGCTGGCCGCCGAAAGCTAGAGGAGAGGCTAGGACAGAGTCTCCCGCACAGCCCTCAGAGGGAGTCAGCCCTGCCGACAGCTTGATCTCAGACTTCTGGCCTCTAGAACCATAAGGCAATGAACTTCTGTTATTAAAGCCATATGGTCTATGGTGCTTCATCTTGGCAGCCCTACAGACTGATACTGAGGGCATGGCCTGGGCAGGGCTGTGACTTCCCAGGGCAGTGCATGGGACTCCCACAGGGCTGATCCGAAGTTAGGGAAATCTCCTGCACATAGCAGGGCCCTGTCCTGGGGGAAGAATTGCTGGTAAGTGAAGCCTGATAATCCTGCTATTCAACACTGGCATGAGTCATTTAGCTCATGCTTCCTCCACCTGCATCCCAGCTCTATTCCCCATCTGCACCTCAGACCTACTAGGCAAGGAAAGGCAGATACAGGGCACTGGTACCAGGACTCTTCCCACAGGTCATACCCATGGCAGACATCACTAATCAATCAAAACACTCTCCTGCTGAGAACAGACAGACCCTTGGAATCTTTCTCAACCCAGGACTGCTGGGAGTCACCAAAAAAAGTCTGTCACAGTTGGCATGAAAGTTTAAGTCAACATAGGGTTCTTATATGAGTCAATGACTCTATAAGGGCAATAAAAACACTCTTTGCCCCTGCAGATCTCTTGCAGCACATGGCATTGTACCTCGGAAACTGTCAATGCCTAGCATGCACTTGCTGAATTGATGTATTTTTGCGTTTAGGTTCAGAGGGGACAACAGTGACAACAACAGCAGTTCTCAAACAATTTGTAAACTGCTAAGTATGAAAGGATTTTCTGGGATGACTTTTCATAATGGTTGAGGGATAACGCCACTTTCACCATCGACATTTATTTCTTCAACAATTACTAACCAAGCGCCTGCTACACATGAGTCCTGAGCTAGACTTCTGGGTTCAACGGTAGAGAAAGGATGCCAAAAATGAAGGTCCCAAGAAACTGCAGAAAAGCACCATGAATAATTCACACCAGCTCCCTGAAACCCACAGGGAGTTACATGACTTTAAAACATTGTCACTCTGACATGCTGGGCATTAAGATGCTCTTAGCTCAAAAGTCCTGCCAGCTCCCTGCTACTTATCATGCCATGGTAATGGCAAACCACTCCTGATGACAGCAGTGGGTTTACCATCCTGGGTCTCTCTTCTCTTCGAACACTCCCCCATTCCTGACTAATACATCTCCATCAATTAACATTCATTAGAGAGCACAGAATAAACTTGGTACTAGGAGATCTTACTGAATTACTAAGGGTGGGAAAATGCACCTTCACATTCACAGATTAGCACCTAAAGAGAACATTTATTTGGGGAAAATAATGACTTTTGAACTTCAGAAGCAACTTCTATACCTCTTGGCTTTAAAAATATGCCTCCTACTGAGGAAGCGAGGGGATTCCTGCTGTCATGGCTGCCCTACCTGTCTCACTTCATCACAGAAGAGGACAAAGACCAGTGCGTACAGGACCAGCTCAGGGGGGTGTGGCACCGAATGGAAATCCATGAGCAGCACGTAGGCAAACAGCAGGAGGAAGGCTATGTAGAAGACCACATTCCAGGAGAAGACCACGAAGGGGGAGGTGAAGAACGCCACATAGTACCAAAGCAGCTTCTTGTGCTTGTCAACAGGCTTCTTCCTGGACCCAGAGATAAGGGCATCGTCAGCGTCCTTGCAAGCTTGGGATGGGCACAGCCCTCCCCACTTCTAAACATAGATAAATACAGACTTGTAACCAGGAGGAAGAGACAGGATCAAAACTGTCCTAAGATGGGCCCGACCCCAATTCAATACCTGGCATTTTGCAATTAACAAATCCACATTCTGCCCCAGATATTAAAGACACAACCCCACCTCTACTCACTTAAGAGGGAACCCAGGAAAAGTCAGGGGAGAAACCAGACCAAATTCATAGGCACCAATGTGAACATCATAAGTTCTAGGCTTTTTAATCATTTACACGAGAACACACATATGTGGATGCATCTACACACACTGGCACACACACACACACACAATTATGTGCCTTGGTTTGTACCTAAATGATACAAAGCCACAGCCCACCAAGGGTATAATAAAGAGACACAGGATAATCTTCCAGTTCTTGGTGTCTCGTGAAATCTCTCCATACCATTGCTTAGAAAGAAAATTCTACAGGGAAACAAAGACAGAGAACAAGTCCTTATTAACACAATTATATGCAGATGGCATGCAAACTTTCTTCCCTGCCCCACGCTTTCCCCAAAATACACAGCTCTTTGAATTAATGCCCTTATTTTTTTTTTGAGACGGAGTTTCACTCTTGTTGCCCAGGCTGGAGTGCAATGGCGCGATCTTGGCTTACCACAACCTTCGCCTCCCGGGTTCAAGTGATTCTCCTGCCTCAGCCTCCTGAGTAGCTGGGATTACAGGTGTGTGCCACCAGGCCCAGCTATTTTGTTTGTTTGTTTGTATTCTTAGTAGAGATGGGGTTTCTCCATGTTGGTCAGGCTGGTTGCGAACTCCCAACCTCAGGTAATCCACCCGCCTTGGTCTCCCAAAGTGCTGGGATTACAGGCATGAGCCACCACACCGGGCCAAACTTGGTTTTATTTTAACTCTTTTTCTGAGTTGGATTATGTGCACTTTAAAGTAATATTTGTGTACGTTCAAATTCAATAAACCTAGGAATTTTTTGTCCAACTCACATTTTTATTACATAAGTTTAAACAAGTATCTTTCTGGCTCCTTTGTCTTCAATGATCACAAATTCACAGGCACAGCCAGTACTACCTGCAGAGTCCCCAAGGATTCATTTCTGGAGAAAGACAGGTGATGCTTTTGTCAGGAAACTAAAAGGAAGTTCGGAAGCGGGAGACTGTCGGTATCTTGACGTCAATTCAGGCTGAAATGCATGAAAAAGCTCTTCCCAGACTGAATCAACCCTTGACATTGGGATAGAAGGAACTTCCACAAAGGTGGAAGTTAGAAAACTCACGGCAGCTCCGAGAGTTAGCAGGGAGCATAGACTCGACCACATCAAAGGATCCACATCTCTCAAAAAATAGCCCGTCAAGCAGAAGGAGGTTGGTGTATCTCAGGAGCAGAGGAAAAGGGAAACCCAGGACCTTCTCAGTGCGGGCTTGGAGGGCGGGGACTGACATGCACCCCTGCAGCCCTGGGCACCTGCCCTGCCCTTGGAGGAGGATGGCTGCTTCTGAGGGCCCCTGCCTGGGGCTGCTCCAGCCAGGTGCGTGCTCGACCCGTGAGGACTAGTGTCCTGGAACAAGGTATCAGCTTTCAACAAACAACCAATTGCAGTTGGTGGGTAAAGGGCCAGCTGTTTTGCACTGGGCCGGGCAACAATGAAGCAGGTTCTACAGTTTCCCAGAGGTACCCGGCAGGCCAAGCCCCGGTGCCCACAGTGGCAACATCCTCATCAGCACATCACGTCTGTCCCTGTCCCTTCCCTGTCTCCCTGGCGCCTCCTGTGCTTCCCAGGTTCACCTCCAGAATAAACTCCTTGCATTGAAATCCTCACTTTGGGGTTTACTTCTTGGGAGGGTGTGCGGGGGTCATGGGCAAGGAAGACAGGTTGTGCTTAGTCTTCCTCACTCTCCTATTCTGCTGGGGCCATCACGGAGTGTCACTGTCAGGCCCCAGTCACAGAAATTACAGCATTGGGTTGGGTTTCATGGTCACTGGCAGCATTCTGATGTCACACAGCACCTTGACTACTGAAAGGAAACTCCCTGGCCGGGCCCACAGGTGATCCTGTGGCCTGCTGGTAAGATTTTCAGTGAAATGAATGACCTGGCATCTGATTGAAACCTCAGGATCTGTGAACCTGGGCAGGAGTAAAAGCCAGCCTCCACAGGGCCCCAAGTTCTGGGACATACGCAAGATGGGGTTTGGGGCCCAGGAAGCCGTAAGCAGAGTGTGGCCCACCTGGGAAGCCAGCCCAGCCTCCCAGGCACAGCCCGACTCCAGTACCAGCCTTGCTTCTACCCACTACACTGCAGCAGAGGCTAAAACTGAGCAATAGTAAGACCCTCTCTGTGCGCTCCTTGTCATGGATCAATGCTCTCATTTAACCTAGCTTAGTTGCAGTAGTAAGCGGGTTTTGTTCATAAACACTTGGCTGTATGATATGGAAAGTCCATGACATGAAAGTTGCAGGCAATCAATATGAGAGCCGATCCCACTGCTGCTACTTCCCAGCAGTGCAAGCTGGAAGGACATTCCAGAACCTCTCTGAGCTCCTGCATCCTCCTCAGTGAAATGGGAGGGCACCCATCGCCACAGGTGCTGTGAAGATGAAACGTGGCCTTGTGTATAACAGCTGTGGCTGACAAGCATTGGTCCCTCCATCTCTTCCCTTCCCCCTCCCCTTCTCACACCCACATTTCTACAACTGGAACTGTGGATGAAAAGCTCCCCTCTGCAGCCTGAGACACCAGGTGCAAACTACGATTCATTCACTTCAGTGCAGAAACCCTCAAGACTGCTTTTACCCATTTCACAATAGTTTCCCTACCACTATTACTACTAACTGCAGTAGCAATAGCTAAATAAAAGACCAATGCCTTTCACATATTATCTCCTTAAATCCTCACAATAACCCTTTATCCGCTACTCTCACCATTTTGCAGACGAAGAAACTAAGACTCAGAGAGCTCATGTGACTTGGCCCATCATCACACACTTCACTGGGGGTACAGCGGATGGAGACCCAACCAGTGGGATCCAGAGACACAGCTCATAATTGCGATGCTGTGTTGTTTACTTAGTGGAAACTCAAAGAATATTCTTTGTTCTGCACCATCTCTTAAAGCATGGATTTCAACCAATGCCTATATTCTGCCATCTCCCACATCATCACCAAACCACTCCTTCTATGGCTTTTATATTTGGAGAATAAGGTTTGTTTTTAATATTTTTTAATGCCGCTGATAGCATCTGACATAAAAGCCCCATGTGGTCTGGAGGCTGAGCACGGTTTACCTGGACCCCAGGCTGGGCGATGAAATGCTGGTCTGTGGCCTCCACCGCCAGCTCCAGACAGTTGCTTCCACCCCAGGCTTCACAGGAATAGACCAGCAGCTGTTCTGCCAAGTCTTCATCGCTGCTGTAACACTCAGTGAAGAGCTCTGCAGCGACAGCAGCACAGAGAGAAGCTGGTGTCAGAGCTGCACATGACCACAGCTGTGCTGCTTCCACCCCCAGCCAACTCCTGAATCCAAGAATAGCCTGGGTGTGAGTCCATTCTTATAAAAGGCATAGAAAATGCCATCACAACACAATTCGTTACTGAATAGCAGGATTTTCTAAAGGCACAACAAACCCAGCAGAGCTCCTGATGGCAGCAGGTGGCAATACCTGCTCACTGGATTGAGACTGCATTGCACACAGGGAGTCTCTCTCTTTGATGGGCTTCCATCTGGGCTCAGGCAGAAGAGCCTCAGCCACTGAGAAGGGATCTAGACCTTCTGCACCTCCCCTCCTTCCATCCCCCCGTAATCAGAGCAGCCCTTCTTCCATCTCATGTGAACTCTACGTCTTCTTGGCAAGGTTGTTTGGCAGATAAGGCACAGAGAAAAAAAAGGCCGGGCGCAGTGGCTCACACCTGTAATCCCAGCACTTTGGGAGGCCAAGGCGTGCGGATCACCTGAGGTCAGGAGTTCGAGACTAGCCTGCCCAACACGGCAAATCCCCGTCTTTACTAAAAATACAAAACATTAGCTGGGCAAGGTGGCGGGCGCCTGTAATCCCAGCTACTCAGGAGGCTGAAGCAGGAAAATTGCTTGAACCTGTGAGGCGGAGCTTGCAGTGAGCCGAGATCATGCCACTGCACTCCAGCCTGGGCAACAAGAGTGAAACTCCGTGTCAACAACAACAACAACAACAACAAAAAACACTGACCTACTGCATTAGCGTGTGCTTACATTTCATGATCTAATGACAAAGAAATTGCAGTGTAGATCCTGAGAGGAAATTTTTTAAAAGTAAAAATATTAGGAGCCATTGCCTAATTGAGGCCATCCAGAAATGAACTGCTTTGAAATTTTAATAAATTAAAAGAAATAATTAGACACCTTTTTTCCAACACGGACAAGCTAAACTCATGAGCATGTTTACATTTGATAAGACACTAGACAAACCTGGATGCAAATACCACACTGCAAACTTAAAACTGTCAAGTGAAAATGGAAAAAACTGAGCAGTCCCGAAATTCTCATTTTAAATGATGTTTAGAGGCAGTCGGTTCCGGATTTCTCACATTCCTGAATGATCGAGGCCTCTGTGCAAAGGGCACTGACAAGCTTTGTTCGAGGACTGAATAGCAAACAGCAGTCAGGCATCCTGAGACATGCCAGGAGAGTAATGCTTAGTGGAGTATCGTCCACTCCAGGCAATAAGTAATCTCAGCTGCAGCCCTGATAGAAGCTCCGTGTCCCCTAACTTCAGTAAGCTGCAGCGCAACCATTATTAGAGTTACCCCTCGGGAACCGAGGCAAGGGGAAGCAACCCAAGATGCTACTGAGGCTGCTGCTTTTGCTACGAGTGACAAACCATGAGTGTCGCAGGCCCAGGGGCTGGGTCCTCTGGCAGTGTGTGCGTATGAAACTGGCAGGCTAACTGGTTAGTGTGCAAGTCAGGTAAAATCTCAGCCCTGTCACACTGTTGTAATGGCATCCAGAACCCCACCCCCCAACCCCCAAAAAAATACTCCAGTGCTCCCTGAGTTGCTTAGAACTGGGCCCGGGTATGGCCCTGGGTGGCCGTGGGATCAGGGAGCCCAAGATTTCCCACGTTCATTCTTGGAAAATTCCGTATATGCCAGGACCAAGGAACTTGTGGCATCCGGACCTTGTGGTCTGCAGCCCTCAATCAGGCTGGGGAGCCTGGATATGCCACGGACCTCCACCACCTGGCCTGTGAGTGCCACCGGCAATGTCTATGCTGCATGGCAGATCTGCACCCACTGCGGCATCCCACACTGTGGACTCACCGACAGCCCGCGTCTCGTACTCATTAGCCAGCTCCTCGGACTCCCCAGCAGCATTGATGTCGTTCTTCACTTTGGACAGAGTCTTCAGAAGCTTGCTGGCTCCCAGGGCTGCCAGAGTGCAGCCCCTGGTCTTTTTAGGGCAGTGGAGAATTTTAAGGTTAATTCTCTTTTTTTTTTTTTTTTTTTTTTTTTTTTTGAGATGGAGTCTCACTCTGCCACCCAGGCTGGAGTGCTGTGGTGCAATCTTGGCTCACTGCAACCTCCGCCTTCCGGGTTCAAGTGATTCTCCTGCCTCAGCCTCCCGAGTAGTTGGGATTACAGGTGCCCACCACCACACCCGGC
Organism: Macaca nemestrina; assembly: GCF_043159975.1. Taxonomy (NCBI): domain Eukaryota; kingdom Metazoa; phylum Chordata; class Mammalia; order Primates; family Cercopithecidae; genus Macaca; species Macaca nemestrina. The sequence goes on along the minus strand of NC_092135.1, from coordinate 132,066,965 downwards.
TACTTTTTGTATTTTTGGTAGAGACGGGGTTTTGCCATGTTGGTCAGGCTGGTCTCGAACTTCTGACCTCAGGTGATTCACCAGCCTTGGTCTCCCAGGGTGCTGGGATTACAGGTGTGAGCTACCTTGCCCAGCCTAAGGTTAATTCTTAATCCCCTGAAGTGGTCAAGTTAACATTAATGTCCAACAAGAATGTATTCATGGCAAAAGCAGGAAATAGTAGAATCAATTTGATGGGAGGGGTTAGAGAATGTAGCTGACATGTGCAAATGGAAATTGCTCTGGGGTCAGTGAGCCCTAAACTCTCCCTAGGAACTAGTCATAATGATTCAAAGTAAAATTTTTAATGAACATAAAATAACTTGGAACCTGAATACGTTCATAGTCTTGAACATAGAATTAGCATATAAAAATATTAAGAGTAATGCCATGAGAAACTGACAGTAAGACCATGATAGTGGGAGGTCTAATTCACTCTCATACTGGAATAGTTCAAAAGTTGAGTGGGTCCTGGGCAAGAACACAGAGGACTTGAACAATGTAACTTTAAGACTGAGTATGTGAATTCAATATTCAATATCTAAGCTTAACTCTCAAAATAAAGTAATGTGAGTGTCCATAAACCATTTACAAAAGTTCTTACATGCTAAATCACTAGGAAAATTCTCAATAAACTTTCCAAAGCGGAATTTTTCATAGGGCCTACCTCCTGTCCCTAATGCAATAAAGCTGGAAATTAATTTTTAAAATAAAATGTGAATACCTCATCCACTTGGAAAACAATCACACACCCACACACACCTGAGAAGCAGGTGCCTACTGGACTGCCCCCCAAGCCCGACTACTTTCCAGGGACTGTCCCTCCCAACATGGAACAGAGGCCATGTTCATCTGACCTCAGACATCCCATTTCACTGATGATGTTTTATATTAGCATGTGAATTTTGAGAGGATCAGAACTGTTAAAACAAAGCATTCATGTGGTGTAAATCTGTTGTGGGCTTGGGCACTTACCTGCTCCCAGATGACTTTGGAGAGTTCCTTCTTGTTCTGAAGAATGGCCCAGATGAAGAGAGCCTGCAGGGGGTGCCGAGTAATAGGAGACACGTCCTGGGGGGTTAGAGCATGTGGTCAGCATGTGCAAATGGTAACTATTCTGGGATCAGGAAACCCTAGAAGAGTGGCCCACGTTTGGAGGGCTCTGTGGCTTTGTGCACGACTCCATTCTCATAGTACAGTGATGTGATTTTCATCTCTGCAACTCACTGAGTGGTCTAATTTTGACACCAAATCTTTTGTCTGTCATAAAAGACAAAGTACAGCTAGATGAAAAGGTATAAAGGGTGAAAAAAAGCCTTGAGAGCAATTTGAAAACAGAATGACTCCTGACAGGCTGAGAGAAAGCAATTCCTTCTCATCATGTAACTCTGTTTCTCTTCCAGAAAAAAAATTATTCAAACTAGATTCCAACTTTCCTATGGCTTAAGTTCAATTATCCCAACATAAAACTGTGGCTTATTTCTTTGGACGGTTATTCAAAGATTCGATGCCTAACCTATCACTTAGAATCCCAGCTCCTATTCAGCATTCTGTACCTTTAAGGGAAACTTTTCAGATAGAAAAACAACTAAATGGATATATGTAATATATTCCTTTTCAACTTCTTTACAGGTTTTACCAACGTATAAAATGCATGAGGCATATTATGCATATTGCAGAGAAATTTAACATGAATATAGTTGAACAGAAGCTCTTTAAACACTTCCAATTCCTGCAAACACCTAGTGCATTTAGATTTTTGCCACACACATACATGCACTCTAAAAATTCCATAATTACAAAGGATAATGACCTAGTTTGGGTTTCCCCAGAAAAAATCTGAGACAAGGATTTGAGGCAAGTAGTTTATTTTGGACGTGATCTCAGAGAAACCAATGGAGACCTGAGGAAATGATATCAGAAAAAAAGGGAACCCAATAAAAGGTGCATTATCAAGCCAATTATCTTGGCAGATAACTAGAGATCAGCCCCACTAGCCAACTCTAGGAGCCAGAGTAGCGCACAAACCTTCAAGTCAGCTCCTTCAAGTGGGGGTATTTATACACTGCTGGGCTCGGATCAGGACAAACTTTCGGCAAAGAGTTACAGGTGCTGGCAATCGGGAACTGGGCCTTCCTGTGCTTAAAATGAGAAGTCCCGCGGGATTCTAGGTGTTACAGCCACAAAATTGTCTCAAGTGAACATCCAGATTTATCTCTTTGAAAATATGCACTTCCCACCTTTGCTCACAAAAGAGCACGCGAGCTGCTATTTTAAGCAGATCATGGCCGGTGAAGGATGACAAGAGCATGCAGCTATTTGTTTGCCCCTATTCCCTACTAGATACCTTCAGAAAGTATACCACACCAAGCTCTGTAATTAAGAAAACCTGAGGCCGGGCACGGTGGTTCACACCTGTAATCCCAACACTTGGGAGGCCAAGGCAGGCAAATCACCTGAGGTCAAGAGTTCGAGACCATCCTGGCCAACGTGGTGAAACTCCATGTCTACTAAAAATACAAAAATTAGCCAGGCATGGTGGTGCATGCCTGTAATCCCAGCTACTTGAGAGGCTGAGGCAGGAGAATCGCTTGAATCTGGGAGGCGGAGGTTGCAGTGAGCTGAGATTGGGCCACTGCACTCCAGCCTCAGCAACAGCGTGAGACTCTGTCTCAAAAAAAAAAAGAAAAGAAAAGAAAAAAGAGGCCAGGCGCGCTGGCTCACGCCTGTAATCCCAGCACTTTGGGAGGCCGAGGCAGACAGATCACAAGGAGAGGAGTTTGAGACCAGCCTGGCCAACATGGTGAAACCCCGTATCTACTAAAAATACAAAAATTAGCCGGGCATAGTGGCGAGTGCCTGTGGTCCCAGCTACTTGGGAGGCTGAGGCAGAAGAATTGCTCGAACCCAGGAGGCAGAGATTGCAGTGAGCTGAGATTGGGCCACTGCACTCCAGCCTTGGTGACAGAGCAAGACTCTGCCTCAAAAAAAAAAAAAAAAAAAAAAAAGAAAAGGAAAAGGAAAAAGAAAAACTGCAACTAGTCTGAAATATAGTATAGTATAGAACACAAAGCAAGACATTAGAAATAGCAGAGACTCACCCTATAGACAGACGCCTTATCTTAAGTAAACGGAGTTAAAAAAAAAAAATTAACAATGTCAATGTGTTAAGTATTTTATGGCAACAAGACAGGGAGTAGGGAAAATGGAGATATCTTGTGAGGGAAGCCTCAAAACATCCGAGAATTCAAGCAGGCAACTCTCCCAGTACCTACGTGGAGTTCTACGTCCATCTCGTCCCGGCCATTTCTGTCTTCCTTCCGGAAGCCTCTTCGGAAGTTTGCAACCAGTTTCCAGACAAATGTGAGGAGGGCATCATTATAGGAATTCTTGGCGATCTGCAGATTCCGGTACACAAGGGTGCTGAAGTGGTTGGAGAAGAGCTCAGTGAGGACATCGTGAGTGAGAAACTTCCGCAGGTTCAAGCCGTTCTCCAGAAAGAGGCGGACAAACTTGGGTCTGTCCTTTATGAGAGCCGTAAACATGACTTCTTGAAGGTCAGCAGACTAAGGAGAAAGAACAGCGACAGTACTAACACTACACAAATACGGTAAAGAAAACACTAGGCATTTTTCTTCCTTAGCAGCACCGTATTTCCAGTCACAGAGTAATAATACCTTCAACTTCTCTTTCAATCCTGTCTTGAGAATAAAATGTATCTTTTTTCCATTTTAACACAACAGAGGATTACAGTTCAAACCTCTAAACAGGGGAATGGCATGGTGAAATCTTTGTCTTCAGCTAGATGTGAATTTGGTTGTGACTTACCTCCTTGCTAAAGTAGAGATAAATACACCCATGTAGAGATGACATTGGTCAAAAATTTTCCCCAGTATCAGACATAGAGGAAACACTCGATCAGAGGGTGGGGGTGTGGGGGTAGTAGTATAGCTGGAACCACCTCTCTGAAGTCAACAGTAGATACCAGTTATGACCCAGCCACCACCGCTGTCTCTACACTGCACTGTGGGATCTGCTGCCCTTCACAGATGCCCAGGAACCTTCTATTATGGTGACTGCGTTCTCAAATACAGGTGTTAAAATAGAATGCATCAAACTATATGCAAACCACATGCCACCAAGCCAATGTCTGGTCATGTTACATACCAATAAGTCACTGGATCACTTGACAATAATACTTGATTTTTTTCTGTCTCTAGCTCTACTTTCTGGGCTTCTGACAAAACTTAGCCCATAGGAACTTACGGAGAATCTTAAGAAAGATCACCAGCATTTTGGGAGGCCAAGGTGGGAAAACCACTTGAGGTCAGGAGTTTGAGACCAGCCTGGCCAACAGGGTGAAACCCCATCTCTACTAAAAAAAAAATAAAAAAAAATTAGCCAGGTGTGGTGGCACGCACCTGTAGTCCCAGCTACTCGGGAGGCTGAGGCACGAGAATCGCTTGAACCCAGGAGGCAGAGGTTGCAGTGAGCCGAGATCACACCACTGCACTCCAGCCTGGGTGACAGAGCAAGACTCCATATCAAGAAAAAAAAAAAAAAAGGATCATCAATGTTTCCTTCAGACACAACCCAGTGGACTACAGGCCACTCCAGCTCTCAGTCGTGTTCTGTGTGTCCTCCATAGCATTTCTCACAATTTTATTCCATTGCCAACATTTAAAAATTAGAAAATTCATCAAAATCCACATTTCTAGCATTAAAATCTCAAGAGTAAAAGCTGCCAGGCACAGTGACTTACACCTGTAATCCCAGACCTTTGGGAGGCCGAAGTGGGCGGATCACTTGAGGTCAGGAGTTCGAGATCAGCCTGGTCAACATGGTGAAACCTCATCTCTACATCTCTACTAAAAATAAAAAAGTTAGCCAGGTGTGGTGGCAGGTGCCTGTAATCCCAGCTGCTTGGGAGGCTGAGGCAGGAGAATCGCTTGAACCTGGGAGGCAGAGGTTGCAGTGAGCCAAAATTGCAAAATTGCAAGCCAAAATTGCTTGGGTGACAGAGTGAGACTCCATCTCAAAAATAAAATGAAATAAAATAAGCTGGGCGTGGTGGCTCATGCCTATAATCCCATCACTTTTGGAGGCTGAGGCAGGTAGATTACCTGAGGTCAGGAGTTCGAGACCAGCCTGGCCAGCCTGGTAAAACCCCATCTCTATTAATAATACAAAAATTAGCTTGGCGTGGTGGCACACACCTGTAATCCCAGCTACTCTGGAGGCTGAGGCAGGAGAATCGCTTGAACCCAGGAGGCGGAGGTTGCAGTAAGCCGAGATCGTGCCACTGCACTCCAAGCCTGGGCAACAAGAGTAAAACTCCATCCCCCGCCGCCCCCCCCCAAAAAAAGAGTAAAAACCAGCAGCTCCAACAACATGGGAACCATCAGTGGGAGCCAAGGGGCAGCTGCTTCCCAGAGCCTTGGATCTCCAGCTCCCCACGGTCCCCACCACTCCTCCCTGGGACCTACAGGCCCACTTACTCTCTTACACTGCATGCCTGATCCCTGGTCTAGGTGGATGTCTTCTGCCCACGGCAGCATTAATGAGTTTTGTTCCTGCCAAATGCTGGTCTCATGGGGATCACACATTGCTTAGAGAAGGAGTTGTCAAGGGTCCCTTGAGTCCCCACATTGTGGATCCTGCAGGGTTCAGCAGGGGAAGAGGGGGCTACCTGATTTCTCTTCTGTCCTTTAAGGAAGTGTTCCTCATGTCCAGCATTTCACTTTTCTTTTCTAAATCCATTGGCCTTTCCACTGGTCACACACTCGCTAGCATAGGGCAGTGGTTCTCAAACTTCAATCAGAACCACTTGGAGGGCCTGGTAACTGCAGAATGCTGGGAGTCAATATTGGAATTTCTACAAGTCTGAAGTGGAGCCTGGTGATTTGCGAGGTAGCAAGTGCCAAGGTTATTCCCAGGTTGCCACCAGTCCAGGACTCACACCTTGAGAACCACTAGCATATGGGAAGAGGCTTTGCCGCCAGTCACATCTTTGCTTTCAACACTTGAGTCTACCATTTTCCAGCCATATGACCTGGAATATTGTGTCTCTGAGCCTCAGTTTGCTCTTCTAAGAAACAGATGGTTGCCAGGATGAAATAAGCTAACACAGGTCAAATTCCTCTCAGAGATGTAAGTTCAGACCAGGCCCTCAAAAAACTATCAGCAACTCCCCCTGCCATGATACCGATGAGGCCCTGATTTCATAACCACAAAGGGGATCATCCATGCTGCGGACTGGTGTGACGGGCAAGTGAACACACATAGGGAAATTGCTTGGGGCAATTTATCAGTATTCCGGAGATTTTTATTTTAAAACAAATAATGCTTCACATGTGCCAATGCTCTAAGCACTTTAGAAACATTATCTGATTTAATCATCGTAACAGCCCAAGGAGATAAGTACTGCTATTATCGTCATCTCCATTTTCAGATGAGCGGTTGGGCACTGGTAAACACTGAACCACTGGCTCTCTCAAAGAAAACAGAAGCCCTGATTTGTAGTGTTTTCTGATTCCTACGGTGTAAATACTTCCATTGTGGCCAAGTTTCAGCTACCAATGTGACATCACTAAACACAGAATCGGGAAGAGATGTGGAGTGGCTCACCATCGTATAGCGTCTCCAGCTTCCACATACAATACGCAGAGTTGGCCTTCAGAGCAAAGGTAATAGTAAATGTAATCAAATAATTAGAAAATGATATGTTTTGATTATTGATTACCTTTGCAATTCTATAGAATTCTATAAAATCTATGTAATTCTAAGTTTGAAAAATTCACTTTTTTTGGTTTTTGTTTTTTGGGTTTTTTTGTTTGTTTGTTTTGAGACAAGATCTGGCTTTGTTGTCCAGGCTGGAGTGCAGTGGTGTGATCTTAGCTCATTACAACCTCCAACTCCTGGGCTCAAGCAATCCTCCCACCTCAGCCACCTAAGTAGCCTGGACTATGGGTGTGTGCCACCACGCCCAGTAAATTTATATATATATATATACTTTTTTTGGTAGACATGGGGTTTCGCCATGTTGTCCAGACTGATCTCAAACTCCTGGACTCAAGCAATCCTCTCACCTTGGCCTCTCAAAGTGCTGGGATTACAGGCATGAGCCACTATGAGCAGCCAAAGATAACTGATTAATAATGACTGTATTTAACAACCAACTTAAAAAATCTCTAAAAATTTAGTAGTTGGCTCTTGCCAGCCAATACAAGCTGGCTCTAACATGCCACTGTAGGAGGAAACTGAGGCATAGGGAAGTTAAATAATTTGCCCAAAGTCATGCAAATGGGCTGACTCCAGAGTCCATTTCCTCAGCCATTGTGCCCTTAACCCTTAACAATCTTTAGCTGAGTTAATAAAATTAAATGTACCATTCATGACGTGCCTAAGTTTATTTGTACTATCTGACCTCACTTAAATAGAACATTTCACACACAGTAATTCATTTATGAACCAATTGACTGGATCTACTTATAGTTCCACTTTCCCTCCACTAATTAAAGCCTTGCAATGTGCAGCAGGGTTCATTGTACTGCAAACACCATACACAAGATAATGTTTGCTAAAGGAATGAATAATTTAAAAATTCATAAGCCATGACTTTATTTATGCTGTTCTCATTAAAATTGATAGCATGTTTCCTGAAAGTGTTTTCTGACCCTGTCTGCCAAGAATGAAAGTTATGAAATATATGCACCTTCAAATCTATACATACATGTATAAAAGTACGTATATTATCACGGCCCCCTAATGACTGAAATTAATTGGGAAAAGCCGAAAACAAAGAAGCAGCCTTATAAAACTGAGTGTGATGGTTCATAATAATTGTCATTGAACAAGGCTCCTAGGGCTGACCGCACTTTAGTTGTACACAGGAGGATACTGCTGGAAAATGCAATCCTAAAACACTAATCACATTGAAAAGTGAGAAAATGCAGTCTGCTGGAAAGAAAAAAAAAATGCTTTTTATTGCATGTGCAACTTCCATATTAAAGCTGCTCATGTGGCTAGGGGAGTCCTGGTTTCTAGCTCTAAGACAGCAGTCACCAATCTTTTTGGCACCAGGGGCTGGTTTCCTGGAAGACAATTTTTCCATTGACCAGGCTGGGGGGATGGTTTTGGGATGATCCAAGAGCATTACATTTATTGTGTACTTTATTTCTATTATTATTACATTGTAATATATAATTAGATAATTGTACTACGCTCATAATGTAGACTCAGTGGGAACTCTGGGCTTGTTTTCCTGCAACTGGACAGTCCCATCTGGGGGTGATGGGAGGCAGTGACAGATCATCAGGCATTAGATTCTCATAGGGAGCGCACAACCTAGATCCCTCGCATGCTCCGTTCACAATAGGGTTCGTGCTCCTATAGGAAGCTAACGCCACCACTGATCTGACTGAAGGCGGAGCTCAGGCAGGAATGCAAGCAATGGGGAGCTGGTGTAAATACAGATGAAGTTTCACTTGCTTGCCCACTGCTCACTTCCTGCTGTTCCTAACAGGCCATGGACCTGTAACCCTGCTCTAAGACATTCACCGGGGAGCGTCAGTCAAGTTGTTCTCTTTGTCTCTTATGCATCTCATTACGGACAGTTATCTAATCAGAACTTGGCTAGGCAGGTGGGGGCAGGGAGCAAGAGTGCTGCCGTCTTGATCTGTAGTTAAGCTACTTTCAATCATCCAACACATATTTTTCCCATACATCTGCCCACGCACATCCAGGAGGAGATCTGCATCTCTGCACCCATATGGGGAATCACCCTCATGTTGTGGCTGAAGGCACTGTGGAGTTGATATTATTTTAGACCACTTATTTTTATTATCTCTTCACAACAAACCTACTAAGTCAATGTTATGACCCCATGCTGCAGACAAGGAAATAAAGACTCACCAAACCTGATATTCCGGAATAGAACAATCCTTTAAGAGATTCAGCATTGAATCTTGCTGGAAATGAACCAGCCATTGCCCAGACCACTGTGCAGACCCAACACTAGAATAACCCAGGAGAGCTTCGTGCTCACCTCCCATCGGCGGTCATTGGTGAAAATCTCATCATTGGCTAAGTCCAGCTGGTTCCACTCCAGCAGAAGCTTCAGCTGCCCATTCCAGTTATCCTTGTCTTGCTCATTGGTGCTGAAGGCTGTAAGAGGGCAGGAAAAGACTCAACTCACCAAAGGCCCAGAAATAAGAGTCAGAACCATTCAGTGTGGCCAATTATCAGAGCTATTTATCACAGGTGATGCTGAGCATGTTCTTTTACATTCAGACACTCAAACTGTCCTTCACTCTATCTTCACTCATTCTTAACCACATCCTGTATGTCCCAAAGTTTATAATGGGGATCAACTCAGGCTACAGTAACATTTTTCCATTGAATATCCTAATGGTGTAATAATGGTATATTAAGGTTTTTCCCATAGATTCAGATTCCATAGCATTATATTTCAAGGCCATATCTGACTTATGCTACATCTAAATCTATGAAACAATAAGCCACCTTACAACATTGTTATTCTTGTCTTTTCCAGAGCTAATATTTTCTGCATCTACGTATCTGTACAGATATAATTCCATTTTAATAAATACTTTTATAACCAAATGTCTGGCAAGTACAATAAGAACGATTCTAATAAATTGCTAATGCTTTAATTGCACTTCCAATGTGCCTAGCTCTACTCTAGCTAATTTACATTTATCAGTCACAAATTCAAGTCTAGACAACCCAGGATCTATTTACTATGGGTAACATCCACTTTATGGAATTCTAAAGCAGCAAAGATCCTGAATGAGAATATTTTAACCTGAGTTTCATTCATAAGCTTCAGGAAATTTGTAAACTCCTGAAATTAAATGCAAAATTACTTATGTGTGAAGTATGTGTGCATATGTGTACAAATATGTAGAATGCTAGGACAAAGACCCATAGTTCTGCCATATTCTCAAAGGAATCTGAGGCCCAGTAAAAAACTATTTTCAACCACTGTTAGAAAAAGCTCTTTGGAGACTACTGTGATTGTGTTTGACAAGTATTTTAATGACATAAAAATTATTATTCTACCAAATACATATGACCAAGGAGATTCACCTCACCAGGGCAAGTGTAGTTATTCTAGCTTCCAATCTAAGATCATCAAAATTAAGCACAAGCTTGCCTTTCAATAAAGCTGTTTTATAAAAGAAATGTACCTCAGGAAGAGCCACAGAAGGCAACACAAAGCTGACACTTCAAAAGGAGCTATTTTTTACTCACCTTTATACAGAGCGTAGGAGATGGCATTGCTCACAATTTCGTCCCCAGCTTCTTCCATTTTAATAACTGTTAATAGGTGAGAACTTTCAAGAATTTCTTTGAGCTGGTGAAATTAAAGAACAAAGTTGTCAGCCAACAGATTTTAGGCATGAGGAGCATAAACTTCTTTCTTTTTGTGAGAGATCTTTTTTAAAAAGACCACCTGTAGTGGAGTTCCAGATCAGCTTCTCATTTCGGAATTGTAATGAGTCCTTGACTACAGTGAGAATACAGTACCGGTTATATAAGAGCACACGTATCAAAAAGCCCCTATCAAAAAGCTGAGAGCCTCATTTGACTAGGGATGTGTGCGTCTGTGTGCACGTGCGTGTGTGCATGTGTGTGTGTCACAAAGCTGACACATGGCAGATGCTCAGTTATTAAACGACTGAGTAAATCAAGAAGGGACAATAAAAGACCGTAGACACCATCCAAGTGTGCCCATAAAGATTTAAACGATAGGAAATAAAAGCTCAAATGCAAACAAGAAAGAAGACTTGGAAACTGGAGAAAAAGATTAAGAATTTTCTACATTGTCCTTTGTTATTTTTCTATAATGTTTAACTTTAAGACATTTTAAAAAGTAAAGAACCCCGTAATTCCAAGGTTACGAGCACTGGCGAGCCCAGCCGGAGCTTGGTGAGTAGGGCCCCTTCTAGCCAAGGGAGCAAGTCTGGTTTCCTTCCATTAGACTGAGTTTGAGGCAATGGTGGGCTTCCCTGGCGACACTTGGAAATAAGGATCTGGAACTGCGGAGGCTCCACTGGGTGGGAGACGAAGTCTCAGCATCTAGCTGTTTGAAGATGGCAAGAAGAGCACTTGGATTTGGAAATTAGAAGGTGAACTTTTGAGGCTGCAGCTGCCTGGGAAAGGCGGCGATGGAGGTCTTAGTTCAAAGCACGCAGGTAGCTGATGAATAAATCAATGAAAACGGCAGGAAAAGATAAACCATGGAGATTTTGAAGGAGAGGGTGGACGGGAATGATAGCATGAAGGAAAGGCCCCTCTTCATCCGTCTGCAGCCTTTGTTCCGGCTGAAGAATAGGGGTCCAGCTAGGACTGACAGGCAGGGAGGAGGTCTGAAGTTCCCCAAATTCTGGGGCACAAGGGGAGGTGGGCAGAACCCAGGAGTTATTTTTCTTTTCCTTTGAAATAAAAAGGAAGAAGAAGAAAATGAATATGTATATCAAGTAAACCGATGGACCCCAGAGACAGCCACAGGGGCCTCCTAGCTGGGACGCCATCCCGCACACTCCTGCCTCCTCCATCCTCTGCCCCACTGCTGCCAGAGTGAGCTCTCCTGAACACAACTCCCATCTCGTTTTCTCCCTGCTTCAAACCTTTTAACAATATCCCATTACACTTGAACAAGACCAAACAGGGCCCAGGGAGCCTCCTGGGCTGGGCCCTCACAAGTTCTTAGTTCCCACTCACCATTTCCACCCTCATGGCCGTCTTTCACTCCTCAGGCATGCCTCCTACCTCAGGACCTTTGCACATGCAGTTCCCACCACCACCACAACCCCAGCCCCCACGTCGTTAACTCTCTCCATCCTTCAGATCTTGGCTCTCATGTCACTTCCTCTGGGAAGCCTTCCAGAAAGCCCCACACCAGTCCAGGCTCCCTCAGCACCTGCCTTTCTGTATCCATGTTACCTTTCTTCTGAACACCCATTTCAGCTTGCAATTACAGAATGCATTGTACTGTCATCCCTCGACATAAACCTTTTTTCAACTTCTGTTTTGTCTATGAGAACACAGACTGTTTCTGTTGTGTACGCAATTCTTTCTGAAGTGCCTATTTCAGAACCTGGCACGCAGTATGTGCTCAACAAATATCTACTGAATAAATTAATAAATGAGAGTTAAAGATGAATAAATAAATGAATGATATCTAGATCGGTTGATAGATTGGAAGACTGTGAAGGGTCAAGTTCTCAAGAAGTTGACAAATAGGCATGGGGGGAATAACCGTGGTGGCTTTTAGGAGAGGAAGGTGTGAGTCCAGTGGGAGAGGTATAATGCGTCACTTAGAGTGATCAAGAAGCTGGGAGTCCAGGTTTGGGGCTGCTTGTCTACATAGTCAGTGAGGACACCCAGGACTGCCCTGGAAAGTTGCCTAATTAATATTTGCCTGAATGTATACATTCATTAATTAATAATCCCACTCTTGAGCTTGGTCTTTTGGGAAATCTATACCAATTGCGAAGCCCTTTATGAGTGCCTAATTAAAATTCCAGACTAATTTTTATTATTGATATATGTCTTCTGATTGACGTGATTATAATTATATCATTAGCATATTCAGTATGAATATGAATTAGCTATGAATTGCAGAAAGGATAATATAATCAAAGAAGGTACAATATGCCTTTTAGCCTATTTCAGATGAGTTGCCTGTAACCGTTTTCATGAAGCAGAAATCAAAATCCCTTATAAAGGGTGTGGTAACCCTTCAGATGGCCTCTGTTCGTTGGACACAGCCTGGTCAAGACCTGGCAAGCCAGCTTGTACAAGGAGTAAGAGGAAAGTCACTGAAGTGGACCTGGGGCTGTCTTTGGTGGATAAATTAGGAGTCATCTGTTTCTTCCTCTATGGGGATCCCTGAACTGACCACTGAATTTATTCCATCCGTCACAGGAAATGACGTTGAGAGTGGTAATCAATATGCAATCAATACGCAGTGTCTTACTTTGATATGTATACTTTGGAAATGGCCTGTTTATATGCTTTTCTTGATTGTTTGTTTTGGTTTTTTTCCTGAGATGGGATCTCACTGTCACCCAGACTAGAGTGCAATGGCTTGCAGCTCACTGCAGCCTCAAACTCCCTGGCTCAAGTGATTCTCCCACCTCAACCTACCAAGTAGCTGGTACTAGAGTTGTATGTCTGGGTAATTTTTGTTTGTTTGTTTGTAGGGACGGAGTCTCACTACGTTGTCCAGGCAGGTCTTGAACTCCTGGCCTCAAGCGATCTTCCGGCCTTGGCCTCCCAAAGGGTTGGGATTACAGACAAGAGTCACTGCACCCAGCCCTGTTTATATGTTCAGAACTGACTCAAAGTAGTTAAGTATGAATGCCTAGAGAATCAAAAATATATAAGCACTTTGGAAAGCGAGTGCTGCTTTTCCCAATCAACAGAATTCCATAGGGAGAAGCCTCATCACAATTAGCTGCCTGGTCAATCTCCACTCTTTCACTTAGCCCTACTCAGGGTTGGGGAGCAATATTGGCGTTGCCCAGCCAGCCCTCTCCTTCTCTCACTGGGCTTTGCTCCTTGCAAAGTACTAGTGCCCTGGTCTGCAGCCTCCATGTCTAGCCCAGCAGGGAGGTCAGCAGGTGTCCGGGGCTGCCTGTGTCAGGGTGGGCTCATCTGTCTTATTCTGAGACTTAGCATATGCAGGTCCAATGTTCTGCACCTCAAGCCACCTCTTTCAACTTTGCCTTCATCATCAGTAAGGCTGATATGTTTATCTCTTTTTGCCAGAGTCTTTTGTCTCTCTCTCTCCTGGACTTGAATAAGATATTGCAACGTCCCAGTAAGAACATTCGTATAAAACCATCAGTTTTCCCTTTTTCAGTAAACTCTGAAAAATGCAATATCTCAAGTAGAAATATCATACACTTGGTGAGCCATGTAACTTACTGAACTTCAATTTCCAGCAAGTCACCTGTTGAGTCTGAAAGGCACGGAGAAAACATCGAATATGTACGGCTGCTGGTGGAGTTGGGCGTTTAAGGCATTCTCCCTTCTCACAAACTAGTCTCATTTTCTCAGCCTCCAGACACGGTCCCAACAACTCACCCATTTGATCCAACTCTCAGTCTCCTCCTCCGGCAGCCGGGACACCGTGCGGGGTAAAAAGCGTACCAGCTTCTCCTTGACGGCAGAAGATGTCAGGGCATCCTCCACCTCCACCAGGCTGGCGATCACATCAGCGATTTGGCCCGAGCCTTCCACCACCACACAAGGAATTTTACTTTTGATGGAAGTATTGATGGCCTGGAGGAAGGAGACAGAGTCAGGCAGATCAAAGAGACCTTGGTCCATAGAACCCAGCTCCGGACTAAGGTTCTGAGCCAAGCTGGTAAAAACACATGGACCCATCCCTCCATTTTTTCCTTTGGGGTTTTTATTTTAATTCAGAAGCAAATCAAAAGTTGGCAATTGCTTTATGAATGAGAAATGTAACCTGCTTTATGAAATCTTGCACCCACAACGAGTTCCATAATAAGAACACATATGACTAGCTTAAGTTTTCCATGGGTAAGTGCTTTAAAATATCCCTGTACACAAAATCGATCATTCCAAGTACTGACATAATAGATTTGAGTGGCACGTATTAAGACTGTATTCAGCATTACTGTTGATAGCTTATCTGAAAGAGGTTAGTAGTAACCAATACTCATACTTTTAAGGTATGAAAATAGCTTAAAAACAGCAACCACATGTTTTATGTGATGTTTACTCACACATTTCCCTCCTCAAATAATTTCCCCTGCCCCTGTTATTAAAAATGAATAAATATATCTTCTTTCTGGATAAACACTTAGCACACTTTTATGACCTTTATAATAACTGCAGAGGTCAGCAGAGGAGGATCATATTTTAAGGATTCTAATCACTGGACAGCAAGATACAATGATCTACCTAGAGGTACAAAAGAAATTGAAAAGCACTTGTTTTTAGGTCTGAGTGCTTTCCTTAGAGAAGACATCACATAGAAAGCCAGATGTGTGGTGCCACGATTGGGGACCACAGAGGGTGAGAGTCACAGAGCAGGCTGGGGTCCCTCTGTGTGCCTCAAGTGTCTGCACCACAGGCGGTCGTGGGTGTGCTGATGGGGGCTGAACCAGGAAGCGATGCAGAGGCACCAGCTGGATACTTTCTTTTTTTCTTTTCTTTTCTTTTTTTCTTTTTTTTTTTTTTTTTTTTTGAGACTAAGTCTTGCTCTGTCTCCCAGGCTGGAGTGCAATGGCGCAGTCTCGGCTCACTGCAACCTCTGGCTCCTGGGTTCAAGCGATTCTACTGCCTCAGCCCCCTGAATAGCTGGGATTACAGGCACCTGCCACTGCGCCCAGCTAATTTTTGTATTTTTTAGTAGAGACGGGGTTTTGCCATGTTGGCCAGGCTGGTCTCGAACTCCTGACCTCAGGTGATCCACCTGCCTCGGCCTCCCAAAGTGCAGGGATTACAGGCCTGAGTCACAGTGCCTGGCCCTGGCTGAGTATTTTCTCCTAGTTCCCCTCACCTCTCCTGTCCCCGCTACTGTAGGTTGTTAATTGGCTGAGCAGACGGCACTGGAAACTGCTGTAGAAATGCAGTGCCCTAGATCAGCAGCAGCTCTCCAGTCTCCCCCTACACCCTAAGCCAAGAAATCTTCATTCCAAATCTAATATTTGCTCTGGTAAGATAATAAATGTAACCGTATTTCAATGACTTTTTCTCCACCCCTCTTCCTCTTTGATGTGGCTGCTTTTTCAGATTCGAGCCATTTATGCTGGAAGTTGCAATTTTTTGAATTTTTGGTGATCACCTTGGCGATGACCTTGAGCAGTAGGATATAAATAACTCCCACATGCTTAGCGTTCCAATAATGGAACACTAGACATAAAAAGGTTTTGATACACTGACACACACTGAGAAAAATCTCTATTTTAATGTTTCCTTGAAGATTTTTATTTAACCATGGTCTCAATTGTAAATCTCATAGTAGATACTCAATAAATATCTGTTGAATGGATGAAGAAAAAGACCATTGTTACATAAAAGAATAACGAGAAGTACTAGATGATGATTCCAGATAACTTTGCCAGCACTTACTTTTAGCTCTAGGGATTTACTCTGATGAAAGATCGAGGGTCACAGGTATCTTTAATCTATTCCCTGTCTTAGAGGTAAAATAGGGTGTGTAAAAGGAGGAATACGCAAATCATTGTGGAAATTCATGAAAAAGATGAGTTAAAAATGACTTTCTTGTGCTATTCCTAGAAAAATGAGCTCTTGAAAATTGTTTACAATACTTACTAAAATGCAGTCATACTACCTATGGGGTACTATGCTTATTTATTAAAACTACCTATGGGGTACTATGCCTATTACCTGGGTGACAAAATAATCTGTATGCCAAACCCCGTGACATACAATTTACCTATACATAAAACCCACACATGTACCCCTAAACCAAAAAGTTAAAAACAAATAAATAAAAATATAAATGAATAAAAGGTTTTGATTCAAGTGGATTCTCAAACAAAAACAAACAAACAACAAAAAACGTCAAACAGAAGCCTGGCTGCAGGCAGGATGAACTCAGTCATGAGTCCACACAGATTGGCTGGGAAGTCAAATTCCTGCTCAGTTGCTCAATAGGGCAGGTGCAGAAACATTCAAGAAGTTTCCATGATCTCAGAATCACTTAGGGTTTGGGATTCCATCATGCGACATACCTGTATCCCCACATGGCATATAAATGGGCCTTAGGTGGTCTGGAAACATTTGATTTGGGGGCAATCTGTGTGTGTACGATCATAGCTCATCTCAATGTAGATGGGGTGGCCATAGCTTTCTCATACGTATGCTGATTACAATCTTTAAGTCTCCTGAGTTAATGTCACCTCTTCTCTTTGGCAGGTTGATTGTCAGGGCCAACACCAAGTACACAGGCTATTCATGTCACTGAAATTCTCCTCCCAAATCTTCTTGACTGAGGAACAACCGGAGTCTGTGAGGGGAACGGTATGTGGAGGGTAAACACTACCTACTTGCTGTAGTAAAATGAACTAGGTTAGATTAGATAAGCTCAAATCCCTGAAAATACAAATCTGTTGGATAGGTTTATTAACCAACCTTCTAGAAAACTAAATCAGGACTCACTTTCAAAGTCTCTTTTCCACCTCCTTGGGCAAAACACACGATGGGGATCTTGCCACCGTAGTTGGAATCTGTAACACATAAAAAGTAAAGGATATTTTGAGCTCATTGGAAATACTCATCTACCACTGTGAAAAGTTGGACCAAGAGCTTCTGCCCCGTGAGCCACGGTGTGGAGAGACAGCTTCACATCTCACGGACTTGAACATTATCTACTCATGAAAGACGGATGAGTGTTTTCGCCCCACGCTAGTAATAGCATGACATGGGTCATGTTGCAATTTGTCATTGATACTTAAAATACATATTTAAATATTTAAAGCCTGTGCATTATTTACCTTTGCACCTATAAATTAAACTAGGTTTAAGTTTATCCTTATAATAATGATGCTCTCACTCATTTGCATAATCCTATGCTTTCTTGAGTGAGTGAGAACTTGGCATAACTAGTGGTCTTTCAACAGAGTTTATTGCATATATAGTTTCTTCCCTCATGTATGTCCAATTGTGAAAGGGAAATAATTGAGAACATCTCCAACAAGTTCCTGCCATTATGTCTATCACTAAATCACAAGGTAATCTTGTTTAACGGCAGGACACATCTCAATACCCTGTCCACAGGAAGAAAGAAAGTACATGTCACTTAACTATGGCAAATAATGGCTTTCACTCAACTATTGCATTCTTCTCTTGAGACCACTGTTTTCTGTTACTCAGAAGTAGCCAAGATTCACAAAAGTAAACCATACCATTGTTAAACTAGTAGGTTAGTTTTATCTTTTCTCTCCTAGCTAATTGCATTGTTTCACAAACTCATATTTGTCGTCGCAGATCGTATTTGATCTTAAATGGTATCTACCAGAAGAAGACAGCCAGCTCTTGATACTGACAAACTACAGTGGAAGATGGCCGTATTTATCATTGTCTTCAGCATGTTGAAGGGTACATACCACAATGACCCTGGCAGAAGCATTCCTGGTGTGTTGAAAAAAGAAGAGAAATAACAGTTCTTTGGCAATAAAAATACCTGATCAGGCGTGTTTCTCATGCATCACTCAATAGTTGGTAGCGATTGTTGTTGATGCTGTGGCTGCTATGGTTATTGTACATGTCTGGTGTCCTACTTCCTAACCACTGACCTTGAATAGTGCGCTCAGAGATGTATTTCTCTAGCTGATTCCGGAGCTTTGCTTCCACGGTGGGATGTCCATGACAGCCATTGTCCACGAGCAGCAAATGCGTGTGGTTGTTGTCCAGGATATACAGAGGGTCTCTCGTGAAGTCATCCATAGGGTACTGGGCTGAAAAATAGCCCTGAAAAGTACAGGGAAGCTTGTCTTTGAGACTGTATTATCAGTCAAGATACATGGTGATATTTTTACATATTCATACGAAAGCTAATACTTTAGGTTCAATTATATTATGCCTCCTCCCAGATTTAAAAATTCTGAATTTTTAAATTCAGAGGGATCTTAGTGATCTTATAGCACCGACTTCCTTTTAAATATGAGGAAATGGAAGTTCAAAATGGTAGTGTCACGTGCTCATTTTCTCATAAATGGCCAGAGACAATGTAAGGATCAGATTCCCAGTCCCATTCTTGGTTCATTGCTCCGTGCTCTTTTGCAAAAATTCAACAAAATTGAAATTCAGCATTCAGGAAACTGTATGTGCAAATGTGTGTGTGTGTGTGTGTATTTGTGTGTGTGTGAATACAGGTAGAAGCAGACATTGAAATGCACACATACATAGTTGTCTGGAATCTATCATATGCCATGACCCATGCCAGGATCTAGGGATTAGAAAATGAATGAAATAGTCTTTGCACTTGAGAAGTGCACAGCAACAGGACCACAAAAAGAAGTAATTAAATGGATACTTTGTCCCCAAAATACCAGAGGATAAAAAGCTGCTTGAGGAACATAAAGAAAGGAATCCTTACCAAAAACGTTCCTCACTCTCAAGCTCCATTCAAAGGCATTTAGTTTTTAAAGTATCAGGGTTGCATTAAAAAGTTTTCAATCTTAACTCCAAGAATAGAATTTAATAAGTTTTAAAAATAATATCACCACCAAAACTCAAGGAGAACAGAAGGAAAAAATAGTATTCAGAAAGAATTCAGAGTTTTGCTGGTGATATGATTTTTAAAATGTATTAATTTGAATACTGTAGTGGTTAAAAGATTGTGCACCATGGACCTGCCACTAACGAGATCTGTGCACTAAGAAACTTTCTTACTTTCTGTATGCCTCACTTTTCTCATTTATAATGAGAAGGGAACAGTAGTACTTACCTCATAGTTTTGTTATGAAGATCAAATGAGTTAATATATGTAAAACACTAGAATAGAACCTAGTACACAGTAAGTACTATTATATTAACATTAGGTTTTGTTATTATGATTAATGAATTACTTATTAATTTTAATTTTCCTAATAAAGGTATATGGCTATGCATTTCACTTTGAGTGCGGCTTTGGCCATACTGATATATTAATATATATTATTCTCAATAGGTAATGTTTTCATTTGCATTGCTTTCTAAGTTATCTGATATTATATTTTTGAAAGATCATTCTAGATCCTACATTTGTTTACCAGATGGTTGGGATAGTTGGTTGTTTCTTAATTTCCAAATGATTGGCAGGTTCTTTAATCTTCATATATTCATTTCAAGTTTTACTTGTTGCCAGGAAATGGGCCCTATAAGCAGCCTCTAGGGAGATTTTGAAGTCTTTTCTCATTCCTATTCAGGGGTAAAAATACCTACATTTTCAAGGCTTTTTGTGAGTCTGTGAATTAACACATGTACTGCATCTACCATGGGGATAATTACACAACACTGCATTGACTCCCGGACTCCCGTGCCCATTACAAATATTGCTAATTGATAATGGTATTCTTTCCCACTTAGCCTGCCACTGTCCTCAAAAGCCTGCTCTAGGCCACTCTCATCCCTGAAGTTGGCATTTTATGTGAAACCATTTTGCCATCCCTTGTTGAGCATGTAATAATAATAATAGAAGCTACCATTCACTCTGTACAATTAGATAAATCAGTCCCATAACAATATAGGTTATTATTATAAAAAACTTGAAGAAGGGAACTGGCTCCAGACTATGCAGCTCGAAAAGGAATGATTACTCCAACCCCAACTTCTCTGTCTTCGAAATGTACCCTCCTCCCCCTCTACCATGCTTCCTCCTTGAAGATGCACAAAAAAACACCTCCCACTCTCCCCTGCCCCTTATATATCTCAAAAATGGTAACCAAGACACAAAAATAAAATAATTCTAAAAGAAGAATCACAGCAATTCCAAAAATCCTTAACATTTGCTGCTTCTAAGGAGCCCAGATGGGAGAAGGTATAGCTTAAATGTGGATATCTGAACATTTGGCCCAAAGCTTCTGGGCAGAGAACACCTGTTGCTTAAGAAGGTCCTCAACTACTAGAAATGTTGTTTTCAAAATGCTACACTTGATACAAAACCCATATGTCTACCTTGTATTTTTAACATGAAAGGCTCATTATTCTCTAAATATGTTCACGGGAAACATTTGCCGGGTGGAGGCTGGGGGTTGTCTCACAACCTTCTTAATGCCAAATTAACCAAGGACAATATCCATTGATTTGTATTCCTCTGAGTGTAGCCAAGCAATCAAGATACTGCGGTTGGGCTTGAGCCCTCCTGAAATGGATGTAAGCCTTGGTTATAAAGAATAAAGAACCTGACTCTGATATGAGATTGCTGAGAACACATCTTAATGAACAAAGCAACATTCATTGTTAACTCTTTCCCAGCAGTTAATTATGTACGTCATCCTTGTTTTCAATTCCTTTAAGGTCCCAAAGACACTCCTTGCAAGGCAGACTTCCCCATGGTCTGGCTCCATCACAGAGCCCCAGGGTTCAGGCCACAGGCTCATGCCATGGTCTTTCTTCCATGTGACCTAGCAGACCTCCTCCTGTCCCACCCGTACCTCAGCATCACAATTCCTGATGAGGGTGTCCCGGTTGGAGACCATGCCCCAAGCTGCCACGCCAATGGCCACAATATTCTCCTCTGAACTCCTGCTGATGGTGTTATCTCTCACCACCTCCCCAATGTACTTCATCAGGCCATAATGGGTGCCTCCCGTGAGAATCCAAGCACCTGTCAACACATAGGAACAGTAAATGGTCAACCGGCACTGGGCAAAGTTTCCATTCTGGACTCACAGACCCCTAAAATCAAGTCCCCATCCCTGTAGGCGTCAGGACACAGCACTGGCAGCTATGTTGTATGGCAAGGAAGAAGAGGGGACCTCAGACAGTGCTGCTGAGAAGTGTTCACTTAAAAATACAGATTCTTGGCCAGGCGCAGTGGCTCACGTTTGTAATCCCAGAACTCTGGGAGGCTGAGGCGAGTGGATCACGAGGTCAGGAGTTCATGACCAGCCTGGCCAAGATGGTGAAACCCCATCTCTACTAAAAATACAAAACTTAGCCAGGCGTGGTGGTGGGCGCCCGTAATCCCAGCTACTCAGGAGGCTGAGGCAGGAGAATCGCTTGAACCCGGGAGACGGAGGTTTCAGTGAGCAGAGATCACACCACTGCACTCTAGTCTGGGCAACAGAGTGAGACTCCATCTCAAAACAAAACAAAACAAACAAACAAACAAACAAAAAAACAGATTATTGACCCTATTCCATATCTACCTCATCAGGCTCTCTGGGAGGTGGGTCCAGGGAATCTGTCTGCATCTTTAACCAGTCTCTAGAGGACTCTCATGGACAATGAATGTCTAACCAGAGTCTCTAAACAAGTTAGGCAATGCCACCATGGTAAGCCGGGCACTCTGCTCCTGGACCCCCATATTGGTTGGATTCGAATGAATCTTCCTTGGATAGCCTTTGTGTCAATAACTTTGCTTTATAAAACACAATTCTGTATGCTGGCCTTTTTAAGGTTTAGATCTGATTATCTTCTCAAAGCTAAGGGTTATACAGGGTTTTATTGGGGAGGGGCAAAGTAGAATAAATACTATACCTACAAAAATATTATTTAGCATAAAACTAGAATCTAAAGTTGGAAATGACCCTAGTATAATATGCTGCCCACGTACGAATCTACCCTCAGAGCGGTCACTGGCCTCTCTGGATTAGCTCTTGTAAGAAAGCATCAGGAGCTGAGAGGCAGCCCCCTCCTCCAATCGTTAGAAAGTCCCTTTGTTGACTATTTCCATTCTCTAATTTTACTACAGTCTTCAGTAATGAGGAACAATTTTAGTCATCTCCACATCAAAGTCCTTCCAATATTTTCAGGTAAGTATGATGTGATCCTTAGAAGTTTTACACCTATTTCTTTTAACCAGTTCTTACAGGGCATAAATCCAGCCTCTCAGCACACGGTCTCCTTCCTCTAGACAGATTTTGACACCGAGGGCTAACCTAATCAAGCCTGCCAAACTTCACCTGCCTTGCTTGCTTTTAACTGCTTCCATCTAGTTGATTTTAAAATCTATGTAGCTAAAAGTCATGTAGACAAACAATATATAACTAAATCACCACTAGTTTCCTTCTAGATAACATCTCTGACATATACGTCACTATGATAACAGTTGCTAAAGTTGTTTTTCAGGAACTAGCGAGCTGCTCTTATCCAGTTCAAAACAGCTGAGACTGTTGACTCTTCAACTGGGCGTGCACATATGCCCAAGAGATGACCTTTCAATGTCAGAGGGCCAAAACTCCTCCCTCAGATCACGCTAACACTGCCATTTTCTGAACAGGTGTCCTATGAAGAGCCATGAACCCTGACTACACCTGCACAAACCACCAATTACCTCATTCCTTCTCCACTGCCTATCACCTTTCCCCACGCCATAGAACAACCGCCTCTTAACTCCTTAAATATCCCTAATCCTTATCTTTGAGGAAGCAGATTTGACAACTGTTCTCCCATCTCCTGACTGGGCAATCCTTTTCTCTTTTGCAAAACCCATGCTTACAGTGATTGACTTCACAACCATTTCAGCCATTTAACGTTCCCTTTTAAAATGAGACAATGGGAAATGAAGGTAGCACTCCAAGTGGACAACCAGCAACAATGAAACTATTCAACTTCTTCAATCGCTTCACTTCATCTACATAGAAATAGGCGTCCCAGCCCAGGGATTTTTTTTGTCTGTTTTGTTCTGCTGTATTCTAGCACATAAAACAATTTCTAGCACATTATAGGCATCCAGTAAGTATCTGTTTGGTGAATGAACAAGGTGTGTTCAGGATTTAGTAGCAAGGAAGCTGAGTTGCTCAATTTTGTATCAAAGTGACAACCCACAGTGTCCCCTCTGGTTGGTCAGGAAACTGAGAAAAATAAATGGGAAAAACAAAACAAAACATCTCAGTTTCTTCCTGACAACAACAACAAAAAAAAGCCCACATCTAGATTAGGACACGTTTCCTTAGTTCTATTAGTCAATATTAATTCTGCATAAAGAGGTTTTTGGTTTTTTTGTTTGTTTGTTTGAGACGGAGTCTTGCTCTGTTGCCCAGGCTGGAGTGCAGTGGCCGGATCTCAGCTCACTGCAAGCTCCGCCTCCCGGGTTTATGCCATTCTCCTGCCTCAGCCTCCCGAGTAGGCGGGACTACAGGCGCCCGCCACCTCGCCCGGCCAGTTTTTTGTATTTTTTTAGTAGAGACGGGGTTTCACCATGTTAGCCAGGATGGTCTCGATCTCCTGACCTCGTGATCCGCCCGTCTCGGCCTCCCAAAGTGCTGGGATTACAGGCTTGAGCCACTGCGCCCGGCCAAAAGAGGTTTTTAAATGTTAAGGCTGGATAAACTGAATCTAATCATGAACAAACATCAACTAATTCCACTTTGAGAGACAGTCTACAAAGCAATTGGCCTATACTCTTCAAAAAATGTAATGCAAGACAAGGGAAGGCTAAGAACCAGTTCCAGATGTAAGAAAACTAAAGAAGAAAAAAAAAAAAGCAAAGCTAAATCGATTTGGAATACAAATTGAGAAAAAATAATGTTTGCTCTAAAGGACTTTGTTGAGATAATTAGCAAAATGTGAGTGTAAACTGTGAGATAGCAGTATTGGTCCATGGTAACTGTTCAGGTTTGAAAATTATATTGGGCTATGTGAAAAAAAACCCTGTCCTCAGGAGGGGCATGTTCATCCACTTAGGGAGTTAAGGATCATGATTCCTGCAACCTGCTTTCAACAGTTTCCCCCAAAATCATATGTAGATATTTATGGAACAAGATGAGACAAATGTGGGAAAATGTTAACAATTGGTGAATCTAGGTGAAGAATGTACAGATGTTCATTGCATTATTTTTGCAACATTTTTGTAGATTCAAAACTTTTTAAAATATAAAGTTAAAAAGAAAGAAAGTGTTTCAAGTAACACAGCCTTAGTTGCTTTGACCTCAATCAGACACAGGATGCTTACAATTTCTCAGGCACCGTCACTACTTTCAAAAGTGCATCACCGATCTCACAATTACAGACCAAGCAAATTACAACTGTCCTTTTCAATTCGCCAGAACCGAAACTCTGGGGAAAATTTTTCGTGTGTTAATAACAAAATGAAAAGCTTACAAGATTTAAAAAATTCCCCTAAGGAAGCACCTTAACGCTGATTTAGAGTTACTTTGTGACGCTCCCCCACTATCTGCCAGAGCTCCCCGTCCATTCATTTGAGGATATTGCTTTCAATAAAATAACGATTAATCAGATGGTTCTAGCAGCATCCGGATTCTCCGGAACTGCACACGGGAACTGCCTCCTCTGCTCCCCAAACTTGGTGCAGCCCGAATGGAAGAACCGGGTCGCTGCTCCGACCCCCACCTTTGGACTGCGCGATGTAGATGAGCCGGCTGAAGATCTTGCGCATGCGCGGCTTCAGGGCGAAGTTCTTGGCGCCCCCGGTCACGGAAATGACCAGGTTGGGTGTTTTCAGGTGCCAGTGCTGGGTCAGCAGCTCGTAGAGGGTTTCTGCGTCCGTGTCGCAGGACAGACGGATATACTATGGGGGGAGGAGCAGAAGCATCAAGATAAGCCTGTGTTCTCCTGAGGTCGGGGTTTAGCATCCGCGCCAACACCCCTCCCACGCTTGCCTGCTTCTAGAAGAGGGGCGGGGTGGGGGCAGCAGGGATCGTGGCACTGGGAGTCCCAGGCGGGGGCCATGCCAAGGACCCACGAGGAATGGAAGTGTGAAAGGAAAATAAATCTTGGGGCCCGAAAATTCAAGCTAGGAACTGCTTGGGACAAAGCTGCCTCCCACTCTATTCAAAGTCACCCCTCAGCTCGCAGAGATGAATGCAGATCTGATTCCCTCCTTTGGAGAGGCTAATCAGAAACTCAGAAGAATGCAACCGTTTGTCTCTCGTCTACTTATGACCTGGAAGCCCCCTCCCGTTTCGAGTTGTCCCGCCTTTGCCTGGTGAGTTGTCCCACCTTTCCAGAAGGAACCAGCGTTCATCTTACATATGTTGATTAATTGTCTCATGTCTCCCTAAAACGTATAAAGCCAAGCTGTGCTCTGACCACCTTGGGCACGTGTTGTCGGGACCTCCTGAGGCTGTGCCAGGGGCGTGCGTCCTCAACCTTGACAAAATAAACTTTCTAAATTCACTGAGACCTGTCTTAGATATTCAGGGTTCACAGAAGGAAAGCAGAGTTGTGGGGAGAGCGGGGGCGCTGCAGGGGCCCGGAAAAGCCCCATAGGCCACGTGGAGAACTTTGGACTTTGTCCTGAAGGCAGAGGGGTACCTTGAGGCGTTTGAAGCAGAGTAAGAACAGGGTGGGCTTTGCATTTAGGGAGTCCTCCAGCAGCCCTGCTGAGGCCACAGGGAGGTGAGCAGAGCTGCGGGCAGCAAGAGAGGGCATCGGCCCACTCCGGGGCAGAGGCCCTGGGGAGAGTCAGCAGTGGATGGGGCTGAGTCATCTCCCAGGGATGCCGTGGGGGTTTGGGAGATGAGAGGCCCGGGCCCTGCAGGAGCAGCCTGTGGACAGTGCTTTCATTGAGACTGGGGGCAGAGAGGATGCAGGAGGGGCTGTTTCCCATCATTAAACACCTTTGCAAAACCTTGCTGGAGAGCTTGCACAGTGAGTATGGAGGGAATGCATATTCAGGGCCATATGTGCCTCAAGAGTACACAGAGCTAAACAGTAGGGTTCACAAAAGCATTCATGGGGCCCTGGGTAGCAATGGGGCTCAAGATGGGTGTGGCATGGATGCCTGCTTTGTGTGTGGACACAGGAGGCTAGGTGATAATCCAGTCCTTACCTGTTGAGTTTTCCTGTTGAGCATAGCCTAATAACTGCTGACTGGCTTTTACAAGATGTCTCGTTTTCTGCAGTCTTTTTTGGTGTTCACTAACCATCTCTCCTGCCTCCATCTTACTAGACAATTCCAAGTAAATCAAGGTAGCCCAGGTCATTTTGGCCTATGAATTAGCTACCAAAGCAGAAAACCACTGCTTACCTTCCCTTTCTTCCCCAGTGTCTCAAACTGAATATCCCCAAAGGCGTCCGTAGGAAATTCCTTGGTGTGTTTCTTGTAGTTCCATTTCTCGCTTTGGTTGATCTGGGTGCCCTCCATGTGCTGGCTCTGGGCATAGCCACACTTGCACACATTCTCCCTGATAAGCACGGTGATGTGGACAGGAAGGAAGGATTTCATTGAGCCTGCTTATGGAAACTGGCATTGTTAACTTAAATAGACACACAAAGGATACCTTCAAGTCTTATTTTCAGACTGTTTTCATCATCTCAGTCGCTTGCGTAGAAACTAGTTTGATGTGGACCAGCGCAGTGGCTCACGCCTGTAATCCCAGCACTTTGGGAAGGTGAGGTGGGCGGATCACTTGAGGTTAGGAGTTCAAGACCAGCCTGGGCAACATGGTAAATGCCCATCTCTACTAAAATACAAAAATTAGCTGGGTATATTGGTGGGCGCCTGTAATCCCAGCTACTCAGGAGGCTGAGGCAGGAGAATGGCCTGAACCCAGGAGGTGGAGGTTGCAGTGAGCTGAAATCACACCACTGCACTTCAACCTGGACGACAGAGCCAGATGCCATCTCAAAGAAAGAAAGAAGGAAGGGAGGGAGGAAGGAAGGAAGGAAGCTAGTTTAATGTTTTATCCCTGTTGTTTATTGTCTCTTCACCAACAAGCTGGCTCTGTGATAGGACAGAACAGACCCCTGCCCTCATGGAATCTAGCTTCGGTCCATGGGACTTATGAGACTGAGTTTCAGAAATCTGGAAACTTTATTCAGCTTCTCAAACAGTTCATAACCCACAGGAGCCCTGAGTTGGCCTCAGCACCTCAGCACCAACCCTGCCAGTTTGCCCAGCCAGTAAGGCTCTTCTGAAGCGAGGTGAAAAATCCTTCCCATGGGCCGAACTCACCGGGAAGATGCATTCCTTTGGCAGAGACCCAAAATGTTCCAGACTCTAGAGAGATCATCCTTTCCTTATTGGACATTAGCTGCTAGAGAGACTTCCAATAATTTGGGGTAGATGAGGACAAACTGTGCGGTAAATGAACACAAGTTCTTCTCATTAAAAATGCAGTGGAACTAAATTCATCCATTAGGTGACACAGAGGCATAACAGGAAATTGGAACAGGATAAAAAGATATGCAGTCAGTGGTAAATCCTCTTGCCCTGTGCCTTTGCCAACATACCACTGTCACTTGACAGATACTGACTGAAAATCCACTCTGAGTCAGCCCTGGGCTGAGCTTCACAGTAGCCCAAGACGAGCTGGATGTCCTTCCTGCCCTTAAGTTGGTCTCTTAGGAATAGCTAAGCACGACAGCTGGCAAAGTGCAGAGGGACAAACAAAACACCTCCTTTCACTCTCGCACAGCCCCTCCCCTGTCAGGCTTGCCATGAGGGTTGGAAATGACGCAGAGTGTTTCGCTGGGCCTGGAATGTGGCACCTGCTCCCTCAAGGTGACTTAGGTTATGGTGGTGCCATACATGCAAATCAAGGATTAATGAAGGCAGTGGCAACAGAAAAGAAGCAAAAATGCAGTTAAAAAAAAATCTAAAAATACATTCTATGACTATTTGACCTCTCTATCGAGGGCATCCTGAGAAATGTGGTCTCCAAAGACAGGAGCAACAACCACCAAGATTCCCATTTAGCCAAAAACAACTCCCGCTCAGTGAGGCACTGTTCACCCTCCTCCCAGCTTCCTTCTGCCTGCCCCACCCACTTGGTTCTGCATCTCTCCCTGTTGTCTCTCTGACCAATCTTTGGGCAAGATCCAAGGGTGCTAGGGATTCGAGGGGGCCATGGCCAATGGAGAAGGAGAACAGAGAGTTCTGTCCCGAGAAGGCCAGAGAGCAGCAAAGTGGGAGACATGTTTGGTCACTGAAACAGGCCCTAAGGGCACAGCTCTCCTTTTGTCAGTGGGTGACTCAATGCCCTGATTTGCCCAGGACAGTCCCAGTTTACACCTGTTGCCAAAGTCCTGGTAGGATCGGTGCCTCCATCACTCTTCTCCACGTCCTAGACCCCACAATAAAGTCTGTGGCCACGCATTCACCACTCACCTACTAGGAAAGGCATCCCCCTCTGCAGATGTGGGTCAGTACCAGGATGCAGGGTCAGATAACAAGATTCAACCCCACTCACCCCCAGCATCCTTGTGCAGTGCACAGCCCAGGCAACCATACATGGTGACTCTGGAGCAAGGATCCCCTGCACAGGCTGAGTCAAAAATATATAAACTGAGGAAATCCTGTTAGGGTTTGCTTCCAGCTGGACTCTTTATCTTATATTCTCTGTCCCCATGTTTCTGGCACATCAGGGCATTTAGCAAATGTCCTTTGAATGAATGAAAAAATGAGTGAATAAATACATTGATTGATCTTCTTTTAAATAGTTTGTATCCTCAACGATTTTTGTAAAGTAGATATGTTTTCCTTCCAGAATACAAGCTTAAGTATAAATAACTGTTCATGGCAAGAGAAAGGCTGTATTCTCAAGGTCTTCATCACTGTTCACCTTATTTAACATATGGCAAAATGTAGGATCAATTCTAAAAGCACTCTGTGGTGGGAGGTCACATTTTCGTTTACAAGCTGGTAATAGTGATATATGCATTTCTATGACTTTCTAAAAACACAACAGGAGCAGAAATGAGTTGCCTTATGGGCAAATTTTATGACCACTCCAGAAGCAGATAGATTCCCAGCCAAATTGTGGCCAAGTTTCTGCTGCCTGGATGCAATTGGCTTCAGCTGGAGCTGCTCTGCTACTAGTGATCTTCTTGAAGTACTGGAAGCCCAGGGTAACTACCAAAGCCACTCAACAAAGAGACGCTATAATGAGGAACAAATGCTTCTCAGCAGCAATCCTCACAAGGAGCTTGCTCTCCTGGGGGTTGGGGATGCTGCTGGAGATACATCAGGGCAGGTCCCTGCTAGAGATGGTGCATTGACACAGACTCCAGTGAGACTGTCTCTTCTCTCCAACCTCGTCTACACAGTAGGATCAAGATGAGCCTGTTCATATAACTGAATTGTGGAAATGCTCATAATTGACAAGCCCAAGGATGGGAAGTTAATCCAGGATTGACATAGGCATCCCTTTCTTAAGAATTTGAAATTAGGACCAAAGGAGCTGCTCCCATCTCTCTGTAGGTCTGGGCCTGTGACGTGGAAGATCAGGCACCACAACACAATCATAGCTACTCTGAGAAAGAAGAGGACAGGGTGTGTAGGGAGAGGCGGAGTCAGGAACGGACAGAGGAGACCTGCCGAGTACCCCTCATCAGTCACTCTTTCTAACCACTCCAGAGGCCTGGCCACTGTCTGATCTTAGGTGGCATTTCTTTATCCCTATAGTAAATCCCTCTTTAGGTGTAGGTAGTTGAGCTCCTTGTAACCAAAAGTCTTAATTACCACACAGTATGAAAATGATCCCTATTCAAAATATTTCTCCAGGCATTTAATATTTTCTAAAGCTATACAAATTGAGCTAGAGACTGGATCCAAAATCACCCTCCAGCAGCAAACTCGCCTCTGTGTTGGAACAGTTCCCAGGGCATCACTCAGTGTGGCCAAGAAAATGTCAACCAGGATTGAGAACGATGTTCTCAGCCCTCTCCTTTCCTAAGTGTTAGGGCACTTCCTGAGCCCAGGCTGCTTCCTCATGCTCCTCTTCTCTCTCCATGGCCTCCACTGTCCCACCATCCTTTGGGAACTGTCCACTCACCCAAGCTCATTGGAGGATGGGGGAGAGAATTCCCTGAACCACCTGTTCTTGCTATAACTGAAAACAGACTGTTGAGCCCTTTTCCCTGCTAAGAGTAGGGGTGTGTCACAGGTGACCTTGACCAAGAGAGCTGCCTGGCAGCTCTGGTCTGTGGGCTGGTAGCCCTCTAAGCACCAATTTGTATGAATTGGTTTATAAATGGAGAAGAGAGATTGCCAGGAAGGCATTGGGAGTGCAGATACCTGAAGGAAGAATAGGGATGACAGATAGGAGAAATGAAGAGGACAGGAAAGCATCAAGACCCTAGTTCTACCCCCTTGGACCAAGTCTGAATCCTGTAGTACTACACTGTCCAGTATGGTAGCCACAGACCTCACATGGCTGTTTAATTTTGTATTTAAATTAAGTGAAATTAAATAAAGTTAAAAACATTCCTTGGTTGTCCTAGCCACATTTCAAATGATCAATAGCCAAACGTGGCTAGCGGCTACTGTATTAGATGGTGCAGACATAGAATACTTTCACCATGGCAGAAAGTTCTGTTGCACAGTGCTGCTATTGTGAAGGTAGCATTCTTTCTGTTTCTACCTGGAACCCAGCATGGCCAAGGAAGTGAGAAGGGACTAGAACAAATCCAGACCTAGGAGCTTACTACCCATAGTGTGCCAGAAGGTGGCTCCTAAGCTGGCAGCACATCTCAGAGGACACAGCAGCAGGGGCAAATGTGCGGCACCATCTTGCAGTGGCATCCACAAGAAGTCAGAGTAGAGAGGCAAGGGTGCGTTGGGCTTAGCACCAGGGTGGCAACCCTGGAAACTCTCAGGAGAGACTTTGGCAGCTTATGTCATCTAGTGTGGCAAGTAACAGCAAAACCAGGGTATCAATATAATTAATCGTCACTTCACTTGATGCCCTTGTCTGATGGGTAACTTAGATTACATGGAGTGTTCTCACTACCTATGGCGAGAGAGAAATAATAAATATGGGGGATTCAAAGATTATAGAATCCTGCATCCTTGCATCCCTTCTGAGATGGGAACTGAGGTGTTCCTGTGCTCTGCTTGTGTTGCTGAGGGCTGTGGCTGCCCACCACATCTCCCTTCATTTTGACCCAGACTTGAGGTGTAATCAAGCACTGTAAGGTGGACAGCCATAGGTTTCCCTAACCTGCATCTACTTCCCCTTCTGCTAGTAAGTGTGCCCTGATTTTCCCATGAGGAATCATCCCTTTCTGCACTGGGTTCACCTGGACACATCACCCAAGGCTTGCCAATCAACATATTCCACTGTCCAACACAACTAATCCATCCTCCAGTCCTAGGGGTTAGTTTAGAGATAGGCACATGGCCCAAGCCAGACCATTAAGAGCCATGAACATCAGCCCAGGACTTTTGATGGAATTGCTAGGAGCAAGGCCCTCTTTGCTGTAAGTGGCACGTGGAAAGCTGATAATGCACAACCAACAATGACCATTTTGCCTCCAATAGTGAGGAGCCTGTCCATCAGAGAAGGACAGAAACAACAGGTGGAAAGAAACAGAGTCTTGGCAACATTGTTGAAGCCCTGGATCGGGCTGTGCTTTTCAGCCACAAGATCCCATTATCACACCCCACAGAATCCCCCCTCCAGCTTCCACTTATGCCAGTTAGATTGAACATCTGTAACTGAGAACGTGTTGAGGAATTTGTTCTGCCCAAAGCAATGTCATTCTTAGAAAGGGAGGCAACTGAGGGTATAGAAAAGGCACAACCTTGGAATCAGAAAGCCTGGGCTCAAGTCTCTCATCCTTCTTCCACTGGACATGTGACCATGGGTAAAATACTGAACCTCTCTGGGCCTCACTTGCCTTAAAGATAATAACAGCTTCCTTGCAAGGAGATTGATAGTATTAGCAACCCAGTATGTAAGTCCCATTCATGAAACATACAGGGGATAAATAGTGGACTTACAGAGCTTATACTTTGTCGGAATGACTCATGATGCGTAAGTTTATACCAGTGACAAAGCAGAGATCTCTGTTTTTCTGATGTTCATTTTCTAATTCACATGGAGTAAGAATTATGCTCTGAAGTATTATGGTAGGTATTTTATATGCTGTGTCACTGAATACCACCACCACCCATGAGGTATACTTTTGCTAGCTTTTTAGGATAAGAGAATTAGCTTTAGAAAAGAGAATAATTGGCTCAAGGCCAGCCAAGTCAAGGTCGAAACCAAAACTGGTTCCAAAGCTTTTTTCTTATTTCTACATCCTTCCTCTGTTCATTGCCTCTGTTCAACAGAGGGTCTTTTCATTATAAATTACAGCAGCAACTTCCAATTAATAGCTAGACTGTTTCCTGCATTGCCAGCCAACAAAAAAAGAAGGGGCAGAGAGGAATAAGGAGAGTGGGAGGTAGGATTAAAGTCGTTTAATTAGATTCAAATGCATCTTCTGCATAAGGGGTGAGCACTAGTCGACCCATTCACTCACTTGCTCATCAACATTTATTGAAGATCTCCTGTAGGCTGAGTTGGTGAAGCCTGCTTTTGTAACCCAGCCTTAATGTTCCAAAACACATGAGACTTAGAGCAGATGAACACTCAGTTAGAAGGAAAGACCCAAAGTCAACAGCGGGGAGGAAAAGCCTGATGGAGGAGCCAGTAAGATGGACATATGTACACATACATGGTATTGCCAGCCAACTGCTGTAAAACAACTTTCCTCACCAAGGTCACTCAGGTGGGTTCCCAATCTCATGGGAAGACTGAAGAGAGTGACAGCCTCCCTCAGTGACTTTTCCCACTATTGCCAAAGTTGAAAATACCAAACAGAATTGTATAGCTCTAAGTAACAACTACAAGCTCCTTGCCAGATCCTTCCTGCCCATACAATGTTTCTGAGAATTATGAGACGAAGGCATCTTTAATAATGAACCAGTGAGCATTCGTTTGTTTGTTGTAATGGTGGTTGATAATTTTTTTGAACATGGAAAGCAAAAATGGAGGGAAAATGGTAGCTTACGTGGCCTTGGAATCTTTGGTAAAGAAGACACATTCTCGTTTCTTAAAATTTGCTTGAATAAAATTCGCCAAGTCCTTCAGAGAAAGCACATTGAATAACACATTACTAATTCATTCTCACCCCTTGCTGATATTAATGAATACCAAATATGATGTAACCCCACTTCAAGGGCTTTAAGAATTTACCACATATTCATAGCATCCAGCATTGGTTCATGCCTTTAGAATACACAAAGCTTTTTTTAAAGATGCAGACATTATAATTTTTATAACTAAATGGAAAATTTTTCTAAAAGTATTTTGGGCTTATCTTGTATATAAACAGTATTATAAATAAATATAAATCATGTTTTAAAAACATAATTAAACATAATATAAAAACATATAAACTATGTTTTTCCACCTCTAAGGCTACCATGGAGAATATAGGCATTGGATGATAGTTTTTCATAAATAATATATCAATGCAGATTCCCATTCCTCTTATGCTTGCTGTTTAAAAGAAGACATATTCCAAAAACCCTTCATAATTGTATTTATCCCTCCATGAGCGAGGTAGTTAGGCACATCTGGGACCTAATTCTGACAAAAAACCAAAAGCCTTTATAAACCAAAAGCTTCCCTTAAGTTGGCAGAAGCAAACTATTTGGAAACAAATGAAAACTCCTTTAAAAATACCTACACTCCTCAAAGTGGAAGAAGGTATTTGCATCATGTAGGAAACATCATAGGATTGGTAGCCAGAATATGTAAGCACCGTACATCAGTAAGAATGAGACAGGCAATCCAATGGAAAAAAATATGGCCAAAGACAAGAGTAAGCATTCATTGAGAGAGAATAAACCATAAACACATGAAAGGAAGCTCAACCTCATTCACAATGAGCAAATGTAAAGGAAAACCACAGTGAGATCCCATTTCACACCCACCAGGTTAGCAAAAATATCAAAGGCAATAAACACCCAGCATGGTTGAAGGGGAGGGCAGTGGGATTCATGCCCAGCACAGATGGGTAAGTAAACAGATACAGCCATTCCCAAACGTTGTCCACTATTGCCAGTAAAGTTACCTCCCTGAGGAAGAGTCCCTGGTGGAGAAAGGCAGGATTGTCCCATGAATGACTTGCACACTCAGAATGCCTGGCAAAGCTGCCTGGCAATAAATTTTCAGCCTCAGAGGGCTGCCTTTCCCTGGGAAGGTGGGGCTGCTAGGAGCTTCCTCTCCCCAGCAATCCAATGCCACTTCCCACAGCTCACCAGATTACTGGTAGCTGGAGTTCTCAGACAGCTTTACACACAGGTGGCCTCATAAGACATGCCACTGATACCAGAGCCAGCCCTGACTTCTTATCCCCCCCCTCCCCCAGCAAGGCTGCCACTAGCCATGCACTGCAAAGGGGGAAGTCCCCTCTCCTGGATGAAGTTCACAATGTGCCCCATTCCCTTTCACCCTCTGCCACTGCAAGTCCTATGGTATCAGAGAAAGGTGACCACGTGCCTTATCTTCCCAATCCTTTGAACATAAGTTTCCCCATAAGTCCTGTGTCTTAAACCCAGACCCCATGAAAGAGAGATGTTTACCTTCACCCACCAAGCCTCAACTCAAAGAATATTTTCCGGGTAGACATGGCTTCCACATCTAAGAATGTTAAAAGCGGTATTGCTCTTAATAGCAAAGCCCGGAAACCCACATGCTATCCCCCTTAGGCTGAATAAATAAACATAAGCACACAGTGGGGCACAGCACAGCCGTGAAATAAATCAACAATGGTTACACATCTCACCGTGGATGAATCTCAAAAACAGTTTTGAGGAAAAAAAAAAAAAAAAAAAGGAACTCACAAAAAAATACTCATAGTACAATTCCATAAATGTTCAAACCAGAACGAAACTAAACAATGTATTGGGCCGGGCGCGGTGGCTCAAGCCTGTAATCCCAGCACTTTGGGAGGCCGAGACGGGCGGATCACGAGGTCAGGAGATCGAGACCATCCTGGTTAACACGGTGAAACCCCGTCTCTACTAAAAAATACAAAAAATTAGCCGGGCGCGGTGGTGGGCGCCTGTAGTCCCAGCTACTCGGGAGGCTGAGGCAGGAGAATGGCGTGAACCCGGGAGGCGGAGCTTGCAGTGAGCTGAGATCCGGCCACTGCACTCCAGCCCGGGCGACAGAGCGAGACTCTGTCTCAAAAAAAAAAAAAAAAAAAAAAAAAACAATGTATTGTTTAGAGAGATGCATATACTCAAGTCATAAAATTATAAATAAAAGCAAGGAATGGGTAACACAAAATTCAGGATAGTGGTTATAACCTCTGATAGGAGAGAGGAAAAGCCAATGGGCGGCCACATGGGGGCGATATGCTATTTCTCAAGTGGGTGGTGGGCACAAGAGCATTCATTTCAATATTCTTTTTAAGTTGGAAATTCACCTGTATACATTCTTTTCTATGTATCTTTCAACACAAACATTTTGAAAGCAAAAATAACTTCAATGCTCACCTGTACAGTTTTGAAAGTCTGTGATGCCCATTTTTACTTGTAATTTTCTCATCCACTTAACTAATTTCCAGTCTACTTAACAGGAAGGAAGAAAACAGCTGTGGAAGCTGTGTAATCAATGATCATGAAGGAAGGGTGATGATTTTTAAAAACTGCTTTGTTGCTTAAAAAACCCTCTGAAAATGCACTTTGCAGAGGTGTGCGTGTGCTTGGGGGCAAAAAGGAACCCCCCAGAGCTGAGATGCTCCTGCGTGGCCTCAGCAGTTCTACCCATAGAGATGCCTGCATCTGGGAGGGGGTGACCTGCAGGGGCTGAGGAGAGGAGACCCATCCAGCAGGAGGTCACAGCAGCAGGCTCGAGAAAGAGTCAGCCTCTGTCCATCTCCCAGGGCTCCGATGCTGAGGCCAGGTGGATCCCTCCAGAAAGGCCCTCCCAGAGGTGCTTCGTCACTGGGGTTAAAGGAAGAGAGCAAGGGGGTAAACACTGGAAAAGCTACCACTGCCCCTGACCCACTGTTTGCTTCTCCCGTGGCCAGGACTGAGGTGAGACTGGGGAGCAAGTGTAAGGAGGTGTTCAGTCCCTGCAGGCATGCAAGTGCAGGGGCAGCCCCTGAGGACTGGCACCTCCTTAACTTTTGCATCAGGGGTGCCTCACTTGCCTAGTCCGGGCCCTGGGAGGCAGACCCAAGCTGGGGGAGAGCAGGTTTTTGTGTGTGTGTTTGTGTGTGTGTTTTCTTACAGCTCAATGATAGATCACAAAGTCAGCCCCCATGAAACCCACCAGTGAGATCAAAATCCTAAACAACACCCCAGAACTGCCCCCCACCACCAATTCCTACTTTCCAAAGCTAGGCACTATCCTGACTTTTTAACACTGTAGTCCAGGAGAACTGGATGTCAGGCTGGAATGTTGTCTTAATTTCTTGACAAATGAGAGTGTTGGACAGGATCTGAGAGCGGGTGGAAAACCTGCAGGAGGGAACTCAGCCCAGTGTCAGCAAAGCCAGGCACAGAGTGGCAGAGAGGTGCTAAGGACACACCTCCCGCTGGCACCCAACCCAACTCCAGCTCACCCAAGAAGCCACGACTGGGCACGTCTGTGTCCTGAAGGCAGCGTAGAAGCTGGCTTGGAACCAGGAGAGACGGTACGAAGGAGTGCAGCTAGGAGGCCATTGCAAGAACAAATGCAGATGGACCCAAACTGAGACCCTGGCCATAGAGCTGGAGAAGGGACTGAGATTCAAGACCCAGACCAGAACCAAGAGCACTGAGCATTAAGTAGTGAAAGGGATTGTGAAGACATGGCATTTAAAATTTCCTAAAAGTCAATATGCAAATGCGTGATTTAACGCCTTATGAAGGTTACAGCGAAACCTTTCAAACAGGTGATGCGCATGACTTACGCTTTCACTGTAAGACAAGTCTGTGCTCCGAGACGCGCTGGAGTACAGGGTCCGGGTGCTGTCCAGAGTGCCGTTCCTTCTGTTCCTCATGCTGAGCTTGGCTCCCCCAAAGGACATCTTTTCTGTGGCGATGGGTGGAGGGGATAAGTTTGGGTTACAAACAGTAAAAGGGCTTCCTTCAAAGTTTCACCCCAATACCTCTTTCCCTCCACCCTCTCCCCTTTGCCACATGCAATGTCCCACACTCCATTCAGCCCATCACAGTAATTGTGCCCCTGCCCCTAATTCCTCTTCACCCTCCAAGACCCAGATAGTGTTTCCACCCCTCAGCCCATTCTCCCTGGACCCTCACCCCTGAGTCAGGATCCCTTCCTGGGCGCCCCCTCTTTGCAGTGGCCGAGTGCATGGCCCCACCAGACTACAAGCTCTGAAATGGCAGTCTGTACCACATGCATCACAGTGCACTACATCTGAGGGGCTTGCAATAACTACTTGTTAAGTAATAAATTGAGAATGAGGGGAATCTACAGAGCAGTCTATGGCTAGCAGCCTGTATTGGCCAGAGGACTTGGACCTCAGGCAGAAGAGAAGACCCCTGCCCCTGAAGGGTGGTGGGTAGGGCTTGGGGGTCAGCATGCCCCAGGTCATCCTGAAACTCTAATGCCCAAGACTTCCCTCTTGGGCTCTGGAGCAGGCTGCGAACCTGGGCATTGCAAAACCTGATCTGTCATGCAATGCTTCCTCGGGTCC
The DNA here is from genome assembly GCF_043159975.1 of Macaca nemestrina. Lineage (NCBI taxonomy): Eukaryota > Metazoa > Chordata > Mammalia > Primates > Cercopithecidae > Macaca > Macaca nemestrina. Next base: position 132,028,856 of record NC_092135.1, on the reverse strand, counting down.
CCGCTCTGTTTTTCTCACTCTAAGATGCCCCCATCCCATATTTCAGGAGGCCCCTCTCTCCTCGTCTCCCAAACTCTAACTCAGACCCATATCCCAAGCTCGAGACAGAACCCGTCAATACCTACTCAACCTCTAGGGTTGTCCTGCAGACACAGTAAATGAAAACACCATCCTGCACGCCGTGTCTCCCTGAGTCCCCTCCTCCTGGCTCCAAGCTCCTCCCTGTCTGTCCCACCACATCCCAGTGGCAGTCCTTCCTCCTCACCCCTTCCAAGGCTCTCGCGTTGTCTCTGCACTTGGCAAGGGGTCCTGCTGGTCTCCAGCTCTCCGGCCCGGCTGTGCCCACCTCCCTCTCTCTCTGGGCCTGCCTTTCCTATCTGGGGTCCCACACCCTGTCCAGAGCCCTCTTCCCCATACCCCTCCAGCTGTCATCTCCTGCTCATCCTCTAGGCTCAGCTCACTCATCACTTCTTCAGGGAGATGCCCCACAACACCCAGGCTGGGCAAGTGTTCACCTGCCTCTGTAGCCCCTTCAACCTGCACCAAGCTGCGGGCATCATGATTTGTTCAATGGTCTGTTTGACCCCTGTTAACTTGCTGAGGCCAAGGACTGTATCTTGTTCACCACTAGACTTCCAGGGCCTGGCACAGCGCATAAAGGAGATCTGCATGAATATTTATTGGACGAATAATTTGATTGAATCGATACCCCCTCGCAAATCCTCCTTCGGTTTGCAAACTACTTCCACATCACCTTCTATAACTCCCAAATGCAGAAATGTCTAAGATACAGAGCAGACCCACCACTCAGCCACACTCCGCTCTCAGACCCTCAGCCCAGCGACCATGACTCCTCCGTCCAGATCGCCCATCCCAGGCCAGCCACAGGCCTCCCACGCCACAGAGACTGTCACTGCTTTAAAACGCACTCCGAATGGTTGGTCTAGACTGTTTAAAACAACAAGCGCTTCTTTTACTTCTCTCCCCAGGCATTTCAAAGAGAAGCTGAGAGTATTAATTGGCACTTTACATACATTATTGCAAAACCACAAATCAATCCTGCAAGGTATTCACTATTATTCCCTTACAGCAAATTGCTTCTAAGTAGGGCACCAATGCTTAGGAAGTGACTGCATTTGCCTTGAAATGAAAAACTGTTTATTTCATTGCACCAGCAAAGGGGTATTTTTGCCTTCAAATCACATTTCTATCAAAACATTGGGAAGTCATTTAACAGATGCAACAAATAGCCCTCCTCTGACATTCCGGATGCCTTTCTCAGCAGCTGGTAGTCTCAGCTGGTTCTCTGAGACCAGCTGATATTCAAGTTGGTTGACTCTGGGTCTTGGCATACAGTCTTAGAAAACAGCTATCCCAGGACTGCAAGTTTGTTGATCTTCTAGACACATTCTGGCAGGACTTCAGTCTCGGAAGTGGAAGAAGCATTGGAAGAAGGAACCTAAGGCCTGAGGCCCAAGAGAAGCAATATGGGAAGAGAGCGCCTGGGGCCCTGGAGAGTGAGGGAAGGGGTCTGCTGAAAAGGAGATGCCCCTGAAAAAGAGTGAACGGGAAAGGCAGGCGGAGAAAGCCGATCCCTTGGTGCATCACGTGCCAGGGAGAAGTAACAAAATCACACTGCCAGATCCAGTGATCCAAAATTCCCTGGAAAAAAAATGGGCAAAGGGCTGGGATGTCCATGCCCAGCATGAGTCCTTCTGCTCCTGACTCGCCCACCTTGGACTTTTTGGTCAGTGTCAGGAGAAGGTCCCTGGGGATGATCTGAGCACAGCAAAGCCTAGGAGGAACCCGTGAGAAGCTTTTCATCCACGGGGATCTTTTTATTTCATTCAACACTTTTCCCCCCAACACCATAAAAAGAGTTCTGTTTTTATTAGAGTTTTGACCTGATAAAGAAAATCCTGATGGCAGCCTCCCTGCTCTTCTTTCTGCCCGGCATGTTCCCCTGGTTCTGAAGTCCTGGTATTTTACTGATTCTAACCAGATACTGGTCCAAAATTTTTACATTGATCATAAGCTCTCTTTCCATGCATACTCAATTTTGGCTGTTTTTGTTTTTTTCCAGCTCTGGACAGTTTGTTGTTGTCATTGTTTTATTGTTTTCTGGCTACAGCCTCCACAGGCAGGAGAGAGAGTGAGGTGCTTCCCCAGGCACGATGGAAGCTGAGACTAGAAGTCTCAAGACCCACCAGTGAAATACTTAATTGACAGTCATCCTTATTTCTAATGAAATTGGCACCCTAATCAGGTGTGGCAAAGACTGGCAGCATCGTGTGACCCAATGTCAAACCAGAGAATGTGCTCAAGATGTGCAGTGGATGCCGACCCATGGAGCCCCACGTGGTAACCTGGTGCCAGCAGCATTGGGTAGGCAGAGCATTGGCAGCAGGGGACATGGCAGCAGGGGACGTGGGGCTGTGTTTCTCCACTTTAACCCACCCCACCAAGGAAGGAAAACCCCTTGGTACAGCTGCACCAAACCTGGCTGTGGCCATTGCTAGAGGAGCCATGGAGAACACTGGAGATTCATCATGTCAGTAACAGGCCTTTCAGAAGAAGAGAATGTTCTACTTACAAGAGACACAGTCATCAAAAAATCAACAGAATAAATCTTCCCTGAGATAAAGAAAGATGTGAGTCTTCACAATAAGAATCTCACTGGGTCCGCTACCAAGCAAAAGTAACAGGGCCGGAGGTATCCAGATGAAATCATTTAAGTATAAGAATAAACATAAAAACGGCCAGGCATGGTGGCTCACGCCTGCAATCCCAGCACTTTGGGAGGCCAAGGCAGGTGGATCACGAGGTCAGGAGATCGAGACCATCCTGGCTAACACAGTGAAACCCTGTCTCTACTAAAACACACACACACACACACACACACACACACACACACACACACACAATTAGCCAGGCGTGGTGGTGGGCGCCTGTAGTCCCAGCTACTCGGGAGGCTGAGGCAGGAGAATGGCGTAAACCTGGGAGGCGGAGCTTGAAGTGAGCCGAAATCGCACCACTACACTCCTGCCTGGGCGACACAGCGAGACTCCGTCTCAAAAAAACAGAATAAACATAAAAACATACAAGCAATATAGCAGAAAAAAATTACTAAAGGAGAAAACCAAGCTGGTATAAAACTTCTCTTCTTCAATACTATGAACTAGAAGAAAATGGAACAGTGTTTATATTTTTTTAAGAGGGAAAAGATTGTGATCTAGGAATCGTATCCTGAGCCAATTCAGCTGTGAGTGCAGTAGAAAGACACACTCAGGAATGGGGAACAAGGAAGGCAAACACTCACATAACTTTAGGCAGTTCAGGAAAGGGAGACAGAGAAGCTGAAGGGAAAATATCAGATATAAATAATAAGTAGAGATGACGTGGTAGAGGTTCGTTTTCAGTGTAAATGCTTATATTTTATCTCAGTGCACAAAGAATTAAAGAAACTTACTAAAATATTACATAAAACAAAGGAACCAAAGAGAAATAAGTGAGCTAAGGATAAATTAAGAGAAAGAGACTGGTTAAGTGAGGGGTTTATCCAGCCACAGGGGAAGCCTGTTCCGAGGTCCTCAGGGGGCACTAGAAATCATGCCCTAAACTTACTAATGGCCAAAGCAAAGGGATTGTAAAAAGAAAATACAATTTTAGGACCTTCCAGGTTGATTATGCCAAGGGGGAAAGTGAAGCTCTGAAAACAGAGTCACATAACATGGCTATTTTTGCACAACCCTTTCTGACTGACCTTTGCAAGGGTTGTGCAAAACCAAATGATGTTATTCCTTAATCAGATTCCCTGTCCTTCATTTTAACCTAGACTTACTGATGTTGGAGACAGAGACCCTTGCGAATGTAACCTCTTTACAATTGACTGTTAAGCAACCCCCTTACAGTATAAACAATAGTAGTCAATCAAATCTTACATCTGTACAGCAGACTTCATACAGAAAATGTGTTTCTGGCTGGGCATGGTGGCTCACGCCTGTAATCCTAACACTTTGGAAGGCCAAGGCTGGTGGATCACTTGAGGTCAAGAGTTCGAGACCAGCCTGTCCAACATGGTGAAACCGCATCTCTACTAAAAATACAAAACTATTAGCCGGTGTGGTGGCAGGCACCTGTAATCCCAGCTACTCAGGAGGCTGAGGCACGAGAATCCCTTGAACCTGGGAGGTTGCAGTGATCTGAGATCATGCCCCTGCACTCCAGCCTGGGTGACAGAGTGAGACTCCATCTCAAAGAAAAAAGAAAATGTGTTTCTGTTCAGCACCCCTGGTTTTGCCTGTATAAATGATCCTCCCTTTTCCCCATCCCAGGAGCAGTGATTACCATCCTTTGCTGTCATTCTGCTATCTGGATGGCTGCCCTCATCTTTGCACTTGAATAAACTTTTTAAATTGGATCCCGAGCCTTTTGATTATTTTAGGTTGACAGGATGAACACAGTCAGTTACAAGCTTCATGGCATCCATGAACTAACTTCAAACCCACATTCCCTGATACAGAGACCAGGGTGAAAAAAACTCCTGCATTTGGGGACAAGTAGGCTGGGGAGGATGGGGCGACTGTAAAGGGGCAGGGTGAAGGGGCTTTTCCAGTGATGGAACAGTTCTGAAATTTGGTTGTGGCAGTGGTTACGCAAATCTACTCATGTGATAAAATTGCATTAAACTATACACACATGAATGAATGCATGTCCAAGTGGTGAAATCTGGGTCCGGGCGTGTTAGTTCATGCCTGTAATCCAAGCACTTTGGGAGGCCAAGGCAGGTGGATCACCCGAGGTCAGGAGTTTGAGACCAGCCTGGCCAACGTGGTGAAACCCCATCTCTACTAAAAAAAATAACAAAAAATTAGCCAGGTGTGGTGGTGGGCACCTGTAATCCCAGTTGCTCAGGAGGCTGAGGCAGGAGAATCACTTGAATCCAGGAGGCGGAGGTTACAGTGAGCCAAGATCACACCATTGTACTCCAGCCTGGGTGACAAGAACTAGACTCCATTTCAAAACAAAAAAGGTGAAATCTGATAAAGCCTTTGCCTTGTGCCAATGCCAGTTCTCTGGTATCAATCTTGTATGATAGTTATGTGAGATGTCACCACTGAGGGGAACTGGGTGAAGAGTACACAGACCCTCTCTACACTTTTTCCTCTTCCACTTCCTGTGAAACTATAATTATCTCAAAATAATAAGTTAAAAGAAAAATGTCTATGCCAGAAGGACACTGGGCCACATAGTGGTAAATATCCCTGCACAGCCATGCAATACTTAAGGCACTAAACTTAGCCTGGTTGTTTCTTAGAATGTCCTAAATGCAAGTTGAAGCTATGCCATTAAAGCACAATTCAATGGAGTTATCTCCATGGCAGGCCCAAAGGATGGGACCTTCATAGAGAACTAAGGATTTGTCCAGTTCTAGGATTTACTTGTTTAACTATGTAAAGCTTTGCTTTCGTGTCCTTAATCAATAATCTCAATTATTTCTATTGATGGTCTTTACTCTCAAAAATTTCAAATAGGCCTGATGAATTTAATGGACTCTTAGTGACCACCATAGAGATAACCTCAGTAAAAATTAAAATCAAAATGGACTCTTGAAATACCGTTCACATTTTTTCAAAACTTCGCAATAGACCTACCGTACCTATCAGGAGAGACAGCACTTACAAACTAAGGACCAACAGTTCCTACAGTTTCTCACACAGGAAACTATACATCACCCTGCAGCCCGACTCACTGGACTCATTAAAACCCAGAGTGCTGGGCCCCACCTCAGAGCGTGAGATGTCTGGAGTGAGCCCCAGATTCTGTATCTCTAGCAAAGTTCCCAGGTGCTGATGAGGTGGCCTCAGGACCACATTTAGAGGACCACCGGGCCACAGATCACACCAAGGACCCCCTTGTTCTTAAACTACAATAAAATGTTTCCAGAGCGTGTAATCAAATCTTTTCAAAACACATGCATGTAATTGATGGGATGTTCAAGAGGTGATATCATGTCAATTTTGGCTTTGTGTTCTTGTGTAGTCACAACTTGAACGTCTGAACATTACAATTTGTCCTGCTTGCACATACATACATCTCCATCAGACCAGGAACACCATCCAAATGTCAGTAATAAATAACTGCTATGTATTGTGTCATGTCTATTATATGCCAGGCACTGTACTTGTAATAAAATAATAATCTATGTAACTCATGGGAAGATGGATCCATGTATATCATGTGTTTCTGATGATCCATGTAAATGATCATGTAAATGATCCATGTAAATGATCCATGAGTTACATAGATTATTATTTTCTCCTTTAGATGGATGACAAACCAAGGCACAGAGAGGTTAGGAATCTTTCCCAAAGTCACACAGCTGATAAGTAAAGGATGCAGAATTCAAAATCAAGCAAGCTGGCCTGAGAGCCCAATCTTAAACATTAAGCTAATTTGTGCCACTTTAATACAGCTTTGGGAAGAAATAGATGGTCATCTTAACAACGTGAGCACACTGCCAAAATTTAAACAAAGGATTACAAACCTCATTTTGTTTGTTGAGGGGAGAGGCTGGCCATAGTACTGTTTTTATTATCAATGGTCATGAATAATTTTAAATAGTCTAGAAGTCACCCATGAACAACAGAATATTCATGCATCCTTTGAACTCAATGCAAAAAAAAAATAGTGTGCTATCTTATTATCCTAAGAAAAAAAGGCTTCTGGCGTGTTTTATAAGTTGCTTTTTAGCCCACCTATCACCATGGTCACATCAGTCCTAAAGTGTCATTTTCAAGCAGGATTGTCTAGTTCTAAGTCTCTTTCTGATTAAATTGGGGTGGGGGAAGAAACAAGATGTTCTCCTTTGCACACTGAATGAGAGGGAAAAACTTGTTCATGCTCTAAGGAAAATGCTCCAAAGGGCCCCACACCAAACCCCAGCCATCTCCACTCTTTGAGCCATCAATTATTCATGAAATGGTGAGTATAACACTTGCAGAGGCTTCAAATGTAAATGACACCATCCAGAGAGATCTCCTCCACTCTTATTTTGGCAGGGGCATGGCAGTGGTGCATACAAGGGTTCCAATAACCTGAAAGGGTCACTAGGCACCTGTGCCTCCACGTCTCAGCCATCACCAGGAGAGAGTTAAGATTTATTTTGTTATAGGCATTATCCTGTTTTTCTAATTGCCTCTATCTGCCAAATTTTTTTAAGTTTGAATAGATGGATGAAAACTAGGAAAATAGCAAAAGCCATTGGAGGTTCCCAAAGTCATTGACCCCAAGGTATCCTGCTCCAAAAAGTAGAAGTGAGAAACAGGAGGTAGATACAAGCAGCAGGTGATGCTCCAAGATGCTATCACTGAGAGCCTTTTAGAATAAGAGGAAAGGCGGGGACCCTATGGAGCCTGGACCCCTACTGTCTTCGCAGATGCCAAGAATGATATCAGTTCTTAGGCAAGACAAAGATAATAATAATTATTATTATAAATTGTAATGTAATTATATTATTTATATAACAATTATATTATTTGTAATATAATTATAAATATATTCATAATAATAATAAACAGCTTTTTTCCAAATTATAAAGAAATATGCATCCAAAGTCACAACCTTGGAGGTAAGTCCCTTGCACTGTCGAGATTTTGACAAGCTAAAACTTCTATCATGATAAGTATATTTGTGTAGCACATATAGAATAGACTTAAGGAATAACCACTTCCTTATGTTCAGCTCAAGAATCCTAACACTGAAAAAGTCAGCACTGGCAATAGTGGGCTGAAAATTAAATGGAAATAAAATCTTTAATTATTCATGCAGCCCTTCCATGTTTCTCTCTTGCCTCTAAATAATACAAATGATGAGCATGTTTCAACGGGCTGGAAGAACGGAAGGAAACACTGTATGTACAAACAAGCCAAATATACCCTCTCCTATCATTATCAAAGAATATTTACTCTTTGAATGCATTATCTCCTGATGTTAATTTACATTTCACCATAGTCTTGATTCAAGAAAAACTTGTTTTATTATGTTCCCAATAGGATTGCTTCAGATAGTCTGTTGCAGAGTTCAGATGCCAGTGAATGTTTCATTAAAGCTCATTTAGGGAGTTTCTAACTCTTTCAATCAGAAAAAGAAAATTGTAACTCTATTTAAAGTCATTCAAAAATCCGGCAAAGATTTCCACATTTCTAAATAAATCTGAGTGAGGATTAGATATATCTGTGAACCAGCATTTTGCTTATGCCCACAACTCTTTGAGGAATTTAAATTTTTGTCTTCCTTTAGTTTCAAATCTTCATAGAAAACCTAAATGATGCCCCTCCCAGAGACACAAACTCGTACTATTCTACAAGTTACAGCAATGGCAACATTTAAGGAGAAGCAAAAAGCAAATGTTGATGACATACCGTAAGTGATGGTTTTTATCAAGCAGGATTTTCTTTCACCCAAGGATCCTGCTGGTCTCTCCACACAGGGGGAGGAAAGCTTTTATAACTGGAATCTTCTTAGCCCCGCCTTCTTCTCTGAGGTTCTTTTAAGCAGAGGAACAAAAAACTTAAGCCACTGAAATTGCAAGAAGACTCCTAAAGCCTCCGCGCACAGTAGCAATTTAGCAATGGAATACGAGTAGGGAATGGATAATTAGCGAACGTGATATTTTAAATGCTAACAAAGAAATGATACCAAATTCCCAATCTTAGCTTGACAGTAACACCATAGTATGAAATCATTCTAATATTTAATTTCTGCCATTAATGGCACATTTAAAAACCGCAAATAAAATGGGAAATGCTTATTATAGAAAGTGATGAAAAGATTAATAAATTAAAAGCTCTTAATTAAGATTAGGAAAAAAAATTATTAGAGGAAATTTAACCAACATTGCTTTTTCACAGATTTTGTGAACTTTCCTCATACCAACTAAATGCAGTATTGAGCCAGGCAAGAGGGCATCACAGAGGTGAGCAAATCTAACTTTATTAATTTACAGCTATTTCCTGTCCCCTTGAAATTATACTTTGGAAGAACTCTCCTAGAAGAAATAAGTAACAATTGTCAGTGGGCAACTTTTGGTCATTTTACTTAAATCATGTGCCACAAACATAAGAGTTATATTATAACTAATGTTCCTTTGTGTTGGACATTGTTTCTATTATGTTATTTTCATATGAAGCATATGTCATAGAGAAATACAAATAGGAGAGTGTATTTTAGGAACTGACTGCACAAGACATACACTTGCAAAAAGGTTAGAGATGAAAGAGGAGGAGCGTGAAGGGGATTTTTACAAAGGCAGAGAGATTTGAGCAAGGTCTGAAAGGAAGGATAGAGTTGTAGTGATAACTCCCGCAGAAAGCATGTTCAATTCACGAAGAAAACCCCCGCGACAAAGAGACAAAAGACTTCAGACAGAGGTCTCAAACTCAAATATTCCAAGCCTCAGACAGGTCATAAAGATGAAGGGAGCAGTCAAGTGTAAGGTAGTAGGGAAGGGTGGGGGCTGTGGAAAACTGGAAATGATAGATTTGAATGAGGACCCGTGTAAGAAAAGATCCGGCCAGAAATGGAGAGAGAGAATCAGAGAAATCTCAGAATTATTCTAAATGTGGATCCCAGGACTAAAAACTACCATACCCAGCATGGTCCCCAAGCACAGCTATAGCACTGCACAGGGGAGCAGGTCGATCTGAGGAGCGGAGCAGCAAAATGAACTTTTTAGCTGTTAGAAATATTGAGCAAGCTGGGCACAGTGGCTCATGCCTGTAATCCCAGCACTTTAGGAGGCTGAGGCGGGCCGATCGCTTGATGTCAGGGATTCAAAACCAGCCTGGGCAACATGGCAAAACCCTGTCTCTACTAAAATTACAAAAATTAGCCAGGTGTGGTGGCATGTGCCTGTAATCCCAGCTACTCTGGAGGCTGAGACATGAGAATCTCTTGAACCTGGGAGGTGGAGGTTGCAGTGAGCCGAGATCATGCCACTGCACTCCACCAACCTGGGTGACAGAGTGAGATTCTGTCTCAACAAAGAGAGAGAGAGAGAAAGAGAGAGAGAGAGAGAGAGAGAGAAATATTGAGCCAATTAATTAAGCTCATGTGGACTTCTCTCATTCATTTTCTGGTTATTAAGCAAATATTTTGTTCTATCTCAATTTTTATTCCAAATCCAAACTTGTTTTATCCACAACAGATAATGTATGATCTGGCCTGAACAAGTTGTATTCAAATATCTTTAGCAAGTCCTTAAAATCATACGTGAATGGATCCTTGCTGTGAGTAAGCATCCTCATGAAACAGGAGCGAGAGAGATGGAGATAGAGAGATATAAGTAGAGGTGTACGTATATAATGTACAGATTTGCCGTTTCATCCAAGACGCCACAAAATGCCCAATTCCTCTAGCAAGGTAGAAATTGTTTTGGTTTTTTCTTGAAGTTTTTTTTTTTTAAGACGCCGGATTGTTGCACTATCTTTTAATGCCAGAAGGTGGCTGCCCTGAGCAACCTCGGTCACACAAAGCCATTTCCAGCCACTTACCTTCTCAAAGCAGGTTTCAAAGGTGAATTAACGGCATTGTCCTTGCTCATCCCTGAACACCTTCCTTCCCCACTAAGATGAGCAGAGCCATTCTGCATACTTCCAGCTAAATGTGTAGACTCAGACTCTCAGCTCGGCTTCCCTATTTTTTGTGCCATGAGAAAACGTTGAAACGGAACTAACTGTAGATGGACGATGACGATGGTTACAGAGCAGTGTGAATGCATTGTTGCCACTGACGCTGCACTTGCAAATGGTTAAGACAGCAAATTTTACGTTACGTGTATTTCATCACCATTAAAAACAATTTTTAAAAATATTCAGTGAAATCGGCTCTGGATTTGAACACGGTCCCTGACACTTGGCTACTTATGGGACCTTGAGCAAACTCCTCACCCAAGAGCCCAGCTCAGTAAAGTGCGACCCTGTCACCCGTTTGGATTTTATGGGGGGAATCCTGAAGGACCAGCCATGCTGGATGTACCAACCCAATTAGAATCCTTCTTCCCTCCAATACCTTTAGTCGCTTCCAATTCAGGTCCACGAATTTGGGGTTTCGCTTTGCAGAGGATGGAAGCGGGAAGCGGTCTTTCTTGCTGCTGCCAGCCCTGCAATGAGAGTGAGGTGCCTGCCTCCCCTGCCGATGGTGAGCCTCCACCATATGTTCCCAATAGTGTTTTCCAGTGTGTGGCTTTTGCCCACCTGCACCAGCATTTCCGGGAGCACAGGCTGGAAATGAAGCTCCAGGGCCCACCCTAGACCGTTGAACTAGGATCTCTTGGTGGGTCTGAAGAACATGGCAGTTCTCCAGTTGAGAAGAAGTGCTGTTAGAAGAAATGCTGTCACCCAACAGGAACAAGGTAAAAACACAGCCTGCTGGGTGGGGGTGAATGTGCTGTGCTGGGATTGAAGGAGAACAGGCAGGAACTTGGCAAAGACACAGAGAAGTGGTCACACCACCGGGGGGAGGCTCTTGGATTTCATCTCCAAGGCTCATTGCCTGGTGTTGTCTACACAAGGAGGGCGAGAAGGAAAAAAATAAAAGGTCAATACAAGCAATTTTGCCCAGAGCTTGGGCTCCTTCTGCACCATACTGGCTCTGAGCTACTGAGATCCCTTGGGTTACAGGAGAGCTTTCCTAGCAACTTGTGTCCTCAAAGAATCCCTCTAAAAAGCAGTGAATTGCCTGTTCACTTCCAGAGAATGGGCAACCCCAGGGCCCAGTAGCCCCCATGCCTCCAGCCCGCTTGGGGCCACACAGCTCCTTCAGACTCTGGTCTCTCTGTGTCTCTTCTGGCCTCAAGCAAGAAGTTCTTTCTCCAGTCCTGAGTTCAAGGTTCAATGGCCAGATGGCCATTGGCCTCAGGTTGGATTGTCCTTGGCCCTTTATTTAAGCTTCACATCTTCCCAGATCCCCTGTGGGTGACCTCACGAGGCATCTATCGAGCTCCATGCCTCTTTAGAGATTAAGTTTGTATTGAATAAATTGGGAATGTGAAAATATCAGTACCAGCCCCAGGGAACTATCCTTCTACCAATGCTATAAACTTAAAGAACTGTCCATGAGCCTGAGTAATAAAACGTGACATTTTAATGGGTATATGAAGGGGACAGATGCTTTTATTCTATTACAATGGCTGTAATTTTAATGAGTTTTTCACAATTTGCTTTATTCAAGTGAGGGTTTTTATAAGATTGTCCCAATTCTTATTCTCTTGTTCGATCTCAACCAACGTGATTTACTCTTTTCTAACTATAAATGAATCCTACTATTGTATTTACATAAATGTCTTTATCATCATTGTTCTTTCTTTTTAACCTGATATAGTTGCCATTCTGAACTCTATCTTAAAGGAATTATTTTCATCCTTTCATTAAATGTGAAAGAAAGCTGATTTTCTTTTGCCCACTGCCATCTTTCTCCAAGGAAGAGAATGGAACATGAATGGGGCCTTGCAGTAATAACCACAGATCTCAGTTTCTATTCTGACATGATTAGTTACTGTAGGAAAAACACCTCTTTTCTCAGTTATCCAGAAGACATTCAGGGGAATACCATTTTTGTACTTAAGCATATTAAGGAAACTGCACAGAACAGACTCAATTGTGGTGAATGTTAAGGTGCATATCCCAATGGCCTCACTATATAAGAATTAACATCTTGCTCAAAGGATTAAGCAATTGGCATCTTAGTGGGTCACTGACGGAACCAGGGCAGAGTTTTGGCTCTCTCTGATGTGTTGTATAATGTAAGTTACCAGGCCCTACATTGATGAGTCTTTCTGATGTCACAGCTTTTGTGACACTGTTTCAGGCATGGTACTACAGTAGTGAACATGGCAGATCACACCCCTTCCCCAGGGAGCCCACATCCCAGACAGGGGGACAGAAAAACAGCAAACAAAAATGCCAGTAGTGCCAAGTAATATAAAAAATAAAACAGGGGAAAGGAATAGACAGCGGCAGGATGGGTTTTTTTTCAGATCTACGGTCCAAAGAAGTCTTTCTGCAGAGGTAAGAACTGAGCAGGGACCTGAGTGAAACAAGAGAGCCAGAAAAGAGGACCTGGTAGGGAGCAAATGCAGCCCAGGCAGACAGGAGAAGCGAAAGTCTGGAGTGAGCTTGCCAGGACTGAGTGAAGGCGGTAGAGAGAGGAAAGAATGAGTGGGAAAATAGCCAGGAGTCAGATTATATGGGACTTTGTAGGCCCTTATAAAGGTTTTGGCTTTTATTCTGCATATCGTGGGAAGCCTCCCAGAGTTTTAAGCAAGGAAAGGAGTGATTTTGTGAGTATTTGAAACCATCCTTCTGGCTGCAGCACACACAAGTGACTGGGAGGTGACCGGGGGACTGGTGGGGTTCTGTGTTGCCCGGTGGTCCAGGCTAGAGATGAGCGTGGCTTGGACTTCCTAGGGTGGGGCCATGGAGGTGATGAAATGTCCTCAGATTTAGGGTGGTTGTGATGGTAAAGAGTCAGCACAATGGCTGATGAGTTGGAGAAGGACACGTGGATGACTCATGGGGGATGGTATGTCACTCCGGCAGGAGGCCTAGAGGAGAGCAGCAAGAAGAGCAGAGCTGAGTCAAGACACCCAGGGGACAAAGCAGGAGCTTTCGACTCTTTCATGGTCGTGAGGAGCTTTCCTCAGTCATCCCAGGTGCAAGGGGCCACGTGAAGCTTTTCAGCGAACTTTCTATCAGGTATCCAAGTTGCTTTGCATGCAAGAACCCACACTAGAACTTGGAACAAGAATAAACAGTAGGTGATACAGGCAGAAATAGAGATGGAGACAGAAATGGAGTCAGAGACAGAGATGGAGATGAGAATGGAGGTGGAGATGGAGTTGGGGATGGAGAGAGAGAATAGAGATGTCAATTAACAAAGACCAAGAATAACACAGACTCCGAGACCAAAGGATTTGATGTCCACCTACATAAATGTAAACAATGACAATTTGCCTCATACCTTTATACTAAATCTTTCAGCGTAAAGCAGAATGCCATAGTCATTAAGTGTTCTGTCTCAGGAGGCACATCAGCCTGTATTAAAGCCCAGGTTCCAGGGCAACCTTGGGCAAGTTTCCTGACCTCTATAAGCCTAGTGTCTTCACCTCTGACAATAACACTGCCTGCAGATATCTGTAAAGCACAGGCCTCCTAAAGAGTAAAGAATCAGTAAATGTGAACCACTGCTGAGACAGAAGTCAACTCCTTATACAAGACCGTGTTCTAATAGCAATGTGTTAACATCTCTCAACTGTCAGACAAGTTCCTTGACTCAAGCTTGTCAATGATGTCGATGAGCAAGGAATTAGAAAGAGGAGATGAAAGGTAAAGTAGATAATTTCAAAGAGGCTCAGAGGAAACTGCATTTAAATATCTGCATTCAAATACTACTAGACAAAGCAAACGAGGTGAGGGGAACTGGGCTTTTGGGGAAATATTTTTGCCCTGACTGCAGCCCAACGGTGCTTCAGCTTTTGAGTGTGGGAGAAAATGAAACTACTTTGTATATTAAAAATTCACATAGTTGTCCATTTGGCCTATATGACCTTGGCCTATATGACCTCTATCCCAGTTTAGAGCTCCTGGCAGTAAGAACCTATTTCTTCCCTTTTATCTGAATTACCGAAACTTTGCTTGAGAAAACAAAATAAGTTCTGAGTGATTTCTGACCACTTTTATGTGGTAATGGCATGGGAAGAAAAACACATTCCAGGCCCACTTGGGTTAGCAGAGCTGCTCCATCTTCCTTCCAATCTGGGGGACGATAAACCCATCCCAACACAGGGAAGATGCCGAATGTTACTTAAAAGCATGAAGGCTATGAGCGGTGAGGTGTAATGGAAAAGGGAACATGAAAAGCAATGAACAATTAGGATTATTAGAAATATTACCATCCCGCAGAGTGGTCTCTGAGTGGAGTGGGTTCAAATGTCAGAGACAAAAATAGCCAAGCAGCCCCAGATAATTGAATATTTGCCCCCAAAGTAACCTGACGGGAAAGATATTTTCCAAGGGGCGAACGGGCTCCACAGAGCGCTGGCCCCTGGGAACCCTGTCCGGTATCAGCTGGCTGCCAGCCTCTGGACTGGGGACTACAAATTCAGACATGATTAAGGCAAAACTCCACATGCAAGGAATTCAGTCTTGTAAAAATTGAGACTGTTAGCTAAGGAAGAAACAGGTACCTATTATTAGGAGGTTCGAGTCTGTTTTGATGTGGTATCCAACAAGCAAGGATCTGTTCAGCTTTTGCCCCTTATATCCATACTGTAATAGTGATATCTGAAGCAGGAAGGTGTTCGACAATTTTCCCAATAAAGAATTTCTATTTTTAACGTTTCTCCAATAACAAACACTCTCTCCATTTATGTGCATGGGTGCACACTCCCCCATGACATTAGCTAACATTTGTTGAGTACCTGGTATATGTCAGCACATTTCTAAGTGTTTTACCTGTACTGACTCACTGAAGCTTCCAAGAAACCTGTGAGTTGGTGCTACCGGTATCATCATCCCCATTTTACAACTGAGGCACAAACAGATTAAGTAATTTACCCATGGTCACATAACCAGCGAGTGGTGGAGACAGGCTGGAAGTCCAGACCATCTGGTTCCAGGGTCTTTTTGCTCACCGTCTTTGCTGAACCTCATGAGGCGCACGTGTGCACATGCACACACACATACACACAGGCACGCACTCAGAGTCACTCAGAGTAAGAGACATGGGGAGACAGGTTGGCCCAGATGAAGCTCAAAGAGAAGTTGGGCTGTTCCAGGAGCCTTCTTCAGTTATACCTTAAGCTTAAGGTGGGAGAAGTCATGTTTTAAGGAATCTCCAAGGATTATCCTTAATGTCTCCCTTCACGTGTCTAATAAGCACCTCTGACTTAATAGGTCCCAGAGTGTTTGATTCCAAGCCACACCCTCACTCCAAACCTGCATCTCTTCCCTACATCAGCTCTTTACACTATTGGCCAACTAATTGCTCAGACCGGTATCCTGGAGTCACCTTTGGTTCTTCTCTTTTTTCCCTGGCCCAGTCCACCAGTAACTCTTGTCATTTCTGCCTCCAAATCTGATTCAGTGTAGTCCAAATCTGACCATTTCTCTGGTCACTGCTGCTGACCTCCTTCATCCAAGGTGCCACCATATCTTTTCTAGAAGTTGGTGACAGCTCCTAGCTAGTCTGTTGGCTTCCAATTTGTTCACAGGATCCATTCTCCACACCCTCTTCCAAAGTCATCCCTTCAAAGTACTTCTTGGATTATATCAGTCCCCTTTTCAGAACTGTCAGGTGGCTTCCCACTGTAGTCAGAACAACCCATTGCATATGATGGTCTACAACAGCCACTCCAAATGATGGTCTAAAGCAACCCACTCCAAATGATGGTCTACAACAACCCACTGCACATGATGGTATACAACAACCCACTCAAATGATGGTCTACAACAACCCACTCCCTATGATGGTCTACGACAACCCACACAGATGATGGTCTACAACAACCCACTCCCTGTGATGATCTGCGACGACCCACTCCAAATGATCCCTATGATGATCTACAACAACCCACTCCTTATGATGGTCTACAACAACCCACACAGATGATAGTCTATGACAACCCACTCCCCATGATTATCTACAACAACCCACTCCCTATGATGGTCTACAACAACCCACTCCCTATGATGGTCTACAACAACCCACTTCAAATGATGGTCTATAACAACCCACATAGATGATGGTCTATCACAACCCACTCCCTATGATGGTCTACAACAACGCACTCCCTATGATGGTCTACCACAACCCACTCCCTATGATGGTCTACAACAACCCACTTCAAATGATGGCCTACAACAACCCACTCAAATGATGGTCTACAACAACCCACTCCCTTTGATGATCTACAACAATACACTCCAAATGATGGTCTACAACAACCCACTCAAATGATGGTCTACAGCAACCCACTCCCTATGATGGTCTACAATAACCCACTTTAAATGATAGTCTACAACAACCCACTCCTTTTGATGGTCTACAACAACCTACTCCAAATGATGATCTACAAAAACCCACTCCCTATGATGTTCTACAACAACCCACTCCCTATGATAGTCTATAACAACCCACTCCCTATGATGGTCTACAATAACCCACTTCAAACAACTGTCTACAACAACCCACTCCTTATGATGATCTACAACAACCCACTCCAAATGATAATCTACAACAACCTATGACCCTGTCTACAACAACCTATGACCTTATCTCCCTGTGCTCTCTCCCTTGATTCCT
Source organism: Macaca nemestrina (assembly GCF_043159975.1). NCBI lineage: Eukaryota > Metazoa > Chordata > Mammalia > Primates > Cercopithecidae > Macaca > Macaca nemestrina. The sequence goes on along the minus strand of NC_092135.1, from coordinate 132,011,495 downwards.
TCTTGGGCTCTTAGTGCTTTTCATTTTATATATACAACTCCTTCCCCTAGATCTTCTAGTACCTGGCTGCCTAAAAATGTACAAGGCAAAGGGTAAGAGCTCAGGCTGCAAAAGAGGACTGCCTGGGTGAAAATTCCAAATTCACCACTTTACCTGTGTAATCTTGAGCAACTTTCATAACTTCTCTGAGCTTATTTCTTCATCTAGAAAACAATGAAAATAGTATCTACCCAGAGTTCTTGTGAAAACTAAATGAGTTAACCCTATGTAAAGCACACCTAGCAATATTTTTCTTAAGAACTGTTCACCATTGTGATTATAACTATTAATACTATCAATATTATTATTAACAGCAAATAAATTATGATTTGAGCTTGGACTTTGAAGAGTCAGACCACCACTCACCATTGGCTATGTGAACCTAGTGACCTCTCTGTGCAAATAGAAAATAGAGTTTTCTTCTTTGTTAAGTAGAAATCTGACAAATGTAAGTGTAACTAATGGAAATTTATATCATCCTTGGAGATATTTAATTAGTTAATATAGATAAAGCACTCAAAACAGTGCATGGCACACAGCAAGCATTCTGAAGTGCTCATCCTTTTTTTTTTTTTTTTTTGAGATGGAGTTTCTTTCTTGTTGCCCAGGCTGGAGTGCAACAGCATGATCTCAATGATCTCGACTCACCGCTACCTCCTCCTCCTGGGTTCAAGTGATTCTCCTGCCTCAGCCTCCTGAGTAGCTGAGATTATAGGCATAGGCCACCACATCTCGCTAATTTATTGTATTTTTAGTAGGGACTGGGTTTCTCCATGTTGGTCAGGTTGGTCTCGAACTCCTGACCTCAGGTGATCTGCCCTTCTTGGCCCCCCAAAGTGCTGGGATTACAGGCGTGAGCCACTGTGTCTGCCCCATCACCATCATTATTATATTGATTATTATTATCTTCTTCCAAGTGTCTGTTCAGTCATTCTATCATCCAGAGACCCCTGCTCATCACCCTAGCCACTTTGTCATGTCAGGTTGCCTTGTTTTTCATCATTGCATTGACCACTACTTGACATTAGTACCTTCGGTACAGTGCTACACATCACTGATGGTCTCTCTCCCCTTCTAGCCTTTTCACCAGTGTGTCCCCAGTGCCAGAAGCAGAGACTGGAACATGGTGGGACTCAATAAAAGTCAAATGAACAACCATCACATTTTTCATGTGTGGAAAGGTTCTGTTTGCACGAGGACTCTGTTCCCTGGGATTGTCATGCTGCTATGCAAGTTCATGGCCACCCATCATTGCACATCAAACCTTAATGGAAGGTCTCAGTGATTTTCCCCTAAGTGCATTTTGCTGTTCTCAAATTGTTGCTGCTCGAGCAGCTGGCTGCATAGAAGATGGACCTCAATGGCAATTCTCCCTTGGCTCATGTGCTCAGACACACCCTCTCATATTTACCTTCTCCTTTTACTCATTGATTTGTTCTTTAATTTATTACTCAATTCATTCATTAACCTAGCCCTGATTGAGCGCCAACTATGTATGGGCCTAATGCAGAGTACTGAAGTTACAAAGATTCATGCGAATTGGTGCCCACTTGTAAGGAGTTACAATATAGCCAAGGAGGAAGATACAGAAATGGAGAATTAAAACGCAGTCAGTTTACTGATGGAGGTACGCACCGTTTTTATAGGAGTCCCCAAAAGGGACAGCACATGGCCCAGGGGAATGAGAAAAGATGGAGCATGAACCAAAACACAGGGTGAGCATCAGCAAATCGATGCGTGTGGCTAGAGTTTGGAGTAAGGGGTGAGATGTATGTGGAGGAGAGGAGATTGAGTAGGTGGGCAGGGGGACTTCGGTGGCCTGGCAGAGGACTTTGGAACTCATCTTGCAAGCAGCACGTAAGCACTGAACAGCCTTATCACAAGACCAATGCCAGATTTTGGATTTAGGAGATTGCCCTGTGTCTCTCTGGTGGTCAAGTCAAGAATGGAAACAAAGGAACAATATGGTCCCAACAAGAGGTGAGGAGAGTGATAGTGATGATGGAGAGAAGGGATGATTTTTTAAACTTTAGGGGGCCTGGATGATTGATTGACATAGGATATGAAAGAAAAGGAAGAATTAGCTGAGCTTCCTAGTTCTTTCGTGGGAGACTAGTTGGAACTCCTTCTAACTCACTATCACTGCGCTCACTGCAATTGCAGTAGAAACTCTTACCAACACCGTCAGAACCGGTAGTCAGTTTCTTTGAAGAGCATCAAGAAAGTTAAAGACTCTTGAGAAGGTTCAATTTAAATTGCTGTGGTAAACAGAATAATGGCCCCCAAAAGACATTTGCATCCTAATTCCTAGAACCTGTGAATATGTCAAGTCACATGGAAAGGGGAATTAAGGTTGCAGACGGCACTAAGGTTGCTAACCAGCAGATCTTAAAACAGGGAGATTATTTTGGACTATCTGGGTAGGTCCAATGGAATCACAATGGAAAAGGGAGACAGGAGACTCAGTATCAGAGAAAGAAATGGAAGTAGAATCAGATAGATGCAACATGACTGGCTTTGAGGACACAGGAAGAGGCCATAAGCCAAGGAATATGGGCAGCCTCTAGAAGTTGGAAAAAGCAAGGAAATCAATTCCCCCTTAGAGCCTGCAGAAGGAACGCAGCCCCACCAACACCTTGATTTTAGCCCAATGAGACCCATGCTGAACTCCTGAAGTACATAATTGGAAGATAAGAAGTTTGCGTTAAATCAATTTCATGATTATGGGGGACTTCATTTTACCATTTATGAAGCAATTTCACATATGCTAGCTCACTTGGTTCTGCAATGCTGTGAGGCAGGTTTTATGGCCCCCATTTTATAAATGAAGTAATTAAGGCTCAGAGAAATGAAGGTACTTGCTCAAAACCTCTCAACAATGATATGCTGGAGCAGGGACTATGTTCTGGGCCTGTGTAGGGCCCTTCCTCTGCCCTGTGTTGCCTCTCCTATCTTGAGTGATGTTCTCACACTGAAAACCACCTCTATGGATCAAAATGTGGACAAATGCAAGATGAGAATTTTCTTTTATTTGAATTCTGAATGTAACAAGTAAGGAAATTGATAGCCGCTTCATTAATGGCAAGAATATTTATTTAAATGTTCTCCAAACCCTTGTCTTTCTCCCTCCATTCTTTCTTCCTTTCTTCTTTACTTCTTTTCTTCTTTCCTTCCTGATGTTAGGTATAGTGGAAGTTACAACAATAAATGAGACTACTCTTCCCTCAGAGGGTATAAAAGGTAGCATTTGACCACAAATGGGCATGTTATAAGTAGAGTGTCACAAAGGCCAAGGAATCCAAGTCCCTAGAGCACAAAACACAGTACAAGAAAGCTTTGAGCTTTGTTTTGAACCTATCATCTTTGATCAATCACAGACTGTGGATTAAGGATTAGCCCCAGTTTATACATCTTTAGCCCTTACACACACATACAAAAGTTACAACTCTTGTGACAACAAAGACTGGATGCGCATCAGCATGGAGTCCTGGGAACCGTGGCTGCATTCATGTGTGTTTTTACTTTTGCTGCCTCTGAGTACCTTTTTCTTAATCCTGGAATAGGATGCATAATCCAGGCTCAAATATATTCATTGCTTTCTTGTTTCCCATAAACTATAAACAAATGGAAAATTAGTTCCCGTGTAATGCTGTATCTCAGGAGTAAACAACCTGTGTCTCTGGTGCCCAACAGCCTTGGAGATGGGTATAATCTGCAAGATCTCCGTGCCTCCCATGGTTCTTGATACAGCCAGTGCCCAGTAAATATTGGTGGATTGATGAGTAGCACAGCACCAGGGTTACTTCAACGGCCATGCAGCAGACGATGACGTAGACCTAAAATCAAATACAGATTTTCTGCCTGTGCTGCCACCATCCTAGATCTTGAGTTCTTTTCTTGCCGTCTTTTGAAGGTAAGAAATCTCCTTTATTGGGAGACTCTTGTCTGAAAACAACTCTATTTCTAGGATCAAGTAACAGAAAGTCATTAAATGTGGACATACAAGAGGTCTCATCCTTTTCATGCTGCAGAGATGGAACAGAAATGTGTAGGAGGACTTTTCTTCACAACAGGCTGCCTTCTCTTTCAGTAATGTGAAAGGATTTTGGTAATTCTAGTGTAACCACTGAGCCCCACCATGGATATTCAGACTTGGAAGTTGCTAGATCTTCGCCCCACCCTGTGGCACATCTGTTGTGTTTAAGGAGTCGGAGAAATTTTATTCACCAGATCCCCTTTTAAAGAGAACCGTGCACCAGTTTGCAAGTAAACAAAAACCTAACCCAACCCAAGTTTGCTTAAGTAAATAAGGGATTTATCGGTTCAGGAAGTTTAAAATAGTAGGGGCATATTGTATTCAGCAGCAGCTCGATCAAGGGCTCAGGTGACCAAGACTTGGCTTCTGTCTCTGTGCTTCTTGGTTTCAGCCTTCTCCATCTGGGCTTTATTCTCAGACATAAGGATCTTGCCTCCACTCATGGTTGTAAGACGGTCACAGGAGCCAGAACTATCATCATCTCACATGCAACAAAAATGGGGAAAAGATTGTCCACTTTTCAGACAGCACAAAAAAAAGTCTTGGAATTGAATCTTGAGGTTTCTAATTGGCCTGAGATCACAGATCTACTCTAAGCAGTTGCCATTATAATGGCATGCAACTCAATGACCACAGGACCATTCCAGAGGTGCTGCAGAGCAGGGATCACAAACTGAGAGCCAGTGGGCTGAATCCAACCCAGAGATGTGCTTTGCCAGGCCAGCATGGTGTTTTCAGATTTTTTATTTAAACACCTTTGGCTGATGTCTCCACTCTTCAGTTTCCTGAAGACCTTCCTACTCCACGCTCAGCCTGATTTACATATTGATATTACTGCCTGGTTTGGGAAGGTATTTAATTTTGCACACTATTATAGATGTTAACTTAAGAATTCTGTGTAGCTGAACTAAACAATCATTGGGGATCAATTACTTCTGTGTTCCCAGTATCTAGCATAGTACCTGCACACACAGAGGTCATGCAAAGGTGCTTATAGAATTATACTCATTAATCTACTGATCACGGGGTCAGGTGCAATGACCCACACCTGTAATCCCAGCTACTCAGGAGGCTGAGGTGAGAGGATCACTTGAGTCCAGGCTGTAGTGGGCTATAATCACATCACTGCACTCCAGCCTAGAGACAGAGAAAAACCTGTCTCTGGAAAAAACAAAACAAAACAAAAACTTCTCAATCAGAGATTCTATGGGACTGGGGGATTAGTTCCAGCTTAATCAAACATCAACCATAGGCCTTGGGCAAATCTCTGTGCTTGAGAAGGACACAGTGAAGATAAAAAGGATCACGTGCCTATGTAAGTACCCAAAGGCTGTATCTGTAAGAGGGCAGGCTGGACTCTGTGACAAACAACCCTTATCTCTGAGGATTCATGCAAAAAAAGTCTATTTCTTGCTCATGCCCAGTTGAATGTGGGAGTTCAGCAGGCAGCTATTCACTTGGGATTCAAGGGCCCGCCTCTTCCATTCTGTAGTTCTGGTATCCCCTGGGCCTTAGAGCCCCTCTGAGATCATCCGTTAAATCCAGCAGAGAAGGGAAAAGAGTGAGAGTTTGAGAGGCTGGGGCTGGAAGTGACAGCTATTACTTCCAACTACATTGCACTAGCCAGAACTCAGCCCTGTGGCAACACCTACCTTGAAGAGTGACTGGGAAATGTCTGGCTGTGTGACCAGGAAGAAAAGAAAATGAGGTTCATGAACAACTACCCAGACTCTACGCAAAGCTGTAAGTCAAAGGAAGGGCTTTATTCACCTTTGATTACAGCCTCCACACCTTTATCCTGGAGGCCTTGATATGACATTTAATGCGCTTCATGTGAAACTAGGCCTCATAACTCCTAAGCCTCATAAAATTTAAAAAGCTTGGCCATCATGAAACTTAAACCCCAGATGGCCACGGATAGCCCCCCGATGTTCCCAGAACCCAAACAGAAAGACAATTCCGGGAAATAGCCTCATGGGGTCCCACCCTGCTAGCCTCATGGGGTCCCACCCTGCCTCAATGTCCCCGATGTTCCCGGAATCAGCAATTCCAGGAAAGAACCTCCTAAGGTCCCGCGCCAACCAATCAGAACAAGATACCTTGCTCAGGCCATAGACAGACCCAATTACCATGCGCCTAAAGCTTTGTTTGAATTTCGCGCCCTAAGCTGTGTTTAAACTTGTGTTTGCCTATATAAACAACCTGTAACAAGCACTCGGGGTCCCAGGGCCAACTTAGAGCTTGGGACCCTAGCGCGCTAGTAATAAACAACTCTCTGCTGTGAATCTCGTGTCGGTGATCCTTCGCGGCGACCCCTGCCCAGGAGAGAATCGACAGTTCGGTTCCAACACATGGAAAAATCAAAATAAGAAAAATTTCCCTTTTTCATTCTAAGATACAAAGAGTTCAATTTTTCAGGCCAATCATGAAGAAAAAGAAGGGTAAGAAGAGAAGAAGAGAAGGAATAGGAACGGCAATGGGAAAAAGAAGTAGAAGTGAGTTTGTTCCGCAACCACTTGTTTTCTGGGATTCTTATATACAGTTGCATTAGCCAAATCCCCTGGCTAAAGTTATAATATTGGATGTTGCTTATCATGTGTCTTTAATTATAAGGAATCATTTTTACTTACAGAAAATAGAAGGCCGGACACAGTGGCTCACACCTGTAATCCCAGCACTTTGGGAAGCCGAGGAGGGCAGATCACCTGAGGTCAGGAGTTCGAGACCAGCCTGACCAACATGGTGAAACCCCTGTCTCTACTAAAAATACAAAAAATTAGCCAAGCATGGTGGCGAACACCTGTAATTCCAACTACTTGGGAGGCTGAGGCAAGAAAATTGCTTGAACCCGGAAGGCAGAGGTTGCAGTGAGTCGAGATCCTGCCATGGCACGCCAGCCTGGGGAACACAGCAAGACTCCATCTCAAAATAAATAAATAAATAAATAATAATAATAATAATAATAAAGTAGAACTTGCCAATGTACAATATTTAACAGAAAATAGGCAATTTGTATATTCCAAAACACACTGAAAGAAAAACACTATATGAACTAGTTCTTCATTGGTATGTGTAATGTTCAAAGCTTCCATACTCTTCTGATGATTTCCTAAGCTTTCCAAAGAGCTTTCCTTCTTTACTACTCCCCCCATACAACACATGTGAACCAAAGGGCACACACACACCTTGGAGACAGATCTGTTAACTTAGATTGTACCAATTAATTTTCAAATGCTGTTAGTAATTGTACCAAAAGCTCTAGACTTCAGTTCACTTAATTCGCTAAATCACTCTGTGGAGTAGGTATCATTATTCTGTTTCACAGATGAGGAAACTGAGGCTCAAAAATATAAAGTAACTTGCCCAAGTTGCAGCTTGCTAGCAAGGGTCAGAGCCAAAAATGGTGCCACAGTCTACCTGACACTCCACAACCCATGCTCTTAGTAACAAAAGTCAGGTTCCTGATTAGGACCAGGGGATGGTACTGGCTGCTGTCATTGATGATTTGCTTATTCCTGTCATTTGTCTGAATGATTGTTTTGGGGAAGTGAATTCAGAACACTAGCTGAAATCTCCGTCATTGCTTACAGAGTTGATTTCTGTGTGGCATCATATGTCTACACTGTACCCAATGGCCTACACCTACACTGTAGATGGCTTGGGCTGTAAACTCATTCTCCTGCTAATCTGGACCTGGCTTCTGCTCCTGCAAGCTTCAGAAGAAGGACGTTCTGCTGGGGCTCTGTGGAAGCCACATTCAGAATGGGAGGCAGCTGAAGTGTCCTGACGGGTGTTCCTGGTCATCCCAATCTTCTTCTTTGGTGTCACCATTTAAGGTTATAATGTCAGGCAGAACCAGAAGATATAAAAGAAGCACTGAATCCCAAGCTTCTCAGATGCCCATATTGACAGAGAAGTTCTGCCACTGAAAGCAGTTAAAAGCAATTATTGAAAGCAATTTAAATTCTAAATACACTGAATTTTAGAGGAAAAAAACCTGCAATGAAACGTCACTCTTATGAAAAATATATGAGGTGGCTTCCAGTAATTATAGATCAGTGTGGATATGTTTCTTTCATCAGCCATTAATTTATATCAATTATTTATTGAGTCCTGTGATGTTGTGTGCTTGAAACCACTTAGGACTGGGTACTCAAATGTGTTCTTTAAAGGGACAGATTATAGATTCCATTTCAAGATTCTTTTTTCTCCTGTGACTTACATGGAAAGAAAGAATAAGCAGTTGAGATCAAAAGCAGTCCAATCCTTAAAATGAAGCCATTTCCCCCACCCTTAAAGTTATGGTGAGAATTTTTACAACTTGTTTTTTGCCAGTAGCTTTTCCAGTTCCATAGATGATGCTATTCTTAAGAACGCTCTTGGTGGTCCCAAATGATAGCTATCTTAGGAATTGTCCTGACTCATATATCTGCATATTCCTGATTAGATGACCTCCTGGGTGTCCCAGTCATATGCATAATTATAAGATCAGACCCTTTCCAGGTTTCTTCACAACATCTGGTCACAAAAGCATGTGGAGGATCTTCAGTTCCTAGGCAACATGAACTCAACACTCAGATCCAGCTGGTGACAGCTAACATACCGCTATTTTATTCTCTTTTTACTTTTGAGCGGTTTTCTGTTCTTAAGTTTTCAATGATAACAAAGGCGACTGCTCTACACAGAATGGAAACTTCCTAAGTGTCAAGGAAGAAGAATTGTGAAAAAATGATGAAGGTGGCTCAATGACAGAAGTAGTAGCCTTAGCAACATTGGCAAAAATTGCTTTAACTTCAAGATGAGCTAAATTGCATGGACCCACTAATTGGGAAAACTATGTGCCAGGCTGGCTCAGAATGCTCAATTCCAGCCCGCCTGGCACACTCCCTTCAGCCTGCCTGGCGGAATTCAAGTGAGAATGATGCTGGCTTAGCCAAGGATGGAAAGGACAGGTGGTGAGAAGTGGTTCTAGTAACCAAATGTCTGTTCACATCTTTTATCACTTCCTGTTATGCATTGAACTGTGTCTCCCAAAAACCCACATGTTAAAGTCTTAAACCCTAGTACCTTAGAATGTGACCTTATTTGGAAATAAGGTTCTTGCAGATGTAATTAGTTAAAATTGGGTTATACTAGAGTAAGGTGGGCCCTGATCCAATATGACTGGTGTCCTTACAAAAAGGGGAAATTTGGAGACAGACAAGTATACAGGGAAAACGTCTTGCACAGATGGAGGCAGAGATTAGATGATGCTTCTACAAGCCATGGAACACCAAAGACTGTGAGCAAACCAGCAGAAGCTAAGGGAGAGGCAGGGGAATAGATTTGTCCTCAAAGCTCACAAAAGGAACCAACTCTATTGACATCTTGATCTTGGACTTCTGGCCTCCAGAACTATGATCCAGTCAATTTCTGTTGTTTAAGCCACCACATTTGTGGTGTTTTGTTACAGCATTTCTAGCAAACTAATACACCCCCTAAGGTAAATTCCTGCAAGTAGAATTTCTACCTCAAAGGGAAACATGTACTAAACCTTTTGATACATATTTCCATCCACAAGGGTTGTACCTGTCTGCATTCCCGGTAGCAGTATATACAAGTATTCATTTCATCATACTCTTACTAACACAGGAATTCAGAATTTGTTCTGTAACATTTCACAGTTTAATAAGTAAAACTATCTATTTCTTATATTTTAATGTTCAGTATTTGATAATTAATACTTGGATATATTTATATGTTTATTGATTCTTTTGTGAATTGCCTGGTCTCCTCCTTTGCCCCTTTCTCTGCTGGCCAGCTTGCCTATCATTATTGATTCATAAAAATCCTTTATATATTAAAGCTACAGACCCTTTTCACAAAGAGATGCAGACACACATATACACACAAAGTAAATACCTTATCTATTCAAGTTTTTATTTGCCTTTTATTTTTGATAGTCTGTATCTGTGCTAAGACAGCACCTCTAGCCACATGTGGCTACTGAGACTTGAAATATGGCTGATCTTACTTGAGATGAGCTGTAATAAATAAAATGCATGTGAGATTCCAAGGACTTAGCATGAGAACAAAGAATGTAAAATATCCCATTAATAATTGTTAGTATTGATTTTATGTTGAAATGATAATGTTTTTGATGTATTGAATTAAATAAAATACATTGCTGAAATTGATTTCATGAATTATAATTTTCAGTTTTTTAATGCATTTATAAAAATTTAAATTACACATGTGGCTCACATTTATTTCATACATCATATTTCTATTAAACAGTACTCTTCTGTATTACAAAATTATAATGTTTTGTATGTGTAAGTTCTCAATTTCTTTTATTAAGTAAAATCTATCTAATTTTTTCTTTATACTTTTGGACTTCAGTGTCAGGCTTAGAAAGTGTTTCAAACCCCAAAATTTTATTAATGGTCACCTATAATTTGTCCTAATACATTTTACATTTGCAAATTAATTGTCTACTTAATTTGAAATTTATCTTTTGCTTATAATGAGAGATTGGAATATACTTCACTTTTTTCCTAGTTGTATTGCTTTGTTTCTGAAACTTGGTCTATTCATTTTCTAGTCATCGCTTCATAAAGTATTTTGACATCTCATAGGACAAATATCTCACATTGTTCTCTTTCAAAAATTTACCACCTAATTTCATATATTTATACTTCCAGATGCACTTTAGAATTTCTTTTTTTTTTTTTTAAGTTTTTTTTTTTAATTTCAGTAGGTTTTTGGGGAACAGGTGGTATTTGGTTACATGAGTAAGTTTTTTTTTTTTTTTTTTTTTTTTTGAGACAGAGTCTCTCACCGTCACCCAGGCTGGAGTGCAGTGGCGCTATCTCAGCTCACTGCAACCTCCACCTTCCGGGTTCAAGGGATTCTCCTGACTCAACCTCTTGAGTAGCTAGGACTACAGGCACTGGCCACCATGCCCGGCTAATTTTTGTATTTTTAGGAGAGATGGGGTTTCACAATGTTGGCCAGGAGTTAATAAGTTCTTTAGTGGTGATTTCCGAGATTTTGGTGCACCCATCACTGGAGCAGTGTACACTCTACCCAATGTGTAGTCTTTTATCCCTCATTCCCCTCCCACTCTTTGCCCCGAGTCCCCAAAGTCCGTTATATCATTCTTATGCCTTTGTCCTCATAGTTTAACTGCTGGTCCTCATAGCTTAGCTCCCACTTATGAGTGAGAACGTACAATGTTTGGTTTTTCTTTCCTGAGTTACTTCACTTAGAATAATGGTCTCCAACCATCCAGGTTGCTGCGAATGCCATTATGTTGTCCCCTTTTATGGCTGAGTGATACTCCATTTTATATATATATATATATATACACACACACACATACACACACACACACACACACCCCCCAAATTATGGTGTATATATATATATATGTACAACCACAATTTGGTGTGTGTGCATATATATATGTATATATATACACACATGTACACCACAATTTATTTATCCACTAGTTGATTGATGGATGGGCATTCAGGCTTGTTCCATATTTTTGCAATTGCAAATTGTGCTGCTATAAACATGTGTGTGCTAGTATCTTTTTCATATAATGACGTCTTTTCCTCTGGGTAGATACCTAATAGTGGGATTGCTAATGGGATGCTACCATTTGGTAGTTCTACTTCTAGTTCTTCGAGGAATCTTCACACTGTTTTCCATAGTAGTTGGACTAGTTTACATTCCCACCAACAGAGTAAAAGTGTTCTCTTTTCACCACATCCACACCAACATTTTTTTTTTTTTTTGAAACGGAGTCTCGCTCTGTCGCCCGGGCTGGAGTGCAGTGGCCGGATCTCAGCTCACTGCAAGCTCCGCCTCCCGGGTTTACGCCATTCTCCTGCCTCAGCCTCCAGAGCAGCTGGGACTACAGGTGCCCGCCACCTTTTTTTATTTTTTCATTATGGTCGTTCTTGCAGGAATAAGGTGTAAATGAAAAAAAAAAACTGTTAGAAAATTTATTGGGATTATGTTACATGTAGAAACTCTTCAGGATGTTTGCAGCTGTTTTAATAATGGAGAACAAGGACAACAGGAGCCCAGGGTTGGAGCATGTTATGTAACAATGGGGACCAGTTATGTAAGTATTGGCACGTCCCAGGTGGATCTCTACGAGGATGTGTATATATTTATTTGACCTGGAAAATGCTCAGATATTTTATTACATGAAAAATATAAGTTCTGACACATGAAGTTTAGCATCATTCCCTTAATGTAAACTTGTGAACACAGATCTACGTGTGTTATTTCCAGACAGACTTACCCCAAAGGGTATAGTCATTTCTAAGTGGTACAATTCTTATTGTCATTTCATTTTTCTTTGCATTTTTTCTGTATTACTTGACTGATATTTTACAATTAGTGACTCGGTTATTAAAAACCAAAGGCTATAGCTAAATATTTAATTGACCAATTAATTCAGTAATCTTGAATTAGACTTTTTGCAATACTTTATTTTGTCTTGTCATTCAGAAACATGATATAACTCTCTATTTTTCAAATCTTTTTCTTCCACAAGAAAAAACTGCTGTTACAATCATATATGCTCTCTGTATTTCTTCTTATTTGTATTCCTGATTCCTATGCTTCTGTTTTTCCACTGCTTTTATAATCACTTTTGATAGGTGGGAAAACTAGAAAGTTTGGTTTATATATTTAATTTTTTCAATTCAGCCACCTAATAAAATTCCTTAATTCTAAATGTTTCTCAGTTGATTTATTCTCTTGAGTTGTCACGGTAGACAATCTGCAGATCGTCTGTGTATTCTTTCTGAAGTTTAAACTCTCTTCTTCTTAGACACTTAGGACACTGGGCCACTCTGAGGATAATGTCGAGTTAGAGTGTTATTAAGATGCATCCTTGTCTTGTTCTCTAAATAGAAAGGTGCCTTTTATTTTGTCATCACAACTGACTGCTCTGGGCTCCTGCTGGAGCACACTGCCTTGGTGTCGTGGGTGTGCAGCAGGCCCAGTGCACTGTCCCCCCTCCACTCACCGCTGGCTGCTTGGCTGTAGATAGGGATAAGTTGAAACACCTCTAAGGTAACTTTGTGTGGGTATGTGTGTTTGTGTCTCTTTGTGAAAAGAGTTTTAGCTTTAATATATAAAGAATTTTTATGAATCAATAATGATAGGCAAGCTGGCCAGTAGAGAAATGGACAAAGGAGGAGACTGGAGATTTATCCTTATCTACAGTGAAGCAGCAAGCTGTGGGTGGGAGCAGATGCTGTGGGGAACGCGTGTTATTTTGTTTCTGAAGTCTCTGTATCATCCCCAAGTGGGGTGCAGGAAGAGATGCTAACTCCTGAGGAGGAATGGGCTCTTGCTGAAAGTTCTGGGAACCCCAGGTTTCTGGAGATACCAATCTAGCCATCCTCATCTCATGTGTCACAGTCCCATTCTTTCCCAGTCAGTACCCTGAACTTGGCATAAAAGATCTGCTTTGTTTGGGAATGCCATCTTCTCAGGAGTTCAGCCATGCTGAGCATTCGGTCCTGGGCCTGTCCTCAGGCCTCTCTGTCTTCCTCCTGCAGAAGATGAAGCTCTTTCTATGCTTTCTTTGCTCTGTCCTCGTATTTTTGTTTCCTATGTCCTGGACCATCAATCAAGCTTAACATAAGTCACCCAATTCAATTGTCCTTAGAGCTACTACTTCCCCCATATTTCACAACTGCCCAAAACATTGACCAGTTAATGCACTCCCTTCCACCGCTCTGCCATCCATCCATTCCCTACCAGACAAGTGGCAACAACTGGACCTCCACTTCGTGCCTTGCTCAGGACAGGGTCCTCACTGCCAGCCAGGAGGTGGGTGATTCAGCTTCAAAACCCCATCTTATCATCTGTGCAGTGAGTTGAATGGTAGCCCCCCCGCCACCGTCTCCCCCACGCCAAAAGATATGTCTCCAAGAGCCTGTAAATAACCTTATTTGGAAAAATAGTCACTGCAGATATAATTAAAGATCTCAAGATGAGATAAACCTGGATTAGGGTAGGCCCTAAATCCAATTACTGGTGTCCTTATAAGAAAAGAGAAGGGAAGAAGACACAAAGGAGAAGCCATGTGAACATGGATGCAGAGATTAGAACAATGTGTCTACAAGCCAAGGAATACCACAAATTGCCCGCTGTTACCAGAAGATAGGAGAGAGACATGGCACAGGTTCTCCCTCAGAGCCTGCAGAAGGAGCTAACCCTGCTGACACCTTGATTATAGTCTTCTGGCCACCAGAACTGTAAGAGATCAATTTATCTTGTTTTAAGCCACCCTGTGTGTGGCAATTTGTTACAGCAGCCCTAGGAAACTAATGCAGTCTCCCTTTTAGAACCACTTCCAAAACCAACTATCCAAAGTTGGGTTCCCTAGGAGCCAGACTCTGAGATGAAGTTTGGAGGACAGGATATTTATGAATAACTCCCCTGGGACCAACACCTGTGGAAGCTGGAGAGGAGGGGTAGGAGAAGGGTAGGAGAAAGAAGGAGTGAGCAAAAGGAAAGGCTGAGCTGCAATTCAGGTCCAACCAGAACCTTGGTTGATCTATGGCGCCCTCCAGAATTGCCCTCACTTGAATCAAGATGGCCACAGTGATGAGTCGTGGGTGTAGGCCACCAGGGTATGAGTGTGACGTTGGGTGAAGCAGTTTTCTGTAACTGAAGCAATCCCTGGAGGAGCTGACAGCTGATGGCAGCTGCCAACAGCACTCCTAGCAGCTGGTGCAATGGAGCCCTTCCTTGAAGAGGAATCTGAGTGGCACATTGGTGCCCAACACAGCTTCCTTGGCTCAGTACTGTTTTTGTAAGATTCATTCATGTCCTTGCAGTACCTATAGTTTGCACTGCAATACATCTCCATTCTATGAATTTATTTAAACATATAATGTATTGAATCATTCTCCTGTTGATTAACATTTGGTTTGTGTTATGAGCTGAACTGTGTTCCTCCTCCCCTTCTAAGAAAATTTGTTTTTATTTGTACCTCAGAACATGACTGTATTTGGAGATAGGGTCTTTAAAGAGGTAATCGGTTAAAATGAGATCATTGGAGTGGGCCTTAATCCAGTATGACTAGCGTCCTTGTAAGAAGGAGATTAGAACACAGACACACACAGATGGAAGACCACGTGAGGACACAGGGAGAAGATGGCCATCCGCAAGCCAAGGAGAGAGGACTTGGAAGAAACCAATCCTGCTGACACCTGGATCTCAGACTTCCAGCCTCTAGGACTGTGAGATAATAAATATTGATTCTTTAAGCCATCCAGTCTGGAGTACTTTATTATGGTGGCCCTGGCAAACTAATAAAGTCTGATTCTGGTTTGGGGCTTCTATTAACATCCTCATATGTTGATACCCATGTTGGTATCCATGTTCAAATGCTTTTCTCTGGTATATCAGAATCTCTGGGGTGTATACTTCTTAAATAGGAGTAAATCATTGGCTAAAAGTTTGTGGATGAGCCGCTTTATTAGATATTGCTCAAGTTTGTTTCCAAAGTAATTAAACTAATTTACATTATCTTCAGCAGGGTATTCAAATTCCAATTGTTCCATGTCCTTGACAACACTTGGTGCTATTATCATACAATTTTTGCAAACCCAAGGGCACATAATTGTTTTAATGTATATTTCTCTGCCTATTAATGATGTAGAACATTTTGTCACATGTTTTTGGTCACTTAGAGTTCCACTGTTGAGAAGGGTGTGTTCAAATATTCGCCCAATTTTTCTTTTGTGTTGTCTGTCTCTTATTGATTGAGTCATATTGGTCTGGAAGTTGCAAATGTCTTTCCTGATTCTGCTTGTTGTTGTTGTTGTTTTACCTTATGGTATCTTTAAGGATAGTTCTTAATTTTTAATGTCTCAAACTTATCAATTTCTTTTGATGGGTAATGTTTTCATGCCTGGTTTAAGAAACCCTTCTGCCCTCTACCTCCCCTGCGTCACCCAGCTTTCCTTCTCTCTGAGTAATACCGTCCTTCTCCGGACTGCACATGATTTTCTAGATGCCATAGAGAGAGAGATCTGGGGTCATGTGAGCCACAAACAGCTTGAAGCTTCGTTTTTGGGGCTGGCACCTTCCGAGGAAAGAGGGCTTCTCATTCCCGGCATCTTTACATAAAATCCCTAGAAAGAGTCTCATTAACCCATTTTAGGTCACACCCTCACCTTTGGCAGAGGAGGTGTGGCTACATAACTAACAGCCCCCATCGAATGACATTTCCTTCTTTAAAAGGAAGGAATGTTGAGCCTGTCCCCTGGAACCAGGGGAAGAAGTCAGACATTCAAGAAACTGGAAGAAGGTCAGTGTGGCTGGGATAGTCTAGAACAGGAGTGTCCAATCTTTTGGGTTCCTTGGGCCACACTGGAAGAATTGTCTTAGGCCACATGTAAAATACACTACCACTAATGGTAGCTGATGAGCTAAAACATAAACAAATAAAAATTTAAAAAGGAGGAGAAAAGAAAATTGCAAAAAAATCATAATATTTTAAGAAAGTTTACAAATTTGTATTGGGCCACTATCAAAGCCATCCTGGGCTGCACGTGGCCCGCAGGCCATGGGTTGGACATGCTTGGTCTAGAAAGAGAGGAGAGTGTTGCAAGATGAGATAGGATGTGGGCAGAT
This sequence comes from Macaca nemestrina, assembly GCF_043159975.1. Lineage (NCBI taxonomy): Eukaryota > Metazoa > Chordata > Mammalia > Primates > Cercopithecidae > Macaca > Macaca nemestrina. Next base: position 131,994,760 of record NC_092135.1, on the reverse strand, counting down.
CTACATCACACACTATCTCTGAGGCCATGTTAAGGATTTTGGATTTTTTGTCATTCAAGCAATGAGCTATGCCATGTTCTGATGCTGATAATGATGGCTTGGGTCAAAGTGCATTAACACAGCCTGCCATTTATGCATTCATATTATTGTTTGAAGTTCTGTTGTCTCTGGTTCAAACGAGATGACCCTATTTCTGAACTCCATTATCCTGAAAACTAATGATTAGGGTACCAATTATGTTTTTAGTACATGCGTAGCCCTGGGGTTACATGGCCCTTAAAGCACTCACAGTCTCATGGGAAGATAAAGTTCACACCCCTGATGCATTTAGAAAACAAATTCTTACTGAGGCTGAATCCATTCACATCAAACATTGTTATGAAATTTAAAGCACATCATCCCTTACTGGATAAGCAATACTGCCTACTTCTACTTGGAGATCTCACTTCAACACATGTCAATAAGTGAGGCAGAAATGTTAGTTATAATGTAAGATCATTAACAGGTAAACTTCCAAGATAACTTTCCAGCTTAAAATGCAGATTCCTCTGTTACGTGTCACAAACAACTATCTAGAACAGTACTGTCTAGCAAAAAAACTAGATAACCTTCTGAGATAACCTTCTGGTTTAAAATATAGATTTATCTGTTGCCTGTTGGAAACAACTGTCTAGAATAGTGCTGTCCAGTGGGACTTTCTATAACAATGAATTGTTTCCTATCTGCTCCATCCAATATGGTAGCCACTGGCCACATTTGACTACTGAGCATTTGAAATGTGACTGGTGTGGCCAAGTAACTGAAAATTTAATTGTATTTAATTTTAGTTGACTTTAATTTTAATGACATCATGGCTATTGGCAATAGTATCAGAAATCTCAGGTCTAGAACATAGCTGAAAACCTAGGAGGGGGCAAAAGTGATCTCTCAGTAGCCTAAATTAGAATTACAACATGTACGTATAGAACCCACCTTCCTCATAAAAAAAAAGTCCCTCAGCTTTCATGGAGATTATAAAGAATCTGTGTGTGATTATTTTTTACACACTTCCAACAAATTTTGTTACATGGTTTCCAGCCCATCAAAAAAAAAAGCTGCAAATTAAAATTTTGAGATGGAAGTCAGCATGTTGAAAATAAGAAGAAGTGAAATTATAACATGATAGCTAAGAAAGAGACAGAAAAATGAATATTGTATAGTATTCTTTAGATTGCATTCTGTAGGACACTAGGCTGTTACAAAGCTTAAGTGATGTAAATATGTTAGTCCTTTTTGAAGAGTTTATTAGCATACAAATGCTCTGAGAATCACGTAAAGAAAGTGATTTAACTTAGTTTTAACCAGAGTTTTCAATCAGGGAAACTTTAAAAAAAAAAAAAATCTTGCAAAAAAAGTTTTCAATGAATCACAGTTTGGGAAATGCTGAAGTGAACTTACAAACTTTGAAGGACAAGCTAGGAAGCATTGATTGCATGATAAATATGTCTCCAATTTCACTGATGCTTTATCAGAAAGTTTTGTCCATTTGCTAAACAAATTATTTTCATGGTATTGAAACTGTTTCAAAACACACATACACACAAAATACATGGGAAGCTTTCCAATTCACTGTACCAACCAAGCAGTTGCTGACAACGAAAACCTGAACAGGATAAGGCAAAGGAAGAAAATCATGCATCAGCCTCACTTCAAATAAGCAATGAAAATAAAATGCAGTAGCAGGAAAAGGAATGAAGCTCTTTGACCAAGTGGAGCATATGCCAAGATTGTTTAGTGCTGCGAAATTCACGAAGATAATTCATAATACCAGAAGAGCAAAGGTGAAAAACAGTATCATCATTTTGATAAATGCCACAATGGCAGTTGATAAAATTAAAGATCAAAGTGTTTCATGAACTAGGAAGAGAAAAAGGAAATGTCTTAATAGGATAAAAATAACAATCTGGTCCCAAAGCAAATGCCACACCCAGTGATTGTGAAGGATGCTGTCCTTCAACGAAGGACTCATCAGGGCTGCCTTAGGACTTCCATGAGCCCTGGGTACTTTTGCCTTCATGGGCCCCTAACTCCATGAAGAAATACAAATACATAGAAAATTATGGTTTTATCCCTGCATTGTATAAAGACTAATATAATCCAGGCGAGGTTACATCCATTTTTTCTTCTGATTCTAAAAGAAATTAAAATATTTCATGACCTCTAAAATTATCATCTGCCTCAACACTGCCTCCTGTGGCAATGGAGAAGCCCACCTGAATGTGAAGCAGCTGCCCAGCTGCTGAGAGTGTAGATGCTGCCAGAGGAAGTCCCTTCAGGGCCCTGGCCTAAAGTGTGCCCCTTCGCAGGGTGGCCCACAGCCAGTGACTGACTGATAGAAGCGTCAAAAGGACTGACCTTCTTTGTCCAGTGCAAGGAGCTCTGAAGAACCATCTAGCCTGAGAGTTCCCTGTTGTCCGAGGCTGTCACTGGGTCTCCATCCCAGCCTGACTTCTCCTTCTGCCCACTCCCATTTTCATCTTCTTCCTCAGGGTTTGATTGCAAGTGCATCCCCAAATAGACATCCTGTGTTAAACTCCATCTCGGAGTTCTCTTAATGTTTTGTGTAGTCCTTTTTAATGATAAATCTTGCATTAAAGAGAGGAAAGATTTAACCAAATAAAAGTATATTGATTGTCACCACCATAGTCACTATCATTTCTGTGGTAGTGCTGGCCATTGTTCTGTCCCCCTCAATAAGCAAGAAGAAGGAATGATCATCCATTCAGGTTTCCCTATAATCACAAACTCCGAGTGCCATTCAAAGATGCAGCCGCACAACGATGATGTTCTCAAACTTTCTCACCCACGTTTCCCAATATAGGGGAATTGTAGATAAGATTAATCTGGGTAAATAGTGGTGAGGGTTGTTGCAGATGGTCAAGCCAAGTCACTGGCTCCCCTCTGAACCTGCAACAGGTCTGATTTCTTGCATTAATGATGAAATGAGGTAATCTGTTACCTGCTCTTCCTAGTAATAGAATATATAAGCCCAACTTTCAGGATGTTAGTTTCACATCAAATGACCCTCCCTATGACACTGATAGACATGCTCCCTTCCCTAAAACTTGCATTCAATTAAAGAACAAGTAGACATTGAAATGAATGTGTAACCCCTGACATAAATGGGACTTAGAGCTGAACTTCAACTCTTCAACAAATAAGCTGCCTTAGGGAATTCAACTCAAGAAAACAGAGTGGTTTAGAAGTTTCCTTGCCATCATCCTCAAACCTATCAGAAAGGTTAGTAAAAGCCTCACAGTACGGTAAAGAGGAAAGCCACAACCCTAAAGGCAATATTCCCTGTTCAGGGTCATTTCAAAGAAGTGTGATATTATTAGACCCCTCTGGGGCAGAATGGCCCATTAGGTTCCATCCACAACACGTTAGGTATGCTGTGAAAGCCAACAGAGAGCTAAGCAGGCACCTGGAAAATGCAAAAGCATTGCCCTCCAAAAAGAAGAGAAGGAAAGTTATTTAGCTAAAGTCTGTTCCAGAGCCATTTAGAAATCTCTGCCCTCATATTTGCATTAATACTTATTGAGTTCCCATTTGGCCTTTTAAAAATATAAAGCTATTATAGATCCAAGAGTCATGCTCTGAAATAAGTTAATAGTTTTCTTCCAGACCTCAGAGAAACTATGAGATTTGGGATGTTAATTGAAAAATGTTGCTGTTGTCACCCAGCTTTCTTTCCTACCAACATATCCAGGAGGACACCCCCTGTCACTCCTACTCACATCATTGCAATGTGATTTGGAAGTAGCCCTCCTCTCTTGTCTTTTCCTCAGCCTCATGCCAGCATGGTTAGAAAAATCAACATTCCTTAGCACCCATTATACTTACGTCAAGCATGGCACCAGGTGTTTTTACCTAGTTCATTTTATTTAATCTCCATAACTCTATGAGGGAGATACTATCCGCATTTTACAGATGACATAACTGAGGCTCAGATATATTGCCCAATGTAGACTTGGTTACAAATTACAGAATTGGGACTTCAACACAGGTTGTCTCCCTCCTTTCATGGGAGGATGGGAGAATGCAATGTATGTAAACTACTAAGCACAGTCTCTGTTCAGTAAATGGTGTTTTTGTTATTATTCATTTTATTACCAGCTGCAGGAAGTGGATTGCCCTGGGATTCAGCTCCCAATTCCATTACATTACCCAAGACAGAGTTGTTCAATCAAGGATATCCATAAGGTCCATTAATACCCTGAGAAGAGCACATAATAGGCAAAGGACAAAAAAAGGATATTTTACAGAAAAAAGAAAACTAATGGCCATTAAACATATAAAAATATGCTCAAGATGATAAGGAAAACTAAAATGATATAACAGTTTGCCTATCAGATTAGCAAAGATCAAAGATTGCGATAACATGAGAACATTGCTTACAGGACTGTAAATTTGTTTAACATCCTGTGTTAAACTCTATCTTGGAGTTCTCTTAATATTTTGTGTAGTCCTCTTTAATGATAAATCTTGCATTAAAGAGGGGGAAGATTTAACAAAATAAAAGTACATTTATTGTCACCACTATTGTCACTATCATTTCTGTGGTAGTGCTGGCCATTGTTCTGTCCCCATCAATAAGCAGGAAGAAGGAATGATCATCCATTCAGGTTTCCCTATAATCATAAACTCTGAGTGCCATTCAAAGATGCAGCCGCACAACGATGATGTTCTCAAACTTCATGTTCCCAAATCCCCAAGGTGAGCAGTTCGGCAATGTCTATCAAATACTATGTGGATGTACCCTTTAATGCCACAATTTTCTATCTCTGAATTAATCCTACTCACCTATTCCTGTTGTGAGCATACATGGGGACATTGAGGACACATGTTTTTCTTCAATAGTCAGAGATCAGAGATGAGAACCATCTACTCATCAGTAAGGAGTCAGTTAAAGAAAGAGGGGCAGGGCGCGGTGGCTCATGCCTTTAATCCCAGCACTTTGGGAGGCTGAGGCGGGTGGATCACCCAAGGTCAGAAGTTCAAGACCAGCCTGGTCAACATGGCAAAACCCTGTCTCTACTAAAAATACAAAAATTAGCTGGGCTTGGTGGCAGATGCCTGTAATCCCAGCTACTTGGGAGGCTGAGGCAGGAGAATTGTTTGAACCCGGGAGGCGCAGGTTGAGGTGAGCTGAGATCATGCCATTGCACTCCAGCCTGGTCAACAAAAGCGATATTCTGTCTCAAAAAAACAAAAAACAAAAAACAAAAAAAACTGAGATGAAATGGCTCTATTAATAACAGACATTTTAGACTTCAGAATGAGGAATTTTACTAGTGATAAAGAGGGACATTACAAAATGATGAAGTGGTCACTTCACCAAGAAGATATAACAATCTTTAACATGAATAACAACAAAGTTTCAAAATACGATAAGCAAAATCTAATAGAACTGAATGAAGAAATATACGAATTCACAATTTAAGTTGGAGAATTCACAACTCTTCTCTGAGTAATTAATAGAACAAGTAGAAAGAAAATCAAGTAGAAAGTAGTAAGGATATGGAAGACCTGAACAACATCATCAAAGAACTTGACACACAAACAATGGGGGCGTATACATCCTTTTCAAGTGCACAGTCACCAATATGGACCATATTTGGATCATTTTGAAATCCTCCACAAATTTTAAAACACTGAAATCACACAAAGGATGTTATCTGATTGTAACAGAATTGAGCTTGAAATCAATAACTATAGCATGTTTGCCAGGCCCTGGGGATGAGGAAGGGTTTGACAGAAGGCACAAGGGAATTTTGGGGAGTAATGAAGTTATTCCATGTCCTTTTTTTTTTTTTTTTTTTTAAAGAGTCTTGCTCCATCACCTGGGCTGGAGTACAGTGGCGCAATCTCAGCTCACTGCAACCTCCGCCTCCCAGGTTCAAGTAATTCTCCTGCCTCAGCCTCCAGAGTAACTGGGATTACAGGCATGCGCCACCACCCTCGGCTAATTTTTGTACTTTTTTTTTTTTTTTTTTTTTTTGGAGATGGAGTCTCGCTCTGTTGCCAGGCTGGAATGCAGTGATACGATCTCGGCTCACTGCAACCTCTGCCTCCTGGGTTCAAACAATTTTCCTGCCTCGGCCTCCCAACTAGCTGGGACTACAGGCATGCACCACCACACCCAGCTAATTTTTTGTATTTTTAGTAGAGACAAGGTTTCACCATGTTGGCCAGGGTGATCTCGATCTCTTGACCTCATGACCTGCCTGCCTCAGCCTCCCAAAAAGCTGGGATTTCAGGTGTGAGCCACCGCGCCTGGCCAATTTTTGTATTTTTAGTAGCGATGGGGTTTCACCATGTTTGCCAGGCTGGTCTTGAACTCCTGACCTCAAATGATCTGCCCACCTCCACCTTCCAAAGTGCTGGAACTACAGCCATGAGCCACCATCCTCAGCCTATTCCATGTCTTAATTATGAGCATGATCACATGACTCGATGCATCTGTTAAAATTCATAGAACTACACACTAAATAGATAATGCCATTATATATAAATTATACATAAATACACCTGACTAAATAAAAAAGGATAAGCTCTTGAAATATTAAGTAAAATGGAATATTATATTTTTTATAAAAAAGTTAAAAGAAATAGAAAAACTAAAAACAAACTCCCAAATATTAAGATACAGCATGTTGAGCATCAGTATTTTCTTTCTGATCTTTAGTATTATTCTGCACATTCAGAATTTTTCAAAGTTAAGACAAAAACATCCTCCGTGTGTAAGTTAAGTTATTTGAAATCAGGACTGTCCCTTTTGTGGTATATGGTTGTCATCTCCCGAGGCAATACCTAAGAGAGCAGGTGTCTAGGATAATTAGAGTGTATGCCAGGAGAACTCCGGAAATCCGCTTGGCAGGCCATTTGCCATATGACAATCCTTTCATTTGGAAAAAATGGGTGAGATAAACTGTCACTGGGCAACACGTGCCAATGTTCTGGGCCTTCCCATTGCCAGTGGACGATGACTGTGGTCCAATGAAGGAAGATCACCAAAGCTTGGACTTTCCTGAAAAGCCTCTGCCTCATACACTCTTAAGAACCATGCAAGTGGGTCACTTATAACATTCTATGAAGACAAAGAGACAACCAACCTCTCCAAACCCCAGTTTTAAAAGGTTATATTTTCATGATTTGGGAGTCAATATTCTTTATGTTAAGTCATAGAAAAACTATAGAGATGGTTTAAAAAAAAAAATTCTGTGGATGCCAGGAGTTTAGCAGGAGCTGAAAACAGTCAAGTAAAACAAAGGGGAATCATTTAGGGCAATGACACTCTTCTGTATGATGCTAAAATGATGAATACATGACAATAAGCATTTGTTAAAACCCGTAGAACTTTATAGCACAACGAATGAATCCTAGTGTATGCAAAATTAGAAAATAAATTAAGAAGTTGGAGAACACCTGGATAGAACGGATGACATAACAAAACAATCCCACTATTAAAAATGTATGAAAGCGCCTCACTGAAAGGGATGGAGGAGAAAGTGCTGACCTAAATAACTTTGTAAATGAGTGGCATCACGTGTGTGTGTGTGTGTGTGTGTGTGTGTGTGTGTGTGTGTGTATGTGACAGAGTCTCGCTCTGTCACCCAGGCTGGAGTGCAGTGGCATGAGCACGAGGTCATGAGTGGCATCTTTAAGACTAAAAGCAAAAGGAACTGTACATCAGCATTGTACTCTCACTGATCACATTTTTTCTATGGAGGTATAGGTTAATAATTGTTATTCTACTGTATGTGTATACCAGAATTGAACAATTGAGTAGGCAGAGGATAGGTGCTGGAAGTCAGGCTTCTTATTATTGGGTGGGAACTTACAGATCAGCAAAGGGAAGAGGCTGGAATGAGCCATGTAGTAATGGATTAGAATTGGAGACATCAGTAAGGATTCATGCTTAACTTAATATAGAAACAGATGGCTACATATATAAATATCTATAAATATAGATATTCATATATATACATATACATATCTACAGTACATACACACATATATTTCATTGCTCTATTGATTGACAGCCCCTGCAAGAATGACATCCCAACAGCAACAAGCACATCTAATACCCAGATCTTGATTTCTAATACCATTATCTGATAAAAGTAGCCAGAACTCCTTGGAGAAGTGGTTGATTCTAGGACTGGGGCAGGAAATATACACAATAGGACTAAACACCTCGAAGTGCCAGAAAGTTAGGAAGTGTTCAAAAACGAAAACTGTGGATGGGGAGGTATGACAAAGGAACACAGGAGCCCACTGATAGAGCTCCCAGGGGCCAACACTGGAACACTGTGAGCAACAAATAAAGTTGGACTATAACTCAAAGTATGAAACAAGTATCCATGAGTCCATACTGATATAAATAAATGATTAACTAACTAACTAAATGGGGTTGAACAGACAAATCTCCCATGCAGAAGAATTCCAAAGAATTTATGTAAATGCCCCACCTTCAAGAAAGTGAAGGATAACTCCCCACTTCCTGATGTGTAGGCTGTGCATAGGAACGTCCTTCCAAAGGGTAGAGTAAGAAAAGGGAGGGGAAAAAAAAGTACTTTCACAGCAGAGGAACTTGACAAACACTACCTTAACCAGGTGATCAAAGTCTACACCAATAGTGAGTGATTAATTAGGTTGATAGTGTGTACCCTTGATGTGACGTGATGAAAATGGCCATTTACCTCTGTGGTCCTCCTGCCAAAAGGTCACAACCCAAGTCTAATTGTGAGAAAAAATCAGACAAATCTTAATTAAGGAATGTTCTACAAAATATCTAACCAGCACTGTTCAAAACTATCAAGATCATCAAAAACAAGGGAAATCAGAAAAACTGTCACAGCCAAGAGGACAAAGAGACATGAGAAGTAAATAGATACCCAACTAACGTGATATCTTAGATGCGGAATCCAGAGATAGAAAAAGGATGGTAGGTAAAAACTAAGGATAACTGAATAAAGTATGGACTTTAAAAAAATTCTTTGAGTGAGGAGGATGTTTACTTCATCTCAAAGAGAAGAGCCCAGGAAGGACCCCAGGAAGCACCATGCTCTAAAGCGTGTGCAGGAGGCAACATCCTCTAAGGCGTGTGGCCCGAGTCCTGTAGGCCATGCTGCAAGTGAGCAGGAATGAACACAGGATACTGGAGAGGAGGAACTTGAGGGGCTGTCAAGGGACACAGGAACCACCCAAGGAGCACACAGGGAAAGAGAATGTCAGGGCACAGAGAACCCAGCTCCTTAGATCATGAAGGTATACAACGAACACAATTTTCAACACCATTTTGCAAAATATCCACCCTTTCTTGATTGAAACTTCCAGAACTGTTGAAAACTAATCTTTATGTTTAATAAAGTGTTTTTGCTTGGTAATCTGAAGCATGCTTTCCCATTTTGTTTCATCAATAAAGAGCTTCAATTAAAATATGGAAAAAAAAAAAAAAAAAAAAACCAAATCATAGGTCTCTCCCATCCTGGAAGTAAACCAGATGATGCCTCAGAGACTGATCCCAACAAACAAAGCTCTCTATGCCCTTCCTTCCACAAAAAGGGGTCTTTGCTGTGTGGATTTTGAGACAAATAAAACTCTGCTCACTGGCTGAGGCCTGAGAAACTAGTACAGGCAATACCTGAATCTTGAGTAATATATTGAACAGAAAATAGATGTAACTTTGTTCTGAAAGATCATTTGATGAATGGCTGCTTCTTAGAATTCTAAATCTTTCAATGCTGAAAAAAATTAGTGTGGAGCAAAAGGATCTCTCATTCATTGCTGGTGAACATGTAAAACGGTACAGTCACTTTGGAAGACAGTTTGGCAGTTTCTTACAAAACTAACATACTCTTAAGATATAATTCAGGAATTCCACTCCTTGGTATATATCCAAAGGAGCTGAAAACCTATGCCCACACAAAACCCTGCACACAGAGGTTTACAGCAATTTTATTTATAATTGTCAAAACTTGGAAGCAACTTAATATCCTTCAGTAGGTGAATGGATAGACTGTGGTATATCCAGGCGATGCAATATTATTCAGAGCTCAAAAGAAATGAACTATCAAGCCACGAGAAGACATAGGGGAAACTTAAATGCACATTACCTGTGAAATTAGTTGTGACAGAAGCCAATCTAAAAAGCCTACATACTATATGATTCCATTTATGTGACATTCTGGAGAAGGCAAACCTATGAAGAAAGTAAAGAGTTCATTGGTTGCCGGGGTTGAGGAGAATGGAGGGATGAATAGGTGGAGCACATAAAATGATTAGGGCAGTAAAACTACTCTATATGATACTACGATGGTAGAAACACGTCATTATAAATGTGTCCAAACCCACAGAATGTACAACTGTGTTAGTCAACCCTAATATAAACTATGGACATCAAGTGATAATGATGTGTCATGTAGGTTCATAGCTTGCAACAAATGTACCTTCTTGGGGATGTTGACAATGGAGGCTGTGCATGTGTGGGGACAGGGGCCTTATGGAAAAAAATCTCTATACTTTCTGCTTATTTTTGCTGTAACCCAAAAATTGCTCTAAAAAATGCAATCTATTGCAGCACTGCTTACAATAGCAAAGACTTGGAACCAACCCAAATGCCCATCAATGATAGATTGGATAAAGAAAATGTGGCATGCATACTCCATGGAATACTGTGCAGCCACAAAAAAGAATGAGTTCATGTCCTTTGCAGGGACATGGATAAAGCTGAAAACCATCATTCTCAGCAAACTAACAGAGAAACAGAAAACCAAACACCTCACGTTCTCACTCATAAGTGGGAGTTGAACAATGAGAACACATGGAAACAGGAAGGGGAACATCACACACCGGGGCCTGTCAGGGGGTAGGGAGAAAGGGGAGGGAGAGCATTAGGAGAAATACCTAATGCATGTGGGGCTTAAAACCTAGATGACAGGTTGATAGGTGTAGCAAACCACCATGGCACATGTATACCTATGTAACAAACCTGCACGTTCTATATCCCAGAACTTAAAGTAAAATAAAAATTTTAAAAATTAAATTAAAAAAATAATAAATGCAATCTATTAAAAAGATGACTCAGGGCCTGATAAGAAGAATAGTCCTGCCAGATCTTTGGCCAACTTTCTTATTCTATTTGGTTTCAAATTCCAGCTGCACTAGTTATTTGGTGACCCTGGACAAGCTACCTCTCCACCACCCCACTTCCCCCAGCCTCAGTCTCCATCCTGTAAAATGTGGATAATAAGTGTTGACCTCACAGAATTGTGATGGGGATGAAGCAACATGATGTACATGATATGCCAGCCTGGTGAACTGTAAGCCTGCAGTAAACATTAGCGGGAAGGGAAAAGCTATGGCCATCACCGCTTCATGATTGGCATTGGCTTAGTCTTAATTTACAAGAGCATATTCTCAAGTACACTAACTTAAACTCCAGGACTCTCCTGACTAGAAAAGGGCCATGGTTCCTTCAGAGACTATCACACTCAATGGTACTTACAGCAAACCACTACTTATTGCTCCTGGGACAGGAGCTGTTGTTCATTGGTGTATTCGGGTTCTCTAGAGGGACAGAACTAATAGGATACATGAGTTTATTAAGGAGTATTGACTCACACAATCACAAGGACAGGTCCCACAATAGGCTGTGTGCAAGCTGAGGAGCAAGGAAGCCAGTCCAAGTTCCAAAACCTCAAAAGTGGGAAAACTGACAGACAGTGCAGCTTTCAGTCTATGGTCAAAGGTCCAAGAGTCTCAAAGCTGAAGAACTTGGAGTTCAGTGTTCGAGGGCAGGAAGCATCCAGCATGGGAGCAAAACGTAGGCTGGAAGACTAAACCAGTCAAGTCCTCCCGCATTCTTCTGCCTGCTTTACTCTGGCCGCGCTGACAGCTGATTAGGTGGTGCCCACCCAGACTGAGGGTGGGTCTGCCTCTCCCAGTCCACCGACTCAATTGTTAGTCTCCTTTGGCAACACCGTCACAGACACACCTAGAAACAGTACCTTGCATTCTTCAATCCAATCAAGATGAACCAATCCAGTCCAATCCAATATTAACCATTATAATTGGTTTCTGTAACTTCTCCTCAGGACACTAGCAAATTATATTAATTTCTGAGGAGTGGCTGCAAATGGAGAGCATCATTTTCATACTGAATCCAAGAATGTCGTAAAAAATACTACTTAGAAACAAGGGAAATGAGTAGGAATGGAAATGTCAGTCGTTACCTGTTTTCTGTCAAGTACTTCCAAAACTGTAAAATTAGGAAAATTCATCAAGAGTTCTAAAATACATATCCCCTTCAGCAATACAAAAAAATCTAGGGTATAAGCTAAAAATTTAAATACAGAAGTTAGGAGAGCAAGAATTTCTAAACAGCCTAAATTCTGTGCATTTTATAATAATGTTAAGAAATAATTTTGATAAATGAGAGTGACATAAATAATTCTTATTTCTTGCAAGAAATAAGAACATTAGACGCAATGGTGAAAATAGTTGAATATAAAGGGATGAAGATAGCTGAGAGAAGATGTAACACTATTGACTTAAAAGCTAATTCTAAGTAAGGAGTAGATGCCCCAAAGCTTTTCAAGAAACAGAACACAGTGTCTTCTGTAATTGTCAAACTTATCCCAGTAAACCATGGGAGGTAAAAGGAATGGCAAAGGGCCGATGAAAGAGGAAGGGGGCCTTCTGGAACATTTCTAAGGTGGGTAATTTAAAGAGATTTCCAAGTTATCAATTAACCTCATGCCTCCTGTTTTAAAATTATTCACACATCATAACAGAGGACCGATCCTTGAATGTTTCAAAGAAAGATGTTCTGAGAGTTTTCAGATCCACAAATAATGGGGTTGATTAAAAATAGGTCATCCAAATTGGTCTAATTGCCTTCTATCTTTAATGTAAATTCTTTTCATTGATTTTTAAGATGGATAGCCCATTAAAATACATTAATCGTGACCCTAAAAGTGTACTTGTATTGCAAAAAGCCTAAGGTGTGGAATAAAAAGCAATTCCCCACCACATGAAACCAGGGCAGGAACATCACCAAAGAGAGCTGTGGTAAGAGCTGGGAGGTGAGGGATAATGATGATAAAACACCCTCCAACTGTACACCAGCGGTTTTAGAAGGTTTGGAGCTGTGTGTGTCTTATTTGGCTAAAAGGGCTCTAATTTTGTCGAGCCAAGGTGAAAAACACATGATTGGTCTTCTGTGTTTTTTAGTTACGTAAGAAATGCACTCTCGTGACTGCATAATGCATGCTCGTTCTAGAAAATGCAGCTAACGACAACTAACATTAGAAATAACCCATCACACCATTATCCAGAGATAACCCTGGAAACATTTTAATATATACACACTCAAACTTTTAAAACAAATAATGTATATTTTTTAAATGCATGTATATAATACATATGTTTGGAATCTCCTTTTGTACTAAAAATTTTAAATACATTTTAGATGCCAATAAATACAGTTCTTCAAAAACATGTTAATGGAACACAAATCAGTATCTATCACCATTTACTCAGCCATCCTTGTAGTATTGGACATTATCAACAGTGTTTCACTAAATGTCCTCCAGCTAAATCCTCGTCAACATCCACAATTACCGTGAATACATTTCAAGAAGTAGACTTCGTTAAATCAAAGAACAGACATGTTTTAAAGGATCCTCACACATAGCCCTAAATTGACCTCTGGAAACATTATATAAATTAATGCAAAATATAAGAAAATATTCACTTCTTCACACCCTCACTGATATTTGTTATTGTTCTTTGTGTTACTAATTTGATAGACTTCAAATGATGATTCATGGATTTTAATTTAGTTTGGGGGGCAGAAAATTTCACACATTTATGAGCCATTGTATTCCATGTTGGTTGATGCTTTTAAACCAAACTAAATATTGCCCGAGAAGGACTCCGTACTTCTATATTTGAGTCCTTGTGGACAAACTGCAACCTAACTTAATAGGCAGACGAGACTGAAAACCTAACTTAGGAGTATATGACTGTAACAATAATTGAGTCTTGGCCAATCCCAGCAGCCATACTTCAATCACTCATACACTTCTGAGTGTTCAGAGTGTGTTCACAGAAAGCAAATGCTGAGCTGTAACCAATACAGTTGTTTCTCTACCTCACTTCCCTTTTTTGGTCTACAAATCTTCCACCATGTGGCTGTGCTGGAGTCTCTGAATCTGCTGTGATTCTGGGAGCTATCCAATTAATGAATAGTTCATTGCTCAATTAAACTCCATTAAATTTAATTCAGCTGTTTTTCTTTTAATAATGCCAATTTATGAACTTTGTCCTTTCTCTTTTTGGAGTTTTCATGTTCTTATTTATACGTTCTTCTTATTAAACCTTTGTAATATAGAATGCAACTATTTTTTCCATTTTGTTGGTTATTAAATGTGTCTTATTTGGTCATAAAGAAATGTTTCATTTCTCTGTATTCACATTTTTTAAACATATTTTCTATTTCTTGCCTTTGATGTCATTCTTGGAAAGACTTTCCTGACCCCCTTACAATATTGAAATGATCATGAACGTAAATATTTAAGCTCAGCTGCTATAAAAACATCATGAAAGAAAATTAAAAGCCATTCTGTAGAAAAGATACAGAAAAATGAATGAAGTACTAATAAATACTAGAACCAAAAATTTCAAGTACTAATAAACACAAGAATTTAGAGTTAGTGTTGAGTAATGGTAGATCATATTTATGTGAAGATAAGAAAAAGGGGAAATAATTTTAATTGAAGGAAGAACAGGATGACAAGGCAAATTATAGAGGGATAAAGTAGAAAATATTAGGAAGCTTTATATTTGTGCAAATTATTTAGGACATAGTATGGAGTAATAACAACGGCACAGGCTTGAAATATTACCAAACGCTAAGCATCTGTAATAGAAAGACCTTGGAGCCATATCCTTTAACAGGTGACAGGCACAGAGAACAGCCTGCAAAAAGAACTCAGAACCCAAGAGGACATAGATAAGTTATACTGTAGGTCAGTTGTTTCAAAGTTGTACAGTGGATTTGAACCAGCAATCCAAAAGTATATTATTTCAATATTTAATTTTCATGATAAAAACTTCTCATTATATTACAAAACTGTTCTAGTTATTTCTAGTATGTAGGTTGCAAATAGTATTAAATGTCTCAAAATAACTTTCATTAATAAAACTTAGTGAGATCCCTGCGTTTCATGTCTCTCAAGTCTCAAATCTGTTCTTTTATATATGAGCAATATTTTGCAATAACTGAATTATTGCTCTGACCACTTTCCACCTGAATGTGTAGCCAAAAGTGCTATAATAAACTACTTATGCTACACAGTAGATATGAAAGTCTTAACTAGAACAAAAAGTTTTTGTAATTAGATTAAGTCAAGTTTGACCTCTAAGTCATTGTTTAGTAGCTCAACTAATTCCTTCTAGAAATGTGGGTTAATGCTGAGGTTAATTTGCCCAACCTGATCTAATCTCACATGATTATACAGATATTTCAATGTAGTCACCATATAATTCTTAATAAAACCTAAATTAGCATAACGTGTTTCCAAATCAGCATCCTGAATCCTATCCTTACATGTCTGCCACAAAGATGAAACATTGAGGGTTATTTTTAAATTATATAAGTTTCTTGAGTAACCGCATAGTAATTCCTTTCACTTTGATCTCACTTTTTTAAAGATTAAGAAAGATCTCATTTAACTTTCAAATATAACTATATTTCTCAATATTTCAATTGTTTACTTTGTCATTGATTATACATTTTTTACAACAGAAGCAAATATTCAACTGAATCTTCTTCATCTGTTTTATTTGGAGAACCATCTTATTACTAAATATAGGACAAGACATTGACACTCTTCATTTTTATTTGCCAAATAATATCTCAGTCAGAGGATACCACTGACAGCATTCAATGACTTGTGGAGTCTTTTACTCCACCCAACAAGAGCAGGATATGCATTTTTTCAAGCACCCATGGAACGTACACCAAAACAGACAGTATTCTGGGCCATAAAACAAGTCTCAATAGGTTTAGAAGTATTGAAATAATATAGATTATGTCTTTTGATGATAATAGAATCAAACTAGAAATCAATAACAGGAAAACAAGAAAATCTCTAAACATGTAGAAATTGAACAACATACTTCTGAATAAGCCATGGATCAAAGAAGTATAAAAGGAAACTTGTAAAAATACATAGAATTGAATGAAAATGAAAACATAATCAAAATATGTGGGATGCAGCTAAAACAATTATGTGAGGGAAATTTATAGCACTAAATGCTATAAATCAATAACTTACACTTCTAGCTC
This sequence comes from Macaca nemestrina, assembly GCF_043159975.1. Lineage (NCBI taxonomy): Eukaryota > Metazoa > Chordata > Mammalia > Primates > Cercopithecidae > Macaca > Macaca nemestrina. The sequence continues at coordinate 131,978,361 of NC_092135.1, read as the reverse complement.
AAAAAATTAGGAAAAGAAGAGCAAAATAAAGACAACACAAGCAAAACGTTACCTTCAGGGAAACTATTTAAAGTATAAAAGAGGTATCTTGAATATTGCTTACAACTACATGTGAATCTGTAATTATTTCATTAAATTCTAATTTTAAAATGTTAATTTCATTTTCATACATCAACAGTAGAAAAATGGAACTTTAAATCAACATAATTTACAAAAGACTCCTAAAAATCCAACAAAATGTGAGTATCTGATAAAATTATAATTCATAAAATGTATACTGCTAAAATTATAACTATAAAGAAAAATACAATTTTTCCATCTTTTGAAAGATATTAAAGAAGACCTAAATTACAGGAGAGATATTCCATGTTAATGGATTAGAAGACCCAATCTCATAAAGATATCAATTATTCCCCCTAATTGATCTATAGATTCAAAGTAATTCTAATCAAAATGCCAAGAGTTTTTGGTAAAACTAACAAGCTGGTAATAAAATGTATACGGAAAAATCAAAGGTCAACAATAGGCATAACACAGCTAAGGAAAACGAACAAGGTGAGAAGTTATGCAGCTAGTTACTATAACACTGTGATTAGGTGCAAAGGTAGGAAAAAAAAAGACCAGTGAAATACAATATAGAATCTAGAGACAGGCCAATGTACACATAGAAGAGACACAGTTCGGGTGGCATTATAGAACAGTGAGGAAAGGATAAATTATTCAATAAATGCTACTGAGACAATTTGTTATCCACACTAAGAAAAAGAGAAAGAATTGGCCTTCTACCTTAAAGCAAATACAAAAATCAGTTCCCGTGAATTAAAAGTTGAAATGTGAGAGGTAAGTTTTATTACCATGGAACATAAAAGGATTTCTTAAATAAGACACCAAAAATGCCTATCATAAAGGAGAAAAATACAAATTTTACTTCAATTTTGCACTGGGAATATTTGCAAAAACACAATACTAAGTGTTGGCAAGAGCATAAGAACTCAAATACCAACGTGAGTGATATTTTATTGTTATTCTTTATATGTTATGCATGCCACAAAAGGTTTTGTATGTATTGCGTATTTAATTTTAAAATTAAATATAAAATGATTTTTTTCTTGACAAATGAAATGCTTCTAGTATTTACCATTAAGCAAAATGTTAGGACTATAAATTTTAATTATTTTAATATTCAATATCTCTTCGTATTACACTTAGGATTTTTAAAGTAGGGAATAATATTAAATTTATCTTTGCAAGTAGAAATAGTAATAAAAACTCCTAAATAACGCTTGTATCAAAGAAGGAAACAAAAGGAAAATCACTAACTGGTACTTAAAGAATAGATAGCCTTAAATGCATTTATTAGCAAACAAAAGTAAGTGGAAGTAAATTCATTATGCTTTCAATTCAAGAAATGATTTTAGAACAGTTTAACCTAAGTTAAAAGGAAGAAAAGAATACAGTCAAGAAATTAAAGAAAATAAAAACAAAAACGTGTAGGGTAGATAAAGAAACATTAAGCGCTGGTTCCTTTAAAAGACCAGTAAAACAGATAAAGTTCAATAATATAATTAAGAAAAGAGAGACAACGGATACATAAATAAATAGCATTAGAAATTAAACGGGACTTCCGCCCGGCATACCGGATCGCGCATGCGCCGTCGGGAGCGTCGCGCGCGCCCTGTCGCGTAGCCAGCGCTACGTGTGCGCCCGGAACGCAGACGCAAGGCGCCCGCGGAGGAGGCCTCTTAACCACGGTGGGTTTCTCTCTTCGCCTTAAATCTCTCCTGCTCTGCGGCCCAGTGCCGCGTGGGCTCCCGTGGGACGCTCCCGTCGGACGCCGTCTGACCTAGATTGTTAACGTTATTGTTGGGAAAGGCGAAAAAGGCAGCGAGATCCCAGAATACCAGAGCCATTGTAGTGGTTGGAACGGAAGTTGGGATAGATGGGTAGCCGAAGATCGTGTGCTTTGTGAGCTCAGTGAAAATCGTAGATTGGCCGGGCGCGGTGGCTCACGCCTGTAATTCCAGCACTTTGGGAGGCCGAGGCGGGCGGATCACGAAGTCAGGAGTTGGAGACCAGCCTGGCCAACATGGTGAAACTCTGTTTCTACTAAAAATATAAAAAAAATAGCTAGGTGTGGTGGCGAACGCCTGTAATCCCAACTACTCGGGAGGCTGAGGTAGGAGAATCGTTTGAACCCGGGTGGCGGAGGTTGCAGTGAGCCGAGATCACGCCGTTGCCCTCCAGCCTGGTTGGCAGGGCGAGACTCTGTCTCAAAAAAAAAAAAAAAAAGAAGAAAAGAAAAGAAAATCGTAGATTGGGGCAGGGCACAGTGGCTCACTCGTGTAATCCCAGCACTTTGAGAGGCAAAGGTGGGCAGATCACTTGAGGTCAGGAGTTCGAGACCTGCCTGGCCAACATGGCGAAACCCCGTCTCTGCTAAAAATACAAAACAATTAGCAGGGCATGGTGGTGGGCGCCTATAATCCCAGCTACTCTGGAGGCTGAGGCAGGAAAATTGCTTGAACCCTGGGAGGTGGAGGTCAGTGTGGAAACGCTGTCACAAAAAAAAAAAGAGAGAGAAAAGAAAAGAAAATCATAGATTACAGCATAAATTGGCAAGAAAAGTTGTAGTTCACCTGAGGAGCAAGAGAGAAAGAAGCAGCCCCTCCAGGTTGCCTGGTGCTGACTCTGTCTTTTTTTTAAAAGGCCTTTCCATCGAAGAAAGAGATGAAAATGATGAAAGCTCATTAAGCAGTTCCTCCGACAGTAGTGAAGACAAGGATGAAAAAATAAGTGAAGAAAGTGATACTGAAGAAAAGACTGAAGTAAAGGAAGAACCGGAGCTTCAAACAAAAAGGGAAATGGAAGAAAGAACAGTAACTCTAGAAATCCCTGAAGTTTTGAAGAGGCAGCTGGAGGATGATTGTTACTACATTAATCGGAGGAAACGGTTAGTGAAACTTCCATGCCACACCAACATCATAACGATTTTGGAATCCTATGTGAGGCATTTTGCTATCCGTGCAGCCTTTTCAGCCAATGAGCGGCCTCGTCACCTTCACGCTATGCCACATGCCAACATGAATGTGCCTTATGTCCCAGCAGAAAAGAATGTTGACCTTTGTAAGGAGATGGCGGATGGATTAAGAATAACTTTTGATTACACTCTCCCGTTGGTTTTACTCTATCCCTATGAACAAGCTCAGTATAAAAAGGTGACTGCATCTAAGGTTTTTCTTGCAATTAAGGAAAGTGCCACAAATACTAGTAGGAGCCAGGAGAAGCTCTGTCCCAGAGAGAGAGATTTGTTGAATCCATCCAGGCCGCAGTCTACAGAGAGTCCGTCAACCACTGGTGAACGAGCCACCCCCAAAAGGCGCAAAGCCGAGCCGGAAGCAGTGCGGTCTCTGAGGCGGTCCTCGCCCCACACGGCGAACTGTGACAGGCTTTCTAAGACCAGCACCTCACCTCAGCCCAAGCGCTGGCAGCAGGACATGTCCACCAGCATGCCCAAGCTGTTCCTGCACCTGGAAAAGAAGACACCTGTGCATAGCAGATCATCTTCACCTATTCCTCTGACTCCTAACCAGAGTCAGGGAATAGAAGGGAGTGCTGCGTTTGCTGGCTTTGAAGGGAGAAGAACTAATGAAATAAATGAGGTCCTCTCCTGGAAGCTCGTGCCTGACAATTACCCACCAGGTGACCAGGCGCCTCCACCCTCTTACATTTACGGGGCGCAACATTTGCTGCGATTGTTTGTAAAACTTCCAGAAATTCTTGGAAAAATGTCCTTTACTGAGAAGAATCTGAAGGCTTTATTGAAGCACTTTGATCTCTTTGTGAGGTTTTTAGCAGAATACCACGATGACTTCTTCCCAGAGTCGGCTTATGTCGCTGCCTCTGAGGTGCATTACAGCACCAAGAACTCCCAGGCAGCCTATAAAAGCGTTGATGGTTCTGTAAGAACAACTGCTCCATCTAGCATGGCGTTCTGAGTTCCAGGTAAACAACTAACAAGGTGGTGGGTCTTTACCCAGAGCACAAAACACTGCCCACCTGGGGGCTTTGACAGAGGTGGTCCCGTTTGAGTTCCCCATATACTGTAGTTACTCTGTTTAGAATTATTTCCTAGGTGCCTGAAAGTGTTCTGACATGACACTTGCTACGTTGTAGGCCATCTGTGATGGCAGGAAAAAAGCAACTGTGTTCACAGTGAAATGTTCATGGAAGTATACATAGGTTAGGCCATTTCAGTAGACATTGCAGTTAGTTAGCAAGAACCACATTGTTTCGTTATTAGCATTAAACAAAGTCGTTTTTGCAAATTGGTTTCATTCTCTTGATGATGCTAAACTAAACTAAACTCTGTCCAACAAGGTTTAGTTTGTACTTGAAAACCGCAAAGTAGTCTTGAAGTATTTTAGAGGGAATCCATATTGATGGCAAAAGAAAATTTGCAACTATAATTTGCTTCTACCGGTTCCCTCTCTGTGAAACATTATTTTTGGTGAGCTAAAGAAAGCATTGCTTTTCTTGTTTGCAATTTTACAGCTATACTCTTTTGTGTAATTTTATGGTTCCCTTTCTGTAAAATGTTCTTTTTGGTGATCTAAATAAAGCCTGTCTTGTTTGAAAAAAAAAAAAAAAAAATCGGAGCCATAACTACAGATACAATGACGACTGGAATATAAGAGAATGCTATATATTCATTTAAACCAGTAAATTTGAAAGTCTTGACAAAAATGAATGATTACTTAGGAAAATATATATTATATAAACTGGCTCCCCCCAAAAAAGTAGGTATTCCTCATTGTGGCACCTGACAGCCCCAAAGGTAGAAATTAAAACTAACCCACATATTTATTGCACACTATCTATGCTGACTTTTAATGTAAATTTTAGACCACATAAGCTTTAGCCTTTAGAGTCAGAAATTCCTTAGGTGCTAGCCCACAAATTGCTACATGAGAGAAAACAGAAAAGATGTCACTTTCTGCGATCCTAACAGAAAGCCCACAGAGGAATATCTTCCCATTGTGGCTTCAGTAGCATCAAATAGGAAAGTGATAATACTGTGAGAGAATGACGTGCCACCCACAATATCTGAAGTACAAAGACAAAGCTGGATGTATTTTTGGTTAGTTAATTACAAACCTGTAAGAGTCCAGATGCATTCTTCCTAGATTATCATAATTTTTATGTCCATGAAAGGATAAGTCACAAGGCTAAGAACTTGAACTGTGCTAGTCCAAATTGAGATGTGCTCCTAAGTGTGAGGTTAGAGCACTGGAGTTTGAAGACTTAGTATGTAAAAATAAATGTAACATATCTCGTTAATAATTTTTAGCATTGGTTAAATGTTGAACTGATGGTATTTTAGATACATTGGGTTAAATAAAATGTTTTAAAAATACCTTCACCTATTTCTTTTTACTTTTAAAAAATGTTAATATTTTAAAAACTTAAAATGACCAATGTGTCTCACATTATATTTTTAATGGACAGTGATGCTCTTAAAAGTATTACCTCTATGGCATGGCATACGTCAAAAACTCATGGTCTTTTTTAGCTATTCTTTGATCCAATATCGAAGGCTTAGCTTCATGTATCCAAGCAGGTACAGGCCTCCACTAAATTAGTCAAAGCATCTTTTGGTCTTGTACTAGGATTACCTTTAAATCTGATGTTAACATATGCAGCAAATCCCTGCTGTTAATAGACACCACCCGACATCTTTCTGCTGTTTACTAATTTGATTGTTACTCTTTCCCTCACATATTACCATACTCGTATGTAACACACTCAGTCTGGCAGCCTTCTGTTACTCTTATCCAATGAAGGAGAAGCTCGTACTTGTGTTCGGTTCATTCAAAAAGTATCCATGCCCACAACCAATCTTTGGATAGTCTAATACAAAATCCCAATTTAATGGTTTTTTCATGTCATCTTAAAAATGAATAAAGAGATGATACCAGGAAGTCTAGGTGATAATTACTTTTCTTGACCAATTCTAGGCTTTACTAGAGAGCTGAATTTTATAATACAGCTCTCCTAAGCTGTTGCTTGTGCAGCCAATTTGAAGGACAATTTGAAGTGAACTTAAGGATGAGTTGCCTTCCCAACTCTTAGAAAGACCCAAATAATAGCCATTTCTATAATTAATGCTACTAATGTGAATTTGATCAAGCTACATAAAACCAGTTTAAATTCCTGAGCCCAAATAGTAGCTATGCATAATAGAATAAGCTTGGATTTTATTTGGGCCAATTAAGAGAGAGTCTAGGCCATCGCTAATAATACTTCCTGCTATCTAGAGTAATTCTATAATACTTCCGGTATACTTCCTGTATCTAGAGTAATTTTGTGTGACTTGGACCAATCTATGTCAAAGCTAAAAGAAAGGCAAGGTGAGCTTCTCACGGAGTTGATGAGAATTATTTTCTTAGGAAATCTCCCAATCCCTTCTTAAAATAGTATTCCTAAGTTTGTTTGTTCGTTTGTTTTGAGCTGCAGTCTCACACTGTTGCCCAGGCTGGAGTGCAGTAGTGTGATCTCAGCTCACTGCAACCTCCATCTCCCAGGTTCAAGCAATTCTCCTGCCTCAGCCTCCCCCAATGGCTGGGATTACAGGTGTGTGCCACCATACCCAGCAAAATTTTTTTGTATTTCTAGTGGAGAGCGGGTTTCACCATTTTGGCCAGGCTGGTCTTGAACTCCTGACCTCAAATGATCCACCCACCTCGGCCTCCCAAAGTGTTGAAATTACAGGCGTGAGCCACTGTGCCCAGCCTATATATATATATATATTTTTTTTTTCATTTCACAATTGTTTGAGATCTGTTGTTCAGAGTCTTAAATGATTTTGTGCAGCTACTGCCCTGACAGATGATTCAATGAAATATTCAAAGATGAAATCAGAATGAAATTCTGCTGATCAGTGTTCAGACTGAAAATACGATCTTTGCAAATGAAATATCTTCTTCAGAAAGAATCATTTATAGTGGTAAAGATGTGGATAATTTTTTATGATTCTTTCTTGTAACTTTGGCTGAATGAGAAAAAAAAGAGGAGACTGAGAAGAAAAAGAGTTCCATGGACCTCTCCGAGGACTCAGCAGTCTCACGAGTACCCACACTTAAACAGACTGCACCAGCCCCTGACACCACTGAAAATTCACAAATCCTGAACGCCACACTCTTCAAAACTCCACCTACTGTCAGCAGAAAAGATTAGCATTTGAATAGGCAGGGCAAGGAAAGAAAATCACCCTCACCAATTTGGGGGAGCATTGTCTAATCTGTTGAGAACCCCTGAATGGGACAAAAGGGTAGAGGAAGGGTGAGTTTGCTTTCTACTTGAGCTGGGACATCCATCTTCTGCCTTTGGACATCAGAGGTCCTGGTTCTTGGACTGGAACCACGCCACTGCCCTTCCTGGACCTCCAGCTTGCAGACAGAAAATGATGGGACTCCTCAGCTTCCATAAACATGTGAGCCCATCCCTCAAAATAAATGTCTGTCTTTCTGTCTGTCTGTCTGTCTGTCTGTCTGTCTGTCTGTCTATCTATCTATCTATCTATCTATCTATCTATCTATCTATCTCATATTGGTTCTGTTTCTCTAGAGAACTCTGGCTAATATGTAGAAATTGTTTCCTAAAGAAAAATAAAAGTATTCATCTGATGAAGACACCATGTTGGAATTTAGGAAAGGGCTTAGTATTGTTACAAATGTCCACTACCTGGATGGTTTTTGTAAGTCGAGATAGACAAAGTTTATTTGCCCTCAAGGCTTCTACAATTTACTGCATACCTCAAGTTTGTCTCTTTGACAATCTGGCACAATAAGGCATTTTTAGTTTAAGACCAAATTTCTCATTTTTCTCTTCTTGCTTTCCGTCAATATGCCTTCCTTATTCTTTTTAGACAACTTTAAAATTTGATTCTGAAGGGGATGATGTTCTATGGAAGCAGGATTTATTGTAGGTACAGGGCCATGCATATCAAAAGAAGAACTATATCATTGTCCATCTGTAAACAATTCTCCTTAGAAGATTAGAGAAAGGACAGGGAACTTGGGGGTGCTAATAGCTCCCCAAGAGTAGCACCCTCAGTAGAGGACATTGGCTCTTCCAATGTCTTTCTTCTTGAAATCTACAGGTGTCCTTACTTATACCCTCATAATTCTTAGAGAATACAGAAGCTCTTAGATTCTTGTTTTTATTTGGGGGACCAGTTGTTTCATTTATAAAGCTGTATATTTATTTTTATTTCTAGCTTCTTTTCTTTCTAGGGCTCAGTTACTTATTAGAAAATGTTCTGTTACCTTCTAAATTAACAATTTTCTATATATATTTTTTCATTTAAGGCTCCTAATTCAAATCGGAGTCCATTTTCAGCTGTTGATCCTACCCTAGAATAATGTTCAAAAGGTTCCTGGAATCCAATTTTTAAATCTAGTGTTTATTTTATGAAAATATTAATCTTTGTCCAATTTACTCTTTAAGAGACAGATTTCTAAAATGATTTTAATGAGCTTCCTTCTTTTTGTCTCTAAGAATTAATTGTATTTTAATTTCCAGATGGATTATTCAAATCTTCCTTTTCCTAACATCTTAACTACTTTCCCCATTCATGAGGGGCTAAAATGAAGTGAACTAGTCTATATACATCTAGTCATTCATGAAAATAGTACATAACAAAGATCCTGTTGCAAATATCTGTCCATCTTCCTGAAGTATAAGAAAATATTTATAGCATTGCTATGGACTGAATTGTGTCCCCCCAAAATTTATATGTTGAAGCCCTAACCCACAAGTGACTCTATTTGGAAATAGGGCCTTTAAGTATATAATTAATTGAAATAAGGTCATAAGGATGGGGCTCTGATCCAATACGGTTAGTGTCCTTATAAGAAGAGATACCAGAGAACTTGCAGTCTCTCACACACTCTCTCCCCACATGCACAAAAAAGAGGTCATGTGAGCACATGGCCACCTGCAAGCCAAGACAAGAGGCTTCAGAATGAAACCTACCTTGCTAGCACCTTGATCTTGGACTTCCCAGCCTCCAGAACTGTAAGAAATAAATTTCTATTGTTTATAAGCTGGTTAGTCTATGGTATCCTGTTATAGCAGCCTGTACAGACTGTCTTTGACTCAGCTCTAAACTAGGTTTTAAATTCAACGTCTATATATCTGCCTTCTGATCTTGCACATTTACATGAATGTTCCTTTCCTGAGAAATCCCAAGGCAATACTAGCTCATTTAGAAGATTGGAGGAAGGAATAAAAAGACTAGAAGAGGTACAAGTGAAAAGTTGCTTAGATCCAAACAGGGTGGGTCTCAGAAGGTTAGTGTCCTTCGACAACTTGTGTTTTCAGCTCTACCACACCAGATAAAAAAACTGATTATTGAAAGATTGGTGTCTTTGCCTCCCAATTTTTCTAGACTGCCTCCTAAAATATGAATTGATTTTTAACACAGCAAACTTTCTCTAAAATGGTCATTGTTTTTTGCCATCTTTTGCCTTTTACCCAAAGAATGCAAGAGTAAGGATCATAATAAGACTTTATATACAAAGAAGAATTTCTGCAGGAGTTTGAAAATTTGATACAGACAAATCCAAGTGAAGAAGATGGGTCACTGCAGTCGACTGTGCTACAGTGTGCACTCATGAGTGGTGTCAGAAGTTAGGCCAAGCAGAAGTTAGGCCGAGAAGAAATCAGCGAGATTGCCAATGACCCAACAATTGTTTGACCTAAAATATAAACTGAGCAAAGCGGTCTTCTTTCACAAGTTGACAGAAGTGTAAATGTCATTATAAAGGTTTTGTAGGGTGCCCAAGGCTAAGTTCGACTAATTGCCTTTTCACATAATTGTCACAGGTCTGAGGAACCTCTAATCATTTGCCTTCAAGACTGGATTAGATTGAAGCAGAAAATAATCAACTTACATATGCATCTGTCTTTTGTGGAATACTTCCTTATACAATCAATAAACACAAGATAATCCAGGACAAAACAAAGACAGTTGAAATAAGACTGCCTATACACACACACACACACACACACACAGAGAGAGAGAGAGAGCAAGCAGCAGGAGAATAAGCAAAGATATTTACTAAATCTTTTGTCCCCAAATCATAAGGTCTAATGAGCTTATAGAAACACCTAGATCTAATTCCTTTGGTTATAAATCCTAGGGTAACAAATTCAGCAATGAGAGTTCAATGAAACTAGCAAGAACTCAGTGTTGAGTCTGGCTTACCTGGCAGCAGATATGAAGGATAAATGGAGTTTGGCAAAGAGGCCCAGTGAGTATGCCTGTTGGCCTGAGAATGACCTAGAATGCTTCTAAGTGAGAGTCCTTGAAACAACCTCAGTAGAAACTTTGGATTTGCCACAGAATGATAAGACCACCCTTAATATCTGAACTGAAAAGACAAAGCTGAATATATTGCTACCAGCTATGTGTTGCACCTGCTGTACAATAGCAGCTTTAGAATGTTCCGGGCCATTATCTCATTTGGATAAATGGCCCCTGATTTTGCAGAGCCAAGGTAAAAGCACATGAGGGGTGCTGTGGTTTAAATGTGTCCCCCAGAAACATGAATTGGAAATTTAATCTCCCTTGCAACAGAGTTGGGAGGTGAGGCCTAATGAGAGGTGATTAGGCCATAGGGCAGAGGGAATGGATTAATGCCATTATTGTGGAAATGATCACAGGAGTGGGTTTCTCATAAAAGAATGAGTTTGACGGCTGGGCACAGTGGCTGTAATCCTAGCACTTTGGGAGGCCAAGGTGGGTGGATTACTTGAGGTTAGGAGTTTGAGACCAGCCCGGCCAAACCCATCTCTACTGAAAATACAAAAAATTAGCCAGGTGTGGTGGCATGCAGCTGTAGTCCCAGCTACTCAGGAGGCTAAGCCAGGAGAATCGCTTGAACCCAGGAAGCAGAGGTTGCAGTGAGCTGAGGTCACGCCATTGCACTCCAGCCTGGGTCACACAGCGAGACTCTTGTCTCAAAAAAAAAAAAAAAAAAAAGAGTTTGGCTCCTTTTTGCTCTCTCGGCCTCTAGAGTTCTTCTGCCTTACACCATGAGATGGCACAGCAAGAAGACCGTCACCAGAGGCCAATCACTCAGTCTGGGACTCGCCAGTCTTCAGAACTGTGAGAAATAAATTTCTGTTCATTATAAATTACAGGTTCATTACTCTCAGGTTTTATGATAGCAGCACAAAATGAACTAAGACAATTGGCCCTCTGTGTTTTCTAATTACATCAGTAATGCAAACTCATAATTGCACAACAAATGCTCATTCTAGAAAATGCAGCTAAGGAAAACTAATATTAAAAATAATTCATCACACCATCATCCAGAGATGGCCCTGGAAACATTCTGAGACATACATACTCACACTTTTAAAACATGTATAATCATACTTTAAATTATATAATATATACTTTTAAAATGCAGACGTATAATACAGGTTTATAACCTTTTTGTATTAAAAAGATCATATAGAATTTTGATATCAATAATTACACTTTTTCAAAATTGCTGGCAATAAAACACAAGTATCACCATTTATTTTGCCATCCTTCTAGTATTGGACTTTATAAACTGCTTCACGAAAGATCCTCCAACTAACTTCTTGCCAACATCCTTAATTACTTCAGTTAGATAGATGTGAGACTCGTTAAATCAAACAATGAACACATTTTGTGAGCTTTGACTGACACCTCGTGGAAAGTTAGCTTGTTGCCTATTTCACAGCCTCTGTTTGCATCAATCAGCTCCAGGGCAACAGAAAAGAGCAAACCCTTTTCTTAGCAGCCTAATGGGTGGGGTCTGATGTTTGTGATAATTTATCCCAGACTGACATTCTCACCTTTACATAGCAGTTTCTGTGTCAATGCTGGGACCAGGCAAAAGCTGCGCTTCTCCAACCACCGACTGGTAACATTTCCAACAGAAACATATTTACATGACAACTCCATGCAGAATAAGTCTCCATCTCTTTTATTTGAAGCAAAATTCAGGCACATTTTATAAGAGCAGCCGTAATACAACTTTAATGAGCACTACTTCCTAGCCATTTAAACAGCACTTGGAGGGTTGGAAATCCCAGCCCGGCCAGTAGAGGGCACTGTGCAGGTGCAGCCAGAGCAACCCACCCTCATCTCTGGAAACCAAGATGCTGTGCCCAGAAACCTGCTGCTGGGGAAGGAGCTGACTTGTGATCCTTCCCTGTTACTTTAGAGTGGAAAGTGGTGGGGAAGGAGTTTGCTTAGCAGGTCTGGAGTAATATGGTTAGGCAGCCAAGGGTGGTGGGGTGAGGTATTATAGAGAATGGCATTAAGGGAGGAGACCACCCCTCATATTGTCTTATGCCCAATTTCTGCCTCCAAAGAAGAAGTGAAAACTAAAAGGCAGAAATGAAATCCACAAGCAGACAGCCCGGCGCCACACCCTGGGCCTGATAGTTAAAGATCAACCCCTGACCTAATCGGTTATGTTATCTATAGATTACAGACATTGTATAGAAAAGCACTGTGAAAATCCCTGTCCTGTTCCGTTCTAATTACCAGTGCATGCAGCCCCCAGATCACGTACCCTATGATCTATTGATCACGACCCTCTCACACGGACCCCCTTAGAGTTGTGAACCCTTAGAAGGGACAGGAATTGCTCACTCGGAGAGCTCAGTTGTTGGAGACGTCTTACTGAAGCTCCCGGATGAATAAAGCCCTTCCTTCTTTAACTCGGTGTCTGAGGGGTTTTGTCTGCAGCTTGTCCTGCTACAGCATCACATGAGAAGCATGGTGCAGGGTTCTTCTTTCCTTAGCTGGAGCACCACTTTGGACCATGGGATGGGGAAAGCCAGTCAGAGACGATTGGAAGACCAGCAGGCCAGAACAATAAGGGTTAATGCATGGACTTTGGCTGGCTCAGAAGGAGTTTGGCTAAAGCAAGTAGGTTTTGGACTTCAATTAAAGACTTGAACTTGAGATTCAGAAACCTTTCCACTGAAGCTGCCCCCAAACTCCTAGGACAGAGGCAGATGCTTGGATTGTCAGTGAAGCCAGGAAGGGAAACCTTGGAATGGTTTCCCAGGAATAGAGAATAAGCCCTGGGAGACGCCAGTTTTGAAAACTGGTACTATTGTGCTTGTTAGAGTCATGGTGAGGCAGGAGAATAGGGAACTGGGGTAGCCAAGGGTTGAGGCATAAGCAAAGTAATAGCAGATGCAGCCAGTTCACATAAGCAAGAGAACAGCAGGTGCAGCCAGTTTTAAGCAAGATTGGGCAGGACATAGGCCACATCTTCACTCCTGTGATAACAAGAAAGAAGTTTCCACTTCAGCCCCTGAATAACTGCAGGCCAAGTTTCCACTTTAGGCTCTGATTGGTCGCAGAGCAATCCTTCATAGGGTGTAACCAATTGGAGGCCTCTAAAGGATACCCGGAGTGTTGCCAAGTTATTTTGGCTTTATAAAAGCCCTAATTGAAGAGGCTCTTGAGCCGGGTGCTCTAGCCCGCTCTCACTCTGCGAGTTCTCTTCAATGAATCTGTGCTCTCCTTACTCCGTTCTCCTGTTGCTCTGTTTTTCGTTGCTTCATTCCTTTGTTACTTTGTGTGTTTTGTTCAATTCTTTGTTCAACACGCCAAGAACCTGGACAGCTCTATCTGGTAACAATGAAAGAGTCAATCGTCCAAAACCCAAGAAGAAAAAAATCTTATTCAAGGTCCCAAGTCTCTAAATGGGCCCAGTTAGATGTTTGAAAAGTAAATTATGTGTGGAAGCACAGTCAGAGGAAGAACATGTTAAGTTTCTGAACACTCCTAAGGAAGGAGGAGGAAGACACCTCAGCCTGTTTGCGAAAATTGGAAAAGACACAAATGTGTAGATCCTGCAACTGGAGAAGACTGAGAGGATGTTTATATAGGGAGGAAGGGAGGGAAAGAAACAGGATTGGTAGGTTACCCCATCCAATTCCGTGGAATTGAGAGCTCGGAAGATAAAGTGGCCCAGGGTTTTCTTCCATCAGGCTGAAATAGTACAGCCTTCCTGTTCCCACCTGGATCAGTCACTGGCGCTGGGCCACCCTGGGGCAGCAGGATCTTGGGTGAGGGAGTTCTCTGCAACTGAATCGTCCCAGAATAGGCTGACAACTGAAGGCCCCTGCCAACTGCCCCCCAGCAGCTGTGGCATCTTAAGGGGAACCAGGCCAGCACATCTCTCTGTCCAGCACAACGCAACACATTTTGTGGTCACACACACTACATGAGCCCCAAAGTTCTCACGCTCCCCCCACCCCCACCTAAATTTCTGCAGGACATCATGATAGAATTGCCGTGCAGGCTGAAAGGAGGTGAAGATCCCCCTCTAAGGGACCTCCTGGTGCTCAGTAATGCTTTTATTTTCAATCACATACTATGGTAATCACATCAGCACAAGCACACAAATGTGGTTAAGTCACCCTGTGTTTCCTTAGGATTGACATTCCTAAGATGTCAATCACAAATTCCATCAGCCATACTAAAGACTGATTTATCTTGCTCTTCTCTCTGGAGAAAATATTACAAGATTAATATCAATGAAGAAGCAGAATATGCAATCAGAAATACATGGGGGAAAAGGTGGGTTAATACAAGTATTTTCCTGGATTTTGTGATGTGTATGGCATTTGTCAGCATCTTTAAATGTGTCATTCGTTGAGACTTATTTTTTCTTTCGCTATCCTGCCTCCTTTTGGGTTGGTAATTTGGGGTTGTCTTTCTTAGGCCCCTGCCCTCGAAACCGCGCCGGGATCCCAGGCGGGCGAGTGAGGAAGGCGGCCCCCGCCCGGCGGCGACACCTAGAGCAAGTCACGCAGAAATCTCCAGGCCGTACTTATCTCCGGTGCACAGCGCGGGAGATGACACGCATCCCACCGGATCTCGCACAGCCCCGCTGATCAACAAGCACAGAGCCGTTGGAGCAACTTCCACCCACCTCGGCTACCGGAGACCCTCCCTCCCTTCCGCCGGACACGCTTCTTGGGGCGTGGCTGGAAACTCGGGCGTGGATTGGCCGGGAGGAGGGATGCAAATTTGTTTGAAAGGCCCAATCAGCGCCCGGCTTCTCCGCGCTGGCCAATAGAAAACCGAGAGGAAGGCAGGAAGGGCGAAGTCGCTTATTTGAGTGTGCGGCGCGCCGGGCCCTGCGGTCCGGGTCGCCGCTGGGGTAGCGGCTAAGTCTGCGGCTTGGTCCCATTCTGGGTCCGCTGCGCACCATGGAGAGCGAGGACGTGGAAGACGACCCGCTGCTGCAGAAACTCAGGGCCAGTCGCCGCCGCTTCCAGAGGCGCATGCAGCTACTGATAGAGAAGGTGCGGCCCCCGCCGGTCAGCCAGGAGGGGAGGCCTGCGGGTCGGAGTGAGGCTGGGAGGGGACGTAGGACGGGAAGGGAAGGGGCTCTGAGGGCTCGGAGCGGGAGCTGGGGAAGCGGGACTGGGGCTTGGGTGCGGAGAGAAGGTGGAGGCGGAGCTGGGGGCTCCAGAGAGGGAAGGAGGAGGCAGCGCCGAAGGCTTCGGAGCGGGGACGGGGAGGAAAGACTGCGGCCTCCGGAGCGGGGAGTGGGGAAGCGGGACTGGGGCTCGGGTGCAGAGAGGAGGGTTTGGTGGGGCTGGGGGGCTCCTGAGTGGGACGAGAGAGGCGGGGTTGCGGACTCCGCTGCGGAGACCGCGTTTGGGGCGCCCCCGGCCAGACTAACGGCCTCTCGCGGGCTGGCGCCGCCTCCGCCGGGGTCTGAGGCCCCTGGGACCTGACAGGAAACCCCTCCTCCTCCACAGTACAACCAGCCCTTCGAGGACACCCCGGTGGTGCAAATGGCCACGCTGACCTACGAGACGCCACAGGGTAAGCGTCATCCTCCCCTTCTGAGTATTCGGGTGAAGAGTGCGAATGGAGTAGTTGAAATGCTGTCACTGCTGTTTTAGGAAGTAAACATTGTTCACCTAATAGGAACCAAAACATTGGTGCCCTTAAACCTGTAAATTACTTGGATTACTTATTAAAACAATTCCTGAAGAGACATAGGTGCCTCCTGGCTCGCACGCCTCCGGCTTGCCGGGTTGGCATCCCCGCTGGCCATCTCCACACCATGGCAGCTCGGGGCAGTCGCTTAGCTGGACTGGTCTCAGTGTCTTCATCTGTGAAATGGGAAGGATGCTGACAATAATGTCTCCTGGGCAGGGGTGTTGTAACAGTTACGTACAATCCCTGTGAAACTCTGGGAACAGTACCCACCCTCCACTGCCAATACTCACTTTGACTATTGTTTGCCCTGTTTAACTTGGAGTAGTAACTGTCTTCCTTGAGGCTCCAAGTACTTGAATAGGGAGAAGGCATTCCGTTTAATAGTTAATGTAACGGACTGAAATCTTGTGGATTCTTTTTGGTAAATAGCTGGTGACAGTTTGCACTGGCTGGGGTCGATTCCTCCCGTATAGCTTTATAACTAACTCAGTATCACTTAATGAAAACAAACCTCACAGCACGTTCTGTGTTGCATTAAACAGACGGGCACAAAAGGTTCACAAGATCTGCTCCTTGAATTAAAAGAAATCCTACCTTTCCGCCTTTATAGGCAATCCAGGCGCATCTTGGGTGAAAAGTTTACATAGGCAGAAACTAAAATATTCCAGTGGCAGGTCTCTGTATAACATGTAGATTGCCCTTAGAAAGCATTCATTCCGTATATGGGATGTAGAGATTGCCTGCGAAAAGTGCTTACTCCCTCTAAATAGTATATAGATTGTCCTCTCTTTATGTATTTTAAGGACAGTTGCTGTCACATATGTTCCTTGTTTTCATGTAACTCTTTGGGCTAATGATGTAATTTGATGAGCCATTGCCTAGTAGGTAAGAGAGAGTTCCATCAATGACACATTTGCCTTAAAAACCTGAAACTTTACAAAGAGGAACAACAGCAGGGTATCAGAAGCCTGGCTTGGTTTTAATTTTGTACCTTTTTTTTGCCTGTCACTTTGGCTTCCAGTGAACACAGATTGAGCAGAAGTTCAGCGTTCAGGATTATGTCAATGGTCATTTTTGTTTCTTTTCTTCAGGATTGAGAATTTGGGGTGGAAGACTAATAAAGGAAAGAAACGAAAGAGAGATCCAGGTATTTAGTGTCAAATTTTATTGCCACATAACCTTGCTGTGGAGGAGCATTGATGTGAATAAAGGTGTGGGTGTGCCCAACCTCTGAGCTTATGCAGAGGCCACCACGGGGCACTTCTCACCTTGATTATACTCTTTTTCTGTTTTTAAGGATTTAGAAGCGTTTCTTCTGTAGCTTGTCAAGTGCAAGGAGGCACTGTGTAATGTTTGGCCTTTTTTGTCACCCTGTGTTTCCTGTGTCACAGGCTGAGGGGCTCTGATAACACACATGCAGAGGCTGGGCCAGCTGGGTAACCCTCCCCAAGGCCTCGTGCCAGCCCAGCGAGGGGCTCACAGAAAAGACCAAATCCAGTTCCTTCTAGGGAAGAAGAATGTCTCTCTTCCTGTTTTGAAATGGGAGGAAGAGAGATGAGGGGAGGCGCGGCCTGGAGGATCACACATCTTTCCCTCTGCATTTGTCTACCTTCTGAAGACCCGGGTTTCCCTGCCTAGTTGTTCCGAGGGTGTTGCAGCTCTGAGACCTGTTATTTTAGTGGAAGGTGCTGTTGCCCTTTCTACAGGGACATCCAGGAGCCCTTTTGCCACAGTGGCTTTTGCAAGGTTGTCTGGTATTCAATTAATCACTGCCTCTCAGATGCCACATGGTTCTTCCCTGTGATCACAGGTCAAGGAACCCGTACCCAAGAATGAAAACATCAAGGTCAAGGTGACATAATATTAACAGCAAATTTGAAATCAAATCTTCTTGATTAATTATTCTAGTCATGGAAATGTTAAAAGTACATACAACTACATAAATGAGCTGATTTCTCTCTGCAAAGATGGTCATTAATGCTATTTTAGTACAATGTGATTCCCTATAATACACATCTTCATAAATGCATTTTTTTCTCCTTCACTTTTCCAGTTAATACATATGGCGAACTCTTCATCAACTATTGTATAATTATAAAATTATATAATTATTTTAAAAGTCATATTTTTTAAACTGCTCTCCTGTTGATAGGCAATTAGCTATTTGTGGTTTCCTTTATTAATAAATAAGGGTCAGCACACTTTTTCCACAAAGGGTCAGATGGTACATATTTTAGGCTTTGCTGGCTGTATGGTCTCTGCTGTAACTACTCAGCTCTGTGTTGCAGGGGGAAAGCAGCCGAAAATAATATGTAAATGAGTGTACGTGGCAGTGTTCCAATAAAACTTTATTTATAAAGCCTCTGTTAGATATGGTTTTCAAAGAAAATCCTGGTCCTTATCTCTTCCCAATACTGATATTTCCCCTTTTCAGTAAATTCTGAGAAGTGGGATTATTGGTTTAAAGGATATATACTCTTTGAATTATACATAATAGAGATGAGCACTCATCAGACCAGTGCTTATATGGTCCTGGTGGCAACAAGTTTTCATTTGAAGATTTATTTAAGATTTGTTTTTAAAATGTAGGAGGACCCCTACCCTGGGTCTCCAGAATCTTCAGACCCTTTCTTGGGATTAGGAAACTGGGCGTAGCCTGAGATTTCAGCTGGGACATATCTGACTTCACTGTAATTGCTGTTGGTGACAGTGCCCAGATCTGCTTTCACCTTTTCCCAGACGACTTGGTGCTCCTGCTGCCCTGGGTGCTGGGGGAGGCTGTGGGCCCTAGCAGGCTGGGCGTTGACCTGTGCTGGGTCGGTTATAACACAGTGCCTGGGCTCTCTTTGTAGCTACCAGAGCTACCAAGTAGTTTGGGGTTGTTGTAGATCATCTGCTTCTCTGTGATTCTCAAACCAGATTCTGCCTCAGACACCGCCACAAAACAACTCTGTGAACTCCATCTTACATGATGGTTTCACTGGAAGCAAAGATTCTGATATTCCAGAAGTGGGCTTCAGTTACCCTGTAGTGCTCCTGGGTAGCCCCAAGTCCTCTGAACCCTCAGAGTTGACACCTGAGGACCATCCCTAATGGTATAGGCCTCACCACCTTCTCACACCCTGTTCTTATAAGGCTGGGTGGTTCCTAAAATATTAATATTTTAGCCAATCCGGTATCTTGAATGCTTGAATTTCACTGAGAACCCACCGATGCCATTCGCTGGGATTATTTGTAGGACGTGCTGTAGAGCAGGCTCTGGAGAGCTGAAGCAGGCCTGACCAGGAGTGTGGCCGCCCAACCAGCCCTGCCCACCAGGTGTGAGCTCCTGGTCGGGACAGCAGCTGCCTCTGTGCGTGAGGCTTGGGCTGAAACTGGCTCCTCCCCACCTTAAATACTCCAGCACATTCTTTAAAGATCACAGGAAGTCCCCTGGGGGCCACTCGACTATTTCTATGTTCTCACTGATGACCTCAGGACAATTTTGTTCGTTCCTATTTGTTTTTCGGTTTGCCCCAGACCCTGTCATCCCTGGGCCAGTGTTAGGAGGGGTGGGCTTATCTGCTTGTGCCTGGGCCCCTGACTTTCCCTGCTCCTTCCCTACCTTCCAAGTGGCTTTTTAAGTAGCAGCTCCCGGTGCAACCGAAGGGAGCCTCAGCTCCCTCCTGCGCTCTTGAGGCCTCTTATATAGTGGACATACAGGGAGAAGAGAAGCCTTGTGGTAGGCTTTTGCTATCTCCTGTGTTAACGGAAGGATTGCAGGTTTATTACTTTACAGTGACTTTGAAATGTGCTGTCACTCAACCAACCATGTCTTTATTGGCGTCTGCACTTGGAGGACTCCCCCGTGAGGCCCGCGGACAGGACAGATGGCTCTGTGCAAGCTGCAGCCCGGGGTCCTGAGTTTTCCTCGCACCGCACAGTCCTGGGAGCCGGTGAGTGTCGCCTTCGTCAGAGAACTGAGGTCGGGGGACCAGGCCTGATGCACCTGTTACAACAGCTGAAAGCCTGGATTCCTCAGTAATAAAGTTTTTATTTTTTCTAAGGTGCATCTTAAAAACTAAAATATGTTCAAGTACACTGTTGATTCCTCTGACTCTGCCTTCCCCACAGTTACATCCAGTGCCTGACATATGAATGGTACTCAGGTGTTTCTTGAGTAAATAAATGTGCCCCTCCATGTGAAAAGTTAATATGCAGATTTAATAAGTTAAGATTTGCCCCTACAAGGTGGTGTTGTGAACTCTCACTTCTATAGGGAAACTTCCCACCTCATCCTCCGAGGAGGCTCCTTCCTTTTCCCCAGGCCAGTCTCATTGCCCAACCCCATCCTGTCCTCTTTTCTCAGGAATCCATCCCTCACCCCTTCCTTCTGTCTTTAGCCTCTGTCCCCTGGATCCATCCATTGGTATTTAGATGCGCCCAGCCTCACCTTAGACACATCAGACCCTTCGTGGCTCTGCCCTGTCCTGGGCCCCTTCCTCGCCACCTCCCTTTGCCCAGTTCCGTTTACAACCAGAGTCAAATAACCTGCTCCATTTGCTGTCAGGGATTCCCTACCCCACCAACCCCATGCGTTCCTCCTCTCCCGATTCCATCCTGGCTCCATCTCTAAAGCCCAACTCTGGGTGAGGTTTCTCGCAACCCTGTTGCTAAATCCTGTTGGCATTCTTTGGGTTTTATTATTTGGGTTTTGCCCTCTCCATAGCATTTAAACCTTCTGGAAGTTCTGGCCTGGGCCTCTGTGGCCCCCTGCTCCTTGGCCCCATGCTCCTCCTGACTATAACCTCCAGCCAGACCCCAACTGGAGGTGTTTTACTGCCTAGCAGCCCCTCTGCTTCAATACTTCATGTCCAGACTTGGCACAGCTGAGGCTCAGCCGGACAGACCGGCTCCCCATCTTCTGCTCTGTGCCTCACTACAGGCCCCTACTGTCTTCCCTCTAGTGTGAGCCAGAAACCCAGGGTCCTCTTCATCTCAGCCCTGCCTCATTCCTCATGGCCAAGGCATCCCTGTCCTGTGCCTTGTGCCTCGTTAGCTCTCATGTCCCCGCTTAGCTCTCATGTCCCCGCTGAGCACCAGCCCCCATCCCCACCCGGGCTCCCTCTGCCCCACTGACGCACCTGTGAATGTGGTCAGGCCGCTTCTCTGATGGAACACATGGCTTCGCATTGCTTTTGGGGTAAAAGGCCAGAACCCAGAATGGGGCCTGAAGGTCTGCCTGACCACATGGCCTCCTCACTGCCCCCGGATAAACAGACCCCCAGTCTTATCTAAGCTCTTTAAACCTGGGTTCCTTTGCTGAAACAGTTTTGTCACTAGCCTTTAAACACCTGGACACTGGCCTTCTGCAGCCTCTGTCCACTCTGCCCAGCCCCTTCCCTGGCACCTTGCCTGCACCTACAGTTAGTGATGGGTGTTGAGTCACTAAAAGGAAGCTGGTGGTCTTTTAGAGTAGAATTGGAAAGCTCTTCATGAGGATATTTACCTGTGGTGCTATGTGTTTACTGCTATTAATCCAGATTTTAACTCTAAATCCTTAGATCCATGAATTTCCCTGACTGCTTGACATCACAGGAAATAGTTATTTGACAGCTGTACTGCCCAGTATGGCACCCACCAGCCCTCTCTGAATGATATTTAAATTAGTTGAAAGTTAAATAAAATTTAAAATCCATTTCCTCCACCTTACTGGCCACATCCCAGCTGGAGTAGCCCCATGTGGCTAGTGACTGGCCTAGGACAGCACACACCATTTTCCATGGTCACTGGAAGTTCTGTTGAGCGGTGCTGGGCTTGAGTGTCTCAACTTCCAGGCTCAGAGGCCATGGAAAGCGGGAGGTGGTGCAGAATCTGCTTTTCCTCACTCCATGGCCCCAGGCAGATTTCTCATTCTAAGGGGTTCTCTGGGTTACTAAGAACCATGGGCAGCTGTAGATGGCTCCAATGGGTGCACCCTTGAAACAATGGGGATTTTTACTGTAGAAATTACTTGAAGTGATGCCAAAACCATCCTTGAGAGGAAAATGCACTCTTTCCTGAAAATCCTGATTGAGATTTACTTGTTTGACTTTTAGATTCAAAAAGCGGAGATATCAATGCCACGTCAGACCAGGAAGAGTCAGTTGCTTGGGCCTTAGCAGTAAGTACTGCTTTTAGTAATGAATGGACAGAGGGGGCGCTTGGAGGCTCAGGGGTGGATCCAGCAAAGCCCTTGTGGCCTGCGGCGGGCAGCATTGCCTGCAGCCTTCTGGAAGTCCTCTCCTGAGGCTGGCTTTTGTTACTTCCAAGTCTCAGGTTTCCTCATGTCCGGATTCCCTTCAGCAGTAAGGTCCTCCTCTCAGTCTAGCACTTGGCAGCCAGTTCTACCCATAGTGCAAGCCTGATTCATGATGATTTTCACTCTGCAGATAAAGCTGTCAGTGTGGTTGGCAGGGTGCCATTTGCTTGGATGAGCACACGACAGGGAAGTTGGGCTCTTGGTCAGTCTCCCCTACAGGGGCAGGGTCAAAAGAGAGGTGTTCTAGAAAGTATTTCCAGGTCTGCCGTCAAATGCCTCAAGTCACAGGGTCGCCTCATTGGGCAGTTGTCACCTAAACAGTAAGTGTCATTTATATGTCTGTTTCCCAGGATGCCCTGAGGTCACAGAAACCACCCGTTTTCTTACAGGATGTGCCTCTTATCCTCCTTGGTTGGGATAGATGAGAATTTACACAGAGCTTAACCGACTCTAGCGTCTTTCCTGGCCCCCATGTCACACCCTGTCTCCTGCTAGAATAGCTGGTGCATGGTTTTCCTCTAAAATTGCCGCTTTTGTGCAGAGGGTTTCCCACGCACCCATGTGTAACTTTCAGTAACTAAGAAAAAGGAGGCAGTGGTCCTGGGGAAGAAAGTGGGTGCTCACTGAGAGACTGTGTAGGGATTGGCAGCAGAGGGGAAGGGGGTGGTGCCAAGAGTCAAGAACCAAAGTGCCAGTGCCATGCAGCAGAGGATGGAGGGTGACGCCCTCTATTTCCAGTGTCTGGCAGGGGAGGGGTAGGAGAGCCTCCTGAGCTGGAGCCCTGAATTTCTGTTTTTTGTTTTTGGTTTTTTTGAGACGGAGTCTCACTCTGTCACCCTGGCTGGAGTACAGTGGAGCGATCTCAGCTCACTGCAACCTCTACCTCCTGGGTTCAAGCGATTCTCCTGCCTCAGCCTCCCAAATAGCTGGGACTACAGGCACCTGCCACCATGCCCAGCTAATTTTTGTATTTTAGTAGAGACAGAGTTTCATGTTGGCCAGTCTGGTCTCGAACTCCTGGCCTCCAGTGATCCACCTGCCTCAGCCTCCTAAAGTGCTGGAATTGCAGGCGTGACCCACCACACCCAGCCAGGAGCACTGAATTTTTTATAAACTTACCAGTTTGAGGTTATTACCAGTAGTTGAGTCCCGAGCTCACCTATGAATATTCAGATGATTTTTTTTTCTGGTCTAGAAATGCTGTCATAAACTTCTCTAGACATGGTTTTTATTTTATTCTTGTTTTGTCTTTTCACATTCTTTTGGGTTATTAACACAGCAAGAGGTGAAAAAGTGACTTGGAATAACATCATGGAGGCAAAAGTGACTTTGAGTAGCATCATGTAAAGATTTGTACATTAGTGAACTTTGCCAGTTGGTTCCAGAATACAAAATGTCAGGTGTACTCAGAAGCTCTTAAAAATTCTGACTTCTCTTTTTTGATCAGCCTGCAGTGCCTCAAAGCCCTTTGAAAAATGAGTTAAGAAGGAAATACTTGACCCAAGTGGATATACTCCTACAAAGTGCAGAGTATTTTGAGGTAATCTGTTTCCCCGTATTTGTTTTTACATAATTAGATCATAAACACATTGAGGTGTGATGTTATTACGCTTTTTGTTACTTTCTGCAGAACCCGTAAAGAGCATTTGAAGTAATGATTTCCAAATTGTTTATTCACATGCTGACATACTTGCTCTTCTTGAATAAACACTCTAGGTTCCCCAGGGCAGCGCCATCAGGAAGGTGGGAACCCTGGCAGAGGCGCTCTGCCCACTGGTCTGGGACAGCTCACAGAAAAATCTAGTGGGGCAGCTGGGCACAGTGGCTCACGTCTGTAATCCCAGCACTCTGGGAGGCCAAGGCAGGTGGGTCACTTGAGGTCAGGAGGTTTCACCAACATGGTGAAACCTCATCTCTACTAAAAATAGAAAAATTAGCTGGGTGTGGTGGCGGACGCTTGTAATCCCAGCTACTCGGGAGGCTGGGACAGGAGAATCGCTTGAACCCAGGAGGCGGAGGTTGCAGTGAGCTGAGATTGCGCCACTGTGCTCCAGCCAGGGTGATAGAGCAAGACTCTGTCTCAAAAAAAAAAAAAAAAAAAAAAAACTAGTGGGGCCACACATGAGACTCTTAAGAGCAGCCCCAACCTCTGGACCAGGATTTGAAGCTGCACAGTTAGGGAAGCAGTAGTCCCCACATTCCCTGGTGTGATCAGGCTAGGATCAGCTGCAAGGTGAGGTGGCTGACCCTTGGCACCTGTCCCGCCTGCCGAGAGGTCATGTTGGGGGGAGGATGTGATGGCTTGAGAGGTGGGCACGCTCACCTGCCAACCCCTCTCTTAAAAGTCAGTGCCCTCTGCCATAGAATAAGGGACATTGCAACACCAGATGCCTAGAAAGTACACATTGCAGAATAAAAATTCATCTCCAAAAAAAGGTAGCAATCTCACAGGGGTGTGTGTGTTTTCCTACTGTGCTCCTGACCAGTGGAAAGCCTGTATTTGGAACCATCGACTTAGTGGATGTACCTGAAATGCTTTTCCCTTTAACCCAAGGCAGCAAGTGGTACCCTCGTAGTTGCTGTGTTGATCCGGGGAACATATTAGGGTTAGGAACGAATGGATCTATCGGGTCTTCTTTGTCCACCATCCACCTGGCCCCTAGGTGTTCTTGCGGTCCGAGTATAATGGTAGACCAAGAAAGCTACCAGCGCCCCTGGGATAAGAAGTTACTAGCAGATGAGTGATGACTGTGGCTGGAAGCTGTCCTGGAGACCACATCAAGTGTCCAGATCTTAGTAGGACACTTTTTCTTCCCACTGCCCGAAGCCTAGCTGGCCACTGTCACCACATTCACACGCTCGTCGGCGCGGCTGTATTAAGATGCACAGTCCCCGTTGTTGGGAGAACCCAGCTCCTTGCACCCAGTTGACACCTGGCAACTTTTTTCTTGTAACCACTGGCTCTGATTTCAGTATGCAGGTGACAGAGCTGGAAAGGATGCACATGTGACTCCACTGCCTTCACTGGCCTCACCTGCCATGCCTGCCCCTGGTGAGTGCGACACAGAAACTCTATGAACCATGCATGTCTCCTTCACTTCCGTTGGAGCTGTGTGGCCCCTCAGAGCTGCTCACGCTGGCCACGCCATCATTTCCTGGCGTGTTTCATCAACATAAATTGTTAGAGATACACTTGCATTTCACTGGAAGATAAGATGTTTTGAAATAAGCTGTTTTCTCCTCTGCGCGTCTGCTCTTTATTCCAATGTACTAGTTTGAAAAGTTTTGCATCTCCAGAAGCACAGGACTAGTGCAGTGAACACGCTTCACCTGTTTCACAATTAACACATTGTCGTATTTGCTTTATCACCCCCAACACATGTGCACACACAGTGTGTATTTATTGCATTTGTGTATGCGTTTATCCCTAAATGCCTCACACATACCTCCAAACGTCGGGTCATTCTCCTTTATGACTACGGTACCCTTAACACATGCCAGAAATTGAACATTGATGCAGTACAGTTTTACCCATTGTGCCGATGATGGCCTTTGCAGCCTTTCTGGTTTGCCTGACCATTTCCAGACTCATTCAGGCTGGTACCACTGTTGCGTTTAGTCTCCCTCCATCAAGAGTAGCTCCTTGACCTTTTCTCCCTCGTGGCCACCTTTCATATTATTGCCTTTCTTGAATAGCCCAGGCCAGTAGTTTTGCAGAATGTCCCTGAATTTGGATCTGATTGCTTCCTCATGGTTAGGTTCATGTTAAACATATTTGGCAAAATTACTACAGGGACGACTTGTCCTGAGAACATTTGGTCAGTCTGTCCCATTCTTGGTGACTTTTGAGGCTGGTCATTGAGTTCAGGTAAGACCTTAATTCAATGTTTCTCATTGCGACAGGCCCTTTTTCCTTGGAGTCATTTGTGTGATTCTTTGAGATCTCCTAGGAACCTTTTCTCTAAAAACTTCTCACC
The DNA here is from genome assembly GCF_043159975.1 of Macaca nemestrina. Classification (NCBI taxonomy): domain Eukaryota; kingdom Metazoa; phylum Chordata; class Mammalia; order Primates; family Cercopithecidae; genus Macaca; species Macaca nemestrina. The sequence goes on along the minus strand of NC_092135.1, from coordinate 131,952,080 downwards.
CAGTGACTTAGAAGCCGGCAATGTGGATTTCCTGGGTGGAGGTCCCCGCCCAGGTTGTTTCTGTCTCTGCTGTTCTTGGCACACGTCAGTTGGCATTCTGTTGAAAAGAGCTATCCCCCCTCTGGTCCTTTTTTTTTTTTTTTTTTTTTTTTTTTGCTTCCTGTAGTGCCCTCTCATGCTTTGATTTATTTTTACTTTTTAGGATCAGTAGGAATTCATTGAGTCTTCTTGTTCTTTGATTCCCATGTTATAATCCATTGCCAGTATTCAATCTGACACTCAAGTAGTCCCAGATTTAGCTGTCAGGGAGCCCCTTTCAGTCTGGCTTTTGTGTCGTGTGGTGCAACCCCATGATTTTTTGAGCATTTCTTCACCCCTGCCCTGACGCCGTATTTTCCTCTCCCTGTTCTCACCAGCCACAATGACTTAACACGCGCTCATCTGGTCAATCGTGCAGCACAAAATAACTCTAGCATTGCGGCACCTGCTACCACTCTTCACAACCATGTACTAAGTAAGCTTCAACATTTCCAAGCAGCTCTTTTTATTCCTAGACAATATCTCTTTAAGAGGCAGACATTCAGCATATTTGGACTCTTTTTTCTCTTTCAGTTGTCAATTTAACATACAAATTTTCTTTTTCTGTTTGTGTTCAATTTTATGGTTTTTCCCCATCATTGTTGGTTACATATAGGAAACATTTAACATGATGCAAAAGTCAAAGCTATATGAAGATGTTTGTTTAGAAGTCTTACGCCCCTTCCCATCCCTGTAGGTAAACGGCGTTGTCATTTTTCAGTTTCTAATTAGCTTCTGCAAAGGCATCCATCTTCTAAACAGCCTAGAAGGAAAGGAAGACACCTTTGGGAAATGTACGATGGAGAGTAGAAATCAAATTTTGGTAGCAAAAAATATCTCTGAGAAGAGTCTACTCCTACACATTTGTGGTGTTTTTGTTTTTGCTATTGCTTAAAAAAACATAGTCCTGATCCAATCTTAAGTTCTGTCATCTGTGCACATGGATGGTTTAGAATGGTAACACACCTTTACTTTATGTGTATCTTTTCTCCCAGGATACTACAGTCGTGTCTCCGGAAAGAGTCCTGGTGACCCAGCAAAACCAGCTTCATCTCCCAGAGAATGGGATCCTTCACATCCTTCCTCCACAGACATGGCCTTAGTACCTAGAAATGACAGCCTTTCCCTGCAAGAGACCAGTAGCAGCAGCTTCTTAAGCAGCCAGCACTTTGAAGACGATGACATTTGCAACGTGACCATCAGTGACCTGTACGCAGGGATGCTGCACTCCATGAGCCGCCTGTTGAGCACAAAGCCATCAAGCATCATCTCCACCAAAACGTTCATCATGCAAAACTGGAACTCCAGGAGCAGGCACAGAGGTAAGAGCAGGATGAACAAAACGTATTGCAAAGGAGCCAGACGTTCTCAGAGGAGCTCCAAGGAGAACTTTGTACCCTGCTGTGAGCCTGTGAAAGACACAGGAGCAATCAGAGATTGCAAGAACGTATTAGATGTTCCTTGCCATACGACAGGTTTAAAATTGGAAAAAGCTTTTCTTGAAGTCAACAAACCCCAAATCCATAAGTTAGATCCAAGTTGGAAGGAGCTGAAAGTGACACCCTCGAAGTATTCTTCCTTGATTTATTTCAACTCCAGTGCAACGTATAATCTTGATCAGGAAGATAGATTTAGGACATTAAAATGGTTAATTTCTCCTGTAAAAATAGTTTCCAGACCAAGAATACAACAGGGCCATAGAGAGAACCGTCAGAGGGAGATTGAAACGCGATTTGATCAGCTTCATCGGGAATATTGCTTGAGTCCCAGGAACCAGCCTCCCCAGATGGGCCTCCCAGACTCCTGGGCCATGAACGTGTACAAAGGGGGTCCTGCGAGTCCTGGTGGCCTTCAGGGCTTAGAAACCTGCAAGCTGAGTTTACCTTCCAGCAAAGCAAAAGCAAGAAGTTTAAGCGAGGCTTTTGAAAACCTGGCCAAAGGATCTCTGAAAGCAGGTAGGTGCCTGCCCAAGAGCAATTCTTCTTCACTTCCAAAGGCCAACCCCACACACAGCCCAGCTCGCCCGCAACAGACCTCTGATCTTCACGTTCAAGGGAACAGTTCTGGAATATTTAGAAAGTCAGTGTCACCCATCAAAACTCTTTCAGGCCCAGATAAAGAAGTGCTAGGCCACAGAAGGAATCGTTATGATGAAATTAAAGAAGAATTTGACAAGCTTCATCAAAAGTACTGCCTCAGATCTCCTGAGCAGATGAAGGCGCCTTCATGTATTGGAGTGTCTACAGGTAAAGCAAGTATGGAAGTTCGGTATCAAACAGAAGGCTTCTTAGGAAAATTAAATCCGGACCCTCACTTCCAGGGTTTCCAGAGGTTGCCATCATCACCCCTGGGGTGCAGAAAAAGTCTACTGGGCTCAACTGCAATTGAGGCTCATTCATCTACATGTGTTGCTCGTGCCACCAAGAGGGACCATCATTTCCCTGCAAAAAGACCCAGGCTGTCAGACCCCCAGGGCTCTGGATGCCAGGCCAGTTCCCAGGGTGCCTCAGATGGGGTAGTCAACATCGTAAGACCGGGAGACCAGGGCAGCTCTTCACAGCCCAACTCAGAAGAGAGGAAGGTGCGTTTCTGTTGGTTGAACGTGGGTGTTTTATGTGAGTGACTCCTCTTTGGACAGAGGGTTTTTATGGTGGGAACCTTTGTGCCACTTTTAGTGAATCTCAACCGAATTCTTACATTCGTGATCATTTTCCGAGCATTCTCCCAAATGCTTTTCCTTCCTGTAAAATCGTCTATATCAAGAACATGTTCCTGTGCAAGATGCATCGAGGTTGAGCAGAAGATGCTCTTGCATCGCACGCTTTCCACTAGAATGCACTCGCAGGTGGTTTTCGACAAATCCTCACTCACTACACTTTGTTCGCCTTTGTCGAACGTTGATTTCTAACCTCTTCATCTGACACTCAGAAAATAGCGTTGGAAGGCAGAAGTGTTCTAAAGCAAATGACTTCCTGTCTATTTCGGGACTCCTGGTGGGGACAGAGCACGAGTGGCCCGGGAGAGCCATGAGCATGGCATTCCCACAGGCGTGAGCGGTGCCCTGCAGGTCGCCTCAGTGCCCGGCGCGAAAACTTCTGCACCTCGCTGTGCAGCGTCATTTGTGCGAATCACGCCAGCTAGAGTCTGAGTCTGCGTGTGCCCTTTTCCCGAGCGACAGTGCGGTGGGGTAGGTCAGTGTGAGTGGGTACCTTTGTTGGCATTAAGGCCTGGATTCCCCAGCACAGCTTGTCTGTGTGTCCACAGCCAGGATCTAGAGGATGCGACTTTTTAAGCTCAGTGCCACAGCTCACCCACAGGTGGACAGGACTTGACGGTGGGTTTGATTTGGCCAGTTCCTTTGGGTTTTGTGTGTTTGTGGTTCCAGCAGGTGAGGCTGTGTCTCCAGTATCCTCTTCCCTTGTGCCCTACCCTGGCGATGTGCCTCTTTGAGGTCATTTGCGTGGACGCTGCCTGCCATAAATGTCCCATTTTCTGTTTCTCCCACCTGGGCCCGCCTGGCCTGTGAGCCCTTCTCAGCTGCTGGCTCCTGCCATCCGTCCAGCTCAGAACCAAGGTCTGGCATGCCTTGTTCCTTCTGTGGCGCCTGCCTTCACAGCCTGCAGTCCGGCCTGTGCATGGCAGAGACCACACTCTCAGACCACCAGCGGCCTCCTGTGACTTGAGCCGCCTGACGCCTTTCTCACTGTGACTCTGTCTTCCCAATGCCCTTGGACTGCTGCAGGGCCACCCGCTCCAGGGTCTGCCGTGGGACAGCCCTTCCCTTCCAGGGAACTTTCACTGGCATTCTCCCGCTACTACCTGGTTCTTTGCTATTGCATCCCCAGACGTCCTCCCCAGACTCCACCCACCGCTCAGCTGCCTGCTCTGTGCAGGTGACCCCCACCCTCCCACCACATGGTGGGTGCTGCAGTGAGGAGCTGTCTGGACACGGGCCAGTCTCGTAGGTTAGCAGCTCAGGCTCCTTGGCTCAGTTCTAGAAGCTCCCAGGTTTTGTTGGGTGTTTTGGTTTTCAAAGTTATTTTCATGTATAAAGTCATACTGTGTGAACTAACCAGGAGCAGATGAAACAAGCCCTCTGTTGTCATCTGTCTTCCCAGTTGAGGATGGACATACATATGTGTTCAGGTGATGGGAAGGGTTTTTCTCTGCAGGGCCTGGCTAGGGTCAGGCACTGTGTGGGCAGGGCCTGCGGAGCTCCTCCCCTGGCAGTGCCTGGCTAACAGCAGAGTCTTTCCCTCGGGTCTTGGTCTCCAACTGTGTGCCTGGTGCCCCATTCCTGTGCCCACATGGCTTTTTCAGAACAAACCACTGGCTGGGTGGCTTTGAGCCCCAGTTAGTGAAGCCTTCGAGAATCTCAGCCGCATCTTCATGGCAGACACTTCGTGGAGGCTGCTTTGAGAGCGAAGCCTATGCGTTCTGTTTAACAGATGACCTCTCAAGAGTCTCTTTCTCAGTTGAAAGGGGAGCATTTCACCAAAAACAACTCTCCGGCCCAGAGAGTGATCCGAGGTTTCTCCTGCCTCCCGCACATCAGAGCTCCTCTGCTCTGCTCGCCCTGCCTGTCTAAACCTAACTTTTTTCTCAGGTAGTGCCCCAGCTCTTCCATTTACCATCATCCTGCCCTGGGATTCTGTCTCGTGCCTTTTCCCACCTTGTTCTGTGATCTGCTGGCACCGTGCCAGTTGCCTGCAGTCCCCTTTCCATGTCCTGCCCCAGTGCTCCGTGCAGAGGCTCCTGTCTTGTTTTTTCACCTGCTCAGCCTAAAGGGCTTTCTTCTGGCCCAGCCACACAGGAGGGACCTCGGCCTTGCGGGGAATGGTGTGAGGCTGCATTATTGTGGGGCTGGGGAGTAGACCATCCTGAGGGCGCTCCTAGCTGCCCTGGAATTTGACAGCAAGTCAAATCATGAGCACCCCAGGTTTCATTTTAAACCACAGTATAAACATGTGTAACTGGTTTCCTATGTTTTTCTGCTTTTCTGCTTAAATGATAAATTTCTTGAGGAAAGAGACCAAATCTTCATGAGCTACAACTACATACGGAGTTTTCATGCCTAACATCTCAGTGCTCTCTGTGTGCCAGGTCATGCTGAACCATTTTTACGCCTTATCTTTAATCCCCACCAGAACCCAGAATCGATTAGATCGATTCTGTCCAATAGGCAGGCTGTCTCTCCTTTTAATAGATACAGAAAAGTAGCTTAAATCCTAGAACTCCTAAATTCACTCGCGCAGCGGCGCTAGCTGGGCCAGGGTGTGGGATGTGGACTTTCCCACCAGCTTGTGCTCCCTGGGGGAGTGTGGGGGGCGGCGTGGGGGGGTCGCCATTATATTTTTGTTGTTTCTTTAACATAACTTACTTATTTAACGCAATTTTCTGTAAGTATTTTTATACATGCAATGGAATAAGTGGAAAACAGTTAACCTTTTAGTGGCTGGCATTGGGAGTTCTACTAGAATTTTGCTAACATCATTTTCTTTGTCTTTTTTTTCCCTAGAGGAAAGAACACGTCTTACAGGATGGAAGAGAAGTGATTTTGTGCTAGAAAAATCAAAACTAAAAGTGTGCAGCTAGGTAATTTTGAGTGTTATTTCTCTTCCCACTTGTTCTCTGTTTGTATTTTTGTTTTTAATTCTTGAGACTGAGGACTTGGTTGACTTCTCTGCCCTTAAAGCAAATATTAGTGAAATTGGCTCCATCAGAGATGGCCCTCGAGTTCTTGGTGTAGAAATTATGTGAATAAAGTTGCTCAGTTAGAATTCTTAGGGTTCTCTTTGATAGGCCTGTTTTTCTAATGTGTGCGTTTTTGGGGGGTTTTGTTTGTTTGCTTGTTTTTGAGACAGTCTCTCTGTCGCCCAGGCTGCAGTGCAGTGGCGCAATCTCAGCTCACTGCAACCTCCGCCGCCTCGGTTCAAGCGATTCTTCTGTGTCAGCCTCCCAAGTAGCTGGAATACAGGCGCACACCACCACGCCTGGCTAATTTTTGTAGTTTCAGTAGAGACATAGTTTCACCATATTGGCCAGGCTGGTCTTGAACTCCTGGCCTCGTGATCCACCCGCCTCAGCCTCCCAAAGTGCTGGGATTATAGGTGTGAGCCACTGCGCCCAGCCATGTGTTCTTTTTTAAATTTAGATATGTCCAGAGAATTTCCTGTTTCCCATGTCATTTGAGAGTATTGTTTGCTTGTGAGACGTAAGTTTGAGCCCTGCATGCAATGACCCTTGAGGGAAAATTAATAGTCCTGGTGGTCCCAGACACTCCTGCAGCCACAGCGCCTGTGACTCCTCACGATTCTTATTGAAGCTGTTGATGACAGGATATCATGGTGACGTTTTTGTAGTGAAATAGTTCACATATTCAGAATACACTGGTGAAACTCATGCTGGCGTAAATAGTTAATATATTGCCATATGAGTTTGGGGTTGCTTTTTTATGAAAGATTAAAAATGAGATTGAGGTACACATTTTTCATTCCTGCCTGCCTCCCCAGGCGATTACTCTCCTGATGTCCGATATCACCTCCCTACCCCACCCCATATCCCTTCCCCCCATGTCTTACACTGGGACCACGTTATGTGCGTGAATATGCGCGTGTGCACGCGCGGCACGCCTGCGTCCTCAGGCTGCTATAACAAAATGCTGGAGACCAGGTGGCTTCAACAGTAGAAATTTATTTTCTCACAGTTTTTGGAGACTAGAAGTTTAAGACAAGGGAGCCAGGATAGTTGGGCTCCGGTGAGGACTCTTCGTGGCTTGCAGAAAGCTGTCTTCCTGCTGTGTCCCCACGTGCTGGAGAGAGCAAGGTCTCTGGTGTCTTAGGAGGGCACTAATCCCATCATAAGGGCCCCTCACTCAGGACCTCATCTAAACCTAATCACCTCCAGAAAGCGCCATCTCCAATACTACCATCATGCCAGGCGCTAGGGCTTAATCATATGAACCTGAGGGACCCAGTTCAGTCCACAGCCTGTGAGTCAGTAAGGAGGGTGCACGCTGTTGAGAGCTGAGTACCGGGCCAGGTGCTGCAGACCTCACAGACGGCTCATTTCCTCAAAGAATAGGCCGGCAGTGTAATGCTGGCTCAGGCTGGGCCAGGGCCAGAATGGCCCCTACAGATCTAGAGCCTTCCCTCAGGCCTGCTGCTTCCTAAGGACAACATGACCCATCCTTTCCTCTTCAGGAAAACCATCACTGCAACCCAGCAGTGCTTGTGCCTCTCCTCCCCCAACACCCAGCAGACTGCTGACACCTTGCTGGCAGGGCCAGGCCTGGCTGCCAGAGAGGCTGGTGTTCTGTCATCCAGTGGAGGAAGGCGAGGTAGAAGGACCTGGGCATGGGTCTTGGCCAACTTACAGGATCTGCCAATAAGGGACCCATAGACTATATATGGTATAGTCACCCTGTTTCAAACTAGATGAGTAAATTAATACTGTACATATGCTACAGTTTTGTTTCATCAAGAGACTGAATGTGACAGGAGCTAATAGATGTGGGCATCTCATTTTGAGTTCTGTAGGTGGTTTATTGTTCTGGATGTCTGCAGATGGGAGCAAAACCCACCCGTGATCCTTATGCATAAGTGTCAACTATCTGTGGCGCACACACACCTAGAGGCAAATTACGGGTCACAGATGGGTGTGCCTTGAACTTCACTAGTTATTGCCAAATTGCTTTCCCAAAGGGCTGCTCCAGTTTGCCCAATATCCGGCAATATAAGAGGTACCTTTTCCCCACATTATCGCTTCCAGTTGCTGCCAGTCTGAGCTCCGGCAGGTGTAAAATGTGTTGCTTCACAGTTTGCTTTCTCTTGATGACTTGTTGAGCATGTCTTCCTGTGAGTCCTGGTTTTTTAAATGTCCTCAGGACACTGGTTTTATATTTGCCTCTGTTTTCCTGATTTGGATGTATTCGAAATCCAATGATATGAAACAATCCAGTTTTATATAAGTTGCAAGTAATTTCTATCTATGATTTGTCATTTAACTTTGTGGTATTTTATTGTATGGAAGTTACATTTTAACACAGTGCTATGGTTTGGATGCCATTTGTCTTGAAATGTAATTGCAGATGGAACTGTTGGGGGTGGGCCCTAGTGGCAGGTTTCTGGGTCATGGGAGTGAACACCCCATGAATAGATGAATGCCCTCTTGAAGGAGTGAGTTCTTACTCTCTGCAAGAGCGGGTTGCCTTTGCACCTGCCCCCTCGCCTTTCTGCTTTTCCGCTGTGTCTTGAGATAGCACAAGGCCCTCACCAGAAGCTGAGCAGATGCCAACGCTATGCTCTTGGACTTTCCAGCCACCAGAACTGGGAGCTAAACAAACTTTTTCTGTATAAATTAGCCTTTGGTATTCTGTTTTAGCAACGCTGAACATACTAAGGCGGATAACTTCCTCCTCTTTCTGGCTTCTGCTGTTACTTTTAAAAGAAAAACTACCATACTCTGAGGATAAAAAATACTGTACTGTCTTAAATTTTGCTGTCTCCATTTAGGTCTATAAACCATCTGGAAATGTTTCTGCACAGGCATGGAGGGAGAGCCAATTGTACAGATGTACAGCTGCCTCCTTGTACTGTATTGAATGCTGCACCCTCGCCACTCCATCAGTGGTGTTCAAGCTTGTTTAGCAGCAATACTCTTCATCACTTGGCAGGAAATCAGTTCACCATTTGCTCCGTGGGAGACACAAAACAGTTTGAAGACCACTATTCCAAAGAAGGCTTTAGCACGGGTTGGTTTTTGGACAGCATAGCAGCTCTCTCCTGTTGATGGGACCCCAGATGGTGAATTCCTTCGGCAGTTGTACTGGGAACAGTTTGGAAGTCCTGGTTTACCTGCTCTGGGGACACCTAGACTATTCTGATGGACTGAGCATAGCAAAAGCCTTCCCCACACTGCCCCTCTCTTCCGCTACATGTTCTTAGACATGGGGCTAATTTCTCCTTTTTGACCAGCAGCCAAATTCTGTTCCAGGCCTCATTGGGGTCCGGTTCCAACAATCCAAACTTTGGACCTCAAAGGGAGAGATGAGGGTGGGCCCGGAATAAATGTCACTTCCTCCATACGGCCTTTCTGGATTGTCTCCAGACTTGCACACCCACCCTCCTGTGCCACTGTAGCACTTCCACCCTGGCTGCAGTCCTCCTCCTGATGTGTGTTGTGGTCAGGTGCCTTTCCCTTTAAGAAGGGCCCCGGTCGGGCATGGTGGCTCAAGCCTGTAATCCCAGCACTTTGGGAGGCCAAGGTGGGCGGATCACGAGGTCAGGAGTTTGAGACCAGCCTGGCCAATGTGGTGAAACCTCATCTCTACTGAAAATACAAAAATTAGCCTGGCGTGGTGGTATGCACCACCCAGCTACTCGGGAGGCTGAGGCAGGAGAATCACTTGAACCCAGGAGGCGGAGGCTGCAGTGAGCCGAGATCACACCACTGCACTCCAGCTTGGGCGACAGGCAAGACTCCATCTCAAAAAAAAAAAAAAGAGTCCCTGGAGACAGACGGGACACTCTAGGCCTCCCCTCACCGCTTGGCAGAGTGCCTGGCCTTAGGCACACTGTCAGCATGTGTGTGGACGAACTACGAATGAAGACATGAAGACAAAGCTAATTTCCGACCCTTTGGGCAAAGGGGCTGTCAGACACGCATACTTGGGGGGAAATCGGAAATGAAGTGGCTCATTAAGGCTGAAGTTCCCTTTGCCCTATTGTCTTGGTTCTGGGCTGTCACCACCTTACAGTCACACATCTGTACTCCAGTGAGAATGGGGGTTTATTTCAACAGAAGGAAAGAAAAGGATACTAGTTATTTTACAATAGTGTTTTTCCTACAGACTAAACTTCTTACAAACTAAATTTAAAAGGGCTGGCATTTGGCACTAAGAAGACAGTTTACATCTTACATTTGGACCACCTAGGACATTCCTTGGGGTGAAGCCAGAAGCCCGTGCTGACTACAGCTATCCAAGACTTCGAGTGTCTCCAGGGCTGCCCGCCTGACCCCGGGATCCGGGTCCAGCTGTAGTTCCTGGAGGGCTGAGAGGGAACACAAAGAGGGAAGGCTCAGGCCCCGCCCAGTCAGGACCACGTGCTGCATGCCCTTGGCAGTGATGGCAGGCAAGGGCTGCAAAAGGTGGGCAGGGGCAGATGGGGAAGCTCCTGTGTGGGAAAGCAGAAGACTGCAGGTGGAGCTGTTTCCACACACGTCGCAGCTCGGCTTCAGTGACCACCCTAACAGGGACAGAAATCACCCACAGAACCTGGTAGCAGCATCAGGGCAAAAACATTTCATAAGAAGCTATGCATGGGAGAAACAGCCCAGGGAATGAAAGGGACTGCACCCATCAATAGCTGTCGTCCTGGAAAGACCTCCCCAGGTGCATCTCTCTGCCCTGGTAACACTCCGCCCCCCAAAACCCCACAGCAAAGGGTCCTCTGGCTCTTCCCTTGAAGCGGTTTCTCTAAGCTCCCCTAGTGAGTTGGTGAGTCGTGGACTCAACATCTAACACTCTCCACTACTTACAATTCCGTAATGCTGGGAAGTCCAGCTTCTTCAGATAGTGTGTAGACATCTGCTTCATAATAATTCCTAAAATGATAGCCAAAGAAATGCTCATCACGCGAGTATTAGGTCAGCAGGCAAGTCGTTCTGTGGTTTACTTGGTTTACGTTATGAGAACACTGATGAAAGATTTTGTTGAGTCCACATTGGCAAGGAGGAAGCCAAAATCAAAACGGGATAGAAAGCACAGTGCAGGGCTTAGACCTGAGCTCCGGTCCCAGCTCTGCCACATGCCCCCCACCCATGATCCACCCTCCCCCCGAGTTGTGGGGTGGATCAGACAGCCTTCAAAGGCGATCTTGAGTCAGGAAACATCTGTCTGCTCACCTGCCAAGTTGCAAGCAGCGATTCTAATTCTTGACAAGTTATTTTTAACATAGGCCATTGTTTCTAGCAAGAAGCTATAGAGAACAGCTGGCTTTTTCTGAGTCTGCAAAAAGTAAGTGATACACACAGCTTTGGAGGATGAGACCCTGACAATGGGCTGTCATTCGCCAAGAGTGTTCCCATGGGCAAGCTCCCATCCCAGCGTCACACAGCAGATGAATAGCTAGCAAGTGAAGGACTATCAGTCCCCTGTTGCATTTTTCATATCCCATCTGACCAGAGAACCTGTGCTGTCCAACATGGTAGCCACAAGCCTCGTGTAACCCTGGAGCACTTCAAGTGTGACTGGGCTGAATTAAGGTAAAGTGCCCCCTGGGTTTTAAGATGGTACCCCAAAAATTTTAAAATATCACAATAATAGTTTTTATATTGATTACATGTTGAAATGATCACGTTTTAGTTATTTGGGTGAAATATATTAAAATTAGTTTCACCTCTGCACTTTTCTGGATGTGCCTACTAAAAGAAACGTCAGACAGCTGAAATGGGCACATGGCTTGCCTTCTATTTCTGCTGCACAGTGCCGGTCTCGACATTGCACGTGTAGAAGCTAAACATAGGGCCCCAAGAAAGAGCTGTGGCAATCTCGGACCCCCAGCTCCAAGCAGCATGTGGCCACCTGGGACGGGCTGGTTTCCCCTTTGGTTTTCTCACCAGGATGGAGCACATGGTTGTCTGGAAAACGATCATCTTGTCATCAGTAGTGGTATCACTTGGCCCTGAGGGATGCTGCAGGGACTTCCAGCCCCAGAAATGCACACACTGGAACATGGTAGCCATACAGGCCTGCAGGGACACAGGACGGCAGCAGAGGCATCAGCCAGGCCAGGGTGGTTCCCCGGAGGGGTGAGGCTGGCAAGAAGCCAGAGGGCAGTTCCAGAAAAGCCTCACCAAGCCAAAGAAAGGTGGGGCTGGTGGCTCCTGGGAGGCCACCTGGGACCTGAGCCCCTGCCAGCTTGAACATGGCTGCATGTGCATTTATAAAAAGCCCCTTGGGGCCAGATGCAGTCCCACCCGCCCCCTCAGCCAGCACCTTTGTGCCCTCAGCAGCCCTGCCTAGGACCCAGCCCTCCATGGGATCGGAGGTGGGACCCTGGCTTGAGCAGGCAAGACTGGGCACATGTCCTCACCTCCCAGGCCCAGTCCACCAGCTCCTGCCTTGTGACCATCCTGCTGGCCGCAGCTTCTGGAGACGGTAGGGCAGGAAGACAAAATGCTTCCGCCTCGGTAGCCCTTTCCTCACTCTCGGTCACCCTTGCTGGGTGCACCCTGGTTCCTTCCCTGAAGCCCTCCCACCCCACTGGACAGTTGTCGATAAAACGTGGAAGAACAGTGTGGGCTGAAGACAGAGGGTGGTGAGGACTGGCAAGGTAAAGGAGCCTCTGAGCAGTGACACTTTGTGCCCAGGGTGGCCAGGGATGGTGTGGCAGAGGGATGTGGCAGAGCCCGGAAGCTGGGGTGGTGAGTACAAAGCCCAGGTCTAGGGAGCGTGCATCTCAATACTCCTCACTGCCTGTAAGGCCCACCTGGGCCACCCAGGCCACCTGTTCCACCCCACCTGGAAACTGCTGCCCTCAGTGAAGAGATTGAGGGAACTTGTCCTGTGACCCCACGGCTGGGGTCCAAGGCATCTGCTAAAAATGGCCATTATGTTTCTGTCATGTGGGGCCAGCTGCATCCCAAGGCTTACTAGGTGGGGGCAGAACCTCCCCAAATCAGCCACCTCCTGACCCCACCCCCCAAGTCTGTAGGAAGAGACTAGGGAGAGAAGAGGGCAGTCAAGGTCGTGGGCCATGCAGGGAGTGAGGAGCCTGAGGTCCCTAGCCAGCCAGGGTCAGCCTGAGAGGCAGCAGCTCAATGAGAAGACTCATTTACTAACAAATCTGGCTCTCCCTCTCCCTCCTCCCGCCCCAGAGCAACAGAGGAGCTGGGCCGTGGAGAGGGAGAAGCCAGGCCCGCTCCCATCCCAACATGGACCTGCCCCACAGGGAGCAGGGAGTGGGCAGGACAACAGGGAGTGGACAGGACCACTTTGGGGTATTTTGAGTCCTAATACTCAAAAGTGACCTGCCAGTTACAGAATCTGCTAGAAGAAAGGGTTTGGGCAGAGGAGGGCTATAGGCGGCCACCACGCCACGTCCCCCCACACCGGGCTGAGACTGCTTAGTGAGGTGGCTTTGCAGGTCATCTCGGATGGCCTCTCTCCTCAGCCTGTGTGAGGGATGGAGGGCAGAAGGGAGCAGGCTGTGGCCTCTGGGATCTCAGAGAAAACCGACTAAGGACGAGAAAATCCTGCAGCTCACCAAGCCAGCAGACCCAAGAACCTGTTTCCTTGGGGGACAGCGGGCCCCAGACCGGGACGTAAAGCCCAGGGTGTGTCTTACTTGGGCTGCATTGAAGCAGGGGTCCTGGGAGTGCAGCATGAGGGGGATCCAGGCCTTCTTCACCTCCCCTTTGAAGAAATGCTTCTTGGACATCCCAACCACCCTTGCCAGCTTCCCAAAGAGGATGAAGGCTTTCAGACGCAGCAGCTCGCTCTCCTGCAACCGGGATGGACACGGGCTGATACGCAGGCAGCAGGAAACCCAGCGAAACCCCAGCCATTCTCCAAGGAACACCCAATGCCTTGGCCCTTGCAGAGCCTTCTGGATCATTCCGTCAGGGTGGAGTCTCTCCTTCAGCAGGGATCTCGGAGCCCTCAAGGGGCTGGGCGTTGCTCTGGTCTTTGGGCCCGCCTTTTCCCTGGTTGAGGGCTTGTGCAGGATCTGAGTGCACAGCCTTGCCTAGCAGAGGCCCAGGATGACGCAGGTGCCCTGGGGATATTTGTAGGTGCAAGGAATAAAAGGGGGACACCCTTACCTCCTAGCAGGGCTGCAGGGGCCCAGGAGCCCTCACTTGACAGCACTGACTCTGGAAGTTGGAAGACCTTTTATTTTACAAGATCCCGTGATCAGCCAGTCACTACACTGGCACCCAGCAGGAGCCTCGGCTCTTTCTGCTGTAGGGCCTATCTGTTCCTTAGGGTCTGAGAAGTGCCCACTCCTTCACTGAACAAGCTCATGGAGGCTCTCATTGGACTCACGTTGTCGAAGAAGATTCTGCACTGCTCAGACATGGCGTCGAAAGAGGACCCCACATCCCCTTCTCGGAGCTCAGCCAGGATCTTGGTCAAGGCCTCCATGCCCTCGGCAGTCACACTGGTGCTCACCGGCTCCCTCAGGGCACCCAGGCACTTCTCCAGCAAGACCTTCCGGTACTGCTTCACCTGGAGGGGCATGGGCAGCCCTTAGCCTGCATCCTCCCTCCCAGGCTGACCGGGGCACCCGGCCTGTACCCTCAGCTCCCGGGACCTGGGCGCAGGGCTGGGCACAGTCCCGGGACCTGGGCGCAGGGCTGGGCACAGTACCTTCTTGGGGGCACCCAGGGCCATGTTGCCGAGGGCACGCAGGGACAGCACCCGCAGGGCCTCATCCTCCTCCTGGTCGGCACCCTTCTCCAGCAGCAACACTGCTGGCTTCAGCAGCTTCTCCTGGTACAGAACTGGGTCGCTCATGAACTGGAAGGGAGGACATTTGGCAGTTATCCCCAAGGCAGGCTCATTTCTCAGCAGCAAGTGGGACGTGGGAGGAGAGGTAATGCAGATTGGTGGCTCTGTGAACAGGAGGGGAGGGGCTCTGACAGCCTCTGTTTCCTCTCTATAAAAAGGGGGTGATGCTAGTACCTGCCTCAGCGTCTGTGTGGGGATTTAATAAGGAAATATGGGGGGAATGCTAGATAAGTGTTGATAGATAGATAGATAGATAGATAGATAGATAGATAGATAGATAGATGGAATTTCATCATTTTTTTCAGGTAACAACAGCCACTGCCAAATGCAAGAGCCACGCCCACCCTCATCTGAACAGAAATGCACAAAAAACATGAATTTCACTTTCAGGAGAATTACTATTGGCCTAGTACCCCAAGAGCCAAAACCTCACTGGTATGCGTGTGTGTGCATGCATGTGTGTACGTGTCTGCGTGTGTGCATGCAAGTACCTGAGTATGTTTGAAAGAGGCCTGAAAACTAAACAGCAAATTGTTGAGTCCAGGGACAGGAGAAGTGAGCGTCTATTGACTGTTCCCACATCCAGTTCCTTAAGCCCCCATTAGGCGCAGTTGCTCTAAGCTTCCAAATGTTTTGTCTCCCACTCAGTCCACCTCCATTCTGTCCCAGACACCAACATCAGCAATCACAGAAGCTTCCTACAGCACTTCAGTTCATTTAAACATATACTGAGCACCTATTCAGGGCCGGGTAGAGCAGTGAATACAACTATCACAACCTATTTTAAATGCTCTTCTGGGAAAATTCCCAGAGTAAAGCCCTAGACTATTATTAGCAAGCATTAAAAAAAAAAAAAATCATTTATAATCCATCCCTATCAAATTTGAAGAATTTAAATAGCTTGCTTCTTAAAAGCTGAACCTAATTTTTTTTCTTTTTTTCTAATTTTTATTTTCAGTTCTGGGGTACATGTGCAGGAAGTGCAAGTTTGTTACATAGGTAGACGTGTGTCATAGTGGTTTGCTGCACCTATCGACCCATCCCCGAGGTATTAAGCCCAGCATGCATTAGCTATTTTTCCTAATACTCTCTCTTCCCCCACCCTACCCCCAACAGGCCTCAGTGTGTGTTGGTCCCCTCCCTGTGTCCATGTGATCTCATTGTTCAGCTCCCACTTATAAGTTAGAACATGTGATGTTTGGTTTTCTGTTCCTGCATAAGTTTGCTGAGGATAATGGCTTCCAGCTTCATCCATGTCCCTACAAAGGACATGATCTCATTCCTTTTTATGGCTGCATAGTATTCCATGCTGTATATGTACCACATTTTCTTTATCCAGTGTATCATTGATGGGCATTTGGGTTGATTCCATGTCTTCGCTATTGTAAATAGTGCTGCAATGAACATACGCATACATGTATCTTTGTAATAGAATGGTTTATATTCCTTTGGGTATATGCCCAGTAATGGGATTGCTGGGTCAAACAGTATTTCTGGTTCCAGATCTTTGAGGAATTGCCACACCATCTTCCGCAATGGTTGAACTAATTTACATTCCCACCAACAGAGTAAAAGCATTCCTATTTCTCTGCAACCTTGCCAACATCTGTTGTTTCTTGACTTTTTAATAAATGGTCATTCTGACTGGCATGATATGGTATCTCATTGTGGTTTGGATTTGCATTTACCTAATGATCAGTGATATTTAGCTTTTTTTCATAAGTTTATTGGCTGCATGAATGTCTTCTTTGAGAAGGGTCTGTTCATGTCCTTTGCCCATTTTTTAATAGGATTGTTTTTCTTGTAAATTTGTTTGAGTTCCTTATAGATTCTGGATATTAGACCTTTTTTGAATGGATAAATTGCAAAGATTTTCTCCCACTCTGTAGGTTGCCTGTTCACTCTACTGATAGTCTTTTTTGCTGTGCAGAAGCTCGATAATTAGATCCCAATTGTCAATTTTTGCTTTTGTTGCAATTGCTTTTGGTGATTTCATCATGAAATGTTTGTCCATGCCCATGTCCTGAATAGTATTGCCTAGATTTTCTTCTAGGGTTTTTATAGTTTTGAGTTTTACATTTAAGTCTTTAATCCATCTTGAGTATAATAATGTGTGAGAAAGGGGTCCAGTTTCAATTTTCTGCAAATGGATAGCCAGTTCTCCCAGCACTATTTATTAAATAGGGAACCCTTTCCCCACTGCTTGTTTTTGTCAGGTTTGTCCAAGATCAGATGGCTGTAGAGGTGCAATCTTATTTCTGAGTTCTCTATTCTGTTCCACTGGTCTGTGTGTCTGTTTTTGTACCAGTACCATGCTGTTTTGATTACTGTAGCCTTATAGTATAGTTTGAAGTCCAGTAGGATGATGCCTCCAGCTTTGTTCTTTTTTCTTAGGATTGTCTTGGCTATACAGGCTGAATTCTACAAAAAATACAAAGAGGTGGTTGGGCGCTGTGGCTCATGCCTGTAATCCCAGCAGTTTGGGAGGCAGAGGCGGGTGAATCACAAAGTCAAGAGATTGAGACCATCCTGGCCAACATGGTGAAATCCCATCTCTACTAAAAATACAAAAATTAGCTGGGCGTGGTGGCACACGCCTGTAGTCCCAGCTACTCGAAAGGCTGAGGCAGGAGTATCACTTGAACCTGGTAGGTGGGAGGTTGCAGTGAGCCAAGATCCCACATTACACTCCAGCCTAGTGACAGAGCCAGACTCTGTCTCAAAAAAAAAAAAAAAAAAAAAATACAAAAAGGAGCTTATACCATTTCTTCTGAAACTATTCCAAACCATTGAAAAGGAAGAACTCCTCCCTAACTCATTCTATGAGGCCAACATCATCCTGATACTAAAACCAGACAGAGATACAACAAAACAAGAAAACTTCAGGCCAATATCCCTTATGAACATCGATGCAAAAATTCTCAATAAAACAGTGGTAAACTGAATCCAGCAGCATACCAAAAAGCTCATCCACCACGATCAAGTCGGCTTCATTCCTGGAATGCAAGGCTGGTTCAACATATGCAAATCAATAAACATAATTCATCACATAAACAGATCTAAAGATAAAACCACATGATTATCTCAATAGATGCAGAAAAGGCCTTCAATAAAATTCAGCATCCCTTCATGTTAAAAACTCCCAACAAACTAGGTATTGAAGAACCTCAAAATAATAAGAGCCATTTATGACAAACCCACAGCCAATATCATACTGAATGGGCAAAAGCTGGAAGCATTCCCCTTGAAAACCGGCACAAGACAAGGATGCCCTCTCTTACCACTCCTATTCAACATAGTATTGGAAGTTCTGGCCAGGGCAATCAGGCAAGAGAAAGAAATAAAGGGTATTCAAATAGGGAGGGAGGAAGTAAAAATGTCTTTGTTTGCAGATGACATGATCTTATATCTAGAAAACCCCATTGTCTCAGCCCAGAAACTTCTTAAGCTGATAAACAACTTCAACAAAGCCTCAGGATACAAAATCAATCTGCAGAAGTCACAAGCATTCCTATACACTAACAACAGGCAAGCGCAGCCAGCCAACTCATGAATGAACTCCCATTCACAATTGCTACAAAGAGAATAAAATACCTAGGAATACAGTTAACAAGGGAAGTGAGGGGCCTCTTCAAGGAGAACTACAAATCTCTGCTCAAAGAAACCAGAGAGGCCACAAACAAATGGAAAAATATTCCATACTCATGGATAGGAAGAATCGGTATCATGAAAATGACCATACTGCCCAAAGTAATGTATAGATTCAATGCTATTCCCATTAAACTACCATTGACATTCTTCACAGAATTAGAAAAAAAATTATTTTAAAATGCATATGGAACCAAAAAAGCTGAACCTAATTTTTAAACAGCCCTAATTAACTAGCATTTAATGAGCTCTTACCTCCCAAGCAAGCAATGTGTACACGGTCTATCTCATTTAGCTCTCACCAAAGCCCTGAAAAGAAGGCACTGCTTTCCCCCATTTGGCAGATGGAGAGCTTGAAGCTCAGAGATGCTAAGTAACTTCATCTTCAGTTGATCAGCAACTGAGCAGAGACTCTTAACCAGGCCCTTGGATTCCAGCACCTGGGCTTGGCCCTGTGTGGCTTCTAGCCACTGAAAATTCTAAACTCAGACACATCAAAGGCCAGGTCCTGGGTGACACAACGAGGGAGCTCCTTCCCATCCTCATTTTGAAGATTTTCAGAGGCCTGAACACAGGGAGGGACCTGAAGAACCTATAAAAGTTTGGTGAATGCCTCCCAGACTGGTCTTGTACTTCCAGGAGATTTTGTACAGCCCACTACCAAAACTCATTTTCCCATTTTTAAGTGTTGGGGAAAATAAACGTAGAAAAGAAAATTTTATGGCACATGAAATTACCATGAAGTTTAAATTCCAGTGTCCATCAATAAGGTTTGGTTGACACCATCATGCCCACTGGTCGACGTATTGGCTGTGGCTGTTTTCCTGCTACAGCCAAGTTGGCCACAAAGCCAAAAATTTACTATGCAGTCCTTTACAGAAAAGGCTGGCTGGCCTCTGGCCTGGGCTGTGGTTGGTTCCTGGGGTGCCCTGGGCATCACTGCCCTCAGGATGCTCCAACACTGGCTCTGAGATAGGGTCGCTGGGCCCTACCTTCCCGCCTTGCAAAGCCCCTCGGCCTCTCTGAGCCCTCCTGCAGGAAGCCTGCCCCAGCGAGAACCCAGGTGCCCTCCCTGGGTTCCCTGAGTTGTTGTACTTGCCTGGTCACACATCAGTTAGCTACAATGCTGTAGGGCTCAGCCTGTCTTTCCAGCAGGGCCTGCCCTGCACTACTCATGTGATGAATGAATGAAGGAGCAGATGAGAGAATCAGTACTCAGAGGAGGGGTGCTCGCCTGTCCCCCACACTCCCATGCCTTGGAGACGAGCCATCCCCAGAAGAATCCAGGGACCCCATCCCCTCCGCTTGCACCCCACCCGCACCCGGTGCCTCACTTCCACGCAGACCGCCGTGCTGCTGATGCGGCAGCTCAGGACTTCTGAATCCATGCCCCTGAGCACCAGCTCGGCCAGCCTCTGCCTGTGGCCCTCCACGTGCTGCATGCACAGTCTGCAGAGGAGAGACGGTGCCAGGTCGTGGAGGTGGCCCCACCCCTGCCTGACGTTTGCCAAGAGCTAGCCGGGGCCACACCAGTGCCTGGACCCTGCTGGCAGGATAACCCTGGATAGAGGTCCTAACATCTCTGGACTTCTCCCTCCTTTTCCTGGGGCTTGGTTGAGGTTGTCAGTGAATCAATGTCTATCTCCTTTTTACAAAGGGGACTAGAGTGAGGGCAGCTCCGGAGTGACTAGGACCCCGGAAGTAACTCCGATCCCTGGCCTGCTCCAGACCCTGTGTGGCCCGGGGGGCAAGCCCCTCCTCTCTCTGCCCTCATATCTGCTCTGAGCAGGAAGGGTTTGAATAAAAGGTTCTCATTATCTTGCACACCACTACCATCCTAGAGTCCCAGGTTGGCGTGGCAATTCCCCTAGAAAGAAGGCATTCAGCCATGACCGGACCATGTCCTCACAAGAAGCCCTTCCATCCAGCAAGGAGGTGCCTCTGCCGGTCCCCCTGCCACCCTGTGGGAGCCAGAGCCCACCTGGCCAACAGGCTCACACCCTCCAGGAATGTCCCGCCGTCCTGCAGGAGGTCCCACACCGCCTGCTCATCCAGGGCACGTGCCAGGTGCTGGCTCTTGACTCTCTTGAACAAGAGCTGCATGGACTTGATAGTGACCCTGGAGGGAGGTGGGAGCTTGTGATGCACTGCCCTGGGGAGCGCATGGCTGGGGAGGCTGCTGCAATCTGAAGTGGGGACCCAGGGCCTGCTGGGCCCAGCCCAAGGGGCTGAGGGAAAGGTCCAGGGAGGGAGTGGGTCTGCGAGCTCTGAAAAGCACACTGTGCTTGACACACACGAGAACGGCATCTTGAGTAAGATCAGCTCCCACCAGGAAGAGACAGAGGGCCCCTCAGTGGAGTCCACTGGCAACTAAGGGGCAGCCCGTGGCTACACCCAGCCCAGGCCTGCTGCCTTGCACCCACCACCCTTGAGAGCACCTTTGCAGGTTCATCTCCTCAGGCAGAGGAGCGGTGTGGACCAGCTTCCACATCTTCAGGACCGGCACGGCAGTTTCTGGTCGGTGGCTGCTGCCAAGCTGCAGCAGGAGGGTGTAGGTGAGGTCAGGGAGGAAGTCCGGGAGCTTGTCATTCTCATCCAGCTTCTGAACGAGAAGGTGGATGGTGCACAGGGTCTGCAGAGAGAAGTCCAGGGCATCGGGCTACTACCCAGAGACCCCCGAGGAGCCTTGGGGCCTGTGCCTGCAACTCACCATCAGGGGGTCCACCGCAGCCAGGCGCCAGATGTCAGCTTTGGAGGTGGCACTGACTCTGGGGCTGAGCCGTGACTGCAGCCGGCCCATCAGGCTGTGGAGCATGGTCCGGGCGAAGGGCACGTTCTCCGACACTGCCAGCCACACCTCTGCCAGGTGGCTAACCAAAGTTAGGGCACAAGGACTGTGAGTTTCCTGGCATGTGCCCTGGCAGGTAAGAATCCCTTTCAACCCCTTGGCAGCCCCCTAAGTAGGGGCTGGACTCTGGGAACTGAATCTCAGGGAGGTGGAGGGAGCCACCAAAATTTGCGTGCTTAGAACCCAGGCCCCTGACGGTACACTCAGCCCCCTTTCTCTGCATGGGCTCACGGTACCTTTGGGAAAGCCATGGCCCCCGCAGAAGCCCAGCTCCACTGCTAGGTGGCCACAGAGACCCCCACGTGCTTGATGACTGTACGGACATGTCCAACAATACCTCCTAGTGCCCAGTTTGCATCAGGTTTGGTTGTCGGTAGCTTTCTGATATTGTGTCACCTAACCCTCCCAACACATCTTTGAGGAAGGTATTTTTATCTCCATATTCCACAGAAGAGGGAAGTGAGGCTTGCAGCAGTCAGGCCACCTGCCAAACTGCAGCTAGAACAGGGCCTTCCTGGTTTCAAGTCCAAGCCCATGGCCCTGCTGAGAAGGGAAGGCCCCCAGGATAGGTAGAGAGGCACAGAGAGCGGGGCATCTGGGAGGTTCTAAAAGGCTAATGCGAGTCTAACAAGTCTAAATAGAATTTAACAAGGTTAAGTTGAACAAAGAGATGTGTAAACTGAGTATTGGAACCGACGAAACCAAATGCACAAGAGCAGGTGAGTTTGGGTCTGAGGGGAGATGGGCCTGGGGGCAGGAATAAATGGAGAGGGGGCAGAGTGCACTCATCAGCACCCACTGCAAAGAAGCCATGGGGTGCAAGGAAACAAGAAGGGGCACCTTAGTCTTACAATTGGCAACAAACAACTACCAACAATGACACAATCCTGGAAAACAACCCCAGGCTCTGGAATGCAGCCCAGCTGACACCCTCATCACAGGCTTGCGAGACCCTGAACAGAAAGCCCAGCTAACCCATGCCTTGACTCCTGAGCCATGGAAATTGTGAACTAACACATGGGTGTTGTTTGAAGCTTCTAAGTGGGTGGTAATTTGTTATGCAGCAATAGCAAACCAATACAGATTTTGGCAAACTAAGTGAAAGCCAGTGTGATGTGGCCACCAAGCATGCCAGCCTGACCCAGGGCTGCACTGCACATCCCCCTTGCCCCCACCCAGCACTGCCCCATGAGCCACTGAGCCTCATTAAATCATGAAACCGGCATCACCCTCCCAGCTGGACCCACGGCAGGGCGGCCCTTATGAGAAGCAGCTCCACGGTGGAGCCATGCCTGCATTTCGGGCAGGTCCATGCCTGCATTTCGGGCAGGTCAGCCCTTGTGGCTCTGCAGCCAGGGCCTGTTTCTAAAACCCTTTTCTCTGTTCCAGGCCTCTTACTTAGCCTGACATCTTCTCATCTCCCTGCACCAGCACAGGCTCCACTGCTCTGGGGATGACTGCCTAGCTCTTTCTGGCTCCTCTCAGGTGAATTCTGGTACCACCCCAAACAGACTCCCCATGTGTGGGGAGACCATGCCCAGCTGCCTGTGCCGTCATGCTGTAGCACACACAGGAGCTTTGTGCTGTTTGCAGAGAAACACCAATAAAGACGGGGTCGCTCTGCATCACTCATGGCCGCCTCCGGGGCTGGAGGTTGGGCCATTCTCCCCTTGGAGACTGGGACAAGTTGCTTCCCCTCTTAGGACACATTTTGAAAGAAATCGGGACAGCCTGGAATCTCTCCAGGGCTTGCTCAGGCCGTGGAGCCACATCCTGCAGCTGATCTGCCGGAGCTCTGTTTGCAGGGAAGGAAAGAGCTGCTCTGGGAGAGAATGAACTCCACAGACACTGCCCCAGGCATTGGGGAGCTACGGGTCCAGATTCCAGCTCCATGTGGTGATATTCTACAAGCCTGGGCTCTGTCAGTGGCTCATCGGAGGCTGGCACCTCCTGCAGGAGGTACAGGTAGAGGGCTTCGACCTCCTTCAGGGCGGGGCAAGGTACTGCCTGAGGCTCCAGGCTTCTGGGATACATCAGGGTGGCAAGTTGGGCATGGTCCAACTGGCACAGGAGGCCGGGGCCGCCTCCTCTAGGACACCCACCTCTCCATGGGCAGGGGCTGCCTCAGGAGCGATGTGAGGATGGTCTCCTGGTGATGGTGCGCCAGCAGCAGGATGCCTTCAATGAGAAGGCGCCGCACCTCCGGGTGGTCCACCACCGGCAGGTGCACCAGGATGGCGCTCAGGATCTCGGCCACCTAGGTAGGGGTGGGGCATCACCAGGGGGCAGCCCAGGCCCCCATGGCCTCCTGCACTAACCCCATGACACGCCTCTGCTCCACAGACTCTGGCCCATTTGGACAATGGGCAGGTTAAACACCCAGCACCTTCTCTAGTGCATCCTCTGGTCTCTGCCTCAAACTCATTTTCACAGGCTTTCAGTGCAGGAGGTGGTGTGCTCTGGGGAGCAGAGCCTGGACCTCCAGGTCAGCGTGCACTTAACTAACGAGGCTACCTTCAACACGCTTCTTTCTGGTTCTAGAACTCTGTTTCCTCCTCCTCTTTAGCAGCCAGGGGTTGGGGGAGGCACTCTCAGTGAGTGCTAGTGAGGCCCTCATCCTTCCCTCTCATCTGGGCACACCAGGCAGCCCCAGCCCCACTCTCTGCTGGCCCTGCCGCGGCTCTGCCACCTTGTCCTCCAGCTCCTTGGCCCGCATCTGGAGGAAGGAGCCTATCCAGATGACAGAGGCCTTGTCGTGCTGCAGGTCCATGGCCCCAGTGTTCTCGCAGAGCTTCTGGATGAGCGAGACCACCTCATCGCAGTTAAACTCCGTGCAGACCATCTAGGAGCAGAGCGGGTGACTCCCCTGCCCTCCCCTGCCACTCCATGACTGCTGACACTCCCTCCTCCTCTGTCCCACCCCATGGCCCCACTCCAGGCTCCCATCCTCTCTCAGACCATGGCCATGGCCTCCTCTCCTGGGCTGAGCCAGAAGGGGCCTGGTCCCCTGAAGTCCCCAGCCCCTGTTTGGGTGGCTCTCCAGGCACTTCATCACTGTGCCATGAGCCTGCCCACGTGCCCACACCACGTGCAGGGCCCATCCAGATCATTCCCATGGCCCTTTCCGCACCCAGTGTGGCACATCACAGAGACAGGGAGAAGACAGCAAGGCAGATTAAGCACCTACTGTGTGCCAGAGACACAGTAGGGACCTGACATACTGCAGGCCCTTTCAACACAGAGGGCAGGAGTTGGGCCAAAAGCCATGGAGGCCGAGACCCCAGAGAACTTGGGCTGTGCAGCCAGCCCGGGAAGGCCCCCCTCCCTGAGAGACGGCCAAGGGCCACAAGACCAGCCTGGCAGCCCAGGCAGGCTCCCCGGCTGTCACCTTGGCGATTCTGGAGGATGCACAGAAGATCTTCTCCACGTCTGTGCTCTGGATGTCCCCCTTACATTTCTCAAGCTCCTTCTCCTTGGAAGAGCCCCATAAGGAGCAGGTCTGGCTTGCTGTTGGGAATACAACTTCAGAAATGACCAGCAGGGACAAAGGGCCTGGCCACCTCCACTTCGTGGCTACCTCCTGCCCTGGCTTTGCAGGCCTGAGCCACCCTCCAGCATATGAACATCCCAGGAGTTCTGACCTTTGCTCTCACTGGTCCTTCCCTGTGGCAGCCTCTGCCCGCACCACCGCTCCACCCTGCTCAGAGGCCTGCTCTCCCTTGAACTCAGCTGGGGCCAGCTCTGTCACATGCTTGGCATCTGGGAGCTGACTTTCTCCCAGCCAGGCCCTCAGTGCCCAGCACTTGCCCTCCGGGGTCAATCCGGGCTAATGAACCTCTCCTTCTGGAAGCTTCCACAGCCTGTTGGTGAACTCTCCCCTCACTGCTCCCTCTGATGGTCACCTTTGTTTGTTTCCATGCCTGCCTGCACAGAGGCCACGCTTCCCTCCAGGGCTGGCCACAGTGCACACTCCTGGAGTCAGCCCTCTCTCCCTCCCAGAGGGGCTGGTCCTCATGTCCTGCCCTCTCATACCGTGAAGATCTAGCAGGCTGGACAGGACATTCATTGAGGCCATCCGGGTTCCTTGATGGGCATCACAGGTACACGGGGCGATGAGTCCGACCATTGTGCCAAACTGCCCCATCTTTAGGGGGATCTGAGGGACAGGACACCACGGGGCTCACACCTCTGTGCTCTCATGCACACCTGTTGCTGCCCAGGGGCAGCGTGAAGGGCGACTTGAGAGGGCAAACCCTGCTCTGAAAACATCCATTTGGGGAAGGGGAGGGTGCCACTGCCTGTACCCTGCCCAAGCACCAGCCTCCCCTGCCCACAGGTGGGTCCCTGGAGGCTGAGTAGCCTGGAACTGTGCACCCCGGCTCAGGACTCCCTCCGACTCAGCTCTGCTCAGTTCACAGCTCTGAACTTGGGCCCAGTTGTTCCTGTAACAAACCCTGGGGATCAAATCAGAGCTTCCTGCTCACTGACTGAGCGGCCTAGGCAGGGTACTCTTCCTCTCGGTCTCATGTTTCCTGTCTGCACAGTGGAGATGATGGTGGCACCTCCTCTTGCAGGGAATGTCATGAGAGCCCAGATGAAGCCATCCACACAGCCTCTGGCATCACATGTTGCTGGGTGCTGGTCTTGGCCCCTGCCTCATTTTGCTGAGCCTTCATCCCCACCTCCATCCAGGTGCCCAGGACCAGGGTCGTGCCCAGCCCACTTCTCTCCCCGCACCTCCCAAGACCAGATACCTATCCCTGCACCCCAGACCCTGACTCCATGGTCTTCCTGCCACAGCCATCCTGAGGACAAGACAGTCAAACAGCATGGAGCCAAAAAATGTAGAAAATTAAGTCTCATCAGGCTGCGTCAGATGGTCAATCAGTAAACACTACATCGTTCTAGACGTTATAAGGGTTGCGGTACTTGTCAAGCTTTGCAAAATTTATGCTTTAGCAGCACTTGATTTTCTCAAAGTAAATATTCACTTTCCTAACCAATGTGGGGTTCATAAGTATGTATCTTTTTTCTTAAAAAGGGCTCTCACCACTACAGAAGCCACAGGACCCACAAATCCTGGAGCTCTGCCAACCTCAATCCCACCCTTTCCCTCCCTGACCCAGCCCAGGGTACTAGGTCATCGCAGCCTCTCCCAAGGGACCCTCTGGGGACAGAACTTGATTTCATAAGTGTTCCCTCATCTTCCAGATAGAGATAGGAATTTTTCTGTGCATTTCGGAGCAGCAGGCTGGGGGTTGGGGATTCCTGGACTCACGCAGACAGCAGTGCTATGGACATAGATCCGCATGAGATAGAGATGGAGGTTCATGGCCTTTTCCCGCTCACATTCTTTCTCCGACAAGATCCACTTTTCCAGAAGCTATGGGTAGAGCCCAGAACACCAAAGTGGGTGTTAAAATCTTGGGGCCAGCCCTTTCCTGGCCAGCTTTTGCCCGCCTCACCCTCCCACTCAGATTGACTTTCAGTGTTTCCTTGTGGTTCTAGACAGGCCCCATTGTGAAGGGAGATGAGGCTGTAGACAGGCAAAGAGCATCCCCAGCATTCTCACCAGGATGGTGCTTGACTGTTGCATTTGGCCTGGCTCCAAATGTCTGCCTATAATGAAGGGCCAGGAGCACAGCCCACCATGCACTCCTGGCTCCAGAGGCCATTCTGATAGAAAAGTTCATTTTAGAGCAAATCACATTACCATAGATAAACAAGATCATGTCATCACAATAAGGGTCAGTTCGTCAACCAGACATAATCCTAAATGTTTATGCACCTAATAACATAGCTAAATAATACATGAAGCAAAAAATGAAAGAAGCGAAAGAGGAAATAAACAAGTGCACACTGTTATTCAGAAATTTCAGTGCCTCTTTCTCAATAATTGATAGAACAAAAAGACAGAAAATCAAAAAGAAGATAGAAAACCTGAAAAATACTAACCAAGTTGGCCTAAAAGACATTTTGAAACACTACACTTAACAACAGCAGAATATTTTTCAAATACACACGAAATATTTACCAAGATAGATGGTATCTGGGCAACAAAATAAATCTCAGTCAATTTAAAAGGATTTAAAATATGGGATTTAAGTATGTCATCAGACAACAATGCAGTTAAATTAGGAATTCAAACCAGAAAGATTCTGGGAAACCCCCAAATATTTGAAAATTTCTAAATAACTTGCAGGTCAAAGAAGAAATCATAAGGGAAGTTTAAAATGTTTTGAACTGAAATAAAATTAAAACACAATGTATCAAAACCTGTGAAATGCAGCAAAAAAAAAAAAAAAGCAAAATCTAGGGACTTACACTATCTGATCCAGATTTTAAGGCTTGTTATGATATAGTAATCAAGACAGTGTGGTATTGGTGTACCATAGACAAACACATTGATAAAGCCAAATAAATGTCCAGAAATAGACCCACATATACAGAGCCCTTGATTTTCAACAAAGGCGCATAGGTAATTCAAAGGAAAAAGGGCAGTCCTTTCAACAAAGTGTGCTAAAAGAGTTGGCTATCCATGGGCAAAAAATTAAAATAAACTTTGACCTGTACCTCAGACCATACAAAAATTAACTCAAAATATATCATAGACCTAATCATAAAACCTGAAAATACAAAACTTCTGGAAGAAAACATAGGAGAAAATCTTTGGAAGATTTCTTAGATTTGACACCAAAAGCATGATCCATAAAAGAAAAAAAAAGAAATTAGACTTCGTCGAAACTAAAAACTTCTGCTCATTAAAAGATATTGGGAAATTGGCTGGGCGCGGTGGCTTACGCCTGTAATCCCAGCACTTTGGGAGACCAAGGTGGGCGGATCACGAGGTCAAGAGTTTGAAACCATCCTGGCTAACACAGTGAAACCCCGTCTCTACTAAAAAATAAAAAAAAATTAGCCAGGCTTGGTGGCGGGTGCCTGTAGTCCCAGCTACTCAGGAGGCTGAGGCAGGAGAATGGTGTGAACCCGGGAGGTGGAACTTGCAGTGAGCTGAGATCACGCCATTGCGCTCCAGCCTGGGCAACAGAGCGAGTCTCCATCTCAAAACAAACAAACAAACAAAAAGATAATGGGAAATCAATAAAAAGGCCACAGGCTAGGAGAAAATATTTGCAAATCATGTATCTGTTGGGTTGTATCCAGAATATGTAAAACCTGTAAAAAGTTCCATAAAAAGAAAGCAAACAACCCAATTTTTAAAAACCTATCCAGTACCCTTCAAAAGTGCCAAGGTTATGAAAGACAAAGAAGGACTGTGAAGCTGTTCCAGACGAAAGGAGAACAAAGAGACCTGACGGGTAGATGCAGTGCCTAATCTGGACTGGATCCTGGATCAAGGAGAAAACAGCTCTAAAGGACATTATTGGGGCAACTCGTGAAATTTGAATATGGGCCATTAGTTTTAATACGTGTATTGTGTCAGCATTAAATGTCTTGAATTTGATCATGGCACTGTTGTTATATAAGAGAGTACTGTTACTTTGGATGTCTGCAGCTATCCATGGTTCAAAAGATGTATGTGTATGTGGAAGGAGACAGAAGAAAACTGAGAAAGAAAATGTGACAAAGTATTAAGAACTCTGAATCTGCATGAAGTGCATCTTTGCACTACTCTTGCAAATTTTTAGCAAACCTGGAATTTTATAAAAATGAAATCACTAAAACAATGTTTCATGCACTCCCTTGTTCCCCACAGTCTGGCCCTCAGGCCAGCTGCTGGGGAGGAGTGGCTATCCCTGGCTCTGGCCTGCCGCCAGGCAACTCACCTGCACCATCTCCTGCAGCCCCCTGGGGTCCAGCTGCCTCTGCAGGAGGCTCTCCATCAGCCGCTCCAGGGAGCTCAGGGCATTTGCATACAGGGTCTACAGCCAAGAGGGAGAGAGAGATAGGTGGCAATGAGGGGCACCCACAACCCCCCTCCCTGCAGGGAGTCCATGCCAGGGAGGCGTCTGGCAGTCATCCACTAACTTCTGCTCAGTCTGAGCTCTTGACACTCATTTTCTCTAGTGAAGTACAAGACAACCATTTAAGAGGAATTCACTTTACAAAGCAGGATACTGGACTCCTGAGGCCCAGTTCTGATTCTTCATCCAGGGCCAGTCCCTTGAGGCAGGGATACCTGTCCACAAAAGATTCCTTCTCCTTTTCCAGTGTTTTCAGGGAAACAGCCATCCCATCAGGGACTATATTTCCCAGGACTCCTTGCATGGGTGGAGCCATGTGACTGTGTTCCAGCCAACAGAAGGAGGGCAAAATGGCTCTCAAGCCTTCCCTAGACTTTCTCTTCCTTCTCTCTAGGCTGGGTATCAATACCCATTGATTGGGACCTTGGGATTCATGCACTGAGGATAGGCAGGAGGTCTCCGCCAGCCTGGGTTCCTGAATAATTGCACAAAGCAGCTCTATTTCCAATCCCATTGACAATTGGGCTTGACTTGACTTGGGTAATAAATAAACTTTTATGTTGTTAATCCACCAAGATTTCAGGGTTTATCTGTTTCAACAGCCAGCATTACCTTACATTTGCCGATAGAGCTCGCTACACTCTGCGGCCTCTAAACACTCGAGGCTGGTTCAGGAAGGTGGACTCTCAGCACGGCCCATGTTAATGTTAACTTCCAGGTCCTGACCCAGCAAAGAGGCATCCCAGAGGGACCTACCTTAATGGACTCATTGTCCTCTCCTGGGAGTTGGAGAGAAATTACAGAATGTATGCTGATATCCATTAGCTCACTGTTTTCTTCTGTGGAGTAGAAAGGCTTCAGCTTGCTGGGGAAAGAAGCAGTGACAAGAGAGGAACAGTCACTGGGGAGTTGAGCTTCTGCCGCCCCACTGCCCAATCTGGACACAGAAACATGTCCTAGAAGAGGAAGAGCCCGACTTCTCCAGTTGGAGGCTCTGGCAAGCATCCCTCCCCAGGAGCCCTGGCTCTGACCAGTAACCAGTGTCCAGTGACTCTCGCCTGTGATTGAAGGGGAGATGCAGGGGTTCAAGGCCATCTCTCCTATCTGCTGTTGCCTACTCTGAACCTATTAATCTGCTCAGAAACATTCCATTGCTCCTTGCCAACTACAACCATGGAATCTGACCTCCCAGACTGGTGCTTGTCCAGGGGCTTTCACATGTAATGCTTGGACCACCACCACCGCGGCAGCAGCAGCTTCATCTTGGAGTTTATGAGAAACACAAATTCTATGGCCCCAACCAAGACCTGCTGAATCAAAAATCCTAGGGGTGGACTGCAGCCATCTGTGTTTTATAAACCCTCTAGAGGTAGTTGCTAGCGATTGGTGCATGCTAGCTCATTCTCCTTCTAGCCCCTTCATCAGTAATTCTCAAGCTTGATGCATATTAAAGACACCTCGAGGATTTTTTAAGGACCCCCAGGGACCCTGTCCAAGCCCCAGGATCTGGAGTGGGACCTGGATATCCATACTGTTAAAAGTTCCCCATGAGTTCTATTGTGCCCCCAGAGTTGAGAGCCACCATCCTACTTTAAACTCCTGTTCCCCCAAAGTGTCTTGTATTGCACTCTCCTAGGAAGCCCCAAGTCCAGTCATTCTGCCTAAGCCCAGGTCAAAAGCCAAATGCCAACTCTGCACCAAGTCTTTTGATAGCTCCTTTTGCATAAACTGAGTTGCATTTTGTTAGTAGCCCCTTTTTTTTGTTCTCAGATTTTTTTTTTTTGTTGGTGTGTGTGGGGGTTTATCTGCAAACGCAGTCCTATTAGTCAGCGTTGACCTATAAGTCTGTTTGTATGTGTCTGTCTTATCTCTGAAGTCCTTAAAAGGCTGGACTAGGTCTTATGTTATCTGTGTCCCTTCAGTACTCAGCACATAATTGTGCTTAGTTGATGTTCATGACATTTATTTTAAAA
This sequence comes from Macaca nemestrina, assembly GCF_043159975.1. Classification (NCBI taxonomy): domain Eukaryota; kingdom Metazoa; phylum Chordata; class Mammalia; order Primates; family Cercopithecidae; genus Macaca; species Macaca nemestrina. The sequence continues at coordinate 131,921,096 of NC_092135.1, read as the reverse complement.
TCTGCCTGTTTGATGCAGCTTAAAGCATCAGATAGTTCTGCTGTGAGCCTAAGTAATGAATCTTCCCCTATAGAGGAGGTATTCTTAGAGATGAGCCAACCTCTTTAAATACTAATTTTATAAATCCATAACTTCTTCCCCTTTCCCCCTCCCCACCAGTGGATTGGCATCTCCAGGAAGGCAAGTCTTGGGGCTTTAGATCATTTTGTACCAATGGTATCAACAAATAGTTGACTGAGCCCTTCAACTCATTGACTAAGCCTGACTCATCTTGAAGGATGCCTGCAATGCTCTTTAGTGTTATCACTGTTATTTTGCTCAAAATATCCCCAATCAATGGAAGAGCAGCCCACCCACGTGGGCTTGCTCCAACTTGAAATCCTGCTGAGAATTATAGAAAGGAGTGGCTGAGGCTGACCCCCATATTCTAGGCTGGCCCATTGCCCTGGGGAGCCACCAACTGAGACCCCTGCTACAGAGGCAGGAGAGGAAAGAGGAGGCACAACCCCTGAAGGAGCACCAAGGAATGGTCTTGAACTTTTCCCCACCCCTTGGGATGGGGTGCGGGTGGGGGCCCAGCTCACCTCAGGTGTGAGAGGGCCTCCATCGCCAAGGCTCGCACTGGAGAAACCAGGTTGTCAGTCGGTTCTGCCTCAATGACCGCCTGCCCAACACAAGCAGGAGGTGGTAGCTTTTGGTGACCATGATGGCGGCAGCACTCGCCAGTGTCAGCACGAGAAAGACCTGGCACTTCCCAAAGCGTCTAACATCCCACATATCTCTTTCGTTCTTTTTAGGGCCATTTGGCTTTTGGCATCTTAGGGGAGGCAGCAGAGTAGGAGTAGGGCCCAAAGTGGTCCCGGGCTCCCAGCTCGGGTTGCTCATCTACTTGCTGTGTGCCCCTGGGCTAGCACTTCCTCTGCAAAACAGGACCTGGAGACTCATTTTACAGGGCTGCTCCAGGCTAGCATGAAAGTACAGGTCCAAAGCTCCTGGCCAGTGAGAGCCAAATAAATCCCATTTCCTCCTCACTGCCTTCTGTTCCACCCAATCTCATGTCCCTCAAGGGCCACTTCCAGCACAACCCAAGCAGCTTTGAGGGGCCAAGGCATTGGCAATGACATGAGTGCGGAGGCCTGGGGATGAAGGACATTGGTGGCCCCATAGGCTCCATCAGCCTTTGGACAGTGAACATGTTCTTTGTCTTACATCCTTCTGTGCATCCTTCAGGGCTTCACTCTAAGTCCTGCTTCCAGCAGATCCCTGCCGCTAAGGCCCTCCCACAGAGACACGGGGAAGCTACAGCTAAGCCAGCCCAGGGAATCTCTGTCTATCAGGCCTGAACCAGCTGCCCTGGGCACTGCAGGACCCAAGACAGCCAGAATCTGCCACCCTGTTTCCAAACAGTTGACTGGCTGTGAAACTCTTTGTCAGATACAAAAATCATTCTCAGAACTCCTACAGTTAGGTCAAAGCAGAGCCAAGACAGGGAAGGGCTTCAGAGAGCTCTGCAGATGCCCTCGGGAACTTTGAAAACCTCTCACCACAGGAAGTTAGACCCCAAAACCAGGACCAGGACCAAGGAGGTGCCTCATCCAGCTTACCACTATGATGCTGGTAAGAGTCGTCTTCTGGGCAAAGTGAAAGTCCTCCAGGTCCTTGATGTTGTTGATGGCCTTGGTAACCTGCACAACACTCTTCATGAAGGCCATTTTGAGACAGATGTCCTGAGCCCAGAAGGGGGAAAGGAGGGAGAGAATGTTTGTGAGCAGCCCCAGAAGAATCCAAGATGCAGCCTCTGCTCCTGGACTCCCTCTGCTCAGAAGAAAGCGTTCAATGTTGAATGCTCTGAGAGATGGGCAGCCTCACTGTGTCCTTTGACCACATGAATGGAGCACCTGCCACATGGCAGGGCCACAGGCACATGGCGGGGATCCGAGGTGAGGTGCAGCACCTGTGTCCACATGTGATATAGTCTGGCTGTGTCCCCATTCAAATCTCAACTTGAATTGTATCTCCCAGAATCCCCATGTATTGTGGGAGGGACCCAAGGGGAGGTAATTGAATCATGGGGGCCGGTCTCTCCCATGCTCTTCTCATGATAGTAAATAAGTCTCACAAGATCTGATGGGTTTTTCAGGGGTTTCCACTTTGGCTTCTTCCTCATTTTTCTCTTGCTGCTGCCATGTAAGAAGTGCCTTTTGTCTCCCACCGTGATTCTGAGGCCACCCTAGTCATGTGGAACTCTAAGTCCAAGTAAACCTCTTTTTGTTCCCAGTTTCAGGTATGCCTTTAGCAGCATCATTAAAACGAACTAATATACCACGAAGATGCCACCTTCCCAAGCCTCCTGAGGGCAGCAAAGCAGCTAAGGGGCCACCTTCAGTGACCAGGGGCCCTGAGCCCTATGTGTCACCATAGAGGCAGAACAGGTTATTGAGAAAATGCTTGCTTTTACAGGGATGAACCTTGAGAACATTATGATAAACAAAATAAGCCAGACATACAAGGACAACTATCATATGATTGCACTTAGATGAGGTACCTGGACTAGTCAAAGCCACACAGACAGAAAGAATAAAGGTGGTTGCCAGGGCTGGGGGGAGAAGGGAATGGAGAGTTGGTGTTGAATGGATATAGGATTTTGGTTTTGCAAAATGAAAAATTCTGGAGACAGATGGCAGTGACAGTGGCACAACAATGTGAATGTACCTCATGCCATTGAACTATACGCATTCTTAAAAATGGTTATGATGGTAAACTTTATGTTATGTGTATTTTGCCACAGTTTTAAAAAATAAAAACAATTTTTGCTTTATTCTCTGTGTTTCCCCCTCCTTGCCATTCCAAGAAAATAGCCAGTCCCTTTGCATGTCTTTGAAGGCAACCCCACTTCTTGTTCCTTATGAAAGGGTCTGGGTCAGTGTCAGGGAGGGCCAGAGGCAAGGGCAGAGGGAGTGGGAAAGGCTGGGACGAGGTGGGGCTCATCTTGTGGCTTCTGGGGACCCCACCAGCACTCTGGAAGAGGGGCTATCCTCGCCCCCCACCCCCTCTGCATGCCACCAAAGCACAGAGAACAGCACATTTGGGCAATGGGCTTCCCACGTGCTGGGCATCAGGTAGGATGCCTGGATGTCCCTTGGGTAGGGATGCAGGTGCCCAGAGAGTGGCAGAAGACTACTCCCCACCAGCCTGGTCCAGACGACATCCCCCCAGGCAGATGGGGCTACCTGGCAGCTGCTGACATAATGGTGAATGATCTTAGCGGTGATGGGGCTGTCCACGAGGTTGAGGAGCAACTGGGGGTGGCAGTAGGAGGCCACACAGCTATACATCACCATGAGGGCACTTTTCACTGTCTCCCGCCTCCAGGGGTGGTCCTTCTACAAGGCCAAAGAGAAAAAGAACCACTGAGGGCAGCAGGGGCTGCTCCAGATGCAAGTTATGGTCTCTGGCCACACAACCAAAGGATCCGTCAAGTCAGCTGGCGGTGCTTCACCTGACTGTTTTCTGGGTGCGTGAAATGTTCATCATTTTTTCATGCATAACATTCACTCACTCAATGCATCTTTACTGAGCATCTACTAGACACCAGGCACTGGGCATGCAGTAGTGAGCAAGACAGACCAGGGCCATAGACGCCCAGACCACCTATCAGCTGTGGGTGGAGGTGCTCATGTGAATACCCCTAAAGAGAGGCTGCTTGCACACCTCATACCCTCACCTAGCAGGCACCAGCTACGGGCCAGGCACACATGAGGCTGGAGATCCAGCAGGAACTGACAGCCTCCACCTTGCCCTCGCGGTGCTCACATCCTCAGAACAATCTCTGAGTGGGAGGAGATGTTAGAGGCCACCAAACCCACTGTGGATGGGGAGCAGAGGCCCCGGTGCCCTGCCAGACTGAGTAGAAATCCAGGTGTCAGGTCCTCTTTGCAGAAAACCTGGAAAGAAGCCTGGGACACTCCCTGGGACACTCTCGATTCTCTACATCCAAACAACCAGACCCCAGGGCAAGGGTTCCCAGTCAAGGGCAAAGCCTGAGGCATGGGTGATGGTTTCAGATGGTTTCCCACTAGGAGCTCAGCCAGCTGGTGAGACCATCTCCTGTGGCAGGGAGGGGCAGCCTCCAGAGGATGGGGCCATGGGCTGTCTGGGTCCAAACCCTGGCTTCACCAGTGAACCAGCCTCATGCCTATGGACAAGCTTCAGTGTTCTCACCCTGCAACGGTGGGTTAGAGCCCCTCGATCCCAGCAGCATCCATTCACTGAGGCAGAGCTCCCAGTGCCAGGCACCCATGGAGCACTACCTGAACAGCTTCTTCAGATCCTGTGGGTCTGGATGGGGCATGGGACTCTGTATTTCCAATCAGCACCCAGGGAGCCCCCACTGCCAGTCTGAGAACCCCACCATGAGTAGCAAGGGGCTGGGACTCCGTGACAGTATCTGGGTCCTGGAAAGGCCCACCCTGCATTTTTAAGATGATTCAATAGCAAAAGCTCTGTCCAGGAGGTCTCAGACTAAATGTCTCAGCCATTGTGGTGACAGGAGACCCTGTGGGAGGTAAGTTTCCTACTGAGATCTAGAAAGGACCTTGGGTCAGTGCCCAGAGCACCGTGCGAAGAGATCCCAAGACCCAGCTGTGGAGGGAAGTTTCCTTACCCGCCAAGCACTGATCTGCCAGGACTGCTCTGACTCCTGGATCCTCTCCTCGAAGTCATGAAGCACATTCAGCACCGTTTTTACCTGGCCCCGGGCACACAGGCCAAAGCACAGAATCACACCCTGCAGGGAGACCCAGCCAGCCAGGGTGAGGGCAGGGGCCAGTGGGCAGAGGAGGATCCCACACACACACGTGCAAGGCACACACACGTACACACACACACCCACAAAACGCATGCAGCCACATGAACACGCGTGTCCCCAAGGGTCCAGAGGCATCTGGTGGACAGGACGGGACTGCAGGCACCCTCACCTCGCTGTCGAAGTCATTGCTGTAGTCCGTCTTGTACAGCAGCTCCAACAGCAGGACCTCCACCTTGCTGGCCTCCAGGCCTGTGGCCAAGGTGAAGCCCAAGGCCCGGTACAGAAAGCCCTAGAGAGGCAGAAGGGAGGAAGGAGCTCAGGCCTCCCTACGGCCAGCCTTCAGGGGATGCTGTTGTAGGCAGTTTACTTCATATTCTTCAATTTTTAAAAAATGTGCAGAAGATACTTGCACACATGTTTATAGCAGCACAATTCACAATTGCAAAAATGTGGAACCAGCCCAAATGCCCATCAATCAACAAGGGGATAAAGAAACTATGAGATATATATATCTCTCAAGACCCAGTTGTGGAGGGAAGGTGTCTATATATATATATATTCATATATACAAATACCACTCAGCCATAAAAAAGAATGAATTACTGGCATTTGCAGTAACCTGGATGAGATTGGAGACTATTATTCTAAGTAACTGAAGAATGGAAAACCAAATCTCGTACATTCTCTCTCATAAGTGGGAGCTAAGCTATGAGGATGCAAAGGCGTAAGAATGATACAATGGACTTTGGGGACTCAGGGGGAAGGGGTAAGAAGGGGGTGGGGGATAAAAGACTACAAATTGAGTGCTGCGTATACTGCTTGGGTGATGCGTGACCCAAAATCTTGCAAATCCCCACTTATTCATGTAACCAAAGACCACCTGTTCCCCAAAAACCTATGGAAATAAAAAATTTAAAAAAAAATAAATAAATGTTCAGGTTATTCTGGGAGGCCAGGCTATATAAGGGCAGGCATGTTATATGTGTTAAAGGGGGAAGTGTAAATTTGTTCAACTCCTGTGTAAGTTGAACCAATTTACACTCCCGCCAACAAATCTAAGCGCACCAACTTCTCCACCTACTCCCCAACATAGGTCATGATCAGTGAGAACTGGAACATTCTCACTGTGATGTGTTTCTTTGATTATCAGTTGTGCCAATCATCTTTTCACATTCTCATGATTCATTATAATTCCTTCAATTTCTGGCTATATTCTTTTTCCCATTTTTTGGTGGGTTTTTTCTATTTATAAGAATTTTGTTTTATATTTGGAGACATAATAAGAACCACCATCCATATTTCATTAAATCCTCACCATGACTCCATAAAGTAAATATTTTTGTTTTTGGAGATGAGAAAACAAACAGGAAGTAGTAGAAGCACACACAAAAAATGTTAATATCTGTAAAGTTTACCTCTTTTCTCTTGTCTTTCTTGGTTTCTTTGCAAGCATATAAAGGCTATTCCACGTTAAGATTATAAAAATATCCATCAATATATTCTAGTTGCTCCATGGTTCTATTTTATTTTATACACTTAAGTCTTTGATCTGTACGGAAGAACATATTCTTCCTTAATATGCTTTTTTCACTTTATTGTATTATTTTTAGCACAAGGTTTTAATTTTCATGATATCCACTTTATTTCTTTGTGTCACTTGTGCTTTTTGGTGTCATCTCTAAGGTTTTGCCTAACCCAAGGTCACAAGATTTATCCTGTGTTTTTCTATAATTTTATAATTTTAGTTATTTTATTTAGGTCTGTGATTTATTTTGATTTAGCTTTATGTATGGTGTGAGAAAGGTATCCAATTTCATTCTTTTACATGTGAATTTCTAGTTATCCTAGCACTATTTGTTGAAAACAACTATTCTTTCCCCATTGAATTGTCTTGGCACCCTTCTTGAAAATAAATTAACCATAAATGTGAGAGTTTATTTCTGGACTCTCAATTCTATCAATCTGTATGTCCATCCTTATGCCAGCATCTCACTATCTTGTTTACTGCAATTGTGCAGGGTTTTACTGCACTTGTGTAAGAAGTTGAAATTGAGAAGTTTGAGTCCTCCAACTTTATTCTTCCTTTCATTATAATTATGTTGGCTATTCAGAGCCCCTGGTATTTCCATATAAATTTTAGGATCAATTTGTCAGTCTCTGGAAAAAAAAAAAAAAAAAAAAGAAGAACTAGCTTGGATTGTGATAGGGGTCATGCTAAAACTGAAGATAAATTTGGAGAGTATCGCCATTTGAACTATAGCATCTTCCAATCCATGAACATGGGGTGCTTTCTACTTATTGAGACCCTCACTGATTTCTTTCAACAATATTTTAGAGTTTTGTAGCAATGTGGTATAGTTTTGTTTACAAAGAAATATACACATGTGATTGCTAATCAGAATCTGTAGGATCAACGAAACAAAACAAAAAAAACAAACCAAAAACAAAACTAAAACCACCAATCTAGACCACCCTCCTCTCCTCCCAGGACCCTGTAAACAGCCACAGGTCCAGCTGATCTCACACACACAGTGTGATCCTCTCCACTCCATCATCCCTGGAGTCTCCTCCCTGTCCAAATTCTCCTGTCCCTGTGAAGACAAACCTTCTCCAGAGAGGGGCTATCAAAACTCGCAATCTGGTTGTTCAGCTCTTTGCTCAAGCGCAAGCTCCAGCTAGACCCCCGGGTCTTCTTGAGGGAGTTTCGCAGAAACTGGGGAGGAACAAGACGTTGGTGGGAAGGGACAAAGGCCTTCATCCCTCTTCTTGCCTGGGCTCTGGGAATGCTACGTGACCTTGAGTAGTGACTTGCCCTCTCTCACTTCCCTTGCCTACATCTCCAGATCACGAAGTCCATAGATCCCTGATCCAGTGCTAATAATGTTCTGTGGGTCTGAGGAATGGCTGTGGCTCTGGGGGCTAACAGAAGGGGTGTCGCTCCCTGCTCCCCTCCTGGGCACCTGGCTCTTGGGATGGAAGGTTCTCTCAGTTCTCCCCTGGGGATAGACACAGCTATAGACTTTGAAACTCCCAAGTCTTCTCTGACAGAAGGAGAACATGTCCTTTAGGGGCTTCTAAACTCCTCACGTGCCCAGCCCACCAAATGCCTTTCCATCTACTCCCATCTTTCTCCTCCTCCCAGGCCTCAGCAAACTTGTTACCCTTTTACCTGAATCAGCTTGTCTTCCCAGGCTTTCTGATCCCAAGTGAACTCAGTATGTTCTGCAGGAACACATGTATGGTCACACATGCCACTTTCTTCCACTGCTCCCCTAAGCCTGGTATTCGAGGCCCTCTATGCCTCCTTGGCGTGGCATTTGAGGCCCTCCATGGGTGAACCCATCACACATTGCATTGCCCTCCTCACCTTCCCAAGCTGTTCAACTAGTTCTCAGGACAAACGTGTGCTGTGTGGGTCGACTGTGAGCCTCAGCTCTTGTTATTCAACTCATGTGATTAGAACCCCAGCATGTACACGGATTGGAGGGTTGGCTTGGGATGGGCTCCCCAGGCACCTCACCTTCCAGGTACCGGACCAGTAGCGGAATCTCCAGCTCCCACATGTTGGCCATGGAGGGTGCGATGCTCTGGCTCAGGGTCCTCAAGAGGTTGAGCATGGCTATCCCACGACCCTCCCCCTTGTAAGGTGATGACATCAGCACCTGGAGGGCACCAAGACTCCAGTGAAGTGGCACCTGAGCACCTCGCTCCCTGTCTTGGAGCTCATTGTCCTCATTTTTAAAGGGAGGAGCTAGACAGGATGGGTGGTTTTCAAATAGGGATTTCAAACAGAGAGTGCACCTGCAGAGGACACTGCAGGAAGGAGGGGGGAGGGGGGATGGGGGCCAGACCTGGGCTCCCTCCCCACCCCAGGCTTCAGTGTAATATGGATGAGGGTCCACAGTTAACATAAAGAGGAGAACTCATGGGTCCTGGACTGAGCCAACCTCCAGGGGTAGGCAGGTATTGGAGGTGTTGTGGGGATGCTTTGGGCAGAGGACTCTAAAAGCAGGTCCAGGCCGGCTCCCCAGTTATCACAAGTGCACTGCCTCTACCAAACTCGAGAGGAATGACAGGGACATGGAATAATCTGTCCTGCCAAATATCAAACTCCCTCATTGCACCCCGGCTTCCTCCTACCCCTGGGGCTCTGGGAATTAGGAGCTTAAGCCACAAGGCATGGCCTTGCCAGGCCAGGGCATGATGCAGGTCAGCCACTCACCAGGAGACGGGCCAGCAGCTTCTGAGGTGCAGGCAGGTCCACTGATTGAAGGAAATGCAACCCCAGCTGAGCCTTCCTCGCTTGTATCAGGACATGCTCCTGTGTCCCCATCTAGGAACTTTACCCTAGAAGGTGCCTCCCCAACATGATCTTGTTCCCCAAACCCCGAGAATGGAGAATGGGTTGGCACAGGGAATTTCCTGAGAATATCACTACATTTCACTTATGCTGGGAAGAGGGGAGAATTGTGCTAACGGGTTGAGGTTTAGAAGATGCTCTTTTCAGGTCATGCACATTTTGTAGTGGACACCAGGGCTTACCATGACAATGTTTTGTCTCCTATCATGAACCTGTCCTCTGCTGAGCCAAGAGTAATTAGACACTGCCCTTCTACCCACTCCTGACACTCTCTATAGGCTTTGGGAGCCAATGAGCCCATGAAAAGCAAACCAACAGCACACAAACAAAAGGACAAAGGCAAGGCTAGGCCTGCTGAGAAGGTGCAAGAGCAGGGACCCTAGAGAGGACTCAACCAGAGTCAAGAGTAAGAGGGGCATGAGGAAGACCTCAGAGGATCGCCTGACTGGCTTGTTTAGATCAAAGTAAGAAAGCCTGCTCTGCCCTTCGCTAGCCCTGGATCCTAAAGGACCCCATCAGTCACCTCCGTCACCAGTCACGCCCTTGGGGCCAGAGGTGGGAGGAAAGGGGACAGGAGCAAGCATGGTAGGTGGGCATAGTTGCTTTGAGAGCCTGGTGTTAACAGTCCCCACTCTGAGTGGACCACAGTGAGGGCAGTCTACAGAGGATGGGGTGCCTATAGTTACTCTAGCTGGCTCAGAGAAGCCAGACAGAGCAGAGGCCCAGTAAGGTCATGCATGAGAAAGGCTGGGCCAGGAGCTCCCAAGGATGGGATCTGGACCAGGGGTGTAGGCTGAGGGGACAGGACATGAGGAGTGAGCTATCCAGAAGGAAGTTTACACAATTCTAACATGTCCTAGATATGATCAGGCAGGCATTAATATCCAGGTAGGCATTAATAGTATTAATTTGGACTTGGATGTTTCCAGAAGGGGGAATGAGGGTGGGAGGAATGTGGAGAGAGGTGGGCATTCCCAGACAAGGAGCCAGCCCACCTGCCCAATCCAACCAGCTGGCACAGGAACTTTGCCCACCTTGCCTGCTCTTGCCAGCCATGCTGACATCCACGTCCTGGCCATGGAGCTGGTGTTCTGCCAGGTTTGTGAGGCTGATACAGATAGGAGTCAAAGCGTCCATGTAATCTGTCTCCATGATGTAGCACAGGAGCCTCACCCAAAACTCCTGGGGTGGGGGTGGGAGAGAAAGGGGCTCAGAATTAGCCCAAGCCCTGGGCCTCTAAGGAGAACAGTCAGGCTCTGCCACGGTTCCAGCCCCATCCCCGCTTCCCCAGAGATGTCCCCTGACAGTCTCAGCCCTGAACTGGCTCCACCGCCAACCCCAGTCTTTGTCAGGGGCATTTAAATGTCACCCACCCTGATGTGGCAAGACAGTCTGCTAGTCCCTGCTGGGGCCAGCATCCCTGTTGCCCAACTTCTATTGCTGCCAGCCTCATACAAACCGACATCCATCACACCCTCCTCATACAGGGTCCTCCCTCTGATCCCAAGTACTCTAGAGGGGCACCCTGGGCAGATGATCCAGTTGTGCGTGCCTCGTGTGACGGTCAGTTTTGTGTGTCAACTTGGCTAGGCAAGAGTACCTAGTCATTCAGTCAAACACGAATCTAGGTGTTGCTATGAAGGTAGCTTGTAGGTGTGACGAAAGTGCATAATCCACAAAAGAGATTATCCTCAATAACACAGATGGGTGAAACGCCTTAAGAGTGAAATGCTGAGGTTTCTCTGAGGAAGAAGATATTCAGCCACAAGGCTGCAGCATCCACCCCTGCTTGAGTCACCAGCTTGCTGGCCTGCCATGCAGGTGTCAGACTTGCCACCCCCACTGCATGAGTCACTTCCTTAAAATAAATCAGACTATATATGTCTTCTACTGGTTCTGTTTCTCCGGAGAACCCTGACTGATATGGATTCTTGGAGCTGTGTCTCCGACTTCACCCCACCATCTCCTCTCTCCCTGGGTGACCATTCAACACCCCCAACTAATTGTAATCCCTCTTCACCCCACCCCCACCCCTGGGAGTTGAAGGTGAGGCTCTTATGCTACCAACTATCAGATACAATGGCTTAACCTGTTCCAGCCAGCAGGACTAGAATCTCCCAGCTCCTGGGCTTCCCAGTAAATGGCTTAATCTGTTCCAGCCAGCAGGAGTAGAATCTCCTAGCTCCTGGGCTTCCCCGTAAATGACTTAACCTGGTCCAGCCAGCAGGACTAGAATCTCCCAGCTCCTGGGCTTCCCCATAAAGACAGCATGGTGAATTACAAAGGGAATTTCAATCCTGGCTCTATTGTTTACTAGCTGTGAGGCCTTGAGCAAATTAATGAATCCCTCTGGGTCTCAGTTTCTTTATCTGCAAAATCAGGATAACAACTACCCTCTATGCGAGTAGTTGCTGGGATAATTAAACAAGATTGTACATGTTGCACACCTAGTACAGTATACCTGCTATATGTGGATGCCACATGGACTGTAGCTATGATGATGATTATTATTTCTGCAATTTAAAAAAGCTGTCGCTGGACAGGGATCATCTAGCCTGCAGCCTCACTTAGTGAATAATCATTCCCTCCTTGATGCTCTCATGGTACATTTTTCCCATCTTATTGCTTTGCCACATTTTGTTGCAATTAAAAGTTGACACATTTGTTTCTCCCATAGTCTGTGAACTTCTTCCAGTCATATACTGAGTCCTCCTACTGCACACTCCTCTCTCCTGTCTTTCACAGAGTAAGAACTCGATGAATGTTTACAAAATTAAACCATGAAAATTATTGGTCTACACACACACACACACACAGGCCTTAAAGTAATGGACACATTTCAGGTACTCGCTTAAATGATACAGATTGATACTGCCAGTCATGCTGATGTCATGCACTGCCCAGTCCCTAGGGGTACAGAGATGAAGAGTAAGTTTTCATCAAGGATCTGGCTTTGGAACTGGGTTTTGAGTAATTCCAGGCAACTGGAAGAGGAAGGTCCCTCGACACTCCAGACAGCAGGAACAGAAGAAGCAAAGAGGTGGAATTCTGGGCATGTGAGTTCACCCCTAGCCTGGCGTGGAGACCCACTGTGCGGGTGGGGCAGGGCCCACTCACGTTGGTCATCCCACTGACAGAAGAGGTGATGATCTTCACAGTGTCCATGGTGACTTTGTGGACCATCCTCTCCTCCAGGTCCCTCAGATAAAAGTTATCCCGGCGATTTGTCTGGAAGAAAGAACCAAGGGATTCCCATTTGTGGCCTGGCAGGGGCTTGCCGTGTTCTCAAGTATGGTCTCCTCACTCCCCAGGGGCTCCACGCCCAGATACTGAGTCTACAGAATGCTCAGAGCTGTGCATATATCTAGGACCCCACACATTGTCACCTGCAGGTTCACTGTGTGTCTATGAACTCATGTTGTGAACAGATATGCAGGTTCCAACACAGGTATGCCAAGTGGCATTCTCCTCTCAGCACGGTGGAAACCATTTCCAAGTCCAGCTGCTCTGTGATCTGTGTATCACGGCCACTCACCAGTTTGTAGGTGGATAAGGTCAGCTGCACAGACACGTACTTCAGGCCCCAGCCTTTGATTCTCTCCTGGTAGCCAGAGAGCGCCAACTGCCCAATGATGCGGAGAATAGCCATCCTCACCTGAGGGGACAGGACCATGGACATGCTGGGGTTTGGGGTGGGCTCCAGGGCACCCAATCCTGTGACACAGACAGCTAGGAATTGGGCGTGCTCTGGGCTAGAAGGGGCCTCAGGGGCTACCTGATTACTGCCCACTCTGCCCACCTCCCCCTGCCTCATCCAGGGGTCCCACTCTGCAGCACGCCCACCTGGGAGCCTCATTGAGCCTTGGAAAGACACAAATCTCCCTCCCTTCCTTCCAACCTAGGCTGCTCCATTCTAGCAGCCCTTGCCGTGGGGAGCCCATCTGTTACCCTGGGCTCCCTGGGGCTTGCTCCATTGGTGAGAATCACTATGTGCAGGAGATGCAGAATGAGCCTTTTCTCTCTTCCCTCCACAGCCTCCAGGTACTGAAGACAGCTCTGCCTAAATCTCTAGCCCCAATTCTCCTCCATCCCCTCTCTGATATTCCTCAAAACCGCTGTGCAGACCCTCACTACGCTGGACCTCCCTTCCCCGGCCTGTGGCCAGAACCAAGCTCCACTCCAAGGTAGATGTGGCTGCCATGGAGCCCGGGACTGCGGTCTTCAGCCTTTTGAGGGTGGGTAGAGGAGTACCCCTTAGTTGCTTTTTTCACATGCGATAAAGATCTCACAAAACCCTTGGCAGCTGAGTGACTCTAGCTGTAGCTGGATTTACTCGGCCTCTGCTGGGTCCAAGGTGGTGCCTGAGACACACCACTCGAAAACTCTAGATCCTTGGAGAGAATGAGGTCTCGAGAGTGGAACCTCAGCTTTCACTGGCCTTGCCATCCTGCAGCCCCAGTTGAGACCCAATGGAAAACCGGGTTTTCCATCAAAAGCCTCCGCCTCCCAGAGCCCAGACTTCCCTTTGCTCCCCTGGCAGGGTCCCCTGAGTGCCCCCCTTTTCCAGGTCTCTGCCCTGTTACCTTGGACCGGGTATCAGAGATGGTGTTCTTGACCACCCGGATAGCCAGGTAGATGGCCCTGATACTCATCCTGGGCTCTGAAGGAGGAAAACTGGGTGGGCTGGAGGGCTGCGGCTCAGGGAGACAACAGACATCAGGTGGCTTGCCCCACATCAGGGCCTCGCATTCTGTCTCCTCCCACATTCCCCAAGCTCAGGGGCACTTTCTTAGGAGCCTTCCTGGCCATGCTCTCCCTGGCCACCGCTTTGCGTGTGTCTCATTTGAACCCAGGTAAACTCTCCTTGAGGGCAAGGTCTCTGCCTACGAGCTCGTTAGTGCCCTGCAGCTGGGATAGAGCACTGGGCATGAAGTGGGCACACAGAGGTTGCAAAGCACCACCAGGAAGAGCATGGGTCCTGACACCAGGCCTGGCCTGGGTTCAAATCCTGGCTCCACTACATCCCAGCTGTGTGACCTAGAGTGAATTATGTAACCCCTCTGTGCCTCAGTTTCCTCGCCTGTAAAGTGTGGATAATGACAGTGCCTCTGTCACAGAGTTAACACAGCGTCTGGCACACTGTAAGGGTTGGGGAGTGTTTGCTAGTTGTACAACTGATGACAGCACACCCAACTAAAGGAGGAAGCTTAAGAGGGGCCAGAAAGAGCCATGAGAAGGTTCTGGAGAGGGCTGGTGTGGATGGAGGTAGAGTTAGACATTCAAGATGATACTGCGCTCAAGGCTAGGGGTTTCTAAGTCAACCCCAGAGTAGGAAAAAGGAAATGAGAGCAGGTAGAAGGTGGCAGTCAGGTACTAAGTGAGCATGAGGCAATGAGATTTTCACCTTTAAGATGGAAACTGTTTCTGATTATAAAAATAGTATATGGCTGCATAGTATTCCATGGTGTATATGTGCCACATTTTCTTTATCCAGTCTAAGCTGGAAACCATCATCTTCAGCAAACTGACACAGGAACAGAAAACCAAACAACGCATGTTCTCACTCATAAGTGGGAGTTGAACAGTGAGAACACATGGACACAGGGAGGGGAACATCACACACTGGGGCCTGCAAGAGGGTTGGGGGAAAGGGGAGGGAGAGCATTAGGACAAATACTTAATGCATGCAGGGCTTAAAACCTAGATGATGGGTTGATGGGTGCAGCAAACCACCATGGCACATGTATACCCATGTAACAAACCTGCGTATTCAGCATATGTATCCCAGAACTTAGAGTAAAATTAAAAAGAAAAAAAAAAGATCTAATTTCTCTGAAAGAAAAAAATAGTATGGGTTCATTGCAAAATTAAAATAAAAAACAACCACTTTTTAATAGATTGTGTCCTTCTAGACCTGTTTATGCATAAATGAACAGATTTCTTCCACATCACTGAGTTCATGCTATAAATACTGCCCCACGTTGTATTGTTACACTTAATATAAAGAGGGCAGCTTTTCCACAAAAAAGTGGATTGACTGCAAACCTTTAAATTGCTGCGTAATACTCCATTATTCCACAAATTCCCTACAGAAAAACATTTAGGCTGTTTCTCACACTTTGCTTTTAATACAATGTTTTAACGAGTACCTTTGTCCAATTACTTTTGGGCAATTATTTCCTTTGGACAGTTGACAAAAAGTTGGATTGCTGAGTGCAAATTTTGGTCCCTATCCAACTAAGCACCCCAAATCATTTATTGATTTACACCTCTGTCAGTGAAGTATCACAGGTGGTTTCTTGTCACCCTAGACTAGCGATAAGCAAAGTATAACCCACAGCCTGTTTTTGTAAATAAAGTTTGCAAAACCAGCCGTGCTCAGGAGTCCACAGCTGTTTTTGGTCTGCATATGGTAGAGCTGAGTAATTGTCAAAGACTATACAGCCTGCAAAGCCAAAAATAGTTTTACTATCTGGCCTTTTACAGAAAAATGGCCAGGTGAACTCTAGCCATTATCTTTATCATCTCTATTCATCGAATAGGTAAAAAGGATTTCATTGTTGCTTAAATGTGCATTTCTTTAAGAGAAAGTTTTAATGGCAGCACAAGTCCCTTTATATACAGTCGCCCAATTTGTGCACTGAACAAAGCTACCCGACTTTAGGACTGAGTGGGAGTTTCCCATGCTCTTCTAACCATTATGTACCTGTAGGGCTGCGTGCTGCCAACAGCGGCCTTCTTCAAATTCACACAAAGGCACAGTGTGAGCTGGTGCCTTGGTGAGGGACAGGTGTTCTCTTTAAATATCAGGGCTAGGTTTAGAGTTTGGGCTTAGGGATTAGAATCAGATGTGTAGACTATGGTTGAGCATTGAATCCACAGGGCTTCAGGTGACGCCTACGTGGTGTAGTTTGGCCTTATATCCTGCCGCTGATTGAGCTTTGGAGGTTAGGAGGAGGATTCAGGTTAACAATTTGAAATTTGGACTCAGAGGGTTGGGCGTGGGGAGGGTAAGCCACAGTGCTGATTAGGTTAAAGTTTAGAAAACGAAAAGCAGCCAAGAACTTTGGCTTTCTTGGCCCACCCAGTAGTGTCTAGAAAGTGGCAATGCCCGGATGTGAATGAAAATTGCCTTCCTTGTTCTCCACCCTGCCTTCCCCGCCCTCCCCGCCCCACGCTCCCCACCCGCCCCGCCCCACCCTCCCCCACCCGCCCCACCCGCCCTGCCTTGCTCACCATCTGCGCTCACTATAGCCCTAATCAGATTCAGAGTCCCCACGCGGACGGCCTCCTTGTTTGTCTCCATCTGGCTGAAGAAGAACTTCATCAGCTCCTTGGGGTAGGAGCGAGCTGCAGGGTGGAAGCACGGCTTTAGTCATGCTCACCGGGTCCAGAGCAGGCCCAGCAAGGCAGTCCCAGGCCCAGCGCTCAGAGGGTCCGGGATCCCTAGAGGCCCCCTGCAGTCCTCGGGGCAGGCGGGGAGCACCCTGCCGCAGAGCCTCACCGAGGGCTACGAAGCAGTGCACCATTTCCAACAGGTTCTGGCTGCTGTACTGATGCTGGGCCGGGGCCTTGTTGCACACCTGGGGAGGGATGGGCAGTGAGGGTGGAGGAAATCACAGGGACACAGGTGCAGGGACAGCTCAGCTGACCATGCCTGGGGCTGCAGGAGCATCACAGCCTCATACCCCATCCGATACAGGAAGACACACGAGTGAGTTGTGGGCCAGGCCACCTCCCGCTGCCGGCTTCCTGCTGATCCACCCAGAGAATGCCCTTGTCCAGCCCAGCTTGCAGGCCTCACCTGGACATGCAGTTCTGTGAAAATAGTGTGTAGCTGCATTTGGGGGACGGGGGTGTTGGTGATGACTGATACTTCCAGGATCTGCCTCAAGACCTGCAGCGGATAGGCAAATGGTGGCAGGTGACCTACCAACTCAAGGTCAAACTCCAGACCCTTGCTACTCGGGGACCCACTGAGCATCAGGATTCCCTGGGAACTGATTAGAAATGCAGACTCTCAGGCCCTACCCCAGTCCTGCTGAATCCAAGCCTGCATTTCACCCAGCCCCCAGGTCGTTCCTAACCACAGCAAGGCTTGGGAAGTGCTGCACTAGGCTGCTGAGTGTGGCATTCGAGGCCTCCCTTCACCTAAAAGTGAATCCCATTCTTTAGCCAGAATGATCTACAAATGGCTCCTAAATCAGTCACATCCCTTTCCATTCCTTGCTTTAAGAGCTGATACCCACACCCTGCTTATAGATGAGTGATCCCTTTACATGGGCACCAGCCCCAGCCACAGCTCCACTCGGAACACTGCAACGGCTGCCTCTCACACATCTCACCCCTTTACCAAGGCTGCCTTGAGTTGACTGGTGTCCTTCCCAAATTCAGGCTCGCCCAGAATCTGAGAATGTGACTTATTTGGAAATAGGGTCTTTGTGATGGAATTAGGTCAGGATCTCAAGGTGAGATCATCTTGGATTTTGGGTAGGTGTCCTTGTAAGAAGAGGACAAGGAGCACAGCGCTGCCGACACCCTGAGTTTGGACTTCTGACCTCCAGGACCAGCACCTGGTCCCTTCCACCCGGAAGGGCAGTGTTCATTTCCCATGGGTGCCAGGCTCCACGCCCCTCACAGGGCACAGATGTCGGGTTGCTGACACAGCGTCAAAATATCTGACATCCCCCCGGCTTCCACTCATACCCCTTAAACACTTGGGAGCCCCCAATTCCCTGAGTCTCCTGCCCAGAGCCATGGCTGCCTGGCCGCTCACCTGTGTGATGAAGAGCGCCTCCAGACCGCCCTGGTACTCCGCCAGCAGCAGGGGGATGTAGTCGTAGACCTGCTCCCGCAGGTCATCGTTGGGCAGGAGGAGGCCGAGCATGGGCTTCAGGGACCTGATCACCCCCAGCTTCACCTGCCACCAGAAACCAGCTCTTGGACTCATTGTCTCACGATCCTCCAGCAAGGCCAGTGACCTCAGCCCCACCCACAGAATCCAAGGACACAGGACAGAAGGGGCCTCCGAAGCAGAGCAAGGCCTTTCCTGCACAGGCGGCCGGGTTTGAGTCCCTCCCACTTAGCAGCCACATGACCTCAAGCAGGTACTTAACCTCTCTGTGCCTGAGTTTCCGCTTGTGTCAAACAGTCCTATATCACAGAGGGGTGTGAAAATAGCTCCCATGGGTAAGACGCTGGTAGCGGGCCCAGCATGTAACAAGTGCTCTCAGGATTATCACCAACCTTCATCAAGGCTGGCCTCATGAATGAGGCTCCTAGGTCCCAGCTGTTCAACATCCATGAGTTTCCCTACTCTGCCATGAGTCAGGTCACTGCCCTCTGGGTCCTGGGAGTAAGGCTGGACCCGATGGTCTCTCAGCACCTCTTGGCCCCACAGGCTGGGGAGCTGTGGCCTGGGGACCACCAGGCTCTCCTAAGAGGGGCGCATCTCACCTCGGGGTTGTGGTGCCTCAGCCACACCGTCACAAAGTAGCGATACATGGGAAACACCTTCAGGGCAAATTGCTCCTCGGTCATCACGGGGTACACGCTCTCCTCCAGGTGCTTCAGATAAAACTGCACTGTCTCACAGAAGGTCTCCATGGCTACCAACGGTAACGAGGGGGTGGGGATGCACTTGGCGCCAGAGGGGCTGGAAGCAGAACTAAGCCGTCCCAGCCCAGCTTCCCGGAAGGAGCGCTGATGCCTTGCCATAGCACGCAGGCTGCACCCTGCCCTCCCAGCCCCCCGCAGCACCTTCATTTTTACCCTGCGTGCCTGTGTGTGCGAGAACCGAGCACTCAGGGGTGTCCGAGTCCCTCTCCTTCAAGGACACAGACAGGGTCAAGGGCGAGGCCTGGAGTATGACCCTGCCACATCCTGGGGACTCCAGGTCAGAGGCCAGGGAACAGTGAACACATGTGTCCCTCTTTTTCTCAGGCACTAGGGCTTTTTATAAGCCCACAAGAACACTAAGTAATCAAAATCTGGGGCAAAGTGATCAGATTGAAATAGCATCTAAAACCAGGCCCCATCAAGCTTCACGTGGAGCCGTTTTCCCCCATCTCCCTCTCTTGTGAATGCTCATTGCTGTTCTGTGGTCTCCTGAAGTGCTTAACTACAAAACAAGTTAAATGGAGTCACAGTAGCAGCTTCCTCCGTCTAAGCGGGGATCTTCTAAAAGGCCCCCACTGGGTCTCAGCCTCTTGTGCCCCAGGGAGCCAATCAGAGGCCACACAAAGTAAAAGATTAGGCAAACTTCTTTGGAGAACAAATGACCAGGGCACCTCTTTTTCAACAACCCCTCCATCTGCTCCTTACCCAGCAGTCTCCCTCCGGCACCCTGATGGAGCCAGACCTGCAGGCCCAAGCGGGACACTCACCACCACAGATCGCCTGGCGTATCTTGGCTTCATTGGCAAGTCTCAGCATGGTGAATATGGTAGCCAGGGTGATGCCCATGTATGGCATGAACTCAAACACTGTGAGATTGTGAGGGATCATTACAGGGAGTTGGGGCCGGGGGTGAGAAGGAAGAAGGCAGAGAGGACAACCCTGCTGCCCTCCACCTCCAACCCCTGACAGTCCAGAGCAGGCTTAGCCCTCTGCCCTGGCTGGGGCCCAGGAAATAGTCTGGGAGTCAGAAAAGCATTAAAATGTGAGCTAGAAGCAGGTGACACAGGAAGAAAGCCAGGCAAAAGGGGAGGAAAGGGAAGAAGAAAGAGGACCAGGAGAAGGAAGAGGAGGTCAGAGAGAGGGAGGGAAGAGAGGACAGAGGAGCCCCAGGGAAGGGGGGGCAGGAAGCAGAAAGAAGCAGCTCCCAGAGTGCGTTCATCCTCCGGGACGTTCTTGGTTGAACACAGAAGCAGGGAAACAGCAGGTGAGAGCAAGAAACTGAGAGAAGGCATGAGGCCAGCAGAGAAAAAGAGCAGATGGAGAAAGGAATCACAGAGAATGGGAAGAAAGGGAGCCATAACAGGCCACCCTGTGACAGGAGGCAGGCCCCTCCACTCCACCCACCCTGAGTGCACCGCCGTCTTCAGACTTCATAATAATGAGATTGTATATATGTATACTAATGAAATAATAGAACCCACATGACTCCCCTGGCTGGGCCCCCTCCCTCCAGCACCATCCACGTGTCCCTCTCTTCTGGGCCTCTGGCTTGAGCACCCAACAGGCCGGTGTCTTCCCTTCCCTCCACAGGCCCCCTCGCTGCTGTCCCTTGTCCTCTTTCCAGGCCTGCCTTCCCTTCCTCCCCTCCCACTCCATCCAGGCCTTTATCCCCAGCAAGCCGTGAAGCTCTTCCAACTCCACCTTCTCCAGTCTCATTTGACTGGACCCCTTGGCAGGATGGGCATCACGGGGGCCTCCACCCCTTGAGATTGTTCTCCCTGTGCCAGGCCTCACATTCCACACTGTCTCTTACGGCTCCTCCCGAGCCTTGCCAATGTCAGGACCCCTCCGGGCTGGGTCCTCTCTCTACTTTCGCTCCCGGTATCAATGACTTTGAACATCACCTACACTCTGAGGTCACCAAGAACCAAAGCCAAGCCCAGACCTGCCCTCTGAACTCCGCATCACAAATCAACTGCCCCCTCTGCCTCTCCCCTGGGTCCTCCCACAGGTAACATGAGCTCCACACACAGCTCGAAGTTCTTCACTTGAGCTCCCAACTCTCAGTGCTGCTAGCTCGGGAAAGGAGGTCGACACGCTCCCACTGGCTTGCTGCGTCCTCTCCTTCCCCCGCCCTCAGCAGGTCCCGTCTCAGAGCCCCTTTCCACCTGTCACCCCTCACCACATGCTTCCCAGCCCAGCCACCAGCACAAGTACCCACCTCCTAATCCTCTCCAACCAGGCAACAGCCAAAAAGGCCTTCCCAGAACCTACATTCACCAGGCGACCCTGAAGCTTAACATGCTTTGATAGCTTCCTAGTGCCCCAGGTGACGTACCCAAGGCCCTGCCTGACTCGTCCCCTCATCTTCCTCTCACTCCTTAACTCCAGCCACAGCCACTTCTCAGCTCTTCAGAGAATCCAAGCTCTTCTCTGCCCCAGAGCCTCTGCAATATTCTCTCCCTGTGGAATGTTCTCCCCATCCCATGCTTCACACGGACGTCCTCCTCTCTGCCTTCAGGTCTTAGCTGAAATACCGCTACCTCACCAAAGGCTGCAGAGATGGGGTCCCCTCCCTTAGCCAGATCTCAAATGCCCATTTGGCTGTTCTCGTCATACCCATCACCTCATGTTATAAACATCTATTTCCTTGTTTGCCTGTTGGTCCTTTCTGAGCACAGGAGCCATGAGTGTCTTACTTATTGTAGTGGCCGGGTACCTGCCACAAGACCTGCGTGGAGTAGGAGCTCAGTGCATGCTTCTGGGATGAAAGGAAGGGAGGGAGGATGGAGATGGAAAGAAGGAAGGAAGGAAGGAAAGAAGAGAGGGAGGGAAGGAAGGAAGGAAGGAGAAAAAGAAAGGGGGAGGGAGGGGAAGGAGTAAGTAAGTCAGGCAATTAAAAAGGAGCAGAAAGAGGAAGGAAGGAAGGAAATTTAAAAAGAGAGATGGAAAGACAGAACAATGCAGGTGGAGGGGAGACAGGAGAGAGAGGGGAAGAAGGATGAGAGGCAGAAACACACAGAGAGGGAGGGAGGAAGGAAGGAAGGAGGGAAGGAAGGAAGGAAGGAAAGAAGGAAGGAAGAAAGGAGGGGAGGAGGAAAGGAGGGGAGGAGGAAAGGAGGGGAGGAAGAAAGGGTGGGAGGGAGGAAGAGATGGAGGAAGGGAGGAAGGGAGGGATGGAGGAAGGGAGGAAGGGAGAGATGGAGGAAGGGAGGAGGAGAGGGATGGAGGAAGGGAGGAAGGGAGAGATGGAGGAAGAAGGGAAGGAGGAAAGGAAGGAAGTAAGGAGAAAAAGAAAGAGGGAAGGGAAGAGTTAGTAAGGCAGACAATAAAAAAGGAAAGGGAGGAGGAAGGAAGAAAGGAAGGAAGGAAAGAAAAGAGGGGAGGAAGGGAGGGTGGGAGGGAGGAAAGGAGGAAGGAAGGAAGGAAGGGGTAAAAGAAATGGGGAGGGGAAGGAGTAAGTAAGGCAGGCAATAAAAAAGGAAAGGAAGGAGGAAGGAAGGAAGGAAATTAAAAAACAGAGATGGAAAGACAGAACAGTGCAGGCGAAGGGGAGACAGGAGAGAGGGGGAAGAAGGATGAGAGACAGAAACACACAGAATCTTAACAGCTAAGAGACAAAGTGACTGCAGAGACAAAATGAAGAAATTTTAGAGGGAAAAAGAGAGAAATGAAAGGGAAGGGGAGGAGGTGAACATAGGGACAGATGGGAGGGGCAGAGAGAGGCAGAGACCGGGAGGGCGCACTGGGCCAGGCTGAGGGCCCTCAAGCTCCTACCATTGCCGTTGGCCAGCTTGGCCAGTGTGATGATGACAAATTCGTCAGTGAGGTTGAGGGGCTTGAGGTGGTGCTGAAGCTCGTACATGACCAAGCTGAAGTGGTTTCGGGACAGAGCCACCAGTGTGTCGCTGGCCACCTCTGCCTTCATATAGCCCTCCATCTGCAGGGGATGGGAGAGGGACATATGGCACCACCACCAGCCGGGCCTCCAGGAAAACCCTCCTACCCCAGGCTCTCTCCATCCTTCCTAGCTCCCTTGGGCTCAGCCTTACCCCTGCTCTGAGAGGTAACTGCACGGGGCTGTGGGCATCCTGGGCCAGGTCCCCAGTGGCCCAGCTCCTGGGTTGGCAGAGGAAAGGCACCAATGGAGCCTGGGGTCCTACCTCTGGGATCTCCCTCATCTCCTTGGAGGCAATGGCCACCAGCCTCTGCACACACTGCTCCTCCAGCTCCCCCTCCTGCTGGATGATCTCCTGGAGGATGTTGTAAATGTTGACCTTGCGCCGGGTGGAAATCTGGGAAATCAGTATGGTGGGTGGGATGGACCTCACCCTGTCCCCAGCACAAGTCTACTACCTCTCTCTCCCACTGTCCTCCTTCCCTACACCCAAACCACCAGCCTCTAAACACACAAATATTAGATCCCCATTCCTCCATTTCTAAATCCTCCTGCTTCCCTTCTCCTGCCCTTCTCATCCCACTGGCCCTGTCAATACAACTTGCATATCTGTATTCCTGCCCCTGATTTCAGTAAATATCTGGCAAGGCAGGGGTTAAGTGATCAACACACAAGGTTCTCTATGCATGGGGCACTGGCCATCTTGAAAGCCCAAGAAGGCAGGCTCACCTTGCCTTTGCCCTGTTGAGGGAGTCTGTGGGCCTGGGAAAATTGCCTCTGACTCTCTTCCAATTCCTTATCACCACTGAAAATGACCTGGTTTAGGACGGGATTGGGCAGATGGATTGCACATCCCCGATCACACCTGGAGGGTCGTATTTGAGAATACTTTTTAATCAGGCATGACAAGCCACTCTTAAGGAATGAGGGTTACTTTCTACGTGGGGCCACTGCCTGCAAAGCCCTCAGGAAAAAATGTCCTGCTACCTCTGGTGGTAGGGAGTTCCCTCCCAACAGTCCAGAAACCTTAGCAAATTTGGGGACCTTAAGAAGAGAGGAATTCACCCAAATGTGTAAGTTCTACTGGTGAAATCCAGTACAGGGAGTCTTGGTCTTGGTTTCCTACTTTTGGGATAGCAAATAGTAATTTGTAAAACTCCAGTCAGAAATTCCTATGACAGCTCCCAGAAATTAATGATGTGGCCTTAGTAGCTGCTCAGTACTGTGTGGCTCAAGACCAGTGTTTCTCAATCTTTATTATTATTATTATTATTATTATTATTACTCCCAAGGACATTTAGACTTTTTTCCTAATCACACCCCAATGAGACTTTAGTGCCATATGTGTGCATGTGTGTGTGTGTGTGTGTGTGTGTGTGTGTGGTATGCATATCCATGCTTTATACATGAAAAAGTAAAATTTTCTTTGTCCCCCAAGAACTAGTTTTACTTATTGGGGGCAATATCACCCCATTGAGAATGCAGGGTCTAGATTTTCACAGTACACTCAAGGAGGCCTGTGGCCTTGTGAATATTCTCCACTGAGAATATTCAAACCAGCTAATTCTAAGCCTTCTTACCCTACCTCACCAGTTTCTTTCCACAGAAACCACAATAAAGCCTGTTGCCTGTAATGCTTAATCAACACTCTTACTGCACCCTATACAAATAGCCAGGCAAATTATAAGAAGATCAGCCTTTTTTTGTGATCAAGAATAACCTTCGGAGAATATTTATAGTCACAAGAGAAAAATTGTCAAAGACTTGGAAATAACAAAAGCAGTCACTGAGTGGCCTTCTGGAACTGAGCTTGGTTCTGTCTGGCAGATGCTGTGGAATGACTGGATCCTGTAGAGTGTGCATCTGTGATTGCCAAGGCTACTTTACATCTCTGTAGGGGAAAAAGTTAAATCCTAGAAAACTGGTGACAATGCACATGTTTCCTCCATAGCAATGAAAATGATTCCTGTTCATGGCAGTGCAAATGGATTTTGTCTGGTAAAGCACAGGTAAAATTCTTATTTGAACAGCTTTTAAAATTTTACTGGTTCCTTAACTAGTTAAGGAGTAAATAAAATCTTTGATGCATGTTAATTTTTAAAATGTGCCTATTTGTTTATTGTCTGTTTACTGCCACTGATGACTGATTAAGACGTGTGTGTTAATCATGGTTTCTTATTTTCTTCATTTCCTGATGCTTTGACACCTGGGTCCTTGCTGACCCTAGAGAGACTACTCCTCCCGGAGCTAACCAATTCCTAGAGAGAGTAAACAAGCTGTCCATCAGCATGCTTTTTAAATGCAAAACAACTGTTACAGATTGAATCACGTACCCTAAAAATTCCTATGTTGAAGCCCTAACACCCAATGGGATAGTATTTGGAGATGAGCCCTTTGAAAGGTAATTAGGGTTAAATGAAGTCACAAGGGTGGGACCCTAATCTCATGGGATTGGTGCCCTTATAAAAGGAGCAGAAGACACAAGAGAGCTTTCTCTGTCTCTGTCTCATGCACAGGAGAGCCATGTGAGGACACAATGAGAGGGCAGTCACACAAGAAAGCCAGCAAGGAAGCAAGGCTTTACAGAAACCAAATTTGCTGACACCTTGTATTAGTCTCTTCTCGCGTTGCTAATTTAAACATACCCAAGACTGGGTAATTTATAAAGGAAAAGAGGTTTAATGGACTCACAGTTCCACGTGGCTGGGAGGCCTCACAATCATGGTAGGAGACAAAGGGGGAACACAGTCACATTTTACATGGTGGCAGGCAAGAGAGAATGAGAGCCAAGAGAAAGGGGAAACTCTTTATAAAACCATCAGATTTTGTGAGACTTATTCACTACTATGAGAACGGTATGAGGGAAACCATTCCATGATTCAACTATCTCCCACCGGTTCCCTCCCACAACATGTGGGAATTATGGGAGCTTTAATTCAAGGTGAGATTTGGGTGGGGACACAGCCAAACCATATCACACCTTAATCAGGGACTTCCAGCTTCCAGAATTGTGAGAAAATAAATTTCTGTTTTCTAAGCCACTCAGACTATAATACTCCATTACGGCATCCTGAACAGACAAGTATTCCAACCAACACAGAGCCCCTCTCCCAATCACCTGCTTTACTGGGCTCTCATACTCTGGGCCACTATCCACCTGCCCTAATCACACAGCACAGGTATCAGACAACTGGGAACAGCTATTTTGCCCCAGAGTCCACTGAGAATATTCAAACCAGCTAATTCTAAGCCTTCTTACCCTACCTCACCAGTTTCTTTCCACAGAAACCACAATAAAGCCTGTTGCCTATAATTTCCCCTGACTCCTTCTGCCTCCTCACAGACCCTAGTGCTTCCCCCTGTGTGACCCTGCATGGTGTGGAGGGCCCCTTCTCTTGGGAATGCAACAAACTGTCTTTTGTCCTTTTTTTTTTAGAAAACGTCTTGCTCTATCACCCAGGCCAGAGTACAGTGGTGCAAAATGGCTCACTGCAGCCTTGACTCAAACAATTCTGGGCTCAAACAGTGCTCCCATCTCAGCCTGCCAAGTAGCTGGGACTACAGACAGGTGCCACCATGCCAATTACTTTATTTTTTTAGAGATGTGGTCCTGCTATGTTACCCACGCTGGTCTTGAACTCCTGGCATGAGCCACCATGTCCAGCTAATAAACTGTCCTTTCAAGAGCAAGCATCTCCTGAGCTGTTGGTCTTGCCACAGCTGAATAAAAATAAAGCCTACATTTTTTTTTTTTTTTTTTTTTTTTTGAGATGGAGTCTCACTCTGTCACCCAGGCTGGAGTGCAGTGGCACGATCTTGGTTCACTGCAACCTCCACCTCCCGGGTTCAAGCAATTCTGCCTCAGCCTCCCAAGTAGCTGGGATTACAGGTATGTGCCACCATGTCTGGCTAATTTTTGTATTTTTAGTAGAGATGGGGTTTCACCATGTTGGTCAGGCTGGTCTTAAATCCTAAGCTCATGATCCGCCCACCTCGGCCTCCCAAAGTGGCTTGAGCCACTGCGCCTGGCCTACATTTTTTAAAAGCCCGTGTCAGTCTGTTTTTGCATTGCTATAAAGGAATACCTGAGGCTGGATAATTTATAAAGAAAAGTGGTTTATTTTGGTTCATGGTTCTGCAGACCATACAGCAAACATGTTGCTGGCATCCGCTTCTGGTGAGGCCTAGGAAGCTTTTACCCATGGTGGGGTGGAAGACAAAAGGGGTGGAAGACAAAAGGGGTGGAAGGCAAAAGGGGAGCCAGTGCATCATGTGGTGAGGGAGAAAGTGAGCCAGAGGGGGAGCCAGGCTCCTTTAAACAGCCAGCTGTCACGTGAACTCATTACCACAGGGAGGGCAACAAGACATTCATGATGGATCTTCCCCCATGACCCGAACACCTCCCTCCAGGCCCCACCTCCAACTCTGAGGTCACATTTCAACGTCATATTTGGAGGGGACACACATCCAAGCCACATCACAGCCTATTTTGACACTCCCTTGCTTGTGCTTCCCAGCTCCGGCAGACCTTCCTCATGGCTGCCATACACCTGTCTATATCTAAAGAAGGACCAAAATAACAAGTCAATGACCACACATCTAACAGAGCATATGGAGGAGAACACTTGACTTCAGCAAGGAAGTAACAAAGACCCTCTGAAGCACAGAAATTCAAGATGGCAGCATAAAGAAGAGAATGAAGTAGCCATCAGGGATTAGCTCAGGGCCAAGAGGGACTCACCCTTGCAGGAAAAGATAAGTGGGAGATCTCTAGTAGTCCACATTCCCAACACAGACACCTGTAAGCCTGACTCAGAAGAGCCCCTCAGCCCTCACAGACCCTATATAGGGAGCTGGCTGGAGTCCACACTGACAGACTCCCTCAAAGTGGGAATACACACTGGGTTCTTCCCAACCTTACCCCCTACCCTACCCCAGGACCCAGGCTGCTGTAGCACAGCATCATTTTAAGAGTGAAGCCACCAACTGACTACTTCTGCCCTGGGGTCAACGGTCCCTGTGTTTCCACATCTCTGAAGCCCCACTGACATCCCCCCACACCCACCCAAAGGGCTGCAGCCTCATGGTGCCACCTGGACCCAGCCAGGCAGCTACATTATCAGCACCCAAGCCCATGCAGCATCCTACACCCTGGGGAACAGGCAGTGTGGTATATCAGAAAAGCTGCCCCCAGAGAGAGCCAAAGCACACATTCCCCAGAACCTGAGAGACACCTGCCCAGGGCTGCTGCCACTGGTAGTGATCCTGCCCCAAAAGTGACAGGGTCTAAGGACTTGCCTGCCCAGAACCTACCACCACCACCACCACTGGCAACCAGATGGGCCACCCAGGGGCCCAAGAACCAGCCTGCATACCACACATATTCATGCATACCACCCAGGGACCTGAAGAACAGCCTGCCCAGGCCCACGGCCACCACTGTCTGTGAACCCATCTCCTCTAGCATCAGAGCCACTGTGTGTTTGCATGTGTCCCCAAGGGGCCTAAAGACTGATTCACCTGGCATCCCTGTCCCCAGCAAAACCACTCTTAGCCTGCACAAATAACTGCTGGAACTCACAGACACTGCTGATGTTAATGACAGCTGAAGAAATTGTACAAGAACTACATCTCTTCACACACCCAGAACCAAGGCAAAAGCAGCCTATCCAACCAACATTGTAGGTATGTCTACAGGAAAAAGTCTTTTTCTATGACAGCTATTCCATAAAATGGGAAAAAGCAACTATTATACCACATGTGTAATAGTTATTAACATAGGGACATAAGAAAAATGAAAAAGCAAGAAAACATAATGCTTTCAAAGGAACTCAACAATTCTCCAGTAACAGACTACCAGAAAAATAAAAATTTATGTAATGCCTAAAAAGAAATCTAAAATACTGATCTTACATAAACTCAGTGAGATACAAGAAAACACAGATAGGCAATACAAATAAATAAATTGAAAAAAATTCATGATCTGAATAAGAATTTCAACACATAGATATAAAAAAAGAAATCTTGGAATGGAGAATTCAATAAAAAATTAAAAATACAATCAAGAGCTTTTACACTGGATCAAGCAGTACAAAAGAATTTCTGAACTTGAAGAAAGATCCTTTGAAAAGAATAAATAAAGTCCACATGATACATGGGACACCATTAAGCAAACACATATTCAATTTTAGGAGCCCCAGAAAGACAAGAGATGGGAGAAGGCACAGAAAATTGATTTAATAAAATAATAAGGAAATTTAAAAACTTCCCAAGTCATGGGAACCATATAGACACCCAAACACAGGAAGCTCAAATATTTTCAAACAGATTCAACCCTAATAGGTCTTCTTTGAGGAACGTTATAGTTAAACTGTCAAAGGCAAAGATAATTCTTAAAACAGCAGGAGAAAAGCATAAAGTGACATCAAAGCTGACTAGCAGCACATTTCTCCACAGAAACCTTATAGACCAGGAGAGAATGGGATGATATCTTCAAAGTACTGAAAGACAAGGTTAGGTGAGAATACTATACCCAGCAAAGCTATTTTTAAGACATGTAAGGGAAGTAAAGTCATTCCAAGGCAAGCAAAAACTGAGGGATTTATCACCATTAGACTGATCCTACAAGAAATATCTAATAGCATTGTACATCTGGAAGTCAAATAATGATATCTATCATCAGGAAAACACACAAAAGTATAAATCTCACTGTCTCATGTAGAGTAGATGACAAAGATAAATGATACACACAAATGAGAAGGAGGAAAGAAGCAAACATTATTACTACAGAAAACCACCAAACCACAAAAATAAGTAAGAGAGAAAGAAAGAAACAAAGGTTAACAAAACAATCAGAAAATAGTTAACAAAATGACAGGAGTAAGTCCTCATATACCAAAAACAATCTTGAATGTAAAGGGTTTAAATGCCCCAATTAAAGGATGTAGAATGACTGAATTGATTAAAACAACAACAACAGTAAAACAAGGCCCAACTATATGCTTCCTACACAAAACTCTTTGCCTGTAAAGATCCATGTAGTCTGAAAGTAAAGGGAAGGAAAATGGTATTCCATGTAAATGAAAACCAAAAGCATGTAGGAGTGGCTATGCTTCTATTGCTTCTATCAGACAAGATAGCTTTTAAGTCAAAAAACATAAAAAGAGACAAAGATGGTCAGTATATAATGATAAAAGGGTCAATTCAGCAAAAGGATGTAACAATTTTAAATACATATACACCCAACACCAGTGTACCCAGATATATAAAGCAAATATTATTAGAGCTAAAGAGAGAGACTACAATATTTTGGAACTTCAACACCCCACTTTCAATATTAAACAAATTATCCAGACAGAAACTCAAAACAGAAACATCACACTTAAACTGCACTAAACACCAAATGGATGTAACAGACACTTTTACAGAAGATTTCATTCAACAGCTGCAGAATACACATTCTTCTCATTAGCACACAGAACATTCTCCAGAATGGACTGTATGTTAGGTCACAAAATAAAATCACAACAAAAAATTTTAAATGAAATCATATCAAGCTTCTTCTTAGACCACAATGGAATAAAACTAGAAATCAATAACAAGAGGAACTTTGGAAACTGTAGAAATACTCGAAAATTAAACACCTTCCTGAACAACCAATGAATAAATTAAGAAGGAAACTTAAAATTTTCTTGAAACTAATGAAAATAAAAATACAACATGCCAAAACCTATGAGATGCAGCAAAAACACTACTAAGATGGAAGAGTATAGCAATAAATGCCAATATTAAAAAAGTAGAAAGATTTCAATTAAACAACCTAACGATACACATCAAGGAACTAGAAAAACAAGAACAAACCAAGTCCAAAACTAGCAGAAGAAATAATAAAAATCGGGGACTTCCAGTTCCAAAACGGTGGCACAGAAAAAAACTGGCTTCACTCCCCACTCCCCACTCCAACGCCCCCCGCCACACACACATAGAAAACCAAAAACAAATGTACAGCAACAAGATTATCATCAGCAATTTCTAAAACTCAAAATGGAGAATGAGGCAGTTACTGGGGCCACAGAGAAGGGGAAAACCTCTGAGCAAACTGTAAGAGAATGGACTTCTATATCCATGATGCCCCTCCTCCCAATTTGCCCGGCATGAAGCCCATGCAAAATTTCCCTGACTTATGGTTTCTATACTGGAAAAAGTCAGATAAAGATCAAAGTGGACAATCAGTTTCCTGAAAATCTTGGCTTTCCTGGCAGGAGACCTGTTCCTGTCTCAACCTATGAGAAGCATCAGGAATGCCTGAAAGGAGAAATACCCCTGAGGACAGCCAAAGACAAAAAGAGGAGGTAGGACTATCATCAGCATCCCTTGAAACTATGCTCTGTAACTCAGTCAAAGGAGATACCAAGTAAGAGTGGCTCTTCAGCAGCACCGTGCTGTATGAGGTTCATTCCACAGGTTCCCTTGGCATGAACCCCTAGCCAGCCTTCCAACACTACTGAGATATCCTCCTTAGGACCTCCCTCATTTTGGGACAGGTGGCATTCTGATTGTTTATGGGAACCAAAGGAAGCCTGGGCTTATGAAGCCATCTGGTGCCATAAAGGAGGCAATGACCTGGCAGGGAAAGAAAAAAAAGTCAACAGGTAAATTACAGAGAATCTCTAAACAAATATATCCAATTAAAATCAGAACAAGCCAGACAGAGAATGCAAATAAATAAATAATCCTTCAAATCAAAGACACAGACATACATCCACAAGAAACAATAGCAAAAAGGGAATCATGACCTTCCAAAATGGACAAAGCAAAAAACCATGACTGACCCTAATGAGATGGTCATTTGCGAACTCTCTGACCAAGAATTCAAAATAGAAGTTTTAAGAAAATTCAGTGATCTCCCATATCATACAAAAAAAAAAAATCAGTTCAGAAATTTATCAGGGAAATGTAACAAGGAGATTGAAATAATTTTTAAAACTCAAACAGAAGTCTTAAAACTGAGAAATAAATGTACTACATTGAAAACATCATTAAAGGCTGTCAATAGTAGAATGAATCAAGTAGAGGTAAGAATCAGTGTGCTCAAAGACAGGCTATTTGAAAATACACAGAGGAGAAACAATTTAAAAAATATAAAAGAATGAAGATTACTTACAAGATATAGAAAAGTACCTCAAACGATCAAATTCAAGAATGACTGGTGTTCCAGAGGGAGTTGAACAGGAGGTAGAAAGCTTATTCAAAGCAATAATAATGGAAAACTGTCCAAAACATGAGAAAGAGATTAATATTCAAGTATAGGAATGTCAGAGAACAACAAAAAGATTCAGCCCAAATAAGATTTCTCCAAGGCATACTATAATCAAACTCTCAAAGAGTTTGACAGGACAAAAAGAGGATTCTAAAAGTGGCAAGAGAAAAGAAACAGATAACATAAAAAGGAACTCCAATTCATCTGACAACAGACTTCTCAATGGAAACCATACAGGCCAAGAGGGAGTAAGATGACATTTTCAAAATATTAAAGTAAAAAACCCTGCCTTCCAAAAATACTGCATCCAGCAAAGCTATCCTTAAAATATGAAGGAGAAATAAAGTATTTCCAAGACGAACAAAATTTGAGAGAATTTACCACCACCGGAAATGCCAGGAGTTTTTCAGTCCGAAGGAAGAAAACACGAATGTTGAAAAAAGATAATCTTTGAAGGTGCAAAATCACTGGTAAAATTAAGTACATGGGCAAACTCAGAATACTCTAATACCATAATTGTGGGTAATCCACTTGAACTCTAGAAATGTATTGAAAACAATATGATTGTTTCAATAGAAACAATAATTGAAAATAGTAATACCTGTAGCAACTTGTGAAGAGATGAAGAGAGGCAATATCAAAAGATGTAAATTGAGTTGATATGAAGTCAAATGTGGGAAGCGATGGAGTTATTAAATGCAAGCTTCTAAATTTTTTCTTGTTCCTATTTTGCTTTGTGATCTAAGATAAATTGTCATCTCTTTAAAATAACTTGTTATATGTATAAGATATTTTTAGCAACCCTTGTGCTAACCACAATGCAAAATCCTATAATATACTCACTAAAAATAAAAATCAATTATCTAAAACATACTACCAGGAAAACAATTCCTGAACCACAAAGAAAAACAGTATGAAAGAAAGGAAGAGAGGAATTACAAAACAACCAGAAAGCAAACAACATAATAGCAGTAACAAGTCTTTACTTATCAATAATAACACTGAATGTAAATGAATTCAACTCTCCAAGTATAAGACAAAGAGTGGCTGAACAGATAAACAAAGACCCAACTATACACTGCCTGCAAGAAACCCACTTCACCTATAAAGACACACAGACTGAAAATGAAGGTTGCAGTGACCTGAGATTGCACCACTTCACTCCAGCCTGGGCAACAGCATGAGACTCTGTCACCAAAATAAATAAATAAAAGAAATACAAAGAATTATTGGAGTTATTAGAGTTATGAACAACTACATGCCAACAAAAGATGGAAAAAGATACTCCATACAACTGGAAACCAAAAAAGAGCAGAAGTAACAATACTTACATCAAATAAACTAGACTATAAATCAAAGACTATAAAAGAGACAAAGAAGGTCACTATATAATGATAAAGGGGTCAATTCAGCAAGAGGATATAATAACTATAAATATCTATGCACCCAACACAGGAGCTTCAAAGTATATAAATCAAACATTAATATATATAAAGGGAGAGATATACGGCAATACAATAATGGTAGGGGACTTAAACACCACATTCTCAGTAATGGACTGATTATTCAGACAGGAAATCAATGAAGAAACATCACAGTTAAAATACACACTAGATCAAACAGGCTTAAATGACATTGACAGAACACTTCATCCAATGGCTGCAGAATGCACATTCTTCTCATCAGCACATGGAATATTCTCCAGAATATACCATATCTTGGGCCACAAAACAAGTCTCAACAAATTCATCAAAGTATAAATCATATTACTTTTTCTGACCACAATGGAATAAAACTAGAAATCAACCACAAACAAACTTTGGAAAATACACAAACACATAGAAATTATGCAATATATTGCTGGATGACCATTGGGTCAATAAAGAAATTAAGAAGGAAATTTAAAATTTTCTTGAATGGAAACAGAAATCTAACATACAAAAATCTATTGGATACAGCAAAAGCAGTACTAACAGGGAAGTTTATGGCAATAAAAGCCAATATCAAAAAAGTAGAAAGAATTCAAATAAGCAACCTAATGATACACATTAAGGAACTAAAAAAGCAAGAATATACCAAACCCAAAATTTGAAGAAGGACAAGAGATCAGTGCAGAAATAAACAAAATCAAAACTAATAAAACAATACAGAGGAACAAAAGAAAAGTTGAGTTTTTGAAAAAATAAACAAAATTGATAAACATTTAGCTGGAGTGAAAAAAAAGAGTGAAGACACAAATAAGTAAAATCAGAAATGAAAGGGGACATAACTGAGACTGGCAGAAATACAAATAACTGGCTGGGCACACTGGCTCATGTCTGTAATCTCAGCACTCACACCTGTAATCCCGGAAATTTGGGAAGCTGAAGTGGGCAGATTACTTGAGGTCAGGAGTTTGAGACCAGCCTGGTTAACATAGCAAAATCCTGTCTCTACCAAAAATACAAAAATTAGCTGGGCATGGTAGTGCGTGCCTGTAATCCCAGCTACTTGGGAGGCTGAGGCAGGAAAATTGCTTGAACCTGGAAGGCAGAGGTTGCAGTGAGCTGAGACTGCGCCACTTCACTCCAGCCTGGGCAACAGCATGAGACTCTGTCACCAAAATAAATAAACAAAAGAAATACAAAGAATTATAAGAGTTATTAGAGTTATGAACAACTACCTGCCAACAAATTTGAAAACCTATAGGAAACAAATTCCTGGACACATACAGCCTACCAAGATTGAACAATGAGGAAATAGAAAACTCCAATGAACCAATATTGAATAATGAGATTGAGACAGGAATAGTTTCTCATCAAAGAAAAGCTCAAGACTGGATGGATTCACTGCTGAATTCTACCAAACATTAAATAAAAACAAATACTAATTCTACTCAAACCATTCAAAAAAAATATTGATAAGGAGGGAATACTTCCAAACTCATACTACCAGGCCAGCATTACCCTGATACGAAAACCAGACAAGAATACAACAAGAAAAGAAAACTACAGGCCAATATCTGTGATGAGCATAGATGTAGAAATCCTCAACAAAACATTAGCAAACTGAATTCAACAACACAATTAAAAGATCATTCACCATGATCAAGTGGGATTCATCCCAAGGATGTAAGGATGGTCCAATACACGCAATTCAATAAATGTGATACATCACATTAACAGAGCCAAGAACAACAACCATATGATCATTTCAATATATGCTGAAAAAGTATTTGATAAATTCAACAACCCTTTATGATTTTTTTTAAAAAAACTCAACAAGCTGGGTATAGAAAGAGTATACCTCACAATAATATATCAGAAAGATAGTTGCATTTTCATGTTTATTGCAATACTATTCACAATAGCCAAGATATGGAATCAACCTAAGTGCCCATCAATGGATGAAGGGATAAATAAAATGTGGCATATACAGACAATGAAATATTATTCAACCATAAAAAAGAATGAAACCCTGTCATTCACAGTAACATGAATGAAACTGGAGGACATTATGTCAAGTGAAATAAGTCAGGCACAGATAGATAAATACCCCATGTTCTCACTCATATATGGGAGCTATAAAAATGGTGAGCTCATAGAAGTCAAGAGTAGAATTTCAGTATTAGGGTATGGGAAAGGTAGGATCAGGGGAGGATAGGGAGAAGTTGATTAAAAGATACAAAATTACAGCTGGAGAGAAGGAATAAGTTCTCGTGTTCTATAGCACTGTAGGTTATGAATATAATTAACAATGATTGATTGTATGTTTTCAAAAAACTAGAAGAAACCATTTTGAATGCTTGCAGCACAAAGAAATGATAAATGTTTGCAGTGATGGATATACTAATTACCCTGATTCGGTCACTACACATTGTATACGTGTTCTGAAATATCATTTTGTATTCTATAAATATGTACAATTATTATGTGTCAACTAAAAATAAAAGGGAGAAAATGCAAATGCAAATCCAAATCCAACAAAAATAATAAAGCTTTTTATAAATAAGCTCCTCTGCTTATACCACCCCTTTGCTACCCACTCCAAGATAAAAGGGTAGTCTAAACTCCAACAGTTCTCAAAGTATGCTCTCCAGATCAGCCTCAGCATCACCTGGGAACTTGTTAGAAGTTCAGGCTCCACCCCAGACATACTGAATCGGAAACTCTGGGGGTGGGGCCCAGCAAGGTTTGGATCAGCTCTGGTCAAAACCCTGTCTAGTTCAAAACCTTGTCTGGTACAAGGTGATGCAAACCTTGTCTGTACAAATCCACCTTGGCCTCTGGTTGCACTTTGCATCACTCCCTCCAACGTCCTCTACCCCAGCCCCCTAACCCAGCTAAGCATCTCCCCACTAGGCAAACATCCCTGCACCCTGTGTCTGGTGTATCTTTACTCTCCCATGCCCACTGGCTCAACATCTTTGCAACTCAGCTCATGTGCTCTAGAACAATGGCTCCCAAACCCACTGTGTCAGAATACAAGGGAACTTTTAAAACTTATGAACATCCCAGGTCCCAGTTGGTCCTCAGGGAGTAAGCACCTCACAGTCTTGCCCATCTCTGTATCCTAGTACCATGCACCACATCTCTGAGAGTCACTAACTATGTGTTGGGTGGTGGATGGATGCACACACAGCTAAAGGTGGCTGAGCCCAGTGGGTCAGGTGCCCTACCTCTGACACCTGCAGGCAGCGGATGAGAGTGTTTATCACCACAGAAGGCTCAGTGGTAGCCTTTTCCGTGATTATCACCGAGGCCAGGGTCTTCCGCATGTCAAGGCCTGCCCCTGTCGTGTCCGTCTTTGCCGATTCACTGTCAATGATGTCCAGGAGGTTCACAACTTGTTGAAAGGTACCTATGAAAACAAAGGCCACCCAGGTGCAGTATGGAAATGACCATGACAGGAGATGCCCTTGTGTCCCTGGCCTCGCCTCCACCTGCGCAGCTCTAGCTTCATGTGTGGAGTGATGTCCACTGTGCAGATGGAGAAAGGGAGACCTAGGCCTAGGGAGACCTAAAGAGTTTGTGTCTGAAATGGGGCAGGAAAGCAGAGATGTGGGTGACATTCTTACCACTGTCATCTGATTCAAAAGTCCCCAGGTCGTCTCTTTCCTCTGACACCTCCTCACTCGAGTCTACTGCTGCTTCTGTAATGGCTTCCGTCATCTCTTCCTCAAGCTCTTTTGAGATCAACAGAATTTGTAAAGTACAGGGTGTGACAACACACCCTAGGATGACCCTAATGACCCATACCCTTCAATAAAGCCATCCCCTTGAGGGTATGTGGGTGTAACCTGTGACTGACTGCCTTCTAACCAATAGAATATGGCAAAGGTGATGGGTGACCCTCTCTCGAGTGGATTACATCATATGGCAAAGATGGTGGGATGTCATTCCCATGATCACATTATGCCACATGAGAGTCCCTCTTAGCAGATTGAAAAGAAACATTCTACTGGCCTTCAAAAGTAAACAGCCATGATGCAAACTGCCTGTGGTGAGGGCCATGTAGCAAGGAACTGAGGGACTCAGTCCTACAACCATAAGAAACTGAATTCTCCAATAAGCACATGAGTTTGGAAGAGAAAGCTGAACTCCGGAAAGGATTGCAGGCTCTGAGACCCTAAACAAAAGACCAAGGAAAGCCATGCCCAGACTCCTGGCCCATGAAACCATAAGATAATCAATGGATGTTCTTTTAAGCCACTGAGTTTATGATAATTTGTTACACAGCAATAGATAATATCCTTGGTTTAATAGAGCCTTCTCTCCCTCTCTTCTAGACACTGATAATTAATAGCTAATGAGAAATCCATATCAGCATCTCTCGTAACTCCTTTAAGGGGTTTTCTCAATATCCACAGCTTCTTAAAAATTGAGAAACACCAATATAGATGTCAAGATGGTGGAATAAAGACTCTCAGATCATTTCTCCTCCTGTCCCAAGTTCCTTGATCCTCAAAGATCCATTCCACGGCCCTTTACTATCCCATACTCCCTTTTCCTTTAAAGGATTTTAAAGAGCTACTCTGGGACCTAAACACTGACCTTTCCTTAGGGTCCTCTTCTGGATTAAACAGAAACTAACCACAAGAAAAAGCTCCGCTCTTTGCCCAATACACATCAATGGAAATGCAAATGGAAGAATTGGTTGTCAAAGTGAGACAGTTGGGCTCTTCAGTCATGTTTCTTATAGGAATGGGCCTCCTGGCAGGGTGGGAGGGTTTCACTAGAACTATCACCGTTAGATCCCAGACCCTTGGAACTTTGAGATCCAACTGCCTCCCTGAGTCTCTATCAACCCAGGGCTTTGAAGAGTGCACAGGACTCTGGGGTGAAAACTCTACATCACGCCGCCAATCAGCATATCTGTTACTCACATGTGTGTGGTGAAGTACAGGGGCCTGTTTGGGAAAGGGAGATGGTAGAAGTGGGGATGGCTTACAACCAAGTCCCAGGGGAACACAGTCATGAGAGCCCTGGTTGGGGAGGTGTGGTCAGGACAGTTGCAGAAGAGAGGAGGGGCAGACTGAGAGGCCCTGGGGAAAGTACTCCTCCTTCCCAGGGACTGGATGACTGCAAGAGAAGAAGCGGATTCCCACTATCACAATACTTACAAGATAAAGAATATCAAAGACAAGTAGGATAGGAGGCACCCTGATTTCCTAAACCAAAAGTGGAGCCCAAAGGATTTCCCTGTCATTTGTAGCTGGGAGAGATGATCCAGATCATAGGTAGAACAATGAAATATTGTCCTTTGGGAAACCTTTCTAGGCACTGCAAGACAACAGGAACAAAACTCAGAGACATCTAGGGCCAAGGCTGCTTATGTGGAATTCCCACTCCAAGTTTGCCCATCCAGCCAAATGGGATTTCCTCAGCCTGTGCTCGGACACCTCTAATACAAGGGAGCTCATTACTCTCAGGACCAGTCTCTTTCTACTTCATGGAATTCAGATGGTTAGAAAATGAGCTTTCTTATCACACCCAACGTTTCTTCCCTATAAAATTCCTGCATTGTTCCTAGTTCTGCACTTGAAGATACATTGATCAACATGAAATAGACATGAGCAGCTATCCCATGCCCCTTCTTTCACAGGAGTGCCCCTATGCACTACCTCCTTCCACTCCCCACTGAGCCTTCTTTTCGCTTTGAAAGATCACTTAGGTGAGGTGGTTGCCAAGTCCATTCCACGGGCCCAGACTGCATGCCTACTGTGTGCAGCTAAGCATGACTTTCCATACTGCAGTGGATATAGGGTAGGTGGAACATATCTCTGTCCTCTGAAGGTCTTCGGACTCAACACATGAAAAGTGATACATTTAGAGCCGGAAGTGAATGTGTCAGCAATTGCTGTGTAACAAACCACCTCAAAATTTAATGACTGAAAACAACCGATTATTATCATTGACAAATGTATGAGTCACCTGCACGAGTCTGTGGATCTGTGCTTTGTCCAGCCAAGCACAACTAGAGTCTCATTCATGCATCTCAGACAGCTGGAGGGTTGGCCATTGGCTCACTATTGGCTGAAGTGACTAGGATGATGGGGACATCATGCAGCAGGACTCGCCCAGGCTGTTCTCATAGCAGCTGGGCAGGGTTCTGAGACAGTGAGAGGGAATATGAAGGGAATATGAGGCCTAGACTTGAAACCAGTGCTGGTCACCTGCCACATTCTGTCAGCCAGGGCAGGTCACAGGCCAGCCAGGACCCACAGGCTGGAGAAATAGATTCCTCCTTTTCATGAGAAGAATTGCAAAGTCACAT
This sequence comes from Macaca nemestrina, assembly GCF_043159975.1. Classification (NCBI taxonomy): domain Eukaryota; kingdom Metazoa; phylum Chordata; class Mammalia; order Primates; family Cercopithecidae; genus Macaca; species Macaca nemestrina. Next base: position 131,881,399 of record NC_092135.1, on the reverse strand, counting down.
TGTGAAGGATATGGCAATCAGGAGGAGTGGAGAAAGGGGTCATTTTTAAATTACACACAGGGTGAGTGTGTAAGCCACGGCCAAAAGTAAGAGGCTCCTGAGCATGTTATCTACAGAGGACATGAAGACAGCAAGACCAGGGAGGAAGAAGTGGGCTCTTCTTGGTTTTCCAAATTGAAAATACTTTTTTTCATGGGGAAACCCCCTCTCTACTAAAAAATACAAAAATTAGCTGGGCGTGGTGGGGTGGCGTGTGCCTGTAATCACAGTCACTCAGGAGGGTGAGGCAGGAAGAATCGCTTGAACCCGGGAGGCAGAGGTTGCAGTGAGCCAAGATCACACCACTGCACTCCAGCCTGGGCAACAGAGTGAGACTCCATCTCAAAAAAAAAAAAAAAAGTAAATACATTTTTTTCTGATTATGACAACAATATTGAACTCAACAATCCACTTACAAAATCAGCTTCTCTTAGATGCTGTCACTCTATGGCTCTTTGCACCTCTACTTCCACGGGAACTACCCAGGAAATAAGAAAACACTTTATTTGTAGCATCCTGTGAGCTTAAATACACAAAAGGGCCAAGACACAATGTGGGAAAATGGAAATACTGTGCAGAAGCTGACTGTATTAGTCCATTTTCATACTGCTATGAAAAAATACCCAAGACTGGGTAATTCACAAAGAAAAAGAGGTTTCGGCCGGGCGCGGTGGCTCAAGCCTGTAATCCCAGCACTTTGGGAGGCCGAGACGGGCGGATCACGTGGTCAGGAGATCCTGGTTAGACAATCCTGGCTAACACGGTGAAACCCTGTGTCTACTAAAAAATACAAAAAACTAGCCAGGCGAGGTGGCGGGCGCCTGTAGTCCCAGCTACTCGGGAGGCTGAGGCAGGAGAATGGTGTAAATCCAGGAGGCCGAGCTTGCAGTGAGCTGAGATCCGGCCACTGCACTCCAGCCTGGGCGACAGAGTGAGACTCCGTCTCAAAAAAAAAAAAAAAAAAAAAAAAGAAAAGAAAAAGAGCTTTCATGGACTCACAGTTCCACATAGCTGGGGAGGCCTCACAGTCATGGCAGAAGGTGAAGGAGGAGCAAGGGCACATCTTACAAGGTGGCAGACAAGAGAAAGTATGAGCAAGAGGGGGAAAAGCCCCCTATAAAACCATCAGATCCTGTGAGAACTCACTATCACACAAACAGCATGGAGATAACTGCCCCCATAATTCAAATTACTTCCCACAGGGTCCCTCTAATGACACATGTTGGTAATGGGAATTACAACTCAAGATGAGATTTGGGTGGGACACGGCCAAACCATATCACTGACCCAGAGGCAGCCTCTACAAGGTGGATTCTGCCCAGCTCACAAGGTTCCCTCTCCCCTGGCCCAAGCAGCCACAGTAATGGGACGGTGGGAGCCATGCTTTTCTCTCCGTAATCCCTCTCAGCACTGATGGTTGGACAGGAAGTGCACACCTGATCCAGCTGGACCGATCAGATTCTGACTTTCAGGAAGGAGGCACTCTAGGCCAGAGAGAATCCAGTCTGTCTCCTGTGGGATCTTGGGAGCTAGGGCAGAGGGATATGGGGACTGAGGGGCCGAAAAGACCCTGAGGAGAGGGAAGAGGACACTGGCTCTCTGACCCAACAGGGACAGGAGCGAGAAGGGGAGGCTCCACCCAGTGCAGGCCTGGCTGTGAGCCTCGCGTCGTCAGAAGCCTGCCTCCTTACAAAAATACTCTTTATGCTTAAAGTATCTGGAATTGGGTCCTCTCACTTGTAAACAAGAGTGCCTCAGCGCTACAGACACAAAGGTGCAAATGAGCATGAGCTGGCTGGAGCTCACAGCACCTTGGGGTCCCTGAGAGAGGTCGGGCGTCAAGGAGCCAGGGGCAGTGAGGCTGGGAGATGGGCCCCGGGTGGACTAGGAAGGGCTTTTTAGGAGGGTGAACGTAGTTGAGGGGTCACTGCACAACCTAAAGGATGTAGAGAGGGAAATAGTGGGCAGAATGTGTTCCAGCCACTGCCTCGGGAAGGAGATGGAGCTGGGGTCAGGGAACCAGCTGAAATCTTCACTCTCTGCACCACCGCAGCTCCAATTTGAAGCTTACAGATTAAAAACTTTGCTTGTAATACAAAACAAAATAGTAAAACAAGGCAAACAAACAAAAAAAAAAGTAGAGAAAATACAGTACATGACAAAAAGGACATTCTGGTGAATGCAATAAACACTCTTACCAAATCCTCAGGGTAATACACTTCAATAGCAAAGTGGGCAAAAGGGTATCCTCCAAAAAATAAACATAGACGGTTCATCGGCTTGAAAAGAAATGCAACCTCTAATAATAACAATAATAAAAGCATAGTGTAAACAAGATCCTGCTTTTCTCCTATCAAACTGACAGGCTTTCTTTTTCAGGATAGTACTTTGTGCTAATGAGGGTATGGGAACCTGTCTCCCTCACACACTGATAGTAACAGTTTGGGGATGCAGTGTGGGGATTTCTCAAGCTATCTGCCCAGGGTAGCAATGCAGGTGGTGCCCCACACAGATCCCCTGTGGCACCTCTTCAGTCACAAGGGCGTGTGTTTTTCTCGTCAGCTCTCTCTGACTTTCAGAGCCCCCTTTGTGGCCAAATGGAAGTGCAGAGAAATTACTACTACCTGGGAGTGTGTCTCGATCACTGAGGAGGCAAGTATTCAAGCACCCAACAGCCGTGCTCCTCATGGGGATAAGTCTAGGGTGTCTTTTCTCCACTGGCTCCCAGAGTCACCCAGCAGGATTAAGCTCCAATTGCCCAGAAGAGAGCGGGTCGTTGATGGCCATCACCCCTTCTCACTCTACCACTCCTCTATCAGTGTTTCCTTTACTTCCTAAGTAAACTCCTGGCCCTTGAATCCTTATCTCAGGAAAACCCAGACTGAGACAACTAGCAATTTGTTGTAATGCACTTTCCAACAGAAATAATCATGAATGTGTGGAAAGACTTAGCTACTAGGATGTCCAGTGAGGTTTGTTTTGTTTGTTTGTTTGTTTGTTTGGAGACAGTCTCACTCTGTCATCCAGGCTGGAGTGCAGTGGTGTGATCTGGACTCACTGCAACCTCTGCCCCTCCCACAACCCCCCCCCCCACACCCCAGTTCAAGCAATTCTCCTTGAATTCAGCCTCCAGAGTAGCTGGGATTACAGATGTTGGCGACGACACCCAGCTAATTTTTTTGTATTTTTAGTAGAGATGGGGTTTCACCATATTGGCCAGGCTGGTCTCAAACTCCCGATCTTAGGTGATCCACCCACCTCAGCCTCCCAAAGTGTTGGGATTACAGGCGTGAGCCACTGTACCCAGCCTTTTTTTTTTTTTTTTTTTTTTTTTTTAACAAAATAATAAAAGTGAATCCAACCAGAAGTTGTGGTTAAATAAATCCTGGTATATCCATGAAATAGAATACTGCTTGGCCACTGAAAATGAATTAATTATACAAAAACACCTTGGATGAATCTTCATGACAGAGTAGAAGAGTGTTAGCAAATACTAGGTATACTTGATATTTCTGCAGTATTTATAAGTATGTGTATCTGCCACAATTGTAACTGGGGTTGTTTCTGGGCAATGTGATTACTGGCTATTTTTCTTTTCTCATGCATTTATATGTACGCACGCAATGAGGGCATATGTGTGTGAACCTCTATATTTTCCAAACTTTCTGTCATAATCATGCATTACCTTTGTAATTAGAAAACACAACTTAACAATAAATAAATGCAACACCAATGAAGAGAAAACACTTAAATAGAATTTATATAAATTTATTTAGTTGCAGGAAACATAAGAAAAAAATACGCTTGCCCAGCACTTCATCACTGTATTTTGGGTTTTTATGAAATTCAGCTCCATTTGACATAAGCAATGATTATCTTCTCAAACACACCACCCATCAATTTTACAGCATCATTCTTTTTCCTCAAAGCATTAGATCGTATGCTGTTCTCAGTGCACTCCAAGCCATTCACTCATTTCACCTATGCTCTAAAGGTACAAAGTTTCCCTTCTTTAAACACACAAGGGGGCGCCTATGAAGCACGGACAGAGATGAGAACCAACCATTATTGGTTAAGGATCAATCGCAACCATCTACAGAAGCCAAAAGATAAGATTAAAACTGCCATTTGCAATAGGGACAGCGGTGGGACCACCTTTGAATCCTGCACTCCCAAACAGGTCATGTTTCCGAGTAAGAAAAGGCATGTAGAACGCCAGCCTGTCTGCACATCCTCTGAAAGATGGCATGTGTCATCCTGATCGAAGACACCGGAGGGGCATGATACATATTCAAATATCTTTACTGACTAGTGATTCTATTATTTTTATTTAAGATAATTTTTTAAAGCACTCTGGGGCTGATTAATTTATGCAAAGTATTTCCTTAAGAATAAAATGAATTTAACACTGATTCTGTTTTCAAGTTTGGAACTGACTAGGGACTGGTTCAAAATTTTACCTTATTTCCCACCAACTTCTCAATGGGTCTTGGATTTGTGGGCTTTCTTAACTCGCCCTTTTTTCCCGAAGCATTTCCGGTAGCCATAGGCACAACATTTAAAGGCGATGAAGGCCACTGTCAGCACGATGGCCAGGAGGAAACCGATCACGTCCAAGGAATGGTACTGGTACCAGGTGAGGTCGTGGGCTGCGGGGCGCAGGTGTGGTGCGCCCTTGTGCCTCATCACAAACTCCACCCAGAACACGGCCAGGTCCAGCGGCTCCACCGGGCGGTCCTTGTGAAGGCTGGAGAGGTGCATGATGTTCTCCTTGTAGCTAAACACAAAGACAGTTCCGTTATGCCTGGAACACCTGTGGTATGAACAATCCTCTCTTTATGCTTGTTGCTGCCTAGGAAGACTACCAGATTTTCCAAACTTGGGAAAGGAAACCTGTTTCTATTATTGTTGTTGTTGTTGTTGTTTTTAGATACAGAGTCTTGCCCTGTTGCCCAGGCTGGAGTGCAGTGGCACAATCATGGCTCACTGCAGGCTCCAACTCCTGGGCTCAAGCCATCCTCCTGCCTCAGCCTCCAGAGTAGCTGGAATTACAGTCATGCACCACTATGTCTGGCGAAGTTTGAAATTTTTTGTAGAAACAGGGTCTTACTGTGTTGCCCAAGCTGTGTTACTATTATAACCTCAAAGGTTATAATTAAGAACCTTATTCTTAATAAATGTTCTTGAGCTCTTGAAAAAAAAAGGAAGTGGCCGGGCGCGGTGGCTCAAGCCTGTAATCCCAGAACTTTGGGAGGCCGAGACGGGCGGATCATGAGGTCAGGAGATCGAGACCATCCTGGCTAACACGGTGAAACCCCGTCTCTACTAAAAAATACAAAAAAATAGCCGGGCGAAGTGGCGGGTGCCTGTAGTCCCAGCTACTCGGGAGGCTGAGGCAGGAGAATGGCGTGAACCCGAGAGGAGGAGCTTGCAGTGAGCTGAGATCCGGCCACTGCACTCCAGCCTGGGTGACAGAGCAAGACTCCGTCTCAAAAAAAAAAAAAAAAAAGAAAAAAAAGGAAGAGAAGGAGGGAAGGAAGCAAGGAAGAGAGGAAGGGAGGAAGAGAGGGAGAGAGGGAAGGAGGGAGGGAGAGAGGGAGGAAGGGAAAAAAAGAAGGACCAAAATTATATTTTAGAAATATTTTAACCTTGCTTCCTACTTTTCTTCTTTTCTTTTTAGTGACATTTTTGTGAGAAATTTCGTTATACTTTCATACAGTAAAATAAAGAAAGGAAAAGGTCATGTCAGAAATTATGAATAGTCTCCTATTTGAAGTTGTAAACAACCACCTCTGGCCAACGTAAAAGTCATTTGTAAGTGCCAAATCCAAGGTGATGATCTATTTGTAATTCAGTCATTGAAACATTAAACTCTCCGGGTGCTAGATTTAGCATGAGGCTGTGTCTGTTCAGCCACTTAGTGCGAAATGGATTTCTGTTTATTCTGGAGTGTTAACAGCCCAAACAGAACATCTCAATCCGAAACAGGTTAGCTGCTTCAACCTTTGGTGCTAGAGGAATGAAGAGGAGGCTGAAGAGGAGAGGGAAAAGGAGGAGGAAGTAGAAAAGAAAAGGGAAAAGAAAGAAAAAAAAAAGACACTCCTATTTGGACTAATTATGATCACTGTTGACTAATATAGTTTGGGTATTTGTCCACACTCAGATCTCATGTTGAATTGTAATCCCCAATGCTGGAGATGGGGCCTGGTGGGAGGTGTTTGAATCATGCGGTTGGATCCCTTGTGGCTTAGTGCTGTCTTCCTGATAGTGAGTTCTCACGAGTTCTTAGGGAGTTAAAAAGCATGTGGCACCTTCCCCCCAACTCCCTCTCACTCTCCTGCTTTTGCCATGTGACATGCAAGCTCCTGCATTGCCTTCTGCCATGAGCAAAATCTCCCTGAAGCTCCCCCAGCAGCCAAGTGATGTCAGCACTATGCTTCCTGTATAGCCTACAGAACCACAAGCCAAAGAAACCTCTTTTCTTTATAAATTACCCAGTCTTGGGTATTTCTTTACAGCAACGCAAGAACACCGTCTTTAAACATATCTGTAATGTTACTTGGAAACATTGTTATAATGTAATATTAGTATTTGACCATAAACCATGTTCAATACCATCTTCCTTTTACATAAACCTTAAGATGGATTTTCTTGGAACCTTCTTTTTTTTTTTTTTTTTAATAAGACGGAGTCTAACTCTGTCGCCCAGGCTGGAGAGGAGTGGTGCAATCTCTGTTCACTGCAACCTCCACCTCTCGATTCAAGTGATTTTCCTGCCTCAGCCTCCCAAATAGCTGGGATTACAGGCATGCACCACCATGCCTGGCTAATTTTTTTATTTTTTATTTTTGGCAGAGATAAGGTTTCTTTATGTTGGCCAGTCTGGTTTCGAACTCCTGACCTCAAGTGGTCCACCTGCCTCAGCCTCCCAAAGTGTTGGGATTACAGGCATGAGCCACCGCGCCTGGCCAGAACTTTCATTCAATAGTAATTGAGAACCTATTACGACCTGGTTGTCTGCATAAACTGATGTTTGAAGATTTTCCACTTCTCTTTATTTTGTGTAGGTACTGTCCCCAGCTCAGAGTGTTGGAATCATGGAGATTCACAATCAGACAGGGATGGCTTGAAAGTGAATAGATGAAAGTTAGTTAATAACTTGAGCTCATTGATTTGTGTTTTTTTAAAAAATAATGTATTAGAGAATTTGCACCAAGTCGTTCTTAGGTTACAGTAGTTATCTGTACCGCTGAACAAATAATCAAAATTATATCCATAATGTGAGCCTCAAGAAGGAGCTTCATCAGCGCAGGGAAAGAAGTCAGGTTTTAATGGTATTGATGTGTGAGCAGGACATCCTGACATTGAGGTGGTCAGAAGAAGCCGCTGGAAAGAAGGAATGGGACCACACCATCCAACATTCTGGGCACATGATGCTCAGGTCATGTGGACTTTTCTTTTTTTCTTTTTTTTTCTTTTTTTTGAGACAGGGTCTTGCTCTGTTGCCCAGGTTGCTGGAGTGTGGTGGCATGATCATGGCTCACAGCAGCCTCCAACTTCTGGGCTCAAGCAATCCTCCCACCTTAGCCTCCTGAGTGGCTGGGACTACAGGCGTGTGCCACGGTGCCCAGCCAACTTTTATCTTTTATCCAGTGGCACCAAACACACATGAGCACCTCAAAGGTGGGAAGTCAGTCATCAGTCTTCCCCTGTTGTCCCTTGCTCAAGCTGGTGTGTCCCCCTGTGTTCTATCTCCTCTCATCTGAACATGCTCCAGCTCTTCATATCTGTCTTCCTGACTGCTGCTTCTTTCTGAAGGAGGTAACCATGGGAGAAAGCAATGGACACGCTCATAAACACATGCACACACACACACTCATATGAATGCACACGCGTGCACCCACACATGAGCACAGCCACATGCATAAATGCGCATGCACACATGCACACGGTATCTACTGCTGGATGAAATCTACCACTGGCCACCACTTCTTCCTATAAGGTTCTGATAAGCCTATTATTACCAGTGAGATTGACAGTAATATCCTAACTTTAATCCAGAAATCATTTGCCCTTTGAATCATTTTCAGGGCCATATTTGAACAAAGTTTCCTTTGTTTTTACTCTAAGCCTTTGTCTGTGATATCTTATGGCTCCTTCATTCATAAACTCCATGGACAAAATTTCTCAGAGGTTCCAGTGCTGCAAAAAGCTGTACTTGTAAGCATTTGAGTTGTTTTTCTCTTATAGATACTATGCTTCTTATAATGGAGCATTTCTTTCTGTGCAGAAAACTTATGGATCAGATGTCTATTATGGCAACTTTTTTATATAAATTGGCGTTTTAAATCTAGCGGGGGAAATAAAACTGTAAATAAATTCTATGATAAATTATATATGAACTAAAGAATCCTTTTATAAAATGAATAATAACCTCTAAATTATCTTATTTATAAATTCAAGTCAGATGCGGTGGCTCATGCCTGTAATTCCAGCACTTTGGGAGGCCGAGGCAGGTGGATCACCTGAAGTCAGGAGTTCTAGACCAGCCTGGCCAACATGGTGAAACCCCATCTCTACTAAAAAACACAAAAATTAGCCGGGCGTGGTGGTGGGCACCTGTAATCCCAGCTACTCAGGAGGCTGAGGCAGGAGAATTGCTTGAACATGGGAGGTGGAGGTTGCAGTGAGCCAAGATCGCACCACTGCACTCCAGCCTAGGTGACAGAGCGAGACTCCATCTCAAAAAACAAACAAACAAACAAACAAAAATCCAGATTTTTATGTATTTGTTTTTATATTTGAAACAATGCTATTAAATGCTACATAAATATTTACAAATTTGAAATCATTTTATCATGAATGCCATGGCCAAAGTATAGTATTCTTCTGTATCTTCTCTCTTACCTTTTGTCATTGATGACTGCTTTTAGGGCATTTTCTAAATCTTCAGAAGTCATTTCAAGAACATTCAGGGTCACTCCAGCTCCCTTAGTCTCCATGCGCTTTGCATTGTCCATCTGATCACCAAACAAGGGCATCATCACCATGGGAACGCCATTGCATATGCCTTCATAAATACCATGGGAACCAGCATGGGTGATAAAGGCACGGGTCATTGGGTGACCTGAGGTGCAAAGTAGGGAGGATGTCAGCAGTTACGTCTCTGAGTTTCACAGCCAGACACATCTAGGTTCTGAAAACACTCCAAAGACTCAGTGTTACTCACATGCCCTTGAGATACCCCAGTAGATAAAAAGCAATGTAGGATATGTTGGCCATAATATTTTTAAGCTCAACAATCCTTTAGAATAGCTGTGCTTAAGCCATTTTCTTAATTTGACCCTGGTTTGACCTACACATCCAATCCTCCCAACATACCAAGAAGATCGTTTTGGGGTAGCCACTTAACAAGTATCGTATTGTTCGCAAGATTCGATGGTGGGGTTCCAGTGTACCGCCACAGGACCTTCGAGGGGCAAAAAGAACAGAATGCAAAGAAAGAACATAATATGATTAGAAAACAAATCTGCTATACTAACTAGAAAATGGGGGTCCTCTGAAGGAACATAACCTTTAACAGAGTGGGAGGCTCAGCAACTATGAAGGCTTCTGAGGACTGGCAACTTTCAGCATCTTGTTTTGGAGGTTTAGTTACAAGGGAGTATGCACTACGTGAATTTGTGACAATTTATCAAGCTGTGCACTCAGGATTTTTTTTCATTTTCCTGCACTTCAAGGGCAAGTTTGCTTAATAAAACAAGTGGATGCAGAACTATAAGAGCAAAAATATAAGACATAAATTCAATGTCCTAACCAACAGCTTTTTGGAGAAATACTCCTATTTAATATGAAGAAACAATATCCCTTTTATTTTATTTTTAAATAAATTCTCCCTAATATACTTTTGAGTCTCTTAGAGAAAATGAGACTTCCGAGTGTGGTGGATGATAGTTTAACAGAGTATTTGACAACAACCACAACAACGAAAAAAAAACCCTTTGGATTAATAGTTGGCAAGTGGCAGGGAAAAGCCAAATTTAAAGTTCCAACTTAGAGAATTAATCTGGAAGCTGGAAGTCTGGGGTTAGAGCTCCTGTGAAAATAGATATGAGGCCATAGTATAGAATCTTCTTACTGTCTGAGGGATTTTGCCCAAAGCATCAGCAATTGCCATAGCTTTCTTCTCTGGAATTTCTGCGACCATTGATCCCAAAGAGAAAACCACAATTCCATGTTCTCCAGAAGCATTAATGTAGGCTTCAAATTCCTAGAGCCAGAAGAAAAATTTTCAGTTAGTTTTTTCTCATATTCTTTGACAACTACATACGGTAAGTTATGAATTAGATATCTTCCTCTTAAGAATATGATTAAAGGCATGTGTGTTTGAGATAGAGTAAAAAGTTACTAATACGTAAGTTTTATAGCATTTTCCTCTCCTTTACTTCCTTCTAAAGGAGGAAGGGTTCTTGCTTACAGAATTATCCTTGAGATGCAAAATTCAGTTAATGTGCTAATTTTCCAAAAGCAAAGCACAGGTACATGCACACACATGCACACACCTATACATACATACCGTGATAATTCCACTTCAAGGACACAGAGCAAGGCATCAGTGATACAGAAGGGAAAAGCTGGGAAGGGCATGGTCCCTTTAAATGATATGGAAGTAGGGAAGGGAAGTTCTGGGTAAAAGAGGGTGTGGTCCCTGGCGAGGGCTCCACCCCCAGACCTGTGCCCACAGACCTAGGTGAAGACAGGTATTTTTGTTTTCCTGCCTAAATGTTGCATTTCCCAAAACCACCCTGGCCTGCCACGCCCTCATCATGTGCCTATAAAAACCCCAAGACCCTAGCAGGCAGACACACACGTGGCTGGACATTGGGAGGAGCACATCAGCGGAGGGACACGAGGACGGCTGGACGTCGAGAAGAACTCACCAACAGGGACTGGCAGGCCACCGACCAGCAGAACAATGTGGAGTTTGGCTGGGGCAGTCGGAGGAGAGCCCAGGCCACTGAGCCTGGGCCACCGAGCGGTCCGACTCCAGGGGAAAACCTTCCCATTCCATCCCCTTCTGGCTTCCTCCATCTGCTGAAAACTACCTCCACTCAATAAATCCTTGCACTCATTCTCCAAGCCCAGGTGTGATTCGATTCTTCTGGTACACCAAGGCAAGCCCCCAGGACACAGAAAGCCCTCTGTCCTTGCGACAAGGTAGAGGGTGCAATTGAGCTGGTTAACACAAGCCGCCTACAGAGGGCAAAACTAAAAGAACACTGTTAACACATGCCCACTGGGGCTTCAGGAGCTGTAAACATCCACTTGTAGACACTGCCTGTGAGGTCAGAGCCCCACAGCCTGCCCGTCTGTATGCTCCCCTAGAGGTCTGAGCAGCGGGGCACTGAGAAAGTGAGCCCCTCCTGCTGTCACACGCCCTGTCAGGGGGACAAGGAACGTTTTCCTGTTTCATCAGCATGGCAATTATTTTCCCACTGTAGATTTCAGTGGTCCAATGAATCCCACAAAAGTCTCTCAAATGGCTTTATGGGTTTATTTATTGTTATTATTATTTACTTTAAGTTCTGGGATACACATGCCATGGTGGTTTGCTGTACCTATGCTGTCCTCTAAGTTCCTCCCCTCACCCCCCCCACCCCTCAAGAGGCTCTGGCATGTGATGTTCCCCTCCCTGTGTCCGTGCATTCTCATTGTTCAACTCCCACTTATGAGTGAGAACATGGGGTGTTTGATTTTCTGTTCCTGTGTGAGTTTGCTGAGGATGATGGCTTGCAGCTTTGTCCTTGCAAAGAACATGATCTCGTTCCTTTTCATGGCTGCATAGTATTCTACGGTGTATACGTACCACATTTTCTTTATCCAGTCTATCATTGATGGGCATCTAGGTTGGTTCCATGACTTTGTTATTGTGAATAGTGCTGCGATAAACAAATATGCGCAAATGTCTTTATAGTAGAATGATTTCTATTTCTTTGGGTATATACCCAGTAATGGGATTGCTGAGTCTATGGTTTTACGTTTCTAAAGAATACTGAGGGCACTAGTAAGGTTGTGTGATGTGGCAGGGCCTGCCCAGAATTGAGGGGTTCCCTGGGACATGTGACTTTCAGTGCTAAAACCTGAACAGTCCTGAGAAAGCCAGGACACTGGTCATCCTAGATGTGAGTCACAGGAGACCTCTGACAGGGCTCAGCAAACGCGATTTGCACAGCAGGACTCCTGCCAAGCCTGATTTGGAACACGACCAGGAAAGCCCCAGACACTGACCATCCTTCCCCCAAGGTGAGCCCCCTCTCCCCGCCACTCTCACCAGCCCCAGGCCCTCATGAGTCCTCTGGCTCTTAAGGGCCTTGTCTTGACCTTTTCCCTGGGGGTCATCTAAAAGGTCAGGGAGGACAGAGTCATCCTCCCCACCACCGTGCTGCATTTTTGGTTTGTAGCAAGAACACCCTGAGGATGGTTTTTCTGAACTCCTTCCTCCCTAGGGTCTGCCCCACATCTCTCCCTTCTCTCTCCCTCTTTCTTGGGGAGAGAGAGCTCATTTCCAAGTGCTCTTCAAGCTTTCTTCTGAGCGATGGTAAATGGCTTACTCAAATTTCCTAAAACCTTTGCTCTTTATGAAACCCACTCTTACACTGAAGCTCATCTGGAAAGGGCCGAGTCTAAATTCTCCAGGCACACCCTCCCACGCCCACTCAGCAATCAGCAGGATGTGATTCACACATAATTGAACCCACATAAAAGTCCATAAACGTCCGAAGTTAAATAGCAGGAGATCACGAAAGTTTAAATGGCACAAAAGTTCATCTAGAGATTCACGCAGGGCAAACTGCAGAGAAGTTGTCATCATGGCCAACTCCTACCTCAGCCAGCTATTATGAGGCTCAATAAAGGTGAAGTCCATCCCCTACTTGGCAAAGCTTCCCTTAAACTTCACCCTGACTTCACAGTTACTGGAATGACCAAAGAGTGAAGCAACATACTAACTGAAAATAACACTCTAATCCCCCACCATTGATTCCCTTCAAAAAAAAGGTGAGATCCCCCGAATGAGAGAACTTCCCTGCTCTGATGAGACTTCCCCAGCCAAAATCAGACATTTAACATAACTCCTAAACTTTACTAGAATTTTGTATTTTTAGTTTAGGCTTTTAATTGGATTTTCCCTTCTCAAATGCATTTCGTTTTTCCAGAATTCTTCTTTAGCACTTAGACACCATATGGGGCACCTGTGACTTCACCATCACGCATTCCCAGTAACCCACGTGTATCTCAACCTTCCCTGCTCCCAAGCTTTCCTCTCCTGGCCATCTCAAAGCCTCTGTCCTCACTAATCTTCCGTTCAGTTATTTTTCTCAGATCCAACATTGTGATTGTCTGTGAACCATTGCTATCTCACCCTGGCAGGGGAGCAACATCTTGGAATTCTTGAGTTTCATTCCTTTTCTCCCAATGTTGTTCCACTATCTCTTTTCCTTCAGACACATCAAAGACACGCCAATGCCAGGTTGTGCTTTCTCTATGGACTTCTTTGTGCAATAAAAGTTTTATCTTTATTCTTAAAGTTCAGGAGTTTTATCAAGACTATTGAGAATAGGACTATCAACACAAGAGGAATGGTAGTGCAGAGTGGCATTTTTAGTTAACAAAGAAAGAGAAAATAAAAATAGTAACTTGACCAACCAGTAAAAATCTGGAAAAGGGAGAATGGCAAAGTCAACTAAACATAAAGTAAACTGAGAGAGTTACAATCAAATCTATTAATTGTTAGACTCAAGTGGGCAAAATGCAGTTATTAAAGCAACTGCCTGACTGGATTAAAAATCCCAGTTCCATGTTGCTTAAAAAGGAAGAAAGCTTGAAGACAAAGGAGTACTAAAGATGTACTAGGGAAATGTAAACAAAAATAATCCAGAAGTGGTAATATTAATATCCAAAAAGTGGAATTTCAGATTAAAACATTCAACAAGACAAAGAAGGTTACTAACAGGTACAATTTACAAGATATTTTCACACCTAAGCCTTACTGCACCAAACAAGGCAACAAACAATATGTAATCAACACAATTCACCACTTAGACATTGATGGTTATATCAGTAAATGCCAGAAAGGCAGCTGATAAAGTTTGGTGCCTCTCCTACAAACACCCTCACGTAAAGAAGGAAATTATCTAAATCAATAAAGACGATTTGCCAGAAAACAATGGCTAACGCAATGCAAAATAATGAAATGATAATCAATTTCCACTAAAATAGCAGCAAGACAGGAATCTTTCCTATTGCCAGAATTATTCAACTGTTTTTACAGATTCTAATAAATTCAATAACCCTGATATTTGGCATGGAATTTAAAACAGAAGAAACCAAAATTTCTTTATCAGCAAATGACTGCCTGTGTTTTTTATTATGAAAGTCAATATTTTGATGAGACGGCTGAGTAGTGAGTAGATAATCAGCTAGAGATAGAAATGGAAAAAAAACACACACACACACACATTCACACACACACAAAAAAAACTCTGTAAAATACTTAAGAAAAGATGAATGAGAAAGAAACAGAACAAATGTTTTTTAAACTACAAAATATCTTATCTTTTTAAAGGAAGTGTTTGAAGTCACAACAACAAAACTCCGGGAATACAAGGTGTAACGCTCCTCTGTGGGGAACTAGACTCGATCCATAGGAGAATACACTGTGGTACACAAGTACCATGAAATACTATTTCATAGTTTAAACAGTAATAGCATTTAAAACTGGAGTAATACCCATGACATATTGGTAAGTGGGCAGTGGGGATACACTGTTACTCTATTTTGTAGAAAAGGCAACCAAAAAATGATATATGTTTGTGGATGGATAGATAGATAGATGATTGATTGATTGATAGATAGATAGATAGATAGATAGATATGTAGTAGCTGGAGTACAAAGAACTAAAAAGAGCTATTGTAGATTATTCTCTACCCAGTGACTAGACCTCAGTTGGCACCTTTCTTCTCACTCAATTAGTACTTAGCATATATTCGATGGGTGCCTATTCTGTGCCTTAGGCGCTGATATTTATGGAGCGCCAAATACATGCAGACCCATTGGCAGGTGTTGAGGGTGCAGCATACAGCGGATGTGATTAATGCAAAGTCACACATGTCCCCATGGGGCTCATGACGTGAAGCGGACAATCAACAATTATTTAAGAGAAATGACTGCCATATTTGATGTGCTATGAAGGAAAATGCACAGGAAATTTTAAAAAATAAAATAAAACACATATGTTGGAAGTATAGTGGAAATAAGGTCTGGTGCTCTCCGAGGGTGATATCAGTCCCCTTAATGGGAGCCAGACTCAGCACCTGGGAAGTGCCTGGGCTGCCAGTAGATCCTCAGTCAATCTTTGAAGGATAAATGAATGAATGCTCACTGAAATGTCACCTCCTCAGAGAGTCCTTCCCTAACCCTCCATCTGAAGGAGCCTCTCCTGTTCTTCTCTATATTCTGCTGAGATTTAGATGAGGATGTGAATGCTACTTTTTGCATACTTCAAACTCTGTAGGGGAAAAATAAACCTAACAACTTGAGAATGAAACCCACAACCTTTCTGTATCATGTCAGAACCTGTCTGGTGATTGACTCATTAGAAGAGAAGGGACTGCAGGATCTAGCTTCTTATCAGAATATTTAGAAACTGGAGCTTTAACGAGGATCACAAAGGCAACTTTCATTGCCAGGATCTATCATCAAAGAATGATTTTATCAGTCCTGAACGTTGGCTGCCTGACTGAATCCAGGGCAAGGTGCAGGCTTCAATTGAGTTTTCTACAAGGTGTCCCAAACCCAGCATTCTGTGCTTATGGCATTTAACAGCTTGTTGTTTCTAATTGATTACTATCCACTGGAGCACACAGAGTAAAATGTCCAAGGAATGTTTTCTTGAAATCTCGGATACCAAGAAATCATCCAGAAGATGATGCCAAAGACAGACTCAGGCCCAGGAATCAAAAATTAACAAAAGAGGGCATTTTAAACTATCTCAGAATGCTTGCTCAGCATATATCTGGGGCTAGTTAATTGATCCAAAGTAATACATCTGAAAGAATATATGCATGTAAAAGTCCCACTCCAATACACACCTGGGATAGTGGACTTTGGTGAAGGCAGTTGATTCCACCAATGAAAGCCATATTGGGCATGATGGGCCTAGGGTAATCCTTCACAAAGTCACTTCTAAGCAGCCAGACAGATGCAGAGCTCAATAGGTTCTGGACAGTCACCTCTCTCTGCAGGAATTCCGAGGCAAGGGTTGCATATGGGGAATAAACCACGTCGCACAGAAAGTTCTGTGAAAAGGCAATGAGCATGTTCTTCACCCGCTGCAGGAAGGTCATGTGATCTGAATGAGCGGACAGAGGCCTGGGCACGTAGGAGAATGGGTTGGGGCACTGGGTAGCCTCAGATTCCAGGCTGCATGGCAATGCATTCAAGAAGAATACAGTGGGCAGAGACAGGTACTGGGCCACGATGGGGCCACAAGGAAGGAAAGGGTCTGTCAGCATGACGTCAAAGCTGCTTTCCGCAAGGGAGGCCATGAGCTCCTTGTTGTGCAGTAAGTGGGAACAGCCAGACAAAAGCATAGCAGAGTCCTTTTTTATTTTCTTGTATGTTTTGATCACACGCCGCAGGAAAGAATCATTCTCAAAAACATTATGCCCAAGACTAACAAAAGACTCTTTCACATCCTCCCTTTGGAATGGCACAGGGTACGTCTTCAAGGTGTAAAATGCTCCCTCTCTGATGTACAATGAGGCATCAGGTGCTAGGACAACTATTTCATGTCCCCTCTGCTGCAGCTGCTGGATGGTCCCAAGCATGCTCAGCCAGTGGCTGCCATCCACTGGGATCAACAGCATCTTCCCAGCATGGCACAGCACTGGGCCCAGCACACACAGCAGCAGGCCCAGGACAAGTGGATGTCTGCCTTGGGACTCCACAGCCATGGCACCTTTGCTCCTGCCAGAGCTTCGCCCTCTCCTACTTATATATATGGTAAAAACCAATTGATACACCAAGTTAATGTTTGATTGTGTCACATGACTATGAAAAGTCATCAGTCCACAAAGGTAGCAGGGAGTTCACTTTCACAGATAAAGAAGGTGGAGCTTTATTAGGTTTCTTAACAGGCAACAACAGTTGAACTGGCTGGAATTTCATACTTAAATCACATT
The DNA here is from genome assembly GCF_043159975.1 of Macaca nemestrina. Classification (NCBI taxonomy): domain Eukaryota; kingdom Metazoa; phylum Chordata; class Mammalia; order Primates; family Cercopithecidae; genus Macaca; species Macaca nemestrina. The sequence continues at coordinate 131,864,119 of NC_092135.1, read as the reverse complement.
CTTGAGTGAACACAGCAAAGTACCTCCAGCACCTCTGGATCCATTAAATTAGTATTCCACGGACCAAGAAGTGTTACCAGAAAGGAATAAGGACGACTATGTAGTGACAAGTTAGGCTTCTTTTCCAGAAATTAAACAGAAAGCTTTTTAGAAAGCCTTTTAGAAAGAAAAGAACACAACTGTACCCCCACTTTCGCCATGGAAACCTAGGCGTGCTCTTTCCACAGCTCCCCCGGTACTGCCTGCTCACCTGTATCATGTGTTTCATTCCTTCATACAACAAATATTTATTGAGTCCAGCACAGTGTGGGGTCTTGAGGCTGCAGCGGAGCCCACCACATGAGTCTCCTGCCTCCTCAGAACTCACGTGCTATCAGGTGAGCCAGACTCACAATTTAAACAGATGAGCAGGGACTTAGAAATTGTGAACCATGCTAAGAAGGAAATGAACAGGTGGGTGGGTGGGCGGCGGTGGAGGGGCATGCTGGGGTAGAGAACGACCAGAAAGGGAAATCCGCTGGAGTGCATATGCACAAAAGTCTTCCCCAAGGACAGGTCTATATTAGTGTGAACCTGAAAGAGCCAGTCCTATAAGATAGATCTTGAGTGGCTAAGTTGGCCTGGATTTAAAATAGAGCCAACTGGTCCTTTGCTTACTACAGGTCACACAGTTATTCTGAGCATCCTGAAAACCTGTACCTTTTCATAGTTGAGATTTTCAGCACTCACCTGAATCAACCAATTAGAGCTCACCCACCTCAGCCACTCAGGGCTCAGCTTCATCAACTAATCAGAATGCAGCTGCATTGACCAATAAGAACTAAGCCAAGTTTCCATCCTTCATTTGCATAAATGGACCTGATTAGGAACCTCAGAAAGAACTTTTTGCCATGAAACCTGCCTTCCTTGTGTTCTCTGGAACTCACTTTCATTGTATACCAGAGGCTGTAACTCCCTGGTTTGCAAACTGTTCACTGGAACAAAATCTCTTTCTTCCAAATTCCTTTTCAGAGAACTTTTGTTCACAACAGGAAACCAAATAGATAAGCAAATTCAATTAAGTTAAATTGTACTCATTCCACTGGCCCAAGATCCAGGGGGAAATAAGGCATTTGGGGAAATTCTGATGACTGAGTGGAAGGCAAAAGGGAAAGATGAGCAAAAACAATAACTCAGATTTGCATTTTATTGACCATGGACTCTGGGGAAAGTATTGTGCAGCCAGAACTGGAAGTATTACACTCTTTTCTTTGGGGATATACTGCCGTACCATACAATCCCAACATAATTGCACAGATCCCAACACTTTAACCATACATAGCACAGGCCAGCCATACTTGGGGATGTTCTTAGAGGATCATAGAGAAACAGCTAACCAGAGTTTTGGTGTCCTGTGGGACATATTAACAGGTACTTAGGGTACCCTCTCATTCTGCTCCTTAGAGTAGGTACTTCGGCATGCACATGCACACTGAAGCTCTCCCCCATGCCCAAGCACTCTTCATTTTTTAGGACCAAGATTCTGGGCAAGCAGAATAGACATAGCAATGCTTTCACTCTTTGTTGTGTCCTTATCAGAAATTCTGAAATTCACAGTTCAATTTAAACCTTAAGGGTGATAATTCTTCCAAAGTCCCAATGCCATGTGAGTGCATTTGTGGATTAAAGGGAGAAAAGAGGCTATAAACACATAAGTCACCACTGTAATGATTTTATGACTTTCCTGCATCACGCAGAGCTTCCACGCTTTTTGAGGCTGCTGCTGCTGTGTACCTGGATGGTTTGGGGCCACAGATCTGCCCTTGACCAAGAAATACTTACTAATCTGAATAGTAGGCAATCCACATTCACCCTCATGAATTACAACAGAGAACCATTGCTAAGCAATCCAATTAATCTCTGCTCTGGAACCAAAGCAGAATCCATTGCTAATTCCCTCATCCACCTAATATTTATGGAATGTGTGAGCCCTACTGTATGCCAGTCACTATGCTAGGAACTAGGGCCAGAAGGCCAAGTTAGAAATGGTCCTTGCCTGAAAGGAGGGGTCAGGTGGACGGAGACAAATTCATGACCAGGCAATTACAGGGCATGGTGCTCTGGGGGCTGAGAAATCACATGGCAGGGCAGCAATGTGATGGTCTTGCTTTGAGGGCTACTAAAGAGTGACATGTCCATGGAAAGTGTTTCTGGAACCCTTTTGAAGGTACTTTCTTTTTAAGCTGAAGACCTAAGTTAATAGACCACCACTTGACACACTCCCAGCTCCTATCATCAAATCAGAATGAAGGGACTTGTTACTAAAGGAGCAACATAAACATGTCCATTGCCATGTAGATTATCTACAGGACCCTCCAGGGAAACAAAGCCACCGTCCTTGAATCTCCACAGCATTTTGTTCTGCTCTGCCTTACATCTTTTAGCAGTTTGCATATCTGTCCCTGCTATTAGACTATAGCTATATCCTTTACATCTATTCCTTACAGGCAAGATTTTGGCTTTGGAATCATGCTGTCACTGAGGTGCCAGTACACGATTTTGGAGACAGTAAGCACTCTGGACATGCTTCTCTATACAGGTGACTTTCCTTCTCTTTTCGTTCTAGACCCTGTGTCCAAGATAGCAAGTAAGTGCTGAATCTGGATGTTTCTACCACTGTCTCTCAGACCCAGCTGCCATTATCCTATTTCAGGGCCTCAGCCCCCCAGTTCCCCAACCCACAGCTGTCCCTTCTGAATCACTGCATCGGCTGCCAACTGAAAAACCCCACGTCACCACCACTTCTAGAACCTTGATCAACAGCTTCCTGGGCACAGTAGAAAATTCAGACTCCTCTGCCTTGCTCTCAAAACTCTGGGATAGATCCCAGTCCCCCTGTCCAAGCTCATTCCTCCTCTCTAGCTCTTCTGCTTGCCCCCTCCCTCTGCCTCTTACCCTCCAGCCATTCTGGATCACTTGTTGTTCCCCAAACTTGCTTTGATGTTCCCAAATTGCTTTGTTCACACTGAACTCTACCCTCAGCCAGCTTACTATGACTGTTCATTGCGTGCTTACCAAGTGCCAAGCCCAGGTTTCAGTTATGTCACTAGAGGTTATATAAACTCAGAAGTTTGTTCTGGTGAGATAACACATCCCCATTAGCCCTAATACCCTTTATGAACTCTTAGAATGTTCTTTGGTTAATCATTTTCCCTTTAGAACTGAGTGACCTTTACTAGTGCAATGCCTCACAATTTATCAAAGCAAAGAATCCAATGTCAAAAAGAGAATAAGGAGATGAAGAGAACTCAGATCTCAAAAAAAATCCCCTCAAAATTCATGGTCATGACATAGCAGTTCTAGTGGAAATAATCACTGCATCTCAAGTTTATAGCACGCCAGTGTATGGCTTCGATACAGTAACTAGTGCTGTATTTCCTTTTGTCTGAGAGGATCTCCCTGGTGTTTGTTTTAGCAGTCAAGAAAAGTGGATTACACGCACAGTTGACCCTCCATATACTTGGGCTTCACATCTGCAGATTCAGTCAATAGCAGATTGAAAATATTTGGGGGTAAGATAAATGAAAAAAAAAATACAAATAATACAAAGAAAAAACCAATACTGTAAAGCAACTTTTTATATAGCATTTACATTTATTATGTAAAAGTAATCAAGAGATGATTACAGGTTTAAAGGAGGATATGGGTAAGTCATATACATATACTGTGCCATTTTATAAAAGGAGCTTGAGCATCTAAATTTTGGTATGTGGAGGAGGGTTGTCCTAAACTAATCCCTTCAGAATACCAGGGACTACTGTACTAGACTAGCAGGTCTCTAAAGTATGAGCCAGGAAATCCTAGGGATCCCCAAGAATTTTTCAGGAGAATTTTGTAAAGTCAAAACTATTTCCATAATAATGCTACTTGATTTTTTCACTGTCATTCTCTCACAAATGTACAGTGGAGTTTTCCAGAAGCTACATGGGTGATGTGTAATATCACGATAGATTGAATGCAGAAGCTGACATAAGAATCCAGCTTTCTATTACGTTCTAAAGAGAGATGCAAAAAATGTAAAACGATGCCACTCTTCTCACTACATTTTGTCTCAAAAAAAGTTAAATAAAAACGAGGTTTGTTAGTGTGTCATGGGTTTATTCTTATTAAATTGCCCAATGAATATGTTTTTAATTCTGTTTTAATCTCTAATGCAGTACATATGATAGGTATAATCCACATGAACAAAAGCAAACGGGTACCCGGGCTGGAACGTTAGAGAACTGCAGTCCTAAACAACAGGATGTTTTCAGCCCTGGTCAGACTAAACTCACTCCCACCACCCCCTTCCCTCCTGTGGCCGAGGAAAAAGACTGATATAAAGCCGACTTTAAGAAAAACAGTTCTTCAGGCAGCTAAAGTCAAAGCCCTCTCTTCTCCCTGACTTCTTTTTCCTACCCTTTTTGGAGACCATGGCTTTGGGGGCCGAAGTGGGTGGGGCCTGGTCGTGGAGCATCACAGAGCCTCACAGAGAACAGGGCCAGTCCCAGCAGCACTGCATCCTGGGAAGCGAGGCGCTCATAGGCCTCGACCAATGAGATGTGGCTGCGTCACAAGGGGCGTCCCTCCAGGCGACCCAGGTCGCCAACCACTCGGGCCCGCGCTCGCTGCGCCAGTGCCCCGCGGGCCGTTCTGGGCGTCCAGCATGGTGGACTACTACGAGGTGCTGGGCGTGCCCCGGCAGGCCTCGACCGAGGCCATCAAGAGGGCTTACCGCAAACTGGCGCTCAAGTGGCACCCGGACAAAAACCCCGAGAACAAGGAGGAAGCAGAAAGGAGATTCAAGCAGGTGGCCGAGGCCTACGAGGTGTTGTCGGACGCCAAGAAACGTGACGTCTACGACCGCTATGGCGAGGCGGGGGCGGAGGGTAGCTGCGCAGGTGGCAGACCCTTTGAGGACCCCTTCGAGTACATCTTCAGCTTCCGCGACCCGGCCGAGGTCTTCAGGGAGTTCTTCGGTGGCCAGGACCCATTCTCCTTTGATTTCTTCGGAAACCCGCTGGAAAATATTTTGGGGAGTCGGAGGAACTCCCGGGGAAGCAGAAGCAGAGGGTCTGTACCCCTTTTCTCCACCTTCAGTGAATTTCCAGCTTTTGGGGGTGGATTTTCTTCTTTTGATACAGGATTTAGTTCCTTTGGCTCCCTGGGAAGTGGGGGCCTTTCTTCCTTCTGCATGTCCTATGGTAGTGATGGGACAGGCAGCTTCAAGTCCATGTCGACTTCCACTGAAATAGTTGATGGCAAAAAAATCACCACCAAGAGAATCATTGAGAATGGCCAAGAAAGGGTGCAAGTGGAGGAAGATGGAGAGTTGAGTTAAAGTCCTTCATAATAAATGGCATAGAGCAGTAGCTCCGCATTGACACCGAGTAATCCCAGTCCACATTTGACTTAAAGCACATCTGGAGGAATAGTGGACTTTTTTTAGGATTGAAAGTGAACTTTGCTTTCAGAAAAACTGTACCCAAGAATTTATAAACATTTTATGCCAATGCCTGTCTTTACCGTTGGGACTACTACGGATAGGACCTCTGTTTGTCTTTCGATCATTGTAAATATCTGTGTGTGCTTTGCTATTTATTAAACTTAAGCCTGAGGCTGACAATGATTATTTCCTAGTGCTAGGACAGAATGTTCAGCTCAGCACTTTAAGCCTTAACTTTTTCTGTTGGGAAAGTGTGAGCCAGGTGGTTTGCTCTAAATCATTTGACTTCAGTGTTTTACTGTGTGGTGGTGAAATTATGAATATATTAATACTCTGGCTTAATTTAATGATGGCTTTTAATTGCACATAAATGCTGGTGATGTAGGAAGAGTTGACCATTATTTAGATAAAAGGTTAAACCCAGGCTTTATAAAAGCAGGTAAACCTGGTAAGGTGGATGCATTAGTTTCCTATCATGGCTGTAACAAATTACCCAAACTTGGTGGCTTAAAACAACACACGTTTTTTCTCTTAATATTTTGGAGGTCAGACATTTGAATCCCGTATCACTGAGCTGAAATCAGTGTAAGAAGCATGTTCCCTCTGAAGGCTAAGGACAGACCTTGGGGTTACATGGTTGGTCAATGGTGTACTAGGACTGTCTTCAGCCCTAACGTGGTTCTCCAACTATGGTAGGTCCCAGAAATGTAAAAAAAGCATTTCCAGAAGGCCACACAGGACTATCCTATTGCTGTGCTTGGGACATATCAAATTAGTTTGATGAAAGCCAAATGTATCTGTAATATTGTTTGGGTGAGTCACCATACACACAACTGAGAAAGTACCTTTCTGTTGGCACGGGTTATGCCCCAAATGAAGACCTTTTGGGGCATGTTGTCTTGGGGTAGTCCATCACAAAGGGTCCCATCTTACAGGGTCAACTCTGAGGAAAGGTTTGCATAAGACATGAGAGCAAAAGGGCAACTGAACTAGACAGGCTAAAAAAAAATTAAGAGCAGCATGCTGGTAATTTTTTACAGAAAAATCATGGCCTGAACACATCATTAACCAACAAAGACTGTGATAATGGGTTTGGATATGCTCTAGAACCCTCAAAATTCAGTCTGCATGGAATGGCACCCAAGCAATAAACAGCAGGAACATGGCAGTTAGCTGGCACCAACCCACAGGGGCACACAGGGTCTCACAGTGAACTCTGAAATCAGCATGCTACAAGGTGCCTGGGTAGTTGCTTCTTATACAATAATTACACAAGAAGTATCAGAATAAGACAGACTGTCAGGGCTTTTGAAAAATGAGTTCATATTTTAGAGAACCAGACAAGGGAACTTACATGTGTGAAGATACTCACTGAGTAGTCTGCTGGGAGTGAGTTTGCTTTTGAAGCAGTTCAGGGATGAAAAGAGTTTTGAGAGATAGTAGGAAGGCATAGAAACAGTTTCATGGTAGTTTTGTGTGTTGGAAATCACCACTCTGGGTAGGGTAGAATGAGTGGGATTGTATCTACACAATTGGTTACATAAATCCTATTGTTTGGGTCAGCAAAGAGTGGCATACCAGTGTCACTCAGAGGTAGTGGGTCCCTGTAACAACTCTGGCTAGTTTTAACAGTTGAAAGCAAACACAACGTTCAAATTTTGATATATCCTGGATTACTGATGTCATAAATAGGAAGTGTTCCTTTTACAGAAGTGTAAACCTTGATTGATTATTGTTTGTTTGTTTTTTTGTTTGTTTTAGAGACGGGGTATTGCTCTGTGGCTGTTGCCTAAGCAAGATTATACCTCACTGTAACCACAAATTCCTGGGCTCAAGTGATCCTTCCTCCTCAGCATTCCCAGTAATTGAGACTACAGCTACCACGCCTAGCTAATTAAAAAAAATCTTCTTGTAGAGATGGGAATGATGTTTACCCACTCTGTTGTCCCAGCAAGAGCATTTTATTTGAAGAATTTTTAGAATTCAAAAATCTCCTTTTAAAATGTCTCATCTCAAAAACATAACTGCTAGAGGCCTGTATGTGTATACTCATCTCTTATAAAAGGATTTGATAAATCAGGTTTTCAGAATGGAAAAAGAGGTATTTCCTCTGGTGCAAAGATGACCATCTTGAGACCCCTAAAATGAATTCCCTCCGTGGAATCACTTGTTGCTTCTCACCAAGCACAGCGGGCAAGGAAAGGCATGACCCTATGAGCCCCAGCAGACCTGGAGTCCTGTGACCAACTCAGTAGGGTCCAAAAAACCAAACGGCCAGGTATCTTTTCTGTCTAGAGCTCAACACAGCTGGTTTTAATTCAGCTTACATCACACACTGGAGAGTATCTGGAAGAGGGAATGATTCTTTCTGTCCATCATCTTCTTCCCCTCTGATTCTACTTTCTGTCTCCAAACAGGTAGAGAGACTTCCCCATTGTGGGAAATCATTCACATAACAGCTTACCTTTCTAGGAATTTCTAATTCTACTTTCTCATCAATGTTCTCAATAAATCTAGATTCATTTCCTTTTCCCACACTCTCCTTTAAACCCGTTCAGTATAACATCAATCACCACCAATCTTGTATTAGTCTGTTCTCACACTGCTATAAAGACATACTCAAGACTGGGTAATTTATAAAAGAAAGAGGTTTAAATGACTCATAGTTCCACATTGCTAGGGAGGCCTCAGGAAACTTACAATCATGACAGAAGGTAAGAGATAAGCAAAGGCATGTGTCACATGGCAGCAAGCAAGAGAGAAACAGAGAGGAAGAGCTTGTGAATGAATGGGGAAGAGTCCCTTATAAAACCATCAGCTCTCATGAGAACTCACTCAGTAGGATGAGAACAGCATGGGGGAAATTGCACACATGATCCAATCAGCTCCCACCAGGTCCCACCCTTAACACATGTGGATTATGGAGATTACAATTTGAGATGAGATTTGGGTGGAAACACAGAGTCAAACCATATCATTCTGCCCCCTGGCCCCTCCCAAATCTCATGTCTTTTCACATTTCAAAACCAATCGTGCTATCCCAACAATCCTCCAAAGTCTTAACTTATTTCAGCACTAACTCAAAAGTCCATAGTCCTAAGTCTCATCTGAGACAAGGCAAGTCCCTTCCCCCTATGAGCCTGTAAAATCAAAAGTTAGTAACTTCCAAGACACTATTGGGGTACAGAAATTAGGTAAATATTCCCATTCCAAATGGGAGAAACTGGCCAAAAAAAGGAGGGGGGGGGCTACAGGCCCCATGCCAGTCCAAAATCAGGCAGGGCAGTCATTAAATCTTAAAGCTCCAAAATGATCTCTTTTGACTTCATGTCTCACATCTAGGTTATGCTGATGCCAGAAGTGTGCTCTCACAGTCTCAGGCAACTTGGACACTGTGGCTTTGCAGGGTAAAGTCCCCCTCTATGCTGTCTTCAGAGACTGGCATTGAATGTCTGTGGCTTTTTCAGGCACATAGTGCAAGCTATTGGGTCTACTATTTGGGGTTCTGGAGGATGGTGGCCTTCTTCTTACAACTCCACTAAGCAGTTCCCCAGTGGAGACTCTGTGTGGGGGCTCCAACCTCACATTTCTTTACCACCCTGCCCTAGCAGAGGTTCTCCATAAGGGCTTCACCCATGCAGCAAACTTCTGCCTGGACTTCCAGGCATTTCCATACTCCTCTGAAATTTATGTGGAGGTTCCCAAACCTAAATTCTTATCTTCTGTGTACCCACAGGCCCAACACCACATGGAAGCTGCCAAGACTTGAGGCTTGCACCCTCTGAAGCAACAGCCTGAGCTGTACCTTGGCCCCTTTTAGCCATGGCTAGAGTCACTGGGACACAGAGTGTCCAGTGCAGTCCTGAGGCTGCACACAGCACGGGGGCCCTAGCCCAGCCCACAAAACCATTTTTCCTTCCTAGGCCTCCAGTCCTGTGATGGGAGGGTCTGCTGCAAAGGTCTCTGATATGCCCTGAAGCCATTTTCCACATTGTCTTGGCGATTAATATTTGGCTCCTCCTTATTTATGGAAATTTCTTTAGCCAGTATTTCTGCAGCTGGCTTGAATTTCTCCCCAGAAAATGGGTTTTTCTTTTATACCACATGTCAGTCTGCAAATTTTCCAAACTTTTATGGTCTGCTTCCCTTTTAAACCTAAATTCCAATTTCAGATAATCTCTCTCAAGTTCATAGTTCCACAGATCTCTAGGGCAGGGGCAAAAATGCCACCAGTCTCTTTGCTAAAGCATAGCAAGAGTGACCTTTGCTCCAGTTCCCAACAAGTTCCTCATCTCCATCTGACACTCAGCCTGGACTTCATTGTCCACAACATTATCAGCATTTTGGTCAAAACCATTCAACAAGCCTCTAGGAAGTTCCAAACTTTCCCACATCTTCCTGTCTTCTTCTGAGCTCTCCAAACTGTTCCAACCTCTGCCTGTTACCCAGTTCCAAAGTCACTTGCACATTTTCAAGTATCTTTATAGCAGTACCCCACTCTCCATGGCACCAATTTACTGTATTAGTCCATTCTCACACTGCTATAAAGACAAACCCAAGACTGGGTCATTTATAAAGGAAAGAGCTTTAATTGACTCACAGTTCCATGTTGCTGTGGGGGCCTCAGGAAACTTATAATCCTGGCAGAAGGTGAGAGAGACGCAAAGCCATGTCTTATACAGTGGCAAGCAAGAAAGAGAGACGAAGAGCTTGCAAGTGAAGGGATAAGGGCTCCTTATAAAACCATCAGATCTCATAAGAATTCACTACGATGAGGGCAGCAGGTGGAAAACTGCCCCCATGATCCAATCATCTCCCACCAGGTCCCATCCTCAACACGTGGGGATTATGGGGATTACAATTCAAGTTGAGATTTGGTGGGGGACACAGAGCCAAACCATGTTAAATCTGGTGTGACCTCATGCTGGGAAACAATCAATGGATTCACTATTAAATACATTAGCCTGTTCTTTACCACACTCGAAAATTAGCCTTGTTAATGTGGAATTCTCTAAGAGGCATAGCAAGAGTGATCTGTGCCACAGTTCCCAATTTGTTCTGCTCCACTGAAATAACAGTGAAGATTTGAGCAATGTAGTTAACACTGGAGAATATGTTCACATTGAAAAACTGGAAGAAAAGGGCAAGAGTCACTATTTAAATGCCATCCCATTTTTCAACATTTTTACAAATCTAATAAACCCATATTTTATAATTGAATAACTACACTGCACAAGAGGGAAAATCACCAATAAAAAAAATCATGTGGTTTGATTTAAAAAATTAAACTTAGAGTATTTTGCAATAATACCTATGTTAATAAAAAGAATTACAGAAATAAAAATACAAAAGGATCTAAAGTTATGGAAGTTCATATGCATTCGGTGAATATGACATAAAAAGGCTGAATTCATATTAATGAACCCCAAATATTCTGGAATAATGAAAGCTGCCTTTGAAATGTTTGGTAAAGGAGTAGATCCCACTATAGAAACTTGGAGTGGGATAGGGTGGGTTTGGTGATGTGATCAGCCTCTCCTGAGAGATGCTTCCCTTGTTGGACACATGTCCGTTCATCACTGTCCCCAGGTTACTGGGCTTATACACTCACAGTTTATCTCCTCCCTAGTCCCCTCCACAATTTCTTGATAATTTCAGCATTCCAAGTAGCAGACCCATTTGACCTGCAACCATCACTATTCCTTCCAAAATCTGAGATGTCCCCACATCATGCACCAGACCCCAAATCCTGAACAGAAAATCTTTTGTTAGCACAGATCCCTCTCTGGAAACTGAATTCCGTGTGTAATTCCATAGTCACAGACAGACATCCCACTTTCATTGACCTACTTCCACTGAACTGAGTCAACCTCTTTGACACTACTACTTCTTGTGAGTGCTTAGGTCTCCTGTGGTCACCTCTCTATCTTTTGCAAGATGGGACCACTAAAAATTATCACGTTAACTATTGTAATTTGCTGTTGTATCATCTTTCCCCTGAAAATTATGCAAACAAAAAATCCAGGATGGGTCAATTCTCAATGTAGAGTGTCCCTGCTCCTGCCCAATGAAGGGCATGCACAACCATGACCATGGTGCCTTTACCAACGAACAGTCTCCATGAGTCACACCAGTCCTTGCCCATCCTTTGACAAACATTCGTGTCTTCCTCTTCTTCCTCTCAGTGACCATTTAAAACCTGAAATACCCTACTAGAGACCCCTTAACAGTTTATCTCATGGAAGACTATCATGACAACAAGCAGAAATAAAAGCACTGGAAAGAGAAGTAGATATAGAAGCAATTGTAAGTAAACACATTTTTTTAAAAAGTGTTTTGCTTGGAACATTGATTGGATGAAGGCACGAACACCAACCTGAGATAGTGGCTTCCTGTTGGCACAGTTGATGCCCCCAATGAAGACCATGTTGGGCATGATTGGCCTGGGGTAGTCCATCACAAAGTCCCCTCGGAACAGCCACACGGATGCATGGCTGAGAAGATCCACCACTGACACCTCTCTCTGAAAAAGCTCAGAGGCAAGGCTTGCATAAGGGGCAGAAAGAGCATCGCAAATGTAGGACAGGGCCAGAGGATAGAGCATGTTCTTGACCCTTTGCAGGAATGTCATGTGATCTGAATTGGTTGTTAATAACTTAGGAATATAGGAGTAAGGATTTGGACACTGTGTGCCCTTCAAGTCTAAGTCACATGGAATGTACCTTAAAAAAAACACAGCAGGAATTGATAGGTACTTAGCCAGCACCACCCCACAGAGGTAAATGGGGTCTATTAAAACCACATCAAAGGAAGTAGCATTCAGGTGCCTCATTAGGGTCTCATTATGCAGCATCTCCACACAAGACCTATGAAAGACCAAAGACATATTTTTCAAAATTGCCATACTTTTAGAAAATGTCTTCAGAAAATGTTCTGTTTCAAAGTACAGCTGAGTGTGGCCCAGCATAAGGCGATCAAATTCATCCTGGGTCCATGGAATGGCATAGGTTGTCAGGGTGAAAAAGTTCTCTTCTTTGATGTGCATATTCACCTCTGGGGTGAGGACCACCACCTGGTGGCCTCTGGCATGGAGCTCCCGCACGGCTTCCCGCATGCTAAGCCAGTGGCTGCCATCAGTGGGTACCACCAGCACTTTCCCACTCTCAGCCCAGGGCTGGACACTGAGGAGGAGCAGCAGTCCTGTAGCCAGCCACAGCAGGGGAACCTGGGGTCCTGTGGCCATCTCAGCAGAAGCCGCCAACAGCTGACTGTCTACCCCACGCTGTGCCTTCTACATTTGTTTTCTTCATCTTAATTACCTTGTCACTGAGCCACCTAGCAAATCATCATGTAATTGGAAGACAGAGTGCCCTCCTCTAGTTAATTATTACCGATAAACCAATCATTGTCTTTCATTATGGGCCCCACCTTGGGAAAGACCGATCACTCCTATCTTGAAAAGCTCATCTGACCCTGCGCTTGCTCTGGGGAACATCCAAGTTTACGCTCTTGTTTCTCATCCAATTCCCAATACAAGGCTGTGAACACCCATTTCATGTCACTGCCTCCTACTTCTCTATGAACCACATTTATCAGGCTGCAGCTGAGGTCTGAGGAGTCACCACTGCCCTAGTCCCCAACCATATGCTCTCTGCTGGATGTGACCCTATTTGCTAATGCTTCAAACTCTTTCTTCTCATGTATGAGTAACATAGCACATCCAAAAAACAGACAACATTGCTAAGCCAGCTTTCTCTAAACAGAGAGTGTGTAGGCTGGCTATCTGGTTTTGGTCATTTTTCACACCAGAATGTTTCTTGTATGGATCAAAGAGGACTATCTCTGAAGTGGCTGTCAATATGAAAAAAAGCTGCAGGGAGGCTGAGCTCAAGATGTGGTTATCGGATTCTTGGGAAGACCTTGTTGAGGATTCTCCATCTATCCCATGGAATAAGAGGTCCTGCTGTCTAAAGCACACATGGGCAAGATAACCCTAGCAAGGACCCACGGTGGGTTCAGGGAGCTCCCTGCTCACCAAGGGACTGGGGGAGCTAGAACCTGGCCTCAGATCTTGTACAGTCTGAATTCCTCTTCTGAATGCTGAAGGCTCCAGTCTTCTGCAAGTCTGCTTAGAGACTAAAGTGTCCATTCATCCAGGCCTTTATTTCATCCTGAAGATTATGATCAGGCTTTTCTCCAAGTCAATCCAGCACCAAGTTCTGATAAGAACGGTTCCTCCAGAACAGCATGGGCTGCATAATTTGTGGGGACCCAAGTTCAAATTTCAGATGGAGAATTAAATGTGTGCCCTTCTAAGAGAGAGACACCCTGAGCACTCACAAGGGTCTCAAGTCCACAAGGTTCGTCCTGTTCCGGAAAGTCACCTCTACGTGTGCTCACAAGATTGCTCATGCCTCCTTGTACTGGTCACCCCAGGATGATGTGGGCAGGTTCTCTGGTCTGTGCACACTTTCTATCTCACTGTCTCTGTGTCTTCTTGCCTGGCCATGTCTGCCATTTCTGTTGAGGCTGAGGCTTCCCTTAGAGAGGAAGTTACCCCCATTAGAGATCCACATTGATAATAGATTGCACCTTTGGACAGAAACTATGGGACAGGCAGCGAATGGAAGCATCCACCAGGGACACGCCCAGCTCAAGGGCAACATAAGCAGGATGGCACAGAGAAGGAAGGTCTTCAAGGGCTTTGGGAACTCTCCAGGGGAGGATAATTCCTGGGGAATTGTGAAGATATAAAGGGCTAGAAAGGGATTCTTAGCGGTGAGTGCAACGTCTCAGCCTCTGAATTATACTTCCAACCCATTTAAAATTCTTTCCCTCTAAGCACCCTCCTGATGAGTCCAAGGTGAGGGGTGGAACACACCTGGGAGGTTGCTCTTGCCACATTCATGGGCTCCCGTGTTCCACCTCCAAGTAGTGGTGTTTTATTTAGACAGCGAAGTCATCTGATTTCAAGTGACACATCTGGAACACCTAGACACTGGGGAGGCCCATGTACCTTGGAAGATGGTGGTACTCCAGAGACCTGGGGGTGCTGAGGAGAGCAGAACTACAGGGAGGGAGGAGCTCCTGGTGCCTGGGAAACAGGAGCAGCTGCCCAAGGCACCAGCTTCCAGGGTCTGGAGATGAGGAGGGGTCTGGGCTGCACAGATAGACTTGGAGCCATCTGAATATGTGGTGGTTGAAGCCATGGGTGTCAGTGAGGTCACCCCAGCAAAGTCCAGAGACAGAAAAAGGCATCCTGAAAGCCTGACCTGTGTAGTCTTATTCGCCTCTGCCAATCTCACAGACCTAAACATACAAACTGGAACTCTTTCATGTTTTTAAGAGAACGTAGAAACTAATCTTCACATCTTGGGGTGGACAAAGTTTCCTTAGGGTACAAAAAGTACAAACAATAAAAACTTTGCTAGAATGTACCTCATCAAAATCTAGAACTTTTGCTCTTTGAAAGGTATCGTTTTTTAAAGATGAAAAAAAAAAAAAAAAGGAAGACAAGGAGAAAAGGAGATAATTGAATGGTAAGCTGATAGCTCTGAAGGCTGGAGAATAGAACTCTATGGAGTGCAGGAACAAAAATTAAATTTAAATTAAATTTAAAGGAACAAAAATTAAATTCCTCATATAGAGGAAAATCTCCTAGCTTTGAATACGATGTGGGTTTCACTTTAAGTTTAGTGTCTGCGGTAGGCAGAATCACAGCCCCACGAAAGTATCTACATTGTAGTTCCTCAAATCTGGGAATATGTTCCATTACATGTGGAAGAGACTTCACAGATCTGATTAAATTAAGGGTTTTGAGTTGGGGAGGTCATCCTGGATGTCTGGGTGGGACGATGTAATCACAAGGGCTCTTACAAGTGAAAGAGACAGATGTAAGAGTTGGAGACTTGAGGATGCTGCACTGCGTCTCCATGGAAATGGAAAAGTACCATGGAATTCCAAAATTAAGAAGGGAAAAGGAAATTTCTGTTAGAGGAATGAGCTTACACTCAATGGAAAGAATACAATTAAGAACAGAGAGAATCAGAATGCTGACATCAAAGAAACTATCAGATTGAAACCATTCTGGTTTTTGTTGTATTTTAAATAAATAAATTTAAAAACCATAGGAGCTGAACTCCTGAGCTCAATGATTCTCCCACCTGAGCCCCCCAAGTAGCTGGGACCACAGGTGCATTCCACTGCACCTAACTTTTCATATTGGAGTTTAAAAAACTGTTTTCTAAACTTTTAAAACACGATTTTCACATGCCAAAGAAATTTTCATTTTTTTAAGACAGGGCCTCACTCTGTCACCCAGGCTGGAGTTAGGTGGTGTGAACACATGGCACACTGCAGTCTCCATCTCCTGGGATCAAGTGATCCTCCTGCCCCAGCCTCCCCAGTAGCTGGCACTACAGGCCTGCACCATCACAGCTGGATGCTGTTTTGATTTTTTGTAGAGATGGAGTCTCAGCATGTTGCCCAGGCAGCTCTCAGACTCCTGGGCTCAAACAATCCTCTTGCCTCAGTCTCCCAAAGGGCTGAAATTACAGGTGTGAGCCACCCACCTGCACACAAATTATTTTCAAATTAAAAGAGATGGGGAATTTTAAAAATAATGTAGGGGTAGCAATACTGATATCAGATAAAATGTATTTTAAGGGTTATTATTTAATGATAACAGCAAACTATGTGAAGAAAATACAAGTCTCAAACCTACATGCATCAATCTAATCACTATGTATAAAGCAAAAACTATTCAAGAACCAAAATATAACTGGAGCAGAATTTGTTATGTAAGGGGATTTTTAAAAAGACATCCTTCCCAGAATTGGGAAGGTTTAGTAGAGGGTTTTTAAAAGAAAGAAAAATTGCCCAGTGTGGTGATGGCTCACACCTGTAATCCCAGCATTTTTGAAAGCCAAGGCTAGTGAATCACTTGAGGTCAGGCATTTGAGACCAAACTGGCCAACATGATGAAACTCCATCTCCAGAAAAATGCAAAAAAAAATTAGCTGGGCATGGTGTCATGCACCTCTAGTCCCAGCCACTTGGGAGACTGAGGCAGGAGAATCAGTTCAACCCAGGAGGTGGAGGTTGCAATGAGCCGAGATCCCACCACTGCCCTCCAGCCTGGGAAACAGAGCGAGACTCATTCTCAAAAAAAAAAAAAAAAAAAAGAAAAGAAAAGAAAAGGAAAGAAAAGAAAAAGACAAGAAGAGAAAAATTGAAAAGACAGAATTTAAGTTGTGTCCATGGAACATTTATAAACATTGACCATATTGTTGTCACTAACTGCATAGGACAACTGAGCACTTGAAATGTGGCTATTCCAAATGGAGATATGCTGTAAGTGTCAGATATATGCTAGAGTTTGAAGACTTAACAAGAAAAAAAATCTATGAAAGATAGCTAAGTCATAATCTCATATTGAATACATGTTGAAAGAATAATATTTGGGATAAATCTGGTTTAATAAAATGCATTTTAAAATTAATTTCAGTGGTTTCTTTTTTGCTGGTTTCTAACATGCCCACTAGAAGAGTTTAAATTATGTATGTGGCTTACATTATATTTCTATTCTGTATTAGACTATCAAGTAACCTATTAAGAATTTCTTAAGTAGTGTCTTCACAAGAAACGTTTTCTTATTATAATGCAAAATAACTAGAAAAAATAAGAGGGAGATGACTACAAAAAATATTCACAATATCAGAATTAGGAAACAGACTTATAGACAGTCATTGCATCAAAGGAGAAATTTTAAAACTGATATTTAAATTATCTAAAAGCAGTGACAAGAACAGCAATTTTTAACAAAAACTGAGGGACACAGAAAAAGTTTTACTCAGAGCCCTCAATGCTTCATTAAGAAAAATCAAATGTAAAGAAATGTAACATTCCTCTAACGAAGTTAGAAAAGCAGCTACAAAATCAGCCAAAAGAAACGAGGATAAAATCATTAAGGCAAAAATAAGCTGCAATTAATGAGACAGAAAATGAAACACTAAAAAGAATATACAAATTCCACAATTATTTCTTTGAGAAGACCAGTCAAATAATTCAACCTATCATAAACTTTAAATCAAGGAGAAAGAGAGGCAGAAAAAACATAAGATTTCAAATATGGTCTTGTATATTTGCAGAAAAATTTCAAATCTAAGGGTCAACCAAACCAAGTAAGTAAGGGTGACAAAATAACAAAGGAAATTAACGTAATAAAAATGATAATGGCATGCCTATCACAGATAATACATGATAAAGATTTTGGTGTAAATGATCTATCATGCACTCAGTAAATTGGCATGAACACGGCAAAGGTCTCCAGGTGAAACACCTTGTTCTGCAGGAGTCTTTTAAACTCTAGTAACGATGATGATAGTTCTTCCTCTAAGAGGCCTAAGGTGATCTGTGAAAATTCTTCTTTATTCACTTGACCCAGAAACACCACAAAATCATGCAAAACAAGAGGTTTCAGTTTTCCTGTTCACTTAAAGGACATTCGTGAAACTACCCAGGCCATCAAGTATATGCATATACAAAGAGCCACCAAGTGTCTGAAAGTTGTCACTTTATGGAAGCAGTGTGTACCATTTCGATGTTGCAATGGAGGGGCTGGCAACGTGCCCAGGGCCGAACAGTGGGGCTGGACACAGGGTCAGTGGCCCAAATAGGGTGCTGGATTTTAGATGCACATGCTTCAAAATGCAAAGAATAATGCTGAATGTCAGGGTTTAGGTGTAGATTCTCCCATCATTAAGCATATCCAAGTAAACAAAGCATCCAAATGAGCCATGGGTCTTGCAGAGCTCATTATCAGATTAACCCTTACATGACCCCCACTGCCATATCAAGATGATTTTTACTGATAAGGAACAAATTGTTCCTAAACCTGAGGATGAGGTTGCATAGGAGAAAAAGATATCCTAGAAGAAAATAAAGGAAAAAAATACCTATGGCACCAGAATAAATTCAGCATAAAGTAAATGCAATTGTAGGTAAACATGTTTTTAAAAAGTGTTTTGTCTGGAACATTGATTGGATGAAGGCACCAATACAGACCCGAGATAGTGGCATCCTGTTGGCACAGTTGATGCCCCAATGAAGACCATGTTAAGCGTGATCAGCCTGGGGTAGTCCATCACAAAGTCCCCTTGGAGCAGTCACACGGATGCATGACTGAGAAGATTCGCCACTGATACCTGTCTCTGAAAAAGTTCAGAGGCAAGGCTTACATAAAGAGCAGAAACAGCATGGCAAATGTAGGACAGGACCAGAGGGCAGAGCATGTTCTTGACTCTTTGCAGGAATGTCATGTGGTGTGAATTGGTTGTTTATAACTTAAGAATACAGGAGGAAGGATTTGGACATTGTGTGCCCTTAAAGTCTAAGTCACATGGAATGTTCCTGAACAAAAAACACAACGGGAATCGACAGGTACTTAGCCAGCACCATCCCACAGACAGAAATGGGGTCTGTTAAAACCACATCAAAGGAAGTAGCATTTGGGTGCCTCATTAGGCAGTATTATGCAGTAGCTCCACACAAGACCTATGAAAGACCAAAGACATATTGTTCATAATTGCCGTATTTCTAGAAAATGTCTTCAGAAGATGTTCTGTTTCAAAGAACCATTGAGTGTGGCCCAGCAAAAAGCGATCAAATTCATCCTGGGTCCATAAGGAATGGCATAGGTTGTCAGGGTGAAAAAGTTCTCTTCGTTGATATGCATATTCACCTCTGGTGAGGACCACCGCCTGGTGGCCTCTGGCATGGAGCTCTCGCACGTCCTCCCACATGCTGAGCCAGTGGCTGCCATCAGCGGGCACCACCAGCACCTTCCCACTCTCAGCCCAGGGCTGGACACTGAGGAGGAGCAGTAGTCCTGTGGCCAGCCATGGCAGGGGAACTTGGGATCCTGTGGCCATCTGAGCAGAAGCCATCAGCAGCTGACTGTCCACCCCATGCTGTGCCTCCTACCTTTGCTTTCTTCATCTTAATTACCTTGTCACTGAGCCACATAGCAAACCAACGTGTAATTGGAAAACAGAGTGCCCTCCTCCAGTTACTTATTATCCATTAATCTATCATTGCCTTTCATTATGGGCCCCACCTTGGGAAAGACCGATCACTCCTGTCTTGAAAAACTCATCTGACCCTGCGCTCACTCTGGGGAACATCCAAGTTCAAGCTCTTGTTTCTCATCCAATTCTCAACAAAAGCCTGTGGTAACCCATTTAACGTCACAGCCTCCTACTTCTCTGTTAACCACATTTATCAGGCTGCAGCTGAGGTCTGAGAAATCACCAACAGTGGAGGCAATAGTAGGCAATCCACATTCATGCTCATGAATAACAACAGAGAACCACTACTAAGCAATCCAATAAATCTCTGTTTTGGAACCAAAGCAGAATCCATTGCTAATTCCCTCATCCACCTAATATTTATGGAATGTGTGAGCCCTACTGTATGCCAGTCACTATGCTAGGAACTAGGGCCAGAAGGCCAAGTTAGAAATGGTCCTTGCCTGAAAGGAAGGGTCAGGTGGACGGAGACAAATTCATGACCAGGCAATTACAGGGCATGGTGCTCTGGGGGCTGAGAAATCACATGGCAGGGCAGCAATGTGATGGTCTTACTTTGAGGGCACCTAAAGAGTGACATATCCATGGAAAGTGTTTCTGGAACCCTTTTGAAGGTACTTTCTTTTTAAGCTGAAGACCTAAGTTAATAGGCCACCACTTGACACACTCCCAGCTCCTATCATCAAATCAGAATGAAGGGACTTGTTACTAAAGGAGGAACATAAACATGTCCATTGCCATGTAGATTATCTACAGGACCCTCCAGGGAAACAAAGCCACCGTCCTTGAATCTCCACAGCATTTTGTTCTGCTCTGCCTTACATCTTTTAGCAGTTTGCATATCTGTCCCTGCTATTAGACTATAGCTATATCCTTTACATCTATTCCTTACAGGCAAGATTTTGGCTTTGGAATCATGCCGTCACTCAGGTGCCAGTACACAATTTTGGAGACAGTAAGCACTCTGGACATGCTTCTGTACACAGGTGACTTTCCTTCTTTTTTCGTTCTAGACCCTGTATCCAAGATAGCAAGTAAGTGCTGAATCTGGATGTTTCTACCACTGTCTCTCAGACCCAGATGCCATGGTCCTATTTCAGGGCCCCAGCCCCGCAGTTCCCCAACCCACAGCTGTCCCTTCTGAATCACTGCATCGGCTGCCAACTGAAAAACCCCACGTCGCCGCCACTTCTAAAACCTTGATCAACAGCTTCCCGGGCACAGAAGAAAATTCAGACTCCTCTGCCTTGCTCTCAAAACTCTGGGATAGATCCCAGTCCCCCTGTCCAAGCTCATTCCTCCTCTCTAGCTCTTCTGCTTGCCCCCTCCCTCTGCCTCTTACCCTCCAGCCATTCTGGATCACTTGTTGTTCCCCAAACTTGCTTTGGTGTTCCCAAATCGCTTTGTTTACACTGAACTCTACCCTCAGCCAGCTTACTATGACTGTTCATTGCGTGCTTACCAAGTGCCAAGTCCAGGTTTCAGTTATGTCACTAGAGGTTATATAAACTCAGAAGTTTGTTCTGGTGAGATAACACATCCCCATTAGCCCTAATACCCTTTATGAACTCTTAGAATGTTCTTCGATTAATCATTTTCCCTTTAGAACTGAGTGACCTTTACTAGTGTAATGCCTCACAATTTACCAAAGCAAAGAATCCAATGTCAAAAAGAGAATAAGGAGGAGGTGAAGAGAACTCAGATCTCAAAAAATTATCCCCTCAAAATTCATGGTCATGACATAGCAGTTCTAGTGGAAATAATCACTGCATCTCAAGTTTATAGCACGCCAGTGTATGGCTTCGATACAGTAACTAGTGCTGTATTTCCTTTTGTCTGAGAGGATCTCCCTGGTGTTTGTTTTAGCAGTCAAGAAAAGTGAATAACACACACAGTTGACCCTCCATATACTTGGGCTTCACATCTGCAGATTCAGTCAACAGCAGATTGAAAATATTTGGGGGGAATAGAAATGAAAAAAAATACAAATAATACAAAGAAAAAACCAATACTGTAAAACAACTTTTTACACAGCATTTACATTTATTATGTAAAAGTAATCAAGAGATGATTACAGGTTTAAAGGAGGATATGGGTAAGTCATATACAAATACTGTGCCATTTTATAAAAGGAGCTTGAGCATCTAGATTTTGGTATGAGGAGGAGTGTTGTCCTAAACTAATCCCTTCAGAATACCAGGGACTACTGTACTAGACTAGCATGTCTCAAAGAATGAGCCAGAAATCCTAGGGATCCCCAAGAATTTTTCAGGAGAATTTTGCAAAGTCAAAACTGTTTCCATAATAATCCTACTTGATTTTTTCACTGTCATTCTCTCACAAGTGTACAGTGGAGTTTTCCAGAAGCTACATGGGTGATGTGTAATATCACAATAGATTGAATGCAGAAGCTGACATGAGAATCCAGCTATTAAGCCAAGTACTAAAGCGAGATGCAAAAATTGTAAAACAATGCCACTCTTCTCACTACATTTTGTCTGAAAAAAGTTAAATAAAAATAAGATTTGATAGTGTGTCATGGGTTTCTTATTAAATTGCCCAATGAATATGTCTTTTAAATTCTGTTTTAATCTCTAACGCAGTATATATATGATAGGTATAATCCACATCAACTAAACCCAACGGGTACCAGGGCTGGAACGTTAGAGAACTGCAGTCCTAAACAACAGGATGTCTTCAGCCCCGGTCAGACTAAACTCACTCCCACCACCCTCTTCCCTCCTGTGGCCGAGGAAAAAGACTGATATAAAGCCGACTTTAAGAAAAACAGTTCTTCAGGCAGCTAAAGTCAACTCCTTCTCTTTCCCGCAACCTTATTCCCACCCTTTTTGGAGACCGCGGCTGGGCGGGGGCCGGAGTGGGCGGGGCCTGGTCTTGGGGCATCACAGAGCCTCACAGAGAGCAGGGCCAGTCCCAGCAGCACTGCATCCTGGGAAGCGAGGCGCTCATAGGCCTCGACCAATGAGATGTGGCTGCGTCACAAGGGGCGTCCCTCCAGGCGACCCAGGTCGCCAACCACTCGGGCCCGCGCCCGGGGCTGGCAGCTGTCCCGCTCGCTGCGCCAGTGCCCCGCGGGCCGTTCTGGGCGTCCAGCATGGTGGACTACTACGAGGTGCTGGGCGTGCCCCGGCAGGCCTCGACCGAGGCCATCAAGAAGGCTTACCACAAGCTGGCGCTCAAGTGGCACCCCGACAAAAACCCCGACAACAAGGAGGAAGCAGAAAGGAGATTCAAGCAGGTGGCCGAGGCCTACGAGGTGTTGTCGGACGCCAAGAAACGTGACGTCTACGACCGCTATGGCGAGGCGGGGGCGGAGGGTAGCTGCGCAGTCGGCAGGCCTTTCGAGGACCCCTTCGAGTACATCTTCAGCTTCCGCGACCCGGCCGAGGTCTTCAGGGAGTTCTTCGG
Organism: Macaca nemestrina; assembly: GCF_043159975.1. NCBI lineage: Eukaryota > Metazoa > Chordata > Mammalia > Primates > Cercopithecidae > Macaca > Macaca nemestrina. The sequence continues at coordinate 131,841,139 of NC_092135.1, read as the reverse complement.
TGGCCAGGACCCATTCTCCTTTGATTTCTTCGGAAACCCGCTGGAAAATATTTTGGGGAGTCGGAGGAACTCCCGGGGAAGCAGAAGCAGAGGGTCTGCACCCCTTTTCTCTACCTTCAGTGAATTTCCAGCTTTTGGGGGTGGATTTTCTTCTTTTGATACAGGATTTAGTTCCTTTGGCTCCCTGGGAAGTGGGGGCCTTTCTTCCTTCTGCATGTCCTATGGTAGTGATGGGACAGGCAGCTTCAAGTCCATGTCGACTTCCACTGAAATAGTTGATGGCAAAAAAATCACCACCAAGAGAATCATTGAGAATGGCCAAGAAAGGGTGGAAGTGGAGGAAGATGGAGAGTTCAGTTAAAGTCCTTCATAATAAATAGCAAAGAGCAGTTGCTCCGCATTGACACCAAGTAATCCCAGTCCACATTTGACTTAAAGCATATCTGGAGGAATAGCGGACTTTTTTTAGAATTGAAAGTGAACTTTACTTTCAGAAAAACTGTACCCAAGAATTTATAAACGCTTTATGCCAACGCCTATTATTGTTGGGACTACACGAATAGTACCTCTGTCTTTCAATCGTTGTAAATATCTGTATGCACTTTGCTGTTTATTAAACTTAAGCCTGAGGCTGACAATGTTTATTTCCTAGTGCTAGGACAGAATGTTCAGCTCAGCACTTTGAGCCTTACCTTTTTCCGTTGGGAAAGTATGAACCAGGTGGTTTGCTCTAAACCATTTGACTTCAATTTTTTAGTGTGCAGTGGTGAAATCTATGAATATATTAATACTGCTGAATTAATTTAATGATGGCTTTTAGTTGGACATAAATGCTGGTGATGTAGGAAAAGTTGACCATTATCTAGATAAAAAGTTAAACCCAGACTTTTTAAAAGCAGGTAAACCTGGTAAAGTGGATCCATTAGTTTCCTATCACTGCTGTAACAAATTACCACAAACTTGGTGGCTTAAACAACATGTGGTAATATTTTGGAGGTCAGACATTTGAATCCCGTATCACTGAGCTGAAATCAGTGTAAGAAGCATGTTCCCTCTGAAGGCTGAGGACAGACTTTGTGGTTACATGGTTGGTTAATGGTATACTAGGACTGTCTTCAGCCCTAACGTGGTTCTCCAACTGTGGTAGATTGCTGGGGATAGGCCCCCAAATCTGGCCAGAAGCTGGCCCCCAAACTGGCCACAAACAAAATCTCTGCAGCACTGTGACATGTTCATGATGGTCATGATGCCCACGCTGAAGGTTGTGGGTTTACTGGAATGAGGGCAAGGAACACCTGGCCCACCCAGGGAGGAAAACTGCTTCAGGCATTCCTAAACCACAAACAATAGCATGAGCCATCTGTGCCTTAAGAACATGTTCCTGCTGCAGATAACTAGCTAGAGCCCATCCCTTTGTTTCGGCCCATCCCTTTGTTTCCCATAAGGAATACTTTTAGTTAATCAATAATCTATAGAAATGATGCTTATCACTGGCTTGCTGTCAATAAATATGTGGGTAAATCTCTGTTCAGGGCGCTGAGCTCTGAAGGCTGTGAGTCCCCTGATTTCCCACTCCACACTCTATATTTCTGTGTGTGTGTGTCTTTAATTCCTCTAGCGCTGCTGGGTTAGGGTCTCCACAACTGAGCTGGTCTTGGCAGTAGGTCCTGGAAATGTAAAAAAAGCATTTCCAGAAGGCCACACAGAACTATCTTATTGCTATGCTTGGGGCATGCCAAATTAGATTGAGGAAAGTCAAGTGTATCTGTAATATTGTTTGGGTGAGTCACCATACACACAACTGAGAAAGTACCTTTCTGTTGGCACAGGTTATGCCCCAAATGAAGACCTTTAGGGGCATGTTGCCTTGGGGTAGTCCATCACAAAGGGACCCATCTTATAGGGTCAACTCTGAGGGAAGGTTTGCATAAGGCATGAGAGCAAAAGGACAACTGAACTAGACAGGCTGAGAAAAATTAAAAGCAGCATGCTGTTAATTTTTTACAGAAAAATCATGGCCTGAACACATCATTAACCAACAAAGACTGTGATAATGGGTTTGGATATGCTCTAGAACCCTCAGAGTCCAGTCTGCATGGAATGGCACCCAAGAAATAAACAGCAGGAACGGGACAGTGAGCTGGCACCATGCCACAGGGGCACACAGGGTCCCACACTGAACTCTGAAATCAACATGCTACGAGGTGCCTGGGTAGTTGCTTTATGCAATAACCATACAAGAAGTATCAGAATAAGATAGACTGTCAGGGCTTTTGAAAAATGAGTTCATTTTTTAGCAAGCCAGACGAGGGAAGTTACATGTGTGAAGATACTCACTGAGTAGTTTGCTGGGGGTAAGTTTGCTTTTGGAGCAGTTCAGGGATGAAAAGAGTTTTGAAGTGGTAGGAAGGCATGGGCAGTTTCATGGTGGTTTTGTGTGTTGGAAATCACCACTCTGGGTAGAGTAGAATGAATTGGTGTGTACCTACAGAATTAGTTACATAAATCTCATTGTTCAGTGGTCAGCAAAGAGTGGCACACCAATGTCACTCAGAGGTAGTGGATCTATAACAATTCTGGCTAGTTTTAACAGCTGAAAGAAAACAAGTTCAGTTTTGATATATCCTGGATTAGTGCTGTCGTAAATGGAAAGTGTTGCTTTTACAGAAGTGAAAGCTTGTTTGTTTGTTTGTTTGTTTTAAAGACATGATCTCGCTCTGTAGCTGTTGCTTAGGCAAGATGATAGCTCACTGTAACCACGAATTCCTGACCTCGAGTGATCCTTCCTCCTCAGCATTCCCAGTAGCTAGGACTACAGACATGCTATCATACCTAGCTAATAAAAAATATATATATATCTTTTTGTAGAGATGGGAATGATATTGACCCACTATTTTTTCCCAGCAAGAGCATATTGTTTAAAGATTTTTCAGAATTGAAAAATCTCTTTTTAAAATGTCTCAGCTCAAAAACAGAAGAGTGCTAGAGGCCTGTATGTGGGTATTCATCTTTTATAAAAGAGTTTGATAAGGTTTTCAGAGTGGAAAAAGGGGGCATTTCCTCTGGTGCAAAGATGACCATCTGGATATCCCTAAAATGAATATCCTCCATGGAAACACTGGTACCTTCTCACCAAGCACACCAGGCAAGGAAAGGCATGAACCTGTGAGCCCCAAGAGATCTGGAGACCTATAACCATTTCAGTAGGATCCAAAAAGCCAAAATGTCAGACACTTTTTCTGGCTGAAGCTCAACACAGCTGGTTTTAATTCAGCTTACATCATACACTGGAAAGCATCTGGAAGAGGGAATGATCCTTTCTGTCCATCATCATCTTCTCCTCTGATTCCACTTTCTGTCTCCAAACAGGTAGAGAGACTTTCCCATCTTGGGAAATCATTCACACAACAGCTTACCTTTCTAGGAATTTCTAATTCCACTTTCTCATCAACTTTCTCAATATGCAGATTCATTTCCTTTTCTCAGACTCTCCTTTAAACCCTTTCAGTATAACATCAATCACCACCAATCTTGTATTAGTCTGTTCTCACACTGCTATAAAGACATACTCAAGACTGGGTAATTTATAAAAGAAAGAGGTTTAATTGACTCACAGTCCCACATGGCTGGGGAGGCCTCAGGAAACTTACAATCATGACAGAAGGTGAGAGATAAGCAAAGGCATGTCTCACATGGCAGCAGGCGAGAGAGAGAGAGGAAGAGCTTGTGAGTGAAGGAGGAAGAGCCCCTTATAAAACCATCAGCTCTCATGAGAACTCACTCAGCATGACAAGAACAGCATGGGGAAAACTGTCCACATGATCCAATCAGCTCCCACCAGGTCCCACCCTTAACACATGGGGATTATGGAAATTACAATTTGAGATGAGATTTGGGTGGAAACAGAGTCAAACCATATCATTCTGCCCCGGTCCCTCCCAAATCTCATGTCTTTTCACATTTCAAAACCAACTGTGCCTTCCCAACAATCCTCCAAAGTCTTAACTCATTTCAGCACTAACTCGAAAGTCCATAGTCCAAGGTCTCATCTGAGACAAGTCAAGTCCCTTCCCCCTATGAGCCTGTAAAATCAAAAACAAGTTCGTAACTTCCAAGACAAAATGGGGGTACAGAAATTGGGTAAATGTTCCCATTCCAAATGGGAGAAATTGGCCAATAAAAGGGGGCTACAGGCCCCATGCAAGTCCAAAACCAGGCAGGGCAGTCATTAAATCTTAAAGCTCCAAAATGATCTCCTTTGACTTCATGTCTCACATCTAGGTCAAGGTGATGACAGAAATGGGCTCCTACAGTCTCAGGCAGCTCAAACCCTGTGACTTTGCAGGGTAGAGTCCCCCTCTATGCTGTCTTCAGAGACTGGCATTGAATGTCTGTGGCTTTTCCAGGCACATAGTGCAAGCTATTGGGTCTACTATTTGGGGTTCTGGAGGATGGTGGCCGCCTTCTCACGACTCCACTAGGCAGTGCCCCAGCAGAGACTCTGTGTGGGGGCTCCAACCTCACATTTCTTTACCACCCTGTGCTAGCAGAGGTTACCCATAAGGGCTCCACCCATGCAGCAAACTTCTGCCTGGACATCCAAGCATTTCCATATACCCTCTACAATTTATGTGGTGGTTCCTAAACCTAAACTTTTATCTTCTGTGTGCCTGTAGGCCCAACACCACATCGATGCTGCCAAGACTTGAGGCTTGCACCCTCTGAATCAATAGCCTAAGCTGTACCGTGGCCCCTTTTAGCCATGGCTGGAGTCACTGGGACACAGGGCACCAAGTCCTGAGGCTGCACACAGCATGGGGGGCCTGGACTCAGCCCACAAGACCATTTTTCCTTCCTAGGCCTCCAGTCCTGTGATGGGAGGGTCTGCTACAAAGGTCTCTGACATGCCCTGGAGCAAATTTTCCAAACTTTTATGCTCTGCTTCCCTTTTAAACCTAAATTCCAATTTCAGATCATTTCTCTCAAGTTCATAGTTCCACAGATCTCTAGAGTAGGGGCAAAAATGCCACCAGTCTCTTTGCTAAAGCATAGCAAGAGTGACCTTTGCTCCAGTTCCCAACAAGTTCCTCATCTCCATCTGACACTCAGCCTGGACTTCATTGTCCACAACATTATCAGCATTTTGGTCAAAACCATTCAACAAGCCTCTAGGAAGTTCCAAACGTTCCCACATCTTCCTGTCTTCTTCTGAGCTCTCCAAACTGTTCCAACCTCTGCCTGTTACCCAGTTCCAAAGTCACTTGCACATTTTCAAGTATCTTTATAGCAGTACCCTACTCTCCATGGCACCAATTTACTGTATTAGTCCATTCTCACACTGCTATAAAGACAAACCCAAGACTGGGTCATTTATAAAGGAAAGAGCTTTAATTGACTCACAGTTCCATGTTGCTGTGGGGGCCTCAGGAAACTTATAATCCTGGCAGAAGGTGAGAGAGACGCAAAGCCATGTCTTATACAGTGGCAAGCAAGAAAGAGAGACGAAGAGCTTGCAAGTGAAGGGATAAGGGCTCCTTATAAAACCATCAGATCTCATAAGAATTCACTACAATGAGGGCAGCAGGTGGAAAACTGCCCCCATGATCCAATCATCTCCCACCAGGTCCCATCCTCAACACGTGGGGATTATGGGGATTACAATTCAAGTTGAGATTTGGTGGGGGACACAGATCCAAACCATGTTAAATCTGGTGTGACCTCATGCTGGGAAACAATCAATGGATTCACTATTAAATACATTAGCCTGTTCTTTACCACACTCGAAAATTAGTCTTGTTAATGTGGAATTCTCTAAGGGGCATAGCAAGAGTGATCTGTACCACAGTTCCCAATTTGTTCTGCTCCACTGAGATGACAGTGAATATTTGAGCAATGTAGTTAACTCTAGAGAATATGTTCAAATTGAAAAACTGTAAGAGAAAAGGGGGAAAAAAAGGAGGTATCGCGGAGGAGAATGGAAACTTCAACACCAGTGGCCGAATAGGAACAGTTCCAGTCTGCAGCTCCCAGCATGATCGACGCAGAAGACGGGTGATTTCTGCATTTCTAACTGAGGTACCTGGTTCATCTCATTGGGACTGTTTGTATAGTGGGTGCAGCCCACTGAGGGTGAGCTGAAGCAGGGCGGGGCATCACCTCACCTAGGAAGTGCAAGAGGGTGAGGGATTTCCCCTTCCTAGACAAGGGAAGCTGTGACAGACTGTACCCGGAAAAATGGGACACTGCTGCCCAAATACTGTGCTTTTCCCAAGGTTTTATTAACCAGCAGAAAAGGAGATTCTCTCCCTTGCCTGGCTTAGTGGCTCCCATGCCCATGGAGTCTTGCTCACTGCTAGTGCAGCAGTCTGAGATTGAACTGCAGGGCAGCAGCCTGGCTGGGGGAGGGTTGTCTGCCATTGCTGAGGCTCGAGTAGGTAAACAAAGCAGCCGAGAAACTTAAACTGAGCTGAGCCCACCACAGCTCAGCAAGGCCTACTGCCTCTATAGACTCCACCTCTGTGGGCAGGGCATATCTGAACAAAAGGCAGCAGACAATGTCTGCAGGCTTAAACATTCCTGTCTGACAGCTCTGAAGAGAGCAGTGGTTCTCCCAGTATGGCATTTGAGCTCTGAGAACGGACAGACTGCCTCCTCAAGTGGTTACCTGACCCCTGTGTAGCCTGGCTGGGAAATATCTCCCAGTAGGAGCTGACAGGCACCTCATATAGGCGGGTGCCCCTTTGGTACGAAGCTTCCAGAGAAAGGATCAGGCAGCAATATTTGCTGTTCTGCAATATTTGCTGTTCTGCAGCCTTAGCTAGTGATACCCATACAAACAGTGTCTGCAGTAGACCTCCAGCAAACTCCAACAGACCTGCAGCTGAGGGACCTGACTGTTAGAAGGAAAACTAACAACAGAAAGGAATAGTATAAACATCAACAAAAAGGACATCTACACCAAAACCCCATCTATAGTTAACCAACATCAAAGACCAAAGGTAGATAAAACCACAAAGATGGGGAGAAACTAGAGCAGTAAAGTTGAAAATTCTAAAAACCATAGTGCCTCTTCTCCTCCAAAGAATTGCAGCTCATTGCCAGCAATGGAACAAAGCTGGATGGAGGATTACTTTGACAAGTTGACAGAAGTAGGCTTCAGAAGTTTTGTAATAACAAACTTCTCCAAACTAAAGGAGAATGTTTGAACCTATCACAAGGAAGCTAAAAACCTTGCAAAAAGGTTAGACGAATGGCTAACTAGAATAAACAGTGTAGAGAAGACCTTAAATGACCTGAAGGAGCTGAAAACCATGGCATGAGAACTTCGTGACACATGCACAAGCTTCAATAGTCAATTAGATCAAGTGGAATAAAGGGTATCAGTGACTGAAGATTAAATTAATGAAATAAAGCAGGAAGACTACATTAGAGAAAAAAGAGTAAAAAGAAACAAGCAAAGCCTACAAGAAATATGGGACTATGTGAAAACACCAAATCTACATTTGATTGGTGTACCTGAAAGTGATGGGAAGAATGGAAACAAGTTGGAAAACACTCTTCAGGATAGTATCCAGGAGAACTTCCCCAACCTAGCAAGGCAGGGCAGCATTCAAATTCAGGAAATACAGAGAACACCACAAAGATACTTCTCAAGAAGAACAACCCCAAGACACATAATTGTCAAATTCACCAAGGTTGAAATGAAGGAAAAAATGTTAAGGGCAGCCAGAGAGAAAGGTCGGGTCACCCACAAAGGGAAGCCCATCAGAGTAACAGCAGATCTCTCTGCAGAAACCCTACAAGCTAGAAGACAGTGGGGGCCAATATTCAACATTCTTAAAGAAAAGAATTTTCAACCTGGAATTTCACATCCGGTCAAACTAAGCTTCATAAGTGAAGGAGAAATAAAATCCTTTACAGACAAGCAAATGCTGAGAGATTTTGTCACCACCAGGCCTACCTTACAAGAGCTCCTGAAGGAAGCACTAAACATGGAAAGAAACAACTGGTACCAGCCACTGCAAAAACATGCCAAATTGTAAAGACGATTGATGCTGTGAAGAAACTGCATCAATTAATGGGTAACATAATCAGCTACCATCATAATGACAGAATCAAATTAACACATAACAATATTTACCTTAAATGTAAATGGGCTAAATACCCCAATTAAAAGACACAGACTGACAAATTGGATAAAGAGTCAAAGCCCATCAGTGTGCTGTATTTAGGAGGCCCATCTCATGTGCAGAGACACACACAGGCTCAAAATAAAGGGATGGAGGTGGAACCCGGGAGGCGGAGCTTGCAGTGAGCCGAGATCACGCCACTGCACTCCAGCCTGGGAGACACAGCGAGACTCCGTCTCAAAAAAAAAAAAAAAAAGGGATGGAGGAAGATCTACCAAGCAAATAGAAAGAAAAAAAAAAAAAAAAAAAGGCAGGGGTTGCAATCCTAGTCTCGATGAAACAGACTTTAAACCAACAAAAATCAAAAGAGACAAAGAAGGCCATACATATGGTAAAGGCAGCAATTGAACAAGAAGAGCTTACCATCCTAAATATATATGCACCCAATACAGGAGCACCTGGATTCATAAAGCAAGTTCTTAGAGACCTACAAAGAGACTTAGACTCCCACACAATAATAATGGGACACTTTAACACCCCACTGTCAATATTAGACAGATCAATGAGACAGAAGGTTAACAAGGATATCCAGGACTTGAACTCAGCTCTGCACCAAGCAGACTAACAGACATCTATAGAACTCTCCACCCCAAGTCAACAGAATATACATTCTTCGCAGCACCACACTGCACTTATCCTAAAATTGACCATATAATTGGAAGTAAAGCACTCCTCAGCAAATGTAAAAGAACAGAAATCACAACAAACTGTCTCTCAGACCACAGTGGAATCAAATTAGAACTCTAGATTAAGAAACTCACTCAAAATGGCACAACTACATGGAAACTGAACAACCTGCTCCTGAACGACTACTGGGTAAATAACGAAGTGAAGGCAGAAATAAAGATGTTCCCTGAAACCAGTGAGAATAAAGACACAACCAGAATCTCTGGGACACATTTAAAGCAGTGTGTAGAGGGAAATTTATAGCATTAAATGCCCACAGGAGAAAGCAGGAAAGATCTAAAAGTGACACGCTAACATCACAATTAAAAGAATTAGAGAAGCAAGAGCAAACAAATTCAAAATCTAGCAGAAGGGAAGAAATAACTAAGATCAGAGCAGAACTGAAAGAGATAGAGACACAAAAAAACCCTTCAAAAAAAAATCAACGAATCCAGGAGCTGGTTTTTTGAAAAGATCAACAAAATTGATAGACCACTAGTAAGACTAATAAAGAAGAAAAGAGGGAAGAATAAAATAGATGCAATAAAAATGATAAAGGGGATATCACCACTGATCCCATGGAAACACAAACTACCATCAGAGAATACTATAAACACCTCAATGCAAATAAACTAGAAAATCTAGAAGAAATGGATAAATTCCTGGACACATACACCCTTGCAAGACGAAAACAGGAAGAAGTTGAACCTCTGAATAGACCAATAACAGGCTCTGAAATTGAGGCAATAATTAATAGCCTACCAATGAAAAAAAGTCCAGGACCAGATGGATTCACAGCTGAATTCTACCAGGAGTACAAACAGGAGCTGGTACCATTCCTTCTGAAACTATTCCAATCAATAGAAAAAGAGGGAATCCTCCCTAACTCATTTTCTGAGGCCAGCATCATCCTGATACCAAAGGTTGGTAGAGACACAACAACAAAAAAAGAGAATTTTAGACCAATATCCCTGATGAACATCGATGCAAAAATCATCAATAAAATACTGGCAAACCAAATCCAGCAGCACATTGAAAAGCTTATCCACCACGATCAAGTTGGCCTCATCCCTCAGATGCAAGGCTGGTTCAACATATGCAAATCAATAAACGTAATCCATCACATAAACAGAACCAATGACAAAACCACATGATTATTTCAATAGATGCAGAAAAGGCCTTCGACAAAATTCAATATCCCTTCGTGCTAAAAACTTGCAATAAACTAGGTATTGATGGAATGTATCTCAAAATAATAAGAGCTATTTATGACAAACCCACAGCCAATATCATACTGAATGGGCAAAAACTGGAAGCATTCCCTTTGAAAACCGGCACAAGACAAGGATGCCCTCTACCACCACTCCTATTCAACATACTGTTGGAAGTTCTGGCCAGGGCAATCAGGCAAGAGAAATAAATAGAGAGTATTCAATTAGGAAAAGAGGAAGTCAAATTTTCACTGTTCGCAGATGACATGATTGTATATTTAGAAAACCCCATCATCTCAGCCCAAAATCTCAAGTTGATAAGCAAGTTCAGCAAAGTCTCAGGATACAAAATCAATGTGCAAAAATCACAAGCATTCCTATACACCAATAACAGACAAACAGAGAGCCAAATCATGAGTGAACTCCCATTCACAATTGCTACAAAGAGAATGAAACACCTAGGAATGCAACTTAAAAGGGATGTGAAGGACCTCTTCAAGGAGAACTACAAACCACTGCTCAACGAAATAAAAGAGGACACAAACACATGGAAGAACATTCCATGCTCATGGAAGGAATCAATATCATGAAAATGGCCATACTGCCCAAGGTAATTTATAGATTCAATGCCATCCCCATCAAGCTACCAATGACATCCTTCACAAAATTGGAAGAAACTAGTTTAAAGTTCATATGGAATCAAAAAAGAGCCTGCATTGCCAAGACAATCCTAAGCCAAAAGAACAAAACTGGAGGCATCATGCTACCTGACTTCAAACTATACTATAAGGCTCCAGTAACCAAAACAGCATGGTACTGGTACCAAAAAAGATATATAAACCAATGGAACAGAACAGTGGGCTCAGAAATAACACCACACATCTACAACCATCTGATCTCTGACAAACCTGACAAAAACAAGAAATGGAGAAAGGATTCCCTATTTAATAAATGGTGCTGGGAAAACTGGCTAGCCACATGTAAAAAGCTGGAAGTGGATCCCTTCCTTACACCTTATACAAAAACTAATTCCAGATGGATTAAAGACTCAAATGTTAGACCTAAACCATAAAAACCCTAGAAGAAAACCTAGGCAATATCATTCAGGACGTAGGCATGGGCAAGGACTTCATGACTAAAACACCAAAAGCAATGGCAACAATAGCCAAAATAGACAAATGGGATCTAATTAAACTAAAGAGCTTCTCCACAGCAAAAGAAACTACTATCAGAGTGAACAGGCAACCTACAGAATGGTAGAAAATTTTTGCAATCTACCCATCTGACAAAGGGCTAATATCCAGAACCTACAAATAACTCAAACACATTTATAAGAGAGAAAAAAAAAAAACATCAAAAAGTGGGCAAAGGATATGAACAGACACTTTGCAAAAGAAGACACTTATGCAGTCAAAAGACACATGAATAAATGCTCATCATCCCTGGTCATCAGAGAAATGCAAATCAAAATCACAATGTGATATCTCACGCTAGTTAGAATGGTGATCATTAAAAAGTCAGGAAACAACAGATGCTGGAGAGGATGTGGAGAAATAGGAACCCTTTTACCCTGTTGGTGGGAGTATAAATTAGTTCAACCATTGTGGAAGACAGTGTGGTGATTCCTCAAGGATCCAGAACTAGAAATACCACTTGACCCAGCAATACCATTACTGGGTATATACCCAAAGGACTATAAATGATGCTACTCTAAAGACACACACACACGTATGTTTATTGTGGCACTATTCACAATAGCAAAGACCTGGAACCAACCCAAATGTCCATCAATGATAGACTGGATTAAGAAAATGTGGCATATATACACTATGGATTACTATGTAGCCATAAAAAAGGATGAGTTCATGTCCTTTGCAGGGACATGGATGAAGCTGTAAACCATCATTCTCAGCAAACTATCACATGGACAGAAAACCAAACACTGCATGTTCTCACTCATAGGTGGGAATTGAACAATGAGAACGCTGGACACAGGCCAGGGAACATCACACACTGGGGCTTGTTTGGGGGTGGGGAACCGGGGGAGGGATAGCATCAGGAAAAATACATAATGTGAATGACGAGTTGATGTTGATAGGTGCAGCAAACCAACATGGCACATGTATACCTATGTATCAAACCTGCACGTTGTGCACGTTGTATCCTGGAACTTAAAGTATAATGATAAAAAAGAAAGAAAGAAAGAAAAACTGGAAGAAAAGGGCAACAGTCACTATTTAAATGCCATCCCACTTTTCAACATTTTTACAAACCTAATAAATACATATTTTATAATTGAATACCCACATTGCATAAGGGGGAAAACCACCAATGAAAAAATCATCATGTGGTTTGATCAAAAAGAAAAATTAAGCTTAGATTCTTTTGCAATAATACCTATGTTAATAAAAAGAAGTACGGAAATAAGAATACAAAAGGATCTAAAGTCATGGAAGTTCATATACATTCGGTGAATATGAAATAAAAAGGCTGAATTCTCTCATGACGTACATGGCACACCAAGTAAAAAGAAACAATATTCAGCTCCCAGAGTACCATTTCAATGAAACCCAAATATTCTGGATTAATGAAGGCTGCCTGTGAAATTTTTAGTAAAGGAGTAGATCCCATTATAGAAACATGGAGTGGGATAGGGTGGATTTGGTGATGTGATGAGCCTCTCCTGAGAAACGCTTCCCTTCTTGGACACATGTCCATTCCTCACTGTCCACAGCTTTACTGGGCTTATAGATACACAGTCTTATCTCCTCCCTAGCCCCTTCCACCACTTCTTGATAATTTCAGCATTCCAAGTAGAAGACTCATTTGAGATGCAACCATCACTGTGCCTACCAAACTCTGAGATGTCCCCACATCATGCACCAGATCCCAAATCCCGACCAGAAAATCTTTTGTCAGCACAGATCCCTGTCTGGAAACTGAACTTCATGTGTCACTCTCTAATCACAGACATCCATCCCAACTTAATTGCACCATTTCCACTGAACTGAGTCAACCTCTTTGACACTTCTAGTTCCTGTGAGTGCTTAGATCTCCTGTGGTCACCTCTCTATCTTTCGCAAGATGGGACCACTAAAAATTATGTCAACAATTGTAATTTGCTGTTGCATCATCTTTCCCCTGAAAATCACACAAGCAAAAAATCCAGGATGGATCAGTTCCAAACGTAATGTCCCTGTTCCTGCCCAGCTGAAGGACATGCACAACCATGAAGATGGTGCCTTTACAAACCAACAGTCTCCACGAGTCACACCAGTCCTTGTCCATCCTTTGACAAACATTCTTGTCTACTTCTTCCTCGCAGCGACCATTTAAAACCTGAAATACACTACTAGAGACCACTTAACAGTTTATCTCACTGAAGGCTATCATGACAATGAGAAGCAGAAATGAAATCTTGGGAAAGATAAATAGATATGGGAGCAATTGTAAGTAAATACATTTTTTAAAAAAGTGTTTTGCCTGGCACTTTGATTGGATGAAGGCACCAACACAGACCTGAGATAGTGGCTTCCTGTTGGCACAGTTGATGCCCCCAATGAAGACCATGTTGGGCATGATTGGCCTGGGGTAGTCCATCACAAAGTCCCCTCGGAACAGCCACACAGATGCATGGCTGAGAAGATCCACCACCGACACCTCTCTCTCAAAAAGTTCAGAGGCAAGGCTTGCATAAGGAGCAGAAACAGCATCGCAAATGTAGGACAGGGCCAGAGGGTAGAGCATGTTCTTGACCCTTTGCAGGAATGTCATGTGATCTGAATTGGTCGTTAGTAACTTAGGAATATAGGAGTAAGGATTTGGACACTGTGTGCCCTTAAAGTCTAAGTCACATGGAATGTTCCTCAAAAAAAACACAGTAGGAATCGACAGGTACTTAGCTAGCACCGCCCCACAGAGGTTAACCGGGTCTGTTAACACCACATCAAAGGAAGTAGCATTCAGGTGCCTGATCAGGGCCTCATTATGCAGTAGCTCCACACAAGACCTATGAAAGACCAAAGACATATTGTTCATAATTGCCATACTTCTAGAATATCTCTTCAGAAGATGTTCTGTTTCAAAGAACCATTGAGTGTGGCCCAGCACAAAACGATCAAATTCATCCTGGGTCCATGGAATGGCATAGGTTGTCAGGGTGAAAAAGTTCTCTTCTTTGACGTGCATTTTCACCTCCGGGGTGAGGACCACTGCCTGGTGGCCTCTGGCATGGAGCTCCCGCACGGCTTCCCGCATGCTGAGCCAGTGGCTGCCATCAGTGGGCACCACCAGCACCTTCCCACTCTCAGCCCAGGGCTGGACACTGAGGAGGAGCAGCAGTCCTGTGGCCAACCGCGTCAGGGGAACCTGGAGTCCTGTGGCCATCTCGGCAGAAGCCACTGACAGCTGACTGTCCACTCCATGCTGTGCATCCTACCTTTGCTTTCTTCATCTTAATTACCTTGTCACTGAGCCACCTAGCAAATCAACACATAATTGGAAGACAGAGTGCCCTCCTCCAGTTAATTATTAACCATTAATCTATCATTGTTTTTCACTGTGGGCCCCAAACTGGAAAAGACCAATCATGCCTATCTTGAAAAACTCATCTGACCCTGCGCTCGCTCTGGGGAACATCCAAGTTTATGCTCTTGTTTCTTATCCAATTCTCAATACAAGGCTGTGAACAACCATTTCATGTCACTGCCTCCTACTTCTCTGTTAACCACGTTTATCAGGCTGCAGCTGAGGTCTGAGGAGTCACCACTGCCCTAGTCCCCAACCATATGCTCTCTGCTGGATGTGACCCTATTTGCTAATGCTTCAAACTCTTTCTTCTCATGTATGAGTAACATAGCACATCCAAAAAACAGACAACATTGCTAAGCCAGCTTTCTCTAAACAGAGAGTGTGTAGGCTGGCTATCTGGTTTTGGTCATTTTTCACACCAGAATGTTTCTTGTATGGATCAAAGAGGACTATCTCTGAAGTGGCTGTCAATATATAAAAAGCTGCAGGGAGGCTGAGCTCAAGATGTGATGATCAGATTCTTGGGAAGGCTTTGTTGAGAATTCTCCATCTACACCATGGGATAAGATGTGCTGCTGTCTAAAGCACACATGGGAAAGACAACCCTAGCAAGGACCCACGGTGGGTTCAGGGAGCTCCCTGCTCACCAAGGGACCCGGGTTAACTGGAGCCTGGCCTAAGATCTTGCACAGTCTGAATTCCTCTTCTGAATGTTGAAGGCTCCTGTCTTCTGCAAGTCTGCTTAGAGACTAAAGTGTCCATTCACCCAGACCTTTATTTCATCCTGAAGGTTATGATCAGGCTTTTCTCCAAGTCAATCTAGTACCAAGTTCTGATAAGAATGGTTCCTCCAGAACAGAACGGGCTGCACAATTTGTGGGGGCCCTAGGTCAAACTTCAAGATGGAGAATTAAATGTGTGCCTTTCTAAGGGAGAGACCAGGGGTCTCATGCCCATGAGGCTCGTCCTGCTCCAGAAAGTCACTCCTGCATGTGCTCGAAGATTGCTGATGCCTCCTGTCCTGGTCGCCTCAGGATGATGTGGGCAGGCTCTCTGGGGTGGGCACTTTCTATCTCACTGCCTCTGTGTCTTCTTGCCTGGCCGTGTCTGCCATTGCTGGTGAGGCTGAGGCTTCCCTTAGGGAGAAAGTTACTCCCATGAGAAGTCCACATTCATAACATATTCCACGTTTGGACAGAACCCATGGGACAGGCAGTGAATGGAAGCATCTACCAGGGGGATACCCAGCTCAAGGGCAGCACACTCAGGATGGCACAGAGAAGGCAGGTCTGCAAAGGCTTTAGGAACTCTCCAGTAGAGGATGATTCCTGGGGAGTTGTAAGGACATAGAGCACTAGAAAGGGATTCTCAGCTATGGGTGCAACATCTCAGCCTCTGAACTATTCCTCCAGCCCCCTTAAAACTATATGCCTCCTAAGCACCCTCCTGGTGAGCCCAGGTGAGGGGTGGAACACGCTTGGGAGGGTGCTCTTCCCACATTCATGGGCTCCTGTGTTCTACCTCCAAGTAGTGGTGTTTTATTTAGACAGCGAAGTCATCTGATTCTTGTCACATGTGTGGGACTCCCAGACTCTGGGGAGGCCCATGTACCTTGGAAGATGGTGGTACTCCAGAGACCTAGGGGGACCTGAGGAGAGCAGAACTATGGGGAGGGAGGAGCTCCTGGTGCCTGGGAAACAGGAGGAGCTGCCCAAGGCATCAGCTTCCAGGGTCTGGAGATGAAGAGGGGTCTGGGCTGCACAGATAGACTTGGAGCCATCAGCATATGTGGTGGTTGAAGCCATGGGTGTCAGTGAGGTCACCCCAGCAAAGTCCAGAGACAGAAAAAGCCATCCCAAAAGACTGACCTGTGTGGTCTTGTTCCCCTCTGCCAATCTCACAGAGCTAAACATACAAACTGGAATCCTTTAACGTTTGTAAGAGAAGACAGAAACAAATCTTCACATCTTGGAGTAAACAAAGATTCCTTAGGGTACAAAAACTACAAACGGTGAAACTTGCTAGAATGAACCTCATCAAAATCTAAAACTTTTGCTCTTTGAAAGGTATTGCTTTTTAAAAATTAGAAAAGGAAGATTAGGAGAAAAGGAGATAATTGAATGGTAAGCTGATAGCTCTGAAGGCTGGAGAATAGAACTCTATGGAAGATAGGAAGAAAAATTTAAATGACCAAAGAGAGGAAAATCTCCTAGCTTTGAATACGATGTGGGTTTCACTTTAAGCTTAGTGTCTGCGGTAGGCAGAATCACAGCCCCGCAAAAGTATCTACATTGTAGTTCCTCAAACCTTGGAATATGTTCCGTTACAGATGGAAGAGACTTCACAGATCTGATTAAATTAAGGGTTTGAGTTGGATGTCTGGGTGGGACGATGTAATCACAAGGGCTCTTACAAGTGAAAGAGACAGGTGTAAGAGTGGGAGACTTGAAGACGCTGCACTGCATCTCCCTAAAAATGGAAAAGTACCATGAAATTCCAAAATGAATAAGGAAAAAGGAAATTTCTGTTAAAGGCATGGAGCTTACATTCAGTAGAAAGAACAAAATTAGGAACAGACAATCAGAATGCCGACATCAAAAGAAACTATGAGATTGAAGCAATTTTGGTTTTTGTTGTGTTTTAAATAAATAAATAAATAAAAAACACAGGTACTGAAACTCCTGAACTCAGTGATCCTCCCACCTGAGCCTCCCAAGTAGCTGGGACCACAGGCGCATGCCACTGCACCCAGCTTTTCATATTGGAGTTTTAAAATATGTTTTCTAAACTTTTTAAACAAGATTCCACGTGCCAAGGAAATTTTTATTTTTTTGAAATGGGGCCTCGCTCTGTCACTCAGGCTGGAGTGAGGTGGCATGAACATGGCACACTGCAGCTTCCACCTCCTGAGATCAGGTGATCCTCCTGCCTCAGTCTACTGAGTGGCTGGGACCACCGGCATGTGCCATCGCAACTGGATAATATTTTGGTTTTCTGTAGAGATGGAGTCTCAGCATATTGCCCAGGCTGCTCTCAGACTTCTGGGTTCAAACAATCCTCCTGCCTCAGTCTTGCAAAGAGTTGAAATTACAGGTATGAGCAACCCACCTGCACACAAATCATTTTTAAATGAAAAGAGATGGAGAATTTAAAAAAATAACATAGGAGTAGCAATACTGGTATCAGATAAAACAGATTTTAAGGGTTATTATTT
This sequence comes from Macaca nemestrina, assembly GCF_043159975.1. Taxonomy (NCBI): domain Eukaryota; kingdom Metazoa; phylum Chordata; class Mammalia; order Primates; family Cercopithecidae; genus Macaca; species Macaca nemestrina. The sequence goes on along the minus strand of NC_092135.1, from coordinate 131,823,329 downwards.
AATGATAACAGCAAACTATGTGAAGAAAATACAAGTCTCAAACCTACATGCACCGATCTAATCACTACGTATAAAGCAAAAACTATTCAAGTACCAAAATATAACTGGAGCAGAATTTGTTATGTAAGGGGATTTTTTAAAAGACATCCTTCCCAGAATTGGGCAGGATCAGTAGAGCGTCATTTAAAAGATAGAAAAATTGGCCCAGTGTGGTGGCACACGCCTGTAATCCCAGCACTTTGGGAGGTCGAGGCTAGTGAATCACTAGAGGTCAGGAGTTTGAGACCAGTCTGGCCAACATGATGAAAGCACATCTCCACAAAAAATTTTTAAAAATTAAAAAAATAGCTGAGCATGGTGCTGTGCACCTGTAGTCCCAGCTACTTGGGAGGCTGAGGCAGGAGAATCAGTTGAACGTGGGAGGTAGAAGTTGCAATGAGCCGAGATTCCACCACTGCACTCCAGCCTGGGAAACAGAGCGAGACTCATTCTCAAAAAAGAAGAAAAGGCCGGGAGGGGTGGCTCAAGCCTGTAATCCCAGCACTTTGGGAGGCCAAGACGGGCGGATCACGAGGTCAGGAGATCGAGACCATCCTGGCGCCTGTAGGCCCAGCTACTCGGGAGGCTGAGGCAGGAGAATGGCATGAACCCGGGAGGCAGAGCTTGCAGTGAGCTGAGATTGCGCCACTGCACTTCAACCTGGGCGACAGAGCGAGACTCAGTCCGAAAAAAAAAAAAAAAAAAAAATCGAAAAGAGAATTGTAGTTGTGTCCACGGAACATTTATAAACATTGACCATATTGTTGTCACTAACTGCATAGGACTACGGAGCACTTGAAATGTGGCTATTCCAAATGGAGATATGCTGTGTCAGACATACGCTAGATTCTGAAGACTTAACAAGAAAAAAACTATGTCAAATAGTTAAGTCATAATCTCATATTGAACACATGTTGAAAGGATAATATTTGGGATACATCTGGCTAAATAAAATGCATTATTCAAATTAATTTCAGCGGTTTCTTTTTTGCTGGTTTCTAACATGCCCACCAGAAAAGTTTAAATTATGTATGTGGCTTACATTATATTTCTATTGGACAATTCTGTATTAGACCGTCAAGGTAACCTATTAAGAATTTTTTTAAGTAGTCTCTTCACAAGAAACATTCTTATTATAATCCAAAATAACTAGAAAAAATAAGAGGGAGATGACTACAAAATTATTAACGATATCAGAATTAGGAAACAGACTCATTACGGACAGTCACTGCATCAAAGGTGAAATTTTAAAACTGATATTTAAATTATCTAAAAGCAGTGAAAAGAACAGCAATTTTTACCAAAACCTAAGGGACATAGAAAAAGTTTTACTCAGAGCCCTCAATATTTCATTAAGGAAAATCAAATGTAAAGAAACGTAACATTCCTCTAACGCAGTTACAAAAGCAGCTACAAATTAACCAAAAGAAACTAGGATGAAATCATTAAGGCAAAAATAAGCTGCAATTAATGAAACAGAAAATGAAACAGTAAAATGAATATACAAATTCCACAGTTATTTCTTTGAGAAGACCAATCAAATAATTCAACCTATCATAAACTCTAAATCAAGGAGAAAGAGAGGGAGAAAAAACATAAGATTTCAACTGTGGTCTTGGATATTTGCAGAAAAATTTCAAATCTGAGGGTCAACCAAACCAAGTAAGTAAGGGTGACAAAATAACAAGGAAATTAATGTAATAAAAATGATAATGGCATGCCTATCACAGATAACACATGATAAAGATTTTGGTATAAATGATCTTTCATGCACTCAGTAAATTGGCATGAACGTGGCAAAGGTCTCCAGGTGAAACACCTTGTTCTGCAGGAGTCTTTTAAACTCTAGTAATGATGATGATAGTTCTTCCTCTAAGAGGCCTAAGGTGATCTGTGAAAATTCTTCTTTATTCACTTGACCCAGAAACACCACAAAATTATGCAAATCAAGAGGTTTCAGTTTTCCCATTCACTTAAAGGACATTCGTGAAACTACCCAGGCCATCAAGTATATGCATATACAAAGAGCCACCAAGTGTCTGAAAGCTGTCACTTTACGGAAGCAGTGTGTACCATTTCGATGTTGCAATGGAGGGGCTGGCAACGTGCCCAGGGCCGAACAGTGGGGCTGGACACAGGGTCGGTGACCCAAATAGGGTGCTGGATTTTAGATGCACATGCTTCAAAATGCAAAGAATAATGCTGAATGTCAGGGTTTAGGTGCAGATTCTCCCATCATTAAGCATAGCCAAGTAAACAAAGCATCCAAATGAGCCATGGGTCTTGCAGAGCTCATTATCAGATTAACCCTTACATGACCCCCACCGCCATATCAAGATGATTTTTACTGATAAGGAACAAATTGTTCCTAAACCTGAGGATGAGGTTGCACAGGAGAAAAAGATATCCCAGAAGAAACTGAAGAAAAAAAAATGCCTCTGGCTCTGGAATAAATTCAGCTTAAAATAAACGCAATAAAACTAAAATAATAATAACGATAACAGATAATATTTATTGGGTGCTCTCTGTAACAACATTAAAACTACAATGGTTAGGGTACCTGTCCTAGGTCACATAGCTAGAAAAATGAGAGGGAAGATTTGAGCCAGTGCAGTTCAGTCTAAAGAACATATTCATAGTGAAAAACCAGAAGAAAAGGGTCACAGTCACTATTCAAATGTCTTCCTAATTTTCTACATTTTTACAAATCTAAAGAACATATATATTTTTTACAGCTCAGTAACTACATTGCACAAGGGGAAAAGAAAACCAGTAGAACAAATACCTTGTGGTTTGATCAAAAACAAAAATAAAGTTTAGCGTCCTTTGCAATAATACCTACACTAATAAAAAGAAGTACAGAAATAAGAATACAAAGGACCTAAACTCATGGAAGTTCATATAAATTCAGTGAATATGACAAAAAAAGGGCTCAGTTCTCTCACAAGAAAGATGGTTCCCTCTCTGGGTACGGTGGCTCATACCTGTAATCCAAGCACTTTGGGAGGCTGAGGCAGGCAGATCACCTGAGGTCAGGAGTTCAAGACCAGCCTGGCTAACATGGCAAAACCTTGTCTCTAGTAAAAAAAAAAAAAAAAAAAAAGCCAGGAGTGGTGGCATGTGCCTGTAGTCCCAGCCACTCAGGACGCTGAGGCAGGAGAATCTCTTAAACCTGGGAGGTGGGGCTGCAGTGAGCTGAGATGGGGCCACTGCCCTCCAGCCTGGGCTACAGGGTGAGACTCAGTCTCAAGAAAAAAAAAAAGCATGGCTCTCTCAATGGATTCAGAACCAAACTCATTGGTGTGTGAATTTGGTTTCTCAGCTCCCAAAGTACTATCTCAATGAAACCCAAATACTCTGGGTTAATGAAAGCTGCCTCTGACATTTTTGGAAAAAGAATAGATCTCACTATAGAAACTTGGAGTGGGATAGGGTGGGTTTGGTGATGTGCTCAGCCCCTCCAGAGAAACCCTTTCCTTCTTGGACAGATGTCCATTCATCACTGGTCCCAGCTTCACTGGGCTTATAGGTTCACAGTCTTATCTCCTCCCTAGTCCCTTCCACCCTCTCTTGATAATTTCAGCATTACAAGTAGAAGAAGGCCCTTTTGACATGCAACCTTCACTGTACCTTCCCAACTCTACGATGTCCCCACATCATACACCAGACCCCCAACTCCTGGTCAGAAAAACTTCTGTCAACACAGATCCTTCTCTGGAAACTGAACTCCATGTTTCATTCTCTGATCACAGACATTCATCCCACCTTCACTGTCCCACTTCCACTGAACTGAGTCAACCTCTTTGACACTTCTACTTCCTGTGAGTGCTTAGGTCTCCGGTGGTCACCTCTCTATCTTTGGCAAGATGGGACCACGAAAAATTATCATGCCAACAATTATAATTTACTGTTGCATCATCTTTCTACTGAAAATCAGGCAAGCCAAAAACCCCAGGATGGATCAGTTCCGAATGTAGTGTCCCTGCTCCTCCCCAACTGAAGGACATGGACAACCATGAAGACGGTGCCTTTACAAACAGTGTCTGTGAGTCACAGCAGTCCTTGCCCATCCTTTGATAGACCCTTATCCGTACCTCTTCTTCCTCTCAGTGACCACTGAAAACCTGAAATACACTACTAGAGACCACTTAACAGTTTGTCTCACTGAAGACTGTTACGACAAAGAAGCAAAAATAAAATCTTTAGAAAGATAAGTAGATATGGAAGCACTTGTAAGTAAATAGATTTTTTAAAAAGTGTTTTGCCTGGAACATTGATTGGATGAAGGCACCAATACAGACCCGAGATAGTGGCTTCCTGTTGGCACAGTTGATGCCCCCAATGAAGACCATGTTGGGCATGATCGGCCTGGGGTAGTCCATCACAAAGTCCGATCGGAACAGCCACACGGATGCATGGCTGAGAAGATCCACCACTGACACCTCTCTCTCAAAAAGCTCAGAGGCAAGGCTTGCATAAGGGGCAGAAACAGCATGGCAAATGTAGGACAGGGCCAGAGGGTAGAGCATGTTCTTGACCCTTTGCAGGAATGTCATGTGGTCTGAATTGGTTGTTAATAACTTAGGAATATAGGAGTAAGGATTTGGACACTGTGTGCCCTTAAAGTCTAAGTCACATGGAATGTTCCTCAAAAAAAACACAGTAGGAATCGACAGGTACTTAGCTAGCACCGCCCCACAGAGGTTAACCGGGTCTGTTAACACCACATCAAAGGAAGTAGCATTCAGGTGCCTGATCAGGGCCTCATTATGCAGTAGCTCCACACAAGACCTATGAAAGACCAAAGACATATTGTTCATAATTGCCATACTTCTAGAATATCTCTTCAGAAGATGTTCTGTTTCAAAGAACCATTGAGTGTGGCCCAGCACAAGACGATCAAATTCATCCTGGGTCCATGGAATGGCATAGGTTGTCAGGGTGAAAAAGTTCTCTTCTTTGATGTGCATTTTCACCTCCGGGGTGAGGACCACCGCCTGGTGGCCTCTGGCATGGAGCTCCCGCACGGCCTCCCGCATGCTGAGCCAGTGGCTGCCATCAGTGGGCACCACCAGCACCTTCCCACTCTCAGCCCAGGGCTGGACACTGAGGAGGAGCAGCAGTCCTGTGGCCAGCTGCGGCAGGGGAACCTGGAGTCCTGTGGCCATCTCAGCAGAAGCCATCAGCAGCTGGCTGTCCACCCCACGCTGTGCCTGCTACATTTGTTTCCTTCACCTTAATTACCTTGTCACTGAGCCACCTAGCAAATCATCATGTAATTGGAAGACAGAGTGCCCTCCTCCAGTTACTTATTACCTGTTCGTTAATCTATCATTGCCTTTCATTATGGGCCCCACCCTGGGAAAGACCGATCACTCCTATCTTGAAAAACTCATCTGACCCTGTGCTCACTCTGGGGAACATCCAAGTTCAAGCTCTTGTTTCTCATTCAATTCCCAACACAAGGCTGTGAACACCCATTTCATGTCACTGCCTCCTACTTCTCTGTTAACCACGTTTATCAGGCTGCAGCTGAGGTCTGAGGAGCCACCACTGCCCTAGTCCCCAACCACATGTTCTCTGCTGGATGTGACCCTATTTGCTAACTCTTAAAACTCTTTCTTCTCATATATGAGTAACACAGCACATCCAAAAAAGGTACAACATTGCTAAGCCAGCTTTCTCTAGCAGGGACTGGGGAGGCTGGCTATCTGGTCTTGGTCTTTTTTCACACAAGGATGTTTCTTGCAAGGATGAAAGAGGACTCTCTCTGAAGTGGCTGGCAATATTTTAAAAAGCTACAGGAAGGCTGAGCTCAAGATGTGATGATCGGATTCTTGGGAAGGTTTTGTTGAGAATTCTCCATCTATCCCATGGGATAAGACGTGCTGCTGTCTAAAGCACACATGGGAAAGACAACCCTAGCAAGGACCCACAGGGGTTCAGGGAGCTCCCTGCTCACCAAGGGACCAGGGGGAGTTGGAGCCTGGCCTCAGATCTTGCACAGTCTGAATTCCTCTTCTGAATGCTGAAGGCTCCAGTCTTCTGCAAGTCTGCTTAGAGACTAAAGTGTCCATTCACCCAGGCCTTTATTTCATCCTGAAGGTTATGATCAGGCTTTTCTCCAAGTCAATCCAGCACCAAGTTCTGATAAGAATGGTTCCTACAGAACAGAATGGGCTGCAGAATTTGTGGGGTCCCTAGGTCAAATTTCAAGGTGAAGAATTAAATGTGTGCCTTTCTAAGGGAGGGACCCTGAGCACTCACAACGGTCTCATGCCCATGAGGCTCGTCCCACTCCAGAAAGTCACTCCTTCGTGTGCTCGCAAGATTGCTGATGCTTCCTCGTCCTGGTCACCCCAGGATGATGTGGGCAGGCTCTCTGGGCTGGGCACACTTTCCATCGCACTTCCTCTGTGTCTACATGCCTGGCTGTGTCTGCCATTGCTGGTGAGGCTGAGGCTTCCCTTAGGCAGGAAGTTACCCCCATTAGAAGTCCACATTAATAACAGATTCCACCTTTGGACAGAACCCATGGAACAGGCAGTGAATAGATGTGTCCATCAGAGGGACACCTAGCTCAAGGGTGGCATATGCAGGATGGCACAGAGAGGGCAGGTCTGTAAGGGCTTGATGACTCCCCAGAGGAGGACGACTTCTGGGGATTTGTGAGGACACACAGCGCTACAAAGGGATTCTCAGCTGTGGGTGCAACATCTCAGCCTCTGAACTATTCCTCCAACCCCCTTAAAACTGTGTGCCTCCTAAGCACCCTCCTGATGAGCCCAGGATGAGGGTAGAACATGCCTGGGAGGGTGCTCTTGCCACATTCAAGGGGCTCCCCTGTTCTATCTCCATCTAGTGGTATTTTATTTAGACAGTGATGCCATCTCATTTCTAGTTACATGTCTGGCACTCCTAGACCCTGGGGAGGCCCTTGTATCTTGGAAGATGGTGGTGCCTTCAGAGACATGGGAGCGCTGGGGAGAGCAGGACTGTGGGGAGGGAGAAGCTCACATTCCTGGTGCCTGGGAAATAGGAGGAGCTGCCCAGGGCATCAGCTTCCAGGGTCTGGAGATGAAGAGGGGTCTGGGCTGCACAGATAGACTTGGAGCCATCAGCATATGTGGTGGTTGAAGCCATGGGTGTCAGTGAGGTCACCCCAGCAAAGTCCAGAGACAGAAAAAGGCATCCCAAAAGCCGGACCTGAGTGATCCAGTTCCCCTCTGCCAATCTCACAGAGCTAAACATACAAACTGGAATCCTTTAATGTTTTTAAGAGAACATAAAAACTATATCTTGAGGTAGACAAAGCATCCTTAGGGTACAAAAAGTACAAACGATAAAAACTTCACTAGAATAAACCTCATCAAATTCTAAAATTTTTGCTCTTTGAAAGTATTGTTTTTTAAAAATAAAAAAAAGGAAGATAAGGAGAAAGGGAGATAATTGAATGGTAAGCTGATAGCTCTGAAGCCTGGAGAATAGAAGACTATGGAGGACAAGAACAAAAATTAAATTTAAATGGCCAAATAGAGGAAAACCTCCAAGCTTTGAATAAGATGTGGGTTTCACTTTAAGCTTAGTGTCTGCGGTAGGCAGAATCACAGCCCCGCAAAAGTATCTACACTGTAGTTGCTCAAACCTGGGAATATGTTCCATTACAGGTGGAAGAAACTTTACAGATGTGATTTAAGTAAGGGTTTTGACATGGGGAGATTATCCTGGATGTCTGGTGGGACAATATAATCACAAGGGCTCTTACAAGTGAAAGAGACAGATGTGAGAGTTGGAGACTTGAAGATGCTGCACTGCATCTCCATGGAAATGGAAAAGTGCTGTGGAATTCCAAAATTAAGAAGGAAAAAGGAAATTTCTGTTAAAGGATTGAGCTTACACTCAATGGAAAGAACACAATTATGTACAGAATCAGAATGCTGACATTAAAAGAAATTATCAGATTAAAGTCATTTTGGGTTTTCGTGTGTTTTCAATCAATCAGTCAATCAACAAACCACAGGAGCTGAAACTCCTGAGCTCAATGATCCTCTCACCTGAGCCTCCCAAGTAGCTGGGACCACAGGCACATGCCGCTGCACCCAGCTTTTCATATTGGATATTAAAAAAATGTTTTCTAAACTTTAAAACAAGATTTTCACATTCCAAATAAATTTTTATTTTTTTTTTGAGATGGGGCCTCGCTCTGTCACCCAGGCTGGAGTGAGGTGGAGTGAACATGGCATACCTTCACCTCCTGCAGCCTCCACCTCCTGGGATCAAGTGATCCTCCTGCCTCGGCCTCCCGAGTAGCTGGGACCACAAGTGTGCGCCAACACAACTGGATAATTTTTTTATTTTTTTGTAGAGATGGAGTCTCAGCATGTTGCCCAGGCTGCTCTCAGACTCCTGGGCTCAAGAAATCCTCCTCCCTCGGTCTCCCAAAGGGTGGAAATCACAGGAGTGAGCCACCCACTTGCACACAAATTATTTTCAAATTAAAAGAGATGGGGATTCAAAAAATAACATAGGAGTAGCAATACTGGTATCAGAGAAAATGTATTTTAAGGATTATTATTTAATGATAACAGCAAACTATGTGAAGAAAATACAAGTCTCAAACCTATATTCACCAATCTAATCACTATGTATAAAGCAAAAACTATTTAAGAACCAAACTGTAACTTGAGTAGAATTTGTTATATATGGGGATTTTTTTAAAGACCTCCTTCACAGAATTGGGCAGATTCAGTAGCGGGTCTTTTAAAAGATAGAAAAATTGCCTAGATGTGGTGGCTGATGCCTGAAATCCCAGCATTTTGGGAGGCTGAGGCGAGTGAATCACTTGAGATCAGGCATTTGAGATCAGTCTGGCCAACCTGATGAAACTCCATCTCCATAAAAAATACAAAAAAAAAAAAATTAGCTGGACGTGGTGCCATGCACCTGTAGTTCCAGCTACTTGGGAGGCTAAGGCAGAAGAATCGGTTGAACCGGGGAGGTAGAGATTGCAATGAGCTGAGATCCCACCACTGCACTCCAGACTGGGTGACAGAGTGAGACCCCAACTCAAAAGAAAAACAAAAAAAGATAGAAAAATTGAAAAGACTGAATTTTAGTTTTGTCCACGGAACATTTATAAACATTGACCATATTGTGGTCACTAACTACATATGACTATTGAGCACTTGAAATGTGGCTATTCCAAATGGAGATATGCTGTAAGTGGCAAATATATGCTAGATTTTGAAGACTTAACAACAAAAAAACTATATATAATATTAATTTAATATTGAACACATGTTGAAAGGATAATATTTGGGATACATCTGGTTAAATAAAATGCATTATTCAAATTAATTTCGGTGGCTTCTTTTTTTCTGATTTCTAACATGCCCACTAGAAAAGTTTAAATTACGTATGTGGTTTACATGATCTTTCTATTGGACAATTCTCCATTAGACCATGAAGTTAACCTATTAAGAATTTTTTTTAAGTAGCGTCTTCACAAGAAACATTCTCCTATTATAATCCAAAATTCCCTCTCTGGAAACTGAACTCTGTGTTTCATTCTCTGATCACAGACATCCATTGCACCTACATTGACCCAATTCAACTGAACTGAGTCAACCTCTTTGAAACTTCTACTTCCTCTGAGTACTTACGTCTCCTGTGGTCACCTCTCTGTCTTTTGCAAGACGGGACCACTAAAAATTATCACGTCAACAATTGTACATTGCTATTCCCTCATCGTTTCTACTGAAAACCTTGCAGCAAGATTTGGATGGATTAGTTCTCAATGTAGTATCCCTGCTCCTGCCCAGATGAGGCACATCCACAACCACGAAGACGACGCCTTTACAAATGAACAGTCTCTGTGAGTCACATCACTCCTTGACCATCCTTTGACAGATCCTCGTCCCTGTCTCTTCTTCCTCTCAGTGGTCATTGAAAGCCTGAACTGCACTACCACTGATCCTTTAAAAGTTTATCTCACTGAAGACTATTACAACAATGAGAAGCAGAAATGAAATCTTTGGAAAGATAAGTAGATACGAAGACGCTTGTAAGTAAATACATTTTTTAAAAAGTGTTTTGCCTGGAACATTGATTGGATGAACGCACCATACAGACCTGAGATAGTGGCTTCCTGTTGGCACAGTTGATGCCTCCAATGAAGACCATGTTGGGCATGATCGGCCTGGGTAGTCCATCACAAAGTCGGATCGGAACAGCCACACGGATGCATGGCTGAGAAGATCCACCACTGACACCTCTCTCTCAAAAAGCTCAGAGGCAAGGCTTGCATAAGGAACAGAAACAGTATCGCAAATGTAGGACAGGGCCAGAGGATAGAGCATGTTCTTGACCCTTTGCAGGAATGTCATGTGGTCTGAATTGGTCGTTAGGAACTTAGGAATATAGGAGTAAGGATTTGGACACTGTGTGCCCTTAAAGTCTAAGTCACATGGAATGTTCCTCAAAAAAAAACACAGCAGGAATCGACAGATACTTAGCCAGCACCGCCCCGCAGAGGTAAAAGGGGTCTGTTAAGACCACATCAAAGGAAGTAGCATTCAGGTGCCTGATCAGGGCCTCATTATGCAGCAGCTCCACACAAAACCTATGTATAATCAAAGACATAATTGTTCATAACTGCCATACTTCTAGAAAATCTCATCAGAAGATGTTCTGTTTCGAAGAACGATTGACTGTGTCCCAGCAAAAGGTGATCATATTTGTCCTGGGTCCATGAAATGGCATAGGTTGTCAGGGTGAAAAAGTTCTCTTCTTTGATGTGCATTTTCACCTCCGGGGTGAGGACCACCGCCTGGTGGCCTCTGGCATGGATCTCCCGCACGGCCTCCCGCATGCTGAGCCAGTGGCTGCCATCAGTGGGCACCACCAGCATCTTCCCACTCTCAGCCCAGGGCTGGACACTGAGGAGGAGCAGCAGTCCTGTGGTCAGCTGCGGCAAGGACACCTGGAGTCCTGTGGCCATCTCAGCAGAAGCTATCAGCAACTGGCTGTCCAGCCCAGGCTGTGCCTCCTACCTTTGTTTCCTTCGTCTTAATTACCTTGTCATGAGCCACCTAGCAAATCATCATGTAACTGAAGACAGGGTGCCCTCCTCTAGTAACTTATTACCGTTTAATCTATCATTGCCTTTCATTATGGCCCCACCCTGGGAAAGACCAATCACCCCTATCTTGAAAAACTCATCTGACCCTGCGCTCACTCTGGGGAACATCCAAGTTCAAGCTCTTGTTTCTCATTCAATTCCCAACACAAGGCTGTGAACACCCATTTCATGTCACTGCCTCCTACTTCTCTGTTAACCACGTTTATCAGGCTAGAGCTGAGGTCTGAGGAGTCACCATTGCCCTAGTCCCCAACCACATGTTCTCTGCTGGATGTGACCCTATTTGCTAACTCTTAAAATTCTTTCTTCCCACGTATGGGTAACACAGCACATCCAAGAAACAGACAACATTGCTAAGCCAGCTTTCTTGAAACAGGGAGTGGGGAGGCTCACTATGTGGTTTTGGTCTTTTTTTGCACAAGGATATTTCTCGTAAGGATCACAGAGGACTCTCTACGCAGTGGCTGGCACCATAAAAAAAAGCTACAGGGAGGCTGAGCTCAAGATGTGATGATCAGATTCTTGTGAAGGCTCTGTTGAGAATTCTCCATCTATCCCATGAAATAAAGGTGCTGCTGTCTAAAGCACCCATGGGCAAGACAACTTTAGCAAGGACCCAGGGAGCTCCCTGAACCTGGGAGGCTGGATCCTGGCCTCAGATCTTGCACAGTCTGCATTCCTCTTCTGAATGCCGAAGGCCCCAATCTTCCGCAAGTCTGCTAAAGTGTCCATTCACCCAGGCTTTTATTTCATCCTGAAGGTTATGGTCAGGCTTTTCTCCAAGTCAATCCAGCACCAATTTCTGATAAGAATGGTTCCTTCAGAACAGAATAATTTGTGGGGGCTGCATAATTTGTGGGGGTCCTAGTTCACATTTCAAAACGGAGAATTAAATGTGTGCCTTTCTAAGGGAGAGACCCTGAGCGCTCACAACAGTCTCAAGCCCATGAGGCTCGAGAAAGTCACTCCTACATCTGCTTGGCAAGATTGCTGAGGCCTCCTTGTCCTGGTCACCACAGGATGATGTAGGCAGGCTCTCTGGGCTGTGCACACTTTCTGTCTCACTTCCTCTGTGTCTACATGCCTGGCTGTGTCTGCCATTGCTGGTGAGACTGAGGCTTCCCTTAGGGAGGAAGTTACCCCCATTATAAATCCACATTGATAACAGATTCCACCTTTGGACAGAACCCACGGGACAGGCAGTGAATGGAGGTGTCCACCAGGGGGCACAGGCAGGACAGCACAGAGAGGGCGGGTCTGTAAGGGCTTTGGGAACTCTCCAGGGGAGGATGATTTCTGGGGATTTGTGAGGACACAGAGCACTACAAAGGGATTCTCAGCTGTGGGTGCAACATCTCAGCCTCTGAACTATTCCTCCAACCCCCTTAAAACTGTGTGCCTCCTAAGCACCCTCCTGATGAGCCCGGGATGAGGGTGGAACATGCCTGGGAGGGTGCTCTTGCCACATTCAAGGGGCTCCCCTGTTCTATCTCCATCTAGTGTTGTTTTATTTAGACGGTGATGCCATCTCATTTCTAGTTACATGTCTGGCACTCCTAGACCCTGGGGAGGCCCACGTATCTTGGAAGATGGTGGTGCCTTCAGAGACATGGGGACCCTGAGGAGAGGAGCACTGTGGGGAGGGAGAAGCTCACATTCCTGGTGCCTGGGAAATAGGAGGAGCTGCCCAGGGCATCAGCTTCCAGGGTCTGGAGATGAAGAGGGGTCCGGGCTGCACAGATAGACTTGGAGCCATTAGCATATGTGGTAGTTGAAGCCATGGGTGTCAGTGAGGTCACCCCAGCAAAGTCCAGAGACAGAAAAAGGCATCCCGAAAACCTGACCTGAGTGATCCAGTTCCCCTCTGCCAATCTCACAGAGCTAAACATACAAACTGGAATCCTTTAATGTTTTTAAGAGAACATAAAAACTATATCTTGAGGTAGACAAAGCATCCTTAGGGTACAAAAAGTACAAACGATAAAAACTTCACTAGAATAAACCTCATCAAATTCTAAAATTTTTGCTCTTTGAAAGTATTGTTTTTTAAAAATAAAAAAAAGGAAGATAAGGAGAAAAGGAGATAATTGAATGGTAAGCTGATAGCTCTGAAGCCTGGAGAATAGAAGACTATGGAGGACAGGAACAAAAATTAAATTTAAATGGCCAAATAGAGGAAAACCTGCAAGCTTTGAATAAGATGTGGGTTTCACTTTAAGCTTAGTGTCTGCGGTAGGCAGAATCACAGCCCCGCAAAAGTATCTACACTGTAGTTGCTCAAACCTGGGAATATGTTCCATTACAGGTGGAAGAAACTTTACAGATGTGATTTAAGTAAGGGTTTTGACATGGGGAGATTATCCTGCATGTCTGGGTGGGACAATATAATCACAAGGGCTCTTACAAGTGAAAGAGACAGATGTAAGAATTGGAGATTTGAGGATGCTGCACTGCGTCTCCATGGAAATGGAAAAGTGCCATGGAATTCCAAAATTAAGAAGGAAAAAGGAAATTTCTGTTAAAGGAATGAGCTTACACTGAATGGAAAGAATACAATTATGGAAGAATCAGAATGCTGACATCAAAAGAAATTATCAGATTAAAGTCATTTTGGGTTTTCTTATGTTTTCAATCAATCAGTCAATCAACAAACCACAGGAGCTGAAACTCCTGAGCTCAATGATCCTCTCACCTGAGCCTCCCAAGTTGCTGGGACCACAGGCACATGCCACTGTACCCAGCTTTTCATATTGGAATTTATAAAAATGTTTTCTAAACTTTAAAACAAGATTTTCACATTCCAAATAAATTTTTATTTTTTTTTTTTTTTGAGATGGGGCCTCGCTCTGTCACCCAGGCTGGAGTGAGGTGGAGTGAACATGGCATACCTTCACCTCCTGCAGCCTCCACCTCCTGGGATCAAGTGATCCTCCTGCCTCGGCCTCCCGAGTAGCTGGGACCACAAGTGTGCGCCAACACAACTGGATAATTTTTTTATTTTTTTGTAGAGATGGAGTCTCAGCATGTTGCCCAGGCTGCTCTCAGACTCCTGGGCTCAAACAATCCTCCTCCGTCTCCCAAAGGGTGGAAATCACAGGAGTGAGCCACCCACTTGCACACAAATTATTTTCAAATTAAAAGAGATGGGGATTCAAAAAATAACATAGGAGTAGCAATACTGATATCAGATAAAATGTATTTTGAGGATTATTATTTAATGATAACAGCAAACTACGTGAAGAAAATACAAGTCTCAAACCTATATTCACCAATCTAATCACTATGTATAAAGCAAAAACTAAGAACCAAACTGTAACTTGAGTAGAATTTGTTATATATGGGGATTTTTTTAAAGACCTCCTTCACAGAATTGGGCAGATTCAGTAGAGGGTCTTTTAAAAGATAGAAAAATTGCCTAGGTGTGGTGGCTGATGCCTGTAATCCCAGCACTTTGGGAGGCCGAGGAGAGTGAATCACTTGAGATCAGGCATTCGAGATCAGCCTGGCCAACATGATGAAACTCCATCTCCATAAAAAATACAAAAAAAAAAAAATTAGCTGGATGTGGTCCCATGCACCTGTAGTTCCAGCTACTTGGGAGGCTGAGGCAGAAGAATTGGTTGAACCTGGGAGGTAGAGATTGCAATGAGCTGAGATCCCACCACTGCACTCCAGACTGGGTGACAGAGTGAGACCCTATCTCAAAAGAAAAAAAAAAAAAATAGAAAAATTGAAAAGACAGAATTTTAGTTTTGTCCATGGAACATTTATAAACATTGACCATATTGTGGTCACTAACTACATATGACTATTGAGCACTTGAAATGTGGCTATTCCAAATGGAGATATGCTGTAAGTGGCAAATATATGCTAGATTTTGAAGACTTAACAACAAAAAAACTATATTAAATAATAATTTTATATTGAACACATGTTGAAAGGATAATATTTGGGATACATCTGGTTAAATAAAATGCATTATTCAAATTAATTTCGGTGGCGTCTTTTTTTCTGGTTTCTAACATGCCCACTAGAAAAGCTTAAATTACGTATGTGGTTTACATGATCTTTCTATTGGACAATTCTCCATTAGATCATGAAGTTAACCTATTAAGAATTTTTTTTAAGTAGCGTCTTCACAAGAAACATTCTCCTATTATAATCCAAAATTCCCTCTCTGGAAACTGAACTCTGTGTTTCATTTTCTGATCACAGACATTCATTGTACCTACATTGACCCAATTCCACTGAACTGAGTCAACCTCTTTGAAACTTCTACTTCCTCTGAGTGCTTACGTCTCCTGTGGTCAGCTCTCTGTCTTTTGCAAGACGGGACCACTAAAAATTATCACGTCAACAATTGTAAACTGCTATTCCTTCATCGTTTCTACTGAAAACCTTGCAGCAAGATTTGGATGGATTAGTTCTCAATGTAGTGTCCCTGCTCCTGTCCAGATGAGGCACATCCAAAACCATGAAGACGGCGCCTTTACAAATGAACAGTCTCGCCTGTAATCCCAGCACTTTGGGAGGCCGAGACGGGCGGATCACGAGGTCAGGAGATCGAGACCATCCTGGCGAACACGGTGAAACCCCGTCTCTACTAAAAAAATACAAAAAAAAACTAGCCGGGCGAGGCAGCGGGCGCCTGTAGTCCTAGCTACTCGGGAGGCTGAGGCAGGAGAATGGCGTAAACCCGGGGGGCGGAGCTTGCAGTGAGCTGAGATCCGGCCACTGCACTCTAGCCCGGGCGACAGAGCCAGACTCCGTCTCAAAAAAAAAACAACAAAAAAAAAACAAATGAACAGTCTCTGTGAGTCACATCACTCCTTGACCATTCTTTGACAGATCCTCGTCCCTGCCTCTCCTTCCTCTCAGTGGTCATTGAAAGCCTGAACTGCACTACCACTGATCTTTAAAAGTTTATCTTACTGAAGACTATTACAATAATGAGAAGCAGAAATGAAATCTTTGGAAAGATAACTAGATACGAAGATGCTCGTAAGTAAATACATTTTTTAAAAAGTGTTTTGCTTGGAACATTGATTGGATGAAGGCACCAATACAGACCTGAGATAGTGGCTTCCTGTTGGCACAGTTGATGCCTCCAATGAAGACCATGTTGGGCATGATTGGCCTGGGGTAGTCCATCACAAAGTCCGATCGGAACAGCCACACGGATGCATGGCTGAGAAGATCCACCACTGACACCTCTCTCTGAAAAAGCTCAGAGGCAAGGCTTGCATAAGGAACAGAAACAGTATCGCAAATGTAGGACAGGGCCAGAGGGTAGAGCATATTCTTGACCCTTTGCAGGAATGTCATGTGGTCTGAATTGGTCGTTAGGAACTTAGGAATATAGGAGTAAGGATTTGGACACTGTGTGCCCTTAAAGTCTAAGTCACATAGAATGTTCCTCAAAAAAAACACAGTAGGAATCGACAGGTACTTAGCCAGTACCGCCCCGCAGAGGTGAAAGGGATCTGTTAAAACCACATCAAAGGAAGTAGCATTCAGGTGCCTGATCAGGGCCTCATTATGCAGTAGCTCCACACAAGACCTATGTATAATCAAAGATATATTGTTCATAATTGCCATACTTCTAGAAAATCTCATCAGAAGATGTTCTGTTTCGAAGAACGATTGACTGTGTCCCAGCAAAAAGTGATCAAATTCATCCTGGGTCCACGGAACAGCATAAGTTGTCAGGGTGAAAAAGTTATCTTCTTTGATGTGCATATTCACCTCTGGGGTGAGGACCACCACCTGATGGCCTCTGGCATGGAGCTCCCGCACGGCCTCCCGCATGCTGAGCCAGTGGCTGCCATCAGTGGGCACCACCAGCACCTTCCCACTCTCAGCCCAGGGCTGGACACTGAGGAGGAGCAGCAGTCCTGTGGCCAGCTGCGGCAGGGAAACCTGGAGTCCTGTGGCCATCTCAGCAGAGGCTATCAACAGCTGACTGTCCACCCCATGCTGTGCCTGCTACATTTGTTTCCTTCGTCTTAATTACCTTGTCATGAGCCACCTAGCAAATCATCATGTAACTGAAGACAGAGTGCCCTCCTCCAGTTACTTATTACCTGTTCGTTAATCTATCATTGCCTTTCATTATGGGCCCCACCCTGGGAAAGACCGATCACTCCTATCTTGAAAAACTCATCTGACCCTGCGCTCACTCTGGGGAACATCCAAGTTCAAGCTCTTGTTTCTCATTCAATTCCCAACACAAGGCTGTGAACACCCATTTCATGTCACTGCCTCCTACTTCTCTGTTAACCACGTTTATCAGGCTGCAGCTGGGGTCTGAGGAGTCACCATTGCCCTAGTCCCCAACCACATGTTCTCTGCTGGATGTGACCCTATTTGCTAACTCTTAAAATTCTTTCTTCCCACGTATGGGTAACACAATACATAAAAAAAACAGACAACATTGCTAAGCCAGCTTTCTTGAAACAGGGAGTGGGGAGGCTCACTATGTGGTTTTGGCCTCTTTTTTTGCACAAGGATATTTCTCGTAAGGATCACAGAGGACTCTCTATGAAGTGGCTGTCAACATAAAAAAAAAGCTACAGGGAGGCTGAGCTCAAGATGTGATGATCAGATTCTTGCAAAGGCTCTGTTGAGAATTCTCATCTATCCCATGAAATAAAGGTGCTGCTGTCTAAAGCACACATGGGCAAGACAACTTTAGCAAGGACCCACAGTGGGTTCAGGGAGCTCCCTGAACCTGGGAGGCTGGATCCTGGCCTCAGATCTTGCACAGTCTGCATTCCTCTTCTGAATGCCGAAGGCTCCAATCTTCCGCAAGTCTGCTTAGAGACTCAAGTGTCCATTCATTCAGGCCTTTATTTCATCCTGAAGGTTATGGTCAGGCTTTTCTCCAAGTCAATCCAGCACCAATTTCTGATAAGAATGATTCCTTCAGAACAGAATAATTTGTGGGGGCTGCATAATTTGTGGGGGTCCTAGTTCACATTTCAAGACGGAGAATTAAATGTGTGCCTTTCTAAGGGAGAGACCCTGAGCGCTCACAACAGTCTCAAGCCCATGAGGCCCGAGAAAGTCACTCCTACATCTGCTTGGCAAGATTGCTGAGGCCTCCTTGTCCTGGTCGCCCTAGGATGATATGGGCAGGCTCTCTGGGCTGTGCACACTTTCTGTCTCACTTCCTCTATGTCTACATACCTGGCTGTGTCTGCCATTGCTGATGAGGCTGAGGCTTCCCTTAGGCAGGAAGTTACCCCCATTAGAAATCCACATTGATAACAGATTCCACCTTTGGACAGAACCCACGGGACAGGCAGTGAATGGAGGTGTCCACCAGGGGGCACAGGCAGGACAGCACAGAGAGGGCGGGTCTGTAAGGGCTTTGGGAACTCTCCAGGGGAGGATGATTTCTGGGGATTTGTGAGGACACAGAGCACTAGAAAGGGATTCTCAGTTGTGGGTGTAATATCTCAGCCTCTGAACTATTCCTCCAACCCACTTAAAACTGTGTCCCTCCTGATGAGCACGAGATGAGGGTGGAACATGCCTGGGAGGGTGCTCTTGCCACATTCAAGGGGCTCCCCTGTTCTATCTCCATGTAGTGGTGTTTTATTTAGGCAGCAATGTCATCTAATTTCTAGTCCCACGTCTATGACTCCTAGACCCTGGGGAGGCCCATGTATCTTGGAAGATGATGGTGCCTTCAGAGACATGGGAGCGCTGGGGAGAGCAGGACTGTGGGGAGGGAGAAGCTCACATTCCTGGTGCCTGGGAAACAGGAGGAGCTGCCCAAGGCATCAGCTTCCAGGGTCTGGAGATGAAGAGGGGTCTGGGCCGCACAGATAAACTTGGAGCCATCAGCATACGTGGTGGTTTAAGCCATGGGTGTCAGTGAGGTCACCCTAGAAAAATTCAGAGATAGAAAAAGGCATCCAAAAGCCTGACCTGAATGATTGTATTAACCTCTGACAATCTCAGAGACATAAACAAAGACCTAAACAAAGACTAAGAGGTCTAAAGACCCCTTTCCACCCAAACCTACAAACTGAAACTGTTTCATTTTTTTAAAAAAACATAGAAACAAATCCTCACACCTTTTGGTAGACAAAGAATTCTTAGATAGGACACAAGGGGTACAAACCACAAAACGTTTGCTAAAATTGACTTAATCAAAATTTATATCTTTTGCTCCATGAAAGATACTGTTTTTAAAAAATGAAACAAAGGATGCTCCATACCAGAAGTAAAGACAAACATAACTATCTGACATAGCACTTGTATCCAGAATATGTAAAGAACTCACTACTCAAATATAAGAAGACAAACAACCCAATAAAAGTGTGCAGAAGATTTGAAAGGACACCTTATAAAAGAAGACAGGCATATGATCAATAAGCACATGAAAAGATCCTCATCAGTCATAAGAGGAATACAAATTAAAACCCAATGATATTCTCCTACACACCTGTTAGGATGGCTGAAATGTAAAAGACCAAAAATAGCAAGTCTTAGCAGAAATACAGAGCAGCCAGAGCTCTAATGTTTTGCTGTTAGGATCGTAAAATTGTGTAACTGCTTTGAAAACAGTTCGACTGTTTCTTATGAAGTCATACATACACCTACCACACAACTCAGCAATCCCACTTTTAACTATTTACCCAAGAAAAATGAAGCCTCAGAAACACTTGCACTCAAATAATCATAGCAACTTTATTCATGATAGCCGACAACTGGAAACTTTCCACGTGTCCATCAATAAATAAATGCATAAGCAAATGATGATATATATATACAGTGAAATGCTACTCAGAAATAAAAAGGAATGAAATATTGGTACATGCAACAACATGAAAGGATCTGAAGAGACATAATGCTGAGCTGAAGAGGCCAGACACGAAACAGTATACCTGTGTGCTTTTCATTCATAATTGTATGATTCCATTCAGATGAAACTCTAGAAAAGACAATTCTATTGTCCAGCAACAGAAACCATTCATGGTTGCCTAAGGTGAAGGGAGGTATTGGGTGACTGAGATAGGACAGAAGGAAGTTACCGGGTAATGGAGTGGTCCATATCTTGAATGTGGTGATGGTTGCACAGGTAAATAAAATCATTACAACTCAGAAATGTATAATTAAAATGGTTCACTTTATTGCATGTAAACAATACTCCAATAATGTTTCTTTTGGTAGTATCAATTGAAAACATATCATTCAATTAAAAAAGAACACAACGTTCCCAAGCTGACCGAAAGACAAAAACCTATCATACAAAGTCCTACCTATTCCAAGAAACATTCACAGCAAAACACCTATGTTTAATAATGTTTCTTTCACATCCTGGTATATTTTTAAAATTTTAAATTTAAATTTATAAATATTTACATATATCACAGTAGGAAAAACAATTCCCAAAAGAGAGCAAGAGTCAGAGACTTCCAATACTAAATACTTACAAGCCCCAAAATGATTGCTTTAAAAGTTGGCAGGTCATCTTTTCTGGAGGACATTCTTATTAGGTGTAAACCCATAGATTATTAAAAGAAATTTAGATTAGACACAGAAAAATCTATATAGTAATAGGCTTATACGACAAACTAGTAACGAAAAATCTGACATCCCAATAGAAAATATCATTAACTGAAGAGTAATTCGCAGTATGGACAAGTTATTTCCTTTCTCATCCCAGCGGCTACCCCTCCCCGACTTTCAAATGTACTTCTGGGCCGGACGCGGTGGCTCAAGCCTGTAATCCCAGCACTTTGGGAGGCCGAGACGGGCGGATCACGAGGTCAGGAGATCGAGACCATCCTGGCTAACACGGTGAAACCCGTCTCTGTTAAGAAATACAAAAAAAACTAGCCGGGCGAGGTGGCGGGCGCCTGTAGTCCCAGCTACTTGGGAGGCTGAGGCCGGAGAATGGCGTGAACCCGGAGAATGGCGTGAACCCGGGAGGCGGAGCTTGCAGTGAGCTGAGATCCGGCCACTGCACTCCAGCCTGGGCGACAGAGCGAGACTCCGTCTCAAAAAAAAAAACAAAAACAAAAACAAAAACAAAACAAAAAACGTACTTCTGGTGAAGATCCACTCCCAGCTCAGGATAGAACATGTGACCTAGACCTCAACCAATCAGCACGTCTCATCCCCTTGGCCACCATGATTAGTTCAGAGATGGGCATGTGACTTCATTAGAGCCAATGAGGCAGAAGAAGTTTAACTAGGAATCCTGGGAAAAGAACTGAGGCTGAAGCCCCTGCTGCTTGGGTATTATGAGACTGAGAAGGATATCATGGCCAAGGAAACAGAGTCAAGAAATGGAAACATATAAATGGGTTCTGGTGACATAGTTTGGCTCTGTAGCAATCAATACCTAACCAGATACCCCCTGAGATTGTTCTAGTATGTGAACCAATAAGAGCTTTAAAAAGAAAGCCCTGCAACAAATTCGCTGAGTCAAGAATTTGGGGAAGTTGCCCAAATAAAGTGATCACAGGTTGCTTTGATTTTTTGGGGGGGCGGGGGTGGGTGGGGAGTTGGTCAGGGTCTTGCTCTGTTGCCCATGCTGGAGTGCAATGATGCAAACATAGCTCACTGGAACCTTGAACTCCTGGGCTCAAATCCTCCTCCCACCTCAGCCTTCCGAGTAGTTAGGCCTACAGGCATGCGCTACCATGCCCAGCGAAGCTGGTATTTTTTGTAGTGAAGGAATCTCACTATTCTGCCTAGGCTGGTCTCAAACTCTTGGGCTCAAGCTATCCCCCTGCTTCAGCCCCGCAAAGTGCTGGGATTATAAGCATGAGCCACCATGCTCAGCCAGTTGCATCAATTCTATTAAATGCAGAAGGTAAATACTCTTATCTTCACTGGTGAAATGACTTGATAAAAGAAAACGCACACACACACACAAAAGACGTTTAAATGAAAAATTAATAAGGGAAATGCAAATTCAAATAACCTTCAGATATTTTTCACCTATTGAATTGCCAAAAACCCAAAACGTCTGAAGATAATAAATGTGGCAAGGATATGAAGGAAAGTGTACACTTATACATTGCTAGGGGAAGAATAAATTGTTAATGCCTAATGACATTTAAAATGTGCACGACACAGTAAGTCCCTTTTCTGGCATCTCCCCTATGGAAACTCCCACACAGGAGCACAATGAGTCATATATTAAGATGTTTATTCTAATTCATTTGAATAAAAGTAAAAAGCAAGATGCAGAGTTGGGGAAGATATTTGCAATACCTGTAACTGTCAAAGAACTAGTATCCAGAATGCATACATAATTCGAGTAGACAAATAACCCAGTGGGCAATAGACTTGAATGGGCGAAGAGGAAATCCAAATGACCAGTAAGTATATTTTAAAACCCTCAATATAATCAGTCATGTACATAACTAATGCCTTAGCAATCAGGGAAATGTACAACTACTCTGAAAAATAGTTATATCTTATTAAATTAATGATATGCCCATTCTCCAACGCAGCAGCTCCACCCCAGGTATATACTCTAGAAACCTACTCACATGTATTTCAGAATGTAAAAGAATGTTCGTTGTCACATTGGTCACAACAGTGAAAAGCTAGACACAACCCAAAGCCCATCAACAGTAGAATGGATAAATAAAATTGTAGTGTATTCATACAATGGGATATATTCAGTACTGACAATCCACAAACTACAACTTGTAAGAACACACATCATGAATCTCTCAGACATAAGGTTGAACCAAAAAAAAAAAGCAAGACCAAAAAAAAAAAAAAGAAAATTCTATTTATATTAAGTACCGAAACAGGTAAAATCATCTATATTATTTAGAGATGCAAATTTAGGTGGCAAAATTGTAAAGAAAAGCAAAGAAATAGCCGGGGGAGGGAGAACATCAAAAAGAATAGCTCATGGATGCTGGGCTTAATACCTAGGTGATAGGCTGATCTGTGCAGCAAACCACCATGGCACATGTTTAGCTATGTAACAAACCTGCACATCCTGCATGTGTGCCATGGAATTTAAAATAAATGTTGATGGAAAAAAACGCAAAAGAAATAATCATCACAAAAGTCAGAGAAAGGATGGAAAGGGAATAGAACAGAGGACAGGCACCCAGGATGGATGTCTGGGTGCTGATAAACTGCAGTGACCTCTGGTGTACAAAACCTAATGCAGAGTATTTTTGGGGTCCCTCAGCTGCCGTGCAAAGTGGAGCACACGCAGATGGGACTTTGTCCACCTGAGCAGCTTCCTCTACCTTGGGAGCTGGCTGACATGGATCCTAGGTTCCTGTTGATTCTTACTGCCTATCTGTGAAGATTAAAGTTTCTTTGCCTGACTTGCACAAACGTTCCATCTCACCAGACTCATACTCTGTCTGGCAGCTAGGATTGTAAAATGCCTCCGACCAGAGCTGGGAAGTGCCAGGTCTAGGAATCTTAGTAGAGACTGCCGAGGTGTTTAGAGTCCTGCCCTGGAATTGGCAACCCAACCCAGGTGCATGGTGCATGGTATTTCTCTCCCAGAGATGGATACCAGTGCACGGCACTCTGCTTCACAGTCACCATCAACCCTGAGATTCCAGAATTCCATGACTTTCCAGTGACAAGGAGGAGTGGTGTGGGGAGTAGAAAACAGACCCACAGGGATGGGGCACAGACACAGTAGAAACACTGATTCCTCTAGTCTTCTTATCACATACTTAGGTCCGCCTCCCATCTCCACTCCTACCCTAAGGTTTGAGAAACACCTAGAAAAAAAGCTATGTTTCTAAGCCACTGTAAAAACCTTAGCAACATGCCAGCCTAGACACCCTCATGTACCCAGCCTATGGTGAAACCTCAGTGGTCATTTGCTCTGACCAAGTCTGTGGCTGAAAGACCACGTGAAGTTTGAGGGTAAATATACTTGGCCTCTGCTTTTATACAATGGCCTAAATTAGAAGAATGTTTTTTCAGGGTCACCAGCTTGAACAGTTCCAGAAGGCACTATCTACATAGTACCTGGCACTGGCCCCACCCCTGAGGTTGTGCAATCCAGCTGCCCTGGTTCTCTCACTCTCCCAACTCCCCATTTGCCCCTGCCAGGGCCAGTTTTGTGGAGGAGCAGCCCGGGCAGACACATCACATTTCACATTTAGAAGGGTCTCATGCTTTGTTTAATACTTTGCTGTCAGTGTCCTGAAATTCTTTTTTTTTTTTTTTTTTTGAGACAGTCTAACTCTGTCACCCAGGCTGGCGTGCAGTGGCGTGCAGTGGCGTGATCTTGGCTCACTGCAACCTCTGCCTCCCAGTTCCAAGTGCAAGTGATTCTCACACCTCAGCCTCCTGAGTAGCTGGAACCACAGCCATGCACCTCCACACCCAGCTAATTTTTTGTCTTTTTAGTAGAGAAGGAGTATCACTGTTTTGGCCAGGGCAGTCTTGAGTTCCTGGCCTCAAGTGATCTGCCTGCCTCAGCTTCCCACTTCAGCTTCAGCCACTGTGCTCGGCCTGAAATTCTTACTAATTTTTGAACAAAGGGCATTTTGCACTAAGACACTCAAAGTATGCAGCTGATCTGTTAGCGACCTACCTGCTCAGGGTATTAAAAGATACCAACATACCAGTTTGAAACAGTGGTTATGAATATTATCTCTCAACTATAATTTGTGGAAGACCTTCAACTTCCTAGAACTGTGAACTCAGTTTCCTCTTTCTTCAGAGCCTTTCCCAGACCCATAAACCATTTCTGTCTCTTCCCACAAGCAACATCACCAGCTGCTCTTCACAGCTGAAGGTAATCTCCCCACCCTGATTCTTAAAAAGGTATTTATTACCATTAAATTTGCCTCATGTGTGTCTGCTAAAAAATATGTGAAATTTTGAAGGAAAAATTATGAGCCACCTCTGAAGACAAGTCTCTGATGAGTATCATTTTAAAAGCACAAACAAAATAAAAGCAAAACCCCATGTAATAAGACAAAAAATGAGAGAATGTGTTGCTGGAAAACTCAACTTACAAGAAATACTAAAGGAAGTTCTTTATGTTGAAAGCAAGTGACCCCATAGAATAATTTGAATTCATATAGGAAAAAAGCACCGATAATAGTAATCATGTAGTTATAAAAGGCACTACCAATGCATACTTTCCTTTTATTCTCTTTTTTTTTTTTCCAGACGAAGTCTCACTCTTGTTCCCCAGGCTGGAGTGCAATGGCACAATCTTGGCTCACTGAAATCTCCGCTTCCCAGGTTCAAGCAATTCTCCTGCCTCAGCTTCCCGAGTAGCTAGGATTACAGGCACCTGCCACCACACCTGGCTAATTTCTGTATTTTAAGTAGAGATGGGGTTTCACCGTGTTGGCCAGGCTGGTCTTGATCCAGGCTGGTCTCAGGTGATCCACCTGCCTCGGCTTTCCAAAGTGCTGGGATTACAGGCGTGAGCCACCACGCCCGGCCCTATTCTCTTAACTGATTTTAAAAGCAATCCTAAAAAGCAATATACATATATATAATTATGTTGTTGAGACTATAACATATGGAAGTGTAATATATTTGACAATAACAGCACAAGGGAGGCAAAGGTAAACTGGGCTTAGAAATGACACCATAAGGTAACTCAGATCCATAAGAACAAAGGAAGAGAACCAAAAATGATCAATAAAAAGGTTAATATAACAAACTGTATAAATACATACTCGCTCTTCTTTCTTCTCTCTGATTCTTGAAAGCATGTGCATTTATACAAAGTAATATCACCATGTATTGTTTAGTTTGTAACATATATAGATGTACTATGTACAACAATAATATCATAAAAAGGGGAGAAATGAAATAGAGCTATATAGGAATGCCATTTCAGTATTTAACCGGAATTAAGTTGGTATAAATCTGAAGTAGATACTGGTAAGTTAAAATTTATGTGCTAAGCCCTAGAACAACCACTCAGAGCACAACTTTTTTAAATAGTGGAAAGAAAAACATTAAAGGATTTTACATGTTGCACTAGAAAATATTCACTCAATGCAAAAAAAAAAAAAAAAAGCAATAAAGGCGGAACAGAGGAACAAATAAATACATGAGAGATACAGAACATAAAAAGGAAAATGGGGCCAGGCACAGTGGCTCACACCTGCAATCCCAGCACTTTGAAAGGCTGAGGCAGGTGGATCACTTGAGGTCAGGAGTTTGAGACCAGACTGGCTAACGTGGCAAAACTCTGTCGCTACAAAAAATACAAAAATTAGCCAGGCATGGTGGCACACACCTGTAGTTCCAGCTGCTCAGGCAGCTGAGGTGGGAGAATCACTTGAACCCAGGAGGTGGAGGTTGCAGTGGGTCAAGATCGCACTACTGCACTCCAGCCTAGGTGACAGAGTGAGATTTTGTCTCAAAATAAAAAATAAAAATAAAAAAAAAGAAAGAAAAAAATGATAGTAGACATAAAATCCATCTACATCAATAATAGAATTAAATGTGAATGGATTAAACAACTCAATTAAAAGACAGATTGTCAGACTGGATAAAAATAAGGCCTAATAATATCTTGTCTGCAGAAGATACATTTGAGATTTAAAAACAAAAAAAATTATATTTAAAACATAAATTTTACAAAGTAAAATGGTGGAAAAATAATATATCATAAAACAGCAACCAAAAGAAATGCAGATTGGTTATACTAATATCAGATAAAATAGACTATTTTTTAATGACACACTATCATGAAGTAAGATAATATAGACCTTAAAACAAAAAATATTACTAGCAATAAAGAGGGAAATTGTGTAATGATAAGTGTCACTCTACCAGGAAACTAAACTAAACACAACACAAGAAGGCAGAAAATAATAAAGAACAGAGGTGAAATTAATGACAAAGAAATAGAGAAGCAATTGAGAAAAATCAACAAAACCAAAGTTGTTTATTTGAAAATATAGACAAAATGGATAAACCTTCAGTTAGATCAACAAAGAAAAAAGAGAGAAGACTCAAATTGCTAAAAATATGAAATGAAAGAGGGAACATTACTACCAACTTTACAGAAATAAAAAAGTATTATAAGGGAACACTCTGGACCATTTTATGCTAAGCAATTAGATAACTTAGATAAAATGGACAAATTCTTAGAAAGAAATAAACTACTGAAATTGAATCAAAAAGAAATACAAAATCTAAATAAAGCCATAACAGGTAAAAAGATTAAATTAGTAATTTTAAAACCTCCTGCAAGAAAAGTCGAGGCCCAGACAGTTTCACTAGTGAATTATATCAAATACGTAAAAAATGAATACCAATTCTTGACAGACAGTTCCCAAAAAACAGAAAAGGAGGGAACATTCCCAAGCTTATTCTACAAGGCCAGTAATATTCAGATAGCAAACACAGACCAAGGCTTTGCAAGAAAATAAAACTTCTAATATCTCTTACGGATATGATGCAAAAGTCCTCAATAAAATGCTGTCAAACCAAATTCAGTAACATGTAAAAGGATTATACAACACGATCAAGTGGGATTATTCTAGGAATACAAAGTTCGTTTAGCACCTGAAAATCAATTAACACATATCACTAGAATAGAGGACCAAGAAGAAAACCATGTTCATTTCAATAGACACAGAAAAAGCATTTGACAAAACCAAACACCTCAGATATGACAAGAATACTCAGTGAGCTAGGAATAGATGCAAATTTCCTTGATCTGATAATGTGGGGGGCATCTACTCAAAAAATCTCCAGTTAACACCTAATGTGCTAAAAGACTGAATGTTCCCCACCTAAGATCAGGAACAACATAAGAATCTTCTCTTTCCTCTTCTATTCAACACTGTACTAGAGGTTCTAGCCAGGGTAATTAGATAAGCAAAAGAAATAAATGTCATCCTTATTAGAAAGGAAGAAGTAAAGCTATCTTTATTTGTAGATGATATGATCTTGTACATAGAAAATCCTAAGAAATTCATGAAAAAAAACTATTAGAACAAATAAACAAGTTCAGAAATGTTAAAATACAAGATCAATATACACAACTCAATTGTATTTCTAGACAGTAGAAATGAACAACACAAAATTAGAATTAAGAAAATAATTCTATTTAAAATAGCATCTAAAAAGAATAAAATATTTAGGAATAGATTTAATTTTTTTAAGTGTGGCACTTTACACTGAAAAGTAAAAACTGATGTTGAAGGATATTAAAAAAGACCTAAGTAAAATGAAAGACATCCCACGTTCATGAATCAGAAGATTTAATCTTGTTAAGTTGGCAATACCCACAAATTGATCTATAGATTCAACACAATTTCCATCAAAATCCAGCAGGAATTTTTTGCAGAAATTGACAAACTGGCCCCTAACATTCATATGGAAATTCAAGGTACCCAGTATGGCCAAAACAATCTTAAAAAGGAATAACAGATTTAGAGGATTTGTAATTCCCAATTTCAAACTTACTATAAAGCTACAGTAATCAAGGCTGGGGGCAGTGACGCACACCTGAAATCCCAGCACTTTGGGAGCTCAAGATGGGTGGATCACTTGAGGTCAGGAGTTTGAGACCAGCCTGGCCAATATGGCAAAATCCTGTCTCTACTTAAAAAAAAAAAAAAAAGCTACAGTAATCAAGACACACACTGGAAGTTCCTCAAAAGATTAAGTATACAGTTACCATACAACCCAGCAGTTCCACTAAGTATATGCCCAAGAGAACTGAAAACACATACACAAAACTCATACACAAATATGTCCACAGTAGCTTTATTCATAATAGCAAAAAAGTGGAAACCACCCAAATGTCCATCAATTTACAAGTAGACATACGAAGTGTGGTATATGCATAGAACAGAATATTATTTGGCAATATAAAGTTATTCCACAACATGAATGAACCTTGAAACCTTTATGCTAAAGGGGAAAAGCTACTCATGTATTTTGTGAATGGAATCCATAGAAACCCATAGAAATCCTTAAGGACAGAAAGTTGATTAATGGCTGCCAGGGGCTGGAAGAAGGAGAGAAAGAAGAGTGAATGATAATAGATATAACGTATCTTTTGGGAGTGACTGAAAATGTTCTAAAGTTGACTATGATAATGGTTGTACAAATCTGTGACTATACTAAAAACCATTAAAATGAGTGAATTGTATGTATGTGAATTGCATCATAATAAAGTTATATTTTCATAACCCCTTATTCTCATTCTCTTAGAGTTATCTAAATTACTAATCAGTCAAGTTTCTAGGCTTTTATGTACTCATGTTGAATGCTTTTTTTAACTGAATCATTCTAGCATTCAGCTACTCTTTAGATAATTATCTGTTAACAGAAACACTGCTGCCAAAATGTTCCACATGCCTGGAAATGCCCCAGCTAATCAGTCATAAAGATAAACACAGCGTTTTGAAAGAGAGGCAGAATTTTAAAGCCATTGTAGACATTGGCCTAAGTCATGTATTTTAAAAAGTGCTTATTAAGAATGACTTGGCATTTTGGGGCCGGGCGCAGTGGCTCACGCCTGTAATCCCAGCACTTTGGGAGGCCGAGGCGGGGGGATCACGAGGTCAGGAGATCGAGACCATCCTGGCTAACACAGTGAAACCCTGTCTTTACTTGAAAACTACAAAAAATTAGCCAGGTGTTGCGGTGAGCGCCTGTAGTCCCAGCTACTCAGGAGGCTGAGGCAGGAGAATGGCATGAAACTGGGAGGCAGAGCTTGCAGTGACCTGGGATCATGCCACTGCACTCCAGCCTGGGTGACAGAGTGAGACTCCATCTCAAAAAGAAAAAATAAAAGGAATGACTTGGCATTTGGGGGCTTTTATTCCACTGACTTGCCTAGAATGAACCCACAGTTCAACCAAGAAAGGCTGAGATTTCACCCTGAATGAGCATTCTTTGCAAAGACCCCTATAGGGAGACAAACAGCTCAGAGGGTGGGCACAGGATCCTTGCTGTCCTCCACACCTCCAGGCGGGGGCCCTGCTGTGTAGACACCATTGGATTCACTTGGAATTGATTTAGATCAGAGTTTCTCAATTTCAGCACTCGTGACATTTTGAGCCAGAGTAATTCTTTGTTAGGAGTCGGGGGGTGGGTATTTTTCCACACATTGTACAACTTTCAACAGCATCCCTGGCCTCTACCTACATCCTACTGACTGTTTTGCCTCTCCAGTTGCAACACCAAAAATGTCTTCAGACATATCCGTCCTAGGGGAAAAATTAGTCCTGTTTGAGAACTACCATTTAGATGAACCCAGAGCATGAGAGAAGGAAACTTGGGAACAGAACTAGCCCTCAGGAATTGGGGTCTAGTTTTCTGGGAAAATGCTCCGTAAAAAATGCTGCAAGAAAACCACATTCATTGTTTTTATAACCTGTTGGCGAGAAAGTCTCAGCCTGTATTCAGGCCTAGCTAGGCTCTAGGCCTGAGCTTGCATTCTATTCCTTTCCATAGACCAGGCTGGGAAGAGAGGATGTCCCAGAGCCAGAGCTCTGGCCATGACCTGGCTCTGTGGTCTGAATGGCCCTGTCCTTCTGAAGGCTTGAACAGTTCTTTGTATTACAAGGAGAACAGACTAGGATTTACCTCTGACCTTCTTTGTTCTAGCGAAAACACTCCAATGACCCTTCTCATAATGAAATGCAAAGTTAAATTCTCTTCTAAAATTGAGATCTTTGAAACCTGGCCATAACAATAGGAAAAGAGGTTATCCCTGGGATGGATGAAACTCAACAAAATAGCAAAAAGGACAGCATAAGAGTGTCCCAGCATCTGGCCTGGATTCAAGTCCCTACAGGAAGAGGAGAAAGGCCTAAAAACAAAGGTTCTTTATTTACTTATTTATTTATTTTATTTTATTTATTATTTTTTTTTCATGCAACAGCATGAGATTCTGGGGAAGAAGTGAGGACCAGAGAGACAGACAGAAAGGTTGCAAGGCACCTGCGAGAATCTGGCATAAGCTGAACTGTCCTGGGGCAGGTCATAAGGTGCACAGGGCTGGAGAGGAGGCTCTGGGCAGGGCTGGGGTAAGTTGTTTCAAGACATCTGGGACTGCCTGGTGGCTCAGCCTCTGATGTTCTCACAGCAGGAATTTCCGCTTCTCTGAGGGCCAGCTTGGACAGAAACCAAGCAGCCCTCTGAGATGGCCATGTCCCTCCTTGGGCAGAGGAGGCAGGTAAAGCTTTGGTCAAAGTTGCAAAGTCACACCAACATGGAAATGAGAGGGAAGTGATCCTGCTTTACTCTTCCACAAGGCGAGGCTGGGAGCCCAGAGGTTACCATGAGAAAAGACATTCTTTCTTTGTGAATCATAGCATTATGTAAAAACTGGTCACCAACCTATGGTTTTCAAGGAGATGGAGACCATCCTGGCTAACACGGTGAAACCCCATCCCTACTAAAAAAATACAAAAAAAATTAGCTGGGTGTGGTGATGGGCGCCTATAGTCCCAGCTACTTGGGAGGCTGAGGCAGGAGAATGGCGTGAACCCGGGAAGCAGAGCTTGCAGTGAGCCGAGATCGCGCCACTGCACTCCAGCCTGGGCAACAGAGCAAGACTTCGCCTCAAAAAAAAAAAAAAAAAAAAAGGGCTTTGCACAATTTTTTCAGAAATGTATTTGTTTTATAGTTGGGTCAATAGTTATCTATAAAGCATGCTTACTAACCTGATAAGTGAAACTGAATTCCACAGTTTATTAATCTGAATTTCTTGGATTATTTCTGAAATTAAGCATGTTCTTAAAGTTTTCTTGGCCACTTGTGTTCTGTTTACTTTATGTATTGCCTGATTATATGATTTGCCTAACGAAGAGTGCATTTTTAAGCCATAATCAGGGCTTCATTTTCTATAATCTGTGATGTATCTTCTTGTCTTAAATAATTTATTGCGACAAAGTCACATAAAATTAACCATGTTAAAGTGAACAATTTCATGGCATTTAGCACATTCATGTTTTGCAACCGACACCTCTATCTGGTTCCAGACATTTCCATCTGTCCAAAGACACACTTTTTTTCATAGTGTTGAAATGGTTTGACTATTGGACAAAAGAAATTCTATTCTGATCACTTTAATTTAATTCCTAATAATTAAAAGTGCATGTTGATAATTACATATCAATACAGAATGTTCTCTAGGAGGACATGCTGGGAATACAGTTGAGATACAAACGAGGTCAAGCACCAGATATAGGGTCACAGGGCTCAAAAAGTATATTTACTATAGCTCAGTTTCTCAATATAACTGAGTACAACTTTTTGAAAAAATAAGATGATTGGTACCAAGGTGCAGAAATGATATTTTTTCTCTCTTATGCCAACTATTTCTTTGTAACAAGAATAAATGACTTTCATTTACTTTTTTCCAATACCCCAGACTTCAAGGAGAAGGAATAAATAGCTTTGATTCAACCAATAGTATGAAATCATTAAATAAATGCATAACTTTTGCTTATTAACTTCTTAATTAGATTTTCCTGAAATTAAAAAGGAAATTTAAAAATTACTTGAAACAAATGAAAATGGAAACACAATGTATAAAATCTATGGGCTACAGCAAAACCAGAACTAAGAGAGAAGTTTTTAACAATAAATGCCTACATCCAAAAAGTAGAAAGATTTCGAATAAACAACCTAACAATGTACCTCAAGGAACTAAAAAAGCAAAAGTATACCAACTCAAAATTTATCGAAGGAAAGAAATAATAAAGATCAGGGAAGAATCTAATTAAATTGAGACTAAATAAACAATGCAAAAGACCAATGAAACAAAAAGTTGTTTATAAAAAAAAAAGATAAACAAATTTGGCAAAAGTGACAGACTGGATTAAGAAAATGTGGCACATATACACCATGAAATACTATGCAGCCGTAAAAAAGGATGAGTTCATGTCCTTTGTAGGGACATGGATGCAGCTGGAAACCATCATTCTGAGCAAACTATCACAAGAACAGAAAACCAAATACTGCATGTTCTCACTCATAGGTGGGAATTGAACAATGAGATCACTTGGACACAGGAAGGGGAACATCACACATCGGGTCCTATTGTGGGGAGCGGGGAGGGGGGAGGGATAGCATTAGGAGATATACCTAATGTAAATGATGAGTTAATGGGTGCAGCACACCAACATGGCACATGTATACATATGTAACAAACCTGCACGTTGTGCACATGTACCCTAGAACTTAAAGTATAATAAAATAAATAAATAAATAAACATAAACAAAATTGGCAAACCTTGAACTAGACTAAGAAAAAAAGAAAACACTAAGATAAAATCAGAAATGAAAAAGGAAACATAGCAACTGACCCCACAGAAATACAAAGGATCATTAGAGACTATTGTGAACTACTATGTGCCAACAAATTAGAAAACCTAGAGGAAATGGATACATTTCTGAACACATACAACCTACCAAGATTGAACAAAGAAGAAATAGAAAACCTCAACAAACCAATATAAGTAATAAGATTGAAGCAGTAATAAAAAGTCTCTCATTCAAA
The DNA here is from genome assembly GCF_043159975.1 of Macaca nemestrina. Lineage (NCBI taxonomy): Eukaryota > Metazoa > Chordata > Mammalia > Primates > Cercopithecidae > Macaca > Macaca nemestrina. Next base: position 131,789,679 of record NC_092135.1, on the reverse strand, counting down.
AAAGCCCAAGACCGGATGGATTCACTGCTGAATTCTACCAACCATTTTTCAAAGAACTAATACCAATTCTATTCAAACTATTACAGAAAAATGAAGAGGAGAGAATACTTCCAAACTCATCCTATGAGCCCAGTGTTACCCTGATACCAAAACCAGACAAGGGCACGATAAAAAAAGAAAACTGCAGGCTAATATCTCTGATGAACATAGATGCAAAAATCTCAACAAAATACCAGCAAACCAAATCCAATAACACGTTAAGATAATTAATTATGATCAAGTGGGACTCATCCCAGGATGCAAGGATGATTCAACATATACAACTCAATAAATGTGATACATGTATTGACATATTGATATGAATACACTGACAGAATTAGGACAAAACTCATACGATCATTGTAGATGCTGAAAAAACATTCAACAAAATTCAACATCCCTTTATGATAAACACTCTCAATAAACTGGCTACAGAAGGAACATACCTCAAAACAATAAAGGCCATATATGATAAACCCATAGCTAACATCATACTGAAAAGGGTAAAACTGAAAACTGTTCCTCTAAAATCTGGAATAAGACAAAGATGCTGGCTGTCACCACTGTTATTCTTCATAGTACTGGAAGTCCTATCCAAAGCAATTAAGCAAGACAAAGAAATAAAGGGCATCCAAGTTGGAAAGGAAGAAGTCAAATTATTCTTCTTCTCAGATGACATAATATATTTAGAAAAATTTAAACACTCCACCAAAAAGCTGTTAGAACTGACAAGGAAATTCAGTAAAGTTGCAGGATACAAGATCTACTTACGAAAATCAGCAGCATTTATAAATGCCAACAGAGAAAAAACTGAAAAGGAAATCAACGCCATTTACAAAAGCTACAAAGAATATATAATACCTAGGAACAAATTTAACTAAGGAAGGGAAAAATCTGTACAAGGAAATGAGGACGAAGACCAAATATATATTTCACAATATTACAGTCCTATGTTTTCTTTATCCATTCATTAGTTGATGTGTGCTTAGGTTGACTCCATATTTTGGCTATTGTGAATAGTGCTATAATAAACATGGGAGTGCAGATATCTCTTCAACATATTTTTTTATTTTGGATATACACCCAGCAATGGGATATATTGGGGCAGTTCTAGTTCTGTTTTTTGTTTTGTTTTGTTTTTGTTTTTTAGAATCTCCATACTGTTCTTCATAGTGGCTGTACTAATTTATATTCTTCAAATGTAAATTAGGGACTGAGCCCTATCTCTGTGGGACCTGATGCTATCTTCAGGTGGACACTGTCAGAACTGAATTAGAGGACACCCAGCTGGTATCTGGCAGAATTGCCTGCTTGCTTGGTGTATGGAGGGAAAAAAAAAAAAAAAACCCACACATTGGTTCACAGAAGTCTTCTGTGTTGTTTGTTGTTGAGTGAGAAAACAGGAAAAACCCTTTGAGTTTTTTGTTGGTTTTGTTTTCCACTCACAGACAGTACATATGCACAATGGAAAATTATTCAGCCATAACAAAGAATGAAGACCTATCATGTGCAGCACCATGAATGTAACTGGAAGTCATTGTGTTAAGTGAAATAATCCAGGCACAGAAAGACAAATACCACATGTTCTCATTTATATATGGGAGCTAAAAAAGTGGATCTCATGGAGGTAGAGGGTTCACTGGTAATTACCAGAAAGTGGAAAGGGTAAGTAGGAAAGTAGGGGGGAAAATGGTTGGTTAAAATTTAAAAAAGAAAAAGAAAAAAGAAATAAGATAAAATAAAATTTGTAATACTCCAAAAACTTTGACAGAAAAGAGAAAAACATCTAAAGGGCCAATAAAGAACACTGATCAAAAAAAAAAAAAAAAGAAGAAGAAAAAGAAGAATGCCGGGCACAGTAGCTCACGCCTGTAATCCCAGCACTTTGGGAGGCTGAGGCAGGTGGATCACGAGGTCAAGAGATCGAGACCATCCTGGCCAACATGGTGAAACCCCATCTGTACTAAAATACAAAAATTAGCTGGGCGCGGTGGCACATGCCTATAGTCCCAACTACTCAGGAGGCTGAGGCAGGAGAATCGCTTGAACCGGGGAGGTGGAGCTTGCAGTGAGCCGAGATCGCACCACTGCACTCCAGCCTGGGTGACAGAGTGAGACTCTGTCTCAAAAGAAAAGAAAAGAAAAGAAAAAGGGTTGGTTAATGGGCACAAAAATACCCTTAGATAGAATAAGTCCAAAGTGTGACAGCACAGTAGGGTGACTACAATTAACAAGAATGTATTCTGCAGTTCAAAATAGCTAGAAATGAAGAATGGGAATGTTCCCAACATAAGGAAGGAATAAATGTTCAAGGTGATGGATATCTTAATTACCCTGATTTGATCATTGCACATTGTATACATGTATCAAAATATCACATGAACCCCCAAAATGTGTACAACTATATTATGTCCCAATAAAAAGATTCCTGACATTCTAAGTTTTTATTTCATGCCCCAGACTCCCTGGAACCAGTTCAGTTATCCCCATCTCCTCACCCTTGCCTTTTCACAGTGGCTACTGCCAACTGTTCAATTTGTTAACAGAGAAATCAGCAGGTGAAAAGAAGAGAGGTAGGGGTCTTTGGGACCTGTTTGAGGCTTTCTCTCTGATAAAAAGAGGAACTGGAAAAGAAAATCTGGCATAAAAGATAGAGGGAGTTGCCTGAAGCCTTTCAAATGTGTAAATATTTACATTAAAATTTAAAACTCACAGATTTTTATTTTCCAAAGTAACTCTGGGCCCTTTTCCTACATGTCAGGAGGCCATCCGTAAACACTTGCCTTAGGTCAGAGGCCATCCCCCTTTTGCTGAAAAGGCCAGATAGTAAATGGGTAGACTTTGCAGACCAAATACGTCCATGGCACATATTCTTCATTGTTAAATTGTTTTAAAACTATAAAAACCATTCTTAGCTCTGGGCCATATAAAAACAGGTCTCAGCCAGGCGCTGTGGCTCACGCCTGTAATCCCAACACTTTGGGAGGCCGAGGTAGGCGGATCACGAGGTCAGGATATCGAGACCATCCTGGCTAACATGGTGAAACCCTGTCTCTACTAAAAACACAAAAAATTAGCCAGACAAGGTGGCGGGCACCTGTAGTCCCAGCTACTCAGGAGGCTGAGGCAGGAGAATGGCGTGAACCCAGGGGCGGAGCCTGCAGTGAGCCGAGATTGCGCCACTGCACTCCAGCCTGGGCGGAGCAAGCCTCCGTCTCAGAAACAAACAAACAAACAGGTCTCAACATAAAAGGAAACAAAAAACAAACAAACAAACAAAAAACAGGCCTTTGGGGAGACTAGGCTCACAGGTTGTAGTTTGCTGGTCCTTGGCTTAAGGTCCAGAGACAAAGCATGCGACAGAGTTGGGAAAATTGATTTTAACCTGGACCTGTTCCCTTAGTCAAGCCTTCACCTCTGTTTGAACTGGGACATTTCTAAGGCTCATTCAATGATTATGTGACTGTCCCCAGATTACCTAACTAAGCAAATCTACTATTGCCAAGCATGAGCCCTGTCTTCATCCAAATGCCTATGTACCACTTCAGCCTCAGGTCTCCTATGCGTCCCTGCTGCTCCAAGCTGGGTATCACTTTCCCACCACAGTTTCTCCAGGAAATCCTCCAAGGGACAGTTGGCTCAAGGATCCAAATGAGTGAGGGAGAACAGAGCCTGGAAGAAACAAGGCAGCCCAAAAGAAATAAACCCACCAACCTCAGACAGGTCTTTCCTCTTCTTACAGTTGGTACCTCCAATGAAGACCATGTTGGGCATGACTGGCCTAGGATACTCAAGTACAAAGTCATATCTTAACAGCCAAACAGAGACCTTCTGATATAAGGTGATTACATCCACATCTCTCTTGAGGACAGCTGATGCGAGTTCATCGTACTTTGAAAACAGACAATAAAATAGATAGGGCTCCAACAAATTAACGAGGAAGTTGGCCACTCGTTGGGGAAAAGTCATGTGGTCTGAAAACTTTGTGTAGCACCTGGGAATATAGGACACAGGGTTGGGGCTTCTGCTGAATGTATGCTCCAGGGAACACGGAAAACCCCTGAAGAGGTACACGGAGGGTAGGCCCAAATACTCAGCCAGGATCACCCCACAGGGTAAGGCTGGGTCTGTGAAAAGAGCATCGAACTCGCTCTCCTTGAGGAAGTTCAGGGTGCCCACGTCCTGCAGGAGGCTCTGGCAGTTGATGAAGTACATGCCAATAACGACCATGTTATTCCTGTACTCTGTCTGAGGAGCAGTCAGGAATGATCGCTCAGCAAAGTGATTGTTTCCAAACAATTGGTAACGGTTCTTCATCTCTTCTTGGTCATACGGCACTGGATAGATTTTTCTTGTGTAGTATTTGGATTCTTTCAAAAGCAAATTGACTTCAGGCACCACCACTACAATGTCATGCCCCCGGTCACTGAGAACTTCAACTATATCCTTCATACTAAGCCAGTGGCTTCCATCCTGAGGGATCACCAGCAGCTTGTCACCTGCAACCATGCCCCAAAGTGCTAAGAAGGAAACCCCTGCGGAAATTCTCTGAAATGCACGAAGCAGGCAGGCCATCCTGGAACCAGTTAAAGTAACAACAGTAATGAAGAGTTTTCACGCTCCAAATCACAGGGCTCCTAGCTATTTTCCCTAAACTAACCACTGCTTTTCACAGGCCCTGTCTACCTCTCCCTCGCTCTGAATTTTGCCCTTTAATATGTAAGAACCCAAATTAATATTTAACCATTTTAAGCACACAGTGAATATGGATCAACTACACCCTATGTCAACTTTCACGTGAACTTCCAGGATTTTCTCTTCATCTCCACCAGTCTGCCTCTCCCTCTCAGAAAAGTTATAGCAACACGTTGAAGACAACTTGGAGAGACCCCTGGAGACCCCCTGCCAATTCTCTATCCCGAACTTGCTGGATTCCTCATCATTGACGTTGTCTGTTATGTCCATGATGTGTGGGGATTTTATTTCACAGGGACCTATTCTCTAACACCAGCTGGGTATCCTACAATTCAATTCCATTCTGAATTGAATTCTGAGTTAGCATGGACCCCACAGGTTAAGGGCTCAGTCCTACAAGACTGCCTCCACTTCAGACACCAATTGCAAATAGTAGGTTCCCAGGTTACCCACAACTTCTGTCTGACTTGGCAAAAATCAGAGGTTCACACACCCTCTTTCTTGGAGTCAATCATTTGCTAGAATGACTCACAGAACTGAAGAAAACAGTTTAGTTACTAGGTTTGGTTTATCACAAAGGATATTGCAAACAACACAGATGAATAGCCAGAGGAAAAAGTACAAAGAACAAGATATGGGGGTAAGGCCATGGAGCCCCATCTGCCATCTCTGGGTGCCCCACCCTCCACACCTTCAGCAACCTGAAAGCTCTCTGAACCCCGCCTTTTTGAGTTTTTATGTAGGCTTCCTTACATAGTAGGCATGATTGATTAGATTGTTGCCCACTGGTGATCAAATCAATCTTCAATCACTCTCTCCTTTCTTCCCTCTAATTGCAAGGGTTTGGTTCCCTGGCAACCAGCCCTCATCCTTAGAGACTTTACATGTCCTTTACATAAACTTAAATGTGATGGAAACAGATCTGTTTTGAAAAACAAAGATTCTCTGTTCACCTTTATCGCTCCCACCACTTACGGTTTCAGGACCTCTGGCCAGGAAACAAAGACAAACATATATATTTCTTATTATACATCACAATATAACAACATTCAAACTGTTACTTGCCTTTAGGAAATTAAGATTTGAGAAGTGTAACTCTAGCCAGTACGTGGTGAGGTACTAGAGCTGCAGTCAGAAAGCCTGGTATTTGCTTCCGGCCCAGCCACCCATCAGCCAGGGGAGTGACTCCTCTCCTGAGCTTCAGGTTTCTCAACTGAGGCCCAGAAAGGGAGGGTCACACTGGCCTTGCCTGCTAATCACACTGCTGAGGGTGGTCCCAGAGCAAGACCTGTGTAGAAACTAGGCTGTCGCAGTGAGAGGTGGTGCCTAGCATTACTAGAACAGACTCGCCCAGAGCTAGTCACGCACACCTGGTTGGCATGCAACATCCTGTTCTCACCTACAAGTTTGGCATTGGAGGTGTTCTGGGGCCCAGGAAGGGACAAGCCTGAGCAACATGATTAGAGGGGCCACTCCAAGGACAGGGCTGGCTCCCACAGGGAACATAACCAGGATGCAAATTCATCGTTCAAGGCATGCGAAGACTCAGGTCAGTCCAAGCTAGGAGCAGTCTCCCAAGAGGATTGCCAGCTTACAATGATCAAAGTCATGGGGGTGGCAGCATCTTGCTTTGAGTTCATCTAGATAGCAAAAAGACTCCAGGAAGATTGCAAAGGGAACAGAGCTCAGGTCCACCTTCTTGAGCAGTCAGACATTAGGCAGGTTTCCTTCAAAGAACAGTTCATCTAGAGGACGAATGGCTTAAGCAAGCATGTAGGAATAGCAGGATCAAGAGATGCTACAAACTTCACATTCTTTATACTAGACCTCCACTGTGCTGTGGACATTGGTCTGGGCCCTTCCAAGCAAAGCCTTGCTCTGAAAATCCTATGGCTCATCTGTGGGTCCTGTTCTTAGTTCCAGAAGTCCCTACAGAACATGAGTTGGAGGAAGGAGCTGAAGAAAAGAAACTAACATCACTATGCATATCATCCCTTGAATTCCTAACACCTTCTTGCAAATAAAGAAGGTATTAGAAAACATTTTTCTTACTCCTGTGAGCTTTGACTATACTAAGAATGGCATGTGTGTGTGTGTGTCCGCACTGGAGACTAGCCAGAGAAATCTGGCATGTCTGTTAGTCATAATGATGATCCCTAAAGAGTAGCTCCACTGGAGACCCAGGCCTGCCCTGGTTGGTGCTGTGGGAGTCAAGGTGTCCTCAGGCATCTCCTGAGTATCACACAAAGGCCGATTTTTTTTTTCTCAGGGATTGCTGCCGACTGAATGACTCAGGCTTGGGACATATTCCAGTGGCATGAAAGAAGTAAATCCTAAGATAAAAACAAATCTCTGTGGGCAAGAGCAGATTTCCCAAAAGTAAATGGAGGATACCTGGCATTTTGAAAAGAGGAGAGACCCAAAGATGTGCATGAAGGTAATTTCATGTTGGGAATAGGAAGGTCTGGAAAGGTGGACCCTATGGAGAGGTTTACTTCTAAGGTGCTCACTCTTTCAGACCCTTGTATGACCTATGACCCATAAGTAATGGAGCCAGGACCTACCTGCAAGATTTCAAAGGACCTGCAAACTGTTTGAGACTTCAAAAAAGAAATTTGCTGAATCTAGAATTCTAAAATGGCAAAATCGAATTTATGAATATTTTATGAAATGGCTATAAAAACGTAACTACATGTCAGTGAATCCACTACAGATGAGCTCACCAAGTTACACAGACATATGTGACACGGGATGCGGGAGCAATTTAATCTATTTGATAGGCTGTGGGGTGGGGCTGCAGAAGTCAGAATGCTCTGTGCCCAGATCTTGAGGGAAGTCCAAAATGGTGAGATGAAGCAGGAATCCCTTTTAGGGGCCTGTGGGCTCCTCCAAACATGGAAATAAAGGATATTCTTGGGTTCTTTCAAAGGAAATTCCAGGCACCTACCTGACCCTGAGAAATAAATAAGGCACTTGATAAGCAAGAAGGTAATAGTAGCCTAAAACAATAGCCAAGGATGTTAGAGTCCAGAGATGCTTGATTCCCTATAGAAACTAAAGATTACATCTTAACATATGTCCCTGAGTTGTTTTTCGGAAACCTGGACTTCCACCAAATGGATCCATTGGCAGGCAGACCTCAGATAAAGGGAACCGAGAACTGAACTCTGACAGCCATTGTTTGTTCCTGGAGGAAGTCACACTCATGAGCAAGAGCTGACATTCTTTTCTGCGAACCCCAAATTTTAAATGAAGCTTCTCTTCCTTAGCTAATTGCAAATCAGAAAATCTTTGAATTCACCTATGACCTGCAAGCCTTCATTTCTCATGACCAAACCGATGTGTAACCTCTGTGTATTGATTTGCGATGATTTTGAGATTTCTTCTTGTAACTTCTGTTTTCCTAAAATGTGTCCTTGCCCTTAAAAACCCTCACTCGCAAGCCATCAGAGAAGTCGGGTCTTAAGTATAAGCCTCCCAATACTCCTTGCTTGCTGCCCTGCCCATAAACGCCTTCCTTTCTCCCACTGCAAATCTCAGTGTGGATGTTTGGCCTTACTGCACTGGGTGAGTGAACCCCAGTTCAGTTTAGTGTGATAACAACAGTCAAGTCTGAATCACCCACGGACAGGATAGGGAAGTGCAGGTAAGTATGGCTTGCCCAGCCAGACAGCTCCAGGGGCACCTGTCCTAGTAGAAGATAAGGTGTTTATAACTTCCTTCAGGGGCTTGTAACAATGTGGGTTGTGGTCCCAGGAGCAGTGGGGAGGGGCACAGGTCACTAAGTAAGCCATGACAAAGGGATTATTCAGAAGAGACATAAAGTAGGATTTCTACTTGCCCATGTTTGTGAAGTAAAGAGACCCTGGAACACAGGGATGAAGGGAAAGAACACACTGTGATTCCAAACATTTGGCTTCACGCTGCACCTGCCATCTTCCCTGCTTGGCACACTGTCGCCCCAACTTCTCCCAAGATTGCCACTCTTCATCCTGCAAGGTCCCCTATGATCAGCTCTCTTTGCATCCTTTACTTTTCTTTCAAAGTATGTTTCACGGTTTGTAACTAATCAATGCCTTCCTCTCCACAGATGTTTGTTCAATGAAGGACATCTAGTATTAAATTTTTTAGAAAAAAATTTATTTTTTTCTAAAATAATAATGTTATTTTGTAACACCAACAAAAACAAGACTAACTCATGTTTGCTGAGGGATTCGAGACCATGTGATGTCCTAAGTCAAACCCACTCTAGGCACAGTTCACTCCATGTGACATTCCCAAAAGGCCAGAGATAGGACATTTCCCAAAATGTTTTCTGTCAACACAGGGAGGCAGTCAGGAATAGAGGTTAGGCACATGGGCTCAAAAATTAGAACATCAGGGTCTATTGTATACAAATGTTCACAGTAACATTATTTTTCATGGTTGAAAAGGGGAAACAACCCAAATGTCCACCAACTGATGAATGGATTTAAAAAAGGTGGTAAATCCATATAATGGAATATTCAGCCATGAAGAGGAATGAAATACTGATTCATGCTACAACATGGATAAGCCATGAAACTAAGTGAAAGAAGCCAGTCATAAAGGCTTCTATTTCCATGAAATGCCCAGAATAGGCAAATCTATACAGACAGAAAGTAAATTAATGCTGAGGGGTAGGAGAAGGGGGAGAAATAAAGAGTGACTGCCAGTGGGCATGGGGTTTCTTTCTGGAGTGAGGAAAATGATCTGGAATTAGATATTGGTGATGGCTGATTATATCTGGGAACACATGGAAAACCACTGAATTTTATGATACATGAATTACATATCAATTTTTAAATTTAATTAATTTATTTATTTATTTATTTAATTTGAGACAAGGTCTTAGTCTATCATCCAGGCTGGAATGGAGTGGAATAATCATGGCTCACTGCAGCCTTGACCTCCTGGGCAGAGGCGATCCTCCCACCTCAGCCTCCTGAGTAGCTGGGACCACAGTCATGTGCCACCATGCCCAGCTAACTTTAAAAAAAAAATTTGTAGGCCGGGCGCGGTGGTTCAAGCCTGTAATCCCAGCACTTTGGGAGGCCGAGACGGGCGGATCACGAGGTCGGGAGATCGAGACCATCCTGGTTAACATGGTGAAACCCCGTCTCTACTAAAAAATACAAAAATCTAGCCGGGCGAGGTGGTGGGCGCCTGTAGTCCCAGCTACTCGGGAGGCTGAGGCAGGAGAATGGCGTGAACCCGGGAGGCGGAGCTTGCAGTGAGCTGAGATCCGGCCACTGCACTCCAGCCTGGGTGACAGAGCGAGACTCCGTCTCAAAAAAAAAAAAAAAAAAAAAAAAAAAAAAATTTGTAGAGACAGTGTCTCCCTGTGTTGTCCAGGCTGGTCTCAAACTCCTGGGCTTAAGTGATCTTCCTGCCTTGGCCTCCTAAAGTGCTGTGATTACATGTGTGAGCCACCACACTCAGGTTTTTTTAACTTTTTTTTTTTTTTTTTACAAAGAATGTATGGATTTGAATCCTGGCTCCCCTACTTACTTGAGCAATAACCTTGGGCAAGTCACTCAACCCCTCTGTGCCTCAGTTTCATCATCTGCAAAATAGGTCAGCCAATAACGCCAGCTTCCATGTAAGTACTCAGGGTAGCACCTGGTACCTGGTGAGCCTCCAATATATGTTAGCTTTTATTATATTTAATTTGCAAATTCTCCCTAAGGAGACAGTCCACCATCTGAAGTTTAAATCATTCAAGGGAAACTTGCATCAAGAAGACAATATTGATATCTCACCATGTTGTTTTGAAGAGAGTCTGAATGCCTGGTTAAGATCATTAATCTTGTGGAGGCTGGAAATAATTGTGCTGGAAAACGCATATCACCCACACAATTACGGGTATTGTTGATTCACTGCCACATGCCAGGCATCTGCATGCATTATCATATTTAATCTAGATAACACTGAGTTTTTACCCAAGTTTACACAAGTGTCACAAATGAAGTACTTATGAAATCAGGCTTGGATGACTCCAGGGTCCATGTGCTCAAACACTACATTGAACCACCTCCTAAAGTCCTCTAGCGTCGAAACCAAGACTTGGGGTACAACTTCCCTGCCTTGCTAATTAATCACTGACAGCTTCCCCGCATGAGTCAGCCCGTGGGATGCCCCTTCTTGTTGACCCCTCTGGGGCAGGAATCACACAGAAAAGGTGACAGAAACGAAAGACATAGGTGGGGAAGGAGATAGAAAAGAGGAATAAAATAGGGAGGGAAAAGTAACAGGTGGAAAGAGGAGAGTTGGAGTGTTGCATAAAATAAAGCCAGTGAGGCTAAGGAAGGCGAGATCATGGGTGACCTTCATAGCCAGTGGGAGGGTGCAGGCCAGAGGGCACCACCAGAATATGTTGAGTGGGCCAAAAGAGGTAGTGTATCATGTTTGATATCACATTATCAACACAGATTGAAGGAGAGAGAGAGACAGTCAAGGAAAGCAGCAGTAATCCACACTTGACTTCTGACACCAGGGATTTCAGAAAGCCACAGAAAGCTTAGGTTCTAACGCAGGTGGAGGCTCCACCTGGGCTCACCTGTTCAGAAAGTTTCATAGGGAAGGAAAACACAGGATGTGTCATGGGAGAGCCTCCATGTCACGCATGTGCGTGTTAATCTGCACACTTTAATAAGGGTGCCCACACGAGTTGTCTTTTCATTCTCTTGATAGTGTCCTCTGATATACAAAAGTTTTTGTATAAAAACATTATGATAAAGATTTATCTCTTCTTTTTCTTGTTTCAATTTCTTGTACTTTTGGTACAAGAAAAAAACATCTCAGAAACCATTTCCAAATTCAAGGTCATGAATATTTTCCCCAATGTTTTCTTCTAAGAGTTTTACAGTTTTAGATTTTCTATTTAGGTCTTTGGTCCATTTCAAGTTAATTTTTGTATATGATACAAGGTAAGGGTGCAACTTCATTCTCTTGCACTTGGATATGCAGTTGTCTTAGAGCCCTCTGTTGAAGACACTATTCTTTGCCATTTCAATGGTCTTGGCACCATGGTAAAAATCAAGGCAAAGAATGTATGGGATTATTTCTGGATTGTAAATTCTATTCCATTGATCTACATGTAAAAGATATTTTAAGACAATCAGGATAAATTTAATTATGGATTGAAAATGAGATAATATTAAAGAATTATTGATTGTCTTAGGAACTGTGGCTGTGAAACAAATTTTCCTTATTTTTTATATTTAGTGAAGTATTTCATGATGAGACAACATGCCAAGATTTTCTTTTAAAAGAAAAGTCAAAATTTTTCTTTAAAATGAAAGAAAAAACGAAGAAAGATGAAGCAGTACAGAAAGATATTGAAAATTATTTAACCTAAGAATGGCTACATGGGTATACATTATGCTACAGCCTCTCCTCGGTATATGTTTGAAAACTTTGATAATAAAAAGTTGAAATAAATAATCTTGGAGGGAGGCCTTGGGCTTGCCCACTAACAGGTAAATTTGAATTTAGATCAAAAACAGAATGCGAGAGCAATGGGGAAAGCACAGATCTTTTCTTGCTGTAACCACATCCCAGCCCCAGTTCTCCAGAGCTGCACTGGCCCTAGATGGTGTTGACTGAGCCCAAATTCTTTATAACTGGATTCAACCATCAATTCTGCTGTAATTCACCAAAAAGTCAAGAAAAGTGGAAGTGATTTTCTTTTTTTCTCATTAAAACCATTTTAAGTCCGGGTGTGGTGGCTCATGCCTGTAATCTCAACACTTTGAAAGGCCGAGGCAGGTGGATCACTTGAGGTCAGGAGTCAGAGACCAGCCTGGCCAATATGGTGAAACACTGTCTGTACTAAAAATACAAAACAAAACTGTTTTAATGTTCTCCTGAATGATGATCTACCATCTTTGTTAAAGTATTTAATTACATCCCTGGGTGTAATTCCCCTGGATAGACTCAATAAGATTTTGTTATAGGAAACCTTTCAGACAAAAAATCTCCTGTATAGAGCTTAAGACATTGCACACAAACACACCTGCACATACAGACACATTCGTGCACAAACACCACATACACACACACACTTTACCATCAAGCAATGCTTTCTTTTCATCAGACAGATGAAATGCAGACTATGAATCCTGTTGGCCAACAAGGTACAAAAAACTGTATACTTTTCCAAGACACACACTGCCCATACGAAACAAGAAAGGAACACTATGCAGTGCTCATAAATCTTTCTATGACAATTTACTTCTGTGGTTGAGCCATATCCAAGGTTCTTCGCCAAAGGGCACTCTTTATGATCGAATTCTTCTTTGATAATTATATTTATTTTATATTTATAAATATATACATTAATATATAACCTTCCACATCTATAAATCCTATCTCATATATATATATATTCTGTAAAGGTATATAAATGCATATATTTTATACACCATTGAAGATATACGAATAAGCAAAATATGTAAAACTATATATGGTTCACTGTTTCATATTTTATAAATCTCTCTATCATATACCATTATAGATGGTATAGAATCATATACAGATTTCTATATCTCTAAAGCCCTTTGGATGACCCTTTGAGCCACAACAAATTCAGCATAGGTTCAGAAAGTGGCAGGTCACACGCTTGGCTAGAGGCCATGAGGCTGCAGTCAATACCTGAGTGGTGGCTGGTACTGTAATTGATGGAGGGTAAACTGGGGAGAGACACTTCGATAAGTCTATCTCTTAGCGTCCTACAACTTGCATCTCCTTGCCTGGTCTTGCCAAGAGCTGAAAGTCATGTTTCATTTGAAAGGCCTATAGCTGTAGTCTCCCTGCTTTTTAGAAAGAGCGTGGTTGCATTTTCCCATGAGTTGGTTGAACAGTCACTCTTTCACCGAACATCTGCCAATGTGTGAGAGAATATGACTGTGTTACCAAGTCTACTGAACCTTGTAAGAAGCCAGAACAATAGATAAAAATGTATACTCCATCCGTAATAAAATAATATACTTAGATGAGACACCAGATGTTTCACCTGGATTTGGCAACTATGCATTTGCCAAGAATCTTACTCTTATGTTTGTCAAGACTTTTTCAATTGCAAGTGACCGAATCCTAATTTAAACTGGCTAGACCAACAACATTATTCAATAATGTTTTGGAACTATATGCTCCACCAAAATAAGAAGTATAAATAACAGGGGAGGGAATAATTTGCAGATGATATTGCACACTTAATACACCTTACATACTAATACAAGAGGTTAGTAATATGACTACATACAAGATAAATGTGTACAACTCAAAGCAGTACATTAATTATGCATAATTAATTCAAAAGAGAATGGGAAAATTTTGAAACCATTTTGAAATAATGGTTTCAAAAACAATGAAATGCAGGGGAATAAAGGTTAATAAGAAAGATAAAATACTTCTATAAAGTGCAAAATTTTATTTATGGACATAAAACAAAATCAGAATAAATAATGAGGGATTCATATTCTTGAATAGGAAGATGTAATAGCAAAAGGATGCCAATCTTATTTAATGAAAACCAAGCAACCATACTCATAGGACGATACCCTACTGAGATAAAAGCAAAAATATGGAAATATATACAAAGAAAGTATATAAGAATGTTTATTATTGTTCATAAACCCCAAAAGGGGAAAACACTTAAATCTCTATCAATATTAATCGGCTGGAAAACTACATTGCATCCAAAGTAAAGACTATTATGCAATTATTAAAAGAACATATCAAATCTGTATGCATTGACCTGTAAAGATATCTTTAACTTATTGACAAGAGAAAAATCTAACATAAAAAAAATCATAGCCAGCATGATATTAGATTTTATATTAATAAAATAGAAGTGAGAATTTACCCTAAATATGTGCATATACATAGTATAATTTCAAAAAAAATTGAAAAGAATTCACACAAAACTGCTAAGAGTATTTTCCTCTGGGGGTAGTATAGAATTAGCAAAAAAAAAAAGGAAGTTTCATTTCTTACTGTGGTTTTTGGTATGTTTCCAAAAATAGCATTTAGATTGCAGCCTAGATATGATCTACAATTATATCAATTGTATACACTTACATATCAACAAGAGCTGCTTTATACAATTTGCTACCCAACAATTAAGTGAATTGGTACAAAAGAATTCCTTAAACCAGAAAGAAATTCCAAATGGGACAAATGTAAATGATAGATTATAGTTCAGTAAGAAATCTTCTTTTAATGTCCAAAGGCAGATTATTCTTAATGTGCTAAAGGAGAGAGGACTTACCATAGGCACTGGCTTTCCCTGGTGGCAGTTGATACCACCAATGAAGACCATGTTGGGCATCACGGGTTTGGGATAGTCCAAAACAAAGTCCGTTCGCAACAACCAAATTGATGTGTGGCTGTAGAGATCATATGCCGTGACAGATGTTTGGAGGATTTCAGAGGCTATTTCTAAGACATTTTTTAAAAAATAGGGGCAAAACAAAAGTTCCTCCAAGTGTGTGATGTGGTTCCATACTCTCTCCTTGAAAGTCATGGCATCTGAGAACCCTAAGAGACCTCTGGGGATGTAGGAAAGAGGAGCAGGGCACTGTGCACCTTCTTCAAGATAGTGGCAAAATGTTCCCCTGGCGAAGACCACAGAGGGGAGGGAGAAATATTTGGCAAGAATTAAGCCACAGCCATCAAAAGGATCCAGAAACACTGCATCAAAAGAACTCTCCTTTAAGTATTCTACTAATTTTTTGTCCTTAAACAAACTCCTGCAATTTGAAAAAAATAAGTCAAAAATACCATTGGACGAACTTGTTAATAGAGAAAATGCATTTTGCAGTCGTGCTGTCCAGTGAGCATCGGCCAAAACCATGAACTCCCGGTCCTGATCCTCCAGAGTGTATGAGGTAGAATAAGTCTTCACTGTGCAATTCAGTGATCTTCCCAGTTGCCAACTCACCTCTGGCATGACTACCACCACCTCATGCCCCCTGAGGATAAGCTTCTCCACCACTGACCGCATGGTGAACCAGTGGCTCCCATCCATGGGCACTACCAGCAGCTTCCCTGCCTCGGCAAAGCCACAGGTCAGCAGTAGACACACAGATAGGGGAAGAAGGCCAGTCCACCCTGCACAAGCCATCATAGAACTTCAGCTCAGAGCCAGCAGCTGGGATTCTAAGCTCCTACAATATAGTAGGTGAAAGAAGTACAGATAGAACCTGCCCTCAAAAGAAGGCGTGTACTCATCCATCCATTAAAAAAAAAAAATGCACATTCACTGCCAGTGATTTACTCATAATAACACATGAGTAGCCTTTGCTGAGATACCTACTTGCATGTTTTCAAGAAAGGTGTAACTCATCATCTTTGCCTTGAGGACAGATCATGCCCTGTGCTGCAATATGAGTTTATAAACAAAATTATTAAGCAATGCTTTTGGTCTTGACAACATTGAAAGATGAAAAGGAAAGTAAATTTAAATGAAGCTAATAATTTTGGAATTTGTCACAAAGAAAAATTTGCTATTTTTTTTTTCTTTGTTTGAGATGGAGTCTCACTCTGTCATCCAGGCTGGAGTGCAGTGGTGCGATCTAGGCTCACTGCAACCTCCGCCTTCTGGGTTCAAACGATTCTCCTGCCTCAGCCTCAGTAGCTGGGATTACAGGCACACGCTGCCATGTCCAACTAATATGTTGTATTTTAGTGCAGACGGGGTTTCATCATGCTGCCCAGGCTGGTCTTGAACTCCTGAGCTCAGGCAATCTGCCTGCCTCGGCCTCCCAAAGTACTGGGATTACAAGCGTAAGCCACTGTGCCTGGCCAAAGTTTACAGACAATTTTTATTTTGTCCTCTGCCCAGAAAGAAATTGGCATCTCATGTTTGACGGAAAGAGAGCAAGAGTCTTAGCACTGACCTCCTAACTGGGAGGAAACTGTGGCTCACCAGTGTCTCTGCAATACACAGCTCGCCTGTGCATTGCAGAGATGCAGGTGAGCCATAATTGTGACACAGGTGAACCACAAGTGCTGCTTGTCTTTTTTCATTTCCAAATCTTCTGAGGTCTCTGAAATGCTGTAATGAGATTGACAACCCTACCTCCATGGACTCTTCCAAACATTTGATGGAATGTGACTATCACCTATTTTAAATGGCTTTCCTCAGATACATTGTCTGCAGTGGTGAGTCGCTGGCCCTATGCTTGCCCAAGCACTCTGATGAGCTGCCTCTCTCTGCCCACCCTGCTTCTGCATTCTGAACAGAGCTGTAGGCCTCTGCTGTGGGCCCACCCCAATCACTTTGGTGCCCATCTTTAGGAATCTATGTATTGTTCTCCTCCATTCTACCGAGCACCCCTTAAAGATGAGATTACATCTTCTTCCTGTTTTCATCCTCCTTCCACAGCACCTATGCTTTGCCTTGTACAGAGGAAGTCCATGGGAATTCTCGCTGCATTGGGCTGAATTCCATCGTGCAGATTTTTATGGTTGAGCTCAGCGGTGTGTGTCAGGCAACACCCTGAGGAGCATTTAGTGAGGGATTCAACAGCCAACCTCAGGGCATAATTCTTGTAGGAGCACAAGATGGCTCCCTCCAGTACACTCTAACTGGTACTAGACATTTGCTTAGTCACTTTCCTCTAGTACATACTACACTACTATAATAATTTTGTCACTACCTCCTGTTGCTATTGCAGTGAGCTGAAGTGTGGCTTAAATGCATGTGATATAACACTTATACTCTCTGAGCATTTCATCTCTCCAGTAAATTGCATGTCAGAGTAAAAAGTGATCTCTCATGGTTCTACTGTATTTTTCATCATGATTAGTGTAATACTGTAAATCTTGAATACCATCATGGGACTACAAAGTGCCACTAGAGATGCTGGAAGTACTCCCAAGAAGCAAAGAAAAATCATGACATTACCAAAAAAAAAGTTGAATTACTTGATAGGTACCATAGATTGAGCTCTGCCGCTATGATTGCCTACCATTTCAAAATCAATGAAGCTAGATAAGGACCATTGCAAAAGAAAGAAAGAAAGAGAGACAGAAAGAGATAGATAGAAAGTGAGAAAGAAAGTGAGAAAGAAAGAAAGAAAGAAAGAAAGAAAGAAAGAAAGAAAGAAAGAAAGAAAGAAAGAAAGAAAGAAAGGGAGAAAGAAGGAGGGAAGGGGAGGGGAGGGAAGGGGAGGGGAGGGGAGAGGAGGGAAGGGAAGGGAAGGGAAGGGAAGGGAAGGGAAGGGAAGGGAAGGGAAGGGAAGGGAAGGGGATTCATAAAGACATTGCTGCAGCTATGCCAGCAGGAGCCAAACCTTGCATTTTTTTGTGAAATACATTTTTGTCTCATATTGAAAATGCAGCTTTAATGTGGGTGTAGGATTGCTATAAGAAAGGTGTATTTATAGATGCCATTGTGATTTGAGAAAAATCAAAGTCATTATATGACAAGTTAAAGCAAAAGAGAGGTGAAGAATCTAAAACTGGAGAATTTAATGGCAACAAAGGATGGTTTGCTAGTTTTACAAAGAGGTTTGCCTTTAAAATTGTGAAGATAATAGGAAAACCAGCCTCTGCCAAGCAAAAGGAGGCAGATGAGTCCCCAGACACCATGAAGAAAAACGTTGAGGAGAAAGGATATCTGCCTGAACAGGTTTTAAATACAGATGGCAGTGCCCTATTCTGGAAAAAACAAAAACAAACAAACAAAAAGATGATACAAAAGACATTTATTAGCGAGGAAGAAAACCAAGCATCAGAATGTAAGGCAGGAAGGGATAGGCTAACTCTACTGTTTTGTGTAAATGCAGTCAAGTTTACACTCAGGACTGCCCTCATCGGTAGAACTACCAAACCTCGAGCCTTGAAAGGAAAAGATCAACACCCACTGACAGTTTTATGGTTGTACAAAAAGAAGGACTCAACAATAAGAACACATTTTCTGGATTGGTTTCATCAATGCTTTGTCCCTGAAGGCAGAAAATGCATTGCCAATAAAGGACTCTCTTTTAAAGTTCTTTTGATATTGGACAATGCCCCTAACCACCCAGAACCCATGAGTTCAACACGGAAGGTGTCAAAGTGGTCTACCTGCTTCCAAACCCAACATCTCTAATTCAGTCTCTCAATCAGGGGTCATAAGGAACTTTAGAACTCATTACACACAGTGTTCTATGGAAAGGATTGTCAATACTATGGAAGAGAATCTGGATAGAGAATGTCATGAAAGTCCAGAAGAATTACACCACTGAAGATGCCATTGTTGTTATAGAAAGATCTGTGAAAGCCACCAAGCCCTAAACAATACATTTCTTCTGGAGAAAACTGTGTCCAGATGTTGCACATGACTTCACAGGATTTATGGCAGAGCCAATCAAGGAAATCATGAAAGGGATTATGGATACAGCAACAAAATGTGGGGGATAAGGTGTTTCAAAATATGAATCTTGGAGAAATTCAACAGTCAATAGATGCCAAACTCAAGGAATTAATCGAGGACCTGATGG
Organism: Macaca nemestrina; assembly: GCF_043159975.1. Taxonomy (NCBI): domain Eukaryota; kingdom Metazoa; phylum Chordata; class Mammalia; order Primates; family Cercopithecidae; genus Macaca; species Macaca nemestrina. Next base: position 131,770,435 of record NC_092135.1, on the reverse strand, counting down.
AGATGAGTGCTTTCCAATCAGTACTTGACAAGGAAGAAGATGTAGAAGAAGCAGTGCCAGAAAAAAAAATTGGCCTTAGACAGTGCAAGCCTCATAGAAAGACTTCCAATTATTTAAGACTGCTATTGACTTCTATTACAACATGAACCCTTCTATTATATGAGCACTGAAACGAAAGCCAATGGGGAAGAAGGATTAGTACTGTATAAAAGCATTTTTAAATAAATCAAAGAGAAAAAAAAACAGACAGAAATTATGATGCATTTCCATAAGGTTACACCAAGTGCACCTGCCTCACCTGACTCCCCTTCCACCTCCTGTGCCTCTTCTGCTTCTGCCACCCTGAGACAGCAAGACCAACATCTACTCCTCCTCCTCCTCCACAACCCACTCAATGGAAGACAATGAGAATGGAGACCTTTATGATGATTCACTTCTGCTTATACATATTCAACTTTTATTTTAGATTCAGGAGTACATGTGCAGGTTATCTGAGTATATTGTGTGAGGCTGATGTTTGGGGTATGATTGCTCCCATCATCCAAGTACTGAGCATAGTACCCAATAGTTTTTCAACTCTTGCACCACTTTCTCTCCCCTTTAGGAGTCTATAGTGTCTATTGTTGCCATCTTTATGCCCATGAGTACCACTATTTAGCTCCCATATCTAAGTGAAAACACATGATATTTGGTGTTCTGTGCCTGTATATATTCCCTTAGGATAATGACCTCCAGCTGCATCCATGCTGTTACAAAGGACATGATTTCATTATTTTTTTATGGCTGCATATTCCATGGTGTATATGTTCCATATTTTCTTCATCTAAGCCACTGCTGACAGGCACCTAGGTTGATTTCATGTCTTTCCTATTCGGAATAGGGCTGCACTGAACATACCAGTGCATGTGTTTCTTGGTAAAACGATTTTTTTTGCTTATATCTAGTATTGGGATTGCTGCGTCGAATGACAGTTCTGTTTTAAGTTCTTTGCAAAATCTCCAAACTACTTCCCACAGGGGATGAACTAACTTGCATTCCCACCAAGAAGGTACAAGTGTTCCCTTTTCTCAGCAGCCTCACCACCATCTGTTGTTTCTTGACTTTTTAATAACAGCCATTCTAACTGGTGTGAGAGGATATCTCATTGTGGTTTTGATTTTCATTTTTCTGATAATAGTGATGCTGAACATTTTTTCATATGTTAAGTTTTTTAATAACATTTTCTTTTCTCTAGCTGGCTGTATTGTCATAATACAGGATATAATACTAATAACATTCAAAATATGTGTTAATTGGACTGTTTATGTTATTGGTAAGGCTTTTGGTAAACAGTTGGCCATTACTAGTTAAGTTTTTGGAGAATCAAAAGTTCTATGCGGATTTTCTGCTGCACATGTGTTGGTCCCCTTCATTCCCACATTGTTCAGGGGTCAACTGTACTAGGAATGAACAATTGAAAATTGGATTAAAAATACCACTTAAATAGCATCAAAAACATGATATACTTAGGGATATATCTGACAAAGGATGTGGATGACTGTACACTAAAAACTACAGAACACTGATGAAGGACCTAAATAAATAGATATGTTAATGAATTGGAAAACTCAAAATTGCTAAGATGTTGTTCTCCCCAGTTGATCTATAAATACAATACAATCCCAATCAAAATCCAGCAGACTTTTTGTACAAATTAATGAACTTATTCTAAAATGCATATGGTAATGTAGAAGACCTCCAATAGCAAAAGCAATATGAAAAAAAAAAAAAACATTAGAGAGGTAACACTACCTCATTTACAGATTATTACACAGCTATAGTAATCATATATTTCACAAATAGATCAACAGAACAGAATACAAAGTCTAGAAATACGTGCACAGATGTATGAACCACCAAGTTTTTACAAAGGTACAAAGGCAATGCAGTGGAGTAAAGGTTAAGCTTTTCTACCGTTGAATATTCACACGCAAAAAAACAAGAAAAGACCTCTGTGTCTTCTCACCACAAGTCTATAAACCCAGTTTTACCACGATGAAAACATCAGGCAAAACACACACTGACATTCTAGAGGAACATTCTACAGGACACCTGACCAGGCTGCTCAAAACTACCCAAGTCACTAACAACAAGGAGAGTCTGAGAAACCATCACAGGCTGGAGGAGACTAAGGAGACATGACAACTACATTTCAGGTGGTATCAATGTGATCCCATAAAAGAACAGGGAAATTAAGTAAAAATTAATGAAATCTGAAGGAAACAGACTTTAGCCTTTAGTTCATCATTATGTGTCAATGTCGGTGAATGAGTTGTGATGGATGTACTGTAGAAACATGAGATTTAACAATGGGGGAAACTGGACACAGGGTAGATGAGAATTCTCTAAACTATTTGTTGCAACCTTGCTATAACCCTATATTTATTCTACAATGAAGCATTTGTAAGAAAGGTCACTCAACAGACTGTGAGAAAATATTTGCAGGATCCCTGGGGATGCACATGGTGAAGGATTCATCAGAGGCATGGTGAGAGCTGCTGGATGATCTCTGCAAATGGTTTTGGAGTCTGATGCTGGAGCTTAAGGACCCCAGGTGGGTCTTCTGTTAAAGAGACTATTCTTTTCCATTTGAATGATCCTGACACCCTTGTCAAAATTTGGTACCTAGTCAATTGGCCAAGGATGTATATGTATGGGTTTATTTCTGAATTCTCCAGTCTATTCCATTGGTCTGTATCGAAAGATGTTGTGTGAGACAATAAGGGGAAATTTAATTATGGACTGTAAATTAGATAATATTAAAGAATTTTTATTGTCTTAGATATGATAATGATACTGTGGCTATGTAACAAATTTTTCCTATTTTTTTAATATTAAATGAAGTATTCAGTGATGGAATGACATGCCAAGAATTTCTTATTAAAATGGCACAAATTGCTTTTTAAAAGTTTTCTTTAAAAAGACAGAATAAAAGGACACATGAATTTGCACAGAAAAATAGTGAAAATGATTTAACCTAAGAATGGATAAGTGGGTGCTCATTACACTGAGTCTCTCCTTTGTGTATGTTTGAAAACTTTGAAAATAAAAACTTGATGTAAATGATGTTAGTGGGACGCCTTAGTCTTGTCCACCAAGAGCTAACTTTGAATTTGGATCTTGGACTAGAGCCAGAATCTTAGAGCAATGGTGGAAGCACAGATCTTTTATTTATTTGTAACCATATCCCACCCCCAGAGCTGCACCTGCCATGGATGGTAGAGACAGAACCTGAATTCTTTTCACCTAAAACCAGTGATTAATTCTGTTGGAACTCAACAAAATTCAAAAAGACTAGGAGTGAATTCCTCTTTTTCCCATTAAAACTATTTCAATGTTCTGCTGAATTATTTACACATCATTAATCAACACACACACACACATTAGAATGCTGAAATGTAAAAGAATGACCACACAGAATGATATAGTTTAGAAGTCTGTCCCCTCCAAATCTCACGTTGAAATTTGATCCCTGACGTTGGAGATGGGGTCATCTGCCATCCTTGTTAAAGTATTTAGTTACATCTCTGGATGTAATTCTCTTGGATAGGCTCAAGGAGATTTTGTTACAGGAGACCTTCAAGAAAATCCCCTGTGCAGGGTCTGGGACACTGCACACTAACACACCTGCACATACACAAACACGTACATGCACAAACACATTTTCCATCATCAAGTAATGCTTCCTTCTCATCAGACAGATGAGACGTAGATTCTGAATCCTGTTTCCCAGAAAGATGTAACAAACTGCATGCTTTTCCCAGACACATCCTGGCCTCTGAAACAAGGAAGGAGCAATATGCAGTGTCCATCCTTTCGATGACAATTTACTTTTGTGCTTGGGCCATATCCAAGGCTCTTTGCCAGAAAGCCTTCTTTGAGTCCTGAATTCCTCTGTGAGAATCCTGCTGGCTTTACATGTATAGTCATAAATATATACATTAATATATATATAACCTTCCACAAGTATAAAAACTCTCATACATCCATATTCTTTAATAGACACATAAACACATTTATTTCATATCTCATAAAAGATATTTATAATCAAAATAAATGAAACTATATATAGTTTAATGTTTAATATTTTATAGATATCGCTCTATCATAGGTGATATAAAATCATACAGGTTTTTATATCTCTAAAGGCCTCTGGGTGACCCTGTGAGCCACAATGAACTCAGTGTGGGTTCAGGAAGTGGCAGGGCCTCACCCTCAGCCAAAGGGTGTGGGGTGCAGGCAACACATGAGTGGAGGTTGGTACTATAATTAATGGAGCATACTATAATTAATGGAGGGTAAAGGGGAGAAAAGTGCTTACACAAGTCTAACCTCTTAGATTTCTGCCACTTGCATCTCCTAGCCTAGTCTTGTGAAGATCTGAAAGTCATGCTTAATTTTGAAAGGCCTGCAACTGTAGTCCTCCTGCTTTTTAGAAAGAGCATTATTTCACTTTCCCGTGAGTTGGCTGAACAGCCACTCTTTTGCCAAACATCTGCCAATATGTGAGAGAATATGACTGTGTTACCAAGTCTATTGAACCTTTTAAGAGGCCAGAACAATAGATAAATTGTATACTCTATCCCTAATAAAATAATATACTGAGATTAGACATTAGGTGTTTAATCTAGATTTAGCAACTATATATTTGCTAAGAATGTTATTCTGGTATTTGTCAAGGACTTTTCAATCACGAGTGACTGAATCCCTATTTAAACTGGCTACTCTCACAATATTACTCAATAGTGTTTTGGATGTATATGCTCCAGGAAAGCAAAGTAAGTGGTATAAATATCAGAGAAGGGAATTCTTTGCAGATGACATCGTATATTGTACATCTAATCTATACTACAAAATAATAAGAAAAGTTAGTAATGTGGCTGGATACAAGATACATATGCAAAAAACAAAACTTTAATTTCCCATAGTCAGCTAAATGTAGAAATGGAAAAATTGCCCTGTACCCAATAGTTTCAAAAATACTGAAATGCCAAGGAATAAATGTTAATAAGAAACATAAAATGTTTATATAGTGAAAAATTTTATTTATGTATATAAAACAAGATCTGAATAAATAGTGAGACATACATATTCATGAACAGGAAGACATAATAGCAAAAAGAGGCCAATCCTCAATTCAGGAAAATCCTGTAACCCTACATGTAGGGCTCCAGTCAACTAAGATAAAAGCAATAATATGGAAATATATTCATGTAAGGAAAGCATTAAAGAGTGTTTACATGGCCTTATTGCTAAAGGCAAAAAATGCAAAATGCCTAAATCTATATCAATATTAATTGGTTAAAAACTACATTCTATCCAAAGAAAAGTATTTTATGCAATTATTAATAGAACTTGTCAAAGCTGTCTGTATTGGTCTATAAAGGTATCTATAATTTATTGGCAAGTGAAAAATGCAAAGAAAAGAAGAATATGTCCAGCCCAATACTAGATTTTATTTTAACAAAATAGGTGTGAGAATTTACATTAAATATAGTGCGTACGTACTTTTTTTAAAAAATGAAAAGAATGTGCACAAAACTAAGAGCATTTCCTCTAGGGGGTCATATAGAATTAACAAAAAAGGGGAGTTTCATTTCTTACTGCGGTTTTTGGTACTTTTCTAAACATGGTACTTAAAAATGTAGGCTGCATATGATATACAATTTTATAAATTATAAATACATATCTTCAAGAAGGGCAGTTTTATAAAATTTGCTAACTGATAAGTACATGCACTGGCACAAAATAATTTGTTAAATTGGAAAGAAATCTGAAATGAAACAAATGAAAATGTCAAATCACACTTCAGTAAAGAATCCTTTTTTAATTTCTAAAGCTGAAATATTCTTAATGTGCTAAAGGAGAGATGACTTACCATAGGCAATGGCTTTCCCTGATGGCAGTTGATACCACCAATGAAGACCATGTTGGGCATCACGGGTTTGGGATAGTCCAAAACAAAGTCCGTTCGCAGCAACCAAATTGATATTTGTCTGTGAAGATCATATACCGTGACAGGTGTTTGAAGAATTTCAGAGGCTATTTCTAGGGCACTTTTGAAAAAACGGTGGCATAATAAACGTTCCTCCAAGTGCATGATGTGGTTCCGTACTCTCTCCTTGAAAGTCATGGCATCTGAGAACCCTAAGAGAATTCTGGGGACATAGGAAAGAGGAGCAGGGCACTGTGCACCTTCTTCAAGATAGTGGCAAAATATTCCCCTGGCGAAGACCACAGAGGGGAGGGAGAGATATTTGGCAACAATTAAGCCACAGGTATCAAAAGGATCCAGAAATACCGCATCAAAAGAACTCTCCTTTAAGTATTCTACTAACTTTTTGTCCTTAAACAAACTCCTGCAATTTGAAAAAAATAAGTCAAAAATGTCATTGTATGAACTCATTATTAGAGAAAATATACTTTGTACTTGTGCTTTCCATTGAGCCTGGGCAAAAGCCTTGAACTCCTGGTCCAGAACCTCCAGAGTGTATGAAGTTGAATAAGTCTTCACTGTGCAATTCAGTGATCTTCCCAGTTGCCAACTCACCTTTGGTATGACTACGACCACCTCATGCCCCCTGAGAATGAGTTTCTCCACCACCGACCTCATGGTGAACCAGTGGCTCCCATCCATGGGCACTACCAGCAGTTTCCCTGCCTCGGCAAAGCCACAGGCCAGCAGCAGACACACACATAGGGGAAGGGGACTGCTCCACCCTGTGCGAGTCATCAGGGAACCGCAGCCGAACGCAAGCAGCTGGGATTCTAAGCTCCTATGATACAGTAGACAGGAGAAGTACAAGCACAAAACCTGACCCCAATAAAGGGCATGTATTTATCCTTTCATAAAAAAAAAAAAAAAATCAGTCACTGACAATGATTTACTTAAAAGAACAAGAATACATGAGTAGCCTTTGCTGAGATACCTATTTGTATGTTTTCCAGACAAGAGTAGTTTATGTTCTTTGCCTTGGGGGCAGAACATGCCCTGTGCTGCAATGTGAGTTTAGAAGCAGAAATATTAACCAATGCTTTTGGACCTTGAAGGTTCAGAAAGATAAAGTAAAAGTAAATTTGATTAAAGCTAAAGTTTTAGGAATATGTCCCAAAGCAAAATTTCGATTTTACCTTTAGGCAACCAAAAACTCTGTCCAGAAAAGATGGCAACTCATGCTCCAAGTAAAGAAAACAAGGACCTTAGCATTGATCTCCTAACCTCCTAACTTGGGGTTCACCTGTGTCTCTGCAATGTATACACATTGCTGCTTGTCTTCTTCCATTTCCAAACCCTGAGAAGTCTCTAAAATGCTGAAATGAGACTGACAACCCTGCCTCCATGGACCATACCAGGGACTTGATGGAAAGTAATCATCACCTATTTTAATGGCTTTCCAAAGATACATTGCATGCAGTGCGGAGTTGCCCGCCCAGTCCTCGCGCGAGCACTCTGCTGAGCTGCCTCTCAGTGACTGCCCAACTTCCACATTCTAAACATGCCATTACTCCAGTGCCCTCTTTCAGGAAAATATATACTTGTCTCCCTCAGTCTGCTAAGCACTCCTTGAGGTCAGAGATGATGTCATCTTTGTGTTTTCACCCTCCTTTCACAGTATCCACGCTATGCCTTTGACATAGTTTATATGTTTGTATGTTTGGCTTTACAAATAGGACTGCCCCCATCCATGAACTTGCTAGCCCCCAAGCCTTGAAAGGAAAAGATTAATACCCGCTGCCAGTTTTTTTGTTGTACAAGAAGGCCTCGGCAAGAACACTTTTCTGGATTGGTTCTATCATTGCTTTGTCCCTGAAGTCAGGAAATATCTTGCCAGTGAGAGACTGTCTTTGAAAGTTCTTTTGTTTTGGACAATGCCCCGAGCCACCCAGAACCCACGAGTTCAACACTGAAGGTATCAAAGTGGTTCACCTGCTTCCAAACACAACATCTCTAATTCAGCAACAAAAGGTGGGGGACACGGTCTTTCAAGATATGAAACTGGGAGAAATTCAAGAACGAATAGACACCACACAAGAGGACTCAACAGAAGATGACTTGATGGAGATGAGTGCTTTTGAATGAGTACCAGATACTAAAGAAGAAGCCATGCCAGGAAACAAATTCCTTTAAACAGTCTAGTAAAGGCTTCCAATTATTAAGATTACTTTTGACTTATTTTATAACACAAACCCTTCCATGAATGGGCACTGAAACTAAAGCAAATGGGAAAGAAGGATTAGTACTGCATAAAAGCATGTTCAAAGAATTGTAAAGGCAAAAAACTCAAATAATAATTATGATGTAATTCGGTAAAGTTACACCAAGTGTACCCGACTCTCCTCCTTCCATCTCCTCCACTTCTTCCCCCTCTGCCACCCCTGAAACAACAAAACCAACACTCCTCTTCCTCCTTCTCAGCCTACTCAATGGAGGACAATCAACAGGAAGACCTTTATGAAGATCCACTCCGACTTAATGAATACTTAATTTTTTCTTCCTTAAGATTTTCTAAGTAACATTTTCTTTTCTCTAGCTGACTTTATTATAACAATACAGTATATAACACATATAACATACCAAATATGTGTCAAGAGACTGTTTCTGTTATTGGTAACACTTCTAATGTACAGCAGGTGATCAATAGTTACGTTTTTAGGGAGTCAAAAATTCTGTGTGCCAGGTGCGGTGGCTCACACCTGTAGTCCAAGCACTTTGGGAGGCCAAGGTGGGTGTATCACTGGAGGCCAGGAGTTGGAGACCAGGCTGGCCAACATGGTGAAACCCTATCTCTACTAAAAATGCAAAAACTTAGCTGCGTGTGGTGGCGCATGTCTTTAATCCCAGCTACTCTGGAGGCTGAGGCAGGAGAATCACTTGAACCCAGGAGGTGGAGGTTGCATTGAGCTGAGATCACCCCACTGTACTCTAACCTTGGCAAAAGAGCGCGACTCTGTCTCAAAAATAAAAAACAAAAAGAAACCCAAAAAACCCTTCTATGCTAATTTTCTTTTTTTTTTTTTTTTTTTTTTTTTTTTTTTTGAGACGGAGTCTCGCTGTGTCTCCCAGGCTGGAGTGCAGTGGCGTGATCTCGGCTCACTGCAAGCTCCGCCTCCCGGGTTCACGCCATTCTCCCGCCTCAGCCTCCCAAGTAGCTGAGACTACAGGCACCCGCCACCACGCCTGGCTAGTTTTTTTTTTTTTTGTATTTTTAGTAGAGACGGGGTTTCACCATGTTAGCCAGGATAGTCTCGATCTCCTGACCTCGTGATCCACCCGCCTCGGCCTCCCAAAGTGCTGGGATTACAGGCTTGAGCCACCACACCCGGCCAATTTTCTACTGCTTGGGGGTTGGTACCTCAATCCTCGCATTCTTCAAGGGTCAAATGTACTAGCAATGAACAGTTGAAAATTGGAATGAAAACAGCACCTAAATAGCATCAAAAATAAAAAATACTAAGAGAGAAATCTGACAAAAGATGTGAAAGACTGTACACTGAAAATGACAAAACATTGGTGAGAGACCTGAATAAATAGATATGTTCATGAATCAGAAAACTCAAAATCGTTAAAATGTCATTTTTCTTTAGTTGATCTATAAATTTAATACAACCCCAATCTAAATTCCAGCAGGCTATCTTTTTGTCCAAACTGGCAAACTGATTCTGAAATTCATATAGAAATGTAAAAGACCTACAATAACAAAAATGGAGAGCAATTATTACCTAATGTCAAGACTTATTACAAGTATATAGTACTCAAATATTTCACTAACAGATCGTTGGAACAGAATAGAATACCCAGAAATAGAAGCATGAGCAACCAAGTTTTTTCAAAGGTGCAAAGGCAAGTCTGTGAGGAAAAGACGACTCTTCAACAGTTGGGTATCCATTCGCAAGACAGTGGGAAAAGACATTACCCTGCGGTCTTCCTCCTAAAAACCTATAACCCGTGTTACCATGATCAAAACATTAGACAAATTCAAACTGAGGAACGTTCTATTGAATACCTCCACCGGAATTGCTCAAAACTGACAAAGTAATCAAAACCAAGGAAACTCTGAAAAACTGTCACAGGCTAGAGGAGATGAAACAAATGTGATGAGTAAATGTCATGTGGTATCCTGGATGGGATCCCAGAAAAGAACAAGGACATTAGGTAAAAATTAATGACATCTGGAGAAAACATAGACTTTGGTTCATCGTAATGTGTCAGTGTTGGTTAATGAGTTGTGATAAATGTGCATAGGTGCTGGAGAGGATGTTGGTGGGATTGTAAACTAGTTCAACAATTGTGGAAGACAGTGTGGCGATTCCTCAAGGATCTAGAACTACAAATACCTTAATTTGACCCAGTGATCCCATTACTGGGTATATACCCAAAGGATTATAAATCATGGTGCTATAAAGACACATGCACACATATGTTTATTGTGGCACTATTCACAATAGCAAAGACTTGGAACCAACCCAAATGTCCATCAATGATAGACTGGATTAAGAAAATGTGGCACATACACACCATACTATGCAGCCATAAAAAGGATGAGTTCATGTCCTTTGTAGTAACATGGATGAAGCTGGAAACCATCATTCTCAGCAAGCTATTGCAAGGACAGAAAACTAAACATTGCATGTTCTCACTCGTCGGGGGGAAATGAACAGTAAGAACACTTGGACACAGGAAGGGGAACGTCACACACCAGGGCCTGTCGTGAGTTGGCAGGATGGCGGAGGGATAGCATTAGGAGAAATACCTAATGTAAATGATGAGTTAACGGGTGCAGCAAACCAACACAGCACATGTATACATATGTAACAAACCTGCACATTATGCACATGTACCCTAGAACTTAAAGTATAATTTTAGAAAATGTGCATAGTGACCTAACATTTAGCGATAGGCGAAACTGGCAAAAGATATATGGGAATTCTCAGGGCAATTTTTTGCACCCTTGCTTTAAATCTAATTTTATTGTAAAATAAAAAGTTTATTTTAAAAAAGACATCTACAGACTGGTAAATGATAAATATCCAGAATATAAATAACCTTTAAAATTCAATTTTAAAAAATGTTTTTAAATGAGCAAAGATTTGAACAGAGAGTAATCCAAGAAGGTACACATATGGCAAACAGGCACATGTAAAGACGTTCAAGATAACTAATGATTAGGGTGATCAAACTGAGGTTTAATCCACATCCCATTAAAATAGCTGCAATGAAAAAGACTGACCATATCAAATGATACAGTTGAGTTATCTGTCCCTACAAAATCAGTGTTGAAATGTGATCCCTAATGTTGGAAGTGGGGATTAGTGGGAGGTGTTTGGATGGATCCCTGATGAATGACCTAGTGCCCCCTCCCAGTAACGAGTGAACTTTCCATCTACTAGTTTCAGCAAGAACTGATTGTTAAAAAGAGCCTGGCACCTGCCTGCTTCTTCTCTTGCTTCTCTCTTGCCATGTGATCAGCACCCTCCACCCTCACCTTCTGCCATGAGTGGAAATAGCCTGAGTCTCTCACCTGATGTGGAAGCTGGTGCCATGCTTCTTGTGCCGCCTGAATGAACCACAAGCCAAATAAACATGCTTTCTTTATAAATTAACCAACCTCAGGTATTCCTTTATCGCAATGCAAACAGACTAAGACATCAAGTGTTGGTGAGTATGAAGAGCTGGACCTCTCATATGCTGGTGGTGGGAGGGCACTTTGGTCTGGCCGCTTGTAAATATTGTTTAGCAAATTCTCAAAAAGGTAAACATATACCTACCATAGATCACAGCTATTCCACTGTTGGGTATTTATCCATAAGAATAAAATAATTCATGTATTGTGTGTATTTTTAAATTTTCGGTATATTATATTTTCTCATCTTAAAAATCCCTATCTGGTAGGGATGCAGTGCACCTCCCTGGGCCAGCCAATTATTAGAGACAGCAAAGAGCCTGCCCTTAGAGCTCAGAGCCCACTGAAATTATTCAAACTGACCAGTGCTAAACTGTTTCCCCCACCCTGCCTTGTCTTTCTTGCAGAAACTTCAGTAGAGCTATGGTCTAGCCTCTACCCTCACTCCTATTCTTTCTGCCTCACTATATTTCAAGTAAAACATTACAGGGTATTACTTTGCCACAGACACTACTTCCAGTCTACAGCAATCAGGGTTCAATGAGAGAAGTAAAGCTGCTGGGGACCCACATGATGAAGAATTCATCAGAGGCTATGAATATGGAAACATAGTAATGTAAAGAAAATATTAAAGAGTGTTTGCACCCTAATGTGCACAAAGACAAATTTGGAAAATGCCTAAATATATATCAATATTAATTGGTTGAAAAAACTACATTAAATCCAAAGTAAAGACTTTTATGCAATTACTAAAAGAACTTGTCAAATCAGTTGGTATTGGCCTCTAACGATGTCTATAATTTATTGGCAAATTAAAAATGCAAAGTAAAGAACAATATGTCCAGCTTGCTACTACATTTTAACAAAACGAGTGTAAGAATATACATTACATATATGCACATGCACAAAATAATTTCAAAAAATGAAAACGATGCACACAAAACTACTAAAGAATTTTCCTATAGAATTAGCAAAAAAAGGAAGTTTCATTTCTCACTGTGGTTTTTGGTATTTTCCCAAAAAAAGTATCTTTAAATGAAACCCAGATATGTTCTACAATTATAAAATTTGTTAACTGAGAGGTCTATGAAGTGGCAAAAAATGATTCACGAAACTGGAAAAAAAATTCCAAATGCGACAAATGAAAATGTCAAATCACAGTTCAGTAAGTGTTATAGTTTGAATATTTGTCCCCACCCAAATCTCATGTTGAAATATACTACCCAGTGTTGGAGGTAGGGCCTGGTAGGAGGTGTTTGGATCATAGGGATGGATCCCTCATGGCTTTTTGCTGTCCTTGCAATAGTCAGTGAGTATTCACAAGATATGGTTAAGTGTGTGGACCTCCCCCACCGACTCTCTCTTGCTCCTGCTTTTGTCATGTGACATGCTCCTGCTTCATCTTCTGCCATGAGTAAATGCTCCCTGAGGCTTCCCCAGAATATGAACAGATGCCAGTGCCATACTTGTACAGCCTGCAAAATCTTGAGCCAACTAAACCTCTTTTATTTATAAATTACCCAGCCTCAGGCATTCCTTTATGGCAATATAATGAAGAGTAGAACATTGGTACCAACAGAAAATAGTACTAATAGAAAATTGGTACTGAGAGTGGGATGTTGCTATAGAGATACTGAAAATGTGGAAGCAACATTGGAACTTGGTAGCAGGCAGATGTTTGAAGAGTTTGAAGGGCTCAGAAGAAGACAGGAAGATGAAGGAAACCTTGGACCTTCTTAGAGACTGGTTAAATGCTTGCGACCAAAATACTGATAGAAAAATCAGCAGTGAGGGCCAGGCCTCTCATCTCATCTCATCAAATGAGATGAGATCTCATGTGAAAATGAGGAAGTTATTGGAAACTGGAGCAAAGATCACCCTTGCTATGCCTTAACAAAGAACTTGGCTGTATTGAGTCCATACTCTAGGAATCTGTGGAACTTTAAACTTGAGAGTGATGACCTAGGGTATCTGGCAGAAGAAATTTCTAAGCAGCAAAGTATTCCAGACGTGGCCTGGCTGCTTGTAACAACCTACACTTAGATGCAGGAACAAATAAATGACTTAAAGTTATAAGTTATATCATTCTATTTATATGAGGTATCTAAAATAGAGAAATTCACAGAAGCAAAAAGAGGAATGGTGGTTGCGAATGAAACTGCCTTTGCAACATTATGCCTGAGGCTGCAAAAAAGATCTAACTTAACTGATTCCATCTTGCTTCTAACCTCCAAGCTGTCCTTGTTCATTCCTGGGTATAGACTGAACCAACTTTGGGAGAAACTTATTTTATAGTTGTTTAAAACATAGACAATAACGGTTCTTTCTCAAAGCAGACCTCCTTCTTGCCGGGGGACTAGATTCCCTTTGTAGGACTAGCATTAGCCACAAGATTAGAAATTATGGTTTAGGATTCATGCAGATGGAGGTTACAAGATTCTGACCCTCCCTAAACCACTCCTAAGATCAGTGCTTGAGATATTTTGCAGACCTTGTCCTTGATGGATCAGTTGGCACCACCCAGATAGATAAACTGGCTCATCTGCTCTTGTGGCCCCCACCCAGGAACTGACTCAGCGTAAGAAGACAGCTCCAACTCCCTAAGATTTTCATCCCTTACCAATCAGCACTCCTGGATTACTGGCTTCCCCCAAACCACCAAGTATTCCTTAAAAACTCTGTTCTCCAAATTGCTTGGGGAGACTGATTTGAGTAATAATAAAACTCCGGTCTACCACACAGCTGGCTCTGCGTTACTCTTTCTCTACTGCAATTCCCCTGTCTTGATATATTGACTCTGTCTAGGCAGTAGGTAAGGTGAATCCCCTGGGCAGTTACACCAGGGCTTGGAGGAGAGGGGAATGGGCAATTATTGTTTAATGGGTCCCAATCTTCAGTTTGGGAAGATGAAGAGTTCTGCAGATGAATGGTGGTGTTGGTTGCACAGCAATGTGAATACACTGGATACTGAACTGTGCACCTAAAGTGGTGAAGATGACAAGGTTTATGCTATGTGTATTTCACCATAATTAATGATAAAATAAATAATCTTTAAAAATAAATCTAAGTAACATACCATATAAATAAACTAAAACTGTATAACCATGTAATAACAGTTACAGAAGAAGTGTTTGACAGAGTCCAAAATTCACATCTGACAAAAAAAGAAAAACTCTCAGCAAACTCGGAAAAGAAGAGAAGTTTCACAAAACTAATGAAGGGCATCTTGGAAAACCCACAGCTAACATCACCCTTAATGGTGAAATGTTCCACTCCTCAAATCAGACACATGCCAAGAATGGGGGTTAATTACTACTTCCATTCAACATCGTTCTATTCAATGCAGTCAAACAAGAAAAAGAAATTTAAAATATCCAGATCTGAAAAGTAAAAAGATCTCATTCACAGTCAACATGATCATCTATGGGGAAATTCCAACAAACTCTGTAACAACCTCCAAGAACAAATAAGTTTAGCGTGGTTGCAGGATACAATAAGTAAAAGTTAATTTCATTTATATAAATGGTTATTCATGAACATTAAGAGTTTCAACAGTGTTGGTCCATTTATAGGCAGATTTGTTGCCATAAATATATTAGAAAACGTTATGGAGATTTGCAACAAATTGAAAAAACTTGCAGATAAACCACATAGCCTACAATAGTGAAACATGAAGAAACAGTTGAGTATGTCAGGAATGCATAAAATATATATAGCAATGAGCCTATTTTATCATTTATTACCATATAATAGAGACAAATCTATTTTAAATAGTTAAAATTTATCAAAACTTATGCACACAAACACTTATAGACTATACATGAAACCATTTGTAGTCAAGAGAAAAGTAACAAAGGTAAGGTTGCAGCATTAAGTCATAACTGCATAGAGTTAACTGTCCCTACTGTACCACTGTGATAATTTCATAGCCACCTCCTGTTGCTATTGCAGGGAGCTCAAGTGTTGCAAGTATCCACTCAGTACGCCAGATGAGGCTGATCATCTCCGTGTGTGCAGTTCATCCCTCCAGTAAATAGTGTATCACAGTAAACACTGATCTCACAGTTCTCATGCATTGTTTGTCATGTTTGCTGCATATCAGAAACTCTAAATAATACCATGGGAGCCATACAAAGTGTCAATAGTGATGCCTCAAGTGCTCCCATGAAGCAGAGAAATTCATGATATTACAAGATTATATGTACCATAGATTGAGATCTGCAGCTGTGGTTGGCTATCATTAAAAAAAAGAAGAAGAAGAATCCAGATAAGGACCATTGTTTAAAATAAAAGAAAGAAAACTCAGTAAGTCTTCACTGCAGTGACGCCAGCAGGTTTCAAACCTTGTACTTTTTCCAAAATACCTTTTTATCTCATATTAAAAATGCAGCTTTTCAATCTCAATGGACTCCACTGCCAAGGTAGAAAAAAGGATATTCAAAGAGTTAATGGGTAAAAGGAACTAGGATTCCATCCATGGGTTAAAGATTAATAGTGATCATCCCTGGGATGCAAGGCTGGTTCAACATAAGCAAATCAATAAACGTAATCCAGCTTATAAACAGAACCAAAGACAAAAACCACATGATTATCTCAATAGATGCAGAAAAGGCCTTTGACAAAATTCAACAGCCCTTCATGCTAAAAACTCTCAATAAATTCAGTATTGATGGAACGTATCTCAAAATAATAAGAGCTATTTATGACAAACCCACAGCCAATATCATACTGAATGGGCAAAAACTGGAAAAATTCCCTTTGAAAACTGGCACGAGACAGGGATGCCCTCTCTCACCACTCCTATTCAACATAGTGTTGGAAGTTCTGGCTAGGGCAATCAGGCAAGAGAAAGAAATAAAGGGTATTCAGTTAGGAAAAGAAGAAGTCAAATTGTCCCTGTTTGCAGATGACATGATTGTATATTTAGAAAACCCCATTGCCTCAGCCCAAAATCTCCTTAAGCTGATAAGAAACTTCAGCAAAGTCTCAGGATACAAAATTAATGTGCAAAAATCACAAGCATTCTTATACACCAGTAACAGACAAACAGAGAGCTAAATCATGAATGAACTTCCATTCACAAGGATGGTTTGCTAGCTTTAGAAAGAGGTTTGGCTTTAAAAATCTCAAGATAACAGAAGTAACTTCTGCCAAACAAGAGGCAGCAGGTGACTTCCCAGACCCTGTGAAGAGAAGCATTGAGGAGAACAAATATCTGCCTGAGCCAGTTTTTAATTCACGCAAAAGTGCCCTATTCTAGAGAGAAAAAAAAAAAACTGCCACAAAGGACATTTATTAGTAGGGAAGAGAAGCGGGCACCAGGATTTAAGCCAGGAAAGGATAGGCTAACTCTGTTGTCTTATGCAAATACAGTCCAATTTATGATTAAGAACAACCTTATCTGTAAAGCTGCTAATCCTTGAGGCTTTAAGGGAAAAAATAAACACCAGCTGCCAGTCTTTTTGCTGTACAACAAGAAGGCCGGTACAACAAAAACACTTTTTCTGAACTGGTTCCATGAAAACCAATGCTTTCTCTCTGAAGTCAGAAATACCTTGCCAGTCTTTTAAATTGCTTTTGATATTGGACAATGCCTCTAGCCATCCAGAACCCCAGGAATTCAATACAAAAAGAGCCAAAGTGGTCTCCAAGTCCTCAAACAACATCTCTAACTCAGCCTTTAGAACAAGGGGTTACAAGTCACTTTAAGGATCATTACACATGGTTTTCTATGGAAAGGACCATCATCACTATGGAAGAGAACATTAGCGGAGTGAACATCATGAAAATATAGAAGGATTACACCATGGAAGATGTCCTTATTGTACAGAAAAAGCTGTGAAAGCCATCAATCCCTAAACAATACATTATCGCTGCAGAAAACTGTGTTCAGATGCTGGGAGTGACTTCGCAGGATTTAAAACAGAGCCAATCAAGGGGCTCATGAAAGAGACTGTGGATACGGCATGAAAGAAGAACGAGGTGGGCATAAAGAGTTTGAAGACAGAGATCTTGGAGATATTCAAGAACGAATAGACACCACACCTGAGGAATGATCCGAAGATGACTTGATGAGATGAGTGCTTTGGAATCAGTACCAGACAATGAGGAAGAAGAGACAGAAGAAGCAGTGTCAGAAAATAAATTGACATTAGACAATCTTGCAGAAGGATTCTGATTATTGAAGACTGCTTTTGACTTCTTTTACAGATTGTACCCTTCTATGATATGGGCACTGAAACTAAAGCAAATGGTGAAGAAGAATTCATACTATATGCAAGCATTTTTAAAGAACTGAAAGAACAAAAATGTCAGACAGTAATTATGACGTATTTCCATAAAGTTAAATCGAGTGTGCCCGCCTCTCCTGCCTCCCTTTCCACCTCCTCCACCTCTTCCCCTCCTGCCATCCCTGAAAAAGCAAAACCAACCCCTCCTCTTCCTCCTTCTCAGCCTACTCAATGGAGGACAGTCAAAAGGAAGATCTTTATGATGATCCATTCCCACTTAATGAATACTTAATACATTTTTTTCTCAACCTTAAAATTTTTTCTCAAAACTTAAAATTTTCTTAATAACATTTTCTTTTCTCTAGTTGACTTTATTACAATAATACAGTATATAACACATAAAGCATACCAAATATGTGTTCATTGGCTGTTTATGTTATCGGTAAGGCTTCCGCTATACAGTAGGCTATTAATAGTTAAGTTAGGGGAGTCAAAATGATACGTGAATTTTAGACAACCTGCGCGGTTGGTGTCCCTAATCTCCACATTGTTCAAGGGTCAACTGTACTAGCAATGAGCAATTGAAAATTGAATGAAAATACCACTTAACATCAAAAACATGAAATACTTAGGGATAAATCTGATCAAAGATGTGAAAGACTGTACACCGAAAACTAAAACACTGAGGAGAGATCTGAATATATAGATATGTTCATGAATTGGAAAACTCAAAATTGTTAGGATGTTATTTCTCCCCAGTTGAACTATAACTTAAATATGATCCCAACCAAATTCCCAACAGGCTTTTTTTTGTGCAAATTGGCAAACTGATTCTAAAATTCATACAGAAATGTAGAAAACCTACAATAGCAAAAACAACTTTGAAAAAAATTAGAGAGCTAATACTACTCATTTCAAGACATTACAAAGCTATAATTATCACATATTTCACAACTGGATCAATGGAACAGAGTAGAAAGTCTAGAAATAGATGTTTAGAAGTATGAACAACCAAGTTTTTACAAAAGTGCAAAGACAACTGAGTGGAGAAAAGACTACTCTTTTCAAGAGTTGGCTATCAACAGGCAAGAAAGCAAGAAAAGACATTACCTCTGTGGTCTTACTTCCCAAAACCTATAACCCCAGTCTAGCCATGATCAAAACATCAGACAAACCAAGACCTTGGAACATTCTACAGAACGCGTGACCAGAAACTACTCAAAACTGTCAAAGTCATCAAAAACAAGGAAAGTCTGAAAAACTGTCACAGGGTAGAGGAGATGAAGGGGACATGATGGCTAAATGCCATTTGGTATCATGGATGGGATCCTAGAAATGAAAAAGGACATTAGGTAAAAATTAATGACATCTGCAGAGAACATAGACTTTAGTTCATCATCATGTATCAAATGTTGGTTAATGAGTTGTGATAATATGCTATAGTAACATAACATTTAAAAATAGGGGAGGATGGGTGTCATTGCTCACACCTGTAATCCCAGTACTTTGGGAGGCTGAGGCCAGCCTGATCAACACGGCGAAACCCCGTCTCTACTAAAAATACAAAAATTAGCTGGGTGTGGTGGTGCACACCTGTAATCCCAGCTACTCAGCAGGCTGAGGCACAAGAATCGTTTGAACCCAGGAGGCAGAGGTGGCAGTGAACCGAGATTGCCCCACTGCACTCCAGCCTGGGTGACAGACTGACACTTTGTCTCAAAAAAAAAAAAAAGGAGGAAACTAGACACGGGATATACGAAAATTCTCTGTGCTGGTTCTTGCAATCTTGCATAAATCTAAATTTCTTCTAAAATAAAAGGTTTCATGGAAAAAGCCCACAAACTGATAAAGTATAAATATCCAGAATATATAAATAACTTTTACACCTCAATAATGATGAGAAAATCTGATTTCTTAAAAAGGGGCATAGATTTGAACATTTACCAAAGAATGTATACAGATGGCAAACAGTCACATGTAAAGATGCTCAACATCATATTTAAATAGGAAAATCAAATTAATTTACATACCCATTAGAATAGCTGCAATCAAAAAGACTGACCATATCAAATGATATAGTTTAGATATCTGACTCCCTCAAGTCAAGTGTTGAAATTTGATTCCCTAATGTTGGACGTGGGGCTTAGTGGGAGGTATTTGGGTTATGGGGTGGATCTCTCACGAATGACCTAGTATGTCATTCCCGGTAATGGGTGAGTTCCTGTCCTATTGCTGCTGCAATAACTGATTGTTAAAAAGATCCTAGCAACACTTCCTTTTTCTCTTGCTTCTTTCTCACCATGTGATCAGCACCTTCCACCTTCACCTTCTGCCATGAGTGGCAGCAGCCTGAGTCTCTTCCCGGAAGCAGATGTTGGTACTGTGCTTCTTGTACAGCCTGCAGAACTGAGGGCCAGATATTATCTCTTTATATATTACCCAACCCCAGGTATTCCTTTACAGCAACACAAAAATATAAACCACCAGGTGACTGTGAGCATGAACAGTGGCATAAAATAAAGCCCATGAGCCAGGAAAGGTGAGATGATGGGGGACCTTGATAGCTGGTGGGGGCTGGCAGGCCACAGGTCATCACCAGAATATCTTGAGTGGGCCAAAGAGACAGTGTATCGCGTTGGGTACCATGTTCTCAGGGTAGACTGTAGGAAAGGAGAAGCTGGTGAGGGGAAGCAGCAGTAACTGACACCAGGGATTTCACAAAGATGTAGAAAGGTTAGGTCCTAACGCAGGTGGAGGCTCCACCTGGGCTCATCTGTTTCAGGAAGACTCACAGGAAAGGAAAAAAAATAAAAAAGATGTTTAACCAAGGGAGCTGCCACATGAAGCACGTGCGTGTTTATCTGTACGTCTTCATAGGGATGCCTAGGAAGGTGTAAACTGAAAAGAAAATACTAAGCGCTGCCCGTCTCCCACGACAAGTGAATGGACCCCTCCTGACCAGCGGGACCCCAAAGAAACCTTCCACACTGAGTCACAGCCACGACGGAACAGAAGGCTGGACCCGCTTCGTCTCATTCCCTCCCTTTTGTGGTTTAAACACAACTGACCCACTCCAATGTTAAAATAGAGATGAGATGCACTCAATGGACTCTTCGTGGCAATCAGATACCAAACTACACATAAGACCTCAAGCCGCGCCAGGCAAGAGTTGAGTCATGGGCGCCTACACTTAAAGAATAAACTACGTTCCAACTGGCACAGAGTTTTTCTTTATCTCTAGCAGCTAAATAAGCACAGGTCTAGAGAAAAACAATGTCAAACAAGTGCAGCTCCACTGGACGCTGACTAACTGATACCCATCCCTTGTTCCGTAAGCCACAAATACCGCTTTCATTGGACAAGAAGCTGATTTTCGGAACTTTCTCCTGGTAAGAAGACCAGTGACTGGCGACCACAGACTGGTTCTGGCCAATTTACGGAGATTGTGAATTTCAGTGCCTTGTGCCCTGAAGAGACCTTTTGATGTATAGGGCCTAATTGTAATCATTTAAATGTGATGTCTCCACCCCAGGGTTAACATGGGTCATATGTAACGTGCATGTGTGTTCAATACTCATGAGTCAGGACTGCCTTCATAAATATTCATAGCTCCTCCTGTAACCTGGTGAATATGTATATTTAGCCAACTTGTTCAGCATAAAGCTCCTACCCCTATTCCTTCTCCTTTCAAGGGCCTGTCTCTGGTCTTTGCCAGAGGCTATGCTTCCCAGCCAGCTAGATGGCCATCTTGAAGGCTGTAATCTTTCCCAAGAAATAAAGACTCCTTTTCCAAATTTGTAATTCAGTAATTTTTCAGTGAACAGAGGTGTAAAGGTGAAAGTGAGAAAACTGATCATAGCAAGAGGCAAAAAATGCTAAAGTGGGGGGATGGGGGAACTGATACTTAACTAAAACAATTGTTAAGAGAATGGCTGGGGCTCAAAGCCAACCCCACTCAGCATTGCTCTTGCAGGGATGCGGCTCTGTGAACCTTGGGGGACAGGAGAGACTTGCCTGACAGGCCCCCTGAGGCAAGAGAGGCGTCCTTGTTTCAGAGAGACCAGGACAGTGATCACCCACTCCCATATCCCCTACAAGAGAAGAGTCTGTGAAACTCTTGTGGGGAAACACACCAGACAGTTTCCCTTCTTTCTAACAGTTTTTCTAGGACAAGATGACTTTTATCTCCTGGCCTGGCTTCTGCATGGAAGGAACTTGTCACCCCTTGGAAATGACAGCAGAAAGCAGAAGAGAAGAGAAGCATGAGCCTCTTTAAGTCACGCCCCTTCTGAATCTCCTAATGATGTGGCCAGCTTCCGGTGCTCCAGTGACAGTGACCCGCTGTCCCTGCTCCTTGGGGAACAAGGAGTCTCCCAGGACGTGAGACTTCCAGTGGTAAACTGGGAATATTCTGGGCAAACTTGCATGGGTTTTCACCTTAGTGGGAAGTAGAGTTGCTAGGTTCCCAAAACACAAGGTTACAAGGAAAACAGGTAGCTGATGATAGACTTTGCCCTGGTGATCACTAATTAGTCACTGTTTGTGACCATGTATTTTAGCACATTAACAAAACAGAAAGTATTCTGTTCACTTTTTCTTTCTTTCCTTTGCTTTTGTTTTTGTTTTTGAGATACAGTCTCGCTCTGTTGCCTAGGCTGGAGAGTGGTGGTGTGATCTCGGCTTACTGCAACCTCCATCTTCCAGGTTCAAGTGATTCTCCTGCCTCAGACTCCTAAGTAGCTATGATTACAGGTGCCCACCACCATGCTGTGCTAATTTTTGTATTTTTAGTAGAAACGAAGTTTCACCATGTTGGCCAGGCTGGTCTCGAACTCCTGACCTGAGGTGATCCGCCCACCTCGGTCTCCCTAAGTGCTGGGATAACAGGCATGAGCCACCATGCCTGGCCTTATTTCTGATTAAACACTACTCACATAGAGCCACTGGACTGGGTCTAAAACAGTGTTGTTCAAGATGTAGTTTCCAGCTCGTTGTGTTACCTAACCACCACAGCATGGGTGCAGACCCTGCAGGAAATACTTAGAAATTCCTGTAGCAATTGGTGTTGCTGACAGCCAAGCAATCATCGGTAGTTTTGCATTTTATAGGTCTGTGGTTTATTTCATTTCACTTTCTAGCTTTTCACTTTTGTTCTATGTTACAAAAAATTATGAATATGTAATCAACTGCAGAAAACCTTTTTTCTATTCCTTAATCACAGATAGGTTGAGACTCTGCTGTGAACTACTTAATTTCATGATGCCTGCTGGGGTACAGAGATGTATCTAAAATGTATACAGGTTGTACTAACAAACAAGATGCTACAGGGTTTAGATCACAACCCTGAAAGACATAACCCCAAAACTTATAATCCTGAATGTTGAATTCCAACATATCAATTCCCCAAAAATCCAAATCCCTAAGGTCTAACCTCCCTGAAATCTAAACTCTCTAACAGCTAAAATCCCAAAAATCACAATCACAGGATAGGTTCTTTTGGAGATTTTTTTTCCTTTTCCTTTTTCTTCTTTTTAGGTTTTTTCACAAGGTTAAATTGTCAGCATTATTTTTACAATTTGCTATGCTATGTATTTCATCTTCATATCATTTCCAATACTGAAGGCAGAGACTCCGTATAGACTTATGGAGAATTCTAATTCATTTTATGCTCGCAAATTTGACTCAATGGAAGTGTATTATCACAAGGGTAAGTGTGTAAGCATTAGGCATGTATGTACAAATGTTGAAACATCCTCAATAAATGAAAAGATGTCCCTTTTGAACATCTGCATTTGTGAAAGATAAATTTTCTCGGCCAGACTCAGTGGCCCACGCCTGTAATCCCAGGACTTTGGAAGGCTGAGGAGGGCAGATCATCCGAAGTCAGGAGTTCAAGACCAACCTGACCAACATGGCAAAACCCCATGTCTACTAAAAACACAAAAATTTGCTGGCTGTGGTGGTGGGCGCCTGTAAACCCAGCTACCCAGGAGTCTGAGGCAGGAGAATTGCTTGAACCCGGGTGGTGGAGGTTGCAATGAGCCGAGATCGCACTACTGCACTCCAGCCTGGGCGACAGAGTGAGACTCTGTCTCAAAAAAACAAACAAAAAAATTTCTCAAGACTTGGGCACTTTGAGCAACTGTGTATGTGGTGGTGACCCATAGAGGCCTTCTGACTGACCTCATGAAACGTCTCAGGTCATTTTTCATGGTATTTCAGATAATCAAAGCCGTAAACCTGAGTGCACAATATTACCAACCACAACAATAAATGTTTATACTTTTCCTTTTTTAACCTACTACTTTACAAATACGATTCATCTTCTCACAACTGATACACCTATATGAAGGTCATTAGTACACCTGAGGGTTTATGCTTGCAAAGATACCTGTGTTATTATTACCGATTTTATGGTGTAAAGTGGCCTATGAAGTGGTCTGTCATGTTTTTATATGTTTTTCAAATAAAATCCCTTTTAAAAAGTAAACAGATTATCTTTTAATTAATTTTTAAAGTTAATTTTTCTGGAATTGTATTTGTAGGATGTTGATCTTTCAGGCTCTTAACATTCAGGACTTTGAAATTTCTGGTCTTTTGGGACTGTGATTGCCTCCCAGGAGCCTCCACGTCAAGCATGTACATGTTTACTTGCACATCTTAGTGAGGGAGGCCATGTGGGTTGCCTTTTCATTCTCTTGATAGCATCCTCGACGCACAAAAGTGTTTTATTTTGATGTCAAATTTGTCTGTGTTTTTTGTTGTTGTTTCTTACACACAACAATGTGTGTATCACATCACAGAAACCAATTCCAAATCCAGGTCATAAATACTTCCCCAAATGTTTCCTTCTAAACTTTTACACGTCTAGCTTTTCTATTCAGCTATTTGATCCATTTCAAGTTAGTTTTTGCATATAAGGATGCAACTTCATTATCTTGCATGTGGATATGCAGCTGTCACAGCGACCTCTGTTGAAGAGATTATTCTTTCCCATTTCAACAGTCTTGGCACCACAGTAAAAACTAATTGGCCAAGGATGTATGGGTTTATTTCTGGATTCTCAACTCCATTCTACTGATCTGCATGTAAAAGACATTTTTGAGACAATTAGGGGAAATTTCATTATGGATTAGGAGACAATATTAAAGAGTTATTGATTCTGCGAGGAATGATAATGATATTGTGGCTATGTAACAAACTTTCCTTATTTTTCATATTTAGTGAAGTATTTGGGGATAGAATGCTGTGTACAGCATTTCCATTAAAAAATTATAGCCAAAAGTTATTTTAAAAAAAGAAATGAAAGAGCAGATATATGATTCAGTATAATAAAATATTGAAAATTATGTAACACAAAGATGGATACATGGGTGCTCATTACACTGTAGTCTCTCCTTGCCATTTGTTTGAAAACTTTGATTAAAAAAAAGTTGAAATAAATCATCTTGGTGGGAGGCCTTGGTCTTGCCCACTAACAGCTTACTCTTAATTTGAATCTCACAATGGAACCAGATCTTAGAGCAATGGGGGAAGCCCAGATCTTTGCTTGCTGTGCAGTCACCTCCCATCCCCAGTTCTTCAGAGCTACGCCCACCCTGGATGGTACAGAGTAATCCTGAATTCCTTGCTACTAGACCTACCATCAATTCTGCTGGAACTCACCAAAAACTAAAAAACCCTGGGAGTGAGTCCTTTTCTTTTTTTTTAATTAAAACTATCTTGATGTTCTCTTGAATGATGATCTGCCATCTTTGTTATTTATTTACAGCATTGGATGTAATTCCCCTGGATAGACTTTTTGCTACTGGAGATAGAGTTTTTGCTACTGGAGACCTTCAGGAAAATCCCCTATGTAGGATCTGAGACACTGCATGCAGACACATGTGCATGCACACACACAAACACACGTGCACATACATGGGCACAGATGCACACTCCACCATCAAGCGATGCTTCCTTCTCATCGGAGACTTCAGACTATGACTCGTGTTGCCCAGCAAGATACAACAAACTGTATGCTTTTCCAAGGCACAGCCTGCCCTTCTAAAATAAGGAAAGAGGAATCCAGTGTCCACAGGTCTTTCAATGACAATTCACTTTTGAAGGTATGTTGTATCCAAGGCTCTTTGTCAAAGGGCACTCTTGGATATCTGAATTCCTCTTTGAGAATTTTCCTTCCTTTATTATAATTTATAAAGATATATAAAAATAACTTTCCACATCTATAAAACATCTTATACATACCTATCCTTTAATACATACAAAAAAATCATGTATTTTTTAGACACATAAAACCAAAACTATACAAAATGATATATGGTCAATATGTTTCCTATTTTATATGTATCTTTATATAATAGGTGATACAAAATCACACATAGCTTTCTGGATCTCGAAAGCCCTCTGGGTGACCCTGTGAGCCACAAGGAACCCAGTGTGGGTTCAGGAAGCGGCAGGATCCCACAACTGGGAAGAGGGTGAGGCTGCAGGCAACACCTGGGTGGTGCTTGGTGCTGTAACTGAAGGAGGGTAAAGGGGAGAGAAGCACTTTGAAAAGCCTAGCCTCTTAGAGGCTTGCATCTCCTTGCCTGTTCTTGCCAAGAGCTGAAAGCCATGCCTCACTTGAAAGGCCTAAAACTATAGTCTTCCTGTTTTTCACATTATTTCACTTTCCCATGAGTTGGCTGAAAAGTCAATTTTTTACCAAACGGCTGCCAATCTGTGAGAGATACAACTGTGTTACAAAGTCTACTGAACCTTGTAAGAAGCCAGAACAATAGTCAAACTTGCATGGTTCATTGCTAAAAAAGTAATAGATAAGGGATCATAAACAATTCATGAAAATTCATATTATGAAAAACGTATGCATGGATTTCAAATTTCTTTGCACCAAACAAACTTTTGCTAACTTGTTAAAACATGTCTGAATAGGATCTAGTTTGAGGCACTAAGAAGGATAAGACATCAGTTGGAAAAAAAGCCCCCATCAGAACAACATGAATTCTGCAACAATTGAAGCAATAGCATAAATTTATGCCGAAATACGAGTGGAAGAATGCTGAAATCATTGATGCTTTAAAAAAAAGTTAATGGAGAAAATGGCCCAAAGAAATTTGCAGTTTATAAATGAGTAATTCCTTTTAAGAAGGGACAAGACAAGGTTAAAAATAAAGTCTACACCAGCAGACCATCCCTCTCAATTTGCAAGGAAACAATCTTGCTCATGTTCTAACTGAAGAAGACTGACAATTAACAGCAGAAACAATAGCCAACACAATAGATATCTCAATCAGGACAGTTTACACAATTCTGACAAAAATTTCAGCTGAACAAATTTTCTACTTCATGGGTGCCAAAACCGTTGCAGCCACATCAGCTGCAAACAAGAACAGACCTTTCACAGGAAATTATAAACAAGTGGGATCAAGACCTTAGCCGGGCGTAGTGGCTCACACCTGTAATCCCAGAACTTTGGGAGGCCAAGGCAGGCAGATCACCTGAAGTCATGAGTTCAAGACTAGCCTGACCAACATGGAGAAACCCCAGCTCTACTAAAAATACAAAATTAGCCAGGTGTGGTGGTGTGTGCCTGTAATCCCAGCTACTCAAGAGGCTGAGGCAGGAGAATCGCTTGAACCCAGGAGGTGGAGGTTGCAGTGAGCTGAGATCACACCATTGCACTCCAGCCTCGGCAACAAGAGTGAAACTCTGTCTCAAAAAAAACAAAACAAAACAAAAAAAAACCTTGAAGTCTCTCTTCAAAGATTGTAACAGAAGATGAAACATAGATTTACCAATACTATCTGAAGACAAAGCTCAATCAAAGGAATGGCTACCAAGAGATGAAAGTAGTCCACTCAAATCAAAAGCAGACTGGACAAGACCAAACCTCATAGTAACAATTTTTTGGCTGGCTAAAGGCATTCTGCTTTATACTTTCTTCACAGTCAAAGAAAGATAACATCTGCTTATTATTATTGTTTTGAAGAAGTTAGCCAAATCTTTAGCAGAAAAATACCTGGGAAAGCTTGTGCCTATGTTGGATCCAAAGTAAAGACTTTTATGCAATTATTAAAATAACCGGGGCCTATTGTGGGAAGGGAAGGGAAGGGATGGCATTGGGAGTTATACCTGATGTAAATGACGAGTTGATGGGTGCTGACGAGTTGATGGGTGCAGCACACCAACATGGCACATGTATACATATGTAACAAACCTGTACGTTGTGCACATGTACCCTAGAACTTAAAGTATAATAAAAATAAATAAATAAATAAATAAATATTAAAATATAAAATAAAATAACATATCAAATCTGTAAAGATGTTTCTGGTTTATTGGCAAGTAAAAATGCTTAGTAAAGAACAACATGTACAGCCTGATAGTTGATTTAATTTTCATAAAATAAGTGTAAATATTTACATATATGCTTATATATAATTTCAACAAATGGAAACAGATGCATACAAAACCGCAAAGAACATTTTCCTGCAGCAGGTAGTGCAGGATTAGCTAAAAATGAAATTTTCATTTCTTATTGTGCTTTTAAATATTTTTCCAAAAATACTAAAAAAGTCATAATTGCTTGGAAGGCTTAGATAGGAGGATCACTCGAGCCCAAAAGTTTGAGTCTAGCCAGGGCACCATAGCAATACCCTGTTTCAAAAAAAAAAAAAATGCAGTGGAAATTATAAACAATTAACTAATTGTATATACATACATATTAACGAGGCCGTTACATCAAAGTTGCTAACCAACAAGCATATGCGTGGCACAAAATAATTTTTTACACAGAAAAGAAATTTTAGACGCAACAAACACAAATGTCGAATCCCAGTTCAGTAAAGAATCTTTTTAAATATTCGAAGCCAGAATACTTTTAATGTGCTAAAGGAGCAATGACTTACCTTAGGCACTGGCTTTCCCTGATGGCAGTTGATACCACCAATGAAGACCATGTTGGGCATCACGGGTTTGGGAGGGTCCAAAACAAAGTCCGTTCGCAACAACCAAATTGATGTATGGTTGTAGAGATCATATTCCGTGACAGGTGTTTGGAGAATTTCAGAGGCGATTTCTAGGGCACTTTTGAAAAAATACTTGCAAAATAAATGTTCCTCCAAGTGCATGACATGGTTCCGTACTCTCTCCTTGAAAGTCATGGCATCTGAGAACCCTAAGAGTTCTCTGGGTACATAGGAAAGAGGAGCAGGGCACTGTGCACCTTCTTCAAGATAGTGGCAAAATATTCCCCTGGCAAAGACCACAGAGGGGAGGGAGAAATATTTGGCAACAATTAAGCCACAGACATCAAAAGGATCCAGAAACACCGCATCAAAAGAACTCTCCTTTAAGTATTCTACTAACTTTTGGTCATTAAACAAACTCCTGCAATGTGAAAAAAGTAAATCAAAAAAACCAGTGGATGAACTCATTACCAGAGAAAATATACTTTGTATTTGTGCTTTCCACTGAGCCTGGGCAAAAGCCATGAACTCCCGGTCCAGATCCTCCAGAGTGTATGAGGTTGCATAAGTCTTCACTGTGCAATTCAGTGATCTTCCCAGCTGCCAACTCACCTCTGGCATGACTACGACCACCTCATGCCCCCTGAGGATAAGTTTCTCCACCACCAACTGCATGGTGAACCAGTGGCTCCCATCCATGGGCACTACCAGCAGCTTCCCTGCCTCAGCAAAACCACAGGTCAGCAGTAGACACAGACATAAAGGAACGGGGCTGATGCACCGTGTGTGAGCCATCAGAGAACTGCAGCCAGAGCCAGCAGCTGGAATTCTAAGCTGCTATGATACAGTAGGCGGAAGAAGTACAGGCACAAAACCTGACCCCAATAGAGGGCGTGTATTTATCATTTCATAATCACACTCACTGCCAATGATTTACTCATAAGAACAATAATACATGAGTATCATTTGCTGAGATACCTACTTGTATGATTTAGAGACAAGAGTACATTATGGTCTCTTCCTTGGAGGGAGAGCATGCCCTGAGCTGCAATGTGACTTTAGAAACAGAATTATTAAGCAATGCTTTTGGACCTTGAAGATTCAGAAACATAAAGGGAAAGTCAATTTGAATAAAGCTAATATTTTTGGAATTTATCCCAAAGCAAAATTTAGATTTTGACTTTAGCCAAGGAAATACTCTCTGTCCAGAAAGAAATTGGCATCCTATGTGCCAAGGAAAGACAGCAAGGCCCTTAGCACTGACCTCCCAACTGGCAAGAAACTGGGGCTCACCTGCGTCTCTGCAATACATAATCATTGCTAGTTGTCTTCTTCCATATCCAAACCCTGAGAGGCCTCTGAAATGCTGAAATGAGATTGACAACCCTGCCTCCATGGACCATACCAAGGACTTGATGGAAAGTGACCTTCGCCTATTTTAATAGCTTCCCTCAGATACATCACATGCAGTGGGGAGTCGCTGGCCCAGTCCTTGTGTGAGTACTCTGCTGCGCTGCCTCTCAGTGACTGCCCAACTTCCATATTCTAAACACGCCATCACTCCAGTGCCCGCCTTCAGGAAAATATGTACTTGTCTCCCTCAGTCTGCTGAGCACTCCTGGAGGTCAGAGGTGATGTCATCTTTGTGTTTTCACCCTCCTTTCACAGTAGCCATGCTATGCCTTTCATGCAGTTAGTATGTTTGTCCCCTCCATATATCATGGTCAAATATACTATCAGTGTTAGAGGTGAAGCATGGTGGGAGATGTTTGGGTAGTGGGCATGGATCCCTCATGAATAGTTTGGCACTGTCCTTCCAATAGTGAGTGATTTCTCATGAGATTTGATTGCTTAACAGTATATGACAGCACATGTATCCCAGAACTTTTTTTTTTCTTTTTTTTTTTTGAGACAGAGTTTCGCTCTGTCACCCAGGCTGGAGTGCAGTGGCGGGATCTCAGCTCACTGCAAGCTCCGCCTCCCGGGTTCATGCCATTCTCCTGCCTCAGCCTCTCGAGTAGCTGGAACTACAGGCGCCTGCCACCTCGCCCGGCTAGTTTTTTGTATTTTTTAGTAGAGATGGGGTTTCACGTGTTAGCCAGGATGGTCTCGATCTCCTGACCTTGTGATCCGCCCATCTCAGCCTCCCAAAGTGCTGGGATTACAGGCTTGAGCCACCGCGCCCTATCCCAGAACTCTTAAAGTATAATTTTTTAAAAATGTGACAAAAACCCTCTTTAGGATATTATCCAGGAGAACTTTCCCAGCCAAGCTAGAGAGGCCAACATCCAAATTCAGGAAACACAGAGAACACCATAAAGATACTCCTCGAGAAAAGCAACCCCAACACATAATCATCAGATTCACCAAGGTTGAAATGAAAGAAAAATGTTAAGGGCAGTCAGAGAGAAAGGTCTGGTTACCCACAAAAGGAAGTCCATCAGACTAACAGTGGATCTCTCTGCAGAAACCCAACAAGCCAGAAGACAGTAGGGGCAAATACTCAACATTCCTAAAGGAAAGAATTTTCAATCCAGAATTTCATATCCAGTCAAACTAAGCTTCATAAGTGAAGGAGAAATAAAATCCTTTACAGACAAGCAAATGCTGAGAGATTTTGTCACCACCAGGCCTGCCTTACAAGAGCTCCTGAAGGAAGCACTAAATATGGAAAGGAAAAACCAGTACCAGCTACTGCAAAAACATACCCAATTATAAGGACAATCAGCACTATAAAGAAACTGCATCAGCTAATAGGCAAAATAAACAGCTAGTATCATAATGATAGGATCAAGTTCACATATAATAATATTAATCTTAAATGTAAATGGGCTAAATGCCCCAATTAAAAGACACAGACTGGCAAATTGGATAAACAGTCAAGACCCAACAGTGTGCTGTGTTCAGAAAACCCATTTCACGTGCAAAGACATACATAGGCTCAAAATAAAGGGATAGAGGAATATTTACCAAGCAAATGGAAAGCAAAAAAAGCAGGGGTTGCAATCCTAGTCTCTCATAAAACAGACTTTAAACCAACACAGATCAAAAAAAGACAAAGAAGGGCATTATATAATGGTAAAGGAAAGGGATCAATGTAACAAGAAGAGCTAACCATCCTAAATATATATGCACCCAATACAGGAACACCCATAAAGCAAGTTCTTAGAGACCCACAAAGAGACTTAGGCTCCCATACAATAATAGTGGGAGACTTTAACACCCCACTGTCAATATTAGACAGATCAACGACACAGAAAATTAACAAGGAAAAGCAGGACTTGAACTCAACTCTGGACCAAGCAAACCTAGTAGACATCTATAGAACTTTCCAGCCCAAATCAACAGAATATACATTCTTCTCAGCACCACATTGCACTTATTCTAAAATTGACCACATAACTGGAAGTAAAACACTCCTCAGCAAATGCAGAAGAACGGATATCATAACAAACAGTCTCTTAGATCACAGTGCAAACAAATTAGAACTCAGGATTGAGAAATTTACTCAAAACTGCACAACTACATGGAAACTGAACAACCTGCTCCTGAATAACTACTGGGTAAATATTGAAATTAAGGCAGAAATAAATACGTTCTTTGAAACCAATGAGAACAAAGACACAACATACCAGAATCTCTGGGACACAGCTGAAGCTGTGTTTAGAGGGAAATTTATAGCACTAAATGCCCACAGGAGAAAGCAGGAAAGATCTAACATCAAAACCCTAACATCACAATTAAAAGAACTAGAGAAGCAAGAGCAAACAAATTCAAAAGCTAGCAGAAGACAAGAAATAACTAAGATCAGAGCAGAACTGGAGGAGATAGAGACAGAAAAACCCTTCAAAAAACCAATGAATCCAGGAGTTGGTTTTTTGAAAAGATTAACAAAATTGATAGACCACTAGCCAGACTAATGAAGAAGAAAAGAGAGAAGAATCAATAGACACAATAAAAAATGATAAAGGGGATATCACCACCGACCCCACAGAAATACAAACTACCATCAGAGAATACTATAAACACCTCTACACAAATAAACTAGAAATTCTAGGAGAAATGGATAAATTCCTGGACACATACAGCCTCCCAAGACGAAACCAGGAAGAATTCAAACCCCTGAATAGACCAATAACAGGTTTTGAAATTGAGGCAGTAATTAATTGCCTATCCACTGAAAAAAGCCCAGACCAGGTGGATTCATAGCAGAATTCTACCAGAGGTACAAAGAGGACCTGATACCATTCCTTCGGAAACTATTCCAAATAACAGAAAAAGAGGGACTCCTCCATAACTCATTTTATGAGGCCAGCATCATCCTGATACCAAAACCTGGCAGAGACACAACAAAAAAGGAAAATTTCAGGCCAATATCCCTGATGAACATCGATGGCAAATATCCTCAATAAAGTACTGGCAAACTGAGTCTGCTAGTACATCAAAAAGCTTATCCACCATGATCAAGTCAGCTACATATCTGGGATGCAAGGCTGGTCCAACATAGACAAATCAATAAACGTAATCCATCACATAAACAGAACCAATGACAAAAACCACATGATTATCTCAATTTAGATGCAGAAAAGGCCTTCGATAAAATTCAACAGCACTTCATGCCAAAAATTCTCAACAAACTAGGTATTGATGGAACATATCTCAAAATAATAAGAGCTATTTATAACAAACCCACAGTCAATATCATACTGAATGGGCAAAAGCTGGAAGCATTCCCTTTGAAAACCAGCACAAGACAAGGATGCCCTCTCTCACCACTCCTATTCAACATAGTATTGGAAGTTCTGGCCAGGACAATCAGGCAAGAGAAAGAAATATAGGGTATTCAAATAGGAAGAGAGGAAGTCCAATTGTCTCTGTTTGCAAATGACATGATTGTATATTTAGAAAATCCCATCATCTCAGTACAAAATCTTCTTAAGCTGATAAGCAACTTCAGAAAAGTCTCAGGATACAAAATCAATGTGCAAAAATCACAAGCATTCCTATACAGTAGTAATAGAAAAACAGAGAGCCAAATCATGAGTAAACTTCCATTCACAATTGCTACAAACAGAATAAAATACCTAGGAATACAACTTACAAGCGATGGGAAGGACCTCTTCAAGATGAACTACAAACCACTGCTCAAGGAAACAAGAGAGGACACAAACAAAGGGAAAAACATTCCATGTTCATGGATAGGAAGACTCAATATCATGAAAATGGTCATACTGCCCAAGGTAATTTATACATTCAATGCTATCCCATCAAGCTACCATTGACTTTCCTCACAGAATTAGAAAAAACTACTTTAAATTTCATATGGAACTAAAAAAGAGCCTGCATAGCTAAGACAATCCTAAGCAAAAAGAACAAAGCTGGAGGCATCACGCTGCCTGACTTCAAGCTATACTACAAGGCTACAGTAACCAAAACCGCATGGTACTGGTACCCAAACAGATTTATAGATCAATGGAACAGAACAGAGGCCTCAGAAATTATACCACACATCTACAACCATCTGATCTTTGACATACCTGACAAAAACAAGCAATGGGGAAAGGATTCCCTATTTAATAAATGGTGTTGGGAAAACTGGTTAGCGATATGCAGAAAACTGAATCTGGACCCCTTCCTTACACCTTACACAAAAATTAACTCAAGATGGATTAAAGACTTAAACGTAAGACCTAAAACCATGAAAACTCTAGAAAAAAACCTAGGCAATACCATTCAGGACGTAGGCATGGGCAAAGACTTCATAACTAAAACATCAAAAGCAATGGCAACAATAGCCAAAATTAAGAAATGGGATCTAATTAAACTAAAGAGCTTCTGCACAGCAAAAGAAACTATCATCAGACTGAACAGGCAACCTACACAATGGGAGAAAAATTTTGCAATCTATCCATCTGATAAAGGGCTAATATCCAGAATTTGCAAGGAACTTAAATTTACAAGAAAAAAACAACCCCATCAAAAAGTGGGTGAAGGATATGAACAGACACTTCACAAAAGAAGACATTTATACAACCAACAAACATATCAAAACAGCTCATCATCACTGGTCATTAGAGAAATGCAAATCAAAACGACAATGAGATACCATCTCATGCCAGTTAGAATGGCGATCATTAAAACTCAGGAAAGAACAGATGCTGGAGAGGATGTGGAGAAATAGGAACGTTTTTACATTGTCGGTAGGAGTTCAACCATTCTGGAAGACAGTGTGGCGATTCCTCAAGGATCTAGAACCAGAGATACCATTTGATCCAGCAATCCTATTACTGGGTATATACCCAAAGGATTATAAATCATTCTACTACAAAGCACATGCACATGTATTTTATTGCAGCACTATTCACAATAGCAAAGACTTGGAACCAATGCAAATGACCATCAATGATAGAGTGGATAAAGAAAATGTGGCACATATACACCATGGAATACTATGCAGCCATAAAAAAGGATGAGTTCATGTCCTTTGCCGGGACATGGATGAAGTTGGAAACTATCATTCTCAGCAAACTAACACAAGAACAGAGAACCAAACACTGCATGTTCTCATGCACAGTGGGAGTTGGACAATGAGAACACATGGATGCAGAGAGGGGAACATCACACAATCACACACTGGGGCCTGTTGCAAGGTGAGGGCCTAGGGGATGGACAGCATTAGGAGAAATACCTAATGTAGATGACGGGTTGATGGGTGCGGCAAACCACCATGGCATGTGTATACCTATGTAACAAACCTACACATTCTGCACATGTATCCCAGACCTTACAGTATTAAAAAAAAAAAAAAAAAAGAGTTTCAGAGCAGGAAAAAAAAAAAAAAGTATGCACCACCATGGCACATGTTTACC
Source organism: Macaca nemestrina (assembly GCF_043159975.1). Taxonomy (NCBI): domain Eukaryota; kingdom Metazoa; phylum Chordata; class Mammalia; order Primates; family Cercopithecidae; genus Macaca; species Macaca nemestrina. The sequence goes on along the minus strand of NC_092135.1, from coordinate 131,734,706 downwards.
TATGTAACAAACCTGAAAATCTTCCACGTGTACCCCAGAAATAAAAATAAAAATTAAAAAGAAAAGTACGTGCCATCTCCCCCATTTCTCTCTTGCTCTTGCTCTTGCTATGTGACATGCCAGCTCCCCATCACCTTCTGTCATGATTGTAAGCTTCCTGAGGCCTCACCTGAAGCAGATGCTAGCACCATGTTTCGTGTAAAGACTGCAAAACTGTGAACCAATTAAACCTCTTTTCTTTATAAATTACCCAGCCTCGGCTATCCTTTATAGCAATCCAAGCAAACAAATACAGCCTTGCACAAAGAAAATCAACCGAAATATTTGTTGCATTGGACAGAATTATATTCTGCAGGTTTTCTTGATACCTTCATGGACGAGCTAAGCAGTGTGTGTCAGGTAACACCTTAAAGAACATTTAGTGAGAGATTCTGCAGACAACCTCGGGGTATAATCCTTGTGCGAGCACAAGATGGCTCCTTTCAGGACACCCTGTTACTAGACATTTGCTTAGTCTCCTTTTCTTTTGGTGTCTGGGGCACTTGTAGATGACTGTCCTTGAAAAACAAACATGACGGTGAGTGATCTACCTTCCCTGGAGGCTTACTTCCGAGCAGAAATCAATGAAATGGAAAATATATTCAAAACATAGACGAAATTAATGAAACCAAAGCTGGTTTGTTGAGAAAATTAATGAAGCCAAAGCTGGTTTGCTGAGATCAATTAATTTAGTAAAGCTCTAGCCACCTTGATCTAAAAAAAATGAGAGAAGAAATAAATTATCGATATCAGGAATGAGAGAGGTGGTATCACCATAGATTCTACAGATATTAAAATGTTAAGAGAATATCATGAACAAGTTTATGCCAAAAAAAGTCTGCAACTTAGATGGAATGGACACATTTTGTTAAAGATACAAACTGCTAGACTTTTCACAAAAATAAATGCATAACCCCAACAGAAGTAACCTGCATCTTTTTTTTTTTTTTTTTTTGAGATGGAGTCTCACTCTGTCGCCCAGGCTGGAGTGCAGTGGCCAGATCTCAGCTCACTGCAAGCTCTGCCTCCCGGGTTTACACCATTCTCCTGCCTCAGCCTCCTGAGTAGCTGGGACTCAAGACGCCCGCCACCTCGCCCAGCTAGTTTTTTGTATTTTTTAGTAGAGATGGGGTTTCACCGTGTTAGCCAGGTTGATCTGCTGACCTCGTGATCTGCCCATCTCGGCCTCCCAAAGTGCTGGGATTACAGGCTTGAGCCACCACACCCTGCTGTATCCTGTATATTTTAAATTTAATTTAGATTTGTAATTCACACCTTCCCTCACAAAACAAAGCTCAGATGACATCACTGATGAATCCGGCAAACATTGAAGAATAAATAATACCAATTATTCACAAACTGGTTCTAAAAACTGAAGCCTACAGGATTTCCTAATTCATTTGACGAGACCAGCATTATCACAGTACCAAAACCAGATAAAGACATTATAAGATAGGAAAATTACAGACCCTCATGAGCTTAGATGCAAAAATTTTAAACAAAATATTGGCAAGTCAACTTCTGTAATATTTTAAAATAGGTACTACACAAAAAGATTATACACCATAACCAAGTGGTGTTTATCCGAGGAATGCAAGGCTGGTTTGACATTAGAAAATTAGTCGAGGTTGTGCCACCATGTTCATAGCAGCATAACTCACAACAGCCAAGAAGTGGAAACAACCCAAGCAAAAATGTAGTGTAGGTATACAGAATGAAATATTATTCAGCCTTAGAAAGGAAGAAAATTCTGACATATGCTAACATGAATGAACCTTAAGGATATTGTGCAGAGTGAACTAAGCTAATCACAAAATGACAAATGCTGTATGATTCTACTTAAATGAAGTATCTAAAATAGTCAAATTCGTAGAATAAAAGAGTGAAATGATGGTTGGCAAGGGCTGAGAGGAGGGGAGAATGGAGAATTATATTTTAATGGGTCCAAAGTTTCAGTTTGGGAAGATGAAGAGAGTTCTGGAGATGAATGGTGGTATTGGTTGCACAGCAATGTGAATGTACTCAATACTGAACTGTGTACCTAAAGTGATGAAGATGATTCATTTTATGCTATGTGTATTTCACCATAATTAATGATAAAATAAATAATTTTATAAATCAATTAAAGTAACATACCACATAAATAAACTAAAAAAGTATAAGCATATAATTATCTCAATAGGTATGGAAAAAGTGTTTGACAAAAATCCAAAATCCACATGTGATAAAAAATTCTCAAAAAACTCAGGAAAAAAAAGAGGAGTATCTTAAACTAATGAAGGGCATCTTGGAGGAACCCACAGCTAACATCATCCTTAATGGTGAAAGACTGAATGCTCCACTCCTCAAGTCAAACACACGCCGAGGACGGGGGCCCTCCCCACTTCTACTCAACATTGTTCTTCAGGTTCCAGCCAGTGCAGTCAAGGAAGAAAAAGAAGGAAAGAGTATCTAGATTGTAAAGAAAAAAATAAAAAGGTCTCATTCACAGACAACATGTTTATGTATGTAGGAATAATAACAAACTCTACAAAAATCTCCTAGAACAAATACATTAAGTTTAGCATGGTTGCAAGATACAATACTTAAAAATTAATCTTATTTCTATATACAGTTGACATTGAACAGTAGGGTTTTGAACTGTGTGGATCCACTTATATGCAGATTTTTATAGATAAATATATTGCAAACTTTTTTATAGATAGATTTTTATTTATTTTATTTTATAATCTAAAAAAACAGATTTTTATAGATAAATATATTGCAAAGAAACTTCCAACAGTTTGAAAAAACGTACATATAAACCACATAAACTAGAAATATCTAAAAAATTTTTAAAGGTAGGTATGCCATTAATGCATAAAGCATGTGTAGATACTACTCTATTTTATTATTTATTACTTTAAAATATGCACAAATCTATAAAAAATTATTAAAACACACGCAAACACTTCCAGACTGTACAGTGCATCATTAGCACTGGAAAGAAATACAAACAAATGTATAGATGCAGCATTAAATCTTAACTGCACAAAATTACCTATAGTATATACTACACTACTGTAATAATTTTGTAGCTACCTCCTGTTGCTCTTCCAGTGAGCTGAAGTGTGGGTTAAATGCATGTGATATAACACTTATACTCTCTGAGCATTTCATCTCTCCAATAAATTGCATGTCAGAGTAAAAGTGATCTCTCATGGCTCTACTGTATTTTTCATCATGTTTAGTGCAATATTGTAAACCTTGAATACCATCATGGGACTACAGAGCACCACTAATGATACTGGAATTACTCCCAAGAAGCAAAGAATTACCAAAAAAGTCAAATTGCTTGATTGGTACCATAGACTGAGCTCTACCATGGTGATTGCCTGCCATTTCAAAATAAATGAAGCTAGACAAGGACCACTGGAAAAAAAAGAAAGAAAGAAGGAAAGAAGGAAGGGAGGGAGGGAGGGAGAGAGGGAGGGAGGGAGATTCATGAAGACATTGCTGCAGCAATGCCAGCAGGAGTCAAACCTTGCATTTTTTTCTGAAATACCTTTTGTCTCATATTGAAAATGCAGCTTTAATGTGAGTGTAGCATTGCTATAAGAAAGTCTTATTTATAGATGCCATTGTGATTTGAGAAAAGCAAAGTCATTATATGACAACTTAAAGCAAAAAAGAGGTGAAGAATCCAAAATTGGAGAATTTAATGGCGGCAAAGGATGGTTTGCTAGTTTTTTGTCAAGATAACAGAAGCAGCTTCTGCCAAGCAAAAGGAGACAAATGAGTTCCCAGACGCCACGAAGAAAATTATTGAGGAGGAAGGATATCTGCCTGAACAGGTTTTTTAATGCAGATGACAGTGCCCTATTGTGGAAAAAACAAAAACAAAAACAAGATGACACAAAAGACATTTATTAGCGAGGAAGTAAACCAAGCACCAGAATGCAAGGCTGAAAGGGATAGGCTAACTCTACTGTTTTATGTAAACACAGTCAAGTTTACACTCAGGACTGACCTCATGTGTAGAACTGCCCACCCTTAAGCCTTGAGGGGACAAGATCGACACCCACTGACAGATTTTTGGTTGTACAACAAGAAGGCCTACACATCAAGAACATTTTTTCTGGATTGGTTCCATCAATGCTTTGTCCCTGAAGGCAGAAAATGTATTGCCAGTAAGGAACTGTCTTTTAAAGTTCTTTTGATATTGGACAATGCCCCTACTCACCCAGAACCCATGAGTTCAACACGGAAGGTGTCAAAGTGGTCTACCTGCTTCCAAACCCAACATCTCTAATTCAGTCTCTCAATCAGGGGTCATAAGGAACTTTAGAACTCATTACGCACACTTTTTTATGGAAAAGATTGTCAATACTATGGAAGAGAATCTGGATAGAGAATGTCATGAAAGTCCAGAAGGATTACACCATTGAAAATGCCATTGTTGTTACAGAAAGAGCTGTGAAAGCCACCAAGCCCCAAACAATACATTTCTTCTGGAGAAAACTGTGTCCAGATGTTGCACATGACTTCACAGGATTTATGACAGAGCCAATCAAGGAAGTCATGAAAGGGATTGTGTATTAAGCAACAAAATGTGGGGGATAAGGTGTTTCAAAATATGAATCTTGGAGAAATTCAAGAGTCAATAGACACTACACTCGAGGAATTAATAGAGGACCTGATGGAGATGAGTGCTTTCCAATAAGTACTTGATGAGAAAGAAGATGTAGAAGCAGCAGTGCCAGAAAAAAAAAAAAAAAAATGGCTTTACACAATATAAGCCTCATAGAAAGGCTTCCAATTATTTAAGACTGCTATTGACTTCTATTACAACATGAACCTTTCTATGATATGGGCACTGAAACCAAAGCAAGTGGGGAAGAAGGATTAGTACTGTATAAAAGCATTTTTAAATAAATCAAAGAGAAAAAAATAGACAGCAATTACGATGTATTTCCATAAGGTTACACCAAGTGCACCTGCCTCTCCTGCCTCCCCTTCCACCTCTTCTACCTCTTCTGCTTCTGCCACCCTGAGACAGCAAGACCAACATCTACTCCTCCTCCTCCTCCTCCTCCTCCACAGACCACTCAATGGAAGATGATGAAGACGGAGACCTTTTTGATGATTCACTTCCGCTCATACATATTCAACTTTTATTTTAGATTCAAGAGTACATACGCAGGTTACCTGAGTATATTGCGTGATGCTGACGTTTGGGGCATGATTGCTCCCATCACCCAAGTACTGAACATAGTACCCAATAGTTTTTCAACTCCTGCACCCCTTCCTCTCCCCTTTAGAGTCCATAGTGTCTATTGTTGCCATCTTTATGCCCATGAGTACCCACTGTTTGGCTCCCACTTCTAAGTGAGAACACATGGTATTTGGTGTTCTGTGTCTGTGTATATTTCCTTAGGATAATGACCTCCAGCTGCATCCATGTTGTTACAAAGAACATGATTTCATTCTTTTTTTATGACTGCATATTCCATGGTGTATATGTTCCACGTTTTCTTCATCTAAGCCACTGTTGACGAGCACCTAGGTTGATTTCATGTCTTTTCTATTCTGAATAGAGATGCAATGAACATACCAGTGCATGTGTTTCTTGGTAAAATGATTTTATATATATATAAAACTTCTATTTTATTGGTGGTGTCTATTGACTTCTTTGCGAAATCTCCAAACTACTTCCCACAGGGGATGAACTAATTTGCATTCCCACCACCAACAGTGTACAACTGGTCCCCTTTCTCAGCAGCTTCGCAAGCATCTACTGTTTCTTGACTTTTTAATAATAGCCATTCTAACTGGTGTGAGATGATATCTCATTGTGGTTTTGACTTTCATTTCTCTGATGATTAGTGATACTGGGCATTTTTTCATATGTTATGTTTTTAAATAACATTTTCTTTTCTCTAGCTTTCTTTATTGTAATAATATAAGATATAATACTAACAACATTCAAAATATGTGTTAATTGACTGTTTATGCTACTGGTAAGGCTTTTGGTAAATAGTTGGCTGTTAGTAGTTATGTTTTTGGAGAATCAAAAGATCTGTGTGGATTTTTTGCTTCAGCGGGTTGGTCCGCTTCATTCCCATATTGTTCAGGGGTCAACTATACTAGCAATGAACAATTAAAAATTGGAATAAAAATATCACTTAAATAGCATCAAAAACATGAAACACTTAGGAATATATCTGACAAAAAATGTGAAAGACTGTACACTGAAAATTACAGAACACTGATGAGGGACTTAAATAGATATGTTAATGAATTGGAAAACTCAAAATTGATAAGATGTTGTTTCTCCCCAGTTGATCTATAAATTCAATACAATCCCAATCAAACCAAACTAAAAAACTTATTCTAAAATCCATACGGTCATGTAGCAGACCTACAATAGCAAAAACAATTTGAAAAAAATTGGTAACACTACCTCATTTCAAGATTATCACAAAGCTACAGTAATCAAATATTTCACAAATATTTCAGTGGAGCAGAACACAAAGTCTAGAAATACATGCACAGATGTATGAACAGCCAAGTTTTTACAAAGGTACAAGCAATGCATTGGAGAACAGGCCACTCTTTTCTACACGCAAGAAAACAAGAAAAGACCTCTGTGTCTTCCTACCAAAAACCTATAACCCCAGTTTAACCATGATAAAAATGTCAAACACACACTGAGGAACATTCTACAGGACACCTGACCAGGACTGCTCAAAACTGCCCAAGTCACCAAAAACAGGGGAAGTCTGAGAAACCGTCACAGACTGGAAGAGACTAAGGAGACATGATGACTACATTTCAGGTGGTATCAATGGGATCCCATAAAAGAACAGTGATATTAAGTAAAAATCAATGAAATCTGAAGGAAACAGACTTTAGCTCATCATAACGTGTCAATATTGGTGAATGAGTTGCGATGGATGTGCCATAGAAACATAAGATATAACAATGGGGAAACTGGACACAGGATAGATAAGAATTCTCTAAACTATTTGTTGCAACCTTGCTACAAACCTCTATTTATTCTACAATGAAGTATTTGTAAGGAAAGTCACTCAACAGACTGTGAGAAAATATTTGCGGGACCCATGTGGATGCACATGGTGAAGGATTCATCAGAGGCATGGTGGGAGACGGCTGGATGATCTCTGCAAATGGTCTGGAGTCTGATGCTGGACCTGAAGGACCCCAGGGTGGGTCTTCCATTGAAGAGACTATTCTGTCCCATTTGAATGATCTTGACACACTTGTCAAAATTTGACACCTTGTCAATTGGCCAAGAATATATGGGTTTATTTCTGAATTCTCCATTTTATTCCATTGATCTATATGGAAAGATGTTGTTCCAGAAAATGGGGGAAATTTAATTATGGACTGGAAATGAGATAATATTAAAGAATTTTTATTGCCTTAGATATGATAATGATATTGTGGCTATGTAACAAATGTTTCTTATTTTTCGTATTTAATTAAGTATTCAGTGATGGAATGACATGCCAAGAATTTCTTTTTAAAATGACACAAACTGGGGGTTGAAAGGTAATGTCTAGCAAGATGGCATTCACAATTACTACAAAGAGAATAAAATACCTAAGAATACAACTTACAACGGGTATGAAGACCTCTTCAAGGAGAACTACAAACCACTGCTCAACAAAATAAGAGGACACAAACAAATGGAAGAACATTCCATGCTCATGGATATGAAGAATCAATATCGTAAAAATGGCCATGCTGCCCGAGGTAATTTATAGATTCAATGCTATCCCATCAAGCTACCATTGACTTTCTTCATAGAATTAGAAAAAACTACTTTAAATTTCATATGGAACTAAAAAAGAGCCTGCATAGCCAAGACAATCCTAAGCAACAAGAACAAAGCTGGAGGCATCACGCTACCTGACTTCAAACTATACTACAAGGCTACAGTAACCAAAACAGCATGGTACTGGTGCCCAAACAGATATATAGACCAATGGAACAGAATGGAGGCCTCAGGAATAACACCACACATCCCCAACCTTCTGATCTTTGACAAACCTGACAAAAACAAGAAAAGGGGGAAAGATTCCCTATTTAATAAATGGTGTTGGGAAAACTGGCTAGCCATATGTAGAAAGCTGAAACTGGATCCCTTCCTTACACCTTATAGAAAAATTAACTCAAGATGGATTAAAGACTTAAATGTAAGACCTAAAACCATAAAAACCCTTGAAGAAAACCTAGGCAATACCATTCAGGACATAGGCACGGGCAAAGACTTCATGACTAAAACACCAAAAGCAATGGCAACAAAAGCCAAAATTGACAAATGTGATCTAATTAAACCAAAGAGCTTCTGCACAGCAAAAGAAACTATCATCAGACTGAACAGGCAACCTACACAATGGGAGAACATTTTTGCAATCAATCCACCTGGCAAAGGGCTAATAGCCAGAATCTACAAAGAAGTCAAACAAATTTACAAGAAAAAAAACAACCCATTCAAAAGTGGGCAAAGGATATGAACAGACACTTCTCAAAAGAAGACATTTATGCAGCAAACAGACATATGAAAAAATGTTCATCATCACTGGTCATCACAGAAATGCACATCAAAACCACAATGAGATACCATCTCATGCCAGTTAGAATGGCGATCATTAAAAAGTCAGGAAACAACAGATGCTGGAGGGGATGTGGAGAAATAGGAACGCTTTTACTCCGTTGGTGGGAGTGTAAATTAGTTCAACCATTGTGGAAGACAATGTGGCAATTCCTCAAGGATCTAGAACTAGAAATACCATTTGACCCAGCGATCTCATTACTGGGTATATACCCAAAGGATTATAAATCATGGTACTATAAAGACACATGCACACATATGTTTATTGCAGCACTATTCACAATAGCAAAGACTTGGAACCAACCCAAATGTCCACCAATGATAGACTGGATAAAGAAGATGTGGCACATACACACCATGGAATACTATGCAGCCATAAAAAGGATGAGTTCATGTCCTTTGCAGGGACATGGATGAAGCTGGAAACTATCATTCTCAGCAAACTATCACAAGGACAGAAAACCAAACAGCGTATATTCTCACTCATAAGTAGGAATTGAACAATGAGAACACATGGACACAGGGAACATCACACACCAGGGCCTGTCAGGGGGTGGGGGGCTGGGGAAGGGATAGCATTAGGAGAAATACCTAATGGAAATGACGAGTTGATGGGTGCAGCAAACCAACATGGCACATGTATACCTATGTAACAAACCTGCACATTGTGCACATGTACCCTAGAACTTAAAGTATAATAAAAAAGATTGACACAAATTTCTCTTTTAAAAAAGTTTTCTTTAAAGACAGGAAAAAAGGGATAGATGAAATCAGTTCAGCAAAATAGTGAAAATTATTTAACCTAAGATTGATATACGGGTGGTCATGACACTAAGTCTCTCTTTTGTGTGTGTTGAACACTTTGAAAATAAAAACTTGAAGTAAACAATTTTAGCGGGAGGCCTTAGTCTTGTCCACCAAAAGCTAACTTTGAATTTGGATCTTGAACTGGAGCCAGAAACTTAGAGCAATGGGGGAAGCACAGATCTTTTCTTGCTCTGTAACCATATCCCATCCCCAGGTCTGCAGAGCTGAACCTACCATGGATGGTATAGACGGAGCCTGAATTCTTTTCACCTAAAACCAGTCATCAATTCTGTTGGAACTAACCAAAAATTCAAAGAGACTAGGAGTGACTTCCTCTTTTTCTCATTAAAACTATTTCAATGTTCTGCTGAATTGTTTACACATCATTAATCAACACACACATTAGAACGCTGAAATGCAAAAGAACAACCATACCAAATTATATAGTTTAAAAGTTTGTCCCCTCCAAATCTCATGTTGAAATTTGATCCCTGACGTTCGAGATGGGGTCATCTGCCATCCTTGTTAAAGTATTTAATTACATCCCTGGATGTAATTCTCCCGGATAGGCTCAAGGAGATTTTGTTACAGGAGACCTTCAAGAAAATCCCCTGTGCAGGGTCTGGGACACCGCACACAAACACACCTGCATATACACAAACACGTACATGTGCAAACACGTACTCTATCATTAAGTAATGCTCCCTTCTCATCAGACAGATGAGACTCAGACTCGAATCCTGTTTCCCAACAAGATGTAACCAACTGCATGCTTTTCCCAGACACATCCTGGCCTCTGAAACAAGGAAAGAGCAATATGCAGTGTCCATCCTTCTTTCAACGACAGTCGACTTTTACTTTTGTGGTTGGGCCACATCCAAGGCTCTTGACAGAAAGCCCTCTTTCAGATCTGAATTCCTCTGTGAGAATTCTGCTGGATTTACGGATATAATCATAAATATATACATTAATATACATAACCCTCTGCAACTATAAAAACTTTCATACATGTATATTCTTTAATAGATATATAAACACATTTATTTCTTATCTCATAAAAGATTTATAATCAAAATAAATGAAACCATATAGAGTTTAATGTTTCATTTTTTATGTATATCTCCCTATCATAGGTGATATAAAATCATATATAGGGTTTTATATCTCTAAAGGCCTCTGGGTGACCCTGTGAGCCATAATGAACTCAGTGTGGGTTCAGGAAGTGGCAGAGCCTCACCCTCAGCCACAGATGTGGTGTGTAGGCAACACATGGATGGTGTTTGGTACTGTAATTAATGGAGGATAAAGAGGAGAAAAGTGCTTTGATAAGTCCAACCTCTTAAGAGTCCTTCAACTTGCATCTCCTCGCCCGGTCTGGCCAAGAACTGAAAGTCATGCCTAATTTTGAAAGGCCTACAACTGTAGTCTTCCTGCTTTTTAGAAAGAGCATTATTTCACTTTCCCATGAGTAGGCTGAAAGGTCACTCTTTTACCAAACATCTGCCAATGACAGATATGACTGTGTTACAAAGTCTACTGAACATTGTAAGCAGCCACAGCAATAGACAAAAATGTATACTCCATCCCTAATAAAATAATATAATGAGATGAGACACCAAGTGATTCATCTGGATTTAGCAACTGTGCATTTGCCAGAATCTTATTCTGGTATTTTTCAAGGATTTTTCAGTCAAAAGTGACCGAATTCCTATTTAAACTGGCTACTCTAACAATATTACTCAGTAATGTTTTGGAAGTATATGCTCCAGCAAAGCAAAAGAAGCAGTATAAATATCAGAGAAGGGAATTACTTGCAGATGGTAGGGTATATTGTACATCTAATGCATACTAAAAAATAATTAAAAAAGTTAGTAATGTTGCTGGATACAAGATACATGTGCAAAAACCCCAATAGTCAGTTAAATGTAGAAATGGAAAATTTGCCCTGTAAAAAAATAGTTTCAAAAATAATAAAATGCCAAGGAATAAATGTTAATAACAAACATAAAATGCTTATATAGTGAAAAATTTTATTTAGGTATATAAAACAAGATCTGAATAAATAGTGAGACTTACATATTCCTGAACAGGATGACTTAATAGTAAAAAGATGCCAATCCTTCTCAACTCAGGAAAACCCTATAACCCTACATGTAAGACTCTAGTCTACTAAGATAAAAGCAAGAATATAGAAAAATATTCACATAAGGAAATTATTAAAGAGTGTTTACATGGCCTTATTCATAAAAGCAAAAAATGCAAAATGCCTAAAGATATATCAATACTAATTGGTTAAAAAAAACTACATAGCATCCAAAGTAAAGACTATTAAACGAACTTGTCAAATCTGTCTGTATTTGTCTATAAAGGAATCTATTATTTATTGGCAAATGAAAAATGCAAGGTAAAGAAATATATGTCTAACCTAATACAAGATTTTATTTTAACAAAATAGGTATGAGAATTTACATTAGATATTGCGTATAACTAAAATGCTTTTTTTTTTTTAATGAAAAGAATGTACACAAAACTGCTAAAAGCATTTCCTCTAGGGGTCACAAAAATTAGCAATAAAGGGAAGTTTCATTTCTTACTGTGGTTTTTGGTGCTTTTCTAAACACAGTACTCAAAAACGTAGGCTGAATAGGACCTATAATTTTTAAATTATATATACACAACTGAAACACTTTTTTAATGAAAAGAATGTATGCAAAACTGCTAAGAGCATTTGCTCTCAGGGGTCACATAGAAATTGCAAAAAAGAGAAGTTCCATTTCTTACTGCGGTTGTTGGTACTTTTCTAAACATAGTACTCAAAAATGTAGGCTGAATATGATGTATAATTTTTAAATTATATATACACACTTTCAAGAAGGGCAGTTTTATAAAATTTGATAACTGACAAGTACATGAATTGGCACAAAATAATTTGTTAAACTGGAAAGAAATTTGAAATGCAACAAACCAAAATGTCAAATCACAGTTCAGTAAGGAATCTTTTTTTAATTTACAAAGCCAGATTATTCTTAATGTGCTAAAGGAGAGATGACTTACCATAGGCAATGGCTTTCCCTGATGGCAGTTGATACCACCAATGAAGACCATGTTGGGCATCACGGGTTTGGGATAGTCCAAAACAAAGTCCGTTCGCAACAACCAAATTGATGTGTGGCTGTAGAGATCATATTCCGTGACAGGTGTTTGGAGAATTTCAGAGGCTATTTCTAGGGCATTTTTGAAAAAATACTTGCAAAATAAATGTTCCTCCAAGTGCATGACATGGTTCCATACTCTCTCCTTGAAAGTCATGGCATCTGAGAACCCTAAGAGAATTCTGGGGACATAGGAAAGAGGAGCAGGGCACTGTGCACCTTCTTCAAGATAGTGGCAAGCTATTCCCCTGGCAAAGACCACAGAGGGGAGGGAGAAATATTTGGCAACAATTAAGCCACAGGCATCAAAAGGATCCAGAAATACCGCATCAAAAGAACTCTCCTTTAAGTATTCTACCAATTTTTGGTCATTAAACAAACTCCTGCAATGCGAAAAAAATAAATCAAAAAAACCATTGGATGAACTCAGAAATAGAGAAAAGAAACTTCGTAATTGTACTTTCCATTGAGCATGGGCGAAAGTCATGAATTCCCGGTCCAGATCCTCCAGAGTGTATGAGGTAGAATAAGTCTTCACTGTGCAATTCAGTGATCTTCCCAGTTGCCAACTCACCTCTGGCATGACTACCACCACCTCATGCCCCCTGAGGATAAGCTTCTCCACCACCGACTGCATGGTGAACCAGTGGCTCCCATCCATGGGCACTACCAGCAGCTTCCCTGCCTCAGCAAATCCACAGGTCAGCAGCAGAGAAACACATAGGAAAACAGGGCTGGTCCACCGTGTGCGAGCCATCAGAGAACTGCAGCCCGAGCCAGCAGCTGGGTTTCTAATCTCCTATGATACAGTAGGCGGAAGAAGTACAGGCACAAAACCTGACCTCAATAGAGGGTGTGTATTTATCCTTTCATAAAAAAAAAAAAAAATCATACTCACTGCCAATGATTTACTCCTAAGAACAAGAATATATGAGTATCATTTGTTGAGATACCTACTTGTATGTTTTCCAGACAAGACTATCTTATGGTCTCTGCCTTGGACAGATCATGCCCAGTGCTGCAATGTGAGTTTAGAAACAGAATTACTAAGCAATGCTTTTGGACCTTGAAAATTCAGAAAGATAAAGTGAAAGTAAATTTGAATAAAGCTAATATTTTTGGAATATATCCCAAAACAAAATTCAGATTTTAACTTTAACCAACCAAATACTCTCTGTCCAGAAAGAAATTGGCATCCTATGTGTCAAGGATTTCCTTAAGATAGTAAGGCCCTCAACACTGACCTCCCAACTGGCAAGAAATTGGGGCTCACGCACATCTCTGAAATACATAATCATTGCTGGTTGTCTTCTTCCGTATCCAAACCCTAAGAGGCCTCTGAAATGCCGAAATCAGATTGACAATCCTGCCTCCATGGACCACACCAGGGACTTGATGGAAAGTGACCATTGCCTATTTTAATGACTTTCCTCAGATACATCACATGCAGTGGGGAGTTGCTGGCCCAGTCCCTGAGCAAGCACTCTGCTGGGCTGCCTCTCTGTGACTGCTCTACTTTCACATTCTAAACATGCCATCACTCCAGTGCCCTCCTTCAGGAAAATATGTACTTGTCTCCCTCAGTCTACTGAGCACTCCCTGAGGTCAGTGGCGATGTCATCTTTGTGTTTTCACCCTCCTTTCACAGAACCCATGCTATGCCTTTGATATAGTTTGTATGTTTGTCCCCTCCATATATCATGGTCAACTATAATCCCCAGTGTTGAAGGTAAAGCATGGTGGGAGGTGTTTGGATCATGGGCGTGGATCCCTCATGAATGGCTTGGCACTGTCCTCCCAATAGTGAGTGATTTCTCACGAGATCTGGTTATTTAAAAGTATGTACCAAAAACACTCTTTAGGATATTATCCAGGAGAACTTCCCCAACCTAGCAAAACTGGCCAACATTCAAATTCAGGAAACACAGAGAACACCACAAAGATACTCCTCGAGAAGAGCAACACCAAGACACAGAATTGTCAGATTCATCAAGGTTAAAATGAAGGAAAAAATGTGAAGGGCAGCCAGAGAAAGGTCTGGTTACCCACAAAGGGAAGCCCATCAGACTAAAAGCAGATATCTCTGCAGAAACCCCACAAGCCAGAAGACACTGGGGGCCAATATTCAACATTCTTAAAGAAAAGAATTTTCAATCCAGAATTTCATATCCAGCCAAACTAAGCTTCATAAGCGAAGGAGAAATAAAATCCTTTACAGACAAGCAAATGCTGAAAGATTTTGTCACCACCAGGCCTGCCTTACAAGAGCTCCTGAAGGAAGCACTAAATACGGAAAGTAAAAATGGTTATCAGTCACTGCAAAAACATATCAAATTTAAAGGACAATTGACACTATAAAAAAACTGCATCAACTAATGGGCAATATAACCAGCTAGCATCATAATGACAGGATCAAAGTCACACATAATAATATTAACGTTAAATGTAAATGGGCTAAATAACCCAGTTAAAAGACACACACTGGCAAATTGGATAAACAGTCAAGACCCATCAGTGTGCTGTACTCAGGAGACCCATCTCACATGCAAGACACTCATTGGCTCAAAATAAAGGGATGGAGGAATATTTACCAAGCAAATGGAAAGAAAAAAAAAAAGCAGGGGTTGTAATCCTAGTCTCTGATAAAACAGACTTTAAAATAACAAAGATCAAAAAGGACAAGGAAGGGCATTACATAATGGTAAAGAGATCAATGCAACAAGAACAGCTACCCATCCTAAATATATATGCACCCAATACAGGAGCACCTAGATTCATAAAGCAACTTTTTACAGACCTACAAAGAGACTTAGGCTCCCATACAATAATAGTGGGAGACTTTAACACCCCACTGTCAATATTAGACAGATCAATGAGACAGAAAAGTAGCAAGGATATTCAGGTAGCTCTGGATCAAGTAGACCTAATAGACATCTACAGAATTATCCACCCCAAATCAACAGAATATACATTCTTCTTGGCCCCACATCGCACTTATTCTAAAATCGACCACATAATTGGAAGTAAAACACTCCTCAGAAAATGAAAAAGAACGAAAATCATAAACAGTCTCTCAGACCACAGTGCAATCAAATTAGAACTCAGGATTAAGAAACTCACTCATAACCGCACAACTACATGGAAACTGAACAACTTGCTCCTGAATAACTACTGGGTAAATATTGAAATTAAGAAGGAAATAAATAAGTTCTTTGAAACCAATGAGAACAAAGACACAACATACCAGAATCTTTGGGACACAGCTAAATCAGTGTTTAGAGGGAAATTTGTAGCACTAAAATGCCCACAGGAGATAGCAGGAAAGATCTAAAATCAAAACCCTAACAACACAATTAAAAGAACTAGAGAAGCAAGAGCAAATAAATTCAAAAGCTAGCAGAAGACAAGAAATAACTAAGATCAGAGCAGAACTGAAGGAGATAGAGACACACAATACTCTTCAAAAAATGTTTGAATCCAGGAGCTGGTTTTTTGAAAGATTAAAAAAATAGATAGACCACTAGCCAGACTAATAAAGAAGAAAAGAGAGAAGAATCAATAGCACAATAAAAAATGATAAAAGGGAGATCACCGCTGATCCCACAGAAATAAACTACCACCAGAGAATACTATAAACACATCTACACAAATAAACTAGAAATTCTAGGAGAAATGGATAAATTCCTGGACACATACAGCCTCCCAAGGCTAAACCAGGAAGAAGTCGAATCCCTGAATAGACCAATAACAGGTTCTGAAATTGGGGCAGTAATTAATTGCCTACCAACCAAAAAAAGCCCAGGACCAGATGGATTCACAGTGGAATTCTACCAGAGGTACAAAAAGGAGCTGGTACCACTCCTTCTGAAACTATTCCAATCAATACAAAAAGAGGGAATCCTCCCTAACTCATTTAATGAGGCCAGCATCATCCTGATACCAAAACCTGGCAAAGACAAAACAACAACAAAAAATTTCAGGCAAATATCCCTGATTAGCATTGATGGTGAAAATCCTTAATAAAATACTGCCAAACCAAATCCAGGAGCACATCAAAAAGCTTATCCACCATGATGAAGTTGGCTTCATCCCTGGGATGCAAGGCTGGTCCAACATACACAAATCAATAAACGTAATCCATCACATAAACAGAACCAATGACAAAAACCACATGATTATCTCAATAGATGCAGAAAAGATATTCAAAAAAATTCAACAGCCCTTCCTGCTCAAACCTCTCAAACTAGGTATTGATGGAACATATCTCAGAATAATAAGAGTTGTTTATGACAAACCCACAGCCAATATCATACTGAATGGGCAAAAGCTGGAAGCATTCCCTTTGAAAATCAGCATAAGACAAGGATGCCCTCTCTCACCACTCCTATTCAACATAGTATTGGAAGTTCTGGCCAAGGCAGTCAGGTAAGAGGAAGAAATATAGGGTATTCAAATAGGAAGAGAGGAAGTCAAATTGTCTCTGTTTGCAGATGACATGATTGTATATTTAGAAAACCCCATCATCTCAGTCCAAAATCTCCTTAAGCTGATAAGCAACTTCAGAAAAGTCTCAGGATACAAAAATCAATGTGCAAAAATCACAAGCATTCCTATACACCAATAGTAGAAAAACAGAGAGCCCAATCATCAGTAAACTCCCATTCACAATTGCTACAAACAATAAAATACCTAGGAATACAACTTACAAGGGATAGGAAGGACCTCTTCAAGGAGAACTACAAACCACTGCTCAAGGAAACAAGAGAGGACACAAAAAAATTGAAAAACATTCCATGCTCATGGATAGGAAGAATTAATAGCGTGAAGATGGTCATACTGTCCAAGGTAATTTATACATTCAGTGCTATCCCCATCAAGCTACCATTGACTTTCTTCACAGAATTAGAAAAAGCTACTTTATATTTCATATGGAACTAAAAAAGAGTCGGTATAGCCAAGACAATCCTAAGCAAAAGGAACAAAGCTAGAGGCATCACGCTACCTGATTTCAAACTATACCACAAGTCCAGAGTACCCAAAACAGCATGGTACTGGTACCCAAACAGACATATAGATCAATGGGACAGAACAGAGGCCTCAGAAATTATGCCACACATCTACAATCATCTCAACCTTGACAAACCTGACAAAAACAAGAAAAGGGGAAAAGATTCCCTATTTTATAAATGGTGTTGGGAAAACTAGCTAGCCATATGTAGAAAACTGAATCTGGACCCCTTCCTTACACCTTATAGAAAAATTAACTCAAGATAGATTAAAGATTTAAACGTAAGACCTAAAACCATGAAAACCCTAGAAGAAAATCTAGGCAATACCATTGAGGACATAGGCATGGGCAAATACTTCATAACTAAAACACCAAAAGCAATGGCAACAAAAGCCAAAATTAAGAAATGGGATCTAATTAAACTAAAGAGCTTCTGCACAACAAAAGAAACTATCATCAGACTGAACAGGCAACCTACAGAATGGGAGAAAAATTTTGCAATCTATCCATCTGACAAAGGGCTAATATCCAGAATCTACAAGGAACTTAAACAAATTTACAAGAAAAAAACAACCCCATCAAAAAGTGGGCAAAGTATATGAACAGACACTTTGCAAAAGAAGACATTTATACAACCAACAAATACATTAAAAACAGCTCATCATCACTGGTCATCACAGAAATGCAAATCAAATCCACAATAAGATACCATCTCATGTCAGTTAGAATGGCGATCATTAAAACTCAGGAAAGAACAGATGCTGGAGAGGATATGAAGAAATAGGAACGCTTTTACACTGTTGGTGGGAATGTAAATTAGTTCAACCATTGTGGAAGACAGTGTGGCAATTTCTCAAGGATCTAGAACCAGAAATACCACTTGATCCAGCAATGCCATTACTGGGTATATACCAAAAGGATATCAAATTATTCTACTTTAAGGACACATGCACACCTATGTTTATTGCAACACTATTCACCACAACAAAGACTTGGAACCATCCCAAATGCCCACCAATGGTAGACTGGATAAAGAAGATGTGGCACATACACACCATGGAATACTATGCAGCCATAAAAAAGGATGAGTTCATGTCCTCTGCAGGGACATGGATGAAGCTGGAAACCATCATTCTCAGCAAACTAACACAGGAACACAAAACCAAACACCGCATGCTCTCACACATAAGTGGGAGTTGAACAATGAGAACACATGGACACAGGGAGCAGAACATCACACACCAGGGCCTGTTGGGGATGGGGGGTCTTGGGGGAGGGATAGCTTAGGAGAAATACCTAATCTAGATGTCGGGTTGATGGGTGCAGCAAACCACCATGGCACATGTATACCTATGTAACAATGTTCTGCATATGTATCCCAGAACTTAAAGTATTTAAAAAAAAAGAAGAAAGTTTAAGAGCAGGAAAAAAAAAAATGTATGTGCCACCAGGGCACATGTTTACCTATGTAACAAACTTGCACATCTTTCACATGTACCCCAGAAATAAAAATAAAAACTAAAAATAAAGTATGTGCCATCTCCCCTGTCTCTCTCCTGCTCCTGCTCTTGCCATGTGACATGCCAGCTCCCCATCACCTTCTGTCACGATTGTAAGCTTCCTGAGGCCTCACCTGAAGCAGATGCTAGCCCTGTGTTTCGTGTAAAGACTGCAAAACTATGAGCCAACTAAACCTCTTTTCTTTATAAATTACCTAGCCTCAGGTGTCCTTTATAGCAATCCAAACAGACAAACACAGCCTTGCACAAAGAAGATCAACCAGAATATTTGTTGCATTGGACAGAATTATATTCTGCAGGTTTTCTTGATACTTCATGGATGAGCTAAGCAGTGTGTGTCAGGTAACACCTTAAAGAACATTGAGTGAGAGATTCTGTAGACAACCAGTATAATCCTTGTAGGAGCACAGGATGGCCCCTTTTGGGACACCCTAACTGGTACTAGACATTTGCTTAATCACCTTTTCTTTTGGTGACTGGGCACTTGCAGATGACTGTCCTTGAAAAATAAACATGACGGTGAGTGATCTACCTTCCCTGGAGGCTTACTTCTGAGTAGAAACCAATGAAATGGAGAATACATTTTAAAAATAGGCAAAATTAATGAAACCAAAGCTGGTTTGTTGAGATCAATTAATTTGGTAAAGCTCTAGACACCCTGATCTGAAAAAAAAAGAGGAAATAAATTATCAATATCAGGAATGAGAGAGGTAGTATCACCATAGATTCTACAGATATTAAAATGCTAAGAGAATATCATGAAAAAATTTATGCCAAAAAAACTACAACTTAGATGAAATTGACACATTTTGTTAAAGACACAAACTGCTAGACTATTCACAAGAATAAATAACGTAACACAAATAGAACTAACCAGTATCTTTTAAATTGAATTTGGATTTGTTATTCAAACGTTCCCACACACGACAAAGTGAAGCTCAAACGATATCACTGATGAATCCAGCAAACATTGAAGAAACAAATAATACCAATTATTCACAAACTAGTCCCGAAAACTGAAGCCTAGGGGATTTCCTAATTCATTTTATGGGACCAGCATTATCACAGTACCAAAACCAGATAAAGACATTATGAGGAGGAAAAAAAATTACAGACCCTTATGAGCTTAGATACAAAAATTTTAAACAAAATATTGGCAAGTCAAATTCTGTAATTTTTAAAACAGTTACTACATAAAAAGATTATACATCATGACCAAATGGGGTTTATCCTAGGAATGCAAGGCTGGTTTGACATTAGAAAATTAATCAAGGTGGTATCACCACGTTCATAGCAATGTAACTCACAACAGCCTATAAGTGGAAACAACCCAAGCAAAAATGTGATGTATATATACAGAATGCAATATTATTTAGCCTTAGCAAGGAAGAAAATTCTGACATATGCTAACATGAATGAACCTTAAGGACATTGTGCAGAGTGAACTAAGCTAGTCACAAAACAGCAAATGCTGTATGATTCTATTTATATGAAGTATCTAAAATAGTCAAATTCATAGAATAAAAGAGTGGAATGCTTGTTGACAAGGGCTGAAAGAAGGGGAGAATGGAGAATTATTTTTTAAGGGGTCTAAAGTTTCAGTTTGGGAAGATGAAGAGAGTTCTGGCAATGAATGGTGGCATTGGTTGCACAGCAATGTAAATGTACTCAATACTGAATTGTGTACCTAAAGTGTTAAAGATGATACATTTTATGCTATGTGTATTTCACCACAATTAGTGATAAAATAAATAATTTTTATAAATCATTTAAAGTAACATACCATATAAATAAACTAAAAATGTATAAGCATATAATTATCTCATTAGGTATGGAAAAAGTGTTTGACAAAAATCCAAAATCCATTTCTGATAAAACAAATTCTCAACAAACTAGGGAAAAAAAAAAGGGAAGTATCTTAAACTAATGAAGGGCATCTTGGAGGAACCCACAGCTAACATCATCCTTAACAGTGAAAGACTGAATACTCACTCCTTGGATCATGCCAAGGATGGGGGCAGGGGCTGTTACCGCTTCTATTCAACATTGATCTGCAGGCTACTAACCATAACCCTAATCTAAGGAAGAGAGGCAAACACAAGGATTCAGGACAGGAAGCGATAAACTAATTCTACTGCTTTGTGTAAATGCCACTGGGTTTACAAATAGGACTGCCCCCATCTATAAACCTGCCAGCCCCCATACCTTGAAGGGAAAAGATCAATACCCACTACCAGTTTTTTTGTTGTACAAGAAGGCCTCGACATGAACACGTTTTGTGGATTGGTTCTACATTGATTTGTCCCTGAAGTCAGGAATATCTTGCCAGTAAGAGACTGTCTTTGAAAGTTCTTTTGATTTTGGACAATGCCCCGAGCCACCCAGAACCCATGAGTTCAACACTGAAGGTGTCAAAGTGGTCTACCTGCCTGCAAACCTAACATCTCTAATTCAGCAACAAAAGGTGGGGGGATATGTTCTTTCAAGATATGGATCTGTGAAAAATTCAAGAACGAATAGACACCACACCAGAGGAATCAGCAGAAGATGACTTGAAGGAGATGAGTGCTTTTGAATCAGTACCAGGTACTAAAGAAGCTGTAGAAGAAGCAGTGCCAGAAAACAAATCGCTATCAAAACCAAAGAAAGTCTGAAAAACTGTCACAGGCTAGAGGAGATGAAACAAATGTCATGAGTAAATGTCATGTGGTATCCTGGATGGGATCCCAGAAAAGAACAAGGGCATTAGGTGAAAATTAATGACATCTGAAGAAAACATAGACTTTACTTCATCATAATGTGTCAGTGTTGGTTAATGAGTTGTGATAAACGTGCATAGTAATCCAAGATTTAGCAATAGGGGAAACTGGCAAAGGATACATGGGAATTCTCAGTGCTATTTTTTTGCACCCTTGCTTTAAATCTAAATTTATTGTAAAATAAAAAGTCTATTTTAAAAAGACATCTATGTTTTTTAATGAGCAAAGATTTCAAAAGACAGTTACCAAAGAAGGTACACAGATGGCAGACAGGCACATGTAAGGACGTTCAACATAACTAATGATTACGGTAATCAAACTAAAACTGCAGTTTAATCCACATCCCATTAAAATAGCTGCAATGAAAAAGACTGACCATATCAAATGATACAGTTGAGTTATCTGTCCCTCCAAAATCAAGTGTTGAAATTTGATCTCTAATGTTGGAAGTGAGGCTTAGTGGGAGGTGTTTGGATGGATCCCTGATGAATGACCTAGTGCCCCCTCCCAGTAACTAGTGAACTTTCCATCTATTAGTTTCAGCAAGAACTGATTATTAAAAAGAGCCTGGCACCTGCCTCCTTCTTCTCTTGCTTCTCTCTCGCCATGTGATCAGCACCCTCCACCCTCACCTTCTGCCATGAGTGGAAATAGCCTGAGTCTCTTACCTGATGTGGAAGGTGGTGCCATGCTTCTTGTGCCGCCTGAATGAACCACAAGCCAAATAAACATGCTTTCTTTATAAATTAACCAACCTCAGGTATTCCTTTATCGCAATGCAAATGGACTAAGACATCAAGTGTTGGTGAGTGTGAAGAGCTGGACCTCTCATATGCTGGTGCTGGGAGGGCACCTTGGTCTGGCCGCTTGTAAATATTGTTTAGCAAATTCTCAAAAAGGTAAAAACACACCTACCATAGATCAAGCTATTCCACTATTGGGTATTTATCCATAAGAATAAAATACTTCCTGTATTGTGTGTATTTTTAAATTTTCTGTATATTATGAAATTTTCACATCTTAAAAATCCCTGTCTGGTAGGGATGCAGTGCACCTCCCCAGGCCAGTCAATTATTAGAGACAGCAAAGGGCCTGCCCTTAGAGCTCAGAGCCCACTGAAATTATTCAAACCAACCAGTGCTAAACTGTTTCCCCTGCCCTGCCTGGCCTTTCCTGCAGAAACTCCAGTAGAGCTATGGTCTAGCCTCTAGCCTCACTCCTATTCTTTCTGCCTCACTATATTTCAAGTCAAAAAGTGTACAACGCACTACTATGCCACAGCCACTACTTCCAGTCTACAGCAGTCAGGGTTCAATGAGAGAGGTAAAGCTGCTGGGGATCCACATGATGAAGAATTCATCAGAGGCTAAGAATATGGAAACATAGTAATGTAAAGAAAGTATTAAAGCATGTTTGCACCCTAATGTGCACAAAGACAAATTTGGAAAACGCCTAAATCTCTATCAATGTTAATTGGTTGAAAAAACCACATTGAATCCAAAGTAAAGATTTTATGCAATTACTAAAAGAACTTGTCAAATCAGTTGGTATTGGCCTCTAAAGATGTCTGTAATTTATTGGCAAATTAAAAATGCAAAGTAAAGAACAATATGTTCAGCCTTTACTAGATTTTATTTTAACAAAATAGGTGTGAGAATACACATTAGATATATGCATATACATAAAATAATTTCAAAAAATGAAAATGATGCACACAAAACTGTTAAGAGCATTTTCCTATAGAATTAGCAATAAAGGGAAGTTTCATTTCTCACTGTGGTTTTTGGTATTTTCCCAAAAAGAATATGTTTAAATGTAACCTGGATATGACCTACAAATAAAAAATTGCTAACTGGGCCAGGCGCGGTGGCTCAAGCCTGTAATCCCAGCACTTTGGGAGGCCAAGACGGGCGGATCACGAGGTCAGGAGATCGAGACCATCCTGGCTAACACAGTGAAACCCCGTCTCTACTAAAAAATACAAAAAAACTAGCCGGGCGAGGTGGCGGGCGCCTGTAGTCCCAGATACTCGGGAGGCTGAGGCAGGGGAATGGCGTGAACCCGGGAGGCGGAGCTTGCAGTGAGCTGAGATCCGGCCACTGCACTCCAGCCTGGGCGACAGAGCGAGACTCCGTCTCCAAAAAAGAAAAAAAAAATTGCTAACTACTGAGAGGTACATCAAGTGGCACAAACTGATTCACATAACTGGAAAAAAATTCCAAATGTGACAAATGAAAATGTTAAATCACAGTTCAGTTAGTGTTATAGTTTGGATATTTGTCCCCACCCAAATCTCATGTTGAAATATAATACCCAATGTTGGAGGTGGGGCCTGGTGGGAGGTGTTTGGATCATAGGGGTGGATCCCTCATGGCTTGGTGCTGTCCTTGCAGTAGTCAGTGAGTATTCACAAGATATGGTTATTTAAGTGTGCGGACCACCCCCATCAACTCTCTCTTGCTCCTGCTTTTGTCATGTGACATGCTCCTGCTTCACCTTCTGCCATGAGTAAACGCTCCCTGAGGCTTCCCCAGAATATGAACAGATGCCAGCACCATGCTTGTACAGCCTGCAAAACCTTGCGTCAATTAAACCTCTTATTTATCAGTTACCTGTCTCAAGCATTTCTTCATGGCAACACAATGAAGAATAGAAAATCGGTACCAACAGAAAATAGTACCAATAGAAAATTGGTACTGAGAGTGGGACATTACTATAAAGATACTGAAAATGTGGAAGTGACTTTGGAACTTGGTAACAGGCAGAGGTTTGAAGAGTTTGGAGGACTCTGAAGAAGATAGGAAGATGAAGGGAAAGTTTGGACCTTCTTAGAGACTGGTTAAATGATTGTGACCAAAATGCTGATAAAAATATGGGCTATGAGCACGAGGTTGATGAGGTCTCATGTGAAAATGAAAAAGTTACTGGAAACTGGAGTAAAGGTCACCCTTGTTATGCCTTAACAAAGAACTTGGCTGTACTGCGTCCATGCCCTAGGGACCTATGGAACTTTGAACTTGAGAGTGATGACCTAGGGTATCCGGCAGAAGAAATTTCTAAGCAGCAAAGCATTCAAGATGTAGCCTGGCTTCTTGTAACAACCTACACTTAGATGCAGGAAGAAAGAAATGACTTCAAGTTGGAAATTATATTTAAAGGGGAAGCAGTGCATAAAAGTTTGGAAAATGTGCAGCTTAATCATGTGGCAGAGAAAGAGAAAAAGCTTTTTCAGGAGAGCAATTCAGGCAGGCCACAGAGCCACCACTTGTTAGAGAGATGTGCATAACTAAAAAGGAGCCAAATGCTAAGGCCTCAAATGCATTTCAGAGATCTCCAAGACAGCCCCTCCCATCACAAGCCTTGAGGTCTATGAGGACTGAATGATTCTGTGGGCCAGGCCCAGGGCCCTGCTACCCTGTGCAACCTCAGGACACTGCTCCCCACATCCCAGTCACTCCAGCTCTAGCCTCAGCTCATAGGCCCCCAGATACAGCTTGGGCTTCTGCTTCAGATGGTGCAAGTCATAAGCCTTGATGGCTTCCACGTAGTGTTAAGCCTGTGGGTGAGCAGAATGCAAGAGTGAAGGAGGCTTGGCACCCTCCACCTAGATTTCAGAGGATGCAAGGGAAAGCCTGGGTGCTCAGGCAAAAGCCTGTACAGGAGTGGAGCCCTCACAACAAATCTCTACTAGGGCAGAGTGGAAATGTAGGGTTGGAGCCCCGATACACAGTCCACAACAGGGTACTGCTTAGTGGAGCTATGAGAAAGAGGACCACCATCCTCCAGACTCCAGAATGGTATACCTTCTGGCAGCTTGCACCTTGCTCCTGGAAAAGCTGCAGGCACTCAACAACCTGTGAGAGCAGCTATGAGGCCTGAATCCTGCAAAGTCACAGGGTCATAGTCACCCAAGACTGTGGGAGCCCTCCCCCTTGCACCAGTGTGCCCTGGATGTGAGACATGGAGTCAAAGGAGAATTATTTTGGAGTTTTAAGATTTAACGACTCCCCTGCTGGGTTTCAAACTTGCATGGGGCCTGTAGCCCCTTTCTTTTGGCTGATTTTTCCCTTTTGGAATGGGAGCACCCAATGCCTGTACCCCCATTGTAACTTGGAAGTAAATAACTGTTTCTTGTTACAGGCTGATAGGTGGAAGAGACTTGCCTTGTCTCTGATGAGACTTTGGACTTTGGAATTTTGAGCAAATGATGTAATGAGTTAGATTTTGGGGGACTTTTGGAAAGGCATTATTGTATTTTACAATACGAGAAGAACATAAGATTTGGGGGAATAGGCAGGGGAGAAATGATACAGTTTGGATATTCGTTCCGTCCAAATCTCATGTTGAAATGTAATCCCCAGTGTTGGAGGTGGGGCCTGGTGAGAGGTGTTTGGGTCATGAGGGCAGATCTCTCATGAGTTGATGCTGTCCTTGTAATAGTGAGTACTCACAAGATTTGGTTGTTTAAGTATGTGGCACATCTTCTCATTCTCTCTTGCTCTTGCTTTTGCTATGTGACATGTCTGCTTCTACTTTGCCTTCTACCACAAGTAAAAGCTCTCTGAGCCCTCCCACAGAAGGTTTACTTGACTCATGGTTCTGCAGGCTGTACAAGCACATGCTGGCACCATGCTTGTACAGCCTGCAGAATCATAAGCCAATTGAACTCCCTTTCTTTATAAATTATCCAGTCTCAGGTATTTTCTATAGCAATTCAAGAATGGCCTAACACAATACAAAATCTTTTTTTTTATTATCCAAAGCCAGATTATTCTTACTATGCTAAAGGAGAGATGACTAGATGACTTACCTTAGGCAATGGCTTTCCCTGATGGCAGTTGATACCACCAATGAAGATCATGTTGGGCATCACGAGTCCAAAGTCAGATAGTCCAAAACAAAGTCAGTTCGCAACAACCAAATTGATGTGTGGCTGTAAAGATTATATACCGTGACGGGCGTTTGGAGAATTTCAGAGGCTATTTCTAGGGCACTTTTGAAAAAATGGTGGCAAAATAAATGTTCCTTAAAGTGCATGATGTGGTTCCATACTCTCTCCTTGAAAGTCATGGCATCTGAGAACCCTAAGAGACCTCTGGGGACATAGGAAAGAGGAGCAGGGCACTGTGCACCTTCTTCAAGATACTGGCAAAATATTTCCCTGGTGAAGACCACAGAGGGGAGGGAGAAATATTTGGCAAGAATTAAGCCATAGGCATTAAAAGGATCCAGAAATATCACATCAAAAGAACTCTCCTTTAAGTATTCTACTAATTTTTTGTCCTTAAACTTCTACAATTTGAATAAAATAAGTCCAAGATACCACTGGATGAACGCGTCACTAGAGGATATAGACTTTGTGCTTGTGCTTTCCAGTGAGAATCAGTGAAAACCACGAACTTCTGGTCCAAATCCTCCAGAGTGTATGAGGTTGAGTAAGTCTTCACGTGCAATTCAGTGATCTTCTCAGTTGCCAACTCACCTCTGTCCTGACTACGACCACCTCATGTCCCCTGAGGATGAGTTTCTCTACCACCGACCTCATGGTGGTGAACCAGTGGCTCCCATCCATGGGCACTACCAGCAGCTTCCCTACCTCGGCAAAGCCACGGGTCAGCAGCAGACACACACATAGGGGAAGGGGGCCATTCCATCCAGCAGGAACCATCAGAGAACTTCAGCCGAGAGTGAGCCAGCAGCTGGAATTCTAAGCTTCTATAATACTGTAGGCAGGAGAAGTACAGGCAAAACCTGCCCCCAAGGGAAGGTGTGTATTTTCCTGTTGACCCAAAAAAAAAAAAAAAAATCACACTTACTGCCAATGATTTACTCATAAGGATGAGAACACATGAGTAGCATTTGCTGAGATACCAACTTGTACGTTTTCCAGGAAAGAGTAGTTGATGGTCTTTGTCTTGAGGGCAGATCAGGCCCTGTGCTGCAATGTGAGTTTAGAAACAAAATTATTAAGCAGTGCTTTTAGACTTTGATGACTCAGAAAGGTAAAAAGGAAAGTAAATTTGAATAAAGCTAATGTTTTTGGAATTTGCCCCTGATATGGTTTGGCTGTGTCTCCACCCAAATCTCATCTTGAATTCCCACATGTTGTGAAAGGGACCTGGTGGAGGTAATTGAAACATGGGGTCAGGTCTTTCCCATGCTGTTCTCCTGATAGCAAATAAATCTCATGAGGTCTGATGGTATTATAAGGGGAGTTTCCCTACACAGCTCTCTTTGGGTGCTACCATCCATGTAAGATGTGACTTGCTCCTTCTTCCCTTCTTCCATGATTGTGAGGCCTCCCCAGCCATGTGGAACTGTAAATCCAATAATCCTCTTTCTTTTGTAAATTGCCCAGATGCAAAGCAAAATTTGGATTTTAGCTTGAGACAACCAAATGCCCTCTGCCTAGAAAGGAATTGTCATTTCATGGCCCAAGGAAAGACAGCAAGGTCCTTAGCATTGGCCTCCTACCTGACAAGAAATTGTGACTCATCTGCATCTCTGCAATGCGTAGACATGGCTGCTTTTAATCCTCCATTCCTGGCTTCTGAAATGCTAAAATGAGATTGACAACCCTACCTCCATGGACCCTTCCAGGGATTTTTATGGAATGTGATTGTCACCTATTGTAAATGGCTTTCCTCAGATAACGTTGCCTGCAGTGGGGAGTCACCGGCCCTATGCTTGCCCGAGTACTCTGCTGAGTTGCCTCTCTCCACCTGTTCTGCTTTCATGTTCTGAACAGAGCTGTAGGCTGCTGTGGGCTTATTCCACTGGCCTGGTGCCTCCCTCAGGAATATATGTATTGGTCTGCCCCAGTCTCCTAAGTAGTACTTGATGTTGAGGTTATGTCTTGTGTTTTCATCCTCCTTCCACAGCACCCATACTATGCCTCACACAGAGGAAGTCCATGGGAATACTTGTTGCATTGGGCCGAATAACATCTTGCAGGTTTTCTCAACACCTTCACAGGTGAGCTCAGCGGTGCTTGTCAGGTTACCCTCTGAGGAACATTTAGTGAGGGATTCTGCAGCAAACCTCAGGGCATAGTTCTTGTCAGAGAACAAAATGTCTCCTTCCAGGACACCCTAATTGGTACTAGACATTTGCTCAGTCACCTTTTAACTTGGCAACTGAGGCACTTGCAGATGACTGCCCTTGAAAAATAAAAATGACAGTGAGTAATTTATCTTCCCTGAAGGCTTACTTCAGAGCAGAAAGCAATGAAACAGAAAATAGAAAATCAATAGACAAAATTAAAGAAACCAAAGCTGGCTTTCTGAGAAAATCAATTGTCTTGATAAAGCTCTATCTAGCACACTGATCAGAGAAAAAGACAGAAGAAATAAATTACCAATATCAGTAATGAGAGCGGTAGTATCACCATATATTCTACAAATATTAAAATGATAACAGAATATCATGAACAAATTTATGCCAATAAAGTCTACAACTTAGATGAAATAAACATATTTCTTTAAAGGCACAAGCTCCCAATCTTCTCACTAGAAGAAATAAATAACCCAAATAGAAGTAACCAATATCTTTTAAATTGAATTTGAATTTGAAATTTAAACTTTCCCACCAAAAAAGTGAAGTTCAGATGACTTCCCTAATGTATTCTACCAAACAATAAAGGAAGAAATAATACCAAATATTCACAGTCTAGTCCAGAAACCAAAAGCCTATGGAATTTCCTAATTCATTTTAAAAGACTAGGATTACCAAAATATCAAAACTAGATAAAGACATCATAAGATAGAAAAACTACAGAACCTCATGAACTTAGAAAAAAAAAAATTTAAACAATATTTTAGCAAATCAAATTCAATAATATTTTAAGTATGTAATAAGATAAATAAAAAGATCATAGACTACAAGTATATAGGGTTTATCCCTAGGATGTAAGGCTGGTTTTCACTTTAGAAAATTAATCAAGGGGTTTCACCGTGTTAGCCAGGATAGAAAATACAAAAAACTAGCCGGGCGAGGTGGTGGGCGCCTGTAGTCCCAGCTACTCGGGAGGCTGAGGCAGGAGAATGGCGTAAACCCGGGAGGCGGAGCTTGCAGTGAGCCGAGATCGCGCCACTGCACTCCAGCCTGGGTGACAGAGCCAGACTCCGTCTCAAAAAAAAAAAAAAAAAGAAAATTAATCAAGGTTGTACCACCATGTTCATAGCTGCATAATTCACAACAGCCAAGAGGCGAACTCAACCCAACTGCCCATCTGCAGATGAGTGCATAAACAAAATGTAGTAACAAAGGAGTAAAATTCAGCCTTAAAGAGGGAGGAAATTCTGACACGTGCTACACCATGAATAAACCTTGAGAACTTTGTGCTAAGTAAAGTAAGCCAGTCACAAAATGACAACTGCCATATCATTCTACTTCTATGAGGTATCCAAAATAGACAAATTGATAGACTCAAAAAGAGGAATGGTGGTTGCCAATGAAACCACATTTGCAAAATTATGACTGAGACAGTGAAAGAGATCTAACTTAAGTGACTCCATCTCACTTCTAACCTCCAAGTTGTGCTTGTTATTCCTAGGCATAGGCTGAACTACCTTTGGGAGAAACTTAGTTTATAGTTTCCTAAAGCAAAGACAGTAACAGCCCTTTCCCAAAGCAGACCTCCTTCTTGCCTGGGGACTAGATTGAATTTGTAGGACTAACATCAACCACAAGATTAGAAATTATGGTTTAGGGCTGGGCACGGTGGCTCACACCTGTAATCCCAGCACTTTGGGAGGCCGAGGCGGGCGGATCACGAGGTCAGGAGATCGAGGCCATCCTGGCTAGTAGACATGGTGAAACCCCATCTTTACTAAAAATACAAAAAATTAGCTGGGCGTGGTGGTGGGCGCCTGTAGTCCCAGCTACTCAGGAAGCTGACGCAGGAGAATGGTATGAACCCGG
This sequence comes from Macaca nemestrina, assembly GCF_043159975.1. Taxonomy (NCBI): domain Eukaryota; kingdom Metazoa; phylum Chordata; class Mammalia; order Primates; family Cercopithecidae; genus Macaca; species Macaca nemestrina. Next base: position 131,703,879 of record NC_092135.1, on the reverse strand, counting down.
GAGGAGGAGCTTGCAGTGAGCTGAGATCATGCCACTGCACTCCAGGCTGGGCGACAGAGCAAGACTCCGTCTCAAAAAAAAAAAGATATTATGGTTTAGGATTCATGCAGATGGAGGTTACAAGATTCTGACCCTCCCTAAACTGCTCCTAAGATCAATGCTTGAGATATTTTGCAGACCTAGCACTTGATGGATCAGCTGGCAGCACCCATATAGATAAACTGGCTCATCTGATCTTGTGGCCACCATCCAGGAACTGACTCAGTGCAAGAAGATGGCTTCAACTCCCTATGATTTCATTTCTGACTGATCAGCACTCCTGGCTTCTCCCAACCCACCAAGTAGTCCTTAAAAACTCTGCTCCCTGAATTGCTCAGGGAGACCGATTTGAGTAATAATAAAACTCCAGTCTACCGCACAGCCAGTTCTGTGTGAATTGCTCTTTCTCTATTGCAATTCCCCTGTCTTGATAAATCAGCTCTGTCTAGGCAGCAGGCAAGGAGAACCCTTGGGCGGTTACACCAAGGGCTTGGAGGAGAGAGGAATGGGCAATTATTGTTTAATGGGTCCCAATCTTCAGTTTGGGAAGATGAAGAGAGTTCTGCAGATGAATGGTGGTGTTGGTTGCACAGCAATGTGAATATACTCAATATTGAACTGTGCACCTAAAGTGGTGAACACAATAAGTGTTATGCTATGTGTATTTCACCACAATTAATGATAAATAATCTTTAAAAATAAATCAAAGCAGCATACCATATAAATAAACTAAAAATGTATAACCATATAATGATCTCAATAGGTGCAGAAAAAGTGTTTGACAAAGTCCAAAATCCATATCTGGCAAAAAAATTTGTCAGCAAAAGAAGGAAAAAGAGGGAAAGTTTCCGAAGTATTGAGGGGCATCTTGTAAAAATCCACAGCTAACATCATCCTTAATGGTGAAAGACTGAATGCTCCACTCCTCAGATCAGACACATGCCAAGGATGGGGGCTAACTAATACTTCTACTCAACATTGTTTTATTCAATGCAGTCAAACAAAAAAAGAAATTTAAAATATCCAGATTTGAAAGAAAAAGTAAAAAGAGCTCATTCACAAACAATGTGATCATCTACAGGGAAATTCCAACAAACTCTGCAACAACCTCCAAGAACAAATAAGTAAGTTTAGTGTGGTTGCAGGATACAACAAGTAAAAGTTAATTTCATCTCTATAAATGGTTATTCATGAACATCAAGAGTTTCAACAGTGTTGGTCCATTTATAGGCAGATTTGTTGCAATAAATATATTAGAAAATGTTATGGAGATTTGCAACAAATTGAAAAACTTGCAGATAAACCACACAGCCTACAATAGTGAAAAAATTAAGAAACATTTGAGTATGTCAGGAATGCATAAAATATATATAGCAATTAGTTTATTTTATCATTTACTACCATAATATGGACACAAATATATTTTAAATAGTTAAAATTTATCAAAACTTATACACACAAACACAGACTATACATGACACCATTTGCAGTCAAGAGAAAAGTAACAACGGTAAGGTTGCAGCATTAAGTCATAACTGCATAGAGTTAACTGTGCCTACTGTACTACTGTGATAATTTCATAGCCACCTCCTGTTGCTATTGCAGGGAGCTCAAATGTTGCAAGTATCCACTCAGTACACCAGGTGAGGCTGATCATCTCCGTGTGTGCAGTTCATCCCTCCAGTAAATTGGGTATCACAGTAAACACTGATCTCACAGTTCTCGTGCATTGTTTGTCATGTTTGCTGCATATCAGAAACTCTAAATAATACCATGGGGCCCATACAAAGTGTCACTAGTGATGCCTCAAGTGCTCCCATGAAGCAGAGAAATTCATGATATTATAATGAAAGTTGAATTGCTAGATATATACCATAGGTTGAGGACTGCAGCTGTGGTTGGCCATCATTTGAAAAAAAAAAAAAAAGAAACCAGATAAGGACCATCGTTAAAAAAAGAAAAGAAAATTCACTAAGCCATCATTGCAGTGATGCCAGCAGGCTTCAAACCTCGCACTTTTTCCAAAATACCTTTATATCTCATATTAAAAATGCAGCTTTTCAATATCAGTGGACTCCACTGCCAAGGTAGAAACAAGGATATTCAAAGAGTTAATGGATAAAAAGATCTAGGATTCCATCCATGGGTTAAAGATTAATAGTGAAAAAGGTCTTTCTGAGAAACTGGCAGATTTTTTTAACCAAGTGAAAACTATCATATATCCTACGCGTTTAAGGAGTCTCCTGGTGGTAACAGTAATGACAGCACCATGGTGTGCACAGTCCACGCGGAGGAGTAAGTTCTTTACAGCCCCATGGGAAGTCCTCTGTGCCCTATCAACAAATCCAAGAGCAAAAGTAGAAAATTAAGGTAGGAAAAGAGACCAGACTGTTGGCCAAAGCTCACATATTTCAGAAGAAAAAGTCTGAAACTAGAGTCATTATATCCATAGATAAGTTGTCAAAGAGTAATTCTGTATCATGCTTATCTAAACACAATTTTATTATAAAAAATGTAGCTTTTATGTGGGCACAGGATTGTTACAAGAAAGGCAAACCTATATTCTCTACTACTACCTGAGAAAAACAGAGTCATTATATGATAACACAAAGCTAAATAAAGATGAAGGATATAAAGCTGGAGAATTTAATGGCAGCAAAGAATAGTTTGCTAGTTTTAGAAAGAGGTTTGGCTTTAAAAATGTGAAGATAACAGAAGCAACTTCTGCCAAGCAATAGGCAGCAGATGAGTTCCCAGAATTCATGAAGAAAAGCTTCGAGGGGAAAGAATATCTGCCCAAACTGGTTTTTAATTCATGCAAAAGTGCCCTATCTAGAAAAAGAAGGCCACAAAGGACATTTATTAGTAAGGAAGAAAGTGGGCACCAGGGTTTAAGCCAGGAAGGGATAGGCTAACTCTATTGTCTTATGCAGATGTTGGTTCCGTGCTTCTTGTACTGCCTGCAGAACTGAGGGCTAAACATCTCTTCTTTATACATTACCCAGCCTCAGGTATTTATTCATAGTAACACAAACAGACTAAAACACCAGGTGCTTGTGAGCAGGAAGAGCTAGTCCTTTCATATCCTGGAGGTGGGGTGGCACATTGGGTCAGCTACTTGAGAATATTGTTTGGCAGTTTCTTAAAAAGGTAAACATATACCTATCAGAGAGTACAGCTATTCTATTGCTAGGTATTTATCCATGAGGAAAAAAAAAGAGCATACTACCTATATTGTATGTATTTCTTAATTTTCTGCATATTATGATGTTTCCACATCTTAAAATCCCTTTCTGGCTGAGAATGGAGTCCCTCCCCAAGCCAGCCAATTATTAGAGAGAGCAAAGGGCCCAGCCTTATAGCTCAGAGCCCACTGAAATTATCCAAACCAGCCAGTCCTAAACTGTTTCTCCTGCCCTGCCTGTCTTTCCTATAAAAACTGTAATAGGCCATGATCTAGGCTCTTCTCTTGCTGCTGTCCCTCCTGCCTCTTGCATTTCAAGTCAAAAAGTGTACAAGGTGCCACTGTGCCACAGCCCTTACTTCCAACCTATAGCAGTCAGGGTTCAGTGAGAGAAGCAGAGCTGCTGTGCATACCCATGGTGAGGGATTGGCCAGACGAGTGATGGTAGCTGACTGGACGATCTCTGCAAACGGACTTGGTGTCTGATGCTAGAGCTTAAGGACCCCAGGGTGGGTCTTCAGGCAGGGCAGATGGATGTAAAGTGGGGACAGCGAGGAGAAGCGAGGTCCCACAGAAGGGACTGGAACTCGGGTCGTTCTCACTGCCTCCAACCTTGATGAAGAAGCTGACCTTTCTTGATGACCCCTGTATTAGTTCATCTTCACACTGCTAATAAAGACATACTAGAGGCTGGGTAAATTATTTTTTTAAAAGAGATTTAATGGACTCACAGCTCCACGTGGCTGGGGAGACCTCACAATCCTGGCAGAAGGCAAAAGGCGTATCTTACGTGGTGGCAGGTGAGAGAGAATGAGAGCCAAGTGAAAGGGGAAACCCCTTATAAAATCATCAGATCCTGCAAGACTTATTCACTACCAGGAGAACAGTATGGGGAAAACCACCCCCATGATTCAGTTACCTCCCACTTGTCCCTCCCACAACACATGGGAATTGGGGAGCTCAAATTAAAGATGAGATTTGGGTGAGGACACAGCCAAATCACATCATTCCACCTCTGGCCCTCCCAAATCTCATGTCCTCGTATTTCAAAACAAATCATGCCTTCCCAACAGTCCCCTAAAGTCTTAACTCATTTCAGCATTAACTCAAAAGGCCACAGTTCAAAGTCTCATTCGAGACAAGGCAAGTCCCTTTTGCCTATGAGCCTGTAAAGTCAAAAGCAAGTCAGTTATTTCCTGGATACAAGATTGGCACAGGCATTGGGTAAATGCTCCCATTCTAAATGGGAGAAATTGGCCAAAACAAAGTGGCCACAGGCCCCATGCAAGACAGAAATCCAATAGGGCAGTCATTAAACCTTAAAGCTCCAAAATGATCTCCTTTGACTCCATGTCTCACATCCAGGTCATGTTGATGCAAGAGGTGGGTTCCCATGGTCTTGGGCAGCTCTGCCCCTGTGGCTTTGCAGGGTACAGCCTCCCTCCCGGCTGCTTTCACAGGCTGGTGTTAAGTGTCTATGGCTTTTTCAGGTGCAAGTAGTCATTGGATCTCCAATTTTGGGGTCTGCAAGATGGTGGCCCTCTTCTCACAGCTCCACTAAGCACTGCCCCAATGGGGACTCTGTGTGGGGGCTTCAACCCCACATTTCCCTTCTGCACTGCCCTAGCAGAGGTTCTCCATGAGGGAGCTGCCCCTGCAGCAAACTTCTGCCTGGACATTCAGGTGTTTCCATACATCCTCTGAAACCTAGGCAGAGTTTCCCAAACCTCTGTGCACCCGCAGGCTCAACACCACATGGAAGCTGCCAGGGACTTGCACCCTCTGAAGCCTGGGACTGAGATGTACCAGTGGCTGGGACGCAGGGCACCAAGCCTCTAGGCTGCACACACCAGGGGTGTCCTGGGCCCAGCCTAGGGACAATGGGACAAATGCCCTGGAGACATTTTCCCCATTGTTTTAGGGATTAACATTTGGCTCCTCATTATGCAAATTTCTGCAGCGTGCTTGACTGCAAACTTTCTGAACCTTTACGTCTGTTTCCCTTTTAAAACTGAATGCGTTTAACAGCACCCAAGTCACCTCTTGAATACTTTGCTGCTTAGAAATTTCTTCTGCTGGCCGGGCGCAGTGACTCATGCCTGTAATCCCAGCACTTTGGGAGGCCAAGGCAGGCAGATCATGAGATCAGGAGTTTGAGACCAGCTTGACCAACATGGTGAAACCCCGTCTCTACTAAAAATACAAAAGTTAGTTGGGCACAGTGGCACATGCCTGTAATCCTAGCTATTCAGGAGGCTGAGGCAGGAGAATCGCTTGAACCTGGGAGGCAGAGGTTGCAGTGAGCCAAGATTGCACCACTGTACTCCAACCTGGGTGACAGAGCGACATTCCATCTTAAAAAAAAAAAAAAAAAAAGGCCAGGCGCGGTGGCTCAAGCCTGTAATCCCAGCACTTTGGGAGGCCGAGGCGGGCGGATCACAAGGTCAGGAGATCAAGACCACCCTGGCTAACACAGTGAAACCCCGTCTCTACTAAAAATACAAAAAAAAAAAAAAAAATTAGCTGGGTGTGGTGTCAGGCACCTGTAGTCCCAGCTACTCAGGAGGCTGAGGCAGGAGAATGGCGTGAACCCGGGAGGCAGAGCTTGCAGTGAGCTGAGATCATGCCACTGCACTCCAGCCTGGGGGACAGAGCAAGACTCCGTCTTAAAAAAAAAAAAAATGGAAATTTCTTCTACCAGATACCTTAAGTCATCTCCCTCAGGTTCAAAGTTCCACTGATCTCTGGGGCAGGGGCAAAATGCTGCCAATCTTTTTGCTAAAACATAACAAGAGTCACCTTTGCTCCAGGTCACAATAAGTTCCTCATCCCATTGTCCATATCATTATCAGCATTTTGGTCAAAGTCATTCAACAAGTATCTAGAAAGTTCCCAACTTTCCCACATTTTCCTGTTTTCTTCTGAGCCCTCCAAACTCTTCCAACCTCTGCCTGTTATCCAGTACCAAAGTTGCTTCCACATTTTCAGGTATCTTTACAGCAGCACCCTACTCTACTGGTATCGATTTACTGTATTAGTCTGTTTTCACACTGCTGATAAAGAGTTACGACCTGGATAAATTATTTTTTTTAAAGAGGTTTAATGGACTCACAGTTCCACATGGCTGGGGAGGCCTAAAAATCAAGGCGGAAGGTGAAAGGCATGTCTACGTGGCAGCAGGCAGGAGAGAGAATGAGAGTCAAGCAAAAGGGGAAACCCCTCATAAAATCATCAGATCTCATGAGATGAATTCATTACCATGAGAACAGTATGGGGAAAACTGCACCCATGATTCAGTTATCTCCCACTGGGTCCCTCCTACAACACGTGGGAATTATGGGAGCTAGAAGTCGAGATAAGATTTGGGTGGGAAACAGCCAAACCATATCATCCTATACCTCTGGAACAGGGATCACGCTGAGGAAGCGACAGAGGGAAAGAAATTGGTGGGGAAGGAAATAGAGAAAAGGAAGAAGGAGGGAAAAGGAACAGGGGAGCTGCACAGAGGAGGGATGAAGAGTGGCATAAAATAAAGCCTGTGAGCCAGGGAAGGCAAGATGATGGGGACTGTGATAGCTGGTGGGGGCCCGCAGGGAAAGCCATTGCCTATCGTAAGTTATCTCTCCTTTAGCACATTAAGAATAATCTGGCTTTGGAAATTAGAAAAAGATTGCTTACTGAACTGTAATTTGACATTTCGTTTGTTGCATTTCCAATTGAGACTCCATCTCAAAAAACAAACAAACAAAAAAATTTCTCAAGACTTGGGCACTTTGAGTAACTGTATATGTGGTGGTGACCCATAGAGATTTTTGACCGACCTCATGAAAAGTCTCTATTCATTTTTCAAGGTATGTCAGATGATCAAAGCTGTAAAGCTGAGTGCACAAAATTACCAATCACAATGATATACGCTTATCATTTTCTTGACCTATTACTCTATGAATCATCTGATCACAACTGATATACCTATGCTATGTGACAGTCATTAGTACACCTGAGGGTTTATGCTTGCAAAAATATGTATTATTATTATTACATATTTTAGGGTGTAAAGTGGCCTATGAAGTGTTCTTTCCTGTTTTCATATGTTTTTCAAATAAATTCCCATTTAAAATGTAAACAGATATCTTTTAAATAATTTTTAAAGTTATTTTTTCTGGAATTATATTCGTGGGACCTTGATCTTTCAGGATCTTAACATTCCAGATTTTGGGATTTCAGGTCGTTGAGGATTGTGATCGCCTCCCAGGAGCCTCCACATCAAGCATGTACATGTTTGTTTGTACATCTTAGTGAGGGAAGTCATGTGGGTTGTCTTTTCACTCTCGTGATAGTGTCCCTTGATGCACAAAAGTTTTTATTTTGATGTCAAATATGTCTGTGTTGTTTTTGTTGGTGTTTCTGATACTTTTGGTGCCACATCTCAGAAACCCAGGTCATAAATACTTGCCCAAATGTTACCTTCTAAACTATTACACTTCTAGCTTTTATATTTAGTTATTTGATCCATTTCAAGTTAGTTTTTGCATATAAGGATGCAACTTCATTATCTTGCATGTGGATATGCAGCTGTCGCAGCGACCTCTGTTGAAGAGATTATTCTTTCCCATTTCAACAGTCTTGGCACCACAGTAAAAACTAATTGGCCAAGGATGTATGGGTTTGTTTCTGGATTCTCAACTCCATTCTACTGATCTGCATGTAAAAGACATTTTTGAGACAATTAGGGGAAATTTCATTATGGATTATGAGTGAGACAATATTAAAGAGTTATTGATTCTGTGAGGAATGATGATATTGTGGCTATGTAACAAACTTTCTGTACTTTTCATATTTAGTGAAGTATTTGGGGATAGAATGATATGCACAGCATTCCATTAAAACATTATAGCCAGAAGGTTTTTTTTAAAAAAAGAAACAAAAGAGCAGATACATGAATCAGTATAATAAAATATTGAAAGTTACATAACACAAAGATGGATATATAGGTGTTCATTACACTATAGTCTCTCCTTGCCATATGTTTGAAAATTTTGATTAAAAAAAAAAAAGAAGTTGAATTGAATAATCTTGGTGGGAGGCCTTGGTCTTGCCCACTAACAGCTTACTCTGAATTTGAATCTCAGAATGGAACTAGATCTTAGAGCAATGGGGGAAGCCCAGATCTTTGCTTGCTATGAAGTCACTTCCTACCCCCAGTTCTTCAGAGCTACACTCACCCTGCATGGTACAGAGTAATCCTGAATTCCTTCCTACTGGACCTCATCATCAATTCTGCTGGAACTCACCAAAAACTAAAAAACCCTGGGAGTGATTCCTTTTTTTTTTTAATTAAAACTATCTTGATACTCTCTTGAATGATGATCTACCATCTTCATTAAAGTATTTAATTACAGCATTGGATGTAATTCCCCTGGATAGACTCAATGAGTTTTCGCTACTGGAGGCCTTCAGGAAAAACCCCTATGTAGGATCTGAGACACTGCATGCAGACACATGTGCATGCACACACACAAACACACATGCACATACATGGGCACAGATGCACACTCCACCATCAAGTGATGCTTCCTTCTCATCAGACACTTCAGACTACCACTCCTGTTGTCCAGCAAGATACAACAAACTGTATGCTTTTCCAAGACACAGCCTGCCCTTCTAAAATAAGGAAAGAGAAATCCAGTGTCCACAGGTCTTTCAATGACAATTCACTTTTGTAGGTATGTTGTATCCAAGGCTCTTTGTCAAAGGGCACTCTTGGATATCTGAATTCCTCTTTGAGAATTTTCCTTCCTTTATTCTTAAATTTGTAAAGATATATATAAATATGTAATTTTCCATATCCCTAAAACCTCTTATACATACTTACCCTTAAATACATACATAAAACAATATATTTTAGACACATAAAACCATAAATATATAAAATGATAAATGGTTAATATGTTTCCTATTTTATAAATATATCTTTATATGATAGGTGATATAAAATTACATATATCTTTCTATATCTTTACAGCCCTCTGGATGACCCTATGAGTCACAAGGAACTCAGTGTGGGTTCCGGAAGTGGCAGATGGCAGAGGGTGAGGCTGCAGGCAACACCTGGGTGGTCCTTGGTGCTGTAACTGAAGGAGGGTGAAGGGGAGAGGAGCACTTTGAAAAGCCTAGCCTCTTAGAGTCCTACAACTTGCATCTCCTCACCTGTTCTTGCCAAGAGCTGAAAGCCATGCCTCACTTGAAAGGCCTAAAACTGTAGTCTTCCTGTTTTTTTACATTATTTCACTTTCCCATGAGTTGGCTGCAAAGTCAATCCTTTACCAAATATCTGCCAATCTGTGAGAGACACAATTGTGTTACAAAGTATACTGAACCCTGTAAGAAGCCAGAACAATAAACAAAAATGCATGGTCCATCCCTATAAAAGTAATAGATGAGGGATCATCACACAATTAATGAAAATGCATATTATGAAAACTTATGCATGGATTTCAAATTTCTTTGCACCAAAACAAACTTACACTAAGTTGTTAAAACCTGTCTGAGTAGGATCTAGTTTGAGGCACTAAGAAGGATAAGACATCAGTTGGAAAGAAGTCCCCATCAGAACAACATCAATTCTGCTACAGTTGAAGCAATAGCCTAAAATTTATGCTGAGGCATGAGGGAAAAATGGTGAAATCACGGATGCTTTACAGAAAGTTAATGGGGAAAATGCTCCAAAAAATTAGCAGTTTACAAGTGAGTAATTCCTTTTGAGAAGGGACAAGATGATGGTGAAGATGAAGCCCACACCAGCAGACCATCCACACATTAATTTGCAAGGAAATAATTAATCTTGCTCATGCTCTAACTGAAGAGGACTGACAATTAACAGCAGAAACAATAGCCAACACAATAGAAATTTCAATCAGGACAGTTTACACAATTCTGACAAAAATTTCAGTTGAACAAATTTTCCACTTGATGGGTGCCAAAACCGTTGCAGCCAGATCAGCTACAGACAAGAACAGACCCTTCACAGGAAATTATAAACAAGTGGGATCAAGACCTTGAAGCATCTCTTCAAAGAATTATAAGCGGAGATGAAACACAGCTTTACCAGTAAGACCCTGAAGACAGCACAATCAAAGAAATGGCTACCAGGAGATGAAAGTGATCCAGTCAAATAAAAAGCAGACAGGACGAGACCAAACGTTATGGTAACACTGTTTTGGGTGGCTAAACGCATTCTGCTTTATACTTTCTTCAGGGTCAAAGAAAGATATCATCAGCTTATTATTGTTGTTTTGAAGAAGTTAGCCAAATCTTTAGCAGAAAAACACCTGGGAAAGCTTGCAACTATGTTGCATCCAAAGTAAAGACTTTTATGCAATTATTAAAAGAACATGTCAAATCTGTAAAGTTGCGATTTACTGGCAAGTAAAAATTCATGGTAAAGAACAACATGTCCAGCCTGATAGTAGATTTGATTTTAATAAAATAAGCGTAAACATTTACATACATGTTTATATATAAAGTAATTTCAATAAATGGAAAGACATGCATACACAATCGCAAAGAGCATTTTACTGCAGCAGGGACTACAGGATTAGCTAAAATGAAAGTTTCATTTCTTATTGGGTTTTTAAGTATTTTTCCAAAAATACTAAAAAAGTCATAATTGCTTGGAAGGCTTACATAGGGGGATCACTTGAGCCCAGGAGTTTGAGTTTAGCCAGGGCACCATAGCAAAACCATGTTTCTAAAAATAAAATAAAAATTTTAAAAATGTAGTGGAAATTATGAACAATTAACCAGTTGTACACAGATACATATTAACAAAGCCATTACATAAAAGTTGCTAACCAACAAGCATGTGGATGGCACAAAATAACTTTTTACACAGAAAAGAAATTTTAGATGCAACAAACACAGATGTCAAATCCCAGTTCAGTAAGGAATCTTTTTAAATATTCGAAGCCAGAATACTTTTAATGTGCTAAAGGAGCAATGACTTACCTTAGGCACTGGCTTTCCCTGATGGCAGTTGATACCACCAATGAAGACCATGTTGGGCATCACGGGTTTGGGAGGGTCCAAAACCAAGTCCGTTCGCAACAACCAAATTGATGTGTGGCTGTAGAGATCATATGCTGTGACAGGTGTTTGGAGAATTTCAGAGGCTATTTTTAAGGCATTTTTGAAAAAATGCGGGCAAAATAAATGTTCCCCTAAGTAGAAGATGTGGTTCCATACTCTCTCCTTAAAAGTCATGGCATATGAAAACCCTGAGACATATCTAGGGCTGTAGGAAAGAGAAGCAGGGCACTGTGTACCTTCTTCAACATAATGACAAAATATTCCTCTGGTGAAGACCACAGAGGGGAGGGAGAAATATTTGGCAACAATTAAGCCACACAGATCGAAAGGATCCAGAAACACTGCATCAAAAGAACTCTCCTTTAAGTATTCTACTAATTTTTGGTCATTAAACAAACTCCTGCAATGTGAAAAACTAAATTCCAAACATTTAGATGAACTCATTAATAGAGAAAATAAGCTTCGTACTTCTGCTTCCCACTGAGCATTGGCAAAAGCCATGAACTCCCGGTCCAGATCCTCCAGAGTGTATAAGGTTGAATAAGTCTTCACTGTGCAATTCAGTGATCTTCCCAGTTGCCAACTCACCTCTGGCATGACTACGACCACCTCATGCCCCCTGAGAATGAGTTTCTCCACCACTGACGGCATGGTGAACCAGTGGCTCCCATCCATGGGCACTACCCGCAGCTTGCCTGCCTTGGCAAAGCCACAGGTCAGCAGTAGACACACAGATAGGGGAAGGAGGCTATTCCACCCTGCAAAAGCCATCAGAGAACTTCAGCTCAGAGTGAGCAGCTGGGATTCTAAGCTGCTATGATACAGTAGGTGGGAGAAGTAAAGGCACAAAACCTGACCCCAGTAGAGGGCATGTAGTTATTTGTTCATTAAAAAAAAAAAAAAAAGTCACAATCACTGCCAATGAATTACTCATAATAACACATGAGTAGCATTTGCTGAGATACCTACGTGTACGTTTTCCAGACAAGCGTACCTTATGTTCTTTGCCTTGGGGATAGATCATGCCCTGTGTTGCAATGGGTGTTTAGACACAGAATTATTCAGCAATGCTTTTGGACCTTAACAATTCAGAAAGATAAAAAGGAAAGTAAATTTGAATAAAGCTCATATTTTTGAAATGTGTTTCAAAGCAAAATTTGGATGTTATCCTCAGACAACAAAAAGCTCTATGCCCAGAAAGGAACTGGTATCTCATGTGCCAAGGAAAGACAGTAAGGCCCTCAGCACTAACTTCCTAACTGGCAGGAAATGGGGGCTCACCTGCACCTCTGCAATGCACAGGCATTGTTGCTTCCATTTCCAAACCCTGAGAGGCCTTTGAAAGGCTGAAATAAGATTGACAACCCCACCTCCATGAACCCTTCCAGAGATTTGATGGAATGTGACCGTCACCTATTGTAAATGGCTTTCCTCAGATATGTTACCTGCAGTGGGGAGTCGTGGCCCTATCCTTTCCTAAGCACTCTGCTGAGCTGCCTCTCTCAGCCCGCTCTGCTTCCTCGTTCTTAACAGAGCTGTAGGCCTCTGCTGTGGGCTTATCCCATCGGTCTGGTGCCTTCTTTCAGGAATATGTATTGGTCACCCACAGTATCCTGAAAACCCCCTGAAGACAGAGGTTATGTCTTCTTCCTATTTTCATCCTCCTTCCACAGCACCCATGCTATACCTGTCACAGAGGAAGTTGACGGAATTCTTGTTGCATTGGGCTGAATTACATCATGCAGATTTCCATGAATTAGCCCAGCGTGTCAGGCAACACCCTGAGGAACATTTAGTGAGGGAATCAGCAGCCAACCTCAGGGCATAATCCTTGTAGGAGCACAAGATGGCTCCCTCCAGGATGCGTCAATGGGTACTAGACATTGCTTAGTCACCTGTCCCTTGGTGACTGGGGCACTGGCAGATGACTGTCCTTGAAAAACAAACATGACAGTGAGTGATCTACCTTCCCTGGAGGTTTACTTCAGTGTAGAAATTAATGAAATAGAAAATAGAAAAACAATGGAGAAAACCAATGACACCAAAGATGACTTTTTGGGCAGATCAATTAACCTGACAAATTTCTAGCCAGGCTGATTAGAAAAAAAAAGACAGAAGATATAAATTACCAATACCCGGAATGGGAGAGGTAGTATCACCATAGATTCTACAGGTATTAAAATGATAAGAGAATATGAACAAATTCATGCCAATAAAATCTACAATTTAGATGAAATGGACAAATTTCTTAGAAGACACAAGCTGTCAGACTTTACACAAAAATAAATTAATAACACAAATGACATAATCTGTACCTTTTAAATTCAAATTGAATTTTGAATTCAAATGTTCCCACAAACAAAAAGGTACAGTTCAGATGACTTCACTGACAAATTCTGCCAAACACTGAAGGAAGAAATAATACCAATTTCTCACAATCTAGTCCAGAAAACAGAAGCATGTGAAATGTCCTAATTCATTCTGTGAGACCAACATTACCACAATACCAAAACCAGATAAAGATGTGACAAGACAGAAAAACTACAGACCCTCATGACCTTAGATACAAAAATTTAAAACAATATTTTAGCAAATCAAATTCAATAATGATATGGTTTGGCTGTGTCCCCACCCAAATCTCATCTTGAATTGGAACTCCCACAATTCCCACATGTCATGGGAGGAACCTGGAGGGAGGTAATTGAATCATGGGGGTGGATCTTTCCCATGCTGTTCTCATGATGGTGAGTAAGTCTCACGAGATCTAGTGGTTTTAAAAATAAAAGTTTTTCTGCACCAGCTCTCTTTCTTTGCCTGCTGCCATCCATGTAAGATGTGACTTGCTCCTCCTTGCCTTCTGCCATGATTATGAGGTCTCCCCAGCCATGTGGAACTCTAAGTCAATTAAACCTCTTTCTTTTGTAAATTCCCCAGTCTCAGGCATGTCTTTATCAGCAGCATGAAAACAGACTAATACAGTCAATTGGTACCAGTAGAGTGGGTTGCTACTGAAAAGATAACTGAAAATGTGGAAGTGACTTTGGAACTGGGTAACAGACAGAGATGGGAACAGTTTGGAGGGCTCAGAAGAAGACAGAAAAATGTGGGAAAGTTTGCAACTCCCTAGAGATTTGTTGAATAGCTTTGCCCAAAATGCTGATAGCAATATGGACAATAAAGTCCAGTCGGAGGTGGTTTCAGATGGAGATGAGGAACTTGTTGGGAACCAGAGGAAAGGTGACTCTTGTTATGTTTTAGCAAAGAGACTGGCAGCATTTTGCCCCTGACCTAGGGATTCGTGTAACTTGAACCTTAGAGAGATGATTTAGGGTATCTGGTGTGAGAAATTTCTAAGCAGCAAAGAACTGAAGAGGTGACATAGGTGCTGCTAAAGGCATTCAGTTTTAAAAGGGAAACAGAGCATAAAAGTTTGGAAAATTTGCAGTCTGACTATGTGATAGAAAAGAAAATCCTGTTTCCTAAGGAGATATTCAAGCTGGCTGCAGAAATTTCCATAAGTAATGAGGAGCTGAATGTTAATCTCCAAAACCATGGGGAAAATGTCTCCAGGGCATGTCAGAGGTCTTCATGGCAGTTCCTCCCACCATAGGCCTGGAGGCCAGGAGGAAACAATGGTTTCATGTGCCAGGCTCAGGGCCCCCTGCTGTGTGCAGCCTAGGGACTCAGTGCCTTGCATCCCAACTGTTTCAGCTGTGTCTAAAAGGAGCCAAAGTACAGTTCATGCCATGGCTTCAGAAGGTGTGAGTGCCAAGCCTTGGCAACTTCCATGGGGGGTTGAGCCTGTGGGTGCACAGAAGTCAAGAATTGAGGTTTGGTAACCTCCGCCTAGATTTTAGAGGCTGTATGGATATGCCTGGATGTCCAGGATGAAGTTTCCTGCAGGGGCAGGATTCTCACAGAGAACCTCTGCTAGGACAGTACAGAAGGGAAATGTGGGTTTGAAGCCCCCACAAAGAGTAACGACTGGAGGATTGCCTATTGAAACTGTGAGAAAAGGGCTACCATCCCTCCACCCAGAATGTTAAGTCCACTAGTAGTTTGCACCATGCACCTGGAAAAGCCACAGACACTCAATGCCAGTCTGTAAAAGCAGCCTGGAGGGAGGCTGTACCCTACAAAGCCACAGGGGCAGAGCTGCCCAAGACCATGGGAACCCATTGCAACAGCATAACCTGGATGTGAGACATGGATTCAAAGGAGATCAGTTTGGAGTTTTAAGATTCGACTGCCCCACTGGATTTCGGACTTGCATGGAGTATGTAGTCCCATTATTTTGGCCAATTTCTCCAAGTTGAAATGGCTGTATTTACCCAATATTCGTACCCTCATTGTACCTAGGAAGTCATTAACTTGCTTTTGACTTTACAGGCCCATAGGTGGAAGAAACTTGCCTTGTCTCAGATGAGACTTTGAACTGTGGACTTTTGAGGTAATGCTGAGACTTTGCAGGACTGTTGTGACGGCATGCTTGGTTTTGAAATGTGAGGACATGAGATTTGGGAGGGGTCAGGGTGGAATCAGATGGTTTGGCTGTGTCCCTGCCCAAATCTCATCTTGAATTATAACTCCCACAATTCCCACAAGTTATGGGAGGATCCTGGTGGGAGGTAATTGAATCATGGGGGCAGGTCTTTCTCATGCTGTTGTCTTGACAGTAAGTCTCACAAGTTCTGATGGTTTTAAAACAGGAGTTTCCCTGAACATGCTCTCCTTCTTTTCCTGCTGTCATCCACATAACATGTTACTTGTTCCTCCTTGCCTTCTGCCAGGATCTCTTCACACTCACCAGTACCTGGTGTCTTTGTTTGTGTTGCTATAAAGGAATATCTGAGGCTAGGTAATCTACAAAGAAAGCATGTTCCTTGACTCATGGTCCTATAGGTTGTACAAGACACATGGCACTAGCATCTGCATCTGGTGAGAGACTTGGGCTACTTCCACTCATGGCAGAAGGTGAAGGCAGAAGGTGCCGATCACACGGTGAGAGAGAAGCAAGAGAAAAAGGAGGGAGGTGCCAGGCTCTTTTAAACAATCAGCTCTTACTGAAAGTAATAGAGGGAGAACTCATGCATTATCAAGAGGAACGCACCAATACATTAAAGCAGGATTCACCCCCATGACCCAAACACCTCCCACTAAGTCTGACCTCCAACACCGGGGATTAAATTTCATCATGAGATTTGGAAGGGACAAATACCTAAACTGTATCATTTGGTACTGTCAGTCTTTTTCCTCTCAGCCATTCTAATGGGTGTGTAAATTAAACTGTGGTTTTAATTTGATTTCTCTAATCACTAATGATGTTGAGTGTCTTTACATGTGCCTGTTTCCCATCTGTATACCTTATTTGGTAAATGTCTGTTCAAATCTTTGCACATAAAAAAAAAAATTGGTTTATTTTCATTTTCTCTTCATTGAATTTTAAACGTTCTTTATACATTTTGGATATTTCTCCTTTATCACATACATGCGCTGCAAATATTTCTTCCGAGTCTGTGGACTCTCTTTTTTTCCATCCAACTTTTTATTTTGGAATAAATTTAGATTTACAGCAAGTTTGCAACAAATAGCACAGAAAATCCCCATATATCCTGTACCAGTTTCTCCTATTGTTAAATGTTACTGTAGCATATTTATCACAACTCATTAACCAACATTTGATACATTACGATGAACTAAAGTCTATGTTTTCTTCAGATGTCATTAATTTTTACCTAATGTCCTTTTCCATTTCTGGGATCCCATCCAGGATACCACATGAATTTTAATCATTTAATCATATGTCTCCTTCACCTCCTCTAGCCTGTGACAGTTTCTTAGACTTCCCTTGTTTTTGATGACTTTGACAGTTTTGAGAAGTTCTGGTCAGTTTTTCCGTAGAACGTTCCTCAGTTTGAGTTTGTCTGATGTTTTCATCATAGACTGGGGTTATAGGTTTTTGGAAAGAAGACCACAGATGTAATATTTTTTCTTGCTTTCTTGGGTATGGATATCCAATTGCTGAAAAGACTGTTCTCTCCACTGAATTGCCTTTGCACCTTTGTAAAAACTTATTCATACAACTGTGTATCTATTTCTGGACTTTTCATTCTGTTCCATTGACATATTTATGAAATATTTGATTACTACCCTTTGTAGGAGGTCTTGAAATGAGTCAGTGTCCACTATTTTTTCTTGTTTTCCATTGTTGTTTTTGCTATTGTAGATCCTTTACATTTCCGTAAGAATTTTAGAATCAGTTTGCCAATTTGCACAAAAAAAAGCCTGCTGGGATTTGGTTGGGATTATATTGAATTTATAGATGAACTGGGAGAACTGACATCTTAAAAATTTTGAGTTTTCCAATTCATGAACATGTCTGTTTACTTAGGTCACTCATTGAAGTTTTGTAGTTTTTAGTGTACAGTCTTTCACATCTTTTGTCAGATTTAGCTCTAAGTATTTCATATTTTTTATGCTATTTTAAGTGGTATTTCCAATTTTCAATTGTTCATTGCTACTACAGCTGACCCTTGAATAAAGCGAGAATTGGGGCACCAACTTCGTGCAGTCAAAAATGAGCACAGAACTTTTGACTCCCCTAAAACATAACTACTAGTAGCCTACTGTTTGCTGGAAGCCTTGCCAATAACATAAAGTCAATTTATTGTGTAATATATGTATTATATGCTGTATTTTTCTTACAATAAAGTCTGCTAGAGAAAAGAAAATGTTAAAAGTCATAAGGAAGAGAAAAGATCTTTACTATTCATTAAGTGAAAGTGCATCATCATAAAGGTCACCATGCTCACTGCCTCCCATTGACTGGGCTGTTGAGGAGGGGTGGGATGGGGGGGGTTAGTCTTGCTATTTCAGGAGTGGCAGAGGGGGAATTGGTGGAGGAAGTGGAAGGGGAAGCAGGAGAGACAGGCACACTCCGTTTAACTTTATGGAAACACATCATAATTATTGTCTGATAGTTTTGCTTTTTCAATTCTTCAAAAATGCTTGAGCTGGGCGCAGTGGCTCACGCCTGTAATCCTAGCACTTTGGGAAGTTGAGGTGGGTGGATCATGAGGTCAGGTGTTTGAGACCAGCCTGGTCAACATAGCGAAACCCCATCTCTACTAAAACTACAAAAAGTTAGCCGGGCCTGGTGGCGGGTGCCTGTAATCCCAGCTATTTAGGAGGCTGAGGCAGGAGAATCGCTTGAACCTGGGAGGCAGAGGTTGCAGTAAGCCGAGATCGTGCCACTGTGCTCCAGCCCAGGCGACAGTGCAAGACTCCGTCTCAAAAAAATAAAAATAAATAAATAAATAAAAATGCTTGCATACAGTACTAATCCTTCTTCTACTATTTGCTTTACTTTCAATGCCCATATCATAGAAGGGTCCAAGTAAATTATCAGAATCCTTCTGCAAGACTGTCTAATGTCAATTCATTTTCTGACAGTGCTTCTTCTGTATCTTCTTCCTCATTGTCTGGTACTGATTCAAAAGCACTCATCTCCGTCAAATCATCTTCTGTTAATTCCTCAGATGTGGTCTCTATTAACTCTTGAATTTCTCCAAGATCTAGATCTTCAAACACTTTATGCCTTTTTTGTGTGTGTGTGTGCCATATCCACAATCTCTTCCATGACTTCCTTGATAGGCTCTGTTGTAAATCCTGTGAACTCACACACAACATCGAGACACAGTTTTCTTCAGCACTACTGTATTGTTTGGGGCTTGATGGCTTTCACAGTTTTTCTGTAACAACATGGGCCTCTTCAATGGTGTAATCCTTCCGGGCTTTCACGATATTCTCCCTGTTGAGATTCTCTTCCATAGTGTTAACACCCCTTTCCCTAGAAAACCGTATGTAATGAGCCTTAAAGTTCCTTATGATCCCTGGATCTAAAGGGTTAATTTTTAATAATCTTAAAAATGTGAACGAATGAGTGCTCCCCTGCTCGAGTGGACCCGCGAACTCACCAGCCGACTTGTAAGCGAGCTCACCTTTCCCGCTCCCGTTCCAGTTCCCAAACTCTAGGAGCAGAGGAGTTACATTTCCCATAAGGCCCCGCGCGAGGGGCCGGCGCTCCAGCGGGGCATCCTGGGAAGCATAGTCCACGATCCATAAATCACTTTCAGGAGACCCGCCCTCGCCAACATGGCGGCGCCCAGTTGGGGCGGGTTCGTTCGCTTCGCGTTTTGGCCGGGGCGGGGGTCTGGGCTTTAGGCAGTAAGTGCGGCTGGCGGCCGGGGATCCAGGGAGGGACGTGGGAAGCGTAGGCACAGTGTTGGTGGTACAGCCTGAGGAGGGCGAGGCGAGAGGCGGCCCAGGCCTGCCTGAGGACGCGGCGCTCTCCTGGAGTCGGGACAGTGGTGTCGGGCCCCGGGGACCTCTGCCTTTTCGCGCCCCTGGGCCTGTGGTGGCTTGGAAGGCCCCGGCCTCGGCCGGCCGTAGGAGTTGGGAATTCAGGAATGCAGACAGCGAGCTCGAGGCCAGACTCTCGAGTTGTGTTTTTTATAGTTTTCTTCTGAGGAAAAGAAAAATAATTGCATTTCAGCGCTTCCTGTCTCTTGGCAACTATGCTAGGCCCTTGACGTTTCTCATCTCCAAGTGACCCTCCGCCACACCCGATGTGAAACCTTGGGGAAGTCACCTAGGCCCCCAGGCCTAACGATGGGATTAGTGGGTACATATTGGAAGGCCTTTAGGCTCGATAATTTTAATTGCAGTCTTCCCCGCCCTCCGCCCTCCTTTCCCCCTCCCCCGCCAGTGAACTTCTTCCGGCCCAACAGCTTCGGGACTATGTACTAAACTGCTCTAAAAAAAAGTTACCTTGATCCGTTTAATTTAAATGTCATAATCTGGTATATAGTACTGAAGAGTGTGACAAGCAGAGATTTTAGTGAGTGAGTCTAAGAATCTAGGGTTGACTTTGCCATCCCAGCAGTGGATTAGTTGTGGTGACGGGTTTTCTTTTTTAAAAAAATTAGTGATGTGAACGTGCCTTTTTAAAAACAGCTATTACTTATTTTGGGCCAAACCCTGTACACTAAGTGCCCTTCTTTCGTTATGTCATTTGACAGTTTAAATGACCTGAGGAGACAGATGGTATCCCATTTTACACATAAGAAAACAGATTAACATATCCAGGGTCACACAGGTACTTAGGATCCTGACAGGGATGAAAAAAGCCTAGATCTTGCTGCCTCCAAAACCCAACTACTGTACATAGAAACAGTAGTCCTGTGTTCTAAGAAACAACAGAATCAACTCCCAAGTGTAAGGTGGGGGGATTTGGGGAAAATTTATTTTAAAAATAAAAGCATTTATATGTCACTTTTTTTTAAGGGTAGTATTTAGTTTCACAATGTTTGGGGACCTTTTTGAAGAGGAGTATTCCACTGTGTCTAATAATCAGTATGGAAAAGGGAAGAAATTAAAGACTAAAGCTTTGGAGCCTCCTGCTCCTAGAGAATTCACCAATTTAAGCGGAATCAGAAATCAGGGTGGAACCTGTTACCTCAATTCCCTTCTTCAGACTCTTCATTTCACACCTGAATTCAGAGGTATGCTATGTTACGTACGTTTGACTAGCAATATGTACCATCTTCTTTACATGTAATTAATTATGCAAAATCACAAATGGACCAGTTATCTTAAAGGTATATTCTACAGTATATGTTTATTGTTGCAAATGTAAGATATAAATTGGTAATTCCCTCTGCAGAGAAATGTGAAACTTAAATATATCCTGGGTGATTACAATAATGTTTAGTAAAAAAATAAAAAAGCAATATATTTCTTTTTAATTCCTATAATTTGAAGTACAACATAAAGACAATTGTCTTAAGTATCAGTCTTCATTATTGTCACACTGTTTGAGTTTTAAAATTTCTCCAGAATAGCAAACAGTTAAGCCAGAGTTATCCAAACAATTATATCTACCTTTTGGAGTGGGGAAGGGTATCATACTATTTATATGGGTCCACAGTCGTTCATACGTACACATTTCTGAAATCTGGAAAGCTTACACCCTTATCTGATCTCACCTGAAGTTGTTTAGCTTCAGAACCAGACCTGGTGTGAGGCTATTTACAGTTTTTAGTTATCTCATGTGGGTGAATATTCATACATTCATTACAGGAATATTAATCTGTTTGATTAATGGAAACTGTCCCAGACCCTGCTGGGAATGTAACATTTTATATATGTATATATACATATATATGTATATATATAAAAAACACTTTTTTCATATTATCTTTATAAACTCTGGAAATTCTGAATTCCA
The DNA here is from genome assembly GCF_043159975.1 of Macaca nemestrina. NCBI lineage: Eukaryota > Metazoa > Chordata > Mammalia > Primates > Cercopithecidae > Macaca > Macaca nemestrina. Next base: position 131,682,283 of record NC_092135.1, on the reverse strand, counting down.
AAGACCCAGAGATTTTAGGTAAGGGATTGTATCCAAGAAACAGACCCACAACTCAAATTAGCTAAATTTGAAAGGGGGATTATTATAAGAATATAGGGGATCTCAGAAATCAACTGCAAGAAGCTAGCCTGACCTTATTGGACCCTTGATTTCTTGCCCCTGTTTCTCTCTCTTTATTTCTCCCATATCCCATCTCTGCAAACCAGCTTCCTCCACAAGGGTCCTAGGAGCTGTGTTCCCATGGGCTCAGGGTGAACATTACTTTGCCTTCACCTGGACCTGATTGGGGTCCCCAGCACTACATGGCTTTGTAGCTCAGCTTTCCACAGTGTCTCCATATTAGGAGGACAGACAGCCTGACTCATCCTGTATCTGGTTTGCCATGTTCCTCTTCCGTACTACCACCACATTTATCAAATCTTTGTGGTTCTTCTGTTGCTTCTAAGCTTAGAAAGACTTCCTGCCTCCAGATATTTAGTAAATATTTACCGCTGTTACCTTCCCAGGAGCAATTTAATGGATTGGATTGCATGTGGGATTTAAGTGGTACCTCTTAGCCTTGACTCAATCCCATCCATAAAAATATCTCCCTGATGCAATCAGTAATTCCACCACTAGAAATTTCCAGCACTAATAAGTAGATTCCTAATGGGGATAACACTTTTCCAGGTTTTAATATAGTTGAAGTTAAAGGACAACTTGAAGTAGAAACGTAGCCTCAAAGGGACTGAGGAAAATGGTCAAGTGTAGGGCGGGTCACGGAGAGTACCATTAGGCAAGAATAGTACTGAGAGTCACAGGCCAGCTTCCTCTCTAGCGAAGGGGATTAAGCACATGATTTGACATCTTAGTGCACAATGTGCACTGCTTTTATAGCTTAGCCAGAATCCTGATGCTGGTTGACAGGGAGGTATAATTTGGAAAGGATAAGGACTGTCAGAGAACTGGGGAAGAAAAATTTTGAAATAGTATTTTAAATAATAGGGCTAGATTGGGTTCCATCGTACTCCATTACAATGTAGCTGAGAGTACTGGGAGATTATCATAAAAGTTCTTGTATGGTTTTATGCTTTAACTTGTAGATTTGTAGTTCATTTTTGCCCAGTCCCAGCACTTAGAAAGAATATAACATTCATTAACAGTAAGCACTAGGGCAGCAGTAGTTTTTCAATAGGAGACACATTTATTCCATTCCTTGTATCCCTGGAGTATATCAGAGTTCCATAGTAAGAGTTCCTACCTGGGCTTGGATACAGACTTCTCAAAAGATTCAAATATGCTCTGTTGGGTGGCACATCACCTAGATGCTGGCTGATAAAGAATTTCTGAAATTTAAGCACATGGGGTTGCCAACTTCTTCTTTTTCCAGCTAAGACCACTGTCATCTGTTATTACCTTCAATACGGAAAAGACATTTTCACACCAAAAAAAAAAAAAAAAGGGCATCTCAGAGTAAAAGGGGATCCTTCCCACAAAAGGATGGTTGTTAGCCTTACGTGTGGCAGGAAAACCGCAACACTACTGTATTTCCTAAGATTCCTTTTGGCTTTTGGTACCTGATGCCATAGACAGTGGGAAGCCATGAAAGATTTCTGATGTTACTGTTTTTAGTTTTATGCATAAAGATTATTTTCCTTTCCTAGAATTAGGAAATGCTGAAGCCTTAGCATGCCACTTTATTTTCTTAGAGTCACTGGTTAAAAATGTTACAAGAAAGTAAAGTGCATAGAGTAAAGGTATAAATATTGCCACAGTCATATTTCTGAATCTACTTGATTTTACTTAAAGGTGGTCTTGGCTTTCTAAAACAATTTTTTAAAATGAAATAATGTCATTTGCATCTCTGATTCTACCTTTTTGTATAGAAGCTCTCTTTTCTCTTGGCCCGGAGGAGCTTGGTTCATTTGAAGATAAGGATAAACCTGATGCAAAGGTATTACCTCTATGATTTACTGGGGGTGTTTTAGAGTATTCAGGACATTTTTTTAAAAGAAGGAATTAAGTGACTTATTCACAAAACAATAATTTTATTAATTATCAAATATGATCTTTTCCTAAAGTGATTTGGCCTATACCCTGTGGGTAGTGGAATTTTACCTCTGAGAAATAATCACTTTTCCAAGTACAATACTGCTACTGTTTTAGAAACATGTAGCACTCTTTACTATGCTTATTCTTTCTTCTGGTGAAGGAAATATTTGCAGAACATCCACATTAGCTTCCCCCAGAAATCTATTTAAAGCACTTTTTTTGCAACAATACCCACCCCACCCCCCCAAAAAAATAGAGACTGGTATTCTTTTCATTTGGTACTCTGGAAATAAATTGAGTAATGAGTTAATTTATTATTTTGTTTGTTACTGTGTTGATATTAAAGTGCAGATCTAATCACGTTCCTCCCTGCTTAAACATAATTCAAAAGTTTCTTACCATGTTCAGGCCCAAATTTGTACTTCTTAGGAGTCTTTCATGATCTAGCCCAGTGCTTCTCAGGCTACCTGTATGGCAGAGGACCTGTTTTTGTGTATTTCTTTTTATTCCCAATCTATTGCAGATTAGCATTTTTGTAGTATATGATAAAAATGCCATGGGAATGTCAAATTGCCATTACAATTTCTAAATACTTATTCTCCTTTCAGTAAAGTCTGGCCTACAGACCAGAGTCCAAGCAACGTTGCTCAGTCTGCGCCAGCCCTCACCACATCAAGTAAGGCAGGAACTCACTTGGAGCCAGGAGAAAGTGAGGCAGGGTGTGCTGAGAACTCCAGAGTGAGATACAGTATTGTGCCTGGAAAATTTCTACAGAGGGGGATATTATGTGTATCAGAGATATTTTAAAGAAATATTGGACTATTAGAAGAGATTCAAACTACTGTCAATCTGTAATCAATTGAGTGGTTTATTAGGATCTATTTGAGTTTTAATGTTTATCTGAACCATATCAAGGTAGAAAACTCCAAATAACTATTATATTTTGGATTGAATTAGAATTTTCACAGAAGAACTGAATCATAGTTTTTCCTTATAATAGGATATTTGTAAACTTTCTTCTGAATGAACTGGGAGATATAAAAAAGCTAATATGCAGTTGTTTTCAAAAGCCTCAATCAACACTTAAAGAATTCATTTAGAAATGTGTTTGTTTCTCATTCAGGTTCGAATCATCCCTTTACAGTTACAGCGCTTGTTTGCCCAGCTTCTGCTCTTAGACCAGGAAGCTGCATCCACAACAGACCTCACTGACAGCTTTGGGTGGACCAGCAATGAGGTATGAGGGTCAGCTCTCTAAGGAAGAGTTACCAGCAGTAGAGGAAAGAATAAGGCTGGTTTAATGTTATCCAACTTCCTTTAATTTTGTCATAGGGTCTCAACATACTGTTTGAATGTTTCCTTCTCACATTAAAAAATTATAGGCCAGAAATATATATTTTTAGACACTTGCTGTATACAGTATTTTATGAATAGCTATGATTTGGGGCTGGGGAGAAGATTAGAAAAACAGGGAGAAGTACAAGAGCTGATTTTTACAGTTTCTACCCTAAGAGTCTTTATGTAGTCTGGTTGAGATACAACACCTATTACATGGAGATTACCTACCATTTATATAGAAAACTGTTGATGAGGTTTTTAGTCTTTGACCAACTGGATGTAATGGATCAATTACATTGTAAGTAAATTTTTAAAAATTCTGTGTTTGTTGTGTGCTTTGTTTGAATCCACATGTTCTGATTTGAATGTTTGCTTCAGTCAAAAAAGTGAGATGGTTCTTGGCGGGTCTTTTTATTCTTCCTGTCCTGACTTTCTCCTGACCTTCTCCATTTTCTTTATGAATCTTGTTGTATATGTGGGCTTTCTCTCACTTTCCTGTTTGGGTTCTAAAAGGAATTCTACTGTATACAAACACTACACACTTGTCAGCAATGAGTAAAGGTGCTTGTTGCAAATATTGATGAGCTGTTAGCTATACAAATCCAAAAAAATCCCAATCTACCATTTTTATATGGAATAGATGGATGTATTCCTGTAATGACAGGTACAGGCAACTATCATAGAATTTAAAGAGCAAACAATTGGAATAGTGTTATATTGACTTTAACAGTAAACTCTGCAGGGGGGTCTTCTAACCAGGAACACTCCTTAACTAGGTGATACTGTGTGATTAAGGAGGTAAGGCATGGACTTTGAAGCAAAATGGGGCAATAATACATTCCCTAAACAAATATGTTAAATTTCTGGTGTAGGGCTGGTACTTGGGGTTAATCCCTTTAAAAAAAAAAACGCTATATTGAGATATAATTTACATGCCACAAAATTCACTCTATTTAAAGGGGTTTTTTTTTTTTTTTAGCATATTCACAGAGTTGTTCAACCATCACTAAAATCAATTTTAGAAAATTTTTACCACCCCAAAAAGAAACTCCATACCCATTAGCAGTAACTTTCCATCTCCCTCAACTCAGCCACTGGCAACCCCTGACCTCCTTTCTGTCTCTATGGATTTGCCTATTCTGGACATTTCATAGAAATGGAGTGATGCAATAGGTGGTCTCGTAACTGTCTTCTTTCACTTAAGATACTGTTCTCAGGGTTCATTCATGTTGTGGTATATGTCGATACTTCATTCCCTTTTATTGCCAAATGAGAGTCTATTGGATAGATATGCCGCATGGTTTTTGTTTCTTTTTTTAAATCTAGTCATTAGTTGATAGATTTTTCTTTGTTTTTGATAATGAGCTTTACTAAGTTGCTGGTTTCATACTTCTTAATGCTGTGAAGTTTGTTTGTTTGTTTGTTTGTTTTCTAAATAAGGTCTTACAGAAAACCCTCTAGGACTGGACCTGCAGTGGTAGGAGAAGGTCTCTGTGGTACCTTTGCCAAGTGTAGGATTGTTTAGGAACAGAGCTTGAAAACTTCCACAAGTTTTCTATCCCATCATAGCTAGTGATATTAGATAAATTTACATCCTTGAGGGTCTTCTATTTTAAAAGGCAAGATAGAAATCCTCCAGCTTTCATCCACTTTATCTGCTGCTCTTCACACGAAACTATTTTTTTTTTTTGAGTTGAGGTCTCACTCTGTCACCAGCCTGGGGTGCAATGGCATGATCATAGCTCACTGCAGCCCTGGGTTCAAGGCATCCTGCTCCCTCGGCCTCCCAGGTAGCTAAGATTTTAGGCATGAGCTATTGCTCTTGGTTGAAACTTATTTTTGAGTTGTCTTCGTTTATTGCCTCTGCTTCTGAATTCTCCATTTGTTCCTCTCCTTCCTTTCTACTTTTTTTGTTGAAGTCAACAGTGACATCCCTGTGCCAAGTCCAGAAGACACTGTTCTCAGCAGAAGGAGCTCTCGGTAGCACTCACCACCCTCCTTAAAGCCCCAGTTCTTCCTGCTTCCTGGGGTCTCACTCTCCTGGCTCTCCCCGCAACTGCTCTTCCTCCTCTCCTCCACTTCTAAGTCTTGGTGCGCCCCTTGGTTTGGTTATAAATTTTTCTTAAGGAGAAGTTCACACACAGCTGCATGACTGATAATGGATTAAAGCAAGTTCCATCAGGATTTTTTTCTCAGTAGCACTGAGTCTTGTTTTAGTTGTTTTTACTTCAAAGCAGTACATTCTAGTTCTTTTCTATTGTTGATAATTCAGACTATTCAGCATGTGCTCTGATTTCAGTGAGGTGTTCCTGTGCAGACACTGCCAGCTCTTAGACACTGGTCTGTGCCTAGTGTATCCCTCTCTCCTTACTGAGGCATGGCCATGTGTATGGTTTCCCACAAGAATAAATGGACATTCTGGGTGTCAAAGGAATTGAGTTATATGTACACAGTGAACACTGCCTGTTCATATTTTCATTGTTTAGTATAAATAAAGATAGGTGGTAATGTCTTAACCAGCTCACAGCTTGTTTTGCTGAGTCATTCTTATATTTGATCTTTGGATTGCTTGATAAATCTTGAGTTTTTATTGACTAGTGTTTTTTTTTTAATGTTTTAAAAAATCTGAAGCCCAGAATTACATCTAAAAGTTACCTGTTGTGTAGGAAATGAGGCAACATGATGTGCAGGAACTGAATCGAATCCTCTTCAGCGCTTTGGAAACTTCTTTAGTTGGGACCTCCGGTCATGACCTCATCAATCGTCTGTATCATGGAACCATTGTTAACCAGATTGTCTGTAAAGAGTGTAAGAACGTCAGTGAGAGGCAGGTAAATAACGCCAGAGTATTTTAGTAATAAGTTATGTTGTAAATTATAATTCATGTCATTAAATGTGTGATCTATAATACCACACAAGGATTAAAGTGTTTATTACTAAAAGTAATTTACTGAGTTTTTTTTCTTCTAACTACACCTAAATCATGAGCCTATAATCCAGATTTCTCCATCTAGATTGAAAGAAGCAAATATCTTGAAACTTAATCTTTTATTCAGTACTCTAATATTTGGAAAATAGATTTGGGGATATTTACAAATAGAAGACTGTGGCCTCATGTGAGAAGCCAAAGTCATCATGGTTGGAATATTGTAAAGAAAGTTAATTAGGGAGGTAATAAAAATAGATAATACTGAGGACCGAGGAGTGTTTAATTTGACAAACATCTATAATTAAATATTGGATTTAGTTTATTAATATTCTTCAGAATGTTCATTTATATATGTGTGCTTCCGTTTATATATTATATATAAAGCTATTGTAATCCTGTGTTAATTAGTATAACCTTCAGTTCTTCGTAATGACACATATTGCCCTTTTAATCTAATTGGAAATTTCCTCATGTAAATACAATCCTGTTTGCCCTACAAATCTTATATAGTCAATGATTTTTATCACTGAATTCATCACTGATCCTTTAATAAAAGGCTGCTGTGATTATTTATGCCAAGAAAGTTTGTGTATTTGTATGAGGACAAAATTACCATTTTCAAAGTGTTAACTGCTTTTTTGAAAATAGATATGTATATAAAAATATGTGATTTTCAGGAGGCTGAGGCAGGAGAATTGCTTGAACCCAGGAGGCGGAGGTTGCAGTGACCCAAGATTGCGCCACTGCACTCCAGCCTGGCGACAGAGCAAGACTCCGTCTCAAAAAAAAAAAAAGTGATTTTTTTAAGTTTGGAAATAATTAAGATGTTGTGTGTGTTTTTGAATTACTGCATGCTTGACTTAGCTATGATGTAGTAAATCAGTATTTTCAAAACAATATATGTAAGACCGTTATAAATTAAAGACATTAACTTTTCACATATATATTATAAACCATATACTGTATAAATGTTACTTTTAGTACTTAAAATTTTCACCATGAGTTAATCATTTTCATTCCCCAAAATCTCTTAAAATAAAGCTGTTGCACACACATACAGAACTATAAATATGAATTACATTTGCCAAATTGTAAGTGCTTATTACTAGAAATATTGTGATTCAAATGTAGTTATAGCAGATTTCATAAACCCTCTTTTTACAAAATATTCTCTTGAATTTTCATAGGAAGACCTTCTTATCCTAGCTTAATGTAATTCTTTTTTTTGAGATGGAGTCCCACTCTGTTGCCCAGGCTGGAGTGCAGTGGTGCAATCTCGACTCACTGCGACCTCCGCCTCCCAGGTTCAAGCAATTCTCCTGCCTCAGCCTCCCAAGTAGCTGGGACTACAGGCATGCACCACCACACCCAGCTAATTTTTTGTATTTTTAGATATGGGGTTTTACCATATTGACCAGGCTGGTCATATAATTTCTTTCCTTATAACTTCTTCAGTATATCTTAAGGCAACCCTAGCAAAAGAAGATAAAGAAATGGAGTTTACATTAGAAAATTCAACCCTGCCCTTGCTCTTACAGTCTAGTCTAGAGTCTAAAACAGTACTGTGTACCTTGTATATATGCACTTCTGAATTCAGATATGTGTTTTATTGTGGTTTATATTTCCTCATAAAACATTTTATTGCATCTGCAGTAAATTCATAAACTTTTCTTATCAGTTTTTTTCTGATATATTTTAAGCTAAATTCTAGTTCTATTTCAAAAGAAGGATACTTAGCGTTATGAACTTCACAACATCTAATCAGGAGATCTACATCTTTATTTGTAGTGTTTTAGAAAACATATATCTGATTATTCCCAATATATGTGTGAGTTGGTGATGTGTTTATGTGTTTGTAAACCTCTGAAATTGTTTTTCAATATTATATTCATGTCTATTTCAGGAAGACTTCTTAGATCTAACAGTAGCAGTCAAAAATGTATCTGGCTTGGAAGATGCTCTCTGGAACATGTATGTAGAAGAGGAAGTTTTTGATTGTGACAACTTGTACCACTGTGGAACTTGTGACAGGCTGGTTAAAGCAGCAAAGGTAAAGACAGATACCTGCTTTTTCCCAGGGTCCCCACTTTGTACTTAGTATAAGTCAACTTGTATGAAAAAGTCTTGAGGATATACTTGAAGCTGTTGACACTAAGGATTGAAAAGATATTTACATCATTATCTGTATTTTAATTTTTTACAATAAAGAATTTTTAAGGCTTTCAGCCCAACAGTACACCCAACTTCCTTCTCTCTGGGGAAAAGTTTATTTGTACCTCAGTGTTTCGTAAGTATCCCTCCTTTTTGCAATTACTGTTGTGAAAAGAGATGTATATATTTTTATTTCTGCCACTGAGAAGCTTGTTGAGCTTTCCTTTTGTTTACTACTTTCTTTGTTTACTACTTTCTTTGTTTACTACTACGAAAATAGATGGCTTTCTTCATTTTCTTAATATACAGTTATTTTATAATCTTGACATACGTTCTTCCTCACTCTGGCAAATCCAATATAGACTTACCTCCTCCGCCAGGTGGGAGTATTTAACTTGCTAATTAAGGAATTTAACAGAATGCTTCTGGTTTTCTTTCTGTACAGTCAAGCAAAATATAAGACGAAAGAAGGTCAGGACTAAAGCAACTGATATCTTTTGCCATGTGAGAGCTGAGAGAGAAAAGTAAAACAAACCAATAAACATAGAATTCTGACATTTCTCAAATTTATTCATCACATTCATATATCAGTAGCCATTCCTGTAGTATAATTCATAGTTATTTTCCTTTCCAGGAAAGAAGAGACACTTTGATAAGAGGAGAAATAAGAGACAACTACTGTTTAGCTTAGTGGAACACCTCCCTGGTGTTATTTTCATGCATCCTAAGTTTTGCGCATTCCAGCTCTTTTCTGATATGGCAGGGATTTATTATATCAGCACTTTGGCCTTTCTGAAAATCCGTGTGCCACGTATTGGTGTTTTATCCCAGTACTGATGTGAGGTCTCTCTCTGTGCTTTACTGGCCAACCCTTTTGGGTCCAGGATATCTATTTGTTCTAAGGGAGACTGACATCTGAATAACTCTTTTTGGAGGACAGATTTTTAAAAAATGTTTTGTAGGTTTTTTTTCCCACTTTATCTTCTAGCAGCCATTCATTTATATTTCCTTTTCACAATTCCCTGTGATTTCTCACTATGGAATTGTTCTTTAATGTATTTTTTACACTCTTAATTTCCACCAAAAGCATTTCCAATGCTAGTTAATTGCTAAATACTAGTAATTCATTAACGTTAATATAAAAATGATTATTATAGATAAATGTATCTATATCTACGTATGTATATTAATACCATTTCCTCTGGTCTGGATGTGCTGTCTCTAACCTTCTCTGGCCTTCCTTCTCAGCTTCTTGTACCTATGGCCAATATGGCATCAACCCTGCTACTGTCGTTATTATCTGCAGTGGTGACGTTCCCACTGCCGTGGGTGATGTGATGAGCTGTTCATAAACATCATCAACTTGAGCTCAGTTCACTCAGTGGTTACTGAACATTGTCTTAAACAGCTACCATAAGAGACATATTTATGTTATGCAGTCACTTCATTATGACAGAGATAGCATTTTTCCTATAGCTGACAATTATTGAATTTTTCCAACAAATAAAATGAGCATGGAGATTATAGATGAAACAATAATAAAACCTTACACCCTATGCCTATAGCTTTCACAGGAAGATTGAACTTTATACCGTTTCACCTGTATTTCCATCCAGTTTTTGCCCCTTTATCAAACCCAAAGAGAGAGGTTCGTCATTTGCTTATTTTGTATTTCACCTTTGGTGTATGAACTTCAGAGTTTGGAATAGTGTTAGAAAGAGACCTACACATTCAGCTTTTGGTTAGACTTCATGTTCACGTTAACAAACAAGAACCTTTTGCTAAACAAATGTAGTTTTTAAATATACCTTTTATCGCATTTCTTTAATTCTCTTTCAGTAGAAGTTTTTTGATCTTGATACTTCTAAATTTATATTCTATGCATTGGATTTGTTGCATTCTAAGTTTATGTTTGACTATACTGCTAAATAAATGCAGATTTTCTTGTCCTAAGCAGTCTTTTCTCAGCCACATTATAGTTGAGTTACTCAGTTTTTTTAGATGCATTTTTAGAGCTTGTTTGAAAATCTACCATGTTGTTATATTGCTGGGGTGTTTTTTGTTTTTTTTGTTTTTTTTTTTTTCATTCAACTTGTTTTTTACCCACTAGATTTGTGGAACTGTTTTTTAAAATGTATTTTTAGCACTATTAGAGATATATGATTATGGGTAATTTTATATATCAGGGAGGACTTTTTTCTCCACACAGACCAGTAATCCCAGAGGCTGGGCACAGCTGATACTCTTAAAAAGCAGCTTAATCCCAATCAATAGATCTTAGCCCTTGGGGAAGTTAGAGGCCTTCTGCAAGTCTCATGAAAGCTATGATTCTTCTCCTCAGAAAAAATACATATGCACATACAATTTTTTATCATTTCAGATCCTTTAAAACAGGTTCATAGGTCTCAGGTTGAGAGCTCCAGTTCTTCACTGATTAAAAAGAACTGTAGACCTGCCAGGTAAAGTGGAGACACCAAGGATGAAAGTGAAAGGCCAGAAATTGGGCAGGAAATAGGCACCAGTCATCAAATACTATTTCAGGATATCAACACTAAAGATAAAACTAGCTTATAAATTATTAATTGTAAGCACAAATGAGTGGCTCTACCTTTAGACCCATAAAATAGATGAGTTGATATCGAGTTATGTTGAATCCATGGTAATGAGTTGATGTAATATTTCTCTTAGACCTGTGTCATAGGTTGTTTTTTCAGACTTTAAGAAACATTATATATTCTTTCATATAACCCTGTTTTTAAAAAGCTTTGTAAATTTTTCTTTTAACAGTCGGCCAAATTACGTAAGCTGCCTCCTTTTCTTACTGTTTCATTACTAAGATTTAATTTTGATTTTGTGAAATGCGAACGCTACAAGGAAACTAGCTGTTATACATTCCCTCTCCGGATCAATCTCAAGCCCTTTTGTGAACAGGTTTGAACTATTTTATTTTTAAATTCTTTCTTTTCCCCTCTCAAGACTGAATCTATTATTGACCTGATTTTCAGTTGGTTTATTGTGAGAATCTCTAAACCTTGGCACTATTGACATTTTGAGTTAAATTATTCTTTGTTGTGGGAGACTGTCTCATGCATTAGGGTGTTTAGCAGCATCCCTGCCCTCTACCTATTGGATGACAGTAGCATCCTCACTCCCCCTCCCTTAGTTGTGACAACCAAAACTGTCTTCAGACAAAGCCAAATATGTCTCCTGGGAGGACAGCATGGGCAAGATTGACCCTGTTCAAGTACCACTGATTTATTTACAGTCATTTTGAATTTCCAAAGTATAGATTTGTTCCCTTCTTTTTATTAAACCCTTCTTTAAAATATTTGAAATGAAAATTTAAGAACAAAATTAGAAGTTACCCTGCATTTAGAAAACTTACGATTAATTGGTACCACTGATTTGGATTTAGTTTATTTTACATGTAATAATGAATTTATGCATCTAGAAAGTCAAGAGGCAAATGGAAATTCACTAGTCTAGAATTTGTAATCCTTAAGATATAGGGAAAGAAGAGGTTTTGAAAACAAATTAATTACAAAACCAACCTACTTTATGAGCCATTTAAAAATGTTTTTTATAACATTGCTGTACATGCCAAGGTCTGGGTGAAATGAGTAATTATTTCTTATCACAAATCATTCTTACATGTTTATTCAGAATAGAACATTTATTAGCTAGCTATTGAGTTTCTGTGTAAAAAAAGTAATCTTTTTATAAACATTTCTTAAATTCAGGATCTTCACACATGGGCCTTCCTTTACTTCAAGCCAAATTATTGAGCTTTTTAGATTTTGTTGTTGTTGTTGTTTGAATTACCACTCAAAGGTTCTAATATTCTGTTGCCCCGAGGCTATTATTGACATACCCAAATAAATAATTTTCCCAGAGTTAGTTAATATAATTGTTTCTTGTTTTATAAAAGATAGTTTGTAATATTATTTTAACATACTTTGATGTAACAAAACTGAAATAAGTGAATAAATTGAGCACTTATCTAGGAAGTTCACATTAATTTTACTTTTGGATTTCTGTATTAATGGAAAAAAGTCACTGTGCATCTTTGTATACACCTTGTCTTTTGCCTGTACTAGACATTTTAAACTGCTGCCCACTTAAAAAGTTTAATATTTTAAGCAAATAAATTCTTAAAATAACCGACACCCATCAAGGGGCCACCATATGTACATCTGAACATCACAGATGAGCGCTGACTGAGTTTAGATGTCAAAGCCAGAAGAGAGCTTATATCATGTAGTTTTAGATCCCTCAGATGTAAAAAAGGCTTCTTTTTTCTTCTGCATCAGAAATTTAAACAAACATCTTTAAAGTACCTCTTCATCTAGAGTAGCTTTTTGTTTTATTTTGTTTTTAATTGCTAGTGTAGGAGTACATCTGTTAGATCACTCATGATTATGGAGCATATTGATTGTAGAAAATGTTGATCATAGAATTAATAAAACAAGAAAGAACCTCTTCCACTAAACTGCCTCTAAACAAAACCAAATGATAGTCATAATTACTAAGTTCTTATTCTATACAGAGGACTCTAGTGTCAGGAGGGGTGATAGTTGATCTGGCTTTGACTTTGAGGCACATGACAACCTAGTTGAAATAGAGGACAATTTAAACTAGATATGTATCAATTTAAAAAAAGGTGATGCATTTTAAAAGAAGAGTGCATCTATAAAATAGCATAAACAGGTATTGTACGAAGATGGGTTTCTCTTGCTAAAAATTTCTGCAACAGAATCACTGATAGGGTAACATGTTTCATTGTTTTATTGGCTTACATGGTCTTAGCCAAAGTACATAAAAGTAACGTGTTTTTCAGGTACATGTGTTCATGGTCGGCTAAGAGGCAGAATTTGATTGGTGTAGTGTGACTGGCCATTAGATCAATTTAAAATTAATTAATTTTAAATTTAAAGCCAGTTACTTGAATTCATCTTTACTCTTAACAACAGTGAAGTTTCTTATTAGTTTCAGTAGTTGAAATTATTTTTTCTTTTGATTATTATCTTAGCATTTTATGAAAACTGTATCAACATTTATGTTCTTTTTTCTTTTAGAATGAATTGGATG